>NC_086109.1:2569613-3769613 GCF_963921235.1 Mobula hypostoma | reverse complement strand
ATAAAGAAGGTAATGAACCCTTGCTCCAAACCTTTTCTATCCATGTACCTATCCAAGTCCTTTTTAAATGTTGCAAATGTCCCTGCCTCAGCCAACTCCTCTGGCAGCTTGTTCCATATACTGACCACCCTCTGGCTGAAAAACTTGGTCCTATACACACAGTACTGCGTAAAAGTCACCTTGGGCACATATCTACAGCTAGGATGCCTAAGACTTTTGCACAGTATTGTATTTGTCAATGTGGAGTGGAGAGCGAGTTTGTAAATCTGGCAGGAGCAAAGGATGCTGGGAATGGTGAGGGTGGAGTGCCGCTGGAAGGGTGTGGACAAGGTGGCAGAGGAGGAGTGCTGGGGCAGGGAGGGGGGTGAGTGTTGGCTTGGATGCAGACACGCTCAGCCCTGAGACACCAGGAATGTCACTTAATTCCAAACAATTGGTTTATTGATCATTACAGAGTGTCTCTCTGGTGCTTCCTGCTTCCTGCTCCCTTCCCCTTTTCCCAACCATGATTCCCCTCTCCCTGCCCCCTTCCCACTCTCAGTCCACAATAGAGACCCCTAAGAGGATCAGGTTTATCATCACTCACGTGTCATGAATTTTGTCTTTTTCTGTGGCAGCAGTACAATGCAATAGATAAAATTACTACAGTACTGTGCAAAAGACTTAGGCACCCCAGCTATAGATGGGTGAAAAAGATGCCCCTTAGCTTCCTATTAAATCTCTCTCCTCTTGTATTAACCCTATTCCCCCTTGTTCTTGATTCTCCAGCCCTGGGACAGAGAGTGTGTGTATTCACCCAGTTTATATCCCTCATGAACCATGAGACAATGAAAGGATGTGCCTTGCAGCTTACAGGGGTGAGATTGGGACACTGTGTACAACATCAGGAAGACCCTGTGATTCACACAGGAAAAATCCTGAAGGAATCACCGACATCATGAGGAGAGGGAAGAGAGTGGTTGGTTGAGGAGGCAGGAGGAAAGGAAAGCAGTCCTGGTATGCGGAGAATAGCTTAACGCAGAAATGGACAACTCCCATTCACAAACCTCACCAACTTCCACTGATTTGGAAAAGTCAGTGCCAGGGGATGGGAGCGGTGTGGGAGGGAGAGGGAGGCAGGATGTTTGGTGGAACTTTGTGTGGATGACTGAAATCTGAAATAAAAGCAAAATGCTGGAAACACTTTAACAGGTCAGTCAGTGTCTGAGGAGAGAGTAACAGGCCTGACAAGGGTCCTTGAACTAAGATGTTTACTAGTTTCTCTTTCCACAGATGCTTGTTTCCAGAATTTTCCATGCTTGTTGTGAATGAATGGTGCTTTATTGTGCAGAGCTTGGGCCCATGGTCGGAATGGTCTCTGTTCATGCACACTGGATGAAGATTCCCTCCTCCACCATTGCCTTAGAAATCCCAGTCCTGCTGTTGATTAACCAGGGGAACTTGGCAACAGGGCTGAAACCAGCTGGAAGGGTCAGAGCTTCTGAGCAGCACTGTGGGACACACTGTGAAGCTCCGGATGAGCACCAGCTTCTGAGCAGCCTTGCAGTTAGGAGGAAGGTTTGGACAACGAAGTGGTAATAATAATTGTGGTTAAGTAGGGAGAAGTTTGAAAGTGATCTGAGAGTTTTTTTTTTACACAGAGAATAGTTGGTACCTGGAATGGCTAACACAGGGGATTAATGGAAGCAGGCAGTTCGATGACGAGATTTGTAGATAGACACCTCAATATGAAAGGAATGGAGGGATATGGATGATACACAGGAGAACTATTAGTATAAATCGGCATCAAGACCAGCACAACACCGGGGGCCAAATGGTCAGTCCAGTACTGTACTCCTCTATGTCCTATGTTCTATATTCTATGTGATAGTCATAGAAAAGTTCAGCACAGAAACAGGCCCTTCATCCCATCTAGTCTGTGCTGAGCTATTACTCCATCTACTCCCATCAGTCTACACATGGACTAGAGCCATCCATAACCCTACCATCCATGTACCTATCCAAACTTCTCTTAAATGTTGAAATCGAACTCACATGCATCTCTTGTGCTGGAAACTCGTGCACACTCTCACTGCCCTCTGAGTGAAGAAGTTTTCCCTTATGTTCCCCTTAAACTTTTCCCCTTTCACCCTTAACCCATGATCTCTAGCTGTAGTCCCACCCAACCTCAGTGGGAAATTCCTGCTTGCACTTACCACATAGATACCCCTCATAATTTTGTATACCTCCAGCAAATCTCCCCTCAATCTTCTACGTTCCAGGGGATAAAGTCTGAACCTATTCAATCTTTCCTTATAGCTCTTGTCCTTCAGTCCCAGCAACATCCTTGTAAATTTTCTCTGCCCTATTTAAGTGACCATTTTCCTAACACGGGGCTTGAAATGTCTGCGTTAGAGAAATATCAGGAAAACCGGCTCCGCGTTTATTGTTCCTCTACAAGATCTCCTCCTTCAGGGCATCGTTCAGGGAATGGGTCCATGTTCAAAACAACGAGTTAAAACATCATCAACAGTGTCTG
Source organism: Mobula hypostoma (assembly GCF_963921235.1). Lineage (NCBI taxonomy): Eukaryota > Metazoa > Chordata > Chondrichthyes > Myliobatiformes > Myliobatidae > Mobula > Mobula hypostoma. The sequence continues at coordinate 3,767,095 of NC_086109.1, read as the reverse complement.
GTAATGATGAACGTCAACCTCAGCTTGAACCAGGATACTTCAGCTGGTATTCAGTTTGTGATGAGAGGTCACGAGGACGTAATTAAAGCCTGCCGTGTGTTTGTGTAGCCTTCAAAGCTGCAATAATAGAATTGCTCAGCTGATGAAATAATAGGGTGGATTTCTGCATTCAGCAACCAATTACAGAGAGATTAACAATTTCCCAGTGAAACGTGGTTAATTCTCCAAAGGGCTAGTGTTTGGTGCGCAGTTACTGAAAGATGCAGCTCTCGACCTGCTAGTTTTGGGCCCCTTATCTAAGAAATTGCTGAAATTGGAGAGGCTCTAGAGAATGGTTGATCAGCATGATCCCAAGATTGAAATTGTATGAGGAGTGTTTGATAGCTTGGCGCTTGTACTTGCTGGAGTTTAGAAGAATGGTGGTGCGGGGGGGGGGTGGTCTCATCTAAATCTATCGAATATTCAAAGACCTAGATAGAGCGGATGTGGAGAAGATGTTTCCTAGAGTGGGGGAGTCTTGGACCAGAGGGCACAGCCTCTTATTTGAGGAATATCCATTTTGAACAGAGATAAGGAAAAAATTCTTCAGTTAGAGGGTGCTGAACCTATGGAATTCTTGCCACAGATGGCTGTACAGGCCAAGTCATTGGGTATATTTAAGGGAGAGGTTGATTGGCTCTTGATTAAAGGTTACAGGGAGAAGGCAGGAGAATGGGTTGAGAGGGATAATAAATCAGCGGATAAGACTTGTTGGGCCGAATGGCCTAATTCTGCTCCTTGTTTTTATGTTTGACTGGCTGATAGGCTGATAAGAATCTCAGTCTCTCTTTCTCTATCTGTCCTTCAAAATGCCAGTCTGCCCTCTAAGATGGTGCTGACTCCTCAAGTGCCCACACAGACCCTTCCACCACCCTCCCTCACCCCTGGCACAGATCGCTTGGTGAGTTTGGTCAGCTAGGAAGCCCTGCTGCATTTGATTCTCAGCAGCTGGATGGGTAAAGGCCGTACTGGGTAGCAAGAGTGACCTACAGCATCAGCAAGGGAGGAAGTCATTTTGCAGCTCTATGAACTCTTGGTCAGACCACGTTCGGATTACTGGCGAAGGGTCCCGGCCTAAAACATCGACTGTACCTCTTCCTAGTATTCTGCAGGTGCATAGCAGAGTGCTAGGGCAGTTGATCTAAGTGTGCGAGCATTAGCTCCCCATTTCGTGCCTGCTAATTTTTTCAAGAGAGAATGGCGAGAGCCAACTTTCTCTCAGAGTGTTTGGATGTGGGTGGCAAATGAGAGTGTCCTATCCAGTGTCATGCCCAGGTAAATTGGAGTCGGATGGTGTTCGAGCTCCTTCCCACACCAGAAGATCTTGAGTTTCCGAGCTGCTTCTCGATTCCTCAGGTGGAATGCACACTCTTGAGTTTTTGATGGATTTGGGTTCAGAGACCATTCTTCATAATACATCTTCATTGCTTCGAGGGCTGCTGTAAGTCATACTTCAGCTTCTTGGAAGGAGTTAGCTTGTGTTGCTATGCATAGGTCGTCTGCATAGACAAACCTGCGTGTGTTAGGAAAGGTTGGTTGGTCGTTTGTGTAGACATTAAATAGTAGAGGTGCCAGGACTGATCCCTGTGGTAGTCCGTTCTTTTGTGGACACCACCTACTCTTAATTCCATTCATTTCTACATAAAATCTGCGATTTTCTAGGAGGCTTCTTATTACTTTGACGGTGGTTTCGTTCTTTAACATTTTAGATAATTTCAGTAGAAGGCCTCTGTGATTCACAGTATCGTATGCTGCTGTTAAATCAATGAATACTGCTCCTGTAATTTGTCGCATTTCAAAGCCATCCTCAATATACTGGATTAAGTTCAAGACTTGACCGCAGTAAGAGCGACCTGGTCTGAACCCGACTATGTCTGGTGTTAGAAGATTTTTGACTAAGGGGGATATTCTTTTCAGTATGGATCTCTCGTAGAGTTTACAGAGGGTGCAGAGCAAGGAAATCGGTCTGTAGTTTTTAGAAATGCTGGGGTCTTTACTGGGTTTTAGGAGAGCAACAACTTTGGCTTTTCTCCACTTTTTAGGTATCTTTAATGATCTCAGGCAACAGTTAAAAAGGGATAGAAGCCAGTGGAGTGCTTTAGGTCCAAGATGTTTAAGGAATTCATTAAGAATCTCATCTATGCCAGCAGCTTTGTTGGATTTTAGCTGTGATACTTCATCCTTTAATTCTTCTAGGGTGAGAGGTGGGAAGTTGTTATTCCCATTTGAGAGAGCTGAATCCATCTCCTGATGTTGCTTTTTCTTTTGCCTCCATTCCTTGTTATTTGGTCAACCATTAAGTATCAGTTGGTGGGCAACCTGACTGGGTGTTACGACAGCAATTGTCTGTGGTGGGCTATTGTCTGAGTTGAGTTTCTGAACATTTGCCCATGCCTTCTTATTGTTCTTGGTCATGTCTGTGTTTTCTATCAGTTCCTGCCAATGCTGTTGTCTGTCTTGGCTCAGCAGGGACAGAACTGACTCTCCTATTTCAATTGTGCGTTGACCAAACAGGGCTTGCTTGTATAAGTTGATATACTCATCATAACTTTGCTTGATATCACTAGTCAATCCCTGAATATATTTGGTTGTGCAGCCTCTAGGTATGTTCTGCTGTGCTACTTTCCAGATTAGTCGGACAAATTCATCATAGTGATCAGGTTCTGGTGGTATGGTATCGATAAATTGATCAAGGGATTCTGTGAAAGATGTCCAATGCGCTTTTCTCAGGTTAAATCTTGGTAGGTACTTTGATGGTACAGGTCTCAGAACTGGAAGGGATTCTACCTGGACTGGACGGCGTTGGGATTTGGGTATATGTTAGAGGACTGTTCGTGTGAAGAGGTTGGAGCTTGCCGAGGTAACAAAGGCAAGGTCTGGGTTGTATCCTTTTCTCCATCTGGCACTTGTGAAGATGGGGGTGCCCTTTGACTCGTATAGTAGCTCAAGGCTGTTGTTTAGAGCCCATGATACAACTTCTTCTCCATTTGCATCATCATCTTCATATCCCCAGTTGGTGCTATGGCTATTAAAGTCACTAATAATGAGGTACATTTTGTCCTGGAGATCTTGGTTAGGTGGCCACATGAATGGTTTATTAGGGGGTTTGTAGACCGAGATGATATTTATGTGTTTTGTTTCAACTTTCAGAAGTTCCATTGAGCCAGCTTGGATGTTTGCTGTGCTCATTACTATAGATTTCTCTTAAACAAATATTGCACTTCCATAAGTTTGGCTTAGGGTGTCAATAGCCAAGTGCATTCCTGGCACATAGGGTTGGTTGTTCAGCCAATGAGTTTCTTGTATGTACAAGATGTCCAGTTTTAAGTTTGCCAGGATTTCTGCTTTACTGTGGCTGAAGCCTTCGATGCTGTGGCTAACGATTTTGATGATTTCCAGTGGGCCGAGGGTTTATCCTTTTACCACCCGCTGGATCACTTGGTCTGGCGTATGCACATAGAAATGTCAATGTAGGGAGTTCCCATTCATACAGAGATTTCTATTTTCTTGGGGTTTTTGACTATTGTTTAATTTTATTTTTTTCAACATGTCTGGGAATGGAGGGATATGGATCATGTACAGGCAGAAGTGATTAACTTAAGTTGACATCACTGTTGGAAAAGGCAGCATGGCTGGAAGGGCCGAGAAACAGCTCCTTCCCCTTGGCCATCAGATTTCTGGACAGACAATAAACCCATGAACACTATCTCACTATTTTTACTCTCTTTTTGCACTACTTATTTAGGTATATATATTTCTTATTGTCATTTATATTCTTTATGTATTTTACTGCACTGTTGTTGTAAAACAACGAATTTCATATTAGTCAGTGATACTAGGCCATAAGACCTTAGATTAAATTAAATTAAAGGCATCCGTTAGTCATGTGAGACCATGGATCTGTGCCTGGAAAGTCTTCACTCTCCAGGGCGCAGGCCTGGACAAGGTTGTACGGAAGACCAGCAGTTGCCCATGCTGCAAGTCTCCCCTCTCCACAACACCAATGTTGTCCAAGGGAAGGGCATTAGGACCCATACAGCTTGGCACCAGTGTCGTCGCAGAGCAATGTGTGGTTAAGTGCCTTGCTCAAGGACACAACACGCTGCCTCGGCTGGGGCTCGAACTCACGACCTTCAGGTCGCTAGTCCAATGCCTTAACCACTTGGCCACGTGCCCACATGACCTAAGATATAGGAGCAGAATAAGGCCATTTGGCCCATTGAGTCTACTGTACCATTTTATCATGACTGATCCACTTTCTCTCTCGGCCTCAACCTCCTGCCTTCTCCCCAAATCCCTTCATGCCCTGACCAATCAAGAACCGATCAATCTCTGCCTTAAATATACCTACTGAATTCTACCGATTCACCACTCTATTAAACCTGATTCTGATTCTTTATTTATTTATTGAGATACAGCATGGAGTAGGCAGGCCCTTCCAGTCCTTCGAGCCCAGCTGCCCAGCACCCCCCAGTTTAACCCTAGCCTAATCATGAGACAATTTACGATGACCAATTAACCTACCAACCAGTACATCTTTTGACGAAAGGAGGAAACCCACGCGGTCACGGGGAGAACGTACAGACTCCTTACAGGCAGTGGCGGGAATTGAACCTGGGTCGCTGATACTGCAGAGCGTTGTGCTAACCACTATACTACCATGCTGTCCTAATAGGAATTCTGACTCTTGCTCTATGTTCTATGTTCTTTGTTCTATGTACAGTTTATATACAGTTCTATGTTCTTTGTACCCTGACAGGCAGTAGCCTCTCCATTTTACAATGGCTTTTCCCAGAATAATAATGGCTGCCCTTCATGGCACCACACTCTTATGGTGTCAGCCTGCCTGCCCATACTGATCACGGAGAAAGGGGAAAGGACAAGATTCATTGCTTTGTAGAGTTGGGGAGGGCAGTGAAGATCAAGTCAGATGGAAGGGCAGTGTGGTAGCATGGTGGTTAGTACAACACTTTACAGTACAGGCGACCAGGTTCAATTCCTGTCGCTGCCTGTAAGGAGTTTGTACGTTCTCCCTGTGACCGCGTGGGTTTCCTCACACAGTCGAAAGACGTACCAGTTGGTAGGTTAATTGGTCATTGTAAATTGTCTCATGATTATACTCGGATTAAATTCGGGAGGTTGCTGGATAGCACGGCTTGCAGGGCCAGAATGGCCTACTCCATGCTGTGTTTCGATAGACAGACAGACAATCAGATAGACAGACAGACAGACCCATAGACAGACAAATAGTTAGACAAACCTCTCCGAGTATTCCAGTTGTCTGAGGTCACCATCAGCACCAGAGCAGGAGCAAGATTATCAAACAACCTCTTTAAGGGTCACACACCTATCAGCGCAGAAGATACTTTACAAATAACAAAACAGTGTGGGGATTTAGGCAATCAAGCAGTATGTGGATTTAGGCAATTCTTCAAGGTTTGACAAATAAATATTTGTTGGATGTGATGATTCAGAATTCCAGAAGGAAAAGCGCATGTTTTTGTGCACTGACGGAAGGCTGGTAGTAATCATTATCTTTGACAAAAGCAGAATCCAATGTTAGCATAAATTTCCATAAATTAACATCACTGAAATGCTTCTGACAAAGCCAACTAATTCTACAATGGTTTGGTTTTGTTTACATTGGCATATGTGCCACCACTTGTCCTTGCTGCTTAATTATTCCTCACCCACATTTACAACTCCTACATGCTCAGTAAAGCTTCTGCCATTTGGCAAACGTCAGAGCTGATTGAGGGTAAGGGTTTAATAAAATGCTCAGAAAAGCCCGTAACTGCACAATTCCCAGCACTCCGGGTATTCCACGGCTGCAGTGTAGAGAATTACAACTGTCTAATGCTCTGGTTTCTTCTCCCGTCCCCAATGAAGCCCCATCCTCTCATTAAGAGCTCCCACAACAGGGGTTCCCATGGACCAATAGCATTAAGCAGGGAGTCCGTCAACCTCTGCCCTACAACATTTACCGGTGCCTGATGTGGGCCAGGTTGGTGACCCTCTTTCACATCAGCTGCTTGGTATGGAAAACTGCACTGTGGCAGACAGGAAGTCTCTCCAATGGGTAGTTAAAACTGCCCAACGCATCACCTGCCTACCCGCTGTCAAAGACGTACAACACGCATCACTTGCCTGCCCACCATCAAAGACAGACAATACAGAAAAACACGAGAGATTCTGCCTACCCACCATCAAAGACATACAACACGGGAGATCCTGCAGATGCTGGAAATCCAGAGCAACGCACACTAACCGCGGGCAGGACTCAGCAGATCAGGCAGCTACCATGGAAATGAACAGTCGACATTTCGGGCTGAGATTTTTTTTGCAGCAGCAGTACAGTGCAATACATAAAATTTCTACAGTACTGTGAAAAAGTCTTAGCTATAAATATGTAGTCTTTGCACAGTATTGTATATCTTCACATGGCTCTCTTAGATCACTGTTGTATCTGCTGGTCAGCTGAAAAGTTTGAGTGTCCAGCATTGAACATGTGTTCCCTTGACCCATCACACTGTAAGTCTCTATCAAACACGTCATTGTGGAGTCACAGAGTCATACCACAGAGACACTGGCCTTCAGCCAGCACCCCTCAGGAGGGGATGAGAGAAAACCTCAGTATTTGATAGTGAGGGAACATCAATATACATCTCTGGACCTGCATGGCAGAAAGAAACGAAACTCTGAATACCCAGGCAGTGCCTGTGGGAGGAGCAGGTATAGTCTTCCTCAGTCCTTCACAAGTGTACCTGAGCTCAGTTCCAATGAGCAGTGCTGGGCCAGACTAGGAAGAGGTTGGAAAGGTTCAGCTGAAGAAGAAACAGAGAACACTGAGGAGAGAGATAGTGCTGGTCTGAATCCATTACCTGATGCCCACCATCTGGGCAAGAGGAGAGGTTGACAGGAGATCTCAAAGGTGTCATGGAGTCATAGAGTACTGCATTACAGAATCAGGCCCTTCAGCCCATCTAGAACACACCAAGCTATTGTTTCCACCCACACTGGACCATGGCTCTCTATACTCTTCCCATCCATGTACTTATCGAACCCTCCTTAATGTTCCATCCACCACTTGTGCTGGCAGCTCATACCACAGTCACAACACCTTATGAGTGAAGAGGTTTCGCCTCAGGTTCCCCTTAAATAATTCACCTTTCAACCTTAACCTATGACCTCTAGTTCTAGTCTCACCCAAACTTGGTGGGGAAAAAGAACTTGTTTGTCTATACCCCTCTTAATCTTGTGTAGCTCTGTCAAATCACCTCATTCTCCTGCACTCCAGGGAGTAAAGCCCTATCCTATTCAACCTTCCCTTTTCACCCAGGCTTGGCAACTTCCTGGTAATGGTATTGCTTACCATGATTTCTCAGAGGTTCAATAGACTAACTGATGACGGCTGCCGAGTGAAGGCTTTGCAGAGTCAGCACACTGGCCTCACCATAGGACGTAGGAACAGAATTAGGCCATTCAGCCCATCGAGTCTTACCTCCGAGGAGTTGACCCGTCCCTCCTGGAATGAGCAGATACTGGGATCGTGCGTGCAAAGGTTTCGGTATTTACACCAATGGCAGTGGAAGGCACTGGTCACACACGACAGGCACCTGGAACAAAAGGACAACAGGAAATATGTGGATCTCTTGCCTACAGGAAGTCACCGGTGATACAGAGTCTGGCCATTGGGCGGTGCACGCTCCCTCAGTTTATCAACAAAGTTCAAAGCTTGCTTTTGAAAACCTGAATTGAACTGAACTAAACTAAACTGAACATTCTTAGACTGTTTCAAGGACTGCGTGGCTTGATGTTTAATATTCTGTGTGTTATTCACTCATTTTTTGTTGCTTGCACGATTTGTTCCTTTTTTTTATGTGTTAGGTGTTCGAAGTTTTCTTTGAAATGGTTCCATGGTGTGTCTTTGTTTTGTGGCTGGCCGCGGGAAGGCAAATCTCAGGGTTCTACACTGCATACATATGTTGATAATAAAAGTTCTTTCAATCTTTGAATTTCATTACACAGGCTGCCTGCCCTCAGTTTCTGTCATTTGAGGCGTCGTCAGACCTTGAGGTGATGGGGTGGCGGGGGAGGGGGCAGAAGAACGGTTGGAAAAGTGATGACTCCAGGGAGCCTGGGAGCAGTCAACGTCAAACCCATAATCCATGATACAGAAGGCTGGAGACTGCTGCAGTCACCCTCAGACACAAGCATCACATACTGCCTGTTCCAACCCTGGCCATTTCTTTGGGAGGCATGCAGGAAAGAGGATAATTGTGAGGTGATGTATTTGGGGCAAAGGAACACACAGAGAGACTTTGGAGACTGGGTCCACAGATCCTCCACAGAGCAGGACAGGTCAGCAAGGGGATACAAAGGCAAATGGAGCACTGTCTTTCATTAGCCGAGACAGAGGTGTAAGCACGGAGATATTTTGCTGAAACACTGCAGAACACCACAGTTCGAGCATCATTGGAGAGGGATGGCACTGGAGGGGTTACTGAGGAGAACAATGTTGGGAATGGAAACGTATAATGATGGGGAGAAAGACTGGAGAGGCTGGGGTTCTTTGGAGAAGGTTGGGGGTGAGTGTGGGTTAGTTGAGGTGTATGAAATAATGAGGGGACAAAGAAGAATACAGATGCTGGAATCTGGGACAAGACAACAGACACTGGAGGAGCTCGGGGGTCAGGCAGCATCATCTGGGGGAGAGGGTAGAATGGACGCTTCCAGTCTAGACCTTTCATCTGGACTGCTGCACCCATTTGTTCTCTGGCTCTGATGTGCTGATGATGGAAGGGGATGCCTTGCACACACAGTGTGCCCTCACTGAAGGCAAATTCCAGCAGCAAAGGGCAGGACGACCGAGTTCTGCCAACTGGCACCTGCTTTCAGTAAGGGATCCACATTACAATGGGTCCCACCTGGGTAGTGAGGAGTCAAGGCTGCCGTCACTCACAGCACGTCAACAGCCCAGACATGCTGAGTCTCGGAACTGATGAACAAATGTGGGTGGGTTTTGCATGTGATAAGAGGCATTTAAACAGCTCTGTTTACAGATGGAATGAGGTTAGCGTATTGCTATTTTATCAATAGCCCAACTAGCTAAAACTACCGGAGGACAAAGTTGACGAGAGAATTATTGACTAAAGCCTGCTCACAAATCAGCCCAACAAGACCGTGGTATTCCTTACAAGACAAATGAGGCTCTGGAATAATTGGTTTGTGTGATCTACATGTCCTAAGCTGACAAGAGACAACGGTGTATATGTCTGCATGTTTAATTTATAAACCATTTTGAGACAACGAGAACTGATAGAAGTCAATCTTACAGCTGGTGAACTCTGCAGTTGAAGAACTTGAACTCGGTGCTGGCGAAGGTCTGTCCTGTCTCTCTGGACTTCAGCTGGAGACTGACCCCAATCCAATCTATGGGGAACATAACATTAGCTCAATAGTTGCTCATTCTGCAGCTTAGTTATCTATCTATCTATCTATTTACTTACTTACTGAGATACAGCATGAAGAAGGCCCTTCCAGTACTTCAAGCCACACCACCCAGCAATGCCTCAATTTAATCCCAGCCTACTCAAACATTTCAAAAGTTCATTTTATTGTCAAAGTATCTGTGTACGATACAACTCTGATATTTATCTTCTCCAGATAGCCACGGAATACAGAAAGACTATGGCTGTTGACGAAAAAGATATCCCGCCCACCCCGCACAAAAAAGAAAAAAAAAACAAAACCCGCGGTCGCCAAAATTCCTCCTCCCCCACAGCAAAAAGCAGCCACAATAACAATCACCGACCCCCTACACATAACAATCCCCGATCCCCGATGCCCTCACTTGCAGAAAAGAACAGCAACCGTAGCACCAAACCCTTAACCTCCCCCTCACACTTTACACAAAAATTAACAGGTCACCTGCCCGTCAATTGGCCACAAGTAAGAAAACAAGGAAAAACTGAAGGAAACCGATATACAGTCCAATAATCACATAAATCTCAGAATATGGGAAATGTCTTTTTGTCTGCATGGAAGGAGAGCAGCCACATGAACTCAGTCCTTCCGTAAAGAGTAGCCGCCGACCCAGGTCCGAGCACTGCTGATCCAGGTCGAATGCAGATCCAAGTCAGAAGTGCCAATCTGGGGCTGACCACACCAAATGCTCAATTCTGGCTACTGATCATCTCTGTTGGGATCATCTCCGATGCTTCACCTCGATGCTTCAGTCTTCCTTGCTGCTTGGAGTCATTCATGATCCTGTACTTTGTCTCTGGTCTTTTCCACAGTCAGTTTATGTTCTCGGACCTTCTTGTCTCCCCCACCACATCCCCCTCACTGTCTCTGTCTCCACGAGGCAGCTCTCTGTACACAGCATAGTGCTGGATTCTTAGATCGAGTTCCAAACTGTACGGCAAAGGCTCCAACAGTTTCCGTAACACAAACAAGGCAAAAAGAACAAGCAAGCGGCGTGGGAAAAGTGAAATAATTGGACAGATTTGCTAACTGAAAGATGTTGCCCGAGGAATCATTGTTCACTGATACCATCTTGTGAAGAAGTTTTTGGTTTCACGGGATAATTTACAGTGACCGACTAACCAACCAACCAGTACGTCTTTACACTGTGGGAGGAAACCAGGGCACCTGGAAGAAACTCACTCAGTCACGGGGAGAAGGTGCAAACTCCTTACAGGCCGCAGCAGGAAGTAAAACCTGAATCACTTGTATTGTAAAGTGTCATGCTAACCACCACACTACCGTGTCACCATACTGCCCACTCAGAGTATTTTAATTGTCTAAAGAAGCACTCGAGCTGTAGGAGGGCAATAGGGAACAAAACCTTCATATCCAGAGAAAATAACTCAAATAGCGAGAACTGTCGGATTAAATCTCAGTCATTTACAGGGAGTTGATTATTTTGCATATTTCAACACGTCACTCCAAAGCACCTTATGGTTAAAGACATGTCTACCACCCTTTTTGGGGATAGGTATCAGCCATCTCTCGTCTAATGTCTGTAACTACTCTGGCCCATGGACCTTACATGTGGTATCTCACACTCACACACACAGACACACGAGAATCGCATTTTCCAGTACTGATGGTAGAGACTTCTCTCACTGAGTTCAGGTCCTCTCATTAGTCTGAGGACTGAACCTAAACATTTCACCTTTGAAGGTTCTCCATTGCAACCTGACACTGGGAGACAATAGCAACAGAGTTACGTCATTCGGCCCATCGAGTCTTCTCTACCCCATTCTCCCATCTTTTCCCATAAATCGTAACTCCAAATACTCCAAAACTGTTCTTCAGCCTCAATAAGGATTAGTCAGTCAGGAATTGGGGTTGTACCCCGCTAACCTCACAGAATGGGGTACTCGTGGTTTCTCAATAAGGATTAGTCAGTCAGCAGCTGGGGTTGTACCCCGCTAACCTCACAGAATGGGGTACTCGTGGTTTCTCAATAAGGATTAGTCAGTCAGGAGTTGGGGTTGCACCTGCTAACCTCACAGAATGGGGTACTCGTGGTTTCTCAATAAGGATTAGTCAGTCAGCAGCTGGGGTTGTACCCCGCTAACCTCACAGAATGGGGTACTTGTGGTTTCTCAATAAGGATTAGTCAGTCAGGAGTTGGGGTTGTACCCCGCTAACCTCACAGAATGGGGTACTCATGGTTTCTCAATAAGGATTAGTCAGTCAGGAGTTGGGGCTGTACCCCGCTAACCTCACAGAATGGGGTACTCGTGGTTTCTCAATAAGGATTAGTCAGTCAGGAGTTGGGGTTGCACCTGCTAACCTCACAGAATGGGGTACTCGTGGTTTCTCAATAAGGATTAGTCAGTCAGGAGTTGGGGCTGTACCCCGCTAACCTCACAGAATGGGGTACTCGTGGTTTCTCAATAAGGATTAGTCAGTCAGGAGTTGGGGCTGTACCCCGCTAACCTCACAGAATGGGGTACTCGTGGTTTCTCAATAAGGATTAGTCAGTCAGGAGTTGGGGCTGTACCCTGCTAACCTCACAGAATGGGGTACTCGTGGTTTCTCAATAAGGATTAGTCAGTCAGGAGTTGGGGTTGCACCTGCTAACCTCACAGAATGGGGTACTCGTTGTTTCTCAGCACTGGTGAGCTTCATGCCTACTTCAGCCAGCCTGAGAGGAGACACATGACTTTAACGACAATCAGGAGTCACGTCTTCCAGTTCCCTTGGCCGCTTCCTCTCCCACTTCTGCCCCACAGAGGCCCAGGACTGAAGTCCACTCCCGAGGATAGATCACTTCAAAACCACCGTAAACTGATTTATTCCAACGAATAGACTTGAATTGAAATTCAAGATCTATTCTTTGCTTCAAAACCTTTGATAATTTTGAGCAACTGTAAATCCAGGATTTCCAGGTAGTTGGGAATAAAGAGGAGCAGTGTAGAAAGAGTTAGATGGCTAGCAGGAGGCTTTATGCTATTCTTTGTACTCGATATCTCCCCGGGGTAAAAAGATAAAAAACACACACATTTATTTCATATCTGATTACTCCTTTGTTTACTGTGTACAAAACACCCAGGGGAAAACAATTAAACATCTAGTTTAATCTTAATGAGAGAGTCCTTTATAATGCCAGTTCCTAATAAATCAGCAGATTTTCCTGACTCTCAAAGCAAGCCGATGTTTCCCTGGAGTCTGTGACTCATCCCCTGAACGGGAAGAAGCTGATTGTTGTCTTCTCAGAACGGAATACTGATTTCAGCATACCTGGAATCAATAAACAGGGTGTTGTGCACTGATGTTCAAGAACACTGCGTAATTGGTTACAAATCGGATGCAATTCCCACAGCAGTTCCTTCCTTCCTTGAAGTCAACAGGGAGGAAATGGTCTCTGCTCTGGGATAATTCTGGCTCAACGTCAGTGCAATTCTATGTCCTACAGCACAGACCAGCCTTGGGGATGGGAAATCAGGAACATCAGATGAGAAATTAGAAACTATGATAACCTTCCTTGAAATTTCCTTACTCGGAATACTGTGTTCTGTTCTGGTCGCCTCAGGATAGGAGGGATGTGGAAGCTTTCGAGAGGGTGCAGGGGAGATTTACCAGGATGTTGCCTGGACTGGAGAGCGTGTCCTATGAAGATAGGTTGAGCGAGCTAGGGCTTTTCCCTTTGAAGTGAAGGAGGATGGGAGGTGTTCTTGATGGAGCTGTACAGGATGATAAGAGGCATAGATCAAGTGGGCAGTACAAGATATTTTCCCAGTGGGGAAGTGGCTAATGTGCGGGCGGTGGGGGGGGGGATATCAGAGGTAGATTTTTTTACAGAGACACAAAATACTCTGCAGATGCTGGGGTCTCAGCAACACTCACAACACGCTGGAGGAACTTAGCAGGTCGGGCAGCATCCGTGGAAACGATCAGTCAACGTTTCGGGCCGGAACCCTTTGTCAGGACTGAAGAGGGAAGGGGCAGAGGCCCTGTAAAGAAGGTGGGGGAGGGTGGGAAGGAGAGGCTGGTAGGTTCCAGGTGAAAAACCAGAAAGGGGAAAGATAAAGGGGTGGGGAGGGGAAGCAGGGAGGTGATAGGCAGGAAAGGTGAAGAAGGAATAGGGGAAAACACAATGGGTAGTTTTTCTTTACAGAGAAAGTGGTGGTGCATGGAATGCATTGCCAGGGGCGAAGTTAGGGGCAGATACATTAGGAGCATTATAACAACTCTGAGTGAGACAAATGGATGAAGGAAAAATGAAGGGTTATGTGGGAGGGAAGAATTAGGTTGATCTCAGAGAAGGGTAAAAGGTTGGCTTAGTGCTATTAAAGCAGATGAAGCCATCCTCTAGGACTTCTGTTCCTCCATTTGTACCAGAAGTGGAGAGTTTTCCGTCACTTGGCGGTTCAGAGTTAGTGGACAGATCGGCAGATTGAGATGTAGTCTTTACCTACCTCTTGAACATCAACATTAAAAGTTAGTGTTGGTGATGTTTTTCACACTGTGAGTGAGAACAGATTTCAAGTAACTTACTTCATAGGTTACCCAAGAGGCTACCCATCCATGCATCTGCCACTTCAGACTAGAACTTGATAACACAACTCTGTACTGTCATTCTCAGGCTATCCGACGTACAGGGTACAGTCAAAACTGAGGCCATGGTTAGCACAATAACATGATTGTAAACACAGCAGCAGTCACGTTGGAAAAGAAAGATTTCATACTTCACTGGCACTTTCCTGCAAATTATTCCTGTTGGATAAAGTCTGAGGGGAGAGCGGTAGATGTGTAAAAATGCACTGGAGGTATAGGTAGGGTAGAACTCCACTATGGGCAGTTCCAAGCCCGCCTGCAAGGGGAGGAGGTCAATGGGGCAAGCAACTCCATCCCGGTAAAAACCCAGTGCTGCAGAAAAGCCAACAGAGGCTCCAAAGACCTCATCGCTGGGAGAGGAAGGAGAAGATGGGCTAGTCCTGGGACAGCTTGCAAGACTGGCCCAGGACAGGGGACTCAGGCGAGCTGCTGTCAGCGGCCTCTGCCCCAGTAGGGAAGGTGAGCCGAAGTAAATAAGCATAGATAGGGTAGACAGTTGGAATCTTTATCCCAGGGTAGAATTGTCAGATACTGGAGGACAGGCATTTATGGTGAAAGGCAGAAGGATTAAAGGAGATGTGAGGGGCAAGTTGGATTTTTTTTTCCACAGTATCGATGTCAGGGGTAATAATGGCTGAAGCAGATATTTCAGTGGCATTTATATATGACTGGGATTTGGCTCATGCAGGCAGAAGAGATTTAGCTAGTTAGATTTAATTTTGTATCCTGGCCAGAGCTTTATTCTCTGAAGCATTGGAGATAGAGAGGAGATTTAATAGAGATATACCAAATTATGAGGGATACAGATAGTTTAAATGCAAGCTGGCTTATTCCACTAATATTGGGTGAGACTAGAACTAGAGGTCATGGTTGTAGGGTGAAATGTAAAATGTTTAAGGCAGGGGTTGCCAACTTTTTTTAATGCCACGGGCCAATGCCATTAAACAAGGGGTCTGTGGGCCCCAGGTTTAAGGGGAACTTGAGGGTGAGTGTCTTCACTCAGAGGGCGATGTGAGTGTGAGACGAGCTGCCAGTGGAAGTGGTGCATGCGGGTTCGATTGCAACATTTAAGACAAGTCTGGTTAAGGTCATGTGCGGGAAGGGTTTGGGGGGATATGGTCCAGGTGCAGGTCAATGGGACGAGGCAGAATAACAGTTCGGCATCGGTTAGAGCCACAGAATCTTAGAGCACGACAGCACAGAAACAGGCCCTTTGTCCTTTGACATCTAGTCCAAAGGACAAGTTTCCCCACTGTGGTGCTCTGTGACTCTGTGACACGAGTGGGGCAATTTTTTTTTTACACAGAGTGGTAGGTGTGGGAGTAGTGGTGGAAGTGGATAAGATGGTGGCATTTATATATGATAGGACTACAGATCATGTAGAGGCAGAAGAGGCTTAGATATTTAGTTCCATTTGGCCAGTGCTCATGTTGTGGGCTGCAGTGCCTGTTCCTGTGCTGTACCACTGTATGTCTATGTAGGTATCCATATGAATTTAACAGTTACTGGTTTACCACACGGCAGGGAGCCTGCTTTGCTAAAACAGGTTGTTACCTTGGTTGTTCAGTACAGGAGGCACATCCTTAGCAGCCGGTGAAACGCACACAATTGTGTCACCCATTGTCTGACCGTCCACTTCGGCTAGTTCACCAAAAGCGCAGATGACACCAGCGGAGAGGTCCGGGACATCACTGACTTTCAGAGAGAGCTGCGGGAAACAGATGGGGACAAATTCAGCAAGTGCCTATATCTGTGCTCGGAAGCAGCATGAAGCAGGGTTAAGATTACCTGGGTTTAAACTCTGCCCCATGAATGTGGCAGCAAGCGGAACTTCTTGTCAAACATTCGCAGTAAAGGTAAAGAGTGCGGACACTGGAAACACTCACCGGGTCAGACAGTGACCATGCAGAGAGAAATAGATCTGATCCTGAAACATTAGTCCCATTTCTCTTCCTACACATACTGCCTGACCTGCTGACTGTTTTTGTACTTGGTGTTTTCAATCCTAAAAGAGAGGTGAAAGTGGATATCGGATGGCTGGAAAATGGTGCTGGAGAGATAGTAATGGGGAACAAAGAAACGGTGGACAAGCTTACCGAGTATTTTGCGTCAACCTTCACTAGCGGTATGTTACAAATTCAAAGTTCAAGTTTTATTATCAAAGTACACATATGTCACCATATTCAACCCCGAAATTCATTTTCTTGTGGGCATACTTGATAAATCCACAGAATAATAATCATAGCGGGATCACTGAAAGACTGCCCAACTAGGGTGTTCAACCAGAGTAGAGAAGACAACAAACTGAGCAAATACAAGTACTGGGGGCAGAAGTGAGAGTAGTTGCTATTACTAAGGAGAAGGTGCTTGGGAAACTGAAAGGTCTGAAGGCAGATAGGTCACCTGGACCAGATGGACTACAGCACAGGGTTCTGAAAAGGGGTGGCTGAAGAGGTTGTGGAAGCATTAATAACGATCTTTCAAAAATCACTAGATTCTGGAATGGTTCCAGAGGACTGAAAGATTGGAAATGCCATTCCACTTTTTAAGTAGGGAGGGAGCTAGAAGAAAGGAACTGATAGGCCAGTTAGCCTGACTTCAGTGGTTGGGAAGATGTTGGCATACATTATTAAGGATGAGGATTCTGGATTCTTGGAGGCAAATGATAAAGTAGACCGAAGTTAGCATGGTTTCCTTAAGGTGAAATCTTGCCTGACAGATCTGGTGGAATTGTTTGAGGTAGGATTGACAAAGGAGAGTCGGTGGATGTTGTTTTCTTGGATTTTCAGAAGGCCTTTGACAAGGTGCTGCACATGAGGCTGCTTCACAATATAAGAGCCCATGACCTTACAGGAAAGATACTAGCATGGATAGGAGACTGGCAAGAGGCAAAGTGTCAGAATAAAGGGGGCCTATTCTGGTTGGCTGCCAATGACTAGTTGTGGTCCGCAAGGGTCAGTAGTGGGACCGCTTCTTTTTATGTTGCATGATTTGAATGATGGTATTGATGACTTTGTGCCCAAATTTGCAGACAATGCAAAGGTAGGTGGAGAAGAACATAGTGCTGAGGAAACAGGCAGTCTTCAGAAAGTCTTGGACAGATTAGGAGAATAGGCAAAGAAGTGGCAGACAGAATATAGTGTAGGGAAGTGCATGTTCATGCATTTCAGTAGAAGGAATAAAGGCATGGACTATTTTCTAAGCAACAAGAAAGTTCAAAACTCAGAGGTGCAAAGAGATCTGAGAGTCCCTGTGCAGGAATCCCTAATGGTTAATTTGCAAGTTGAATCACTGGTAAGGAAGGCAAATACAATGCTATCATTCATTTTGAGAGGACTAGAACATAAGAGCGAAGATGTGATGCTGCGGCTTTATAAGGCATTGGTCAGACCGCATTTGGAGCATTGAGAGTATTTTAGGGCTCCTCATCTATGAAAAGATGTGCTGGCATTGGAGGAGGTCCAGAGGAGGTTCACAAGAATGATCCAGGAACGAAAGAGTTCACATATGAAGAGTGTTTGATGGCTCTGAGCTCACGTACTTACTGGAGTTTACAAGAATGAGGGGGATCTCATTGAAACCTATCAAATATTGAAAGGCTTAGGTAGAGTGGATGTGGAGAGGATGTAGTGAGTGAACCTAGGACGAGAAGGCACAGCCTCAGAATAAAGGGGTGTCCATTTAGAACAGAGCTGAGAAGGAATTTAGCTAGAGAATCTGTGGAATTCATTGCCATGGACAGCTATGGAGGCCAAGTGATTGAGTATATTTAAACCAGAGGTTGATAGGCTCCTGATTAGTAAGGGTTTTAAAGTTTACTGGGAAAAAATAGGAGAATGGTTGAGAGGGATAATAAATCAGTCATGATGGAATGGCGAAGCATACACGATGGGCTGAGTAGACTAATTCTGCTTCTATGTCTTAAGTATCCAACACCTTCATCTCCAACATTCAACATCCAGTCTGACAGAGAATAAACTTAATCAAGTACAGTTGAGAGATTTACGGATTGCACCGACAGACGTTGATAAACAACTGTTCAACTGCTGAGAGATTTGACTTCCCGAAGATAACTAGCAGGGTGAAACTCAAAATGCATGATTAGCAATAAGCCTGCTGAGAAATTTGCATGAAGCCTCAGTATGCATTATTTAAATGAATGGATATGAAGTAACTGCCATTAAAATTAAACAATAATCTTACAAATAAATCTGAGTGTATTTGTGCATGTTTGTGGCCTTCTGTTGCTGTAGCCCATCCACCTTGAGTTTCAACGCATTGTGCATTCATTGATGCTCTTCTGCACACCACTAATGTAATGTGTGGTTATTTGAGTTACTGTCATCTTCCCGTCAGCTTGAACAATCTGGTCATTCTCCTCTGACCTCTCTCATTAATGAGGTGTTTTTGCCACAAACTGCCACTCATTGGATGTTCTGTTTTGCACCATTTTCTGTAATCTCTTCTGCACATCACTGTTGTAACATGTGGTTATTTGAGTTACTGTAATCTTCCTGTCAGCTTGAACCAGTCTGGCCATTCTCCTTTGATCTCTCTCATTACCAAGGTGTTTTCACCCACAGAACTGCCACTCACTGGATGCTTTTTTTTTGTTTTTCACAGCATTCTGTGTAAACTCAAGAGATTTTCCATACCTTTTTATGCCATGGACCCCTACCATTAACCGAGGGGTCCGACGCCCCTGGGTAGGGAACCCCTGCCCTAGAGACAGTTGTGTGTGGAAACCCCAGGAGTCCAGTTTCAGACCTCTCCGTCTAGCATCAACAATCATCGCATGGTCAAAGTCATTTCGATCACACTGCTTCTCCACTCTGACGTCTGGTCTAAACAACAACCGAGCGTCTGGACTACGTCTGAATGCTTTTATGAATCGAGTTGCTGCCACATGATTGGCTGATTAGATATTTGTATTCACCAGCAAGTGTACAGGTGTACCTAATAAAGTGGCCGCTCAGTGCATGTTGATGCTTTAAACTTCCCTACACCAGAGCGGCACTGCTCGGTTACTGGCAGGGAGGTAAAGAGTAAGGCTGTGTGTTGTCACCAGCCAGTGTGTATCAGCTGCCAGAGAGAGAAATGCAGCCACAAAGTACCAGAGGAGCTTCTTTACAGGGGAGATATACTTCTGTTTCATCTGCCCACTCGGATCAGAGGGATCGAGTAGAGAGCTCTCCACTGGGGTCAGCTGCTGCTGCACATCACTTCTGTAGAACAGAGACATTTCTGACTGTCCTAATGTGCACGGTACTTACGATAAGTAACAGAATTAATCATCAATCTGACAACCTGTATCATACACTAACTGCAGATTTCTTGCTTGAGTTCTTTTCATGGATCAAAACTTGGGCAAAAAAAGAATGGAGAATTACAATAAGAAGGGACGACAGAATGTTAGTGTTTGTAGGTGCACAGAATGTCCACAGCATAGGAGGAGGCTGTTCGTGTCCCTACCACATATCTTGTTCCACACCCCTGCCAAGTCCATGGGCTTTTTCCCACTGAGGTGGAGTGAGATCGGAACTGGAGGTCATAGGTGAAGGGTGAAAGGTGAAGTACTTAGTCATAGTCATAGTCATAGTCATACTTTATTAATCCCGGGGGAAATTGGTTTTCGTTACAGTTGCTCCATAAATAATAAAAAGTAATAGAACCATAAATATTTAAATAGTAATATGTAAGCAGAAGCTGAGGGGGAATGCCTTCACTCAGAGGGTGGTGAGAGTGCAGGATGCGGGTTTGGTTGCAACGTTTAAATTCGGAGTACATGGATGGGAGGGCTACGGTCCAGGTGCGGGTCAAGGGGAGGAGGCAGAAAAACAGCTCAGCATGGACTAGATGGGCCGAAGGTCCTGTTTCTATGCTGTGGTGCTCTGGGTGGCAGGGTAGCATGGTGGTTAGCGCAGTGCTACCACAATGCTTTACAGCACCAGTGACCCGGTCCAAGTCCCGTCGCTGCTGGGAAGGAGTTTGTATGTTCTCCTTGTGACCGCATGGGTTACCTTGGGATGCTCTGGTTTCCTCCCACAATGCAAAATTGGACCGCTCGGTAGGTTAATTGGTCATTGTAGATTGTCTGTGGTTAGGCTAGGGTTAAATCAGTGGATTGCTGAGTGGTGTGGCTCGAATGGCCAGAAGGGCCTGTTCCATTCCGTATCTCAATAAATAAATAAACATCCTTAATAAGCATTGAACACAACTCGCCAGTTTAGGCCAGGACAGTGTTTTATTAAGGTTCAGCATGACACCTCTGTTTTTATGCCTCTGTGGATTACACCCAGAATTGTGTACAATTCCTTCCCCTACCTGACTTGCCACTCTCAACAACTCCTGTACCCTTCTGGATCAGTATTCTTTATTCCATACTGACTCCCGTCATTCTGCCCTTCAGAATGCATCACCGCTCATCTCTCCACATTGAACTTCATCTGCCACGTGCCTGCCCAGTCCAGCAGCCTGTGGACCCTGCTGCAATCTATCACCATCCTCTGTGCTGTTCACAAATCTCAGTTCATCTTCAAATGCAGGAATTGATGGTTTGTTTCACTGTCTAAGTCACTGATACAGATTGATAAATGCACTGGCCCCAACCACTCATCCCTGGAGAATGTGAGTATTCAATTAACATCATCCGAAAAGCAATCATTCATCATGACCCTATCTTGTCTGTTATTTAAACAAATGTATCCATGCTATCAGTATCTATTTTCCTGCACGATTCAACTTCAATCCCACCTGTTTTATGGGAAGAACTGGCTGCAGTAAGTCCATGTAGATCATATTGAATGTGTTCCAGAGCAATAGGTAGACCATATTGGCTGTGATCTAGAAAATATTATTACTATTTCCTCTTTTTTCTTTCTTTTTGTATTTTTACAATTTGTTATCTTTTGCATACTGCTTGTTCATCCTGTTGGTGCAGTCTATCAATGATTCCATTATGGTTACCAGATTTATTGGATTTGCCCACAAGAAAATGAATCTCAGGGTTTGATATGGTGAAATATAGGATATGCACTTTGATAATGAACTTACGTTGAACTTTGAAATTCGTCTAGACCATATTGGCTGTTTTCTAGAAATCTGAGTAGACTATATTGACTGTGTTCTAGAAATCTGTGTACACATTGACGGTACTATACAGGTATTACACAGTTTTAATTTTGTCTACACATCTTGATGCTTCAGCAAAGCAGCCAGCATAATTATAATCAAAGAGCCTTCCTGCTCTGGACATTCTCTCTTCTCCCCTGTCCCATTGGGCAGAAGATATAAAAGCCTGAAAGCACGTACCATTAGGCTCGAGCACAGTTTCTATCCCACTGTTATAAGACTATTTAACAGTTCCCTAGTACAATAAGACAGACTCTTGACATCACAATCTACCTCGTTAAGGTCTTGGGCCTTATTGTTTACCTGCCCTGCACTTTCTCCATAGCTGCTACGCATGTTTTTGACATTATTATTGGTTTATCTTGTTCTACCTCAATGTGCATGTGGCCAAGTGGTTAAGGCACTGGACTAGCGACCTGAAGGTCGTGAGTTCGAGCCCCAGACGAGGCAGCGTGTTGTGTCTTTGAGCAAGGCACTTAACCACACATTGCTCTGTGACAACACTGGTGCCAAGCTGTATGGGTCCTAATGCCCTTCCCTTGGACAACATCGGTGTCATGGAGAGGGGAGACGCAGCATGGGCAACTGCTGGTCTTCCATACAACCTTGCCCAGGCCTGCGCCCTGGAGAGTGAAGACTTTCCAGGCGTAGATCCAGGGTCTCGCAAGACTCAATGTGCAATGATTTGATATTTGTGAACAATATACTACACAGACAACAGGAATACTGCAGATGCTGGAAATTCAAGCAACATACATCAAAGTTGCTGGTGAACGCAGCAGGCCAAGCAGCATCTGTAGGAAGAGGCGCAGTCGACGTTTCAAGCCGAGACCCTTCGTCAGGACTAACTGAAGGAAGAGTGAGTAAGGGATTTGAAAGCTGGAGGGGGAGGGGGAGATGCAAAATGATAGGAGAAGACAGGAGGGGGAGGGATAGAGCCGAGAGCTGGACAGGTGATAGGCAAAAGGGGATAAGAGAGGATCATGGGACAGGAGGTCCGGGAAGAAAGACAAGGGGGGGGGGTGACCCAGAGGATGGGCAAGAGGTATATTCAGAGGGACAGAGGGAGAAAAAGGAGAGTGAGAGAAAGAATGTGTGCATAAAAATGAGTAACAGATGGGGTACGAGGGGGAGGTGGGGCCTTAGCGGAAGTTAGAGAAGTCAATGTTCATGCCATCAGGTTGGAGGCTACCCAGATGGAATATAAGGTGTTGTTCCTCCAACCTGAGTGTGGCTTCATCTTTACAGTAGAGGAGGCCGTGGATAGACATGTCAGAATGGGAATGGGATGTGGAATTAAAATGTGTGGTCACTGGGAGATCCTGCTTTCTCTGGCGGACAGAGCGTAGATGTTCAGCAAAGCGGTCTCCCAGTCTGCGTCGGGTCTCACCAATATATAAAAGGCCACATCGGGAGCACCGGACGCAGTATATCACCCCAGTCGACTCACAGGTGAAGTGATGCCTCACCTGGAAGGACTGTTTGGGGCCCTGAATGGTGGTAAGGGAGGAAGTGTAAGGACATGTGTAGCACTTGTTCCGCTTACACGGATAAGTGCCAGGAGAGAGATCAGTGGGGAGGGATGGGGGGGACGAATGAACAAGGGAGTTGTGTAGGGAGCGATCCCTGCGGAATGCAGAGAGAGGCGGGGAGGGAAAGATGTGCTTAGTGGTGGGATCCCATTGGAGGTGGCGGAAGTTACGGAGAATAATATGTTGGACCCGGAGGCTGGTGGGGTGGTAGGTGAGGACCAGGGGAACCCTATTCCTAGTGGGGTGGTGGGAGGATGGAGTGAGAGCAGATGTACGTGAAATGGGGGAGATGCGTTTAAGAGCAGAGTTGATAGTGGAGGAAGGGAAGCCCCTTTCTTTAAAAAATGAAGGCATCTCCCTCGTCCTAGAATGAAAAGCCTCATCCTGAGAGCAGATGCGGCGGAGACGGAGGAATTGCGAGAAGGGGATGGCGTTTTTGCAAGAGACAGGGTGAGAAGAGGAATAGTCCAGATAGCTGTGAGAGTCAGTAGGCTTATAGTAGACATCAGTGGATAAGCTGTCTCCAGAGACAGAGACAGAAAGATCTAGAAAGGGGAGGGAGGTGTCGGAAATGGACCAGGTAAATTTGAAGGCAGGGTGAAAGTTGGAGGCAAAGTTAATAAAGTCAACGAGTTCTGCACACAGAACTACACAGGTTTATCAGTGTATCTCAGTGCATGTGACAATAAGAAGCCAATTCCAATTTCCTCTCCATCTGTTCACCACCCACATCATTTATACTGTGGTCCAATATTCTCTCCTATCAAATCCTGTCACTTTCAGCTCTTTCTCACTTCCACCCTGTTTCTGACATTTTTTCCAACCTCACCTGGATCCACCCATCACCTGCCAGTTCCCGCTCCATCCTTTCCCCCAACCTTCTCTTATACTGGTTACCTCCTCTCTTTGTTTCCAGTCCAGATGAAGGGTCTCAACCTGAATTGCTGATGTCTATTTTTCCCCACAGATGCTGCCTGCTCCACTGAGCTCCCCCAGCACCTTTTGTCACCGAAGTAATGGGGCTCTGTAACCAGTATTCACTGGTTCAATGGTTCCATTTATCATCAGAGATACAACCCGAAATTCTAACTCTTCTTGCTGTTCTTCCCCAGTGTTACAAAAGGCAACATACTCGGCCGAGAATGGCAGACGCTCACCGGGACACTGTGCTCCGACACGGATATGCTGCTTGGCTGGATACTCAGCTTCACACACTGCCCAACACTGGTGGCAAATCGATGTGGTTCCAATGCTCGCTCACACTTGTCCTGCCTTGTGCACCTTTAAAAAAACGAGAAACATTTAGAAGATGTTAAATCCTTGTGCCTGAGAAGAGATCAGATAATAATGCAGTATTTTAATTAGAATAACCAATTAATTCAGTTTAAATCTCACCAAATGAAAAGTAATTCAAACAATTCCCCTGTCAGGCAAAGACAAAATGTGGTTTGGAATCGGGGACAAACTTGTGACCATAATCAGCTGGACCATTATGGTCTACAGTGGTTACCTTCCCTCTGGGGTAACAGAATGCCAATTCACAAGCCAGAAGCTATTAATTTAATTTCCTGCTTGTCACACGTGATGACTTTAAGTTAACACTTGAAGTATGTAAATTCTGGGTAGATATTCCCAGTATCCTAGTGAGTGGTGTTCGTCATACAGCGCGAGAGCAGACAAGTGCACGCATCCCTGCCAAAACTCCCCGCCGAGCACCACAGATTGAGCACAATTAAGGCCACAATCAATAGAATATTAACCAATTTGTTAATGAATCTCCAAACTCATCACTGTATGACTTCTACTGACATGTTTTAAACAGCAGGAAGCAACAATTTCACCTGGTGACCCAGGCCAGTCTGACACACTGCTACCTGCCAGAAAGCGGGGAAGTCAGTCACTTTCTGTGCGCACCATCCAAGCAAGGCCTTCCAACCTGACTTGGCTCCAACAAATCAAATCTCTGAATTTACAATTCTAATGCAAATCGGCTTTATTGAGCACTTGAACCACCTGTCTGGAATACTGAAATTTTCTAATATTATTAAATATTTACTCGCCTCTAGGAATCTGACCCTGCCGCGATTTATACAGACAAGGCTCATCCTGAATGATGATGAATTGATTTTTTAATTTTGAAAGCTAATTTGATATTCCCACAGAAAGTAAGGTATTTAGTCAGCTCTGGTGAGAAGGGCCATAGTGAATATTTAACGTGTATAAAACATATAATATTTATGTGCTAACCTCCCTGAGGAAGGGGAAAGGTGGGCTGACCAGTGCAGAAAGGTAAAACCATGTTGGTGTAACAAACACAAGAAAATCTGCAGGGTCTGGAAATTCAAAGCAACACACACAGAATACTGGAGGAACTCAGCAGGTGAGAGAGCACCTATGGAAAGCATAAACAGTCGACAGGTCAGGCCAAGATCCTTCACCAGGACGGGGAAGAAAGAGGAAAAGTCACAGAAAGAGGTGGTGGGAGGGGAGGAAGTACAAAGTGGGAGGGGATTGGTGAAACTGGGAGAGGAGAAGGGGCTGATGTAAAAAGCTGGGAAGTCGATTAGTGAAAGAGATAAAAGGCTGGAGAAGGGGGAATCCGATAGGAGAGGAAAGAAGACCATGGAAAGAAGGGAAGGGGGAGGAGCACCAGAGGGAGGTGATGGGCCAGTAAGGAGATAAGGTGAGAGAGGGAAATGGGAATGGGGAATGGTGAAGGAGGGAGGGTGCAATGACTGGAAGTTCAAGAAAACAATGTTCATGCCAGCAGGTTGGAAGCTACCTGGTTGGAAAATAAGGTATTGCTCCTCCAACATGAATGTGTCCTTATTATCCTGACAGAAGAGGAGGCTATGGACTGACATGTTGGAATGGGAATGGGAAGTAGAATTGAAATGGGTGGCCACCAGGAGATCACATTTTTGTGGCAGATGAAGTGAAGGTGCTTGGTGAAGGGGTTTTCCAATCTATGTCAGGTCTCACCGATATACAGGAGGCCACACCAAGGGCACTGGATACAGTAGATGATTCCAACAGACTCGCAGGTGAAGTGTCACCTCACCTAGCAGGAGTGCTTGGCACCTTGAATTATAGTGAGGGAGGAGGTTTCGGGGCAGGTGCGGCACTTGTTCTGCTTGCGAGGATAAACTCCAGGAGGGAGATCAGTGGGGAGGGATGAGTGGATAAGATAGTCACATAGGGAGGGATGCCTGCAGAAAGCAGGATGTCAGGGAGGAAAAGATGTGCTTGGTGGTGTGATCCCATTGGAGATGGCAGAAGTTACAGAGAATTATGTGCTGGACGTGGAGGCTAGTGAGGTGGTAGGTGAGAACAAGAGGAACCCTATGCCTGGCATGGCGGTGGGAAGATAGGGTGAGGGTAGATATGTGAGGAATGGAAGAGACATGGATGAGGGCAGCATTGACGGTGGAGGAAGGGAACATTCTTTCTTTGAAGAAGGCAACATCTCAATAGTTCTGGACTGGAAAGCCTCATCCTGAGAGTAGATGTGGCGGAAATAGCGGAACCGAGAGCATTTTCACAAGCGAACAGTGGGAAGAGGTATATCCGAATAGCTGTGAGAGTCGGTGGGTTTATAAAAGGTATCAGTAGATACTCTGGAATGGAAAGCTTGATCCTGAGAGCAGTTATGGCAGTGATGGAGGAACTGAGAGAGGAGAATGGCAGTTTTACAAGTGACTGTTGGTGTGACGAAGGAATCAACTGGGGGAAGCATGGCACCGTAGCAGTTAGCATAAAGCTTTTAGAGCACAAGCTACCCAGATTTAATTCCTACTGCTGTCTGTAAGGAGTTTGTACGTGGGTCTCCTCTGGGTGCTACCTCTCGCATTATAAAAATGTGCAGGTTAATGGGTCACATGGGTATTTTTGGGCTGCGCTGGCTGGACCAGAAGGGCCTGTTACCATGGAGTACCAGTGTGGATGCAGGCTGCACCACTACAAGGCCTCTCAGATCTGACAGTACATCACACAGAGCGTCTCAGGCATTTTGCTGATCAGTCCAGGCTCAATGGCAGCTCACAGCACAAAGCTGTAGTCACTTAACACGACTGCCTGCTTCAATAGTCCCTGGAAATTGTGGCCGTCTGTATTTGGCAATATAGCGATTCACTTACAGAGGAATCGGTCAGCACCCATGCAAAGGGAGTGTGGTGTTACCTCTCCCAGTGTCCAAAGGAGAACAGTCTGACCGCTCCCAATGTCCACCACATCACTGAGATGATGTAGCTCCTTACCTGCACAAGGTCTTGCCCGCTCTCACTAAATATAATTCACAAGTAGTGACTGAAGACACCGGGCCACAGAGACACCTCACGATGATTCAGTGCCTGAACCACTGTTAATATCATTACTTCACCCACAGATTCAGTGACACTGCGGGGACGTGTCAAGCACTGCTCCCTAATCTGCCATTTCCCTTCAGATTTAACACTCAGTAACTTTGCACACAACAAGAGCTCAGTTCCACATGAAGCCCCAGCTGATGTAGAGCGCGACCTCAGCCCAGCAACCTGCAAAGGGAGATGTGAGCAGATCAAGTTCCAAGCAGACGCTGGACTTCCTGGATCTCACAGCTGTTTAATGATGGGAACAAGATCACAGCGCATCAGTCAGGGAAAGCATTGAAACCGAGACCTACTCAGATGTTAGTCTGAGTTACATTGGTGGGAAGAAAGATTCATCTCTATTTTAAAAAGCTGCCTGGTCTGAATGGAGCAAATCTTATTCTACAAGATGATAGGAGGCATTGACTGAGTGGAGAGCCAGAGATTTTTCCTCAAGGAGAAAGTGGTTAATACAAGGGGCATAAGTTTAAAGTGACTTAAGGCAAATATAAGGGAGATACCAGGGATAATTTTTTTTACACTGAGAGTGGTGAGTGTGTGCCTCATTGTGGGCCGAAGGGCCTGTACTGTGCTGTTATGTTCTATGTATTGCTAGTTTTCTGAGGCAGAGGCTGTCTGGAATATTCACATGCACGTGCTCTCTTTTAGCTCTACATATATTATATACGCCTATTCATCTTATTGTAATTTAGATAATATTTTAGGTATTGCACTGACCTGCTGCAACAAAACTGCAGATTTCAGGACATATGGGAGAGATGATGAATCTGTATCTGATTCTGACATGTAGTATGAAAGAAAGCACTTCAGACTTTTGTATAATCTCACTTCTTCTCCTTTCCTCCTTCAATTTTCAACAAGGGACTGGAAATGGATTCAAGCATGAACCCCCTCTGTTTGTTAATGCTACACAGCGCGTCTTCAAGTCCACTTCCTCGGGAACTGTACTAATGCGTTTCATGCGACTGAAGGTCATCACCGTCACCATCATGTGCCCTGTGGTATGACGTGGGCAATCATGGTCTTCAACAATCACTGTTCCTGGTAAATTTTTCTATAGAACTGGTTTGCCATTGCCTTCTTCTGGGCAGTGTCTTTACAAGATGGATGAACCCAGCCATTATCAATACTCTTCAGAGATTGTCTGCCTGGTGTCAGTGATCACATAACCAGAGTTGTGATATGCACCAGCTGCTCCTACGACCATCCACCACCTGCTCCCACAGGGAGGATGGAGCCAGGCAGGTGCTACACCTTGCCCAAGGGTGACCTGTGGGCTAGCGGAGGGCAGGAGCACCTTACACCTCCTTTGGAAGACATGTATCTCCACCCTTGTGAAGGTATTACCTGGAAATACTGGTTGTTGAAGCCCACAGGCTGGAACACTACAGGGCAGAGCTATGATGGTGCTTAACATCGACTTCTTTGAGCTTATCTGCAGAAGCAGCTTCATTTCTACGTTGGCTGACTCTCTTTTTCATTTTCAGGGTGGATGGAGTTCTTTCGGAGACCCTGACCTGGAGTTACACTCAGACTGGGACCTGGTCCTAGGGGCTCACAACTGCCCACTTTTTGAAAGCCCAAGGATGCGGCCTAGAAGACGAGCACGCCTTCGGGGTTCTGAGACTTTGCAGCCCTGGGAACGAGTTGTTTCTAGACCAGTGCCGCTGTGGCTTAGAAAACAGAATATTGAGAACAGCGGATCGGCATTCGGGGTCTCTGCTGGGGGAGCGACTAGTTTTTGTTGCACTGCAGATCATGGTCCTCACTGGGGGTTTTGCTATTGCCTGCTTGGTGGGTGGAGGTGCTGATGTTTTATTGGGGGTGGGGAGGGTCGTTGCTTTGCTGCTGCTGTGTGGGAGGGGGGAGTGGGGGGGCTTTGGGGTTCTGACTGTTTTAGTGTCATTCGTTCTTTGGGGCTCTCTTCTGTTTTGGTGAATATCTGTGAAGAGCGAGGATTTCAGATTGTATACATTTTCTGATATTAACTTCAACTACTGAGCTTTTAAACACAGACCCACAACGGTGGTGGGGGTGGCGGGGGGTGGTGAGTGATTTGTTTTGTCTGGTTCGCACACACAATGCAGGTGTCACAGAGATTCTTGGTGTTTGAACTACACAGTCACCCCATTCAGATTCAGGTTCACTTATTGATCACGTGCACGTCCAAGCCGACAGTGAAGTTTGCCATTTGCTTTAACAACCAGCACATCCGAGGAGACGCTGGGGCAGCCCACAAGTGTCACCACACACCCAGGCACCAACACAGCATGTCCACAATGTTCAGCAGAACTACACAAACACCCACAACAGTGACTAAACAAGCCCCTTCTCCCACCCCGCCCCCCCCGCCTGTCCAATCATCCACCCGCTCACACACACCAACATGCCTCCAACTCCAGGTCAGGCTGCCCCGGGGGCCCAACCCACAGACCCAGCAGACTCACAAGACATCAGGCCTCTGACTTTGGTATTGCCTGATGAGCTTGCTGACCGGGGGACTTTGAACTCTGAACATCAAGCTCTGGACTTGCAAGGCCCCCTGATCCCAGGCCCCACCCTCCCTGGCCTGGACTCACAGACACTCAGGCTATGAGGGGCGCAATGGCAGTGCAGTGGTTAGTGCAATGCTCTCACAGCACGGGCTGTCGGAGTTCAGAGTTCAATTCCTGTGCTGTTCCTAAGGAGTTCCCGCATTCTCCTCGTGAACAAGTGGTGTTTCTGCTGTCTGCTCTGGTTTCCTCCCACAGTCCAAAGACATGCTATGTAGTAGGTGAATAGATCATTATAAATTGACCTGCGATAAGGCTACAGTCAAATATGGGTGGGCTGGTTAGGTGTCATGGCTCATTGGGTTCAAAGGGCAGGGCCGGTTTCTCTGAATAAGTTCTGATTGATGTGGTGATACTTAAACCTTACCACTATCACAATAATCTCATCTATGTCTACCCACAATAGATACAGAGACCTGGGTGGTTGATGTAGAAATTAAGAGACACAGAACTAACAAGCTGAGGGTTACTGCTGGGTCACAACCCCCAATTTATAAAGTGGCTGCAGTAATAGGAGTATGGCTGAAAAGGCAGGACTGACTCTCCAGTAACACAATTCTGAAAGGTTTGATAAAATCTAATGCTCTTCCCATGCATTGACAAGTCCCCAGTGTGGGCCAGCAGCCCTGAGATAGACCAGAGCACTGACTGGCATAATGACAAGATTCCAGTGCAAGCCAGGGGTCCAGAGATAGACCAGGAGCCCTGAGATAGACCAGAGCACTGACTGGCTTAATGACAAGTTTCCAGTGTACACCAGGAGCCCTGAGATAAACCAGAGCACTGACTGGCCTGACGACAAGACTCCAGTGTGGAACAGGAGCCCTGAGATAGACCAGAGCACTGACTGGCCTGATGACAAGACTCTAGTGTGGAACAGGAGCCCATGAGATTGATGACGGCCACTGACCAGTGCGATGATGTTCTCAATGTAAAGCAGGAGCCAAAAGTTAGACCAGCACCATTGACTGTTGCATTGACAAGTCCCTTGTGTAGAACAGCAGTCAGTTACACAGCAGGGCCAGTGACTGGTCAGAAATCGATGATGCAGCATTCCAGAACATTACAGCAATAATGAACTCCAAAGAGGATCTGTAATTATGTAGTATTGATTGAGATGATGTGTGCAGCCTTACGTCCAATCTAACAACTGCTGCATTATTCACCGTTATTTTACCCTCTCTGCGTGGAGCTCTCTGCTCAGTGGAACTGTTCCAATGGCTGCCTGATTCCCTCAGCCTTAAGGAATAATAAAATTCTTCTGTTTATAGGTCTAAGCTTGGGTGAAGAGATCAGTGCTCCACTCAGGCAGCTTGGGCAGCCTGCCTGTCTGAGTTGTGTGGGTCTGATTGAGAATTGCGTGTCTGTCCGAGAGGGATGGGTCTGTCCGAGAAGGGTGTGTCTGTCCGAGAGGGTGGGTCTGTCCGGGACGGATGGGCCTGTCCGAGAGGGGTGGGCCTGTCCGACAGGGGTAGGTCTGTCCGAGAAGGGTGTGTCTGTCCGAGAGGGATGGGCCTGTCCGGGACGGATGGGCCTGTCCGAGAGGGATGGGCCTGTCCGGGAGGGATGGGTCTGTCCGGGAGGGATGGGTCTGTCCGGGACGGATGGGCCTGTCCAAGAGGGGTGGGTCTGTCCGAGAGGGGTGGGCCAGTCCGAGAGGGATGGGTCCGTCAGGGAGGGGTGTGTCCGTCCGGGAGGGGTGTGTCCGTCCGGGAGGGGTGGGTCCGTCCGGGAGGGGTGTGTCCGTCTGGGAGGGGTGTGTCCACCCGGGAGGGGTGGGTACGTCCAGGAGGCGTGTGTCCGTCTGGGAGGGGTGGGTCCGTCCAGGAGGGGTGTGTCCGTCCGAGCGAGGTGGGTCCATCCGAGAGGGGTGGGTCCGTCTGGGAGAGGTGGGTCCGTCCAAGAGGGGTGGGTCTGACCGAGAGGGGTGGGTCTGTCCAAAAGGAGGTGTTTGTCCGAGAGGAGTGTGTCTGTCCGAGAATGGGTGGGTCTGGTGGATCTGTCCAAGCGGAGAGTGTCTGTCTATGAGGCATGGGTCCATCTGGGAGGTGTGTGGCCGGTGAAGGGGTGGGCTGTTTCACTCCCATATCTCGCTCCCCATCTCAGTGGAGTTGGAGATGTTTGCCCCGAAAGCATTGGTCATATCTCTTGCATGCCTCGATGTCACTGCTGGAGAGTGGGGATCACTGGATGCCTGGTACACAGTGACCTTCCTGCCTTCCAGCCAATTAACAGCCACTTAGCTGTACAGCACAAAAACAGGCCTTTCAGCCCATCATATCTATTCTGACCCTCCAGCCTCCATTAATTCCACCCCCTCTGTGACCACCGCATTCAGGCACCTGTCTAAATGCCTCTTAATGTTATTACTGTTCCTGCCTCCACCACCTCCTCTGGCAGCTCGTTCCAGATTCTAACTACCTCAGATCCTCGTTGAACCTCTCTCTCTCTCTCTCTCTCTCTCAATGTAGCAGTTACTTGAAAAGCAAACCAAAACCACTGAGAGACTGAGTGAGGGACTCGACACTGTGGGACACGCTTCCAAATAATTGAGTTCCAAGTTGAAAAAAGCACGTTCGATCCTTGTACAGGTGGGGGTGTGGGGGGGGCGACTTTGATGTCACTGAGACTCATTCTTTGGGGTTCATGTTTCATGGACCGTTCTGTGAAGAGTAAGAACTTCAGGTTGTATACTGTATACATCTGCTGATATTAAATTGAGTCATTTGAACAAGCAAAGACAAGCAATCAAAATTAGTGATAAACGATATTAGTAATATTAATGAGGTAAACAAATTAAGCAAAGTTAGTGAAGCAAGCGGTTAACAAAAATATCCAAATGCTGCTCACTCTATCTCTAACTAAACTAACAAGGACAAAGTATGTATAAATGACTATATTAATTTACTTCAACCATGCCCCAACCCACGTGACAAATTACCATAACCCATAATAAAACATGCCATACAAAATACAATACAGACAGACAGAAAATAGATACATGGCTCTGACACTCACTTTAAATCCATAGCCTTTAGTTTTGGACAACCCCATCAGAGGAATCAGTCCCTAGACTTCTGGTTTAGGATGTCGTTACTGGTGACGTATGACAGATTACTGGTAAATCATGAGGCAAGAGAATCAACTAAAAATGTATAACATCTTTCCTGAAGCAAATTGTGGTGAACGATCACCACAGACAGTGAGGAGACAGGTGGAGGCGAGGCTGGTTCCGGGATGAACAGCTCTGGGGCATTCCGAGGCACAAGCTGTTTGAGCTGGGTTTGCAGGCGGAACTGGTGTCACTGTCGGGGGTGGAGTGACCGAGTTGGAGAAGGGGAAGGGTTTCGATGCCTGTCCACCTACCCCGGGTGCGATGGGGCTGGATCGCTCCAAGCGCCAACCCAATTTGGTGAGCTTAAGAACGGCTTCGGGCTGGGCGGCCCAAGCCTGTCGGGGTGCCGGGGTCCAGATCCTAGAACGTGGCACTGCACAGTGCTAGGACAATTTAGACGCAGGCCCAAATAGACTGGAAGCCCAAGTGTTGGGTAGGGAGGCGAAGGTTGGGCTGATTTTGATGGCTTGCCCTCGAATGTTCATCCCTTCCTCTGCGGCACTGAGGCTGTGAACTGATCTGTGTGTCTCTCCACTACTGGTGTGATGATCTGGGGACCAGGCCTACTACGGCTCCTCTGGGAGTGGATCTAATCCTCAGTCTGGTTCAGGGTGTTTGGGCTTGCTTTTATTGTTTGCATGATGTGTGTGTTTTTTTCTCTCTCTTTCTCTGCTCAGCGGTTATTTGGGTATTTTTAAATAGGGTTATTTGGGTTTCTTGCTTTGTGGCTGCCTGTAAGCAGACAAATCTCAAGGTGTATAATTTATACATACTTATACAAGCTAATAAATATGCTTTGGATCTTTGAATCTATCTATGCCTCTCATAATACTATACTGCTCCATTCGAGGTGCTTATCATCACAGACTTTCCTCATTGGTTCAAGGGTGCACTTGGAGAAACTGTGTAACTCATCACTGCTCCAGTGAGACGTAACCCCAGATTTAGGTAGTGTCCCACATTTCCAGAGTTTTTTGTGGTCCTTTATTGTTGGGGAGGAGGGGGTGATGTTGGACAACAGGCACAGAGCAGTGCAGGACCTTAATCTGTGGACTTCTAGTGTAACAGCCCGGTTGTCACATCCTTCAGGGAGATGAGTTGGTGAGGAACTGGAGACCCCTCATTCCTTCAATCACTGCAGGCTGTGGAGAAGTGGGTTGGTGTGAGGTACAGACTGTTGTCCTCAGTGCTATTGGGATTAGTCAGTGGTGGAGTCCTCAGTTGGGATCCCTGACTGTACATCACAGTGAGGCAGGCACAGAGTGCCAAGGTTTGAAAGGGCTTTCCATAATCTCAGCTGAGCAAACGAGGTTGAAGGTTTTTGTAAGGGAAAGGGCATGTACAGTAGTCAGTGCTGCTGATAGACACACGAGATTCTGCAGATGATGGAAATCTGGAGCAACCCACAAAAAATGCCAGAGAAACTCAACAAATCAGGCAGCATCTGTGGAGTGGATCAGATCCCAGTGCCACTGGGCACAACCATTCTGTGCCATCACACTAACAATTTTCTCCAATAGCCTGCAGGGAATGAAGGAATTGCAGTTCCTCACCACTTCATCTCCGACAGGTGGGGCCTTACACTAAAAGTCCACAAACAAAGAGACAAGGTTCCAGGCTGAGACCCTTCAACAGGACTGGAAAAACTAAAGGTCAGTTTTATTTCCCATGTGCACATCAGAACATGTAGAGAAACGTGTCCCTTTGTGTCAATGACCAACACATTCTGAGGACGTCTCGAGGGCAAACCACAAGTGGCACCATGCTTCTGACACCACATAGCATGGCCACAACTCACTAAGCCTAACCCTGCGTCTTCGGACTGTAGGAGGAAACCGGGGCATCCAGAGGAAACCCATGTGGTCACGGAGTGAACGTACAAACTCCTTACTGACAGCAGCAGGAACTGAACCCTGATTGCAGGTGCTGTAGTGCGTTACACTGACCCCTTTGCCTCCGTGCTGACCTGCACGGTACAGGTGCTGTAGTGCGTTACACTGACCCCTTTGCCTCCGTGCTGACCTGCACGGTACAGGTGCTGTAGTGCGTTACACTGACCCCTTTGCCTCCGTGCTGACCCGCACGGTACAGGTGCTGTAGTGCGTTACACTGACCCCTTTGCCTCCGTGCTGACCCGCACGGTACAGGTGCTGTAGTGCGTTACACTGACCCCTTTGCCTCCGTGCTGACCCGCACGGTACAGGTGCTGTAGTGCGTTACACTGACCCCTTTGCCTCCGTGCTGACCCGCACGGTACAGGTGCTGTAGTGCGTTACACTGACCCCCTTGCCTCCGTGCTGACCTGCACAGTACAGGTGCTGCTCTTTGCATTTCCTTTTCAAATCTTGCCGTGTAGTAAAGATCATCTCCATCGCAGCTTCTCCTACCTGGAAGAGAACTTCTTAGGACCAGACAATGTGCAGACTTGCTATGCCATCATCTCTGTAATAATCAGTGCTGAGCTACGGAGTACAGTGTGTGGGATTTAAACCAAAATAGATGAGTTGATGCCAGTGACGAGACCTCCCAAAGCGCAGTCCTTCATCACTGTGGTGGCTGCAGGTTCCTCACACACCATTCTATCCAGGATTGTATCATCATCCTTCATTATCACTGGGCCTAAACAGAGTCTCAGAAAAGTACAGCACAGACAGGCTATTCAGCCCATCTAGTCTGTGCCGATCTACTTAAACTGCAGAGTCCTATCGACCTACACCTGTACCAAAGCCCTCCATACCCCTTCCATCCACGTACCTCTCCAAACTTCTCTTAAACATTGAAACCGAGCTCATGTACACCACTTGAACTGGCAGCTTGTTCCACACTCTCACTACCCTCTGAGTGACGAAGCTTCCCCTCATGTTCCCCTTAAACTTTTCACCTTTCACCCTTAACCATGACCTGTCTACAACAGTCCCTGAACTCAGTGGGAAAAGCCTGCCTGGTTGGGAAAAAGCAGCCACTGCTCTGAGCAGGAAATTTTTACACGGCCTGAAAACTGCTTGGCATTTTAAATGGTTTTTTTGTAATATACATATCATGAATATTTAGAATGAAAATTGAAACAACTCATACTTCTGATTTTACTTATTATTTCAAGGGTATAATGAAGTACAGTACAACAAAGAAAATCTTTGACGTTTCATAAACTTTTTCTCCTATGTCTTTATTCCAGCTGTGTGGCAACAAAGGCTATGTGCGAGGGAGCGTTTCAGTTACAGAGCGGCTGCGCTCTTATGCAGCTTAAAAGGAACAGTGTGGCTGAGTATAAGCATCTGTGGGAAAATATCAGGTTATTAATGTAGTATTAACCCTTTAATGAAATCTCTGAAACACTCATCTATTCTTCTCCTTGCAGACCAAGAGAAACTGGTCAAATTATTTTAATGCTTTTGGTTTTCACTTTACATGTGAATTGTGAGCTGGAATTAGAAGGAAGTGCAGAGTTAGTTTTTAATTGCAGTATTGGCAGGGTTCCTGACCAGCCTTGGTGTGAAGCCCAAAGTGTCATGGCTGATTTTAAACCTCTTCCTGGGATCCAAATCTTCTGCTGCCTTCCTGCATATCAAAGAGATTTCTAGATTTTACTTAGTCATCTTTCGAGAACGAGTGGCTTTAATAAGTACTTTTAAAGAGTATTTCCTACAGCAAGTCCCACTCATACAGCCCCTCGTAACTGATCAACGTTTCCCTGCCAAATCAGAACTGAAAGGGCCGGTGGACTTCAGTAATAAAGTCATATGTCACATTTTCCAGCTGTCAGAACTCTGCTCTGCTGCAGTAATCCTTCATGCTGGTAATGGCTCTGCAGAACGCAACGCTTTGTACTGAGGGAATATTTCTTTTGCAGAGGTAAGCAATTATATTGTCGCAAGAAGACATTATAATACCACACTATTCAAGAATTGTATTATATTAACTGACAAATGCATCAGGTTAGTCACATAACTGGGATTCTTCGGAAAATAACTCATGAAGTTTCTCTGCTTACTAAATTGAGCGTGCAATTTTATTTTCATTTCAATAAATTAATAATGAAGGCTTCACCTCTTGAGCTGTCTCCAGATCCAACATTGCAGTTTTTGCATTTAGAAGCATACAGAATCAAATTTAATGTGGCACACTCACGTTGGAGAATGGCTGGGAGGACTGGGAGGACTGGGCAGGAGCATCGTTGCTCTACCTGGTTGAAACGTTTCTAGCCACCAGTCTGGTCGCCATGACATGCAACCCTCCCCCCCCCTCCAGTTCTTGTTAATAGACAATAGACAATAGGTGCAGAAGTAGACCATTCGGCCCTTCGAGCCTGCACCGCCATTCTGAGATCACGGCTGATCACCTACTATCAATACCCGGCTCCTGCCTTGTCCCCATAACCTTTGATTCCCCTATCCATAAGATACCTATCTAGCTCCTTCTTGAAAGCATCCAGAGAATTGGCCTCCACTGCCTTCTGAGGCAGCGCGTTCCACACCTCCACAACTCTCTGGCAGAAGAAGTTCCTCCTCAACTCTGTCCTAAATGACCTAACCCTTATTCTTAAACCATGCCCTCTGGTTCTGGACTCTCCCAGCATCTGGAACATATTTCCTGCCTCTATCTTGTCCAATCCCTTAATAATCTTATATGTCTCAATCAGATCCCCCCTCAATCTCCTTAATTCCAGCGTGTACAAGCCCAGTCTTTCTAACCTCTCTGCGTAAGACAGTCCGGACATCCCGGGAATTAACCAGTGAACCTACGCTGCACCTCCTCCACAGCCAGGATGTCCTTCCTTAACCCTGGAGACCAAAACTGCACACAATACTCCAGGTGTGGTCTCACCAGGGCCCTGTACAAATGCAAAAGGATTTCCTTGCTCTTGTACTCAATTCCCTTTGTAATAAAGGCCAACATTCCATTAGCCTTCTTCACTGCCTGCTGCACTTGCTCATTCACCTTCAGAGACTGATGAACAAGTACTCCTAAATCTCTTTGTATTTCCCCTTTACCTAACTCCACACCATTCAGATAATAATCTGCCTTCCTGTTCTTGCTCCCAAAGTGAATAACCTCACACCTATTCACATTAAACACCATCTGCCAAGTTTCTGCCCACTCACCCAGCCTATGCAAGTCACCTTAAATTCTCCTAACATCCTCATCACATGTCACACTGCCACCCAGCTTAGTATCGTCAGCAAACTTGTTGATGTTATTCACAATGCCTTCCTCTAAATCATTGACGTAAATCGTAAACAGCTGTGGTCCCAATACCGAGCCCTGTGGCACCCCACTAGTCACCACCTGCCATTCCGAGAAACACCCATTCACTGCTACCCTTTGCTTTCTATCTGCCAATCAGTTTTCTATCCATGTCAATATCCTCCCCCCAATGCCATGAGCTCTGATTTTACCCACAAATCTCCTATGTGGTACCTTATCAAATGCCTTCTGAAAGTCAAGGTACACCACATCCACAGGATCTCCCGCGTCTATCTTGCTGGTTAAGTTCTCCACACCTCTCCGGCAGGCAGAATGATGAGGTGTAGAACATACAAACAGTACAGTACCAGAACAGGCCCTTCAGCCCACAATGTGCTGAACTAATTATATTAGTAACCAAATGCCCAACTAAGTGTATCCCTTCTGCATAATGTCCGTATCTTTCCATTTCCTGCACATTCATGTGCCTCTCTAAGAGCCTCTTGATCGTATCTGCCTTCACCTGCACCCCTGTCAGTGCATTCCACACTCCCGCCGCTCTCTGTGTGGAAACACTTGCCCTGCGCATCTCCTTTGAACTTCTCTGCTCTCATCGTATCTGTACGCTCTCTGGCATTGGACATTTCAATCCCGGGTAAAGAGTAGCGACCGTCCACTCAGAATCAGGACCAGGCTTGTCATCGCTGACCCATGTTGTGAAATCTGTTGTTTTGGTGGCAACAGTACAGTACAGGTTGCAAAAATTACTATGAGTTGCAACTTAAAGATATGAAAAAATAATAAAGGAATGGTGGGGTTGTGTTCATGATTTCATGGACCATTCAGAAATCCAGTGGTGGAGGGGAAGAAGCTGTTCCTAAAACATTGAGTATGTGCTTTCAGGCTCCTGTACCTCCTGCCTGATGGTAGTCGTGAGAAGAGGGCAGGCCCTGGGTGGTGAGGGTCCTCAAAGATGGATGCTGCCTTTCTGAGGCACTACCTTCTGAAGATGTCCTCAATGGCGGAGAGATTTGTGCCTGTTATGGAGCAATCTATGCCTCTTATAATCCTACAAATGTCTAGATCAGCTGGTGGAGGGGTATCGCAGCAACAGGCTTGCACTCAACATCAGTAAGATAAGAACTGATTGTGGGCTTCAAAAAGGGTGGGATGAGGGAACACACTCCAGTCCTCACAGAGGGATCAGAAATGGAAAAGTGAGCAATTTCACGTTCTTGGGTGTCAACATCTCTGAGGATCTACCCTGGGTCGAACATATCAATGCAGTTACAAAGAAGGCATGACAGCCTTCAGAGTTTGAAGAGATTTGGCCTGTCACCAAAGACACTTGCAAATTCTATAGATGTACTATGCAGAACATTCTAACTGGCTGCATTACTGTCTGGTATGGGGGGTGGGGGCACTTCACAGGATAAGCTGCAGAAAGTTGGAAACTCAGTCAGCTCTATCATGGGCACTAGCCTCCCCAGTGTCCAGGACATCTTCAAGGAGTGATCCCTCAAGAAGGCGCCATCCACCACTAAGGACCCTATCAGCCAGGACATGCCCTCTTCTTATTGCTACCATCAAAGAGGAGGTACAGGAGCCTGAAGGCACACACTCAACATTTCAGGAATAGCTTCTTCCCCTCTGCCATCAGATTTCTGGATGGACATTGAACCCATGAACACTACCTCAGTATTTTTTTCTCTTATTGCACTACTTATTTAATATAATTTTTTTAACATATGTCTATATTCTTACAGGTTCCTTAAGGTTATTATAGCCAGTGGTGGTAGTGGGGACTACCTCCCACTACCTATTAAATGCTCCCAGTGATGTGCGCCTCAGATAGCCTCTGACAACCAATTCCAGCTCCTGGCCTTCACGTGTGGCTTAGCTACTATGCCCAGCGAAGCCATTTCTACCGACACGATAAGGGGCAAAGGCGGGTTACTGGTGCCTTAAGACCAGTTGCTTTGGACAGATGGGGCTCGTCAGCCGTGGTTGGCAGCTCATTCAGGAGAATGAAAACTCTGATCTCGTGGTTTGCAGGTACACCCACTCACGGGGAAGGCTTCGGGAATAAACCCCAAGGAAGAAAATCTGGAGTCCCTGAGGCAGTCCTATACTGAGTTCAATATGGACTGGCAACTCCTGTGATGCTGCTGGTACCAAACTGTATCAGTCTCTCCGTTCCTTTGGGTTCATCAGATGTGTGGAGAGGGGGAGCTTGATACAGGGGCAACAGCTTGCTCTCCATATCGTACTGCCTTGGCTTGCGTATCTAGACAGCAGAGGTGCAATATCCGTGGTCGACTCTGACTGACAGAACCTCCGATTCAGATATACAGTATTTACTGTAATTTACAGTTTTTAACACTGTAACGTACTGCTGCCACATAGTAACAAACTTCACAGCATACGCCGATGATATTAAACCTGATTCTGATTCTATGAGATGCAGTGTGGGAGTTCGCCCACCTCAGAGGTTGGCCTGAAATGGTTCCAGTTAGGATACATCCAACAGACCAATCAAAGCATCACATCCAACGTATCTGAAGATGGCTCCTACTTCATCAGAGAAGCCCTTCTCCTCTACACTCCATTCTTTACCAGGCCAGAGTCATGGAAGTTCTGTTTCTTTAAAGCTGGGTTTGCCCCCCCATTGCCCTTGGCAAACAGGAACTCCCAACTTGGCTAAGAGCTCACCCCGAAGTAGGAATTCTCTGTTTGGCAGAGAACTGGTGCCCAGAGCTGAATCAACAGCAGTGATAGCAGAGATTTGGCACAGCAGGCCAAAGCAGCCAGGTCTGGAACAGTACACATCTGGTCACAGTTTACCCAGCTGTGGACAGAACAAACTTAACCTGCCAGCTCCCAGACAGGAGGCTTTGCATACCCAAAACTGATGTGGTCTTTGAAGCATAGAATTACACAGCACAGAGTGAGACAGCCCCTAAGCCTGATTAGGCCCTAAGCCTGATTCGTCCCTGCCAGTCCAGGGAACTTCCTGATGTGGACCCATTACCCTCTATGGACGCTCGAGTCTTCATTTTATTTTTAAAGTTATTTTGTAACTAAATTGGGGAGATGTCCTAACAGAGGAAAGCTACAGTGGTTAGGTCTCTGGCACTGAGTCTGGCTCTGTAACTCTGAAAGGAAGAGGGGAGGAGAAATTAGCTTTTGTGATAGGGGGTTCATTAATTAGGGAAACAGAAAGAAGATTCTGTAGACAAGAACGAGATTCCCAGATGGCTTGTTGCTTCCTGGGTGCCAGGATCAAAGACATCTCGGATCGAGTCCACAGCATTTCTAAGTGTGAAGATGAGCCACCAGAGGTAGTGGTCCACCTGTGGGTAGGATGGGTGATGAGGTCCCGCAAAGTGAGTTAGGTGGTAAGTTGAAGGGCAGGACATCCAATGTTGTGATCTCAGGATTGCTACCCATGCCACGTGCTAGTGAGGCCAGAAATAGGAAGATTATACAGTTTAACACATGGCTAAGGAGTCAGCGCAGGAGTGAGGGCTTGAGAGTTTTGGATCATTGGGCTCTCTTCCAGAGATGAAGGGACCTGTATGGAAGGGACACTCTGCACCTGAACTACAAGGGGACTAATACCCAAAAGGGAAGGTTTGCTAGTGCTGCATAGGTGTGGGGTTAGAACCAGGGGGGTGAGAACCAACACACCAGAACAGATATGAGTGTTTGTGAAGAAAGGCAATGATAAGCCTACATACAAAATCAGGAATCGAAATGTTGAGCACGGTCTGACTAATGTTTTGCGCAGTGATAATTTCAGTGCAAGGAGTATTGTAGGAAAGGCAGGTGAGCTCACGGCATGGTTCAGCATGTAGAATTATGAGACTGTAGCCTTTAGTGAGTCTTGGTTGCAGGAGGGGCAGGACTGGCAGTTCCATGTTTTGGAGTTCCATTCTTTTAGACGTGATAAGCCTGGTTTATACTTCTGCGTTAACTCAACGCCGCAACCTACGCAAGTGGCCTACACGCGTTGTGAGCATTTATACTTGTGCGTTGGTGTGTCTGCATCGCCCTGCAATTCGGGCAAGTCG
Source organism: Mobula hypostoma (assembly GCF_963921235.1). Lineage (NCBI taxonomy): Eukaryota > Metazoa > Chordata > Chondrichthyes > Myliobatiformes > Myliobatidae > Mobula > Mobula hypostoma. Next base: position 3,725,029 of record NC_086109.1, on the reverse strand, counting down.
CGCATGCGCACACACCTGCCCGCGCAAGGCTTCATGGTCATGGTAGTCTCGGGCTAAACAAGATGTGAGCGTCCTTTCTCATGCAAAATGTGTCCTCCATAATTTCGGAGGTCTGTAACGCTTTATGGAAAGCATTGCAGCCAGAGTTCCTTCCCTGCCCTTCAGTCGCACAATGGAAAGCTATTGCAGCGTAGGATAAAATGCGATGCTACCAAGCGGACCAATCACCATTGTTGCGTTCCGCGTTGCCGTGACGCGTGGTTACATTTTGGGAGAGGTGCGCATCGCAGCAACGCAAGCTCTCGCGTAGAGTTCCGCGTCAGCTTTGCATAGGGTTTGCGGTGACGCAGACCTTACGGCGATGCGTTGACGCAGAAGTATAAACCAGGCTATAGAGTGGAAAGGATTAAAGGAAGAGGGTGGCATTACTAAGTCAGGGAAAATATCATGGCAGTGCTCCATCAGGCCAGACTGGAGAACTCGTCTAGTGTGGGTTTATGAGTAGAACTGAGAAATAAGAAAGGTATGACCATGTTAATGGGATTATATTGTAGACCACCCAACAGTCCACAGAATTTGGAGGAGAAAACTTGTAGAGAAATCACAAACTGTTTCAAGAAACATAAGGTTGTGATACTAGGTGATTTTAACTTTTCACATCTTGACTGTGAAACAGCTGGATGGGATAGAATTTGCCAAAATGTGTCCGGGAAAGTTTCCTTAATCAGTACGTAGAAGTCCCAACGAGAGAGCATGCAATACTAATTTTCACAGTATCAGTTTTGATGGTATCAGAAGGGATCTGGCAAGTGTAGGTTGGGAGGGGTTGTGTTCCAGCAGAGAGGCACTTGGTAAAAGTGAAATTTTGAGAGTACAGAGTGTGTATGTTCCTGTCAGAATAAAAGGTAGGGGTAACAGATTTAGACGACCTTAGGTTTTGAGAGCTATGGTTTTTGAGAGTCTAGCAGGCTTTTTCAGTTGAGGTTGGATGAGATTATAACTAGCGGTCATGAGTTAAGGGTGAAAGGTGAACTGTTCAAGAGAACAGAAGGAAGAAATTCTTCATCAGAGAGTGTGGAACGAGCTGCTAGTGCAAGTGGTGGCTGTGGTGTCCATTTCAACATTTAAGAGAAATTTGGGTAGATACATGGATGGGAGGGATACAGAGGGCTGAGCTCTGGGTGCAGGTTGATGGGACTAGTCTGATTAATGGTTCAGTATGGACTCGGTGAGGTAATAGGGCTGTTTCTGTGCTGTGGTGTTCTATAACCCGATGTGTTGTCATCAGAATTCAGCCCGCTTTGTTTCATATATCCAGTTAAGGAATGTGAGATGTGCAGGCTGAGTCAACGTCTCATTGCTCATCCCTAGCTGCCCACGGGAAGGTGGGGGTGAGCTGCCTTCTTCAATGATGTAAGGTTTAGCATTAGCGAGCGCATCTTTTCATGATAGGTTGAACGAGCTGATGGCTTTTCTCTTTATTGCAAAAGAGGTGACTAGATAGAGGTGTACACGATGATAAGAGGGATTGATAGAGTGAGGCAGTCGAAGGCTTTTTCCCAGAGTGGAAATGCCTAATACGAGGCAGCATAATTTAAAGGTGATTGGGGGAAAGTACAGTGGGGGATGTCGGAGTTAGGTTTTTCAAACAGAGTGTGGCGGGTGTAAGGTAAGAGCTGTCATGGGTAGTGGTAAAGACATCAGGGGCATTTAAGAGGCTTTTAGATAGGCACATGGATGAAAGAAAAATGGAGGGCTATGTGTGAGGGAAGGGTTATGGGCTATGTGTGAGGGAAGGGTTAGATTGACCTGGGAGTAAGTTAAAAGGTTGGCACAACATTGTGGGCCGAAGGGCCTGTAATGTGCTGTAGTGCTCTGTGTTATAGGTCATATACAGTAAATATCTGACCACCAGCACATTCTCCTCAGGAGCAGACAAACCTCCCGCCAACAACCAGGAAAATACCCCACCAATGGCCTCAAAACTGCAGCCGAGTAGATTTCACATTCACAATCTCTGGTACGGTACTGTCAAGTACGGTGGCGTAAAGCTGCTTTGGGTAGAAGGAAGAGCGTGGTCCAGTTTACTCAGAGATCAGCTGTGACCTTGGCAAAAGACAGAGCAGGGTGGTGTGAAGAGTGACCACTCCTCCCAGCGTATCTGCTTGTAGCGTACCGAGTGGTGATCAATGCTCAGCAAAGAACTTTACTGTGAGTTCCTACGACACCATCATTCGCCGGCCAACAATGGTTGGATTATCGACCTTCAAAGTGGACCAGAGAAAAGTAATTCCATTCTCTCCACTGAGTGGGCTCCATGTCTTCTGACCAAACAGCACCTCAGGAGTGGGACGGGCATGCACACCTGTATCAGCAGTGCTGAGGCTGCAAGTTCAATCCTCAGGCCATGACCCTCAGGAACTTGTGCTAATATTATTTTTGTGACTGGATGTGCCATTATAACTATACGTGCTGTGTGTGACTGTATGTTCTGTGTTTTGTAGCTTGGCCCTGGAATGCTCACTGTATACATGTGTATGGTTGAATGACAATTAAACTTCAACTTGATTTTTATTAGTGCTCCAGAGAAAGCACCCTGCCTGGATGCATCACGCTTGGTACGGCAGCTGCTCTGTGCTAGACTGCCACAGAGGGTTGTGGACTCACTCCTGTCCATCATGAAAACCAGCCTCCCCACCAATGGACTCTGTTTACTCTTCCTGCAGCCTGGTGAAGCAGCCGACATAATTAATGACCCTACCCACCTCAGTCTTCTCCCCCTCCCACTGAGCATACGATGCAACAACTTGAAACCACATACCACCAGGCTCAAAGGCAGCTTCTGTTCTGCTGTTTAAGACCACTGTATGGCCTCCTTAAGCACTACAAAAATGCTGCAGATGTTGCAAATCCAAAGCAACACACACAAAATGCCGGAGGAACTCAGCAGCTCAGGCAGCATCTATAGAGGGCTGTCGTCCTGGAGAACCACAGTCTTGTCATAGTCTGGAGGCTTGCGTGCCTCAGTGACCCAGAGAGCTAGATTGGCTGCAGTCAGAGCTCTTGGTAGGGTCACCCATGCCAAACAGGTCAAAAGGTTGAGGAAGACTAAGAGTGGCCCACTGGTTCTCCAGGTTCAGGCATTCAATTCAGTGCTAACAACACTGACTGGTAAAACAAAACTGCTAAGCAAACAGCAATGAAGAGTCCTTCTACATCTGAGCGCGACGGTATTCCTGAGTCTCCACCCGGGTCTTGAGTGACTGACAATAGCGAAAACCAAGAGGAAGCTACTGACACGATAGAAGGAAGCCCTGACCACTTCCAGAAATGGAGGATCTTCATTGCTGCCCTAAACGCCAACAGCATAACAGACAGCAAAGTAAGTAAGTTACAGGCCGAGACCTGAGGAAGGGTCTCAGTCTGAACCATCAACTGTTTATTAATTTCCAAAGACGCTGCCTGACCTGCTGAGTTCCTCCATCATCTCCTGTGTGTTGTTTTGGATGGACCTCTCATACGATGAAGATGAGACCTTGATCTACCTCATCATGACACTTTCACCTTATTGTCTACCTGCACTACACTGTCTTTGTAACACTAGTTTCTGTATTCTGTAATTGCCATCGCTCTGTTCTACCTCTGTGTAGACTGGAGTGATCTGTACGGGTGACATATGGAACAAAGTTTGTCCCTGTGTCACGGTGCAGAGACGATTATAATCCAGTGGCCAATTACCAACACAGTCAGCAGAGGTCCTGCAGATACTGGCAATCCAGAGCGATACACACAATGTGCTGGAGGAGCTCAGCAGCTCAAGAGCATCTATGGACAGGAATAGTCAGGCTGAGACCCTCCATTGGTTCATCGGGACCGAGAAGGAAGGGGGGATAAGTCAGAATACGAGTGTTCGGAGAGGGGAGGAAGAAGAAGTACAAGGGGGCAGGTGATAGGTGAAACTTTCCCAGGAGGGATATGTGGTTGCGATAGCGAGTTTGGATAAGCACGTGGTCGTAAGAGGAGTCGGAGAGCAGCAGAGATCACAGTGGGGGAGCCTCACAGAACTTCTTCAGAGTAGGCACAAGTCGAAGAGACTTGGCAATGGAAAATTACCAACAGCCGCTTTTGTGTTATTGTTTCACACATCAGGGAGGCAGAAGAGGAGGTGAAAGTTCCATACATCATATCTGTCATTCCTTGATGACAGACTTCCAGGTGAGGCAAGAATTCACCTGCAAATCTTCTGGGGTTGTCCACTGTGTCCAGTGCTCCCAATGCGGCCTTCTCTGCATGGTTGGGACCCGTCGTAAATTGGGGGACCATTTTATTGAGCAACTCCACCCCATCCTCCAAAAGTGGAACTTCCCAGTGGTCAAACATTTTAATTCCAATTCCAATTCCCATTCCTGATCCCACATGTAAGTCCATAGTTTCCTCTTGTGCCTAGATGAGGCCAACCTCAGGGTCAAGGAGTAACACCTTATATACCATCTGGGTAGCCTCCAACTTGATGGCGTGAATATCAAGTTCTCCTTCTGGTAAAAAAAATATTTCCCTCCCACTCCCCTCTTCTTCTATTCCTCTTCTCACCTCCTATCACCTCCCCCTGGGTTCCCTCCTCCTTCCCTTTCTCCTACAGTCCACTCTCCTCTCCTATCAGATTCCCTCTCCTCCAGCCCTTTATCTTTCCTACTCACCTGGCTTCACCTATCACCTTCTAGCCAGCTGCTTCCCCTCCCCCCCCCCTCCACACCTTCTCATTCTGGCACTTCCCCCTTCCACTCCAGTCCTGATGGCAGGTCTCGGTCTGAAACATCAGTCGCTGGTGCACTTCCACATATGCTGCCTGACCTGCTGAGTTCCTCCAGCATTTTGTGTCTGCTGCTCTGGATTTCCATCATCTGCAGAATCTCTTGTGTTTATGACTCCCTGATATAAACCTGGCTGTGCTAAATGTAACAAAGAATTTTCAATTTAGAAACCCAAAAATCCAAATTTGCTGACTCTTCAACTTCAAAATTGGTTAATATTCTCAATTTCCATTATTTAGTTATTGGCAGCAGAACTGATTCATCAGCATGGTGCTGCCCTTTCCTTGCAGAGCTGTGGAATTTATCAGGTTTTTGCAGAGTGACCCTCAGGGCAAGACCAGTCACTGCAACTCAATTCCATCCAGGTATCTAGTCTAGCTTGCATTATGCTGACACACGAAACACACCAGGGGTTATAGTTTGGTTCAATTCCGTTATAGTTTGATTCGAGTTATATTTCATCACAAAATGTTTTTATAATTGAGTTTTTATATTTCTACCTTTCTTTACGAATCTGATCAGAAGTATTTGTTCACTGAGATTCCTGCAGTCTCAGCGTACAAAAGTGCCAGGCAGAAATGACCGATCGGTTTTCCACAGCACTGGGCTCATCGGTGCATCATCGCTTCCCTCAAGCCTTCCAAAGTGAGGAATTGCCCATGCTTATTGACTCAGCTTGTACAGGACATTTTAACATCCTTGTTTTCAAATCCCTCACTGTCTGTGCCCAGTTAATTCACAAGTTACATCTCCATCTGGTATGGGAGCAGCTGAGGATGGACCAGAATTCCCTACGAAGGACTGTGAGACTGCCTGAGAGGACCGTAGGGGTCTCGTATGACAGTTCACAGAATCAGAATCAGGTTTAATATCACCAGCACATGTTGTGATGTTAACTTCGTGGTAGAAGTACAATGCAATATATGATAATATGGATAAAAATAAATAAGTAGATCAAGTGTTTGCCTTCAGGCTTCTGTACCTCCTTCCCGATGGTAACAGTGAGAAGAGGGCATGTACTGGGTGATGAGGGTCCTTAATAATGACACCTCCTTTCTGAGGCACCGCTCCTCAAAAATGTCTTGGATACTATGGAGGCTTGTAACCAAAGTGAAACAAACTTATTTTACAACTTCCTGTAGCTCCTTTTGATCCTGTGCAGTACCCACCCCATCCATACCAGACAGTGTACCATAAAATATCCATGTACATATACAGTTAAATGACTATAAACTTGACTTGACGTGTCTCTCCATACTGGCTTTTTATGTAACCCCTACATCTTCCAACCAACTGTATGGTTTCAACAACAAACACGCTAATCTCCCCTGTAGCTCTGCCTCTCTGCATCTCTTCAGTACTGACCACTGAGCCAGCGACTGGGCACCTGCCACACTTCCTCCTCTCTCTGGATTCCCATCCTCCTCATGAAACTCTGTCTGATTCCTCGGGTTGCTTTTCCAAGTGGAACACCTATTATTTTCTGCCTGTCCAGTCTGCGTTTCCCAAGTGGGTCTCACCGTGCTCAGAATGCAGCAAGAAGTCTGACAAACAGAGTTCACTCACTGCTAGACTCACACCTGCGCTCACTGAGACAGAGAGCTGGGAGCACAGGGCGACCTACCTGCCCTCCAGTACTTCCATTTCCCTCAACAGCGTCCTCTCGGCCGCAAGTCCTAAACTGTTTCAAGGAACCAAAAGCAACTAACAGTCAAAGAAGTTGAAGGAAGTTAAGACTGATCTTGGAGTAGGTTTAAAGGTCAGGCGAACATCATGGGCCAAAGGGCCTGTACTGTGTTATCCTGTTAAGAGTCATAGAGTCAAAGAAAAGTACAGCACAGAGACAGGTCCTTTGACATATCCAGTCTGTGCCGAAACATTTAAACTGCCTACTCCCATTGACTTGCATCAGGAGCATAGCCCCCCATAGCCCTACTGTCCGTGGACCTATCCAAACTTCTCTTAAACTTTGAAATCAACTCTGTGCTGAAACATTTAATCTGCCTAGTCCTATTCAACCTACACCCAAACCATAGCCATACCCTTACCATCCATGAACCTATCCAACTTTCTCATGATTGTAGAAATTTAAATCGTATGCACCACTTGCACTGACAGCTCATTCCACATTCTCAGGACCCTCTGCTTGAAGAAGTTCCCCCTCATGTTCACCTTATCTTTTCACCTTTCACCCTTAACTCCTGACCTCTGGTTGTAGTCTCACCCAATCTCAGTGGAAAAAGCCTTCTTCCATTTACCCATCTATACACCTCATAATTTAGTATACCTCCATTAAACCTCCTCTCAATCTTCTACATTCCAAGGAATAAAGTCCTAACCTATTCAACCTTTCCATATAACTCAGGTTCTGCAGACCAGGCAACATCATTGTAAATTTTCTCAGATCTATGTTCTATTTTCTGAATGGACTATGGAGTGTCACACATGGAAGTCTTTGCCGTGGCACAGTGTCACACTGTCTTCTTACTGTTACTGCTTGTCCTGTATTGGAACTGAACCCTGCCCTGACAGCTGGCTGTACACAGGGATACAGGAGGGTTCTGGGTCTGTTGCAGTCAGTACCACAATCAGCCTCAGCCATGGTTGGTGAAGCAGATAACCGTGGTTCTTGTCTGACTGATAGCATGAGCTTCACTGGAAAGCTTAGTCTTAGCTCAACACGGGCAGGGTACAGAGGGCTTCCAGCAGGTACGTCCGTTTTCAGGGATTGGGAAATAAATCTCTATGGTCAGAGAGAAATGACAATAGACTCACAGTTCCAGAGTGAAGGGACTAGTGTACCAGAGAGCACTAGTGGGTACTTACATGTTATGGAGCACACACCAGCCACAGTGTGGGTCTCCCGAGCTCAGACATCGACTGCAAGTTTCATACTGTTCGCACGACTCCACCGGTACCCTGGTTAGCTGCAGAAAAACAAGGAGGGAAAACCAACTCTGTGAGGCACCAAGGAGGTAAAGGGTCAAAAACAGTTAGTGTAAATGTGCTGTCATCAGACCTCCTTCCTAGCTTACTCAAAACACAAACATGAGAAAATCAGCAGGCACTGGAAATCCAAGCAACACACACATAAGGAAACCGTTATATTCCATCCAGGAAACCTCCAACCTGATGGCACGAACATCGATTTCTTGAACTTCAGGTAAGTGTGCCCATCCCCTCTTCACCATTCCACCATTCCCATTTACCTCTGTCACCTTATCGCCTTACCTGCCCATCATCTCCCTCTGGTGCTCCTCCCCCTTCCCTTTCTTCCATGGTCTTCCACCCTCTCCTATGAGACTCCAGCCCTTTATCTCCTTCACCAATCAACTTTTCAGCTCTTAACTTCACCGTCTCCATCTTCCAGTTTCCCCTATCACCTACCACCTTGTACTCTTCCTCCCCTCCCCCAACCTTCTTGCTCTGTATTCTCATCTTTTTTTCCAGTCCTGATGAAGGGTTTTGGCCCAAAACGTTGACTGTTTACTCTGTTCTATAGATGCTGCCTGGCTTATTGAGTTCCTCCAGCATTTTGTGTTCTGTGTGTGTTGTGTTGGCGCGTGGCCAAGTGGCTAAGGCGTTGGATTAGTGACCTGAAGGTCGCGAGTTTGAGCCTCAGCCAAGGCAGCGTGTTGTGTCCTTGAGCGAGGCACTTAACCACATATTGCTCTGCACGTTTATAGCCCAGCAGTGGTGGTTGGTGCAGTATGGACAGGACAAGAACACAAGAGATTTTGCAGATGCTGAAAATCCAGAGCAACATTTGCAAAATGCTGGAGGAACTCATCCGGTCAGGCAGCATCTATGGAGGAGGATAAACAATCAAAATTTTGGGTCAAGACACCAAGACCTTCCATCAGGACTGGCAGAAACTATGGGCCTATCTGGACAGTGAGGTAAGAATTAGAAATGAGAATAGCAGGGCAAGGAACCTGTGGTGTTGGTAGCAGTGGATTGGCAATCTCCATAGTTGATGAGGTTGGTGATCCTTAGTGGGGGAAAGAGGGGGTGTCTGAGAGTCACTGCCTTGTCTCAGCAAGGTAGTGGTCAGTCCACCAGACTACAACAGCTCTCCCCTTTTCTGTGGGTTTGATGGTGGGGTTGCAACTAATATGGTTAAACAACTTCAAACTTCATCAGCAGTCCCGAAGCAGTCCCAATCCCAACCTCACCATCAGCCATCAAACCAGCAGACAAGGGGGCTGTTGTAATCTAGCAGACTGAACTCTAACCTTGTTGAGGTCAGAGGGAAGCTCCAACACAGCAATTCTGATGACGAGTCTCAGCCCAAAATGTCAACTGTTCATTCCCCTCCATAAAAGTTGTTTGACCTGCTAAGTTTTTCCAGCATTTTGTGTGCTACTCCAAGAACTAACTGACAGAGGAGTCACGTGGCGAGGAGAGCCCTTTAATGTATGACGACGGGAACTCAGCCCATCGCTGGCGATCATTCCACAGTTTTCCAGCCCTTTTCAGTGGATTCTGTACAGAAACCAAGGAATCCACACATTTCCAAAGCAGCTGCAGAGAAGCTGGGAACTCAAAGCGTAGCCTAAAGGTCTGCACAAAACTGCTACTGGATGGTGAGGGGATTTAGTGTACAAGTGGGACTGTCAGTGTTATCGGAATTTCCTGCATATCTGGAGGCCTAGTCGGCAAACAAAATTGGGAGAGCGGAAAGCAATGAAAACAACCAGCAGCCAGACGTGGAGACAGTATGTGGGGGCCTTTTTAAGGGGTGTGTAAGAGAAGGTGTCTGAGAGATGCCACCTGGCCTCAGCAAGGTAGAGGTCAGTCCGCAAGACTACAACTGTGTTATACAGACACAGTCAATTGTAACTCACATCAATGTGACTTTCAATATTTTCTTCAGGTTTCTAAGCTCCACTGTCCTGCGTCCTCCACACTGAACTCGTCAGTATTGTGGCAGTGTTTACTTGAACTTGCAGCTATGATAGAACTGCCTCTGCTGGGGCAAGTGAATCACTGCAGATAACTCAGCGAGGAACTCCAGTGCTCTGTAGGGTGACAGTTAGCATCAACATACGAAAACAAAGAGGTTGGCAAATGGTAATGAATATGAAAGCACTTCACGATGTTTAACCTATTTCACAACTTCACAATATTCTGCACTGGTTTTGAACACCATTTATTTCCTTTGATCACTGACACGCAAGGACTCAGTCAGCTCCACCAAGGGCACTAGCCTCCGTAGTATCCAGGACATCTTCAAGGAGCGATGCCTCAAAAAGGCAGCATCCATCATTGAGCACCCCCATCACCCAGGCCATGCCTTGTTCTCATTGATACCAACAGGGAGGAGGGACAGGAGCCTGAGGACACACACTCAACGGTTCAGGAACAGCTTCTTCCCCTCTGCCATCAGACTTCTGAATGGACATTGAACCCATGGACACTACCTCATTATATGTTTTATTTTCATTTCTATTTCCACATTATTTATTTAATTTAACAATTTTATATATATACTTACTGAGACACAGGTTTTTTTCCTTTCTATTATCATGTATTACATTGTACTGCTGCCACAAATTTAATAACAATGCTAGTGATAGTAAACCTGATTCTGATAACCAAACCATCAAGGCAGAGGTTGTAAATAATAATGGGTAACAGAAACAATAGATTAGGACATCGAACGTAGACCAGTACAGCTCAGCAAGAGGCCCTTTCGCTCACAATGTTGTGCTGAAACAATTAAATTAGGAATCAAATGGCTAGCTGAACTAATCCCTTCTGCCTGGTACAGTATTAGACATTTCAACCCTGGGAAAAATATACTGCCTGTCTTCTCTATCTGTGCCTCTCATAATCTTAAAAACCTCTACCAGATCTTCCCTCAGGCTACATTGTTCCTGAGAACTTACAGAGTCACAGAATCATAGAACACTACGGTACAGAATCAGTTCCTTCGGCCCATCTAGTCCATGCTGAAATATTAATCTGCCCAGTCCAATTGACCTGTCCCTGGACCATAGTCCTCCATTCCCCTCCCATCCATGTACCTATCTAAATTCCTCCTAAATGTGGAATTCCAACCCACATCCTCCACTAACACTGGCAGCTTACACATTCTCCCCACCCTCTGAGTGAAGAAGTTCCCACTCACGTTCCCCGTTGAATACAGAATGGACGTACATGGATGGGGGCATTTTCCATCAACAAAAAAGTTGAACGTTAAGGATGGAGTCAAGCTCTGGAGCAGTCGAAGGCCCAACGTCTACGAGTCTGAATCCAAACCTGCTGAAGGCTCAGGGCTGAATACACTGTCCTGGGGTTGGGTGGCTGTGTATGGGTGTGAGTGGAAGGGAGGAACGAGGCTTGTTTGCTTGTTGTTTTCCATTTTGTTACGCTTTGAGGGCTTGCTCTGCCAAGCATTGTGGGCATGCTGCATTGGCACTGCAATGTGTGGTGGCACTTGCGGGCTGTGCTGGTTGTTACGCAAACGACACATTTCACCGTATTTTCAATGCACACTTGATAGATAAACCTGAGTCTGGAATCATGAAATGTGTGGTGGTGGGAGTACTGGCAGAAAGCAGGAAAGCATTAAAGTCTGGATGTGTCTGGTGCACACGAGTGTGTGTGTACAAGATCATACGTGTGCGTGCACATGTGAGTGATCAGGAGTATGCACGTGCCAGTGCAGAATGTATGAGAGTTTTGGCATTTGTTCAACAGGCAGTGCACTGTGTTGTGATATTCACTTTAAGCTACATTCCAATCATTTCTTAATTATATAAACAAGAAAAGGAGGCAGACAAAATACTGCGTCCCTCAGAGAATTCTTCACAGACAACCGCTTTTGCAGAGAGCCTCCTGCACCTGCCTCGAACAACTGTGGCGCGCTACGTTAACACGGCCCAGGAGAACTGGACAGCGTGAGCAGCTGCTCTGGCTCCCCCAACAATGGGCACTTTCACACTGCTCAGTTAACGATGCAGACAGATGCTACAGAGCCGTCAGACTTCTGTGGAAAAGTGAGCAAGGGGTTGCCGCAGCCATACGCGCGATTCGCATTCCACGTCCACTCAGCGCATTCCCCTGGGCTTAAGGAACAAGGATACCCCTGACAACCAGCCCGTGCCACGATGTTCAGTAACGGGGAGTGATGCAGACAATCTGGTTCTGTCACATGCGCCGAATCAGAATCACGTTTAATATCACTGGCATATGTTGTGAAATTTGTTGTTATGCGGCAGCTGTACAATGCAATGCACGGCAGAAAAAGTATAAATTACTACAAGAAATATAAACACAAGAAAATCTGCAGATGCTGGAACTCCAGAGCCACAAATATAAGACGCTGGAGGAACTCAGCAGGTCAGGCAGCATTTTTGGAAAAGAGTAGAGTTGACACTCTTTCCCAGACCCTTCATCAGGACTCCTGAAATGTCGACTATGTACTCTTTTCCACAGATACTTTGAATAAGAAATAAATACAATGTGTTTGTGTGTATCTATCTAACTATATACATCTATAATTCAATTAAATAATTTGTGTGAAAAGAGAGCAAAAAAAAAGTAGAGTGGTAGTGTCATAGATTCATTGTTCATTCAGAAACCTGATGGTGGAGGGAGGAGTTGTGCCTAAAACACTGAGCACTGAGTGTGTGCTTTCAGGCTCCTGCACCTCCTCCCTGATGGTAGCAATGAGAAGAGGGCATGTCCTGGGTGATGGGGGTCCCGAATGATGGATACAGCCTTTCTGAGGCATCACTTGGTGACAAAAAGCCCTTGTACTTTACTGCACCAGCAAGCAGGTCATAACAACATCAGCAACTATCACATTCTCTGGCAAGAAAAAACATGCATTGCCCTCACCATGTGGACACGTCCTCTTCTCATTGCTATCATCAGGGAGGAGGGACAGGAGCCTGAAGGCACACACTCAAGGAATCAGGAACAACTTCTTCTCCTCTGCCATTAGATTTGTCATAAACACTACCACTGTTCATTTATTGCAACTTACAGTAGTTTTATGTCTCCCACTAAACCACTGATTTCAAGACATATACAGAATATATAGAGAGAGCATACGTACAGAGAACATGTCTTATGAAGATAGTTTGTGGAGCGAAGGAGGATGAGAGGTGTGCTGATGCTGTTTACTGTACTAACACGGCACAATGTACTGTGTATTGTACAAACAGTGTACTGTATTGATACTGTGTACTGTACAGACACTGTGTACTGTACCGACACGGTGAGCTGTTTGACACTGTGGACTGTACTGACACTGTGCACTGTACAGACACTGTGTCCTGCACTGACACTGTGTACTGTACTGATACTGTGTACTGTACTGGCACTGTGTGCTGTACAGACACTGTGTACTGTACAGACAATGTGTACTGTACAGACAACGTGTACTGTACAGACAATGTGTACTGTACTGACATAGTGCACTGTACTGGCACTGTGTACTGTACTGGCACTGTGTGCTGTACAAACACTGTGAACTGTACTGCTACTCTGCACTGTACTGACACTGTGTACTGTACAGACACTGTGAACTGTACTGCTACTCTGCACTGTACTGACACTGTGTACTGTACAGACACTGCGCTCTACAGACACGGTGAACTGTACTGACACGGTGAACTGATTGACACTGTGGACTGTGCTGACATGGTGAGCTGTTTGCCACTGTGCACTGGACTGACACTGTGTACTGTACAGGCACTGTGCACTCTACAGACACTGTGTCCTGTACTGACACTGTGTACTGTACTGACACTGTGTCCTGTACTAACACTGAGTCCTGTACTGACGCTGTGTCCTGTACTGACACTGTGTACTGTAGACACTGTGTACTGTACAGCCACTGCCCTGTACTGACACTGTACTGTACAGCCACTGTGCGCTGTACAGACACTACTGTACTGACACTGTGTACTGCACTTCAACTGTGCGCTGTACAGACACTGTGCGCTGTACTGACGCTGTGTACTGCACTGCCACTGTGTGCTGTGCTGACACTGTGCGCTGTACTGACACTGTGCACTCTACTGACACTGTACTGACACTGTGCACTGTACTGACATGGTGAGCTGTTCACCACTGTGCACTGGACTGACACTGTGTACTGTACAGGCACTGTGCACTGTACTGACACTGTGTACTGTACAAACACTGTGAACTGTACTGCTACTCTGCACTGTACTGACACTGTGTACTGTGCTGACACGGTGAGCTGATTGACACTGTGGACTGTACTGACATGGTGAGTTATTTGACATTGTGCACTGTACTGACATAGTGTACTGTACTGGCACTGTGTGCTGTACAAACACTGTGTACTGTACTGACACGGTGAGTTATTTGACATTGTGCACTGTACTGGCACTGTGCACTGTACTGACACTGTGCGCTGTTTGACACTGTGTACTGTACTGACACTGTACTGTAAACACTCTACTGTACAGCCACTGTGTCCTGTACTGACACTGTGTACTGTACAGAGATGGTACTGTACAGCCACTGTGTACTGTACAGCCACTGCCCTGCACTGACACTGTACTGTACAGCCACTGTGTACTGTACTGACACTGTCTACTGTACAGACACTGTACTGTACTGTACTGACACTGTGCGCTGTACAGACACTGTGTACTGCACTTCAACTGTGCACTGTACAGACACTGTGCATTGTACAGACACCGTGCGCTGTACTGACGCTGTGTACTGCACTGCCACTGTGTGCTGTACTGGCACTGTGCGCTGTACTGACACTGTGCACTGTACAGACACTGTGCACTGTACTGATGCTGTGTACTGCACTGCCACTGTGTGCTGTACTGACACTGTGCGCTGTACTGACACTGTACTGACGCTGTGTACTGTACAGACACTGTGCACTGTACTGACACTGTGTACTGTACAAACACTGTGAACTGTACTGCTACTCTGCACTGTACTGACACTGTGTACTGTACAGACACTGCGCTCTACAGACACAGTGTACTGTGCTGACACGGTGAGCTGATTGACACTATGGACTGTACTGACATGGTGAGCTGTTTGCCACTGTGCACTGGACTGACACTGTGTACTGTACAGGCACTGTGTGCTCTACAGACACTGTGTCCTGTACTAACACTGAGTCCTGTACAGACACTGTGTACTGTACTGACACTGTGTACTGTACAGAGATGGTACTGTACAGCCACTGTGTCCTGTACTGACACTGTGTACTGTAGACACTGTGTACTGTACAGCCACTGCCCTGTACTGACACTGTACTGTACAGCCACTGTGCGCTGTACAGACACTACTGTACTGACACTGTGTACTGCACTTCAACTGTGCGCTGTACAGACACTGTGCGCCGTACTGACGCTGTGTACTGCACTGCCACTGTGTGCTGTGCTGACACTGTGCACTCTACTGACACTGTACTGACACTGTGCACTGTACAGGCACTGTGCACTGGACTGACACTGTGTACTGTACAGGCACTGTGCACTGTACTGACACTGTGTACTGTACAAACATTGTGAACTGTACTGCTACTCTGCACTGTACTGACACTGTGTACTGTACAGACACTGCGCTCTACAGACACTGTGTACTGTGCTGACACTGTCTACTGTACAGCCACTGTGTCCTGTACTGACACTGTGTACTGTACAGAGATGGTACTGTACAGCCACTGTGTACTGTAGACACTGTGTACTGTACAGCCACTGCCCTGCACTGACACTGTATTGTACAGCCACTGTGTACTGTACTGACACTGTCTACTGTACAGACACTGTACTGTACTGACACTGAGCTGTACAGACACTGTGTACTGCACTTCAACTGTGCGCTGTACAGACACTGTACACTGTACTGACGCTGTGTATTGCACTGCCACTGTGTGCTGTACTGACACTGTGCACTGTACTGACACTGTGTACTGTACAGACACTGTGCACTGTACTGACATGGTGAGCTGTTCGCCACTGTGCACTGGACTGACACTGTGTACTGTACATGCACTGTGCACTGTACTGACACTGTGTACTGTACAAACACTGTGACCTGTACTGCTACTCTGCACTGTACTGACACTGTGTACTGTAGAGACACTGCGCTCTGCAGACACTGTGTACTGTGCTGACACGGTGAGCTGATTGACACTGTGGACTGTACTGACATGGTGAGTTATTTGACATTGTGCACTGTACTGACATAGTGTACTGTACTGGCACTGTGTGCTGTACAAACACTGTGTACTGTACTGACACAGTGAGTTATTTGACATTGTGCACTGTACTGACACTGTGCACTGTACAGACACTATGCACTGTACTGACACTGTGCGCTGTTTGACACTGTGTACTGTACTGACACTGTACTGTAAACACTCTACTGTACAGCCACTGTGTCCTGTACTGACACTGTGTACTGTACAGAGATGGTACTGTACAGCCACTGTGTACTGTAGACACTGTGTACTGTACAGCCACTGCCCTGCACTGACACTGTACTGTACAGCCAGTGTGTACTGTACTGACACTGTCTACTGTACAGACACTGTACTGTACTGACACTGTGTACTGCACTTCAACTGTGCGCTGTACAGACACTGTGCATTGTACAGACACTGTGCACTGTACTGATGCTGTGTATTGCACTGCCACTGTGTGCTGTACTGACACTGTGCGCTGTACTGACACTGTACTGACACTGTGTACTGTACAGACACTGTGCACTGTACCGACATGGTGAGCTGTTTGCCACTGTGCACTGGGCTGACACTGTGTACTGTACAGGCACTGTGCACTGTACTGACACTGTGTACTTTACAAACACTGTGAACTGTACTGCTACTCTGCACTGTACAGACACTGTGTACTGTACTGACACGGTGAGCTGATTGACACTGTGGACTGTACTGACACGGTGAGCTGTTTGACACTGTGTCCTGTACTGACACTGTGTACTGTACAGACACTGTGCACTGTACTGGCACTGTGCACTGCACCGACACTGTACAGGCACTGCACTGTACTGACGCTGTATACTGCACAGGCACTGTGTATTGTACTGACACTGTGCACTGTACAGACACTGAACTGAAACTGCATTGTACCGACACTGTGTACTGTACTGACACTGCGCTGTACTGCCACTGTGCGCTGTACAGACACTGTGCTGTACAGCCACAGTGTACTGTACTGACACTGCACTGTACTGACACTGTGCACTGTACTGACACGGTGAGCTATTTGACATTGTGCACTGTACTGGCACTGTGCACTGCAGAGACACTGTGTGTTGTACTCTCACTTTGCGCTGTTTGACACTGTGTACTGTAGACACTGTGTATTGTACAACCACTGTGTACTGTACTGACACTATGTATTGTGCTGACACTGTGTACTGTACAGACACTGTACTGTACAGCCACTGTGTACTGTACTGACACTGTACTGTACAGCCACTGTGTACTGTACTGACACTGTACTGTACAGCCACTGTGTACTGTACAGACACTGTACTGTACTGACACTGTGCTGTACTGGCACTGTGTACTGTACAGACACTGTACTGTACTGACACTGTGTACTACAATGCCACTGTGCGCTGTACAGACACTGTGCACTGCAGAGACACTGTGTGTTGTACTGACTGTACTGTACAGCCACTGTGTCCTGTACTGACACTATGTATTGTGCTGACACTGTGTACTGTACAGCCACTGTCCTGTACTGACAGTGTACTGTACAGACACTGTACTGTACAGCCACTGTGTACTGTACTGACACTGTCTACTGTACAGACACTACTGTACTGACACTGTGTGCTGTACTGGCACTGTGTACTGTACAGACACTGTGTGCTGTACTGTACTGACACTGTGTACTGCACTGTACAGACTGTGTACTGTACTGCCACTGTGCGCTGTACAGACACTGTGTACTCTACTGACACTGTGTACTGTACAGACACTGCACTGTACTGACATTGTGTACTGTACAGGCACTGTGTACTGTACTGACACGGTGAGCTGCTTGACACTGTGCACTGTAAAGACACTGCACTGTACTGACACTGTGTACTGTACAGACACTGTGCACTGTACTGCCACTGTGCACTGTACAGACACAGTGTACTATACTGCCACTGTGCACTGGACTGCCTCTGTATAGACACTGTGCGCTGTACAGACACTGTGTACTGTACTGCCACTGTGCGCTGTACTGCCACTGTGCGATGTACTGATACTGTGTACCGTACAGACACTGTTTACTGTACTGTCACTGTGTACTGTTCTGCCACTGTGCACTGTACTGGCACTGTGTACTTTACTGCCACTGTGCACTGTACTGCCACTGTACAGACACTGTGTACTATATAGACACTGTGTGCTGTACTGCCACTGTGCACTGTACAGACACTGCACTGTACTGACACTGTACTGTACAGACACTGTGCACGGTACTGCCACTGTACAGACACTGTGCACTGTATAGACACTGTACTGTACTGCCATTGTGCACTGTACTGGCACTGTGTACTGTACAGACACTGTGTACTATACTGCCACTGTGCACTGTACTGACACTGCACAATGTCCTGTGTGCCATGCACTGTACCTGAAGTTGCACGCTGTACTGGTATCCTGTGTACAGAAGCTGCATACTATGCTGACACTGTGCACTACTGACCCTGCACGCTGTGCTGACGCTGTTGTACGGGTATTTTGGCACTGCCTGTTGTACTGTATTGGCACTGAGCACTGTACTGACCCTGGACAACGTATCGTACCGTGAGCCGTGCTATATTTTCCACATCAAGAAACAGCCGAAATATCCAGAAGGACAGAATCGGAGGGACACTGACTCTGACACTAAGCATCTCCAAAGCCGACTATTTAAAAACATTTTTGGCCCCTCAGAAGGGAACAGTCAACATTTCAAAGTCAGTTCAAACATTTCAGTCAGCATGGAGAATTCAAGAGTTGAAAAGCCAGTTTCGTGCTCCAGGGATTAGACATGCGGAGTATTGTGTATCACAGTCTATGGATGGAATATAACATTACCAAATAAAATCTATCAGCAGCTGATACTTTAGAAGTCACACACTGAACTAAATGGGAAATACTTTAGTATTGTTTTATCAATCATGCATAGTTCCCTGCAAGACTCTCTAAATAATTAATTACGTTCTAGAGGTTGATGTTTTCATTACAAGGATTGAATTCTTCTATTTGGGTGTAATTTCTCGGTGACTATATCAGGGCGACAGGAACCCGCAGAGGGTGAAAGTCAGAAGGACGATGGAAGAGCTAGGCTTGTTGAGGAAGAGGCAGGAGTTTGTAAACCCTCCTCAATCACAGTGGCAAGCAACAATTCCAATGAACGGCAAAACACGAAGCAGCAACGAACACTTACTCAGAGAAGGAAGAAAAATCATTTTTTTAAACAGCAGGGACTTTACAATGTAATTGCTTGCAATTGTCAGCATTATCCATCACAGCGCAGAGCTTTCTGAGACTGACTATCAATCTCTTACCTCAGCTCCAACAGGACCAACGACAGGGGACTGGAATATTTAACTACTACAAGCGGGAACGTTTCCGGGTTAAAGGTCCTGGTTCTCAGGGTATTCACACTCACACTCAGACTCACACACATCCACACACACACACACACACACACATGCACACAAAGCATGCACACATACATATCACCATACATGCACATAAACATAAACACACACACACACACACACACACACACACATTAACATGGTTAGGCGTATCAGCACACGCTCGTATACATCAATGCACGTATTCACATATGTATATGTGCACACACACATGCACTGGTACACAAGCACAACAATACTCAGACACATGTGCTATTTAATATACCATATCTTACACAGATGCCACTTACATATAAAATCTCTCACCAGGAGAAACACTAGAGCAGCAATAACAGTACATGCCTGAGGTGAAAGGTTATAATATTGACAGAATCCGTTCCCTTTCATGCATTCTGTATTACAAAATAAATAATCTCAGCTTTGGAGATGTTAATGTGCATCACTGTAGGCAAAGAGTTCATCTGAAATCCGTCACTGGGGAAATGATATCGTTATAATCATCACCATAAACATCACACGCTTCCCACTGAAATATCTCTCCTCCCCCGGGCAGCCCTTTTCCAAGGTTTTTAAGCAGAACCAGACTTTCCTTGTAAAAGATAATTTTATATAAACAGTCGCAGTCTGGCAGGCCAAAGATACTTCAGCAATTTGCTAGATTATCAATTATGCACAAGGTTACCACAATGAAATCTCAGTTTTAAGCACCTTTAAATTGGTAGTTGCCATGGCGACTGCTGAACTTTCACCCTAGCAACAACCTGAAGGACAACCCATAAAAGAGCCGACTCAGGAGACGATCGTGAACCAGGCACATTCCTGCTCTGACAACCACAAACCAGGCAGATTCTGGAAGTTTCCTGGCTGTGTTAAACAATTCCACCGGCCAGATGCAGTGGCAGGCGGAGTTTAGGTGGCAGGTAGGGAGGGAGAACGTAGGTCGGACAGCTCAACATTTACGCTAAGTTCATGTTCAAAGTAAATTTATTATCAAAGTACATTTATGTTACCATACACAACCCTGAGATTCATTTTCTCGAGAGGATACTAAATAAATCCAATAACCATAATAGGATCAGTGAAAGATTACACCATCTGGGTGTAGAACCAGTATGTAAAACACAATAAACTGTGCAAATACAAAAAGAAAGTATCATCATCGGCAGCCGTCGATCCCAGGGGATCATGGGTTTGTGCTTCTGGTGGACTGTGTCCTCTCCAGGGCGCAAGCCTGGGCAGGAAGATTTGAAGAACCGGCTGTTACCCATACAGCGGGTTCCCCCTCTCCACGTCACTAATGTAGTCCAAGGGAAGAGCAAGCGCCGATACAGCTTGGCACCAGTGTCGTCGCAGAGGTTGCCAGAGTGAAGTTGTAAACAACATCAAACTGCCTTAGGGATCCCGGGCCGGATTTCTTCCTCGGGGTTTACTCCCGAAGCCTTTCCCATGGGTGGGTACGGCCGCAAGGAAGC
The DNA here is from genome assembly GCF_963921235.1 of Mobula hypostoma. Lineage (NCBI taxonomy): Eukaryota > Metazoa > Chordata > Chondrichthyes > Myliobatiformes > Myliobatidae > Mobula > Mobula hypostoma. The sequence continues at coordinate 3,704,118 of NC_086109.1, read as the reverse complement.
GGAGGTTTAAAATCAGAGTTTCCCTTCCCCTACTGGGGCTGCCGTCCCAGGCTGGCGAGCCCCACCTGCCTGAAATAATAATAATAATGATAAATAAATAAGCAATAAATATCAAGAACATGAGATGAAATCCACAGGTTATGTGAACAGTTCAGTGATGGAGTGAGTGAACTTGAGTGAAGTTTTTCTGTCTGGTTCAAGAGCCTCATGGTTGACGGGAAACAACAAGGGACCCAGTGAGAGCAGGAAATGGACATTCTCCGGAAGGATTGGTCTTGCCTGCTTCAGAAAGATGGATGTCATGAAGCTTTTTGGAAGAAGCGTTTGCTATGTCAGCAAGGTCAGACGGTTCAGGGGGAGGTCAGTGTGCTGACAAACTTCTCCATCACCATTTGCTCCATGGACACAGGACATGTGGACGATCACAATGGTTTGCTGTCCTCCCATCGCTAACAAATTAGCAGCAATGAACTCACCGCTCTTGGAAGGGAGCTCTGATTTCACCTGGAGTAGTCGAAGAGCCATGTCTCTCTTCCCTTTCTTGGCCTTTGTACTCACTAGCCCTCTACTGCCTCCAGGTACATAAGTAGAAAACAGAACAGACGTGATAAGGATGGGTTACAAAAGACATTCATGGATGTGAGCCGTTCCGGGTTAGTGGGTTCCGGGATCAGATGTCTGAGTAAGCAGAAGGCACAAGGTTCAGTCAGTCAGCGAGCCTGGAGTTTGGGGTCCCACCATTAGCTACGCAAGGGATCAATACCGAAGACCAGCTCCCATAGGTCATTTGGGAGTCCGGAAGTCAAGAGACTGGAGGCCTATCCTGCAGTTGAAGGCCTGTCCTGGAGTCGGAGGTCTGTTCTGGAGTCGGAGGTCTGTTCTAGAGTTGGAGGACTATCCATTTGTATGGGTGGGTGGGTGGGAGAGAGGAAAGTGGTTTGTGTTGCTGCTGTTGTCTTGTTGCTTGTTGTGCCCTGTGTCATTCTGCTTAACAATGTAGTAGGCATACCGTGTAGGTGCTGGAATGTGTGGCCACACTTGTAGGCTGCCCACAGCACATCCTGAGGTTGCGTTGGTTGCATTTCACTGCATGTTTCCATAGATCTGAATCTGTAACAAAACCTTTGGTGTCAACTATGAAAATGAACTTCAGAGCCAAACTGCATAGTTGTCTTCTATATGAACCATCGGGAGCTATGAAGATCAGCTCCCGCATGCTCTATGCTTCACTTTAAAAGGGCAGGTAGACTTCATCGGCTTGGTGGAAGAACATAAATGGTTAATGGTGACCGTGCATTGACCTTCCTTTCAGTGCAGACGGCTAGAGTTACTGTTCCTGTTTTTAATATGAGGCTCTTCACCAGGGATTCTCCTCCATCGCTGACTCCTTCACGTTCTCTGGGCCCGGAGGGAATTCTGTGGAGCTCAAATCCAACCAGCCTTGGCTCCTTCCCACTAATTCATTCTGCATGAACCATCGAGGTCCAGGGACAGCTGCTCGGGCTTCACTTTAAGTCTTAGCAGAGTACTGTAACATTCTGTCATCTAACAAATTATACATTCACCACCTGCTCCGACACGGAAAACAAGAAACCTCTTGTACCTCCCTCACTCTTCAAGCTATCATCTGGAACTGAACACCAGCCCAAGATTCAAATACTTGTTTCTACATTAAAAACCAGCAAGTCCTGATTTTTAAAAAAAATATGAACGCTGTTCAATTGGGATAGCGAACATGTGAATTCCCACTGGGTGATCTGGTTTTCTCCCACAATCCAAAGATGTACAGGTCAGGGTTAGTGAGTTGTCGGCATGCTATGTTGCCGCCGGACGTGTGGTGACACTTGCGGGCTGCCCCCAGCACATATTTGGACTGGTCATCGATGTAAACGACACATTTCACTGCATGAAAGTGTGACAAATGAAGTCACTCTTTATCTTTATAGTTGTAAACCATCATCCAACCCTCTTTACCACCAAACGACGGTGTGTGAGTGCTTGCAGTTTCCTTAAATAAATGCATCCAAGTCTGGAGTTCTGTACAGTTTGGAATGACTATCCAAGAGCACTCACTGCTCCTGGAATAAGGAATCTAAGGGAAGCTCTGGGAATAACTTCCTTTCCAGCTGCAGGAGGTTGAATTAACTGCTTTTAGAATGGGTTTGGGAATCGTAGTGTTCCCAACACACTTGCCTCCCCCAGTGTTGTGTGCCTGCAGGAATGACCTGTGGGGGCACTCGGGAGGCACTTCGGGAATAAGGCTGGAAGGTGGGTGGAGGAAGTGCACTGGAGGGCAAGCCAACTATTTGCAAGGTGTGTGGGGGAGGAAATCCCTCTTTCACAAACCACCCAGACTCATCATCCCCAGGGGTGTGTTGGATCTTTAGAATTCTCTACCCTCAAAGTGACACATCTTTCATATCTTGGTCCATGGGGAAAACACAGGCAGGGCCTGATCAACCCTACTTGGGTCATCTGGGTTCCTTTAGAATTCACTACACGGTGATGCCAACATACAATGTTCCCTTGGTCAACGTCTTCCAGACAGCTCACAAAAATGTCATTTTTACTTCTGCTTCTCATCTTAAATGTGATCCTGGGATGGTTATAACCTGTGATTTACAGTTTGAAGATGGTTTGAGTTATCCAGCACTTAGCTATCTCCGAGAAGATTCTGGGAAGCGAGCATGTACTCAGATAGCCTCAATGCGAAGAAACTTCAGGATACGGTGTGAGCCGATGTTTGACTCCATTTCACTGGTTAAAATGTCCACTAATCGCTGATTAAAACATCAAGGAAGATTGAGACATTGAGCTGAATGCTGAAGGCGAGTGAGTGATCCAGGCCGAAAGCCTTCCTTTTGATCGCTCCCAGAGAAAGAGCTCATATGGTGTCTCTCTCTTTCAATGAACGACAGTGACATCATATTATGTGACATCGTATTATGTTTCTGCGTTTCTGGACTGGACTATTGCATTTATGGACTATGGACTTTTTCAGATTTATGGTTCTTATATTCTATGTTTCTATCGCCTGTTACTGTTCCGTTTTGTTGTGCGAGGGGAAGGTGTTTGTGGGTTGGTGTTCTGTTAGTTTTTATGTGCGGGGAGGGGTTGTTTTTGGGGGTTGATGTTCCTGTTCTGTTTTGCGTGGGGTGTGTGGGGTGTTGGGGGTTGTTGATCGAGATATGATTCTTTTTTTGTGTTGGGGGGGTTGGGTTTGATGTTTGTCTCTGAACAAATTTCATGTTCTTTCTTTGTTTTGTGGCTACCTGGAGAAGACAGATTTCAGAGTTGTATATGGATACATCCTTTGAACCTGACAGGGCTGGAGAGGATCAGTCACTGAGTATACTCGGTGGGCTTTTAAACATTGAGCCAATCGAGGGACATGGGGTTCTCCAGGAGCATGGCACTGAGGCCAAAGATGAACTTTGATCATTGTGAGGAGAGGAGCAGCCCACAGTTGTCTCATGCTCAGTCTTCCTGAGCCCTCACCATGGCCACTGTCTCTCCTTTGTCTCAGCCCATGCATTTCTATAATCCCCTTCTCTGAGACAGTCTCCTTCAGTATGAGGCAAGGGGGGAAAGATTTGAGGAATCTGAGGGGCAATGGTGTTATTGTGGAACGAGCTGCTATAGGAAGCGATTGGGACAGGTACATTAACAACAATTAAAGACAGTTGGACAGGGGACATGAATTGGAAAGGTTTAGCGAGTTGTGGGCCAAATGCTGACATGGGAGGCTAGCTTGGATGTGGCATCTTAGTGTACATAGACCCGTTGGAGCAAGAGGCCTGTGTGACTATAACTCTGGCATTGCCAAGTATTTAAACACTAAAAGAGAACGTCCTTTCGGCTAGCACACCAACTGACTCAAAGAATGTCAAGTCTAAAAACGTAAACACAAGGAATTCTGCAGATGCTGGAAATTCAAGCCACACACATCAAAATTCCACATCCCATTCCCATTCTGATAAGTCTATCCACGGCCTCCTCTACTGTAAAGATGAAGCCACACTCAGGTTGGAGGAACAACACCTTATATTCCGTCTGGGTAGCCTCCAACCTGATGGCATGAACATTGACTTCCAAAACTTCCGCTAATGCCCCACCTCCTCCTCGTACCCCATCCATTATTTATTTATATACACACATTCTTTCTCTCTCTCTCCTTTTTCTTCCTCTGTCCCTCTGACTATACCCCTTGCCCATCCTCTGGGTCTTCCCCCCACCCTTCCTTCTCCCTGGGCCTCCTGTCCCATGATTCTCTCATATCCCCTTTGCCAATCACCTGTCCAGCTCTTGGCTCCATCCCTCCCCCTCCTGTCTTCTCCTATCATTTTCAATCTCCCCTCCCCCTCCCCCTCCCACTTTCAAATCTCTTACTAGCTCTTCACTTCAGTTAGTCCTGACGAAGGGTCTCGTCCCGAAATGTCGACTGTACCTCTTTCTAGAGATACTGCCTGGCCTGCTGCGTTCACCAGCAACTTTGATGTGTGTTGCTCAAAGAATGTCAAGGCTCCGTTTTGAACAGGCAGATGAATAATTCCCAGTCCCAAGTGGTGTCAGAGTAATTTCAGACTCCACCAGGTTGCTTTAATTGAATACACAGATACTTACTGAAATGAGAAGCAATTTTACTTTGCAATAAGTGCATGATTACCATGTTGTCACCGGATAAATGCAGGAACACCAACACTACTGATAACAAAGTGGCTTTTAAACACCACGCCGGGACTGTAGAACAATAGATTCCAGACTGTTGTGTCAGCAAACTCCTGATTCGGGAGTCGGTGATTTACTCTTCTGACATTTGCGCATCCCATTCAGACCCTTTGTTTGAATGCCGAGTCTCGTAAACCCTGGCGCTGACAGATTGACGGCCCCTGGAGCCGGAGCAGGACACATAGTCATGAAAGGGGCGGCGTAATGAGGAGCTAATGAAAACTCCCATTATATTCTGACGCTGTAAAAATAAACCTCACAAGCAAATTATTTATAAATTATGAATCAGACACCGGGGTCATTTGTATCAAGGAACACTGTCATGCAAGTATGACCAATAGAAAATTTGCACTTATTTGATGATTACAGAAATAGTGAAGCTGTTTCATTTCATTCTCAGGAACACAGAATGTAGAACAGCACAGAAAGTACACAGGAGTAAAGAAACATCTTTTTTCTTGACAAGCAATATACTTTGTCTTATTTATTCAGTGGCCTGAAAATCGCACTGTTCACCTCTTCAGAGAATGGGTGGACAATATAAAGGATGGGTCCGTGTGGACAGTGGGTGGGAAACTGAGCTGCTGCCTCTGTGGGCGGTAGAGCCCGGACGGAGATCAGTCTTTGAGAGATCCCTCGCAGTTGCCACGCAGGTTGATAGGGTGGCTAAGAAGGTGTTGGCCTTCATTAGTCAGGATGGTTGAGTTCAAGAGCCACGAGGTAATGACAGAGCTCTCTAAAACCCTGTTTAGACCACACTTAGAGTATTGTGTTCAGTTCTGGTCAACTCATTATAAGAAGGATGTGGAAGCTTTAGAGAGGGTTCAGAGGAGAATTACCAGGATGCTGCCTAGATCAGAGAACATGTCATGACGATAGGTCGAGTGACCTAAGGTTTTTCTCCTTGGAGTGAAGGAGGATGAGAAGTGACGTGGTAGAGATGTACAAGATAATAAGAGATATACTGCAGATCGAGTGGACAGTGAACATTGCACAAACGATGGGCATAATTTTAATATGATTGGAGGAAAGTACAAGGGAGATGTCGGAGATATGCCACGGGTGGTGGTAGAGGCAGATACATGAGAGGTATTTACAGAGGCACATGGATGATGGAAAAGTGGAGGGCTATGTAAGAAGGGTTAGATTGATCTTAAGGGGTTGGCACAACATTGTGGGCCAGAGGGCCTGTAGTGTGCTGTGGCGTTCCAATACTACGGCACAGCTGAGGTGTGGCCCAGTGTGTGAGTCACTGCCTGTACCAACGGCTCCCCGTACCACCCATCAGTTTCTAGATCTACCAGCAGCGGAACCGTCAGAACCTGCTCTGTGCTGATTCCTGTCGGTTATGTCACTGGGTCGCACATACCCTCACCCAAATGCACCCACTGACACGTACTTCATGTGATAAATGTCCATAAAACCAGGTTCCCTCCCGCGTGCTGATCAGAGCACTTCACATCATGACAAGTTAGCCTCAGTTTTCTTCTCCCAAGTTATTGGGTATTTCATCATTTTCTTGGTTTATTCGTGCCACGTTACCGAGATACAGTGAAAAACTTGTCTTACATACTCAGGTTTGAGGAACAACATATTATATTCCTTCTGGGTAGCCTCCAACCTGATGGCATGAACATTGACTTCTCAAACTTCCACTAATGCCCCACCTGCCCCTCCTACCCCATCCATTATTTATTTATTTATATACACACATTCTTTTCCTCTCTCTCCTTTTTCTCCCTCTGTCCCTCTCACTATACTCCTTGCCCATCCTCTGGGCTTCCCCCCTCTCCCTTTTCTTTCTCCCTGGGCCTCCTGTCCCATGATCCTCTCGTATCCCCTTTTGCCAATCACCTGTCCAGCTCTTGGCTCCATCCCTCCCCCTCCTGTCTTCTCCTATCATTTCGGATCTCCCCCTCCCCCTCCCCCTCCCACTTTCAAATCTCTTACTAGCTCTTCCTTCAGTTAGTCCTGACGAAGGGTCTGGGCCTGAAACGTCGACTGTACCTCTTCCTAGAGATGCTGCCTGGCCTGCTGCGTTCACCAGCAACTTTGATGTGTGTTGTGTCGCATACTGTTCATTCAGATTAGGTCATTACACGGTGCATTGAGGTTAAGCAATAACAATATAAATAAAAACCCATTAAGTGCAATTAGGAAGAAAACATGGCAGCACCTCTGCCTACTTAGGCGTCTGCGAGATTTGGCATGACATCTAAAACTTTGACAAACCTGTATGGATGCGTGGTGGAGAGTATATTGACTGACTGCATCATGGCCTGGTATGGAAACACCAATGCCCTTAAATGGAAAATCCTACAAAAGTAGTGGTTATGGTCCAACCCATCAGGGGTACAGCCTTCCCCGTCATTAAGCAAATTTACATAGAGCGTTATTGCAGGAAAGCAGCATCGATCATCGAGAATTTCCTCCATCCAAGTCATCCCCTCTTCCTGCTGCTGCCAACAGGAGCCTCAGAATTCACACACCAGGTTCAGGAACAGTTACTACCCCTCAACCATCAGGCTCCTGAACCAGAGGGGATAACTTCACTCTCCCCATCAGTACACTGTTCCCACCACCTATGGACTCATTTTCAAGGACTCCATCCCATGTTCCCAATATTTATTGCTGATTTATTTATTATTCTCTTTCTTTTGCATTTGCATATTTTGTTGTCTTTTGCACGCTGGCCGTTCACGCAATTGGTGCGGTCTTTTATTGATTCTATTGTGGTTATTGAATTTATTGAGTATGCCTGCAAGAAGCAGTATCTCGCGGGGGGTGGGGGTGGAATATGTACGCTGATAATAAATTTACTTTGAACCTTGAGCTTTATCCTCATCTGTGTCCCATACAGCTGTGAGTTGTGAGTCTGTGACCCCTGATTGCAGGCATCTCGTCCTGGGAAAACACTGTCTCTGAACCCACCCTTCAGAATCAGAGTTTTGTAGCTTTACTACGCCCCTGATTATTTCTCAAGGAATTACATGAAAGTAAGAAGGTTGATTTTTGTTAATTTATAAAATATGAAGAGAGAGGTCAATAGTTCACCGTGTGCATGTTCTTTCCTTGATGGAAAATTAAAGATTTATTGAGCTAAGACCAGCAGACGTTCTGCCGCCACGCTGAGCAGTAGTAACTCACAGCCGTGAGCAGCCTACCAATCGAACTGACAGGGTCCGGTGACATTTCCACTCCGCCAGGCTCTTCCCTGGTGAGCAGCTCCAGGTCTAAAGGCAGGGCAAATGCAGAACCCCTGCCCCTTCCAGGTCACACGATAGTCACCGCATTACCTTCGCTGGCAAAGACAGCCAAACCACCTCGCAATACCGAAGCAGCAATGAATTCAGAGCTCGGCAGGCTCAATAAACTGAATGAAGTCAACTTCACTCTGAATGCAGAACAGTTTACTGATGTGGAAAGCCTCCGCTTCAGAAAGGTTATGCAGCTGATGGTTAGAATATAAATACTTCCTCGTCCTTGATTGGAGGGCCCGAGTTATTATGAGAGAAAGATAGGCTGGGTCTGTTTTCTGCAGAGTGAAAGTGTATAACATTATGAAAGACATAGGTAGGGTAGAGAGACATAGAACACTATAGCCTTATGCTTTACAGTACTGGACAGACTATTGAACCCACAATGTTGTGCTGGTCTTCGTACCAACATACAGTACTGCGCAGAAGTCTTAAGCACATATGCAGTATATCGCTAAGGTGCCTAAGACTTTTGCACAGTACTGTAGTAATTTTATGTATTGCTCTGTACTACTGTCACAAAAAAAAACAAATTTCATGACATAGGTGAGTGACGATAAACCTGATTCTGATAGGGGTCTATTTGGACTGGGAGTGGGAAGGGGTCAGGGAGAGGGGAATCATGGTTGGGAAAAGGGGAGAGGAGAGGGAAGGGAGTGGGAAGCACTAGAGAGACATTCTGTAATGATCAATAAACCAATTGTTTGGAATGGATAACCTTGTCCGGTGCCTCAGGACAGGCGTGATGCACCCACACTACCCACCCCTCGCCCCTGGCACTCCTTCTCTGCCAGCTGTCCCACACCCCTCCCCCCCACTCCACTCTCGCCATTCTTTGTTCCTGACGGATCTACGAACTCACTCTGCGCTCCATTTTGACAAATACAGTACTGTGCAAAAGTCTTTGGCAGCCTAGCTATAATTATGTGCCCAAGACTTTTGGCAAGTTTTCCCACACAGAGAGTGGTGGGTCCCTGGAACAAGCTGGCAGATGGGAGGAACAGATATGATAGCAATGTTAAAGAGGTATTGAGACAAAGACATAAATAAGCAGGGAATAGAGGGATATGGACTAAAGTCAAGTTTATTGTCATTTAACTAATTACATTTATACCATCAAATAAGACAATGTTTTTCCAAACCAGTGTGTAAGGCACAGTAGTCACATAACATACGATAACATACAAAAGTAAGGATGAAGCCTACAGATGGATTACACATAATAAACAACCTCATCTCCGCACGTCCACTCCTCTCCGAGTGGCCGTGCCATTGCTGATTGGTGGTGGAGGGCCACACTTTGTTACTGTAAAACAGAGAGTGGAAGCTGTTGTCACCAATGGTTTAGGCCGGGAGTGAGCGGGGAGGTGAAGCAAGTCTCCATCCAGCCTGAGACTGACTGAGAAGAAACTGATTTACGAGGGTCACTTGGAGTGTTTACTCCAGCTGGTCACTCCCAGCGGTCACTGACAGTGGTCAGTCAGATGCAGTGGATACCAGCAGTGATCAAGAGGTGGATTCTCCTGTGAGGAGTGAGCTGGTTGTTATGGTGAGGGAGATCCCACCCTGCAGGGACCCTCCTGCACTCCATACTTCAATCCCACCCTTCAATTGTCGGGTCTTTGGTGGGAGCTCCCATCGGTCTCTATCGATTAGATGTTAAACTCTGAGAAGGATTTGGAGCACAGGAAAACCATTTTGGTCACCAACACATCTCCTTGACAATACCAAAAGGTCAAGTTTTTTATCATTTAGCTGCATACATGTACACTGTCAAATGAGACAATGTTTCTGTGAACCAGGATGTAAAGGACTGTAGTACACGTGACGTACAATATTTATGAAATTATGGATGAAACCTACAGATAGATTACATGTACATAAACAACCTAAAAGTGCATAAATTAAATATTGTAAGGTACAGAACAGATTAACCAGTCACATTTTGAATGCGATACAACAGGAAGTTCAGAAGCCTAATGTCGTGAGGGAAGAAACTGTTTCCCATCCTGACCGTTTTCGTTTTTATGCATCAGTCTCTCTCGCTCTCAAGGACTTTACAGCTCATGGTCTTAGTACTAATTAATTTTCAATCTATCCATTTATTTATTTGTATTTGCACAGAATGTCTTCTTTTGCACATTGGCTGTTTATCAGTGTTTTTTGTGTGTAGTTTTTCACTGATTCTATTGCATTGCTTTGTCCTACTGTGAATGCCTGCAAGAATACATATCTCGGGGTGGTGTATGGTGGACATAATGTACTTTGATAATAAAGTTATTTTGAACTTTGACATGCAAGCAGATGAGTAGTTTAAATTGTCTTCACGGGCACAGGGATATCAGTGGCTGAGTGGCCTGTTTCTGTGCTATACTGTACATTCCATGTTCTCTGTTCTCATGCATCCAAGAAATAAAATGGACTATTTCACATTTTCACTGCTGTCTCTTAAAGGTCAGAAACAAAGTAATTTCCAGCTCTATTTGCTGGTACGGAGTGGCTTATATATTCAACCCAATCGAATCGAGGACACCCGCTCATTGTTTACAGGCACATCATCGCAGAACAATGACATTTACCATTTCAAAGGTGAATCAAGGAACATTCATCAAAGCTTTGGTTTTGCATTGAAGCTGCAGGAGGAACACATTTTAAGCTGCATCTCTGGTAGGTCGAGATATCCATTCAACGCCCCTCTCTAGCCCCTTGTGGGGGTAACTGCACTTCGCAGCTGTGCCAGACTACACTGGAAACGCTGGCCTGCAACTTGGGTGAATATTCACAGGAAGGCGCTAGAGGTTGGGGTATGAGACCATAAGGTATAGGAGCAGAATTAGGCCATTTGGCCCATCGAGTCTGCTCCACCATTTCTTCATGGCTGATCCATTTCCCTCTCAGCCCCAGTATCTTCCTTCTCCCCATATCCCTTCATAGAATCATAGAGATATAGAGTACACAACAGGCCCTTTGGCCCATGTAGTACATGCTGAACCATTTAAACTGCCTACTCCCATCCACCTGCACTGGGACCGTAGCCCACCGTACTCCTCTTATCCATGTACCGATCCAAACTTCTCTTGAATATTGAAATTGAGCTCACCCACACCACTTGTGCTGGGAGCTCATTCCAAACTCTCATGACCACTTGAGTGAAGATCCCCCTCCTGTTCCCCTTAAACTTTTCACCTTTCACCCTTCAGCCATGACCTTTGTGTCCTGACTCATCAAAAATCTATCAACCTCAGCCTTAAATACACCCTACAGCTTGGCCTCCATTATCAACTGTGGCAACAAATTCCACAGTTTGTGGTTCTTGATTAATAAGGGCATCAGAGGTTACGGGCAGGCAGCAGAAGAGTGGGGTTGAGAGAGATAATAAATCAGACATGATGCTTTGAATGGCCTAATTCTGTTCCTACGCCTTATGGTACTGCCACATGGGACTCTGGAACTTCCAGCACGTATAGATTAATTCCATAGTTACCACTGATTCCGCCTCTTCCAATGAAAACCATGGGCACCATTTGTAGTTTTATTTTGTGGACATGCTATGTTCGTGCCAGAATGCGTGGTGACACTTGCAGGTGCCCCCTAGGTTGCGTTGGTGGTTAATGCAAATGAGGCACTTCACTGCACATTCCGATGAACATTTGATAAATAAATCTGAATCTTATTTACAAAGCAGTGTTTACTGTAAACATTACATTTTGTTGGGGACAAGGTGAGATTTTAAAGTGATTAAAAACACTAATTACTGCCAAACAAACACACTGATGCTAAATAACTAAATCTGTTCAAATGACTGTAATTCTCTTTTGTATTTCAAAATATAAAGGAGTTTAAAGTCACACTGATGTGTCAGCTTCTGCTTTATTCACAGGAGAAAAGAACTGATTGTGGACTTCCGAAAAGGTAAGATGACATAGAGGGATCAGAAGTGGAAAGGGTGAGCAATCTCAACTTCCTGGGTGTCGACCTCTCTGAGTACCTATCCTGGACCCAACATATCGATGCAGTTACAAAGAAGGCAAGGCAGCAGTGGTATTTCATTAGGAGTTGTAGGAGATTTGGAATGTCACCAAAGACACTCGCAAATTTCTACAGATGTGCTGTTGAGAGGATTCTAACTGGTTGCATCACCGTCTGGAATGTGGGTGGGTGGCGGGGGGTGGTGGGACTGGTTCTACTACGCAGAAGCTAAATAAGCTGCCGAGAGTTGTAAACTCAGTCAGCTCCAGTATGAGCACTAGCCTCTGCAGCATCCAAGACATCTTCAAGGAGCGATGCCTTGAAAAGGCGGCATCCATCATCAAGGACCCCCATCACCCAGGACATGTCCTCTCCTCATTGCTACCATCAGAGTTACAGGAGCCTGAAGGCAAAGGAATTCAGGAAAAGCTTCTTCCCCTCTGCCATTTGATCTCTGAATGGACATTGAACTCATGAACACCAACTCAGTACTTAATTTTTATTATTTTTGCACCATTTACTTAATTTAACAATTTAATATACTTACTGTAATTCAAGTTTTTTCCTATTATGTATTGCATGGTACTGCTACAGCAAAGTCAACAAATTTCACACCACACGCTGGTGATATTAAACCTGATTCTGATTATGAATGTTCCAATCTCACTCAAGCACTTTTAACAAGAATTTAAGAAGGTTAAATGAAGATGGTTCTATTTGCCCCCCTGGTTTGCTCGCCATGTGGCTCCTGTTAATGCATCGTGCTGCCAGGAGCCAAGGGTCACAATGAGAAAAGCACACATCACTGAGGGAAGCTCTGCTCACAGAGATCTGCAGAACTTTGTGAGCAGTTGGCATGAAGATGGTGAAGTCTTCAGATTCTGTTTGGCACTGGCAGTACTTGAATGGTTATGGTAACTTCCCCCAGATGTGAACTGACTTGGGTGACTGTTCAGATACCAATTCATTCACAAATCAGATCCGTGAATCTTCGAAGCAGTTTGCCATTTGTTTAACTCCCTTAACACAAAGCCTTTCCACCTCACCAGCAGGGGGCTTTACGGAAATATTCGTACATATACACTTACCAGATGGTAAATTGCTTCCCTTAATTGAGAAGCAAAACACAGCAGATGCTGTAAAGCCGAAATAGAAAGAGGATGTTGTGAATTCTCAGCAGGTCAGGCATCATCGGAGAAGAGAGACAAGGTCTACCCTACCTCCTTCTGAATGGTCAGTGTCTTTCTAACACCAACCAATCCTTGGCCCAACACAAAGAATGAGAATCAGGTGTATTATCACTGGCAGCTGTCCTGAAATTTGTTTGTGGCAGCAAGTATATTGAAATGCACAATAAAAACATTATGATTATTAAATAAGTAGTACGAAAAGAGAGGAAAGACAAGTGGTGAGGTAGTGTTCATGGGTTCAATGTCCATTCAGAAATCGGATGGCAGAGGGAAAGAACCTGTTCCTGAATCATTGAGTGTGTGTCTTCAGGCTCCTGTACCTCCTTCCTGATGGCAGCAATGAGAAGAGGACATGTCCTGGGTGTTGGGGGTCTGTAATGATGGGTCTGCCTTTTTAAGGGATCAGTCTTTGAAGATGTCCTGGATGCTGGCATGCTAACACCTCTACTTCATTAAGAACTTGAGATATGCCAGCAGTGGAGAGCATTTAGACCAGTTGGTATGGAGGCTCCACTGCACAGGATCACAAATGCTGCAAGGGTTTGTCATCTCAGCCAGCTCCATTACAGGCAGAAACCTCACCACCACCGAGGACATCTTCAAATGGCAGAGTTGTAATAAGGCAGCATCCATCACTAATGACCTTCACCATCCTGGACATGCCCTCTTTTCAGTTGGTCTACTTTGTGACTGCGAGACACGTCCCATTGCCCAGAATACACACTGCTTCCGAGACCTCACAGCAAGGACAAGTCAGAAGGTGCTGGAGTGTGGTGGCTTTCTGCAGATCTACTCAAGGTTCAGGGTTCAAGTTTATTAGTCACATGTACATCAAAACATTCAGTAAAATTCACCACTTGTGTTAACAACCCAAGGGTGTGCTGGGGACAGCCCACAAGTGTCACCACACATTCCAGATGTCACAAATCCTATTACTTTGGTTGTAATTGTTCTGCTTAGATTCTGAATGCTAAGACACATTCTGTTCCTGCTTTACCCTGTACTGATATGATGAAATGATCTGTATGGTGGCATGCAAATCAAGGTTTTTCAGTGCACGTGACAATAATCTGGACTTCACGTTATGATATGTTTCTGGTTTCTGGTTGCTCCTTTTTTTGTTGCTGTCTTGGGCGAATTTGAATCGAGGTGGCATGCAGATAATAAACACTGAGCTGAACTGATTATGCCTGAACTCTTTCGATTTGTTAGATATTCTGTGCTTCCTACTCTTTTTTTTTTGTTGCTGTTCGTGTGATTTGTTTAATTTTGCCTGTGGTGGCGGTGGGGTAGGTGTTTGAAATTCGTCTTTGAACGGGCTCCATGGTTTTGTTTTGTGGCTGTCTGTGGGGAAGATGAATCTCAGGGTTGAATACTGTATGCATACTTTCATAATAAATGTACGTTGAATCTTTGAATAAATAAATTTCTCAGTTTAGTAACAGATTACACAGATAAAAGACCTGAATTGTTCCACAACAGCCTCACAATTATGGACAGAGTGGATGTGGCAAAGTTGTTTCCCATGATGGGGGAGTCTGGTACGAGAGGGCATGACTTAAGGATTGAAGGGCGCACATTCAGAACAGAGATGCAAAGAAATTTTTTTAGCCAGAGGGTGGTGAATCTATGGAATTTGTTGCCACGGGCGGCAGTGGAGGCCAAGTCATTGGGTGTATTTAAGGCAGAGATTGATAGGTATCTGAGTATCCAGGGCATCAAAGGTTATGGTGAGAAGGCAGGGGAGTGAGACTAAATGGGAGAATGGGTCAGCTCATGATAAAATAGCGGAGCAGCCTTGATGGGCCGAATGGCTGACTTCTGCTCCTTTGTCTTATGGTCTGTCAGAGATTCTATCTGTTTGTGTCACCCTTCCCTGCCTTCTCTGCTACCCGGATTATCTTGTTCCTTCCTCAGTTCCAATGAAGGGTTTTGGACCTGAAATGTATTAGACCATAAGATAAAGGAATAGAATTAGGCTATTCTGCCCATCAACTCTGCTCCACCATTTGAACATGTCTGATCTAATATCCCCTGGAAACCCCATTCTCCTGCCTTCTCCCTGTAATCTTTCAATGGGCACTGCCTGACCAGAGGAGCTTCTCCAACATTCTGACTTTATTTCAGATTTCCAATGTCTTCTGTTTTATTTTCAACCTTGGATGGCTGTTGGGTTGAACAATCACTACAATTTGCAGCTGGAGCTACAGCTTGGGCACATCTTGACAGAACATTTCCCAGCCTCGCCTGTGAGGAGGTGTTTCTGTACTACTCTGGCACACTTCAGTGGAAGCTGGGAATGTCTTGGCAGAGGTCTGTGCTCAGGAACTCAAGAATGCTAAGGCTAACACACAACGAATTCTGTAGTTCACTGGCATACCACACTGCCTGGCTACAGTCCCAGAACGAATCCAGCCAGGACCACCCAACATTTTTGAATGAACGTAAGCATACAGCTATAGCTCCCAGCTTGGTAGGGACACCCCTGCCAAACAAATCAAAGGGTAGAGGCTAGACTAAGCATGGCCCACTGGTCCTCCAGGTTCAGCGGTTCAACTCAGGGCTAACAACCTTGACTGGTCCAACAAAACTGTTACAGAAACAGCAATGAAGAATCCTTCTGCATCTGAGTGTGTTGGTATTCCTGAGTCTCCACCTGGGACTTGCATGACTGGCAGTAGTGAAAACTGTGAGGAAGCTACTGACACGATGAAGGAAGCCCGAACACCACCAGAGATGGAGGCATAATGAGCAGTAAGCAAGTACAGATCGCCAAATCTCACTCTGTCCAGTTGTTCATAAGTTACCTTTACTACAGACAACAGGTGCTCTCTGAAACTTTACAGACATACACAGGTTACCAAATCTCACAAAAATGTTGTTGATATAATCTCCAAATGTTTCCCCTCAAAACAACCCAATTCCAAAGGGAACAGTCCACCCCAAACCCAGAGAGTGAATGGAATGGGGAGGTACCTGACTAACTCTATATTGGGCCCTGCTAGAGAGACACTGATGGCCAGACAACACTGCGAGCAAATTGGTGAAGATCATCGCTCAGTATGAAAGGTAGCACGGCTGTTGTCACGGCCTGGCTAAGCACCGCATCGATGATTCATCAGCACAACTAACGGCAGTGACATTCCTGTGTGTATCTGCAGAAGCGTTTGATCCAGACTTCCTGGGGGGAGGGGATTATCCGCAGTTTCGCTAACTCCTCCGAGCCTGTTGTAGTTTCCCAAACTTGTACTGGGAATCCACCCACAGAATGTGAGCCACGTAGACCAGACACCACTGAAGCAACCCGATGCATTTCACCTGAGGACAAGTTCCTAATTCCATTCTTATGCCTTATGGTCGTTTGCTCTAAAGCCAGGGGTTCCCAATCATTTTTATGCTATGGACCCTTACCATTAACTGAAGGGCCTATAGACCCCAGGTTGGGAAGGTCTGCTCTAAGGAGAAAAGCCCTAGCTCTCTCGACCTTCCCTCATAAGACACACTCTCTAATCCAGTCAGCAGCATGGTAAATCTCCTCTGCACCCTCTCTAAAGCTTCCACATCCTTCTTATAATGACGCAACCAGAACGGAACACAAGATTCCAAGTGTGGTCAAACCAGGGTTTTATCGAGCTGCAACACTAGCTCCCGGCTCTTGAACTCAGTCCCCCAACGAACAAAGGCCAACACACCCAGACACCTTCACAACCATCCTAAGCATTGCTGGCAGGTTCTGGCTCAGGGGATCAGTGGACACACAGACCTGAATAAGGGTGATATCTGAAGACTGGTGTGGTACGGAGCTCTGCAGGACCTTCATGGACACTTCTCAGCTGGTCCAGGTACACAGACAATGCCAGCCAGCAGCTAATCACTGAAGCAAGCTCCTATCTTCTGCAGAGATGCTGAGCTTTGTAAACTCAGCCACCTCCATTGTAGGCACACACCTTCAAAAGGTGATGCTTCAAGAGGCTGGCATCTGCCATTAAGAATGCCCATCAGCCAGAACATGCCCTCTTCTCATTGCTACCATTCGGGAGGATGTACAGGAGCCTGAAGACACACAGTCAATGTTTTCGGAACAGCTTCTTCCCTTCCACCATCAATTTCTGAATGGTCTATGAACCCATAAACACGACCTCATTATTTCTGCGCTTTTTGCACTATTTATTTTTTATAGATATATTTCTTGTTGTAACTTAATAGTATATTTTATGTATTGTACTGTACTGGTGCCACAAAACAACAAATTTCATGACATATGTCAGTGATAATAAAGCTGATTTTGATTCTGATTGTCTGGTTCCTGCCTATAGCTCTCACCTCTGAATACACAGGAGGTGCCTGCTGTTAACCTCACGCCATAGACTGTTGAGTGGTGATGTGTGTGAAACCTTACTGGGGATGATCAAAGTGGACGATGTAATGGTGAGTCTGCCAGACATCATTACATATATGAGGTGAAAGATACTTGAACGCTGTATTTTGCTTGAATGACCTGGGCATTTCTCACAGCAAATTAGAGGCTGCACTGTTTAATTTCTTGTAATGTTCAATACATTAACTGGGTCAATGACTCATGACGATTGAATAAGTCAAATTGCATTTTAATACTGAGTGCTGTGGGTGTGTTAATGGTATAGTCAGCGCTGAAATAAATGACTGCATGCACATTTACATATAATGTGCTTGATAATGAGAAAGGGATTAAATTGTTGTATGCTGGAAAGTGTTATGGCTTGGGAAGTTTGTGAAATACTGAAAGTAAAGATTTTGTCCCTTACAGCTGACTGTTCCTCACAACAGACTGACCTTCACCACCGACTGACCCCTAGTGACTGTCCCTCACCACCGACTGACCCCTGGTGGCTGTCCCTCACCACCGACTGACCCCTGGTGACTGTCCCTCATCACCAACTGTTCCTCACCACCGACTGACTCCTAGTGACTGTCCCTCACCACCGACTGACCCCTAGTGACTGTCCCTCACCACCCACTGTTCGTCACTCCCGACTGATTTTCACTACTGACTGTCTCTCATCTCCAAAGGTTCGTCACCACTGACTGACCAAGACCACTGAGAATTTCTCCAAATCGATTATTCCTCACTTCCAACTGTCCCTCCCTAACGACTGTTCTTCACATTTGATTGTCCATCATTTCTGACTTTCCTGCACCACTGACTGTCCTCATTTCTGACAGTCCCTCACTTCTGACTGTCCCACATCACTGCCTGTCCCTCAGCACTGACTCCTCCAGAGTTTCTATTCCTATGTGTCCGATAACCATTAAGCCTCAGAGCAGTGAATAAACCAGCTTACAATCACTCAGACTGTGAATTCCAAAGATTCCTAATCAGGTCAGTGTCCACCTCACTCCTAAACAGCCAACCCTTTCCCAGTTCCAGACTTGGTCCCTCCTGCTCCTGTTCTCAATAAGATCATGGTTCATCTTTACTGTTCAACCTGACTGGATCTCTGACAATTTTATACCTCTCCATTAAATGTCTCCTCTGTCTCCTTTGGTCCAAAGAACTCTACCCAACTCCCATTGTTTTCCTGCACAGATTACACCCTCCTCCACCACTGAATCCTCTCTACAAACTCTTGTCTTCCAAAGTGACCAACAGGTAGGTATACAGTGCTGCCCGATATTTTGTGCAGGTCAACCCAGAATTCCCTGCTCTTCATTTCTTTATTCAGCAAGGCAAAGCAAAACACAAGAGATTCCTTAGATGCTGGAAATGCAGAGCAACACACACAAAATGCTGGGTGAATTCAGCAGGTCAGGCAGCATCTATGGAAACAAATGAACTGTTGACGTTTTGGGCCAAGGCCCTCAGTGAGGGGTCTGATGAAGAGTTTCAGCCTGAAAACATCAACTGTTTATTCCTATTCATAGATGCTGCCTCACCTTCTGAGTGCCACCAGTATTTTGTGAACAGGGCTCCTTATCCATCTGTCCTGCTATCTGGAAGCCAATGCCAAGGTCAAGGAAGTCCTCCTCTGGAGCCTCTCCAAAGCCAGCACATCCTTTCTTAGATAAGGGGCCCAAAACTCCAAGTGAGGTTTGACCAATACCTTATGAACTTGAGTCAACCTGCAAGCTAATCTTTAGGGAATCCTACATGAGGACTCCCAAGTCAATTTGCACCTTGGGGTTTTGAATTTCATCCCCATTTAGAAAATAGCCTTTACTCCTTCTGCCAAAGTACATGAGCATGCATTTCTGTAGACTGTATTCCATCTGCCACTTCTTTGCCCATTCCCCCCATCTGTGAAAATCCTTTTGTAGACACCCTGCTTCCTCAACACTACCTGCCTCTCTGCCTATTATCATGTTGTCTGCAAATGTAACCACAAAGCTATCAATTTCTTCATCCAAATCATTGACATACAACGTGAAAAGAAGCAGTCCTGACACGAACTCCTATGGCACACCACTGGTCACCGACAGCCAATCAGATTAGCCAGCCCCCCACTTCATTCCCACTCTTTGTCTCCTCCCACTTGGCCAATCTTCTCCCCTTGCTAGCACCTTTCCTGTCATACCATTGGCTTTTACCTTGATAAAGCAGGGAGCCTGGGGCCAGGGATGTCCTCAGCAAAGTGAACATGAAATCCAGACAAGAACAAGTGTATCCCAAGCCTTACGCTAGCTTCCACCAGATCAAGGACATTTTGCTGCCTCTAACATTGGAGGTACTCAGTAGCATCTGTAGAGAGAGTTTAAGGTTGAGGACCTTTCAGAAAGGTTCTGAAGAAGGTCACTGATCTGAAAAGTTAACTCAGCTCCTTTCTCCATAGATACTGACTGACATGTTGACCCATTCTCAGATTTCCTGCAAATTCAGCCTTTTTGCAGAATTAGGATCTGGTTTATAATCACTGACACACTGTATGTTGTGAAATTTTAAACACAAGAAGATCTCCCGATGCTGGTAATCACACACAAAATGCCGGTGGAACTCAGCAGATCAGGCAGCACCTACGGAAATGAATAAACAGTCGACATTTTGGGGCTGATACCCTCTTTCGGGACTGAAAAGGGGGAAGACACCAGAATAAAAAGCTGGGGGGTGGGGAAGAAGGATAGCTGGAAGGTGATAGGTGAAGCCAGGTGGGTGGGAAAGGTAAAGGACTGGAGAGGAAAGATTCTGATAGGAGAGGAGGGTGAACCACAGAATAAGGGGAAGGAGGAGGGGAAATGGGGAGGTGGGAGACCGGTGAGAGTAGATTTAGAGGCCAGAGTGGGGAATAGAAGAAGTGGTGGATTTTTTTTACTGAAAGGAGAAATCGAAAGTCATGCCATCAGGTTGGAGGGCAATATAAGATGATGCTCCTCCACCCTGAGGGTGGCCTCATCATGGCACAAGAGGAGGCCAGGGACTGACATGTTGGAACAGGAATGGGAATCAGAATTAAAATGTTTGGCCACTGGGAAGTTCTGCTTTCGGCAGATAGAGCGGAGGTACTCCACGAAGTGATCCCCAATTTACGTCGGATCATATTTGGTGAAATGAATTGTGAAATTTGTTCTTTTGCAGCAGTACAGTGCAGTACATAAAATATATTATAAAATACGACACAAGATATAAGAAATAAGTATTGCCAAAAGAAGGCAAAGTAGTGAGGGTGTGTTCATGGATTCATGGACTGTTCAGAAAGATGATTGTGGAGAGGAAGAAGTAGTTCTTAAAATGTTGAGTGTGTGTCTTCAGGCTCCTGTACCTCCCTCTTGACGGTAGCAATGAGAAGCGGGCATGTCGTGGATGGTGAAAGTCCTTTATGATGGAAATTGCCTCCTGTGTTGGAACTAGTGTATCAGATGTTTCTGGAACCACACATGATGATTCTCAAAGAGTTGGGTCACGTTGCTTCAGAAACAACACCTTAAACTAGGGCCTTGAGAAGTACGGCTGACTCACATTAAAGTCATAAAATCAATATTAGTTAATACTCTAGTAACGTTTTTGAGAAGAGCTGCTTGTATGATGGGGGGTGTTGCCTTGGAGTTCCGACGTTTCTTTTATTCATTCTATGGGGTTTCTTGTATTGTGGATGTCTGTGAAGAGTAAGAATTTCAGGCTGTATACTCTATACATATACCAATATTTTATAGAACCATTTGATTTGATTTTGACACTTGCCGGCTTCCCCCAGTACATCCTCTGACTGTGTTGGTCATTGACACAAAACAATGTGTTCCACTGTATGCCTGTGACATATAAGGCTAACACCAACTGCGTTACTTCAATAGAATTAGTAACTACAAGTGGGTTCGTATTATTGAACGAGAATTATAAATTAATCTTGTTTATCTGGCAATTTCTATGGGTGGTATCAGACTTCTTGTCCTGTAGCTGGTACTGACACACCACTATGCCTCACCTTTATAGCAGAGTTTGAAGATTTCAGCCAATGACTCTCTGGTGAAGCAACCACTCATTGTGTTAACTTTCTTTCTGAAGGAAGATTGAACATGATGAATGGGAGGCTCAGGGAGCAAGTGAAGAGCGATAGATATTACCAGAAAACCTCAGTGGATGTCTTTCCTTATTCAGCCAATCAATGGTGGCCTGATTTTATATAACAGCCTGACTATTAATTACACTGCTCGTCAACCTTTAACCTCCTGATTCAAACTCCATCACAGGGGAAGTAACCCATTTGATTCTAATGCACCTGTATTTACAGCTCATTCTAAATTAAACAAAAATCTATCAGAAACCTTTGGAGTCTGTAAGCTACCAGGCACTGACATCAGCATTTGTACTTAGTTGTTACCCTGTCAATAAAAATCAGCACCAACTGAGCAAAGACTCTCCTGAGGACAGCGAGGCACCAGGATCTGTTTTTTAATGCCAGTAGCTCATACTAACCCGAAGATTAAGTAGATTCAAATAATTACCGCTCGATGTTAAGAATCCTTCATTTGATTCTTTGAGATGCACAATAATTGATCATATGTCAAGAACACCAAGCACATCTCAAAACTTACCTGACGAGGAAATTCTGCCCCTCCACACTACACCAGTTTTATACTCTGTGGGTTGAGAGGTGTCACAACAACCTTGCACTCAACATCAGTAAGACCAAGGAATTAATTGTGGACTTCACGACTGGGAAGTCAGGAGAACACACAAGAGTTCTTATTGAGAAAAGAGTTCCCGAGTGTCGACATCACTGAAGGTCTATCCTGGGTCCAACGTATTGATGCGATTGCAAAGAAGGCATGACAGCAGCTATGTTTCGTCAGGAATTTGAGGAGATTGGATATGTCACCAAAGGCTGGAGCAGATTTCTGCAGATGTACCGTGGAGAGCATTCTAAACAGTTGCACCACTGTCTGGCATGGAGGCATCAACGCTCAGGATCAGAAAAAGCTGCAGAGATTGCAGACTGAGCCAGCTTCATCGTCTCCCCACCATCGAGGAACATCTTCAAGCAGGACTCCCATCGGTGAGGACATGCCCTCTTCCCATTGCTGCCAGCAGGGAGGAGGCACAGGAGGCTGAAGGCACCATTTAACGTTTTAGGAACAGTTTCTTCCCCTCCACCATCAGACATCTGAAAGGGCCATGAACCCACTGAACCCATCAACACTAACTCACTAACTTGCTCTCTTTTTGCACAACTTTTTAAAAATATTTCATATTGTATCTTATTGTAACTTAGTTGCGCATCGCACTGTTACTACATTCCCTGGCTGAAGGTGGAATCACGTTGAAACCCTTTTGGACAGGAGTAAATTTATCAAATGACATCTTTAGCTGAGTGGTCTGAAGGTACAGAATAAAGTCAGCGGGTTGATTTGACAGAGAACAATGGGATGCCCAGTTGAGGGTTGGGGGGGTGGTGAGGGAGCAGCTGGGGGAGGGGAGGGGCCTGCCAGCTCATTCCACACTCTCACTAGCCTCTGAGTGAAGAAGTTCCTCTTCAGGTTCCCCTCAAATATGTCACCATTAACCCTTCGTCTATAACCTCTAGTTGTAGCCTCACCCATCTTCACTAGGAAAAGTCAGCTTGCATTTACCCTACCTATACCTCTTGTCATTTTGTATACTTCGATCAAATCTTTCCTCATTCTCCTACACTCTAGGGCAGAAAGTCCTAGCCTACTCAACCCTTCCCTATAACTCAGAGCATGTCATCTCTCCCCACTGATCTCCCTCCTGGCACTTCTCCTTGCAAATGAAACAAGTGCTACATCTGCTCCTACACCTCCTCCTGCACTACCGTTCAGGGCCCCCTCCTCCCCCTTCCGTTTTCATCCATCACCTTGTGTTTCTCCCTTCTCTCCCACCACCTTTTAACTTCAACTCCTCATCTTTTTTTCTTGAGACTTGCTGAAGGATCTCACATGAAACGTCGACTGTTCACTCTTTTCCATAGATGCTGCCTGGCCTGCTGAGTTCCCCCAGCATTTTGTGTGTGTGTATGTTGCTTGGATTTCCAGCAGATTTGCTCTGGTTTGTGTTCGGAGGCAGTGGGCAAGGTTAGACCAGGGGTTCCCAACCAGGGGTCCATGGACCCCTTGCTTAATGGTATTGATCCGTGGCATAGGAACAGCGAGGAACCCCTGATTTATAGGGAGAGAGTGATGAACAAGCACCTGAAAGCTTAGGACCAACTCTTGTAACATCTGAACATGTTCAAACCTTCTCGACAGGACAAAAACACAGCCTAAACTCCCTAAAATCAGGTAATTTACAATTGTAATCCCTTAACAGCAGCTTAAAAGCTATTTTTATTATTTCACACTGTTAACAAGGACACCACAGGATCAACAATGGAGGTCACTTGGATGTGCTCCTTGTGTAAAAGTGATTTCAAGAACAGTTACTATTCCATGACCATCAGGCTCTTGAACAAAAAGGGATAACTAGACTCACTTGCCCATCCTTTGAGATGTTCTCACTTTAAGGACTCTTTACCTTGTTCTTTCATGTTCTCATTATTTATATTTGCACTTGCACATTTATAGTTCCTCATGCACACAGGAAAAAGAACCTCAGGGTTGTATGTAGTGACAGGTATGTACTCTGATAATAAAATTTGTTTTGAACTTTGCCTGAATAAACAGCTGCTCAGATGAATTGTGGCTTGGTGTGAAAAAGTAATAACATTAATGAGTAGAAAATGTTTCTGAGGTAACCTGTTGCCACAGAAGACACAGACCGAAGTGAGGACAGTGTCGACAGGAAATTATATCCTGTAACAGCAGAGATCAACACGGCCACATTGTCGACTTTAAAATGCAATTAAATGTGAAAACAGCCTCTCCGGCTGGTTAACTATCATCCAGGTCAGTTTATCTAAATCCGAACCAAAATTCCTCTGCATGAATTGAAGGGATATTGAGTCGCAAATCTAGTGGCACATTTATGATTTCTCTGCCACCTGCCCTGCTCAGAAAACCTGTGCTGGATCCAGACACGAGGTGCTACAAGCAGGTAACTCCTGGATGGGTCCACACACACTGCACTGAACCCAAGGCTGGACAGCCCGGAGCGGTGTTTAACGCTTGGTGTTCAATTCAAAAACTTGAAAATAGCAGAATTCTTCTCACTTCCTCGATCAGTTTGTGACCAACATTAACCTCTGCAGACTGTGTGCAAACAGTTCTGCTTCAGTGCTCTCTACAGTCATTAGTGTGTCTAAAGTCCTGAAATGGATCTGAGTTAATGTTACATTAAAAACTTCACAGATGAATACTTTTTGAAATTGGGAAATGCAGAATTCCTAAGCTGTAATTTATTTGCTGTGTGACAGGTGTGAAGTTGACAAGGTTTCTGTGGTGTTAACCCATGCACCATCGGTGAATGTGGTACCAGGACGGATGGAACACCCACCTAACAACAACCTGGTGCCACCTTCCTGAAACAGCGACTTATAAACGTCTAATTGTAGTGTAGCGGTTAGCACAATGCTTTATAGCGCCAGTGATCAGGGTTCAATTCTTGCTGCTGTCTGGAAGGAGTTTGTAAGAGCCCGCGTGGACTTCCTCCAAGTGCTCTGGTTTCCTCCCACTTTTCAAGCACATATGGGTTATGGTTAGTAAATTGTGGGTATGCTACGTTAGCACCAGAGTGTGGTGACACTTGTGGGCACATCCTCAGACTGTTTTGGTCGTTGACGTTAACAACTCATTTCACTATGTTTTGATGTACGTATGACAATTAAATGGCCGGCCAGTGGTGTAGTGGCATCCGCACCAGACCTCGAGGCAACTGGTCCTGGGTTTGAATCCGGCCGGCTGTTTGCACGCCGTCCTTCCTGGCTGGGCTGAGTGTTGAGCTCACAACTCGGTCTCGTAAAAAACAGACAAAAATGCTATAGAAACGGCAAGGTTGCCACCCGAAACACCACAAGCAGTGGAAAGGAACGACACAGACAAATAAAGCTGATCTTTCTTTCCTTATTATAACCCAGGTCTCACTATCAGAAGGCAATTATCAGCCTATATATAAAAAAATAAAGGAAGATACAAGATGGAACCTAATTCCTTTTCTTGGTCTCAGTTCAAGGATTGAATCTATTAAAATGAATATACTGCCCAGACCACTATATCTCTTTCAGACCCACCAATAGAGATTAACCAAAATCAATTCAATGAATGGAACAAGATGCTATCAAGATATATATGGCAAGGTAAAAGGCCTAGGGTTCATCTCAAAACTTTGCAATTAGCCAAGGAAAAAGGGGGATGGGGCCTACCTTCTCTTAGAGATTATTATTTTGCAGCACAGTTGAGAGCTGTGATATGCTGGTGCAACCCATCATACGATGCTCAATGGAAAAACATTGAGGAGAGGATACTTTCCATCCCCACACAAGCAATTTTGGCTGATAACAACCTACAAAGGTGCATAAATACTATTGATAACCCCTGGGTGAAATGGACTCTTAAAATATGGAAAACTATTATAAACTAGAGGGAGATATTACAATTCTTAAATGGTGTGCAAATGACTCGGATTTTATGCTGAATAAACTGGATGCTAGATTTAAGGACTGGACAGCTAAAGGAATAACAGCTATTTGCAATATAATGAAAGAAGGAACACTGTTCAGTTTTGAAATGCTCAAACAGAGACACATTAGAAAAACAATACTTTTACCGGTATTTACAGATGTGAGAGTATGTTAATAGGACGGTTAAAAATGTAACCAAGGCAAGTACATGTCTGATAGAAATATTTAGAAAAGCATATAATTCAGACAACGGTAGTAGAATAATCTCAAGCATTTATAAGGGTTTGTCAAATCTTAAAACACATTCGACTTCACACATTAAAACAAAATGGGAGAAGGAAGGAGGGATAATAATATGAGGAAGACTGGACAATAATATGGAGGTATCAATGGAAGTGTACCAGTTCACAGAAATGGAGGGAGTTCGGATGGAAAAACTTGATAAGATAATTTATTACACCCTCTCAGAAATCCCATTATGATAGTGACCCCCCCCTGTTTGCTGGAGAAATTGTGGAAATCAAAATGCAAACTATTATCATATTTTCTGGGAATGCCCCGTTTTCAAAGACTATTGGAGTTGGATACATAATGCCCTACAAGACGTCTTTAAATGTGACATACCCTTGGAGAGTAAGACCATATATTTTGGGTATATACCTCAAGAATGGTTGAAAAGAGATAAATATTTAATGAACGTACTGCTGGTGGCTGGTAAAAAGACCCTTACCAGGAAATGGTTATCTCAGGAGAGCCCAACTTTAAATGAATGGATGGAAATTACAAAGGACATTTACAAAATGGAGAAGATAATAACATACGCTAATCATAAGTTGGAACAATTTGATTCATACTGGGAAAATGGTTTAACTACATAACACCTCATAGGCCTGATTTTATTCTCACAAGTCAATGAATATGTTGTAAAAAAGATCACTCCCTACTTTGTACATAGTTTTCTTCTTTCGATTGTTCTTTCTTTCCTCTCCTTTCTATAAGTGTATACCTCAGATAAATATTATGTGGAGATTTGTGACAAATATGATTATATGATATATATGTACAGTATCTGAAACACATCTTATGGAAATGTTTGATGATGAAATTCAATAAAAAATAAATTACAAAAAAAACAAGTCTCGCACAGTTATAGTTCAAGAAAAAACACTGTAGTTAGACTCTGAGAATCACTGTCAGTGGAGACCTTAAAACATTTTATGAGGAACACTGACTGTGACAACAGTTATAGATTTTAATGTCCATGTAGAATTGTTCTGATATGGTCCGTCAACCTCCTCAACAGAAAGTTCAATCAGGGACCAAATGAGAAATCGATACGTGGAGGTGGAGGATACAAGCAGGATCCTATGTGAATACTTTTCATTGGCATCAGGAAGGAGGAAGTTCGAGCTATTGGCTATATTAATGTGGATAAATCCCAAGTATTATGTTTTGTAACTCTAAAACATCAAAAGGCGGGCGTCTGAAATGAGAGTCTAACATGTTTTTACTTTAAGCAAGGTGTGCACGTATCATCACGTACCAAGTGGTAGCAACATGACAAATGCAACTCTTGCATTTTTACATATCACCCATAATAAATTATTTAAGCAAACAAAGAATGCTTAATCAAACAATATATTTACATACACGTGAAAATCTGTAGGTGCTGGAAATCCAAAGCAACACACACAAAATACTGGAGGAACTCAGCAGTTCAGACTGCATCTATGGAAAAGAGTAAACAGTCAACGTTTCAGGCTGAGATCATTCACTAGGACAGGAAAGAAAGAGGAAAAGTTCGAGTAAGAGGTGGCGGAAGAAGTATTAGGTGGTAAGTGATAGGTGAAACAGGGAATGGGGGAAGGTGGAAAGTAAAGAGCTGGGAGGTTGATTGGTGAAAGAGATAAAGGGCTAGAGAAGGGGGGATCTGATAGGAGAGGACAGAAGACCATGGAGGAAAGGGAAGGGGGAGGAACACCAGAGGGAGATGATGGATAGGTAAGGAGATAAGGTGAGAGAGGGAAACAGGAATGGGGAATGGTGAAAGGGGGAGGGCAGTTACTGGAAGCTTGAGAAATCGATGTTCATGCCATCAGGTTAAGGCTACCCAGATGGAATATAGGGTGAGTGTGGCCTCATCGCGGCAGTAGAGGAGGCCATGGACTGGCATATCGGAATAGGAATGGGAAGTAGAATTGAACTGGGTGGCCACCAAGAGATCTCTCTTTTATATTTACAATATTTTTACAAGATTAATCAAATATATTGAATACATGATACCCAGAACCAGGCTGGATATTTTTCTGGATCAATGGGACGATATTGCTGGGGCTCCAGTGAAGAATTTTGCACCTCCATTCACTACAGCTGATATACAGGATGACGGAGTGTAGCTAATATTTTTGCAGTCACAATAAGCCAGGGACCTACAGTGCTGTGAACCTTAGATCAGTAGTAGGGAAATGAATGGAAAAAATTCTAAAAGGCAGGATTTATGCTAATTTGGAAAGGCAAGGACTGATTAAGAGATGCCACAGCATGGTTCGGTACAGAGGAAATCTCGCCTCACAAAGTGTACTGAGATTTTGAGGAGGTAACTGAGGAAACTGAGGCACTACAGTTACATAGCGGTTCGCGTGACGTTATTGCCATTCAGGGCGTCAGAGTTCGAAGTTCAACTCTGAAGCTGTCTGTAAGGAATTTGTACACCTTCTCTGTGACAGCATGGGTTTCCACCAGGTGACCTGGTTTCCTCCCACATTCCAAAGATGTACTGGTTAGTAGATTAATTGGTCATTACAAATTGTCCTGCAATTGTGATTGAAGAAGTTAGATGAGACTGGTTTGGATGCTGGGATCCTTCGTAAAGGGGCCTCTGTTTAATGCCACTGTCCACAGGACAGCTCTTCTAGCATTGTGGAGGCACAAGGCACTTTGCCAATGCTAGAAATCTGGAGTAACACCCAAAAAGTGCTAGATAAGATGATATAAGATTAGCTTTATTTGTCACATGTGCATTGAAACATACAGTGAAATGTGTCAATTGTGTCAAATCAGTGAGGGTTGTGATAGGCAGCCCACAAGTGTCAGAACACTTCCAGCGCTGGCATAGCATGCCCACAACCTACCATTCATACATCTTCGAAGTGTGGGAGCAAACTGGAACACCGGGAGGAAACCCATGCAGTCACGGGGAGAACATACAGACTCCTTACAGGCAGGGGCGGCATTTGAACCCCGATCTTACAGCTGGCATTGTAAAGTGTTGCACTAACCGCTATGCTACTGTATTGACGAAATCAGTGGGCCAGGCAGTATCCGTGATCTGATTGGGTGCTTCAGGCCGACCCCCTGTCCTGATTAAGAGCCTCAGCCTGAAACATTGACTATTTCCCTCCACAGAAGCTGCCTGATCTGCTGAGTTCCTCCGGCATTTTGTGTGTGATACTCCAAACTTCCAGTATCTGTAGAATCTCTTGTGTCTCCAGGAGAGGAGCAGTCACTGGTACAAGGGCATCCAAGGTAAAACAGAGCTATTCAAATAATAAGACAATCAAAATAAATTTACATTAAATTTAAATGATCCGGAGATGATTGCAGCCATTTGGAACATACGAGAAATCTATTGTGGAAGGAAAGCCATCAGAGGTAATTGGTTTGTTATTGTCACACAAACCGAGGTACTGTGAGACGCTCTGTTTGAATGCCTTCCAGACACACTGCGCAGCTCGCCTCACTGTCTCAGCCCTCACAGTTCCCATCCTGACCCCAGACGGGGAGGAAGCAACCAGCACACCCCATAGTAACCAACAGCTGTGGCCAGCTCAGGTAGCTGCCGTTTCTCCCTGCCTCCCCCACAGGATTCAAGCCATCCCACGCGTCTCTAGGATGCGGGAGGTAACCAGAACACCTGGGAGAATGTGCAAACTCCACACAGGTCACTATAGGGCGCAGTTCACTAGCGACCTGAGGAGGCAGCCAGCTATACAGAAACAAAGACAGACAAACAACTAATGTGCAAAAGAAGAATAATTGTGCAAATGTGAACATATACTGAGAACATGAGTTGTAGATCTCCTGAAAGTGAGTCTGTCGGTTGTGGAGTCAGTTCAGAGTTGAGGTGAGTGAAGCTATCCACGCTGGTTCAAGAGCCTGATGTTGAAGGGTAATAACTCCTCCTGAACCTGTTGGTATGGGACCCAAGGCCCCTGTAGCTCCTGCTCAATTGTAGTTGCAAGAAGAGTACATGGCCTGCACGATGGGGGTCCTCGATGATGAATGCTGCTTTCTTGTGACGGTGGTCCGTGTAGATGTGCTCTCTGTTGGGGAGGACTTTGCCTGTGATGGACTGGGCTGTATCCACCACATTTGATGGCCTTTTGTGGACTTGGGCATTGGTGTTTCCATACTAGGTCTCAATTGTCCCATAAAATGTAACATCTTCTCCACTCCTGCTCTGATGTTGGGACGTCACCTGACCCTGCCCTTGTTCACTTGTTATCGACTGACCATAAATGACAGGAAAATTCCACATTCTGTGGTGAAATACCATTCTTGGTGTAATGTGGATATCACAGTTATGTGAACATATCACTGAATGTAACATCCCTTCTGTCATCTTCACCCTTCTTGTCTGAGCTTGACCCTGCGTCGTCTTATCACCCCAGAGATTGAATGCACCAGTGACTTTATAAGGACCCACCTCCCATGACTGGTCAGTGTCACACTTCCCACCTCAGCCTTGTGCGGACGATAGCTTTCACTATGAAAGTCCCTTTGCCACCTCTCCTTTAATCCAACCCAGTGTCCACGGTCTGCCCTCCTCTCTCCTACTGCATTGGCTGTATGAGGCAATTCTACACAAGCCCCTCCCACCCGCTGATCATAAGCAAGTTCAGTAATTACAACGGGTTACTTAACTTCAGTAACTCTCTCACAATGGCCTGCATCTCGAAGTCAAAGTCAAAAGTAAGTTTATTATCAAAGTATGCATGTATCACTATATATTAACTTGAGATTCATTTCTTGCAGGCACTAACCAGGTAGCCTCCAATCTGTTGGCATGAATATTATTTTCTCCTTCCGGTAAAAAAAAATCCCTCCTCTTCCCACTTCTTCTGTTCCCCACCCTGGTCTCTTACCTCTTCTCACCTGTCTGTCACCTCCCCTGGGTCCCCTCCTCCTTCCCTTTCTCCTATGATCCACTTTTCCTGTCAGATTCATTCTTCTCCAGCCCTTTGCCTTTCCCATCCACCTGGCTTCACCTATCACCTTCCAGCTAGCCTTCCTTCCCTCCCCCCTCCACTTTTGTATTTTGGCGCCTTGCACCTTCCTCTCCAGTGCTGAAGAAAGATCTTGGCTCGAAACGTCGACTGCTTATATTCATTTCCACAGGTGCTGCCTGACCTGCTGAGTTTCTCCAGCACTTTGTGTGTGATACCAAAGAAATACAACAGATTATGGAAAAAACTGTACATAAAATCTGACCACCAATGTGTAAATTAATAAAATAAATAAATAAATATTGCCGAGAACATCACGCTATGGAGACCTTGAAAGTGAGACCTCTGTAGGTTGTCCAATCAGCTTTACCAGTTCTGATCAGAATCAGAATCAGGTTTAATATCTCCAGCATTTATCATGAAATTTGATGTCTTCGCATCAGTAGCATATTGCAATACAATATAAGAGAAAAATAAACTGAATTACAGTAAGTATGTAAAGTTAAATTAAATAAGTAGTGCAAAAATAGAAATAAAAAAAGCAGTGAGGGAGTGTTCATGGGTTCAACGTCCATTCAGAAATCAGATGGCAGAGGGGAAGAAGCTGTTCCTCAGTTCAGTGTGTGCCTTCAGGCTTCTGTACCTCCTTCCTGATGGTTGCAAAGAGAATAAGGAATGTCCTTTGTGATTAGGGTCCTTGATGATGGATGCTGCCTTTTTGGGGCATCGCTGTTTGAAGATGTCCTGGATATGACTGAGGCTAGTGCTCATGATGGAGCTGACTGAGTTTACAACTCTGCAGCTTATTTCGATCCCGTGCAGTGGCCCCCCACCCCTCCTACAAGATGGTGATGTAGACAGATAAGATGCTCTCCCAATGAAGGGTCTCAGCATCAACTGTTTAGTAAACAATAAATGGCAACTGTTGATTCCCCTCCATAGAGGCTGCCTGCACAAAATGCTGGAGGAACTCAACAGTCGCGTTTCGGGTCAAGACCCTTCATGAGTCCTGATGAAGTGTCTCGGGCCAGAACATTGACTGTTTACTCTTTTCAAAGATGCTGCCTGGCCTGCAGAGTTCCTCCAGCACTTTGAGTGTTTTGCTTGGATTTCCAGCATCTGTAGATGTTCTCCCGTTTGTAGATGCTGCCTGGCCTGCTGACTTCCTCCAGCACTTTGTGTGTGTTGCTCTAGATCTCCAGCACCTGCTGAATCTCTTGTGCTTACGTTCAGCCACAGGAGGTCAAAACCACACTGCTCCCTGTCACAGCGACCCAGGAACCCATGAACAATACCCTGTTATTCCTTTCTTTTGCACTTTGTACTTATCTGTTTTGTAATTGACAAGTATTTTATGTCTGCACTGTACTGTTGCTGCAAAACAACAAATTTCATGTCATAAGTCAGTGATAATAAAGCTTATGGTGGCTCTTTGACACACAGCTTCACCTTCCTGGCCCTCGCTTTCCTCAGCACGTTTGGACGATTCCGAGCAATCTTGATCATCCACCACGAACACTACCTCACTACTGTTTTTTATTTCTGTCTTTGTACTGCTTATTTTAACTTAACTATTTAATATACGTACAAAATTAATTACTGTAGTACAGTTTTTCTGTATTTATCATGTATTGCATTGTACTGCTGTCGGAAAGTTAACAAATTGCATGACATATGCCGGTGATATTAAACCTGATTCTACCTATAGGAAAGATATAAGATGGAAAGAGTACAGAGAAAATTTACAAGCATGATGCTGGCTCTGGAGAACCTGAGTTATAGGGAAACATAGAAACATAGAAAATAGGTGCAGGAGTAGGCCATTCGGCCCTTCGAGCCTGCACCGCCATTTATTATGATCATGGCTGATCATCCAACTCAGAACCCCACCCCAGCCTTCCCTCCATACCCCCTGACCCCCGTAGCCACAAGGGCCATATCTAACTCCCTCTTAAATATAGCCAATGAACTGGCCTCAACTGTTTCCTGTGGCAGAGAATCCCACAGATTCACCACTCTCTGTGTGAAGAAGTTCTTCCTCGTCTTGGTCCTAAAAGGCTTCCCCTTTATCCTTAAACTGTGACCCCTCGTTCTGGACTTCCCCAACATTGGGAACAATCTTCCTGCATCTAGCTTGTCCAATCCCTTTAGAATTTTATACATTTCAATAAGATCCCCCCTCAATCTTCTAAATTGAACAGGTTAAGACTTTATTCCCTAGAACATAGAAGATCAAGGGGAGATTTGATAGAGGTATACAAAATTATGAGGGGTATAGATAGGGTAAATGCAAGCAGACTTTTTTCTCTGAGGTTGGGTGGGACTACAACCAGAGGTCATGGGTTAAGGGTGAAGGGTGAAATGTTTAAGTGTGACTTCTTCACTCAGAGTGGTGAGGGTGTGGAATGAGTTGGCAGCACAAGTGGTAGTCCGGGGTCAATTTCAATATTTATGAGAAATTTTCAATCGGTATGTGGATGGAAAGGGTACGGAGGGCTGTGGTCCAAGTGTAGGTGGATGGGACTAGGCAGATTAATGGTTCAGCACAGGCTAGATGGGCCGAATGTCCTCTGTGCTAGTGACCTATGACTCCGTTCTCATTATTGTTGTCACTTTATTGTTATGGTAGAGCTCCTGTATAATCCCCAGTCTTGTTACAGGGTGCTCAGTTAGCCGGACCTCCTGTTGGCTATTGGTTGTGGTATGGCTCCTATGCTCTCCTCAGTCTTATTACTGGGTGCTCAGTTAGGCAGTCCTGTTGTCACCTCTCTCACACTTCTCAACCCCAGCACATCGAAACCTCACCTGTCCACCCGAAAAGGCAACCCTCTCGTTCCTTGTATTGGTCAGTAATAGCAGAACTGTTTCCAGTACAATGACTCTGTCTGTGAATTAGTTAATGTGAGGAGGCTGATACTGTTTATCCACTCCTGATGTGGTCTCACCAACACTTGATATAACGAAGCCCAACCTCGCTACCTTTGTATTCAATTCCCTTTATAATAAATGATCACATTCTGTCAGCTTCCCTCATTACTCACTTCTCCAGCATGTGAGCCTTTTGTGGATCACACTGGGACACCTTTCACAGCTCTGTAATCTCTCGCCAATTAGATAAAGGGCAGTTTCACATCTCTCCACATCATACTGCAACTCCCAGATCTTAGCCAACCCACTTATTATGCCTTTGAAAGCTCCTTATAGTCACAGAGTTGTACAGCATTCAGTCCATTGCATCTATGCTGACCATCTATACTCACCCCACTGGTCTGCATTAATCCCATATGCCACTGTGTCCTGGGCTATGATCCAGGTGCAGGTCAATGGGACGAAGCAGTTTAAATGGTTCAGCATGGACTAGATGGGCTGAAGGGTCTGTTTCTGTGCTGTAGTTTTCTGACTCTTCGACTCCTAAATGCTGTTACTGGTCCCGCCTCCACCACCTCCTCTGGCAGTTCATTGTGGTTGTGAAAAATTCCACTTTGAGCCATTTTAATCTTCCTGCCTCTGACTGTAAACCTGTAGCCTGGACTGGGGGCACCCTTATAGATACAGACACACTCACACACACACACACACACACACACACACACACACACACACACACACACACAGACACACACCCACACCAATACAGCCACACACAAACACACAGACACACACAAGTACCGACAAAAAGAGATACAGACACACTCACACACACACGGCACACACATCAATACAGACAGACACACACACACACATCAATACAGACACACACAGATATAGACAAAAAGAGATACAGACACACACACACACACACACACACACAGATACAAGCACAGACACACACCCACACTCTGATACAGACAGACACACCTGCACATGACCGCGCGCACATACACACAAACACGATAACATTTGCAGATGCTGGAAATCCAAATTACACACACAAAATTCTGGAGGAATGTTGCACACACAAGCACACTATACAGACAAACACACACACACAGCCGATACACCGGTCAAACATGATTTCCCTTTTACAAAATCATCTCAAATCTACCCAATCACCTTGAACTTTTCTGTTCCTTGCTATAATATCTTTATAAAAGCTCTCAGCATTTTCCGGTGACAGAAATTCAGTGGCCTGTAGCTTCCAGCCTTCTGCCTCCCTCCTTTGGTGAACAAACTAATAACATTTGCCATTTCCCAATCTAATGGAAGCCTCCTGAATGTTGAAAATGTACAAAGCGTGGCAACAACCTCAGTCAACACTGTCAAGGTGCTGGGATGATGTCTTGCCAGTCACAACTCTGGCATTTCACACCGTCCCACACCACAGGCTGTTGTAGCTTTCCTCAGCCCCTTGCTTCCAAATTTAGACCACGACATAGGAGTAGCATCAGTCCATCCGGCTTATCATGTCTGCTCCGCCATTCTTTATAGCGAAGGCCAATGTGAACTCCCCGTTTAATCTCCATCTCCCTGTTTTTCCTTTCTCTCTGGCAGTTCATCAGGACTAATGTCCCAACACAGTCTCTTCTTCCTTCGCAAGACTTCCCTTCTCTGCCACTCCACCACCGTTCCTCTGGGCCTGTGTTCTGCCTGCCTCCTGCTGTCGCCCAAGTTCACTCTGTGTCCTATCCCTTGGCCTTGAGGGTGACTCACTTCCCTCTGGTTCTGAGACGACTGATAAGGACCACGTGTGAACTGCAGACTATACCACAGCACATGAAGCACACCCTGACCTACTGAACCCCCGACCCACAAACCTCTGACCCCATTGATCCCAGATTCTATAACCCCATACCCAAAGACCCCTGGCCCACGGATCTCAACCCACAGATCCCGACCCAATGATCTCTGAGGAGTCATGGGGACTGGGAGAGTGACGGATAGAGATGGTGGGGTGAAGGTTCACAGGCAGGGAGAGTGAGAAGATCACCGAGAAAGCAGGGTGAGGGGTCACAGGCAGAGAGAGGGAGAGGTCACCAAGATGGCAGGGTGAAGGGATCACTGAGATGGCAGGGTGAGGGGTCACTGAGATGGCAGGGTGAAAGGGTCACAGGCAGGGAGAATGAGAGGTCACCAAGATGGCAGGGTGAGGGGTCACCGGGATAGCAGAGTGAAAGGGATCACTGAGACGGTGGGTTGAAGGGGTCACCGAGATGGCTGGGTGAAAGGGTCACAGGCAGGGAAAGTGAGAGGTCACCAAGATGGCAGGGTGAGGGCGTCACAGGCAGGGAGAATGAGAGGTCACTAAGATGGCAGGTGAGAGGTCACCGAGATGGCAGGGTGAAGGGATCACAGGCAGGGAAAGTGAGAGGTCACTGAGACGGTGGGGTGATGGATTGTGGAGATGGTGAGGTAATGGGAATGAGAGGTAAAGGGGTTTGGCACATGGATAATGAGGTGAGGAGATGACTATCAGAGTGGTGCATGGTGGGATTGCTGCGAAGAGAGGGAAATAGGGATGGGATGGGGTGGGGGGGCGACGGAATGGGGATAGAGCTGGGTGTTCGTGGACACAGCAAACAGGGACAGTGGGAGAGCAAGGAGGTGTGTGTGGGGAAAGGATTACGGGGTGACACGGGACTACGGTGCGGCTCCCTGTGCATCCATTGAACCACAGTGGGAAGGAAGAGTCCATGATGTGAGCTGATCCGGTGCCGGTGTGGGGGGGGGGGGGGTGGTTAGCAGTCAGCGGGGAATGTGGCATGGACTGGCTTCCTGAAGGTCTGTATCACCGCGGTGCTTCTCTGTAACTCCACGAGGAAACGGTGCGAGAAATGTCACAATCCTGCTCCAGGCGGATGAAAGTAACTGTGTTGTCTTGTCAGAAGAATCAATGGTTTTGTCTTTAATTACTGTAGCTGCTGGTTTAAGGCGTGTTTGCATCAGTTACACTTGTTAGTGGAATATATTCAAATGAGAACCCAGTCTCCCTGTACCTTCAAAGTGCTTCTGCAATTTACTGTCATAGATTACAAATCCCTTTCAGAGCCTCTGTGTGATCTTCCCCTGTGACTCAGTTCCACCTTAAACGTCCAACAACAGGAGCCGAATGTCTGTTCTCTGTCCCATTATATTCTCAGGATATCCCAGGACATGCCCTCTCCTCATTACTATCATCAGGGAGGAGATACAGATTTCTGAACAGTCGACAAACCCATGAACACTACCTTGCTACTTTTTCTCTCTTTGTGCTCTATTTACTTGTTTAAGTTCTATATTTACTCAAAGTTCAAAGTACTATCCAACCTTGTCTTAAATATATTTACTGAGGTAGCCTCCACTGCTTCATTGGATGGAGAATTCCACAGATTCACCACTCCCTGGGAAAAGCAGTTCCTCCTCATCTCCATCCTAAATCTTCTCCCCTGAATCTTGAGGCAAAGTCCCCTAGTTCTAGTGTACTGCTTCTGTAAAACAACAAATTTCACAACAAATCAGTGATATTAAACCTGATTCTGATTCTTTCTTGACTCCTCTGTTTACACACCTCGTCCACAACTGCCCTCAGCATCACTTCAACCACAATAGGGCTTCATCTGCACCGACACTGGCCACTGCCTGATATCAGAGGGCATGGAGAAGATTGAGGATGGCCAGTCTAGATCTATGGGCACTGTATGAATCTTCACTGTCTCATACTGAAGAGGAAACATCACCATCTGTGTCCAGCAGTGACCTGAGTCCACAGAGGGGGCACTCAGACCCTCAGCCTCCAGGTGGCAAAGTGTCTCCCAACTTCAGTCCTGCAAAGACCTGCTTCCCGTTCCTGACTGCAGCCTCTGTCTCAGACAGCCATGCTTCCAGGCCTTCACTGCCGATGCTCAGAGAGCACCGTTCCCCTCTGTCCGCTCAGCAGTCACGAACGGCAACTGGATGCCAGCATCCTGTGATAAGGCTTGCAGAGTTTACAGCCGTTGTCATTAACTCCAAGATCTTAGAGTCATAGAAAAGTACAGCACAGAAACAGGCCCTTCATCTCATTTATTCCTTGCTGAACTACTTAAACTTAACCAGTCCCATCGACTTGCCCTCCACACTCCTCCCATCTATGTACCTATCTAAGCTTCTCTTAAACGATGGATTCGAGCTCGTATGTACCACTTGTTCCACATTCTCATGACTCTCTGAGTGAATAGGTTTCCCCTCATGTTCCCCTTAAACTTTTCACCTTTCACCCTTAACCCATGACCTCCAGTCATAGTCCCACCCAACTTCAGTGGAAAAAGCCTGCTTGTATTTACTGTATCTACACAGCACATAATTTGTATACCTCTATCAAATCTCCCCTCAGTCTTCTACGTTCCAAGGGATGAAGCCCTAACCTATTCAATCTTTCCTTATAACTCAGGTCCTCTGTACTCTTTCAAACTTATTTACATCTTCCCTGTCATTAGATGACCAGAACTGCACACAATACTCCAAATTTGGTCTCACCAATATCTTATACAACTTCAACATAACATCCCATCTTCTGTACGCAATACTATTTCCCTCTGCAATAACTAGCCAAATCCTGGACAACTATAAATGGCTGTTCAGCAGGTTAGGCAGCATCTATGGAGAGGAAATAAGAGATCCTTCATCAGGTCTCGGCCCGAAATGTCGACTGTTAATTGCTCTCCATAGATGCTGCCTGGCCTGCTGAGTTCCTCCAGCATTTTGTGTGTTGCTTTGGATTTCCAGCATCGCTGGAGTTTATGGTTACTGTGGGTCTATCTGTAGCTCGAACATTTTACTCTCTGCTTCTGCCCCTCAGTTCTAGGACGTTGTTGCCATGCCCTGGAGACTCATATAAAGTTTGCTCGTTCACCTGCACTGCCCTCTCTCTGTATCTGTAACACAGTGGCAACTGTCCTTTCACACCACCTCAGTGAATTTACCAATGCAGTGACCTGTCTGGAAAGTGCGATCGATCAAATCGGAAAGATTGGGTACGGGCCAAATCGAGGCGGTGGAACCGGGGCCTGAGAGTGTATCGATGTGGCAGGACTCGTGTCCGACAGCAAGGCAAGACCCGAGGTTTCAACGACAAGTGCCGGGCCAGATTGAAAAGGTCAGGATATCGGGTCTGGTTCAGCTCGCTGCTCTGCGATGGTTACTCGTCTCTGCAACGTTTATTCATTTCTGCGGTGTTTACTTGTCTGTGCGCTGTTTACTCGTCTCTGTGACGTTTACTCGTCTCTGTGCTGAACTGAGACTGTGGCTGACACAACTACCGAGCTCATGGATCAAGCACAATGGTGCCCGGCTTCGTGGCTGTGAACTCACTTCCGTGAACTTCAGTTCTGAATGTTATTTGCTTACTTTCTTTGCTTGCATGATTTGATTTTATATCTGCACATTGGGTGTTTGACGGGTCTTTTTTTAATGGGTTCTATTGGGTTTCTTTGTTTTGTAGCTCCCTGTAAGAAGACAAATCTCAAAGCTGTGTAAAGTATAAATACCTTGAAAACAAATGTACTTCGAACTTTGAACAAACAAAAGATTTTACTGTATCTCAGTACATGTGATAATAAAAATCTAATTTGCAATTTCACACAGCTCAGTGAGTAAGTGTAAATTAATTGTACTGAACAGAGCATTTTGGAGAGATCTTGGGGAGTATATCTGTACTATACAGTTCAAATTTTGTCTGTACATCTCAATGTACCATCATAATCAAAGACTCCACACAGCCCGTACATTCTCCCTTCTCTCCTCTCCCATTGGGCAGAAGTTACAAAGGCCCGAAAGTGCCTCCCATCAGGCTTAAGGACAGCTTCGACCCTGCTGATATAAGACTTTAAAATGGCTCCATAGTGTGACAGATGGGCTCTTGGCCTCACCATCTAATTCATTTTGATCTTGCACTTCCCGTTCAATCGCACTGCACTATCTCTGTAAAGATTGCACTTTATTCTGCATTCTGTTAGAGTCTGCCTCAATGCAACGTGTAATGTCTTGATCAGAATACACAGTATGTAAGAAAAGCTTTCCACTTTAGCTTGGTACCTGTGACACAATAAACCGATTCCAA
Source organism: Mobula hypostoma (assembly GCF_963921235.1). Taxonomy (NCBI): domain Eukaryota; kingdom Metazoa; phylum Chordata; class Chondrichthyes; order Myliobatiformes; family Myliobatidae; genus Mobula; species Mobula hypostoma. The sequence continues at coordinate 3,663,759 of NC_086109.1, read as the reverse complement.
TTCCAGTTTGAAGTCCTGAGAGTTAATTTGGCCAAAAGGTGTCAGCATTCCATTATCGCTAAAAATATGAACTTTTGTTAAATATCTCAGGCTCAGACCTCAGCTGTTGATGGAACAACAATTCACTAATCCTACAACAGGGGCAAGTATGGTGACCAAGGATGGTAATTCTGCTCCATCTATGATCTTCCAATGCTTCTCTGGATACATGCACCTCAGTAGGTTAGCTGTTCTGGGTACGTGGAGCTCAGTAGGTTAGCTGCGGTGGGTATGTGAACCTCGGGAGGTTAACTGCTCTGGGTACGTGGACCTCGGGAGGTTAGCTGTTCTGGGTACGTGGAGCTCAGTAGGTTAACTGCTGTGGATATGTGGACCTCGGGAGGTTAACTGCGGTGGGTATGTGGACCTCGGGAGGTTAACCACGGAGAGGTTTAAACGTCTGTAATAGAACAGGAGCCAGTCACGTCCATGTCGTGGTGCTGGGAGTGAGGCTGAGCATCTGCCCCAGATGCAGAGTGTGCTCATTAACACCAACTCCTTACCCCCCCAGGGGAGTCCAGCCCCCTGCTCCAGCAGCACACTACAGCAAAAGCAACATGATTCTGTTCACACCTTCCACAGTGGTAATATTATGCAAAGCAAATGTCATGCATGCATAGTGTAAATACAGCAGGCCCATGCTGGTTTATGGGAGAGGAAGGAGAGCTTTCGTTTGTCTAAATCCTCAGTGGTAACATAAAATCAACATGATTCCACACAATAAACACTTACAAATAGTTCAAAATATGCATGGAATAATTTACAGGTTTAAATTGCCTTCCAAAATTATCGGGAGTCTGTCAAGGTCCAGTGGTCATCTGAAAAGACAAATTACTTCCACATTAAAATAACATGGATACTGGGAGCAACTGCAGACACTACATTGGTGAGAAACGCAGGAGTGAGATGTGCTGGTTAGTGAAACCACATGTTCCAACCAAGTGAAGTGCAGCAGGGTTCATGCCTGGTGTGTGGGTCACACGAGTGACTCACGACTCACATGACAGGAACCAACTCACTTTCACACTCACCCGTGCAGGGCAGTGGGTATTCAGTGGCATGGTGGGGGCGGGGTATTCAAAACCCTCGGGCATGGGGGGGGTGGGGTATTTGAAACCCTTGGGTATGGGGGGGTGGGGGTTGCACTACACAGGATTTAAGTAAACTGCAGAGAGTTGTACAATTGGTCAGCTCCATCATGGGGACTAGCCTCCATTGTATCCAGGACATCTTCAAGGAGTGATGGTTCAAAAGGTGCCTTCCATCATTGAGACCTTCATCACCCAGGACATGCCATGTTCTCATTGCTACCATCAGGAAGGAGGTACAGGAGCCTGAGGACACACACTCAGTGATTCAGGAACAGCTTCTTCCTCTCTGCCATCAGATTTCTGAATGGGTATCGAACCCATGAACAATACCTCACTATTTTTTTTCTCTTTTTAAATTTAGCTTTTTTAATATATATATATTTACTGTAATTTACAGTTTTTAAATTATGTTTTGCAATGTACTGCTGCCGCATAACAACAAATTTTACGACATGCAGGTATGCCAGTGATACTAAACCTGATTCTGATTCTGAGCATCACAGTTCCAGGTAGTGATTCATGCTCTAGGTTCATCACTCTTACCATAAATACTGCTGACATTAAAATACACACACTTCAACCCATCCATCCCATCCAACCTATCCACCCCATCCAACCCATCCATCCCATCCAACCTATCCACCCCATCCAACCCATCCATCCTATCCAACCCATCCACCCCATCCATCCCATCTAACCCATCCAACCCATCCATCCCATCCAACCTATCCACCCCATCCACCCCATTCAACCCATCCATCCCATCTAACCCATCCAACCCATCCAACCCATCCATCCCGTCCATCCCATCCATCCTGTCCAACCCATCCATCCTGTCCAACCCAACCACCCCGTCCAACCCATCCATCCCGTCCAACCCATCCATCCCATCCAACCTATCCACCTCATCCAACCCATCCATCCTATCCAACCCATCCATCCCATCCAACCCATCCATCCCATCTAACCCATCCAACCCGTCCATCCCATCCACCCCATCCAACCCATCCATGCTGTCCAACCCATCCACCCCGTCCAACCCATCCACCCCGTCCAACCCATCCACCCCGTCCAACCCATCCATCCCGTCCAACCCATCCATCCCATCCAACCCATCCATCCCATCCAACCCATCCATCCCATCCATCCAATCCAACCCATCCATCCCATCCAACCCATCCATCCCATCCAAACTATCCAACCCATCCATCCCATCCAACCTATCTATCCCATCTAACCCATCCATCCCATCCAACCCATCCATCCCATTGTGTCTATAACCTTGCTCCTGCCTGACCTTCTTTACAGATTTACTGGTCCTAACATGGGTAAATTGGATTAGTATTGGCAACAAGGTTGGCATGAATGTGGTGGGACTACAATATAATCTTTGGAGATGAGGGCAAAACTCACAACCTTCAGAGAGAAGATCACTTCATCCCTGACTCAGATGGGTGACCCTTTCATTGACTCCTGGTTCTAGACTTTCCCACAAGAGGTACAGTCTTTCCCAAACCCACCCTGCCCAGAGCCCTTAGGATCTTGTGTGAGCCACATTTCACAGTGAACCATCTCCCTCTACGCATACATGGCTCCTCCGTACAGAGTTAAGTGCACCGAGTTCCCAGGAGGTCATAGCACGGACGACCTCACCTGGTCCCTCAGTGTTACCTCCCTGAACAGGAAGGCACCGCAGTGCCTCCACTTCCTGAGGAGATTGAGGCGAGCGAGGCTCTCCCCCATCTTAACTGAATTTTATAGAAGCACCTTTCAGAGTGTCCTGCACCTCCATCTGGTCTGGGAGCAGCAGAGTATCGGGTCGGAAGTCCCTACCATCCATCAAAGACATTTATCAGGAACACTGGATACACGGGGCCCTTAACGTTATCAAGGATCCCATCCATCCATCCAGCATCCTCTTTGACTTTCTACCATCAGGCAGGAGACTCCGATGCATAAAGAGAAGAACAGTCAGGAAGGCAAACAGCTTCTTTCCTCAGGCCATTTGGCTCTGAACTCCCCACCACATCACCTTCAAAGTGTCACCGGTTAATTTGTTCCACACAGTAGAATATTTTATTTTTGTACTTTACTTTGCTTATCTGTGTGTAATTCATTTGTAGATTTAATTCTTACTTTCCTAAGTTATTGTGTGTAATACGTGTGTTTTGTGTACTACCATGCTTTAGATCCTGGTCTGGAGAAACGTCTCATTTGACGGTACACATGTATTTAGCTAAATGACGATAAGCTTGACTTGACTTTTCAAAACACCAGTATGTACAAACCCAGCCTGCCTACCCACTCTCTATAAAAAAAACATTTATTCCTGATGCCCATCCAGTAAACTTTCTCTGAACATCTTCAGCTTCATTAAGAACCAGCCTGAAGTAAGGAGACCGACACTGTTTGCAGACCTCCAGTGGTGCTCTCACCTAGAATCTCCGTAACTGAAGTCTAACCTCCCTATCTTTGTATTCAGCAAACAAACATTTCCTACGTATGAACTTCATTGATGTATAATGAGAAAATACAGTCAGAGAGAGAGGCCCTCTATTTAAATAGACCCAACACTCTGGTATCAGTGAAATTTGTACCTGATGCATCCTCTAAATTGCAGTGTATATTTATAGCTTTGAAACTCTGTGCTGTCAGCTGCTTTTAACACAAAACATGCAATCACAGAGTTTACTTCTGTGATATTTTTCCACTGTGATATTTTTCCTGTTGAAAATCAAGAATGAGACTTCCATTGGGCTAATTCCAAATATGGGGAGTTCTTACATTCGTTCCAAAATTTTATTATAGTATTACAATCCATTACCCAGCAGACTTTGAAAGACTATACCTTAAAGCATTTGCAGACGACTAACACAACGTACTGTATCAGCTTTAAAGGAAGAGACTACATTGGCACAATTCCCTCCACAGAACTGTGATACTGACAGTTCTGTTATTCTCAGAAATTTTTTGTTTTAAGTTGGCCTTGGGTATTTGGTCACTATTGTGTTCCACATTTTTCCTGTTCTAATCTGGTTTTACTGAGGAGTTCTGATGATCTGAGGGAACATCATAGATTTGCAAATATCTTCATTAGTGTGAGCCACAAACTGATCTGAAAGCTGAGCCTGCTGGGCCTGAACACCTCCCCCTGCAACTGGATTCCAAACTTCCTGACTGGGAGACCTCAGTCAGTCCGGATCGGGAGCAGCATCTCCAACACCACCACACTGAGCACGGGGGCTCCCCAGGGCTGTGTGCTCAGTCCACTGCTGTTCACTCTGCTGACCCACGTCTGTGCTGCAACACACAGCTCGAACCACATCATCAAGTTCGCCGATGACACGACCGTGGTGGGTCTCATCTGTAAGAACGACGAGTCAGCATAAAGAGAGGAGGTGCAGCGGCTAACGGACTGGTGCAGAGCCAACAACCTGTCTCTGAATGTGAACAAAAGAGATGGTTGTTGACTTCAGGAGAGCACGGAGCGACCACTCTCCGCCGAACACTGACGGCTCCTCCATAGAGATCGTTAAGAGCACCAAATTTCTTAGTTCGCCTGGCAGAGAATCTCACCTGGTCCCTCAACACCAGCTCCATAGCCAAGAAAGCCCAGCAGCATCTCTACTTTCTGCGAAGGCTGAGAAAAGTCCATCTTCCACCCCCATCCTCACCACATTTTACAGAGTTTGTATCGAGAGGATCCAGATCAGCTGCATTACTGCCTGGTTTGGAAATTGCACCACCTCAGATCGCAAGACCCTGCAGCGGATAGTGAGGTCAGCTGAGGGGATTATCGGGGTCTCTCTTCCCGCCATTACAGACATTTACACCACGCGCTGCATCCGCAAAGCTAACAGTATAGTGAAGGACCCCACGCACCCCTCATACAAACTCTTCTCCCTCCTGCCATCTGGCAAAAGGTACCGAAGCATTCGGGCTCTCACGACCAGACTGTGTAACAGTTTCTTCCTCCAAGCCATTAGACTCCTCAATTCCCAGAGTCTAGTCTGACACCAACACACACACACAAACACACACACACTCAACTGAACACCACTCCTCGCCCTTTGCAATTTTTGCTCATTTCTTTCTCAATTCCTGCTAAGACATTGTTTACATTGTTTACATTTACATCATTTATTACTATATTGTAATTTATCCTTTACTGTGCCTATTGTCTTGTTTATTAATTATTGTACTGTCTTGCACTGTTTTGTGCACTTTATGTAGTCCTGTGCAGGTCTGAAGTCTAATGTAGTTTTGTGCTGTCTCACATAGTCTGGTGTAGTTCTGTGTTGTTTCATGTAGCACCATGGTCCAGGAGGAACATTGTTTCGTTTTTACTGTGTACTGTACCAGCAGTTATGGTTGAAATGACAATAAAAGCGACTTGACTTGTCTTGACTTCGGACACACCTTGCAGTGCTTCTTTGTGCAAAGAAATGTTATTTTCCTTTTTTTTCAAATCCCAACAATTGAGCCAACTATCCATGGGAAGTCAGGGGAATACACACTATCCCCATCGAGGGAGCAGCTACAAGTTCCTGTCTGTCAGCATCTCAGTGCATCTATCCAGGGGGCCAGCAGATCATAAAGGGGGCATGATAGTGGCTATACTTTGTTAGGGGTTTGAGGAGATATGACATGTTAGCAAAGGCTCTTGAAAATTCCTGCAGATGCATGGTGAAGAACATTCTGACTGGTGTGGAGGCTCCCATGTGCAGGTTTGCAGGAGGCTGCAGAGGGTTGTAAACTCAGCCAGTTCCGTCACGGGTACAACACTCCCTGATACTGAGGACATCTGTCAAAGGTGGTGCCTCAGCAAGGCTGCATCCATCACGAAGGACCCTCACCACGCAGGAGATGCCCTCTTCTCCTTACTACCATGAGGGACAGAGTACAGGAGCATGAAGACACACACTCAGCAATTTAAGAACAGCTTCTTCCCCTTGGCCATCAGATTTCCGAAAGGTCCATGAACCTATAAACACTACCTAGTTATTCTGCTTTTGCACTATTTATTTACTTATTTACTTGTTTATAATTTTTAGTAATTTTTATATCTTGAACTGTACTTTTGCCACTAAACAACAAACTTCACCACATAGGTCAGTGATTCTGATTCTGCCCTTCAATTCACTCGGTCCATTTCTGAGATCTCACTCCCTTTTCTTGATCTCTCCCTCTCCATTTCTGAAGATAAAATGTCAAGCACCATCTTTTATAAACCTACAGATTCCCACAGCTGTCTTGACTGTACCTCTTCCCACCTTATCTCCTGTAAAAATGCTATTCGTTCTTCTCAGTTCCTTCATCTCCACCACATCTGTTCCCAGGATGTGGCTTTCCTTTGCAGGACATCAGAGATGTTCTCCTCTTTCAAAGGTCCCTTCCCTCGGGTCCTTTCCTCCTCCCGTTTCTCTATGATCTACTCTCCTCTCCTATCAAATTCCCTCCTCTCCAGCTCTTCACCTTTCCAATACGCCTGGCTTCACCTCTAGCTAGCCTCCTTCCCCCACCCCCCCACCACCTTTTTGTTCTGGTGTCTTCACCCTTCCTTTCCAGACCTGAAGCAGGGTCACAGCCTGAGGTGTTGACTGTTTATTCATCACCACAGATGAAACCTGACCTGCTGAGTTCCTCCAGCATTTTCTGTGTACTGCTTCCGATTCTGAAACTGCCTGTTAAGAGATTCCAGCTTCCATGAAACCAGATCAGCCTCCACACATAGTATCCTCTTCTGCTGCTATCTGATTCAAGATCAGCTCGAATTCCAAACACTTAATGCAACTTATTGCAGCCGTTAATTGAATTTTTATGGTACAAATTGCACGCTCATTCCCTCTAATGTAGTGTGTAATTAAACTCAAGCTCGGATGACCCCAGCCAGTGTGTGTTAAACCTTCTACCACGTCCCTCAATTCCACACACAACTCTGCCACATCTCCTCCCCATTGCTCCATCTACTCATGCTTTCAAGAAGAAAAGTCCGACTGAGCAAGAAGTCACACATCAGCTGTGGATCACAACTGCATTTCCACAAGAGCCTTCATACCTCAACCATTCCCATGCTTTAAAATCAAAATAAGCTTTTCTTATAATAAAAAAAATTCACTAGACCCTGCAATGTCTTTTTGTTCCTACATCTATAGGCAATGTGTTAAGTAGTGTTCTATTACATTCCGGAAAACCAAGAGGGCTGTTGCCACTCAGGAGTGCCCCCGGGGTGGTACACTACTACAGTAACTGAGGGCCTCCTCACCCAACCCGGCCCCAACTTCAAAGCTTCCCATTTCCCACAGTAACACACCTCAGCACCTCAGCCAAGATGTGACCGAATAAAGAATGGCTATAAGCAGCTCTGTCTGCAAGAGAAAGATTTGCCATGAGGCTGGGAGACCATATGATATAGGAGCAGAATTAGGCCAATCAGCCCATCAAGTCTGTTCCTCCATTTCATTATGGCTGATTTATTATACTTCCCAATTCCATTCTCTTGCTTTCTCCATGAAACATTTGAAGCCCTAACTTATCAAGAACCTATCAGCCTCCATTTTAAATATACCCAATGACTGGACCTCCACAGTCGTCTTTGGCATTGCACAGATTTACCACCCTCTGGCTAAAGAAATTCCTCCTTATCTCTGTTCTAAATGGACGTCCTTCTACTCTGAGGCTGTGCCCTCTGGTCCCAAGCTCCCCCACTATAGGAAACTCCTTATCAGCATCCATTCTATCGAGGCCCTTCAGTATTTGATAGATTTTGATGAGGTCCCCCCCCCGCCGCCCCCACCAATCCACTCTTCTAAATTCAAGAGAGCACAGTTCCAGCGCCATCAAATGCTCCACATATGTTAACCCTTTCATTCCTGGAATCATTCTCACGAATATCCTTTGGACCCTTTCCAATGCCAGCAAATCTTTTCTTGGGGATAAGGGACCTAAAACTGCTGACAATACTCCAAGTGCGATCTGACCAATGCCCTATAAAGCCTTAGCATTACACCTTTGCTTTTATACTCTGGTCCTCTCGAAATAAATGAAAACATTGTATTTGTCTTCCATAGCACAGATTCATCGTGAAAGAAAACCTTTTTCAGAAACATGCACGAAGACTCCCAAGTCCCTGAATACCTCTGATTTTTGAATATTTTTCCTCATTTAGAAAATAGTCTATGCCTTTATCCCGTCTACCAAAATGCACGACCGTACACTTGCCTTCATTATATTCCATCTGTCACTTCCTTGCCCATTCTCCCAATCTGTTTAAGTCCTTCTGCAGACTTCCTGCTTCCTCAACACTAGCTGTGCCTCCACCTATTTTCGTATCATCTGCAAACTTGGCCACAAAATCATCAATTCTGTAACATTAAAAAGTGGTACCAACACTGATCCCTGGTGTATACTAATAAGAAACGGCCCCTTTATTCCCACTCTTTGTCTCTGGCCAGTCAGCCGATCTTCTATCCATACTAGTATCTTTCCTGTAATACCATGAGCTCTATGTTGTTAAGCAGCCTCATACGCAGCACTTTGTCAAAGGCCTTCTGAAATCCCAAGTAACCAACATCCACTGACCCTCCTTTATCTGTCTTGCTTGTTTCTTCCTCAAAGAATTCTGTTTCTTCCTCAAAGAATTCTATCAGAATTGTCAGGCAAGATTTTCCGTTTAGGAAACCATGTTGACTTTGGCCTTTTGTATCATGTGCCTCCAATTACCCCGAAACCTCATCCTTAATAATGGACTCCAACATCCTTCCAACCACAGAAGTCGGGCTAACTGGCCTATAATTTCCTTTCTTCTGTGTTCTTAAAGCATAGAGTGACTTTTGCAATTTGAGTCCTCTGGAACCATTCCAGAATCTAGTGATTCTTGAAAGATCATTATTAATGTCTCCACCATCGCTTTAGCTACCTCTTTCAGATGGGGTGTAGTCCATCTGGTTCAGGCGACTTATCTACCTTCAGATCTTTCAGCTTCACAAGCACCTTCTCCTTCGTAGTAGCAACTACACTCATTTCTGCCCCCTGACAATCTTGAATTTCTGGTTTCCTGCTTGTGTCTTCCACAGTGAAGACTGATGCAAAATACTTACTAATTTCATACACTGTTTCTTGGATCCTCATTATTATCTCTCCAGCGTAATTTTCCAACAGCCCGATATCCACTCTCTTTACTCTTTATATATCTGACAATACTTTGGCTGTCCTCTTTTATACTATTTTAGTTTACCTTCATATTTCATCTTTTCTGTCCTCATGGTCTTTTTAGTTGACTTCTGTTGGTTTTTAAAAGCTTCCCAGTCTTCTAACTTTTCATTAATTTTTGCTATATTCTAGGCCCTCTCTTTAACTTCCCTTGTCAGCCACAGTTGCATCACCCTGATTTTAGAATACTTCTTCATCTTTGGAATGTATCTATCCTGCCCCTTCTGAACTGCTCCCAGAAACTCCAGCTATTACTGTTCTGTCATCATCCCTGCTGATGTCCCTTACCAATAATTTTTGGTCAGCAACTCTCTCGTGCCTCCAATAATACTGATACATCTGACATCAGCTTCTCTCTCTCAAACTTCAGGGTGAATTCTATCATATTATGATCATTGCCTCCAAAGGATTCCTTGACCTTAAGCTCCCTAATCAATTCCCGTTCATTATAACAGCACCAAATCCAGATTTACCTTTCCCCTAGCGGGCTCAGCCATAGACTGCTTTAAAACCCCATCATGTAGGCAGGGACCTAACCAAAACTTCAGTTTAAAATCTCAGTCACAGCACAGAAACAGGTCCTTCGGTCCAACTCATGTCTGCTGTTTGAGATAGGTACTGCTTACATCACTGTTCTTTTCCTGTATTAGACCATATCCCTCTAAGCTTTTCCTATCCATACACCTAGTCCTCACCCACTTTGAATGGTTTCCTAGTTATATACAATGGACTCTTGACATCACAATTTACCTCATTATGACCCTTGCACCTTACTGTTCCAATTCAGGGACAGTTATTACTCTTCAACCACCAGTTTTTGAATTGACACGGATAACTTCACTCACTTAACACTAAGCTGATTCCACAACCTGTGGTTTCACTTTCCAGGACTCCAAAACTCATGTTCTCAATATTATGTATTAACTTATTTATTTATCATTATTATTGTTTTTATTTATAATTGCACAGTTTGCTTCTTTTGCACAAATTGGTTATTTGTCCGTGTTCGCTTCAGCTTGGTTTTTCATTGGTTCTGTTGTGTTTCTTTGTATCTACTGTGAATGCCCCTAAGAAAGTGAATCTCGGGGTTGTATATGGTGACCTATACGTACTTTGATAATAAGTTTACTTTGAATTTTGTCTGCTCCATAACATTTTCTTGTAGTAGTTTATTCTGCACCTGTTATTACTTTTCCTTTTGTACTGCCTCACTGCACTTCATGCTTTGAAATGATCTGTACGGACGGTTTTCAAAAATAAATCTTTTCTCTGTATCTCGATAGATGTGGCAATAATAAAGAAATTACCGTTTAATTTAGCATCGCAGGTAGTACAGACATATGGATTGAAGGGCTGGTTCCTGTGCAGCACTGTTCTGTGTTCCATGATCTATAATTCCCTAAGCTGATCAGATATGGAATCCAATTTCACTTCAGGATCTGGTCATTGTGGGTACATTCCGTGTTTATTGCTTATTGCAAGCTGTCCTCAAGTAAATGGATGCCAGACTGAACTGTCTCTGTAAAATACAAGAGCAGAAATAGGCCATTTGGCCCATCTAGTCTGCTCCGCTATTTCATCATGGCTGATCCAATTTCCCTCAGCTCCAATCTCCTGCCTTCTCCTGTATCCCTTCATGCTCTGACTAATCAAGAATCTATCAACCCCTGCCTTAAATATTAGATTAGTTTAGATTATGAGGACATTCAGACCTCGTTTATTGTCATTTAGAAATGCATGCATACATTAAGAAATGACACAATGTTCATCCAGAGTGATATCACAAAAAAACAGGACAAACCAAAGACTAACACTGACAAGACCACATAATTATAACATATAGTTACAGCAGTGCAAAGCAATACCATAATTTGATAAAGAGCAGACCATGGGAATGGTTAAAAAAAGTCTCAAAGTTCCGATCGACTCCCAATAGTCCCCGATAGCAGGCGGCAGAAGGGAGAAACTCTCTGCCATGAACTTCCAGGCACCGACAACTGTCGATGCATTGGAAGCACCCGACCACAGCCGACTCTGAATCCGTCTGAAAACTTCAAGCCTCTGACCAGCCCTTCGACATCGAGCACCGAGCACCATCTCTGCCGAGCGCTTCGACCCCGTTCCGGCCGCCGAGCAACAAGCAAAGCCGAGGACTCGGGGCCTTCCTCTCCGGAGATTCTGGATCATACAGTAGCAGCGGCAGCGAAAAAGGCATTCCAGAAGTTTCTCCAGATGTTCCTCCGTTCTCTCACGTCTGTCTCCATCAAATCAGGATTGTGCACGGCACCCCACTTGACAGATTATAGATATCATTCACCGGAGTGGCCGCACAAGGCTGCGTCGCGTTGCCATCTTCTCCCCCTCCGCCAAATATACCCAATGACTTGGTCTCTACAGCCATCTGTGGCAACGAAGTCCACAGATTCACTACCCTCTGGCTAAAGAAATTCCTCCTCATCTATGTTCTAAAAGCACACTCCTCTATTCTGAGACTGTATTCTCTGGTCTTAGATTCCCCCACCATAGGAAACATCCTCTCCACATCAAATCTATCAAGCCCTTTCAACATTCGATAGGTTTCAATGAAGTCACCTTTCATTCTTCTGAATTCTAGTGAATACAGGCCCAGAGCCATCAAACGCTCTTCATATGACAAGCCTTTTAATCCTGGAATAATTTTCGTGAACCTCCTTTGAAACCTCTCCAATGTTAGCACATCCTTTCTTAGATAACGGGCCCAAAACTGCTCACAATACTCCAAGTGAGGCCCATTAGTGCCTGAAAAGTTTCAGAGGACACAAAGTCTGCACGTGACTAACTGATGGCAATTTCACAGATCCATCATCTCTGGAACCAAGTGAAATTGGAAAAGAAACTTTCTGGTTTTATTCTTACCCATTTTATAAAATAAATTGTATTTGCAGATGCTTTCAGCTGCTTTAATTTGACAGTGTAAACCACAGCAAGACAGCACATCACAGATATCACACTGTGACTAAATTGACGGAGCACCCAGCGATTTCCTTGCAGAATAATGGATGCTTTCACACCTTGCTATTTTATCAGCAAATTCACTGCGACTGACCCAGCGCAAAGCCGTACTGCAAGTAATACGCAGATTCATCATCAGCTTGGCCTGCAGCAGATATCGTAAGCAGAGAATTAAAGAAAATTACAATTCATTGCTCTATTGTTGATTTAATATGTTGGCTGGGTAAAGATTTAATTCAGCAACAACACAAAAATTGTTTTACTGAACCTTCCTGACATATTGTTTTTTTCTGTGAACTCCAAACCCATATAAAGCAGTTCAGCAAAGTACATTTCCCTGTAAGGTAGCTATGGTGACTTTTAGTTGTCCGTAAGACCGTAAGATATTGGCCATTTGGCCCATCGAGTCTGCTGTGCCATTTCATTATGGCTGATACAATTTTCCTCTCAGCCCCAATCTTCTGCCTTCTCCTGTTATCCCTTCATGCCTTGACTAATCAAGAATCTATCAACCTCTGTCATAAGTATACATAAAGACTTGGCTTCCACTCTTACTTGTGGCAAAGAATTCTACAGATTCACCACCATCTGTCTAAAGAAATTCCTTCTCATCTCCATTCTAAAAGTACATCCCACTTTGCTGTGTCCTCTGGTCTTGGACTCTCCCACCATAGGCAACATCTTCTCCACATCCACTTTATCAAGGCCTTTCACCATTCGATAGGTTTCAATGAGGTCATCCCTCATTGTCGTATTTTGCAGAACAATTCTATTTTTAGTAGGCTACATTGCGAGCGGCTTTCACTGTGGGAGAGCCAGTTCAAGTTGAAGTTCAATTGTCATTCAACCATACACATGTATACAACTAAACGAAACAGTGTTCCTCTGGAGCCAAAGTGCAAAACACAGTACATATAGTCACACACAACGCATATTGTTACAATCCAGCACATACAGTCACAAAATATTATTAGCACAAGTCTCAGAATGGCACGGCCTGAAGATTGATGGTGCATGGGATGTTGTCCTGGAGTCACGTTTCTACAGGATATAAAACACATTAACAAAATCAATGCATAGAGGTTCTGGAGAAGCTCAAAGAATCAGACAGACCTTCAGTGGGAGATGGACCATAGACATTTCAGGTCGAGACCTTTCATCTGGACTGACAGAAGATACTTGGAGCAACAAAGAATCTGCTGGAGGAAACCAGTGGGTCAAGCAACATCGGAGGTAAATGGAATTTTCAATGCTTCAAGTTGAAACCCTGCCACAGGATTTATTCCTGTTCCCCCAGCGATGCTTCTTTCTTGACCCGCTCAATTCTTCGAGGAGATTGTTTTGTGCTCCAGATTCAAGCATCCGGAATCTCTGGGATCTCAACGACATGTATCTAATGGGTCCAGGCAGAGATTTTCAGAGACCAAACAACAAAACTCCACAGTTATTACTGGACTGAACTACCTGGTCCTTTAGTGACAAATAAAACTGTTGAAGGAACTCATTGAGTTGAGCTATACCTGAAAAGGAAGGGAAATGTCAGCATTTCAGGGCAAAGACTGCATCAGGACTGCCTGATCCTTCAGTCAGCTACACCAATCCTGGCTGGTTCTGTATTCCATTAAATTATTAAGTTATTTCATTAAGTTATTATTAAGATATTACCCTACAACCATCAGGTTCCTGAAATGGCATGGATTCAGGAACAGCTTCCTCCCCTCTTCCATCAGATTTCCGAATGGACATTGAATCCATGAACACTACCTCACTACTTTTTTTTCTCTTTTGGAACTACTTATTTAATTTAACTTTTTAAATACATTCATTATTATTATATATTGCATTGTACTGCTGCCATATAGCAACAAATTTCACGAGACACGCTGGTGATATTAAACCTGATTCTGATTGCGATTCTGGACAGTTCCATTCATCTCGACTCTGAACTGATTCCACAACCTACAGACTCATCGACAAGCCTCTACAACTCATTCAGTATTAATATTTTATTTGCACAATTTGTCTTCTTTTGCACATTGGTTATTTCTCAGACATATTATGTACAGTTTTTCAAAAATATGCTTTATTAGGAGTTTGAAGAGAGTTGGCATGTTAACAAACATACTCAAAAACTTCTATGGTTGTACCATGGAGAGTCATTGAGAATGCGTCTGCCGTTGACCTATTGTGGCGATAGGCAAATTAGAATGATCTCAAGCCCTCTTTTCTGCCTGATGGCCACCCCAATCCTAGCCTTAAATATGTTCAGTCACTGAATATCATTTTATCTGATTTTCCAAGATTCACAGCATTCCAAATAAAGGAATGTTGCCTTTTCCCCCAGTCCCTGTTCCAGTTTTGTGATGCCAGGTTCTCTCATCAGCCAGTGTGACTCTCTTCAGGACATTTAAACTCAGTGATTAACACGCAAACAATTATCTCATCTTAATGCAAATTTCTCAAAAATCGAGCCATGCAGTTGGATCACATCCAGACAGCCAGAAGCTGAAGATTACATTTAGATTTTTCTTATCAAAAAAGGTTAAATTACTCGGAACTGACACTTGAGAAATTGAGGTTTAATTAAAATATTGAAAGCTTTTCCAATTAATTTTCCTGCCAAGTTTTCCTTGATGATTTCTCCCCTCTACAGATACTACACTTGATAGAAGTGGAAGGAGGAGTGACTTTGGGAAAGAGGCACTGACACACGACAGATTTCAACAGCACAGAAGTGGATCCTTAAGAGCGAAGGGTGTGTCAGGCTGCTTCTGAAAACTGATGACAGGACTGTGTGATTGACTTCCCATGAAAGCAGGAATCTAAATGAGTATTTCCAGATGCAGGGAGGACTTGTGCATGGCAGATGCTGTCCAGAGAATCTGGAGTGGGACGGGAAAGGGAGAGACCAGCTCTAGAAGTTCTGACAAGTTGCTCAGAGGGCCGCAGACGTGGAGGAGCTGCTGGATCAGGGCACCGAATGTAAAAGAAAATTAAACATGATTGAAGAGGTGATCATTAACCAAAACTGGAAGTTAGGAACATAAAACACATGAGATGGCGGAGGAACTCAACAGGTCAGGCAGCATCTACGAAAGGGAACGGACAGTCGATGTTTTGGGTCGGAACCCTTCATCCAGACTTAAGAAGTAGAAAGGAGTTAGTCAGTACAGGGTGACGGAGGAGAGGCTGGCCTGTCTAACCATGGCTTTCTGACTCCAGTGCTTGGTCTGGGGATTCACAGACGGCTGAGGGGAGCTGAGAAGTATGTCAAAGAAACTAACTCAGCTTACACTGCTTGGGGGGAGGTTTGGTGTAATGCTGCGTGATGGGAAGGTCTGCGTTTCTTTCAGGGTCTGTCTGATTAAGTCAATGGAACAGCAGCAGATATTTCTTACCATTCCCTCTGTGCCTCCTCCAAGAGGACTACAACCTTCTCATGGTTTGGAGGCTTGCGTGCCTCAATGACCCAGAGAGCTATGTTGACCGGATTCAGGCCCTTGTGCCTTGGCTCTTGGTAGGGTCACCCATGCCAAACAGGTCAAAGGGCAGAGGCCAGACTAAGAGTGGTCCAGCAGCCCTCCTGATTCAAGGATTCAGTTCAGGGCTAACAACCCTGATTAGTCAAACTAAATAATTTTAAGTGACTTAATATTTAATTTTAATAATTTTACATTTGTTACTGTTGTAATAGTTAATGAACATTTATCCAAAAACATTCAGAACGATTGACAGGCTTGACAGTCTGATAAAGCTGGGGCATAGGGACTTTATTTTGTGAGTGGAGTTTCACTCTCACCTACCAGCACTATAAATATTAAGCTGCACTAGGCTTGCCTTTGGCTATAAGTTCAGGGCCATTAGTTTTGTGTCTTGTCTCTTGACACAGGAACTTCCTGCTGGCACAGCTTCATTTCTCCGGAGTGGGAGCGATGATGGGAGACAGGGCAGTCCAGAGGATATTAATGAGGGTGAAGAGACTCTGGTTGAAATGGGGTGCAGCCACATCTCTGCAGGAGACCTGCCAATATATTCACGAGCCTGAAGCAAGTTCACTACCATTTGATGTGAATGATTTACTAAAATAAACAGCTGCTCCAGTCATATGGTTTCAATTCAAAAAGAAATAACAAGAAAAGGTACAATGTATGTAAATATAAATAAGATTGATTCTAATCAAACTTCATTATTGGAAACACGTGGGGAACCTGCGTCAGAATATGCTTCAGTTGTTGAAGCCACTCTCAATATCTTAACACAACAATAAACCTTTGGAGTAAACAGAAAACAGAACGACATAGTTTGAGCGCCAATGGATAAATATTTCTGTGATGTTTGATGCCAAACAGAGGATTCCTTACTTGGGTTGTAGGCTGGAGTAATTTAGATCGGGGAATCCCAAACTGGGGTCCACGGACCCCTGGGTTAACGGTAGGCGTCCATGGCATAGAAAAGGTTGGGAACCCCTGGTTTAGATGATGTTCAGGTGAAAGCTTGGTGAGTCATTGTGTCTGAGCTCAGGAGAGGAGACTTTCTGATTCTGCAGTGTCACTGATCTCCAGTCAGTCCTCGCCGGTGTTGGACTGGGATCAGGAGAAGAGACTGTTCCATAATGTCTGTACTGACTGTAGTACCAAATTAAACAAATCTCTTCTGCCTTCGGATAACCCATATCCCTCTATTCCCTGTTTAGGTGTCTGTCTAAGTGCTACTTAAATGTTTCCACGACCATCCCTGAGAGCTTGTTCTAGGCACCCACCACACTCTCTGTATAAAAAACACTTGCCCCATGCATCTCCTTTCAACTTTCCCTCTCTCGCCTTAAATCTCTTCCCTCTATATTTGACAGTTCACCTTGGAGAAGTTGATCCAGACTACCTACCATGCCACACATACAAAACGCTGGAGGACCTCAGCAGGCCAGGCAGCATCAACTGCTAAAGCTGCTGTACAGCTCATTCCTTTTATTGTGCTCTGCTGTTGATAAGACTGTCCTCTTATGACTGCATAACAGGACAGGAAGGTCCCTATCTCACCACAGTATGACAACCTCACCTGGTTTACCTCACCTGCTAAAGCAGTGTACTGGGGTGTGGAACTGTCACATGCAAACAGTGACTTAGAGCCACAGATGACAGCTAAGTGTCTGGTGGAGACCAAAGAAAACATTCAAGGTGATTGTTGATACCTTCAAATTTTTTGTAGTGCCTAATTTGTTGAAGTAATGAAATCGTTTCATTTTCACGTCCAGCTGTTTCTGGCATTTCTGAGCCAGAATGCTTGAAACCATGGTGAGCAAAAGAGTTCTGAACTGTCTTACTGCTTATTTCTCGCCAACTATCAGTGAAAAACATCACTGTTTTTTGAGCACGAACACACACAACTGACGCCATTTTAGAACTGTCTGCTCTAAACACGGTGTACTGTCTAATGACCACACAAGTTCATGTGACGGACACTGGTTAGAATCTCTTCACCGACAATCTCCTGATCTAATTAATCAGTGTCACATGTGGACACTGGTTAGAAACTGCACACCGACAATCTCCTGATATAATTAATTGGTGTCACGTGACGGCCACTGGTTAGAAACTCTTCACCGACAATCTCCTGATCTAATTAAGCAGCATAGTGTCCCAAACAAATGGAGGGAGTGGAAATCCCAGCTATTTTCTCAATTTGTTCTTTAAGAGTTGTCCCAAATAAGAGGCTGTCCCAATTAACCGACTGCCCAATTAACAGGAATCCACTGTATATCCAAAGTGTTTCTATACAATAATTGTTCAGAAGATGCAAGAAAAATTGGAGTGGGGGTTGGCCTCTTGGCCACTTAAACCTATCCCATCATTAACTATGATCATAACTGATGTACATTAGGTCTCATTTCTCTGTGCCAGTTCCGCCCCCCCCCCACCCCCCACCACATGATCATTCAACCAGCACATTAAATATTTCACATCAGCTCGTCTCCGCGACCCTTGGGTAAGAGAATTCCAGAGGTTCATCATTCAAAGTCTACTAAGGACTTCAGTGACAATCTTTAACAGGAGAAGTGTCCGCCCTATAAAAACACTGAACTCTCAGTACTGTAAGAAGATCACACTGTGGAGTACTGTAGCTGCAGTAAATCCGACTCATCAGCCTTTTGGGTGGGTCTTTTATCAATCACCTAGGCAAGAGGGAGCCACACAACTCACCCCAGTCCCTGCAGACAGATGCCGGTGACGGACAATTGTGTCACTTACAGCAGCGATGCCCAGAGCTGGTGACAGGGCAAGCTGGCTCTGGCCGTAGGGGTACGCTGGTGGCAGGAAACCCTGGTTCTCGGTCCATCCGTGAGCGTGCAGGACATGAGGGAGCTCGGTTCTCTTCATTGACAGCACGAAACAAACCGATAGATCGATTCCAATAGCCTCGCCAGGCTAGAAGGTTTAATGAGCAGGGCAGGTCTGTGAAGCCATGCTTTCTTACATTCATCAATGTTCCTTGTTGAGCCTTGCCTCATTGGAATCACTTGGTGCGGCTGTCTTACCCCGGAACACAGAGAACAACAGCACAGTAAAGGGCCTCCATTTTCCTTTCATCCATGTGCTGGTTTAAGAATCCCTGAAATGTCCTTATCAGCACCCCTGGCAGAGCGTTCCACCACTTTATGAAACCTCCTCAGCAGCTGCCCCCTCTCACATAAAGTCACAGCCTCATCTCAGCTCTCACAAAACCCCTATTTTACCCTGAGAAACACGTTATCAAATGATCTCACTACTGGCCAGTAGTAACACGGGGTCTTCTAGCATCTGGAAGCAGACACCTAGTGGTAGACTGCCCAGTGTTCCATTGCTCACTGCAAGTGGAGATACTGGGCCGTGCCAGTGGCTAAGGCCCACCGGCTCACTGGTTCCATTTAACATCAGAGAATGTATACAGTATGCAACCTGAAATCCTTACTCTTCACAGACAGAAAAAACCCCCATCCCCCCTCCCACACACAAGCAGCAAAAGCATCTACCTCCCCCCCCCCCAGTTGTTCCAGCAGGAAGCATCAGCAGCCCCCCAAGCCACCTTTAGGCGAGCAATAGCAAAGTCCCCAAAGAGACGGTGATCCTATCCATCAGAAACTAGTCCATAACCTAGCACTTTGAAATGCCACTGATCTCTCTCTCTCTCTCACTGACGAGGGAGCGAGAGGCATCATCTACAAACTGGAAGTCTATTTGGTTTGCACAGTTGAGTCACAACTGCAAACCCATATCCATGGCAATCAGACTAAGTAACGTTCCACTTTGTTCTGCAGTACTTTGTTAGATGTTCTCCATCGCTCTTTTGTGAAGGCCCCCGCACAGATCTGTATATGTTTGATCAATACCTGGCAGCATGTGCATAATTAGCATTAGCAAAAACAAATCTGTAGGGAGATGGCGGGCACTTACCTGCCGTTCAGACATGACGTACAAATACTGCAGGTCTGTGGAGAAGCCCATGTCCCTGAGAATCGCACTGCCGTCTGTCATCACCTGCACCGTCTCGTAGTGAGAATCTCCCTGAAACGGGCCATCCACGCGAACCTGGAGCAAAGGAAAATGGGAGTAAATGCGATGTGAATGTTCACTCTGTGACATCAAACAACTCCCGTCAGCACTCTCAAATTCACATTGTGATTAACATTCCAACCTGACATTTGTGAAAATTTCTCCAAGTAAATTGCTTCGCCTTTGACTTAAAAAAACTGCAGAGCTGTGGATGCAACTCAGCACGTCACTGCAATGGGCCTCCTCAAATGGACTCTTGTCTACACTTGCTATCTCGGGAAAGGAGTTAACGTAATGAAGGATGCCTCCTGCCCTGGTCGTTCTCCCCTCGCCCCTCTCCTTATCACATCTGTCTCCATCAGCAGCCCTGTCTGGAGGCTCTTTGATCGGTCTTGGTTTCGGCTGGTGCTCCAAACCTTTCCCAGCCATTCCTTCCTCTGCTCAGTCCCACGTGCCTTCCCCTGAGGTGAGCTCCTCCTGAGTAAAGAGGCAGCAAATACTTGTCTCCTGGGACAGATTCACCCCCTGGGCTGGAATCCATTCCTGGTTCAGGGATGTAACCTGGAAGAGTGGCCAGAGGGAGGAGAAGAATCGGGATTCAACTCCCATTCATTGAGAATGTACTGCACTTTCTCAGTAACTGCAACACTCCATTCTGCACTCTGTTACTGCTTTCACCAATACACTAAGGGGCGGCAGGGTTGAAAGTTCAAAGTAGATGTTGTTATCAGCATACATATAAATCACCATATACAACACTGACAACAGGAATTCTGCAGATGCTGGAAATTCAAGCAACACACATAAAAGTTGCTGGTGAATGCAGCAGGCCAGGCAGCATCTCTAGGAAGAGGCGCAGTCGACCTTTCAGGCCGAGACCCTTCGTCAGGACTAACTGAAGGAAGAGTGAGTAAGGGATTTGAAAGTTGGAGGGGGAGGGGGAGATCCAAAATGACAGGAGAAGACAGGAGGGGGAGGGATGGAGCCAAGAGCTGGACAGGTGATAGGCAAAAGGGATACGAGAGGATCATGGGACAGGAGGTCCGGGAAGAAAGACGGGGGGGGGGGGACCCAGAGGATGGGCAAGAGGTATATTCAGAGGGATAGAGGGAGAAAAAGGAGAGTGAGAGAAAGAATGCGTGTATAAAAATAAGTAACAGATGGGGTACGAGGGGGAGGTGGGGCATTAGCGGAAGTTAGAGAAGTCAATGTTCATGCCATCAGGTTGGAGGCTACCCAGACGGAATATAAGGTGTTGTTCCTCCAACCTGAGTGTGGCTTCATCTTTACAGTAGAGGAGGCCGTGGATAGACATGTCAGAATGGGAATGGGATGTGGAATTAAAATTATACAACACTGAGATTTTTTTTCCTGCAGGCATACTCAGCAAATCTAGAGAATAGTAACTATAACAGTATCAATGAAAGATCAACCGAAGTGCAGGAGACAGCAAACTCTGCAAATGCAAATATGAATAAATAGCAATAAGTAACGAAAACATGAGACAATGAGATGAAGAGTCCTTAAAGTGAGATCACTGGTTGTGGGAACATCTCAATGGATGGACAGGTGAGTGGTTATCCCCTTTTGTTCAAGAGCCTGATGGTTGAGGGGTAGTAACTGTTCTTGAACCTGGTGGTGCGAGTCCTGAGGGTCTTGTACCTTCTACCTGATGGCAGTAGCGGGAAAAGAGTATGGCCTCGGGGGTGTGAGGGGAGGGTTCAGTGAGGATCTTTGATGATAGATGCTGCTTTCCCATGACAGTGTTTCATGTAGATGTGCTCAATGGTTAGGAGTGCTTTACCTGTGATATACTGGGCTGAATCCTCTATCTTTGATAATATTTTCCATCCATCACCAGAGGTGGTAGATATACGACTCTTCCTAAGGAGGTGTCTGGCACTCCTTCCCCCCGCTAGCCTGCAGGTCACCTGTCTTGTGAAGACACTGCCCAGAAGGTGGCAACGGCAAACCACTTCCGTAGAAGAAATTTGCCAAGAACAATCATGGTCATGGAAAGACCGTGATCAGCCACATCATATGTCACAGCACATAATGAGCAAATGAACTGCGTAATAAATTGATCTGTTTGGATGACATGCAAACAGATTTTCTCTGTACATTGGTATATGTGAGAATATTGAACCTATTCATTCATTTACCAATAAGACTGATATTGCAACAATCACTTCAGGACCTCAGAATTAACCTTCAGAACCTCTTGGGAGAAATGCAATCTTGGTACGGGAGCGAGTGTGAAAAGGGGGAGAGGGGGAGAGAGGGAGAGGGGGAGAGAGAGGGAGCGAGAGAGAGAGAGAGAGAGATAAAGTAAGAGAGTAAGAGAGTACAAAGGAGGAAAGGAGGAATAAAGAGCCAGTCTCTGAGGGAGGTGGATAAATCTCTAAGTCCGAGACAGAGATAATAAAGGCAGGGTTAGGATCAGTGGCGGGCGTAGAGAAAAGGCTATCACTGGGGAGAAGACGGAATGTAATCATTCTATTGAACCCAGTAGACATTCTGCTGCCACTCGAGGGTCTTGAGTTTGATTAACACCAGGTATAAATGAAATAAAATTAAATACAAGCGATATTAAAAATGTGGCAACCATCAACATGGGAATCATTTAACTCAGTAGAACCTTTATTAGTATCAAAAGTTCAACAAGAAATTTCAACCAATTTCATAAGCATCTTCAATTAAAATCTTATTTCATGAAATTGAGATCTTTATTGCTTTAGCAATCGAACAAAGCACAGAACAACCTCGGTGCAGGAACCTTCTGGGGAGGGTGCACCATAGACAGACTGTGGACACGGTGTGCACGACAGATCGGGCCTTGCACACACGATACCCTTCTGTTGCTCAGAGTTTGCGAGGCAAGTCCGGGGAGAGAGTCTCCAAAGGGCAAGGCAGTAATCTAGTCTATTTAATGTAAGGGTGTGAATTAGTTTCTCAGCATCATTACAAGACAGAAACAGACGTACGTGTGCAATGTTTCTAAGCGTAGAAATGCTTCTTTGGTCACTTTCTTAATGTGGCATTTAAACTTCAAATCTGAAACAAGGATGACTGCCAGCTTTGTTACTTCTGATTTTACAAGGGGAACGAAGATCCCAAGTTTATTAAGAAGTTTATTGCTTTTGGCTTTGCAACCAAACAAAAGTATTTCAGTTTTATCGTTGCTCAGTTTTAGGAAATTATTGCTCATCCATACCGGAAGTCAGAGAAAGTGGGGTGTTTCATCATCAGGCTCAACCACGATATACATGGCTCCAGCCCCCTCTACTTTCCAACCTCCCTGAGCACCGATATCCCTACTCACCATCCCTGGATCCTGATCACACAATATGAGCCTAACTCCCTGACCCACTCCTGGGCTAATCACATTACCTTGCCTCCCTGGGCATCAGCTAAAACCCCACTATCAATTTCAGGCTTCATGTCCTCCACCCTCATCCTCACCGTCTCCCCAACCCACCCATGGATCCCTCTCCCTTCCCATGCCCCCACCTCTAAAATGTTCCTGGAGTCCCTGGCTCACTCACACCTGGTAAAGGCTTGGTCTTTGTTCAGGAAAGGGGATGTAGTCACATCCAATGGCTTGGGCTTGAAGTGTTGGCGATTGTCCCAAGTCCCTGACACATAACACAGTGACTGATTAATACATCCCCACTGGCAAGGGGAAACTGGGCAGCTTTTCCTCACTAATGCTCCCCAGCCTTACAAGCGATGTGCCGTTCTCTGACCCCGGCCACCCAGATCCTTTGAGCCCCTGTCCCTTCTTCCTCTCAAATGAGGTGCTCCATAATCACATCACTCACACAGAATAACTTCTGTAAATTAAGAACACAGAGATAGAACACCAAGGGCTGTTAATGGAAGGTTGGTCCACTGTTCACTAAACTGTTTCATGCATAATCAGTCACTCAAAAGCTGGAAAATCAACATCAGAGAAGATACTTTATACTTTATTGTCACCAAACAATTGGTACTAGAATGTACAATCATCACAGCGATATCTGATTCTGCGCTTCACACTCCCTGGATTACAAATATTAAATATTAAAAATAGTTAAAATTAGTAAATATTTAAAATTTAAATTATAAATCATAAATAGAAAATAGAAAAATGGGAAGTAAGGTAGTGCAAAAAAAACCGAGAGGCAGGTCCGGATATTTGAAGGGTATGGCCCAGATCCGGGTCGGGATCCATTCAGCAGTCTTATCACAGTTGGAAAGAAGCTGTTCCCAAATCTGGCCGTACGAGTCTTCAAGCTCCTGAGCCTTCTCCCGGAGGGAAGAGGGACGAACAGTGTGTTGGCTGGGTGGGTCGTGTCCTTGATTATCCTGGCAGCACTGCTCTGACAGCGTGCAGTGTAAAGTGAGTTCAGGGACGGAAGATTGGTTTGTGTGATGTGCTGCGCCGTGTTCATGATCTTCTGCAGCTTTTTTCGGTCTTGGACAGGACAACTTCCATAGCAGGTTGTGATGCACCCTAGGAAAATGCTTTCTACGGTGCATCTATAAAAATTAGTGAGGGTTTTAGGGGACAGGCCAAATTTCTTTAGTTTTCTCAGGAAGTAAAGGCGCTGGTGGGCCTTCTTGGCAGTGGACTCTGCTTGGTTGGACTAAGTCAGGTCATTTGTGATATTGACCCCGAGGAACTTAAAGCTTTTGACCTCAAGATATGGTTTCTGACCAATGTGTGATTATGCCTGGAGAGCTCAGTGAACATCTGATTCAGAATCAGAATGGGGCTTAATATCTCTGGCATTTTACCTGTGAGAGGGCTGTCTACCCTCATCCACCTCTTGTCAGCAGTGTATATTCCACCTCTGATCAATGTCAGAGCTGAGCACTGTGATCAGCAATCATGAAACCGTGCACAGGGGTTCCTTCCCTAATATTGTGGGAGATTTCAACCAGGCCAGCTTGAGGAGGTTTCTGAACAACTATCACCAACATATCACCTGTAGAACCAGAGGTTAACGGCTGTTAGACTACCATCACCTCCAAGAGGACCACAACCTCGTCGTAGGTTTGGAAGCTTGCGTGCCTCAACGGCCCAAAGCACTACGTTGGCTGGAGTCAGGGCTTTATGCTTTGGCTCTTCATAGGGTCGCCCACGCCAAACAGGTCAAAGGGTAGAGTCCAGACGAAGAGTGGTCCACTCGTCCTCAGCTCAGGGTTAACAACTCTGACTGGTAAATTATTACAGAAACAGCAATGAAGAATCCTTCTACATCTGAGTGTGACGGTGTTCCTGCTGGGACTTGCATGGCTGACAGTGGTGAAAGCTGAGCTACTGACTCGATAAAGGAAGGCCTGAACGCAGCCAGAGATGAAGGGCCTTCACTGCAGACCTAAATGCCAGCGGCGTAACAAGCAGTAACTAATTGTACCACTATCAAAATGCTTATTGCTTTATGAAAAATTTGAGGAATAGGCAATTAATTCTATAATTCGTTGAAAGTAGTATCACAGGTCGACAGGGTCGTAAGGAAAGCTTTTGGCATATAGGCTTTCATAAGATTGAAAGAGTACAGAGAAAATTTACAAGGATTTTGCTGGGTCTGGAGGACCTGAGTTATAAGGAAAGACTGAATAGGTTAGGACTTTGTTCCTTAGAAGTTAGACTGAGAGGAAATTTGATCGAAGTACACTGAGGGATATGGATGGGGTAAATGCTCTTTCTACTGAGGTTGGGTGTGACTACAGCCAAAGGTCATGGGTTCAGGTTGAAAGCTGAAAAGTTTAGGGGGAACTTGAGGAGAAACTTCTTCACTCAGAGCATCATGAGAGAGTGGAAAGAGCTGCCAGCACAAGGTGGTATACACGGGCTCGATTTCAACGTTTAAGCAATGTTTAGATAGGTACATAGATGATAGTGATATGGCGGGCCATGGGAGTAGGTAGTTTAAAAGGATTCTGCACGGACTAGATGGGCCGAAGGGCCTGTTTCTGAGCTGTACTTTTCTATGATCCGAATGCCTATTCCTCCACTTTACCATAGCTTGCTGCTGGTCAGAGTCCACTGGTTTCATATGTACCCCTTGCAAGTGAAACACATGCCCTCCTGATTAGACAAGAGGCTTTTCTCTGGGGCTGTACACGGCCTTGATCTTAAAACTGACCGCAGTGCTGTCCAGGGTACAACGAGCTACGCATGCTGAGGAAATAGCCCAGAATGAGAGCCCTCGTTATGGGGATTAATCCAGTCATTTGAATGAACCACACAGCCTTTTGAGCAAGAGTCTGCTGCGTATCCTGATAAAGACAACATGTTTTATCATAATAGATTGTGCTTATTATGTATCACAAGGTGCATATTACACCATTCATCAAATCAAGAGTCAACCTGAACGTGTTTTGTCAAAGAGATGCAATCAGTAACATTTTCTGTACATTTGTGCCGGGAATGAGATGGAGGCAAATGCCTTCCCTCTGCTGGGAATTTGGGGAGCTGGTTGTTGTTAAATACTTGCACATTAACAAACAAATCTCCCTTTGGTCAGTTAAAATAGTTTGGCAGCACAAGATCACAACACAATACGGCACTGTAATGCATTTACAATCACTGACGGCTTGAACAAGCTTCAAGTGGGACACTTCAATCAAACTATCACCCATTTGGAGGGTTCAAAATTAGAACCAGCAAACTAAAATAATTACACAATAATTTCAAAATTTAAATCAATCATTGCACCTCTTTCAGTAATCACCTCAGAGTTTTTAGCTGATCTGATGAATATTTCCAGAGAATCCAAGAATAATCACTGGCTCTAAAGGATTACTCTTTCTATTTTTAATCAAATTAGCTACAGAACTTTATCCTTCTTTTGTTAATATATTCTCAGGAGCCTCTCGTGCTGAGAAACAGCATCACCTGATACTGCACAGTCAGTGTAAGGTTCGACTCTCAACGTCAAATCCAGATCCCGACTGCCTCAAAACAAAAGGTGCAACTATCTTCCTGGATGTAATTTGACTGAAGAATAAAATGCGATATGTGAATACTTCATCGCCGCAGCTCTGCCAACCCCCCTCTTCACTGTAAGTTGATTTATCAGACTGACAGTGAGGAGCAAGATACAGTCATAGCCATTAGTGCTACGCTGCAAATGGAGCTGTTGGCATGGACAGAGGGGATTGATCTGGGGGTGGACTTACTGTCAGAGACAATGCATTACCCGACAAACAGGTGCCGCTGCAAAACAGCCAGGAGCCACACAGGCCATTTCTCAGAGATTACTGCAGACTGAACACTCTGTGCTGTATTGAAGTGGTCATGTCCTTAAGTAGGTGTCACCAGCAAAACTAGTGGATATGGCCCTTCGCCAATGACCATCACCAACAGCCAGATGCCAACTGCCCATTGCCAACTGCCCAGCAAACCATCCATTGACTACCACCCATGCCAACTGCCCAGCAAACCACCCTTTTACCACCACCCATTACAACTGCCCAGCAAACCATCTATTGACTACCACCCATGCCAACTGCCCAGAAAACCATCCATTGACTACCACCCATGCCAACTGCCCAGAAAACCATCCATTGACTACCACCCATGCCAACTGCCCAGAAAACCATCCGTTGACTACCACTCATGCCAACTGCCCAGAAAACCATCCACTGACTACCACCCATGCCAACTGCCCAGAAAACCGTCCACTGACTACCACCCATGCCAGCCGCACAGTAAACCATCCATTGACCAGTACCCATTTCTAACCACCAGGCAAACCGTCCATGCACACCACCTATTGCCAACCCATCGCCAAATAACCATTGCCATTCGCCCATCACTGACTGTCCTTGACAATATGATGGCAGAGCCACCCTCCTGAACTTCTGGTCTAGGTGCTTCCATGCTGCTTTTGGACGGATGCAGTAACAGAATGGTAATATACTTTATTTCCATTGGAAATAGAACAGTACAGCATGGTACAGGCTCTTCAGCCACAATGTGGTATTTAACCGACTCCAAGATCCAGCTAACCTTTCCATCCTGTATTGCCCTCCATTTTTCTATCATCTGTAGGCCTAAGAGTTTCTTAAATGTCCTTAATGCATTTGCTTCTATCTCCACCCCAGCAGTGCATTCAACACACCCACCACTCTCTGTGTAATAAAACCTACCTCTGACATCCCCTATACTTTCCTCCAATCACCTTAAAATTATGCCCCCTTGTATTAGACATTTCTGCCTGCCATCTACACTCCTCGTTCATGAGAAATTAGACTGCAAAGATCATTCAGAGCTGAACACAATTTTTTATCTACCTATCTATTTAGTTAGTTAGCTAATTAATGAGTTAGTTCGAGATGCAGTATGGTACCAGGCCCCTCCAGCCCAATGACGCTGCGCTGGGAAAGTGTACAAACTCTTTACAGACAGTGGGGGAATCGAACCGGGCTCACTGGTGCTACGATAATGTTGCAATGACCACAATGCTACCGTGCCATTCATCCTCTTGCAAGACCTCTGTCACACAAAGTCAACCAGCTGCTTAGAGAGACCACCTTGTTCTAACGCAAGCCCACCCTGTCTCGGCTCTGAAATTTCTGCAGGCATGTACAAGTTAAAAACAAACTGATCAATAAAGCAGGAATACAAAGAAAGGATGAAGGGGCTGAGCCAACAGAACATAAAGATGGTTAAAGCTGATTCAAAGACAGAGGAAAAATCCATGGCACGCTGCTGAATCCGAGAAGAGCTGGCCTGACCTTTGCTGAAGGCAGGAATCAAAAGCACTCTGTGCAAACTTAAACAGTGTTCTCAGGATGCGCAGGCTCCGCCCTCAGTAACCAGGCAGCATCAGTCTGTTTTCAATAAAGTGATTGGATTTGTGTTAGAGCCACCACGATTAATGTAAATTAAAAACGACCAAGTCCAGCTGTCAATCACTTTAGCAGCTTGTGTTAAGCTGCAGTCAGTCACAGAACTGCCAATGCACTTCAGCTGAAACCTCACACAAAACACCTGTTAACACCGTGGCCATTAGCAACTGCGTGTGTAATTGTCGTTCAGTGACCATCAGTATCCTCCATTGGCTCAATAGCACAGAAAAACACATTTGCTGCAGCAGACATCCGCACGATTTACATCTACCAAGCCCCACCCTCACAGCAGCTCCCCGCTCTTGACAGAACGCACACAAGACCATAATCCCTTGAAAGTGGCATCACAGGTAGATGGGTTTGTAAAGAGAGGTTTTGGCACACGGGACTTCCTAATCCAGAGTATTGAGCATAGGAGTTGAAATGAGATGTTGAAGTTGTATAAGACATTGGTGAGGCTAAATTTGGAGTATTGTGTGTAGTTCAGGTCATCTACCTACAGGAAAGATGTCAATAAGATTGAAAGAGTACAAAGAATATTTACAAGGATGTTGCTGAATCCTGAGGACCTGAGTTATAGGGAAAGGTTGACTAGGTTAGGACTTTTTTTCCTTGGAGTGGAGGAGAATGAGAGGAGATTTGAAAAAAATTACTAGGGGTATAGAATGGGTAAATGCAAGCAGGATTTTTTTCCCACCGAGTTTGGAAGAGACTAGAACTAGAAATCATAAGTTAAGGGCGAAAGGTGAAATATTTAAGGGGAACATGAGGAGGACCTTCTTCACTCTGATAGTGGTGAAAGTGTAGAAGAAGCTGCCAGTGGAAGTGACACACGTGGGTTCAGTTTTAATGTTTAAGACAAGTCTGGATAAGTACGCGGAAGGGAGAGGCTATGGTCCAGCTGCGAGTCGATGGGACTTGGCAGAATAACAGTTCGGCAAACACTAGATGGGCTGATTGGCCTGCAGCGCTCTATGAGCCTATGACTAATGACAGCTTCCTGCAAGGGCATACAAGTTAGTCTTATCCAAAGAGCTGGCACACTCGCAGAGTGGGGCTGAGGTACGGAGAGCTAGGCTGACCTGTTTCTGAATCCATAATCGGTTCAGAATCCTGTAATAAATAGCAGCATCATGTATAACAGTTCTCAGCGTGAATCATCTTGCCCCCCCCCCTCAGCTTAGGCTCTACATAATGATAACTGCATTGTAATCAAGAGCACACCAGGGCTTTGTGATTTAATGAAAGGAGGGAAAGAACCTCTGGTGGCAACAATGTTTTCTTCAGTTCGCTGACCGACACACTGTGCACCATCACCAGGCACTGCTCAAAAATCTTCAAAGTAAAGTTATGATCAATGTACAGATATCTTACCATATATTGCACTGAGATTCATTTGCTTGCGGGCATTTCCAGAAAAAAGGAAATGCAATCTATCAGGTACTGAAAAACTATATTACCAACGTAATTTACTGTAAGAGCCCACTTAGTCACGTTCAGTAATGAGCCATGTTTACAAGAGGTGTGGACCAACACTGAGGGATCAGTGGAACTGAAAGAGTTTAGGCATCATTAAGGAGTATTTATGCCAAAACCTTCATCATCTCAGTGGGGAAAGAGCTATCAGAGGAGAACATTGCAAGCCTGGTCAATGTGGGGCTGTTCAATGGGTTCCACCAAGTCAGACTTGACCAGTTGAGGTAAACTGGTGACTACTCCAAAGCTATGAGATCTGATGCTGCTCTTGAATGTAAACATAGAGTCATATAAAGCACGGGAACTAGCCCTTCAATCCAAGTCGTCTATGACAACCATAGCACCTATCTGAGCTAGGCCCATTTGTCTGTGTTTGGCCTTTATTTCTCCAAACTTTTCCTGTCTATGTACCTGTCCAAATTTCTGTTAAGCATTGCAATAGGCCCCATGTTTAATAATACGCACCACTATCTGTGTGAAAAATTTGCCCTCCCTCCTGTTCCCCTCTCATCTTCAACCTTGGTTTAGACTCTTCTCCCCTGGGAAAAAGACTGAGACCACTACCATTTCTATTTACTCATTGAGATACAGTGCGGAACAGGCCCTCCCAGCCCTTCGAGTCCCTCCACTCAACAATCCCCCAATTTAACCCGAGCCTAATCACGGGACAATGTACAACGACCAATTAACCCTCCAAATGGTACGTTTTTGGACTATGGGAGGAAACTGGAGTACCCGGAGGAAACCCACGCGGTCACGGGGAGAATGTACAAAGCCCTTACATGCAGTGGCAGGAATTGAGCACAATTGCTGGTACTGTAAAGAGTTGTGCTAACTGCTACACTACCGTGATCCTTTAACCAGTCAGCCTTCTGCCTCCTTCGCTCCAGAAAAAACAGATATAATGCGAGACTAACTGTGGCCAAACAAAGAGTGAAATCTAATGCTTTCCGCACACTAAAACTCCCAATTTACCGGTTTCTGTTTGAAAACATAAGAACCCAAAGAAGAAGTAGGCCACTTATCCTCTGAAGCCAATCCCACCATTCAACCATTCAACAAGATCTTGTTCATTATCAATGACTGTCTTAAACATACACACTGGCTGAACTTCTGCCATCTCTTGCAGAGAGAACTCCGAAGGTCTCCAGCCTCATTCTGAGCCCCAGACTCTGGTTTCCAGGGAGGTATTATCCCTGCAGTTCAGTCATTGGCTTTAGAAAGAACTGCACAGCTGTGAAACGTCCAGCGACCAGTGCCAGCTTTTAAGCTGATCGAGATCAACCTTACAACCCTGTGTCATAGTTTAAAGAGACATTTGGGTTCATTCTTACAGAGGGAAATTCAGAATCAATCAGGTTCAGCATCCCCAGCATATGTCGTGAAATTTGTTAACTTTGTGGCAGCAGTACATTAAAATACATGATAATAGAGAGAAAAGAACTGAAAATAAGATATACTTTACCTATATTAAGCAGTTAAATAGTGAAATAAAGGCATCCGCTAGTCTTGCGAGACCATGGACCTGCACCTGGAAAGTCTTCACTCTCCAGGGCGCAGGCCTGGGCAAGGTTGTATGGAAGACCGGCAGTTGCCCATGCTGCAAGTCTCCCCTCTCCACGACACCGATGTTGTCCAAGGGAAGGGCATTAGGACCCATACACCTTGGCACCGGTGTCGTCGCAGAGCAATGTGTGGTTAAGTGCCTTGCTCAAGGACACAACACTTTCCCTCGGCTGGGGCTCGAACTCACGACCTTCAGGTCGCTAGTCCAATGCCTTAACCACTTGGCTACGTGCCCATGTAGTGCAAAAACAGAAATAAAAAAAGTAGTGAGTTAGTGTTCATGGGTTCAATGTTCATTCAGAAATCTGATGGCAGAGGGGAAGAAGCTGTTCCTGAATCATTGAGTGTGTGCCTTCCGGCTTCTGTACCTCCTTCCTGATGGTAGCAATGAGAAGAGGGCATGCCCTGGGTGCTGGAAGTCATTAATGACGGATGTCACTTTTCTGAGGCACCACTCCTTGAAGATGTTCTGGATACTACGGAGGCTGGTACCCACGATGGAGCTGACTGAGTTTACAACTCTCTGCAGCTTATTTCAATCCTGTGCAGTAGCTCTCTCCACCCCTTCCCGTACCAGATGAAACTGATAGACAGACAGACAGACAGGCAGACAGACATACTTTATTGATCCCGAGGGAAATTGGGTTTTGTTACAGCTGCACCAACCAAGAATAGAGCATAAATATACCAATACAAAAACCACAAACAATCAAACAACAATATACAAACTATGCCAGATGGAAATAAGTCCAGGACCAGCCTATTGGCTCAGGGTGTCTGACCCTCCACAGGAGGAGCTGCAAAGTTCAATGGCCACAGGCAGGAACGACCTCCCATGATGCCCAGTGTTGTCTCTCAGTGGAATATGGCCGGAGTCCAACAGCAAAAAGTTCAATATCCGGGCTACAGACACGTTCCTCGATCATAATATGACCAGG
The DNA here is from genome assembly GCF_963921235.1 of Mobula hypostoma. Classification (NCBI taxonomy): domain Eukaryota; kingdom Metazoa; phylum Chordata; class Chondrichthyes; order Myliobatiformes; family Myliobatidae; genus Mobula; species Mobula hypostoma. Next base: position 3,631,077 of record NC_086109.1, on the reverse strand, counting down.
ATTGCACCATCTGTTGTTAACCAGAACAGCAAGCCCCCAACTCCTTTTACACTTACTGCTCTCAGTGCACTTCTGGTCAGCCCGAACAATCTGGAAGCCCTCCATGGAAAAGTTTTGGTAGGGTATGTCCTCGTGCAGCCATTGGTATTGATGCATTGATATGTCCGGTTTTACAGACTCTACACACCCTGAGAAGTTAATTATTTGATGCAGTTGTACTGTCGCTCCCTCTGAATACGAGAAATTTGCCAGGACTTGAAGGTTTGAGTTATAGGGAGAGCTTGCACAGAACTTTATTCCTGGGAAAGGAGAAGAATGAGAGGTGACCTTAGAGTGGTGTATTAAATCATGAGGGGCTGAGATAGAGGGAATGAATCAGAATCTGTTTTATTATCACTGACATAAGTTATGAAATTTGTTGTTTTGTAGTAGCAGGAATGTGCAGAAGATTAAAAATAAGCTGCTATAAGCTCAAAGTAAATTTATTATCAAAGTACATTTAAGTCCAGCATATACTACTGAGATTCACAGTAGAACAGAGAAACACAACAGAATCAATAGAAACTACACACAAAGATTGACTAACAACCAATGTGCAGAAGGAGCCAAATTGTGTAAACACAAAAAACAAATAATGACATGAAGGAATACATAAATAAATAAAACTGAATATTTCAGGTTACGCCATCTTCTGCAGTCTATTTCTCAATTACAGTCTTTCTCTCAGGATAAGGGAATCAAAAGCTAGACGTTATGGTTTAGGTTGAGGGATGAGAGATTTAACAGGGGACTCGAGGGGGCAATGCTTTCATCCAGAGGATGGTCCATATATGAAACGAGATGCCTGATGACGTGGTTGTGGCAGGGACTTTAACAATATTTAAAACAATTTGTACAAGTACTTTGATAGGGAAGGTTTAGAGTGATATGGGGCAAATGCAGGGAAATAGGACTAGATTAGTTGGGCATCTGGGTCAGCAGGAAGCACTTGGGCCAAAGGGCTGATTTCATGCTGTATGACTTTATGATTGTGACAGTTCCTGAGTATACGGTCTCCAGTTCTCCCAACCATTGACCCTATGACCGTGACTGTTCCTGTGTGTAGGGTCTCCAGTTCCCCCAACCATTGACTCTATGACTGTGACCGTTCCTCTCACTCTGCTGATACACACTGAGCTGGCGATTTCCCTTGTAGTACAGGTGCTGCCCCTGTGGTGGAGATCCTTAACTTGGCATTAGGACAGGGTGGATGGGGAGTTCAGCTGACTCAGCATGGGAGGATCTGCTGATTCAGCACATTCATAGGATGGTTCACATCAGGGTGCACAGAAGTGAGTGATGTGATGCACCATCCTGCCCCAGACAGCTACATTACAGGAGAACTCTGGACGAGTGTTACATTGTCAAGCCCCATTTCCCTCTAATGCTGAACCGACCAGGGGTTCCATAGCCTGTCATGCAGTTATAATCAGAGATAGAGCTATCACTAACTATAATTAGAGACAGAGCGATATCACTAACTATAATCAGAGATAGAGCAATATCACTAACTATAATCAGAGATAGAGTGATATCACTAACTATAATCAGAGACAGAGCGATATTGCTAATCATAATCAGAGATAGAGCGATATCACTAACATAATCAGAGATAGAACAATATCACTAACTTAATCAGGAGGCTGTGAAGGGTTGTCAACCTCAACCAGCTCCAATCCTCCCCACCATTCTTCAAGAACAGCCATCACTAAGGACACGGCATCCAGAACATGCCCTCTTCTCGTTGCCACCATCAAGGAGATGATGCGGGAGCCTGAAGACTCAACAACTCAGAAACAGCTTCTCCCCTTCCGCCATCATATTTCTGAACGGTCCAACAACCCATGAACAGCGCCACCCTATTCCTTTTGCACCATTTATTTATTTTTGAAATTTGTAAGTCTGTTAATGTCTTACACTGTACTGCTGCTGCAAAACAAGAAATTTCACACCACATGTCTGTGATAGTAAACCCTGGCGTGGAGTGTAGAGCGTTCTGGCTTTGATCAGACACCGAGTCTGTGATTACCTCCCAAACAGATCACCACAGATCACAATGATGTGTTACTGTCTCAGTGGAAATGAAGGCCCTCCTCCAGCGTTTGACCAAGCAGACACAAAATGGCCTAAAGTATAATCCATTAAGTTGAAGGAGTGTCACAGTGATGCACTTAGTCAGCCCAGATCCAATTTAGTGGTTTTAATACCCAGGAGTTAAATTATAGTCAGGGCTCTAGATTCTGGCTGATAGCTACATGAAAGAAAGTTTATGAGCTAGTATATCTAATGAGAAACACTCCAAAACTCCCAGCGACTACCTTTTGGTCTCACTAATCAAATACCATCACCCCAAGCTTCACACAATTCACTATTATCTTGAGAATGCAGACGACCCCCACACACTCAGTAACGGTAGACATAGAACCTTTGACGAATACATCAATGTCTTCTGCAGAAAACAGGATGGAGGAGCCTACTCAGCTCATTGGGTCCAATCTCCCACTCAGCACAGTGACGTCTATATCCCGCTCCTGCCTTCTCCCCATATCCCTGCATGTCCTCTCGACATTGTTAAGACCTGACTGCTTGTAACATTTTGATCTCCCTTCTGTGGTGGAGAATTGAACAGTGTTATCAAAACCAGGTTTAATAACACCAGCATATGTAGTGAAATTTGTTCACTTTGAGGCAGCAGTGCTATGCAATACATAATAATAGAGGGAAAAAAACTGAATTACAGCGTGAATATATATAAAAATTTCAATTAGTGCAAAAAAAGGCAATAAAAAGTAGTGAGGTAGTGTTCATGGGTTCAATGTTCATTCTGAAATCTGAAGGCAGAGGGGAAAAAGCTGTTCCTGAATCATTGAGTGTGTGTTTTCAGGCTCCTGTACCTCCTTCCTGATGGGAGCAATGGGAACAGGTTTCTGCAGGATTCCCTCTGTCATGTATGGTTGTTGCAGCAGTGCACCACAAGACGGGGGAATGACCCGGAGGACATTATAGCAAAGAAAGAGCCCGCTTAGTGCAAAAGGTAGGAAGGCTACAGTAGTGTTGGTAAGTTCACTGACAGTTCAGAAATGTGATGGCAGCAGGAACGAAACAGCCAGCAACACAGAAAATAAGCACCCTCGAACACCATCGTTCCACCACCACAGGCAAGATCTCCTGCAGGTCACCCATTTTAAGCCCACTCCCTGTTCCCATTCTAACATCTTGGTCCATGGCCTCCTCTACTGCAATGAAGAGGCCACTCTCAGGGTGGAGGAGCAACACTTCATATTCCACCTGGGTAGCCAGCAACCTGACGGCATAACCATCGACTTCTCTAACTTACACTAATTTCTCCCCTCCCCCTTCACTGTTTTACAACTCTCCATTCTGGCTCCCCTCTTACCCCTTCTCTTCTCCACACCTCTCTCGGGTGCCCTTCCTTCTTTTCTTTCTCCTGTGGTCCACTCTCCTCCCCAATCAGATCCTTCCTCTCCAGCCCTTGTCCTTTTCCACCTATCACCTCCAGCTTCTCACGTCATTTCTCCTCTCCTACCCACCCACCCACCTTCCCCCTTTACCTGGTCTCACCCAACACCTGCCAGCTTGTACTCCTTCCCCTGCACCCCCCCCCACCTTCTTATTCTGGTTTCTCACCCTTTCCTTTCCAGTCCGGATGAAGGGTCGTGGCCCAAAATGTCAACTCTTTATTCCTCTCTATAGATGCAGATTGACCGTAGAGTTAATTCAAGTCAAGTCACTTTTTATTGTCATTTCAACCCTAACTGCTGGTACAGTACACAGTAAAAACGAGATAACATTTTTCAGGACCATGATGCTACATGAAACAATGCAAAAACTACACTGAACTACGTAAAACAACACAAAAACTACACTAGTCCACAGACCTACCCAGGACTGCATAAAGTACACAGAACAGTGCAGGCATTACAATAAATAATCAACAAGACTATAGGCACAGTAGAGGGCAGTAGGTTGGTAGTCCGATGGCTTGGGGGAAAATTGTTACATAAATAAACAGCTGAATGTCTGGGATTCCATCCGTTTCTGTACTCCTGCCGAGTATTTCGTTGGAGTCGGATGTAGTCCAATTTAATGTCCATTGGAGAGCAGAATGGACGGGAGACCCGGCCGGCTAGGGCTTGCTTTTTTCCTGGCATGGACTCCTGCCCATTCGCCTCACTTCCACTTCCTCGCACACCGCTTACGACATCCCCACCTCTGGCCACCGGCATCAGCCGACTCTGAGGACTGCAGGTTTGATTCTCTCAGCAAGCCAAGGTCGTGCAATTTAACCAGCAGATCTTCATGAAGGTTTGTTTTTGGGCGATCTCTGTATTGTAGCAGTATCTGGCGATGGTAGATAGTCGCTCTGTTATCCATTGCCCTAAACTCTAACTGTGCCTTAAAATTAAATTTAAAAACTAAATTAAAGTAGCACCAGATCCAAAAGGCCGCTGCTGCCATGCCGTGCTACCTTGATGTCCAACATCTGCAGGATCTCTTGTGTTATAGAAAATATTCCTCCTTATTAAAATATTCTGCAGAGACCAGACTAAAGAGAAGGCAATAATTTTTTTGACAATACCACAACAGTAATGATCAATTTTGATGAAGTAATTTGCATTACTCTCAGGCTCAATGCTCAGCTCCTCAGTGCGGTTGGCCCACCTAACCCTCCTTTCCTTTCTTATTGTTCCTCTCCACGGCTTGTGGCACATCGGGCAATAACTTTGCCGTTCCTTTAGTATTTCTGTCTGTTTCTTACGAGGCCGAGTTGCTAGCTCGATGCTCAACGCAGCCTGGATGGAAAGCATGCAAGGAGCCAGCCGGATTCGAACCTGGGACCACACGCCTCGAAGTCCTGTGCGGACACCACTACACCACTGGCCATCTCTCCCTCATACTCACCACTAACTTCAGAAGGACATGTGCCCTCTGCAGCCGCGTAAACCTGGACCAGTGAGGCCAGGCAGAAATCACCCCTGCTCAGCTCTGAAACAGTTGTTAACTTCTGTTCTATCAGATGCACCAAAGTGACTGCGTGTGACATTGTTAACCAGATCCCATTACCTACGGGTGTTTGAGTTAATCACCTTATATAATCACGTTGCAGGAGCTGGAGGTTAAAGTCTCTGTAGTGGTGTGAAGCAGAGGACAGACCCTTGTGATGTAATCTGCATTTACCTTCCTGCCACCGAGCATCGCCATTCTATTAGCTTCTCTGTTGCTAGGCAACAATAAAAGGATAGTGGAGTGCCACAAAATGCGGAGCAAAGCAGCAAGCCCTGTGTCCTCCAGACTGAATTACCGGAGTAAAGTGATTTCCTGGCACAGAAATAGTGAATTATCCAACAATTAAGCAATTTATGTGAAGAAGGGAGGTTTGTAAACCGGAGGGACCATCAAGGTAATGAAATGGAGAATGGGTCAGAGAGCAGGGTGACATCTCCCTGGGAAGTTCCCACTCACTCTCTGCTCCTGAACCTTTCTCCTGACCAGAACTATCTATCACAGGGCAGTACATAATACAGTCAGGAATCAGGACTCCGGCCCCCGCCCACAAACCAACACAGGACAATGGAACGTGCAGTCACATGAAGAGGCGAGCAGCTCACCTCTGGGCTCTGATGGGGGTGGGGTGGGGAGGGCTCCACCCCAGGCTCCGAATCATCCCACAGCTCTGCGGTCAGTGCAGGCCACTAATCTACGTTCGATGCACCACAACGTCACCAGAGTACAGAAGGTGCTTTGGATCCTCCCGCACCTTTGTGTACACCTGTACCTAGCGTCACTTTATGGATAGACAACTTATCTATGTGAATAAGCCATCTTGTGTGTTTATATTTATTGTGTTTTTTATTATTGTGTTACTTATCCTTTTTTTGTGCTGCATCGGATCTGGAGTAACAATTACTTCATTCTCCTTTACATTTGTGTACCGGAAATGACAATAAACAATCTTGAATCTTGAAGGCTGATTGGTTTATTCGTTTTCTTTATCATCACTGCCACGCACCATGATACAGTGAAAAACTTGTCTTGTGTATTGTTCATACAGACCGGGTCATTACACTGTATATTTGAGGTAGAACAAAGAAAAAGATTAAAGCAACACACATCAAAGTTGCTGGTGAACGCAGCAGGCCAGGCAGCATCTCTAGGAAGAGGTACAGTTGGTGTTTCAGGCCAAGACCCTTCGTCAGGACTAACTGAACGAAAAGCTAGTAAGAGATTTGAAAGTGGGAGGGGGAGGGGGAGATCCGAAATGATGGGAGAAGACAGGAGGGGGAGGGATGGAGCCAAGAGCTGGACAGGTGATAGGCAAAGGGGATATGAGAGGATCATGGGACGGGAGGCTCAGGGAGAAGGAAAAGGGGGAGGGGAAACCCAGAGGGTGGGCAAGGGGTATAGTCAGAGGGAGAAAAAGGAGAGAGAGAGAGAGAGAGAAAGAATGTGTGTATATAAATAAATAATGGATGGGGTACGAAGGGGAGGTGGGGCATTAGCGGAACTTAGATTAAAGATTAGCTTTATTTGTCACATGTACCTACATTGAAAAATTCAGTGAAACACGTCATTTTCACACCAATGACCAGCACAGTCCGAGAACTGTGCTAGGGCAGCCTGCAACACTCGCCACCCTTCCACACCAACATAGCACGCCCACAACTCCCTAACTCTAACCGCACGTCTTTGGACTGTGGGAGGAAATCGGAGCACCCAGAGGAAACCCACACGGTCACAACGAGAATGAACAAACTCCTTACAGACAGCAGCGGGAATTCGACCTCGGTCGGAGATTGTTGGCACGGTAAAGCGTTTGCGCTAACTGCTGTGTGATACAGAATGCAGAATAAAGTAGAACAGCTACAGATAAAGTGCAGCACAGGCAGACAACAAGGTGCAAGATTATAAAGAGGTCAATTGTGAGGCCAAGGGTCCATCTTATTGCCTGAGGAAAATACTCGGAAACAGTAGTGTACAAAAGCTGAGGGTTCATGCCCCAACTATAAAAATTGTTAGTCAGGTCACAGTGAAGCAGTCCTGGTCACACACTGCAAGCTGTGATAACATTAGACCATGGACCATAAGACACCAGGGCAGAATTAGGCCATTCAGTCCATCGAGTCTGCTCTACCATTTAATCATGAAGACCTATTTTCCCCTCAACCCAATGTCCTGACTTCTCCCAATAACATTTCGTGCCCTGACTTATCAACAATCTATCAACCTCTGCCTTAAATACATCCAATGACCTGACCTCCAGAGCCACCCGCGGTGACAAATCAACAGATTCACCACCCTCTGGCTAAAGAAATTCCTCTTCATCTCTTTCCTAAATGGGCTTCCCTTTATTCTGCTGTTGTGCCCTCTGGTTCTACAATCCTCTATGATGGGAGACATCCTCTCCACATCCACTCTATCTAGGTCTTTCAACATTCGATAGGTTTCAATGAGATCCATCCCCACCCATTCTTCTAAATTCCAGCAAGTACAGTCTCAGAGCCATCAAACGTTCCTCATATGATTAGCCTTTCATTCGCAGAATCATTTTAGTGTATCTCCTTTGAACTCTCTCCCATCTTTTCTTAGATAAGGGGTCCAAAACTGCTCACAATACTCCAAATGACACTTCACCAGTGCTTTATAAAGCCTCAACATTACATCCTTGCTCTTATATTCTAATCCTCTCAAAATGAATGCTAACATTGAATTTGCCTTCCTTACCACTGACTTAACCTGCAAGTTAACTTCTAGGGAAATCTGTACAAGGACTCTTAAGTTCTTTGCACCTCAGATTTTTAAATTTTCTCCCCATTAAGAAAACCCTTTTACCCCTTCATTTCTCCTACCAAAGTGCATGACCATACACTTTCCGACAACTGTATTCTACCTGCCACTTCTTTGCCCATTCTCCTAATCTGTCCAAGTCTTTCTGCAGCCTCCCTGCTTCCTCAACACTACCTGCCTCCCTGCTTTCTCAACACTAACTTATCTTCATATCATCCACAAATTTGGCTACAAAATCATCAATTCCATCATCCAAATCATTGACATACAACATGAAAAGAATCAGTCCCAACACAGACCACTGTGGAACTCCACTAGTCATCAGGAGCCAATCAGAAAAGGCTCCCTTTATTTCCACTCTTTGCCTATCCGATCATCTAATGCTCAATCCATGCTAGTATCTTTCCTGTAAAACCATGAACTCTTAATTTGTTAAGCTGCCTCATGTGCGGCACCTTGACAAAAGCCTTCTGAAAATCCAAATACAAAACATCCACAATTTCTCTTTCGTCAATCATGCCCTTTATTTTCACAAAGAATTCCAACAGATTTGTCAGGCAATATTTTCTCTTGAGCAAGCCAAGCTGACTTTGACCTATATTATCATGTGTGCTCTCAGTACACTGAAACCTCATCCTTTACAATCAATTCCAAAGTCTTCCCAACCACTTAGGTCAGTCTAACTGGCCTATAATTTCCTTCTTCTGCCTCCTTCCCCTCTTGAAAAGTGGAGAGACGTTTGCAATTTTGCGGTCCTCCGGAAACATGCAGGAATCTATTCATTCTTGAAAGATAATTACTAATGCCTCCATAACATCTTCAACTACCTTTTTCAGAACACTGGGGTGTAGCTTGACTTTACTACCTTCAGGTGACTTAACTACCTTCGGAGCTTACAGCTTCGCAATCACCTTCTCCTTAGTGTCTCTCACTATACCCCTTGCCCACCCTCTGGGCAACTGCACTTACCTCTGCCCCCTGACCCTCTCAAAGTTCTGGAATACTTCCACAGTGAAGACTGATACAGATACTTATTCAATTTATCTGCAATTTCCTTTTACCCCCATTTCCAGCAGCCCCCAATGATCTATTCTCACCCCTCCTTTACTCTTTATATATTTGAACATTTTTGGTATCCTCTTTGATAGCACTGGCTAGCTTACCTTCGTATTTCATCTTTTCCCTCCTTATGGGTTTTTAGTTGCCTGCTGCTGCTGGTTTTTAAAACCTTCTTAGTTCCCAGTCTTCTAATTTCTCACTAATTTTTGTTCTGTTACATGCCCTTTCCTTTGTTTTTATATTTGACTTCCCTTGTCAGTATCATACCTTCTCTTCTTTAGGATGTATCTATTCTGTGCCTTCCAAATTGCTCCCTGAATCTCCAGCCTCCTGATTAATTTAACTTCACTCAGCTTGGGCCATCTCCTCTCTCACGCCTCTGTAATTCCCGACTCTGCTGAAATACTGATACATCTGACTTTCGCTTCTCCCTCTCAAACTGCAGGATGAATTCTATCATTTTATGATGACTGTCATAAGGCTTCCTTTACCTGAAGTTCCCTTAACAAATCCAGTTCATTACACAACACCAAATCAAGAATAGCTGAGCCCATAGTGGGCTCACCCTAAAGCTGCTCTAAAAAGCCACCTTGTAGGCATTCTACAAATTCACTCTCTTGAGATCCAAAATCAGCATCAATCTTGTTTTCTCAATCTGCTTGTATATTGAAATCTCCCATGACTAATTAACATTGCCCTTTTGACATGCATTTTCCGGTTCCCATTGTGATTTGTTGCCTAGATCCTGGCTACTGTTCAAAGGCCTGTATATAACTCCCCTCGCAGTTCCTTAACTCTACCCACAATGATCTCACATTTTCCTGTCCTATCTCACTTCTTTCTAAGGATTTGATTTCATAATTTACCAGCAGAACCACTCCACCCCCTCTGCCTACCTGCCCACCTGCCCGTCCTTTTGATACAATGTCTATCCTTGAATGTTAAACCCCCAACTAAAATCTTCTCTCAGCTACGCAATGCAATTTCTGCCAATCTCTAATTATGCTACAAGATCATCTATTTTACTCCGTATACGGCATGCATTCAAATACACCTTCAGTCCAATAATCGTCACCTTTTTTCATAGCAATTCATCCCACTGACTGCAATTTTGCCCTATTATTGGCCTGTCCTTTCTGACAGCCTCACTATACACAGCATCTATTTGTATACCAAATGCCCCATCCTCAGCCCTAAGACTCCAGTTCCCATCCTACTGCCACATTATTTTAAACCGTCTCCAACAAATTTAGCAAACCTGCCCACGAGGATATTGGTTCCCCTTGGGTTCAGGTGTAACCCCACCTTTTGAACAGATCATAACTTCCCCAGAAGAGATCCCAATGATCCAAAAATCTTCAACCTTGGCCCCTCAACCACACATTCATCTGCCAAATCATCCTATTCCTACCCTCACTGGTGTATGGCACAGGTAGCGATCCAGAGATTACTAGCCCATTGGTCCTGCTTTTCAGCTTTCTACCTATCTCCCCAAATTCTCTCTTCAAGAACTCCTTCTATGTCATTGGAGCCAATATGTCCCTAGACTTCTGGCTACTCACCCTCCCTCTTTAGAATGCCATGGACTAAATCCAAAATGTCCCTGACCCCGGCAACATACCATCCAACTGCCTCTTAACGCATCCGCAGAATCATGTGTTGACTCCTCTAAGGAATTGCCGATCACTACTCAGCCTTCCCTTCTGAGCCACAGAACCAGGCTCCTTACCCCCTCCCCCCGCCCCCGTAGATTGTCTTTTTGACTCTGTTTTACACTTAAGGAGTGGGTCTGACCAGCACCAGGAAATCACCAATTCGAACCTCATGTGGAGCTTGCAGATTACCGTGTGCCTTGCAAATGTGGTACCTTGTACTTTGTCTTTCGTCTGAAGCCTCTTTTAACATCGTGTTTGGACACCTTTACATTCTCCTTGCTGCAGTAAAGAAGCTCCAAGGAATGAACACAGCGGTAGTCAGTAATAACTTACACCAAGTGTGAAATTATCAGCTGATTCCGGCTTTAACAAAGGCACCAGCTACATCCAACAGGTAAAATTCTCCATGAAACCGGTTCCTGGCAAAATGCTTGAGCTTTGACCATTAGTAACAACGTACTGACAGTTTAGAAAACTCAAACACGAGGAAATCTGCAGATGCTGGAAATTCAAGCAACACACACAAGAAGTGCTGGTGGAATTCAGCAGGCCAGGCAGCATCTATAGGAAGAGGTACAGTCGACGTTTCAGGCCGAGACTCTTCGTCGACTGTACCTCTTCCTATAGATGCTGCCTGGCCTGCTGCGTTCACCAGCATATTTTGTGTGTGTTAGTTTAGAAAACTGCTGGATTCCCTTCCTCTGCTAAGTAAACTGTATTTGCCTTCTGAACTGAGATCGATTGCAGCCTAACTATGTAGACAATAGGTGCAGGAGTAGGCCATTCGGCCCTTTGAGCCAGCACTGCCATTCACTGTGATCATGGCTGATCATCCACAATCAGTATCCAGTTTCTGCCTTATCCCCATAACCTTTGATTCCGCTATCTTTAAGAGCTCTATCCATCTCTTTCTTGAAAGCATCCAGAGACTTGGCCTCCACTGCCTCCTGGGGCAGAGCATTCCACAGAACCACCACTCTCTGGGTGAAAAAGTTTTTCCTCTTTTGGGCCAGCTGAACAATCTGGTACTCCTGTAGTCTCCTGGGGGTCATTCAGTGTGGATGACATTCTGCGTTGATTCCTAAAAGCGGAACACAAACCCGTGGTCGACTCCATTACTCTGCGCCGAGCAAGGTCAAACTCGTCGAGGATGAGAGCGGAAAGCGACCAGATGTTCAGCGACATCTGCCTGAGTTTGACCGGTGTGTCTCACTGCGGCCAGTGGGCAGAAGGTGCAGGGGCCTTGGATCCCACACCACCAGGGTCGGGAGCAGCAGTAGCCCGCCACCCATCAGGCTTCTGGACGGGCTTGCCTCAGCGCTCAACACGCTCCGCAGTTGTGGACTCGCTTCAGGGGCTCTGCAGTTCATGTTACTTGTGTTTTATGTGCAGTTCTTTTTCACAATCTGTGCAATTTAATCAGGGTGCTCCAATTCTGCAGCTGTGGCCTACGGCCTTCAGCACAGTGCTGAGGATTCACTTTCAGGGACTTCGCCATTGATGTTGTTTGTTTGCACAAACTGTTCTTTATTTCATGCATTGGTTGTTTGATGTTAATTATGTGGGGGTGTTCTTTAAACGGCTTCTATTGTGTTTGTTTCTTGGCTGTTGTGGGAAGACGAACCTCAAGGCTATATACTGCATACATACTCTGACAATATATTTACTTTGAACTTTGAGGAGGCCACTCTCAGTACCACCGGTGCTGCCTCTCTCCTTGTTTATAGTTCCTTTGTGGGTCCGTTATGTGCCGCTTTCATCTAATGTAGGCGATCATGGGCTATGACCATGATTTTTCTACGGAAGTGGTTGGCCATTGCCTTCTTCTGGGCGGTGTCTTTACAAGACGGGTGACCCCCAGCCATGATCAATACTCTTCAGAAACTGACTGCCTCACGTCAGCGGTCACTTAACCAGGACTTGTGATGTGCACCAGCTGCTCATACAACCATCCACCATCCGATCCCGTGGCTTCACGTGACACCGATCGAGGAGGCTAAGCAGGTGCTCAGCCTAAGGGCGACCTGTAGGTTAGCGGCGGGAAGAAGCGCTTTACACCTCCTTTAGTAGAGACGTATCTCCACCCCGACTCTCCAATATAATTGCTTACATAAATCTATTGACCCAAGTCTTGAATATATACAGACTGGGCTTCTGGCTGTGCCCTGGGTTGGAGATATCCAAAGATTCACAGGTCTTCAGTAAAGAAATTTATCTGCATCACTGCCTCATTGACGCAAGTCCCAACAACTCTTGGCGCTGGCTGCTATGGAAGTCAAGTGCAGAGACTGCTCGAACACAGACAGAAGAGAGCTACATCTTCACTAGCCACTGCTGAGGTGCCAGATGACAGGAAGGTGGAGAATATTGACCCTTTATTCAACAGAGCAGGAGGAATAAGTCAGCTGAGAGCCTCACATCAATGGTAGGGAGGTTATTGGAAAAGATCCTGAGGGACAGGACTAATCAACAGTTGAAAAGACAGAGATTGATCAGAACTGATTTGTTGCTGGTGATCACGACTGATTAATTTAACTGAGTTGTTTGAAGAGGTAATAAAACGTATTGATGAGGGCAGTGCAGTTGACGTGGTTTACATGGACTTTAGTGAGGCATTTGACAAGGTCCCATGTGGTAGGCTGGTCCTGAAGGTGAGAACCCTCGGGAGCCAAGGGAAGTTGATAAATTACATTCTGAAAGTGGCTTGTCATGGCAGAGAGGGTGATACTGGTGTGTTGATATTGTGATTAGAAATTTGTAACCAGTCGTGTAGCCCAGGGAACATTGGTGGGACCCTTTTCTATCTGGCTTCTTCTGCAGTGTCTCAGATCTTTCCCACACTTCATGGGATGGAGTTACTCCACTAATGTTGCACATTGCAGTGTGGGCATGTGGCCAAGTGGTTAAGGCACTGGACTAGTGACCTGAAGGTCGTGAGTTCGAGCCTTGGCTGAGGCAGTGCGTTGTGTCCTTGAGCAAGGCACTTAACCACACATTGCTCTGCGATGACACTGGTGCCAAGCTGTATGGGTCTTAATGCCCTTCCCTTGGACAACATTGGTGTCATGGAGAGGGAAGACTTGCAGCATGGGCAGCTGCTGGTCTTCCATACAACCTTGCCCAGGCCTGCACCCTGGAGAGTCAAGACTTTCCAGGCGCAGGTCCATGGTCTCGCAAGACTAACGAATGCCTTTACTGCACATTGGAGAAGATTTCAGAACAATCGACAGACCTGACCAACTGCTGGAGAGTAAAGAATCACCCACAATTACTGAGGAAGGCTGCACCCACAATTACGGAGGAAGGCTGCAGCCTGGTCTCCTGTATTCCAGTTCAGAAGCAAACGGCAATGAAATCATTCTGTGATGCACCAAGTATCTTACCCAGAATGATGTCATGTCCAGATCCACTCAGGGCAAAAGTTAAATGCCAAATTAAATTAGAAGTATTTCCAGCTCTGAGTTCCCACTGCTGGATACGGTAAGGCAAAAACATCATGCTTAAGATAAATTTTTAAATCATCAATAAAGCTGGAAAAGTGATTTTACAATGCATGTGTTTATCTTACTGAATGTCTCTTAGAAAGTGACTTGAAAGACTTCCCATTTAATTAAAATGATGTGCATTAAAGACGGAGAGGGCAAAATGAGGCACCATCTCAATCACTCCCTCTGCACATTTTATAGATTCACACCTACAACCATTGAAAATTAATTGCAAATGTTCCATAATAAAGCATCTGCATAATCAGAAGATTACAAAAGAAATTCTGAACCAGAAAGATCTAGTAAACACTAAAGAGACATTATTTTCAAGAGAGCTTTAGTCTTTGATCTGTTTCAGAGCAGAGTCACAAAATTAAAACTGCTGTGTGCATTTGTCAATTTCCTAACCTGTGATTTAACTAATCAGAGCTTCCTTTGTTCTGAGACAGAATCTAAAGCACAACAATCAGCGAATGGATTGTTACAATCAAATGAAAACTGAAAGTGGGGAGAAATCACCACAGTGGTCTCATTACTGAAACGCCAAACAGTCGTTGTATGACAAAGGGTTGGATGTTCAGCGGTTCTCCCGCTGTGATCACTGACTGTAGAGTACCGAGAGGACAGCAAGTAGTACTGACACACCAAGCCCAACGTCTCCCCGATTGCCAGAACAGTTTCCGACAGGTGCTGCCCACCTATCCTCAGAGGGTGGAAGGGTGAAGATACATCCCTACCAAAGGAGGTGTAAGGCACTCCTTTCCTCCGCTAGCCCACAGGTCATCCTTGGGCAAGGTGTAGCACCTGCTTAGCCCCTCCGATCGGGGTCATGTGAAGCCACAGGAACACGTGGTGGATGGTCGTATGAGCAGCCGGTGCAGATCACAAGTCCTGGTTATGTGACCACTGACGCCAGGCAGACAATCTCTGGAGAGTATTGATCATGTCTTCTAAAGACACTGCCCAGAAGGCTGCAATGGTCAACCACTTCTGAAGAAATATTTGCCAAGAACAATCAGGGTCACGGAAAGATGGCGATCACCCACGACATACGACACAGCACGTAGCGAATGAACCTATCCTCAGAGGATCAGCCCAGGCATGCCCTAGACATGGTTGAGATGAGGGAGCATGAGCATTAAGTGATGGGTGAAATGAGGTCTCGCTGAAAGAACACCCCAACTCCCATAAAGTCTGATTTTAAACATCTACAATACAAAGTGTACCATCTGTTCTATAGAACGGTACAGAATAGAAAACGCTCTTCAACCCACCATGTATGCTAATTAATCCAATAAACCCCTATTAAGCTAATCCCTCTTCCTCACATATTGACCATATCCCTCGTTTCTCTGCATAACTGTATATTTACTTTAGATGTTGTCTAACATGTTCCTATGCTGTCTGCCTCCAGCACATTGCAGACACTCATTGTGTAAAAAAACCTGCCCTGCACATCTCCTTTGAACTGTCTCCGTTTCTCCTTCAGTGCATGCCCTATAGTATTAGACATTTCAAAAAGATACTTGCTGTCTAGTCTGTCTATGTCAGCGGTCCCCAACCACTGGTACCGGGACGCAAAGCATGTGCTACTGGGCCGCAAGGAAACAATATGATTTAGCGATATGAGTCAGCTGCACCTTTCCTCATTCCCTGTCACGCTCACTGTTGAACTTTAACGCATGCGAGGTCATAACCCACGCGTTATCCATGTCAACACGGGAAGGA
This sequence comes from Mobula hypostoma, assembly GCF_963921235.1. Classification (NCBI taxonomy): domain Eukaryota; kingdom Metazoa; phylum Chordata; class Chondrichthyes; order Myliobatiformes; family Myliobatidae; genus Mobula; species Mobula hypostoma. Next base: position 3,615,305 of record NC_086109.1, on the reverse strand, counting down.
GCTCAACTCCTGGAGCTTGAAAATGACAGTGGGCTGAAAAGTATGTTTGACATAACATCTCTGCCGGTATTCTGGATCAAAGTCCAGGCTAAATATCCTGAGATAGCCACGAAAGCACTGAAAACATTGTTTCCATTTCCAACATATCTCTGCAATGAATGCAACGAAAACTAAATTGCAGAATAGACTGGACATAAGGAACCCCCTTCGAGTATCGCTGTCTCCCATCACCCCTCGATAGGATCGTCTTGTTGCAGGAAAACAAGCCCAGGGCTCCCACTGATTCAGCGATATTGGTGTGTTGCAATGATTTTATATGTTCATATGGGGAAAATATGTGCTATGTGTTTAATATCCAAATGTTACTTAAGATGTTATGATGCTATTGACTTATAAGTGACTTATATAACCATATAACAATTACAGCACGGAAACAGGCCATCTCGGCCCTTCTAGTCCGTACTTTCACCTAGTCCCACCGACCTGCACTCCGCCCATAACCCTCCATTCCTTTCCTGTCCATATGCCTATCCAATTTTTCTTCAAATGATAATATCGAACCTGGCTCTACCACTTCTACTGGAAGTTCGTTCAACACTTACTTCAAGCTCCCCTGTCCTCCCCTGATAATTGACTTATCACTATATTCATGCAAGGAGAATTTGCGCTGTGTGTTTAATATTAAATTCGTTAGATAAACTCTTTTAGAAACGAAATTGAGTGTATTAGCCACTTATCACCTATATTCTGGTCATGATTAACACCACCCCCGAACAGAATCGTCAAAAACGATTTGTAGAAAAAAATTGGCACGTACACGCAAGTGCACACAGGTGCCCGAGCAAGGCTTCATGGTCAGGGTAGTCCTTCTCGGGGTAAACACAACGTATTTGACTGCTACTCTTGTCTGTTGGCAACCCTTCCCCCCGCCCCCTGGGGTCGGCCGGTCAGCAAGAATATTGTCAATAATAAACCGGTCCGCGGAGTAAAAAAGATTGGGGACCCCTGGTCTATGCCATGCATAATTTTATAAATGTCTATTAAATCTCCCTTCAGCCTCCATCACTCCACAGAAAACATCTCAAGCTTGTCTAAGCTCTCATTGGAGCACGTGTCGTCCACAGCAGGCAGCGTCCTGGTGTGGAGGACATGGCTTTTCCAGAGACCCTCCTCTGCACTCTCTTCCAAGCTTCCACATTCTTCCTGTAATGAGGTGACCAGAACAGAATGCAAAATATGGCCTATCCAGAGTTTTATAAAGTTGTAACAGAACTTTCTAGCTCTTGAACTTATTGCCTCAATAAACAAAGACAAACACACAGTATTCTTTCTTTACCTCCCTATCAACCTGCGCGGCCAATTTTAGGTAGGCACGTACTTGGATTCTAAGTTCCTTCTGCGCATCAATGCTGTGAAGGATCCTCCAGCAACTGGGTACTCTTTCTTTATACTGGATCTCCCAAAGTGCACGACTCACACTTGCCCGGAATAAAGTCAGTCTGTGTTTTCTTCACATGATATATGTCTCAGTGGATCTCTTGGCAATCTTTTATTCAATCCACAACACCACTAACCTTTGTGTCGTCTGCAGACACACTCACCCACTCAGTCGTCCTTCAGCACCACGCATGTGACTAGCAAAGATATTGATCAAGGCTCCAACAATCTTATCTTTCACCTCTCTCAGTAACCTCAGGTATATTTCATCAGGCCCTGGGGACTTAATCACCTTAATGTTTTTCAAGAGACTCTACACTGCCACTTTCCTGATCTCGAAATGGTTCAGCACCTTACTCTGACCTCATTGTCCCTTACATCCTTCTCCTGAGTAAATACCGACACAAAGCACTCATTTAGATTCTCACCCGCGTCCTCCGCCTACAAGCACACGCTCTCTCCTTTGTCCCTTGGGTGGTCCTACCCTCTCCCAGTTATCCTCCTGCGCTTGGTGGATGCGTATAATATCTTTGGTAACAAGAGAAAAACTGCAGATGCTGGAAATCCAAGCAACACAGGCAAAATGCTGGAGGAACTCAGAAGGCCAGGAAGTCCTGCTGAAGGGTCTCGGCCCGAAATGTCAACTGTATCCTTTTCCAGAGATGCTGCCTGGCCTGCTAAGTTCCTCCAGCATTTTGTGTGTGTTGCTAAACTACAGTATCTTTGAATTCTCTTTAATCCTATTTGCCATGGATTTCTTGTAACCCCCTCTAGTGCTGCAAACTGCTTTCTTCAATTTCTTTCTGCTTCCTTTATTTTGCTCAGTGCTGTTTGATTCGGCTTCTGGGGATTTACGAATACTTCCTACTTCTTCTTGGCTAAATTAACTACTTCTCACATCATCCAGGACCTCTGTATCTTGATATCCTTGTCCTTCCCTCTTACTGGAACAAACCACGCCTGAACATTGCAGTTCAACATTAAACATACTCCACATACCAGACGCAAAAACGAGGAAATCTGCAGATGCTGGAAATTCAAGCAACACACACAAAATGCTGGTGGACGCAGCAGGCCGGGCAGCATCTATAAGAAGAGGTACAGTCGACGTTTCAGGCTGAGACCCTTCGTCAGGACTAACTGAAAGAAAAGACAGTAAGAGATTTGAAAGTGAGAGGGGGAGGAGGAGATCCAAAATGATAGGAGAAGACAGGAGGGGGAGGGATGGAGCCAAGAGCTGGACAGGTGATTGGCAAAAGGGAGACAAGGCTGGAGAAGGGAGAGGATCATGGGACGGGAGGCCTAGGGAGAGAGAAAGGGGGAGGGGAGCACCGGAGGAAGATATAGTGAGAGGGACAGAGGAAGAAAAAAGAGAGAGAAAGAAAGGGGAGAAAATAAATAAATAAATAAATAAATAAATAAGGGATGGGGTAAGAAGGGGAGGAGGGGCATTAACAGAAGTTAGAGAAATCAATGTTCCTGCCATCAGGTTGGAGGCCACCCAGACGGAATATAAAGTGTTGTTCCTCCAACCTGAGTGTGGCTTCATCTTGACAGTACAGGAGGCCATGGATGGCCATGGATATCCTACCACCAAGCACATCTTTCCCTTCCCTCTCCTTTCTGCTTTCCACAGGGATCGCTCCCTACGTGACTCCCTTGTCCATTCGTTACCTCCATCCCTCCCCACTGATCTCCCTCCTGGCACTTATCCTTGTAAGCGGAACAAGTGTTACACATGCCCTTACACTTCCTCCCTTACCAGCATTCAGGACCCCAGACAGTCCTTCCAGGTGAGGTGACACTTCACCTGTGAGTCGGCTGGGGTGATATACTGCATCCGGTGCTCCGATGTGGCCTTCTATATATTGGCGAGACCCGACGCAGACTGGGAGACCATTTCGCTGAACAGCTACGCTCTGCCCGCCGGAGAAATCAGGATCTCCCAGTGGCCACACATTTTAATTCCACATCCCATTCCCATTCTGACACGTCTATCCACGGCCTCCTCTACTGCAAAGATGAAGCCACACTCAGGTTGGAGGAACAACACCTTATATTCCATCTGGGTAGCCTTCAACCTGATGCCATGAACATTGACTTCTCTAACTTCCGTTAATGCCCCACTTCCCCCTCGTACCCCATCTGTTATGTATTTATTTATTTATTTATTTATCTATTTATTTATTTATTTATCCCCCCCCCCTTTCATTTTCTTTCTTTATTCTCCCTCTGTCCCTCTCACTATACCCCTTGCCATCCTGTGGGTTTTTCCCCCCATCCCCCTTTCTCTCTCCCTAGGCCTCCCGTCCCATGATCCTCTCCCTTCTCCAGCCTTGTATCCCTTTTACCAATCACCTGTCCAGCTCTTGACTCAACCCCTCCCCTCCTGTCTTCTCCTATCATTTCGGATCTCCCCCTCCCTCTCCCACTTTCAAATCTCTTAATAACTCTTCTTCCAGTTAATCCTGACGAAGGGTCTCGGCACGAAATATCGACTGCACCTCTTCCTATAGATGCTGCCTGGCCTGCTGCGTTCACCAGCATTTTGTGTGTGTTGCTCCACATATCAGAAGTGCTGTCACAATGGCAGGACATTGGGAGCAAGGGTGGACCCGAAAGCAAGACACATCTTGTGAGGTTAATTAAATTGAGTTTATTGTTTGATACCAGGAGAGCAAAGCAGGAGCAGGAATAGCGAACCGGACAAGGACTCAGGACTACGACTAGGCTGGGACTAGGGGTCTGGGCTTGGACTCGGAATTGGATCCCAGAACTAGCAGCGACATGAAGAGGCTAGGGTATGGACTCCGAGCCAGAGACTGGGCAAGGACCCAGTACCTGGGTCTTGCCCCGGGCTCAGACCCCAGAACCAGGCAAGGACATGACAGGGGCTAGGGAGAGGAGGAACATGGGAACACAGAGCCTCGGTCTCAGGGAGCAGGTACATGGAACCATGGACACATACACAGAACAGAGAGCCGGGACCCCTCCTTGGGTACAGGACATAGGGCCGGGACTCACACACAGAACAGAGAGCCGGGACCCCTCCTTGGTCACAGGACATAGGGCCGGGACTCACACACAGAACAGAGAGCCGGGACCCCTCCTTGGGTACAGAACATAGGGCCGGGATTCACACACAGAACACAGAGTCGGGACCCCTCCTTGGTCACAGGACATAGGGCCGGGACTCACACACAGAACAGAGAGCCGGGACCCCCTCCTTGGGTGCAGGACATAGGGCAGGGATTCATGACCCTCCGCGGGGCAACGGCAAGACGGCCTGACTTACCCCACGGAGGCGAGGACAGGACAAGACAAGACAAGACCAACACGAATGAACACCAGACAGTATTTATCTAGCTCCGACGATGGATCTAGACCGAAGTGCAGGCGGGGGCTGCAGACGAGGGCGAGGGGCGAGAGGCGAGAGGGACAAAGAAGGTATTCAGACAAGGGGGTAGGACAGGAATCACAGACCGCCAGGGCCAGGACTTGACTTGGTACTTGAACGCCGCCCGGAGCCGGGACTTGACTTGGAGCCTCTGGGTAGTGCTGAGCTCTCGACTCGGATTGGGAACAGTAGACAGCGGTTCTTGATTCCCTCTGGCGGGTTAACTGATGGACCCACCTCAGTGAGGAAACTTTGCAGGCTCGCTTTGGCGAGGTAACTTGACAGGGTTGCTCCGGTGAGGAAAGGTGAATTACCGGCACTTGCTTCGGGCGGAGACTAGGCTTGCTCCGGCCAGATGACATTGGCACGCCGTACCTTGGTGACTTTGCAAACGCTCCCGCACCGAATGGCTGAAAGCCGGAGAGTATAAACTACCAGTTCAGCCGAGTGTTAATTGCCTCTAATCACCAAAATCGAGGGACACGGGAAAACAGGGAATCAACGGTCCGGATCGTAACATAAACAAGGTAAATTTAAAGGGACCCCTTTGCAGACCATGACAAGTGTGTTTGCCCAAAAAACAGCTCTTCCCAATTTCTCTTGTCCACTTCTTTTACTCCCCACTCTGACCTTTCACTTCTTCACACCTGTCTATTACTTTCCCTTGGGTCCCTTTCTCCTTCCCTTTCTCCATTTGCCCACTCTCCTCTCCTATCAGATTCTTTTGTCTCCAGCCCTGACCTTTCCCACAAACATGGCTTCACCCGTCACTTTCCAGCTAGCCTCCTTCCCCTCCATTCACCTTTTTATTCTGGTATCTTCTCCCTTCCTTCTCAGCCCTGAATAAGGGTCTCAGCCCAAAATGTCAACTGTTTACTCTTTTCCATAGATGTTGCCCATCCTGCTGATTTTCTCCAGCATTTTGTGAGTGTTGCTTTCTTCCCAATTAACTCTACTTAAAACATGATGGAATGAGAATCAAGTAGCCAACTTTCCACCGTAGAAGGCTGTTCCACAGATCAGACGGTTAACCTCAGGCAAGATGTCATTTTCTTTGGTGAGTTGAACAAGTCCACTGTTTCAAACCAAGATTGCACTGAATGCACTACAGCAGAGGTGGACATTAGGATTCCTCGTCACAAAAGATAGTGGTCAAGTGGTGAGTTCAGCCTTGTATCCGCTTGCCTGAGGTTGTCGCATTCTTGGTATAGAAAGAACAGCAAACTCCATTAACCTCACCACTGTTTTGACAGCAAATTATGGGCCATTAAGTTCATAATGCAGCAATCAATCAAAAGTAACAAATCAGCAGTGTGGAACTTGATCAAGAACCGGGTCTGACAAAAAGAATTTAAAAACTGAATGGTTCGAAAACAAAATAATCTTTGACAGCACTGTGAAAAACTCTAAACATTTCTCTCTAGTATACACACACACACACACATACACAGTAAAATTGCTTCAGATTTACTATTAATTATGAGAGATCAAATTCCTGGTGTCAATAACTCTGTGGATCTAACCTAGACCCAACATATCAATGCAGCTATAAAGAAGACATGACTGTGGCTATATTTCATTCGGAGTTTGTGGAGATTTGCTATGTCACCAATGACACTCGCAAGTTTCTACAAAGGTGTCGTGGAGAGCATTCTAACTGGCTGCACCACCATCTGGTATGGTGGGGTGGGGAGGGGCTACTGCACAGGATCAAAATAAGCTGCAGAGAGTTGTAAACTTAGTTAGCTCCATCATGAGCACTAGCCTCTGTAGTATCCAGGACATCTTCAAGGAGTGGCACCTCAAAAAGGTCGTGTCCATCATTAAGGACCCCCATCACCCTGGCCATGCCATATTCTCATTGTTACTATGAGGGAGGAGTACAGAAGCCTGAAAGCACACACTCAACCATTCAGAAACAGCTTCTTTCCTTTTGTCACCCTATTTCTTAATGGACATGGAGCCCATGAACGCTACTTTTTATTTCTTTTATACACTACTTAGTTAATTTAAATATTTAATGCATATATTAAATCTTTCACCTTTTTCACCCCAGACGGTTGAAGAAGTTTGGTATGGGCCCCCAGATCCTAAGAACTTTCTATAGGGGCACAGTTGAGAGCATCCTGACTGCCTGGTATGGGAACTGTACTTCCCTTAATGGCAGGACTCTGCAGAGAGTGGTGCAGACAGCCCAGTGCATCTGTAGTTGTGAACTTCCCACTATTCAGGACATTTGCAAAGACAGGTGTGTAAAAAGGGCCCGAAGGATCATTGGGGACCCGAGTCACCCCAACTAAAAACTTTTCCAGCTGCTACCATCCAGGAAACGGTACCACAGCATAAAAGCCAGGAAACGGTACCACAGCATAAAAGCCAGGACCAATAGGCTCCGGGACAGCTTTTTCCACCAGGCTATCAGACGATTAATTCATGCTAACACAACTGTATTTCTATGTTATATTGACCGTTCATATTTAAACATCTTGTACTGTTCTGTTGTACATACTATTTATTATAAATTGCACATTGCATATTTAGACAGAGACATAACATAAATATTTCTACTCCTCGTATATGAAGGATGTAAACAATAAAGTCAATTCAATTCAATATATATAATGTAATTCCTGTTTATTTATTATTATGTATTGCATTCTACTGCTGCTGCAAAGACAACAAATTTCATGACGTATGCCGGTGATACTAAACCTGATTCTGATATTTGTAGTGTTATGTTTCCAACAGCCCCATCGAACCCTGTCACAACAGGAGGACAAACAGCTGAAACACTGCAGCCAGTTTTAGGATGCAGGTTAAATCCCACCGTCTGCCCTTGGAGACCTGAGCCCTTGACACACACAGTTCAGTTCAGCAAAGACCTGTGCCCTACAGTCTCAAAGTTGAAACAGGAGTACTTTGGTTGGCTAGAACCCATCCCCTAAGATTTCTCCAAGAGACGACACCGGCAGGGTCCAGGACCAGTGAAAATGACCCAGGGAGAGCAGGCAGTTCCCTCTTCCAACAAGCCCAGCCTTCTGCAGCATAATCTGTAGCAAGCAGAGAATCTGCACACCATCCTGATGATTACATACAAGGCAGAACAGCAGAGCAGTAGAACATGCCCCACAGCCCATCATAAGATATAGGAACACAATTAGGCTATTCGGCCCATCAAGTCTGCTCTGCCTTTTAATCATGGTCGATATATTTTCCCACTCAGCACCATTCTCCTGTTTTCTTCCCATAACCTTTGACACATTTACTAATCTAAAGCCATTCACACTCCACTTTAGATATACCCAATCACTTCTGCAGATTCACTAAAGTAACAACTCCTCCTCACCTCTGTTATAAAGGAGCATCTTTTCATTCTTATGACTCCCAGGCCTTTCAATGCTTTAAAGATTAAAGTCTGTCACGAGCCTTGTGGCATTAGGCCAGTGCTTATGCCGGTTTCCGTGGCGTGAAGCGACTGAGAGTACGAAACTCCCCCCCCCAGATAGGATGCCAGTCTATCGTGAGGTTAACCCCCAGCATTTGCCAGTACCCATTCTCAGCTGGGTAGACTGGAGCATTGTGTCGTTGAGTGCCTTGCTCAAGGACACACACGCTGCCCCGGCTGAGGCTCGAACCCATGACCTTCAGATCGCTAGCCCAACGCCCTAACCACTTGGCCACGCGCCACACCTTTCAATGCTTGATAGGTTTCAATGGGATTCCATTCATCCTTCTAAAATACAGGTCTAGAGTCTCTGTTGTCCATGATCCCAGTCTAAACCAATCTCCCCTGCCTATGAATGGTCCCTAACTCTCCATTTACTACCTGTTCAACTGTCTTAATCAGTAACATTTAAATGTTAATGCCATTTCTGTCTCCACCACCACCCATGGAAGCCCATTCCAGACACTCACCATGCTCTGTGTCTTCACTCCAGGAAAAAGACTCTCTCTGCCCTGTCAACACCTCTCACACTTTTAAGAACTTCTATCAGGTCTCCCCGCAGCCTCCGACACTCCAGAGAAAACAATCTCCCCTTATAAAAGACGGGTGACCCCCAACCATTATCAATACTCTTCAGAGACCGTCTGCCTGGTGTCAGTGGTCGCATAACCAGGACTTGTGATGTGCACCAGCTGCTCATACAACCATCCACCACCTGTTCCCATGACTTCACATGACCCTGATCGGAGATGGGTGGAGGGGGGGCTAAACAGGTGCTACACCTTGTCTAAGGGGGACCTGCAGGCTAGCAGAGGGTAGGAGTGTCTTACACCTCCTTTGGTAGAGACACATCTCCACCAGATAATAAACTGAAACTGGGCAATGCAGCAATTAAACAAACATGGAAATTCAATTAGTTAGGGAGGGCAATCACATCTGATGATAGGGTTGATGTTAAAATTAGAAGGATTGCCATTACTGAATGCACTTTCAAGCGTTTGAGAAAGATACTAAAGAATAACATAATTTCTATCGGCACGAAACTCAGAGTGCTGCGATGCTACCTTCATTCCACATTAACACATGGAAGTGAATGATGGGTAACATCGAAGAAAAATGAAGCTGCAGAAATGTGGTTTTTGAGAAGAGTGATGAAAATATCGTGGAAGGACAGAGTAACAAATGAGGAAGTGTTGCGAAACGCCGGAATAAGAAGAGAGCCGACATCATCAATCAGGAAATGGAAGCTGGAATTTCTGGGACATGTACTGAGGAAAGAGAAGCTCAAACATCTTGCGGTGACGGGAAAGCCTGCTGGAAGAAAAAGTCAAGGTCGACAGTGCATGACATTCGTGAGGTACAACATCAAGGGATGGACGGGCAAAAACGTTTTGAAGAGCTTATTAGAACTTCTGAGATTAAGGACAGATGGAAGACCACGATTGGCGCATCATACAGCACAGCACATAACGATGACGGCGATGATGAATCAACCTGATTCTGATTCCGATGTGGGTCCCGTCTAATCAGAAGGGATTAGATAGATTTGGCATCATGGCGGAACAGAGAAAATGGCCCAAGGAACCGGTTCCTGTGCTGGGCTGTCCTATGTTCCCCCTGGTGCTTATGCATGAGTTGACGGGATGGCACGATGGCAACTGCTCCTTGATAGCCAGTATGGAACTAATGGCCCAGTTGGCCTCCTCCTGCCTGCTGTATGTACCACGTGACCCCCACTCTCTGTCAATAGCAATATTTATGCAATAAATCTCTGCTTTCAGCAAATGTCAATGTGTGTTGATAGTGGAAAGGCTTATGTGGCCTTGGGCTGCTTATCGCTTGTCCATCTTTGTTTGGTTGTTTGTTGGTCTTTGTTTGATGGTATAGTTTATTATAGATTCCATTGTATTTACTTATTTTTCCTGTAAATACCTTGCAAGAAAATGAATCCCATAGTATATGGTAGCAGTTACATACTTGGATAACAAATTAACGTTGAACTTTGCCAGAGAGATTCAACGATTCAAAAAGGATTCAAAGTACATTTATTATCAAAGTATGTATAAATTATACAACTTTGAGATTTGTCTGCTTACAGGCAGCCACAAAGCAAGAAGCCCAAAAGAACCCAATTGAAAAAAGAAAGACCAACACCCAATACACGGAGAAGGAGAAAAAACAGAAATCGTGCAAACAGTGGAAGCTAGCAGCAGCATTCCGAACCAAACTGAGTCCATGGATCTGGTTCCCCGGAGCAGCCGGAGTAGGCCCAAAGCCTTGCTCTCAGTTCATCATATAGCGGAGCAAATCTCCACGAAGCTCACATCGTAAGACTATAGGGCACGGGAGCAGAATTAGGCCACTTGGCCCATCGAGTTTGCTCTGCTATTCCATCACAGCGAATTTGTTATCCTTCTCAACCCCATTCTCCTGCCTGTTCCCCCCCACAACCTCAGACCCCCTTACTAATCAAGATCCTATTACACTCCACTTTTAATATACCCAGTTACTTGGTCTCCATAGCTGTCTGTGGCAATGAATTTCACAGATTCACCACCTTCCAGCTAAAGAAATTTTTCTTCATCTCTGTTCTAAACAGACACCACTCTATTACAGGATTTCCCAGTCTAGGGTTCACGGACCCCTCGGTTTACAGTAGGAGGTCCATGGCATAAATAAGGTTGGGAACCCTTGCACTGTTCTGAGGCTGTGCCCTTGACCCCTCTATTTCCGTTACTAACTTTATAAAAATATTTATTTATTCATCCATTTTCTGGTCTTGAAGAGGCCAGCATTTATTGGCTATCCCTAAATTCACTCCTGCAGATGGGATTGAACCACTTGCTCTAATTTAAGGTGGGGGGGTTATGTGGGAGGCAGGGTTTGAGGGTCAGCACAACATTGTGGGCCGAAGGGCCTGTAATGTGCTGTACTATTCTAAGTTCTATGTTCTAACCACTGTGACCCATACAGTGAAGGAACTCACACAGGTCTGTTGTGTGAGGAAGTCCTGGACTGAGGCTGTGCTGCCATGTGCCTGTCACCCTTGTCCACCCTGTCAGTCGGCAGGCGGGGCTTGGTAGGTGTGGTAGTCTGGGTGGGCCCCTGAATGGTCAACACTGCAGCCGCCTGTCACGGCCGGGCTGGAGTCCCGGAGGAGGTGGCCAGTCCTGGGGTTGGAGGCCTGTGAGTGTATCAGTGGGTGGGAAAGAGACTTGCTTTGCTGTTGTTGGTGTTTGTGTAGCTCTGCTGAAGACCGTGGACGTGCTATGTCGGTGCCCGAATGTGTGGCCAAACTTGCGGGCTGCCCCCCCCCCAGCACGTCCTTAGATTGTGTTGGTTGTTGGCGCAAACAAAGCATTTCACTGCGTGTTTCCATGTACATGGGATAAATAAATGAATCAGAAGTCTGCCCGGTGTCAGAGGGAGTGAAGACTTGGGGGAGAGAACAGTGCATCAACCGTGTCCAGCTTTGCCTCCAACAGTGTTGAGCTCAGCAGAGTGTTTATCACGCTCTTATGCGTCCTGACGAAGGGTCTCAGCCCAAAACATCAACTGTACCTCTTCCTAGGGATGCTGCCTGGCCTGCTGCGTTCACCAGCAACTTTGATGTGGATCGCGCTCTTACATGTGCCTTGTGGGTAGTTGGAGGATTTTACAGCGTTGAGAGCTATGGTACTTACTACTGGATCCCTAGCCTCTTACTTGCTCTTACAACCACAGTAGGCATCTCAAGCTGAGTTTCTGAGTACTGATCCCTGGGATATTGACGGGCAGGGGATACAGTGATGGCCATGACCATCATAGGAATGAGATTGTGCTCTTTCCTGTGGTGATGGGAGGGCTTACAGGTCATAGGCAGGGTTATGGGGCATGGGCAGGGTTACGCGGCATGGGCAGGGTTACAGGTCATGGGCAAAGACACAGTGCATGGGCGGGGTTACTGTGTGTGTGAGCAGCGTTACGGGACATGGATAGGCGGGGTTACTGTGTGTGTGGGCAGCGTTACGGGACATGGATAGGCGGGGTTACTGTGTGTGTGCGGGATTACAGCATGTGGGTTGGGTTACGGTGTGTGGATAGGTAGGGTTATTGTGTGTGGATAGGTAGGGTTGCTCTGTGTGTGCGGAGTTACCATGTGTGGACAGGCAGGGTTATTGTGTGTGTGTTGGGTTACGGTGTGTGGACAGGCAGGGTTATTGTGTGTGGGCGGTGTTACAGGACAAGGGGAAGCAAGATTGCTGTGTGTGCAGTGTTACAGGACATAGATAGGTGGGGTTACTGTGTGTGTGCGGGATTACGGTGTGGGGATAGGTAGGGTTATTGTGTGTGTGTTGGGTTATGGTGAGTGGATAGGCAGGGTTATTGAGTGTGTGTTGGGTTATGGTGTGTGGATAGGCAGGGTTATTGAGTGTGTGTTGGGTTACGGTGTGTGGACAGGCAGGGTTATTGAGTGTGTGTTGGGTTACGGTGTGTGGATAGGCAGGGTTATTGTGTGTGGGCGGTGTTACATGACAAGGAGAAGCAAGACTGCTGTGTGTGCAGTGTTATGGGACATGGATAGGTGGGGTTACTGTTTGTGAGCATAGTTATGGGGTGTGGACAGGTGGGGTTACTCTATGTGGGTGTGGTATGGGGCATGGATACGCAGGGCTACTGTTTATGGGCAGAGCCACGAGATGTGGGCGGGGTTATGGAGTGTGGGTGGGGTTATGGAGTGTGGGTGGGGTCACGGGGTGTGGGTGGGGTCACGGGGTGTGGGCGGGGTCACGGGGTGTGGTTGGGGTCACAGAGTGTGGTCGGAGTTACAGGATGTAGGTAGGTTGGGTTACTGCTGATTAAGGTGTTTGGTGACTCTCTTCAGCCATTGTGTGGCAGGGCTGAATCAACACAATGTTCTTGGTTCCTCCATCTCTGTCCGTCCTAGATGAGTAATGAAGGCTTTATACACAGGCGTGGATCTCAAAGATCCAAAGAGAAGTGTCACCAAACTGTTTAAATCACGGGGTTAGAAAATAAACCGATGCTTGACACATAATGAATAACCCAACAAGCGGGTATAAACTCTTCACGAGAGGTGTGTCAATTCATGGTTTTTATTTGCTTTGATGTCTTGCTCTGGTCACTTGCACCTGCCCACTCTGTGCAATTATTGTGGATGAAGAACTAATATCTCCATTTGCTTCTACCGATTTATTGGAATTCTCTTCCGTAAACACGGCCATGTTTGGAATGCAATGCACGGCAGTGGAACTCACTTTGTGAGGCTGTTGGGATTCAGGCTCCTGGAACTGCATTTCACAGCTGCTAACACACAATAGCTCCACATTAATATAACAAAACAAATGTCCCTGTTCATTAGAAATCCGCTCAGCTGCAGATAATCCTGTTACAAACTTTAAAAAATCTTTATAAATGTCCGTGTGCTGATAAACTCTCAAACTACCCAAGTTGCAAATCTGTTTTTCCTCATTACTGCGAGCCAGCTCGGTGGTGCTTGCAGAAGTCAAACTAAATTTATTAACAAAGTATGTAGATGTCACCATAAAGGAGAATTTATGAAAATCGAGACATAAAAAAAAGACTGACAAACAACCAGTGTGCAAAAGAAGATAAAAACGAGCAAATAAAAAAAAATAATGATGAGAACATGAGAATTCCTGAAAGTGAGCCTGTAGTTCATGGAATCAACCGGTTAAAGGAGCAAGTGAACTTCCTGAGAGACGGTCAAGGTCTGACAGATTCCCAGTGCACATACACGTGACAGGATTGCTTCTAACCAAGAGATGAGACCTGGCATCCAAGCGAAGAAACAACATAATCCATAGGAGTAGAATTAGGCCACTTGGCCTCACACGTGGCACTGTGTGTGGCACGATCGCGTAGTGGTTAGCACAACGCTTTACAGTACCTGCGACTTGGGTTCAATTCCTGCCACCGCCTGTAAGGAGTTTGTATGTTCTCCCCGTGTCTGCGTGGGTTTCCTCCGGGTGCTCCAGTTTCCTACCGGTTGGTAGATTAATTGGTCATTGTAAATTGTCTACGGTTAAATTGGTTGCTGGGCAGCACATCTCAAAGGGCTGAAAGAGCCTACTTGGCACTGTATCTCAATAAATAAAGTCTGCTCTGCCATTCCAGCAAGGTTGATTTATGTTCCATTCACCTACCTACTCCCTATAACCTTTGACACCCTTACTAATCAAGAATTATAAATTTCCATTCTAAATATGCCCAAAGCTTGGCTTCCACAGCCGTCTGCGGCAATGAATTCTGCAGATTCACCTCCCTGTGTTTAAAGAAATTCCTTCTCGTCTGTGTTCTGAAGGGACATCCTTTTATTCCTAGGCCACACTCTCTGGTCCTAGACTCTCCCACTACAGGAAATATATTCTTCACATCCACTCTATCTAAGCCTTTCAATATTCGGCAGGTTTCAATGAGATCCCTCCTCGTTCTTCTGAACGCCAGTGAGTACAGGCCCAGAGCCAGCAAATGTTCCTTATACGTTTACCCTTTCATTCCCAGAATCATTTGCATCAGTCTCCTTTGGACTCTCTCCAACACCATCACATCCTTCCTTGGATTTGGGCCAAAACTTCTCACAATACTCCGAATGCGATCTGACCAAAACCTTATCAAGCCTTGGCATTATATCCGTGCTTTTATATTCTAGTCCACTCAAAATGAATGCTGACATTGCATTTGCCTTCCTTACCACTGACTCAACCTGCAAGTTAACCTTTGGGGAATCCTGTATGAGGACTCCTAAGGCCCATGTACCTCTGATTTCTGAATTTTCTCCCCATTTAGAAAATAGTCTATGTCTTTATTCCTTCCACCAGCATGAATGACCAGACACTTCTCTACACTGTATTCCATCTGCCACTTCTTTGCCCATTCTTCTAATCCGTCTAAGTCCTTCTGCAGACTCCCTACTCCCTCAATGCTACCTGCCCCTCCACCTATCTTCATATTATCTGCAAACTTGGCCACAAAACCGTCAATTCCATCACACAAGCAACAGGAATTCTGCAGATGCTGGAGATTCAAGCAACAAACATCAAAGTTGCTGGTGAACGCAGCAGGCCAGGCAGCATCTCTAGGAAGAGGTACAGTCGACGCTTCAGGCCGGGATCCTGTATGAGGCCTCCTAAGACCCTTTGCACCTCTGTTTTCTGAATTTTCTCCCCATTTAGAAAATAGTCTATGCCTTTATTCCTTCCACCAGCATGAATGACCAGACATTTCTCTACACTTTATTCCATCTGCCACTTCTTTGCCCATTCTCCTAATCTGTCTAAGCCCTACTGCAGACTCCCTACTCCCTCCTAACCAAGGGCCCCGGCCTGAAACGTTGACTGCACCTCTTCCTAGAGATGCTGCCTGGCCTGCTGCATTCACCAGCAATTTTGATGTGAATCCCATCACACAAATCATTGACAGGTAACAGGAAAAGAAGCAGTCCCAACACTGACCCCATGGACCCATCATTGAAATGTTCCCACAACCAATGAATTCATTTTCCAGAACTCTTCATCTCATGTTCTTGATATTAATTGCTTATTTATTTATTATTGTTATCTTTCTTTTTGTATTTGCAATTTGTTGTCTTTAGTACAGTGGCTGAATGCCCAAGCCGGTGGAGTCTTTCACTGATTGTGTTGTGGTTATTATTCTATGGATTTATTGAGTACACCTGCAAGAATGAATCTCGGGGTTGTCTATGGTGACATGTATGTACTTTAATAATAAATTTACTTTGAACTTTGAATGTGAATACCACTAACCATTCAAATTAGTGTCTTTGCCATTCACACATTGAAGTGCAATGGCAGCATCAGTGATGGCAGCCTTGAAGCTGTTGGGCAGCAGTAAGCGTCATGGCATCACCACCAGGGGGTTTGAAACTCAATGCATACCCAGCCTGGTCTACACTTTACTCTCTACCCATGAAGGATAGATGCTGACCTTGCAGAGACATCCACTCCTGTAGACAAAGCACAAAGGTACTGCTGCCGATATTAACAGGTTGCACGGTCTGTGGTGTAACGTTTCGTAGATTTTACAAGTTAAAAAACAAAGTGACAAAAAAAGATAACAATGGAGAGATACACGGTATATCTTCCTCATTAAGTGTAGTTCACTCTGTTTATATGGAAACCTCACCAACGTTTCACCAAGTCAGTGTGTTGAATAATTCCACATCACTTCCTAAACGGCAAGGTGGCGTAGTGGTTAGCACAGCGCTTTACAGTACAGATGGCCCGGGGTCAGTTCCTGCCACTGCCAGTAAGGAGATTGTACGTTCTCCCCGTGACCATGGGGAAAATTTACTCCGGATGCTTCAGTTTCCTCGCACAGTCCAAAGACATACCAGTTGGTGGGTTAATTGGTCATTGTAAATTGTCCCGTGATTAGGCTAAGATTAAATTGGGGGATTGCCAGGTGGCTGCAAAGGCGTATTCCACACTGCATCTCAATTATCAAATAGAAAATAAACACCAACTTATCTTAGCAAATACTATCAAATGGCCGATAACACACAACTCAGGGTTTTTAAAAACAGCCTTTTTTCCCCACTCTTAATGGAAAAAAGGTTTTTTCATAATTATATAATTAATGAGTACCCTTGAAATTGCTCACTTTGTAAAGTCTAAATTTGATTTTCATCTTGGCACATTCAGGTGTCCATACAGTATAAAACCTGTGAGTTTATCCAATTACAATACTTATGCAGAAATAAATGTGATGACGAGGGAGGAAGGTTTAAAATGTAAAGGGGGACGACATGTTCTGCTATAGCTGCAACAACATTACAACGTTGTGTCCTACTGGCATACAGGACAAAGGGTAAGAACAGCAAGCTACAGTCAAAAATCCATCTACTTCCCAAAGCAATCTTTTGTCAGATCGCTAAGCAATGATTGTTGCTACCAAGAATAAAATAGTTGATCTATGCAAATCAGAAGGCAAATGAATTTAACTGCTCATGATTTATGCAAATGGTAGCTTTGCATTTCATTATAATAAGCAGATTACATCTGTATTAAAAATGAGGGAGCATAAATTAAGTACTTTACACAATTTAACGGAAGGTATAGAGTTTGTGCTTCGCATCGCTGTGTACTGAACGTGACTGGAAAACTGGAAGTATATCTAATGGAAATATAACAATTTAAATTGAAATTATAGGTAATCCCAAGAGCATGAAGTCAAAAAAAAACATGTCCTGGCAACAGTCAATAACTGGTTGACGGAACAGCCCATTAACTGAGAGCCTTTCCTCCGTCCCACTCCGTGCCTCAGAGTCATTTCTGTCTCAACCCCAAAGGAATCAATTACTTTTTCCAAGATAATAATGTATCAAGAATGAAGAAAGTTTCCAAGTTCTCAGAGAATTCATTCCTAATTATTTGATCAAATTATATATGAAAACGGTTTGGCAGAACATTCATGTATGTGATTTT
This sequence comes from Mobula hypostoma, assembly GCF_963921235.1. Taxonomy (NCBI): domain Eukaryota; kingdom Metazoa; phylum Chordata; class Chondrichthyes; order Myliobatiformes; family Myliobatidae; genus Mobula; species Mobula hypostoma. Next base: position 3,597,559 of record NC_086109.1, on the reverse strand, counting down.
TAAAGATCTCCACAGATGCACATTTATACCCCATGAGACCTTGAGTGGCATTGCGCACGGAATCTCAGTGTTTGGACATGTTGAAAGCACAGTAACTAATGGGTCCTGGATTAGATCTGATCCATGCATGTTGATCCCAATATTAAACTAAAAAGACAAATGTAAATATCACACAGGGAAAGCTAATCTAAAGGCTGACGCTGGTTGGATTATACAAAACACTTTATAGAAAATCAGAATGTGGAATTCAGAATATTACTGCAGGCTATTTGGCCCATCTGATGTGCACTGATGCCTATGCTCCCAAATTTATGGTTTTGCTCCTGTCCAACCACTTTTTCTTTGTCGACGTATCAAATGTTTTTCTGACTTCCTGAGACCGTTCCTATGTGCTAAAGGGTAGCAAGTAGGAGGTGCCTATATAAGGAGAGGGACAGCGAGAGAAACAGCACACCATCGATTGTCTATCTAATATCAGAGACTTGTCAGGTAGCCCGGAAACAGGTTCTTTGCCCCTGCCAGTCCATGCCAACCATGCTAATCCACTTTAGCCCTTCCGCTCTGAACGTCTCCTATCCATAGACTGTCCAAATGTCGTTTCAATGTCATTGGAATAGGTGGAGCGATAATTATCTAAGGCTGCACCTGAGAGAGTTTGGGACCATGTTCCAGTTCCAAACAGCATCACTGTCAGCAACTCTGCCCAATGTCCGGCCATCCCAAGGAATGCCCACAATACACATGGACAAGATTCTTCAACTGCTGATGGCTGACGTTGGAGAGGGTACAGAGAAGATTCACTAGAATGATTCCGGGAATGAGAGGATTAACATATGAGCAACGTTTGTCCATTCTTGGACTGTATTCCTTGGAGTTTAGAAGAATAAGGGGAGACCTCATAGAAACATTTCAAATGTTGAAAGGCATGGACAGGGTGGATGTGGCAAAGTTGTTTCCCATGATGGGGGAGTCTAGTACAAGAGGGCATGACTTAAGGATTGAAGGGCGCACATTCAGAACAGAAATGCGAAGAAATTTTTTTAGCCAGAGGGTGGTGAATCGATGGAATTTGTTGCCACGGGCGGCAGTGGAGGCCAAGTCATTGGGTGTCTTTAAGGCAGAGATTGATAGGCATCTGAGTAGCCAGGGCATCAAAGGTTATGGTGAGAAGGCGGGGGAGTGGGACTAAATGGGAGAATGGATCAGCTCATGATAGAATGGCGAAGCAGACACGATGGTCCGAATGGCTGACTTCTGCTCCTTTGTCTTATGGTCTTATGGCTTCTTCATTGGGAAATCAGTGCAGCTGACATTTGAGAGGGGCAGCCTCACAGCATTCAGAATCCAAAATCATGGAGACACTCAGCACATAAGGCCACATCTGTGAGAATGGGAAGGGGGAAGAGTCAATGTTCTGGGACAGAGACCTCTCATCAGAACCGGGAAGAGGCAGAAGAGCCTGCAAGGAGGGTAAGGGAAGGGGGTGTCTCTAATGGGGTAAATCTGGATGATCATGGAGATCAGCTTTAATCTGGGTGATCTGCTCAGTGAGTGAGCGTGCAGTTAGAGAGTGAGGGAGAATGTAGACGGGGGATGTGGGAGTTGTGAAATACAGAGCAGGAAGAGGTGCCCGGCAGGTCGGGCTCATCACACCCTCCACTTCCAGGGAGAGAGGAACAAAGGAAGCTGAGCCAGTATCACCAATACAGACAGAAATCCCAACACCTGGACTTGTAGAGTTCAGTACCTAGTCCTGAAGGCTGTCCCCGTGCCCAGACAGACGATGAGGTGCGGTTCCTCGAGCTTGTGTTGGACCTCATTGCGACAGGGCAGAAAGTCACCGATCGATAGGTCAGAGTGGGGCTAGGATGGGGATTAATATGGCAGCACTGGGAAGTTCAGGGTCACCCACGGGGACTGAACACAGGAGTTCCCCAGTGTTTGGTTTCTGGAGTGTAGAGGAGACCTCACGGTGTACACTGACTGGCTTGGAAGAAGTGTATGTGCATCACAGCTTCACCTAGACAGACTGTCTACGTCCCTGGGTGGCAGGGCAGGGTAAGGAGAATAGACAGATGTTGCATCTCCTAAAGTTGTGAGGGAGATACCGTAAGGGTTTGATTTTCTTGAGTCTCCAGGTGGGTTACGTTGCCTGTTCTCAGACACAGAAGAGTGTGTAAAAGGGCTTAATGCATAAAGTTGGGCAGGGTATTTCAATAACCAACAGATAAACCAGGTTGTTAAAACAATACCAATTTATACTGAGCATTATGCTCTCAGCACTCGGTGTATCAGACTAAACTTTCCCAGATGTATCTACATCTCCATTATTAGTGGCGTCAGTTTACATTGCTGGGGCAGAACTGGGGTTAAAGTGGATCTGCTAATGAGATTCCTTTTGTGATGTCGGTCCCAGCTGTTGTTCTGTAGCCAACACAAAAAGGTAGTGCACTTAATCTCTGCTCCTTGATAGCAGTGAAATGAGTGGAGGAATTATTTCTGCTATAAATTCAACACAGAACAAGCCACAAGCTGGTGTGAATGGAATAAGCTGAGCTCTGGGCCATCTTCCCCATAACAAAACTTACCAAATTCACTGTCAATCTGCACAGTCTCACTAAAAGCAAGAAACTCGGACAAAATAAATCGGAGTCAATGTCTAATTCAGTCCACAATTTTCTCACGAAGAAGATAGAACATTACAGCAGAGCCGGGTCGAGTGAGGGGCTGTCTATGGGTGGGTCCTCTGGTGGCTGTAAAGGCTGATCTGAGATCTACATCGTAGGGGAATTAAGGGTTGTGGGGGAAAAGGCAGGTAGTTGGAGAAGAGTCCATGGCCAGATCAACCATGATCTTACTGAATGGCGGAGCAGGCTTGACGGGCCAGATAGCTGACTCCTGCTCCTCTTTCTTATGTTCACACGTCAGGGTGGGCAAGATTAATTGACGCTTGTGGTTTGTGGTTGGCTCTTTTGGTTGTTCAATAGCTCCTCTGGCAGCTGCCGCTTGCTCTCATCTGCTCCCTCTTGAACACCCCAGTTGCATCTATTAAGTTTTCATCCTTCGATCCACGACATTGTGCCGGGCTTTTAACCTACTCTAAGATCGATCTAACCTTTCCCTCCTACATGGCCCTCCATTTTCTCTATCTTACACATGCCTAAGAGTTTCTTAAATGTCCCTAGTGTATTTGCCCCTACCGCCACCCGTGGCAGGTGAAAGCATGTGCTCTGTTTAAAAGAAACCAAAAATGTTAACTGCCTTTTAGGTTTGAAAACAGTGTTAATTCTGAACATTGGGCAAAGTGCGGACACACACAGAGCAGGCAAGCTTCCCTCCTGATTTCCAGGGGCGGGAGTATGCTGTGTTTCTGCTTACACTGATCACCACCTCTGGGTATCGTCTGAGACCCCAACTAAGAGAGGATACCACCCTGATAATCCTCTCTGGGTGGAGCGTGAGGATGCCATTTCTTGTGCTGCTGTTTCAGGAGCTGTGTCACAGAGGGAAGCGGGTGATTGCTGAGTCCCTCCAGCATGTTGTGAGGGTGATTGTTGAAAGCTGGCTGTACAGTGCCAAGTGGCCCTGCTCTGGTCAGAGCACACTTCGTCAATGTGCACATTGCAATATATATATATATATCTCTATCTATCTCTCTCTCTATCCATCCCATAGGATAGGTTGTTACTAAGTTACTGCTGGTTACATGGCTGACATATAGGGGAGCAATCTGTCTTTGGCCATCTTCTCTATTGTGCCCAGGTGTGGTTCAGGGTCTGCATTTCTGCTTCTACGGTACAGCATTAAGTTGTCTTTAGTCTCTTGCATTTCCTTTGCCCTTCAGGGGTCCAAAGAAATGCTGCCTTGATGATGGAGTTGGCCTCTCTTCTCATTACATGTCCAATCCATCTCCAACGTTTCCTCATGATTGTGGTCATGTCCTCTTGTGACACTGAAGGACTTGGGCATGGTTGGAGATCTTTCTTGGCCAGAAAATACAGAGGATCTTCTGGAGGCTCTTGGTGTGGAATGACAACAGCAGGGTTGAGAACAGGCTGACACCTTGTTTGTTAAAGTTACAGTGTGGAGCTGTTTGTAAATACTCACCTCAGTTTAACATAGATGGTAGATCTTGCAGAGCATACTTTGGCTTGGGACAGATCTAGGGTAAGGTTATTTCCATTGTAGGGCAACGTTAGTTATTTTGCAAATACATTACAGAGCCTGTATGGTTTATTTCAGTATCAATATTAAGAAGAACAGACTGGAAATATCAAATTGCATGTTGTGCTGTGGAAAATTGCTCTGTTGACAGCCTGAAAATTAATGACATACATTATCAGCAATTTAATCAGCGCCGCCATGTACTTACGCACCAAAATACCTCATGTTATGTCATCTAACATCACTGCTACCCCAGCTCAGACCCACTTTAAAACTCTGCATTCCTGGTGGCAACATACATTGGATTACAAAAAGCAGCACCAGTCCTACTGAGAAGTTAAAAATAGAGAAGTACTTAAAATATTATGCACTTAAAGGTTAGTAATTATCCTGCACGGAATTCCTCATGGAGTCATTGTGCCTGGGTTGTGCTGATTTTATTTTGTGTCTGTATGTGATGGATCATGACTATGTGCGTTGTGCGTGACTATATGTACTGTGATTTGCACCTTGGCTGTAGAAGATGTGTGTGGTTCAATGACAGTAAACTTGAACATGAACTTTAAACATTGGCACCGCAGAGGAATCGGACAATGTAGGCTTGATGTAAGAGGCACAAGGCACGTTACTGAGTGTTGGTGAGGAACCTACTCCTGGATACAGCTGTAACAGTCATCAGCATGGACTCTACAATGGCACAGCTGTCACTGCAACCCTACGTGATGTCTTTTGATTACTCCGTTCCTGATCCTGAAGAGATTTCTTTTGCTCGTATTCTAAGATGCACCAGTGCTTGATCTCCTAACTTTCAATCCCCAATTTCAAAACTAAAGGCAGCAGCTGGCTGGTCAAAGTATGGAGGCGTCTTCCCTCTTGTTACAGCAGCCTACATCCTACTGTGGAGCCTCAAAGCAAACGCTTCCCGGGAGAATCAGCGGAAAGCAAGGTGAGGTTTCAGGAAAATTCAAAGTTCAAAGTCAATTTATGATCAGAGTGTGTATATGTCACCATATACTACCCTGAGGTTAATGTTCTTGCAGGCATTGATAGCAGAACAAAGAAATACAATAAAATCGATGAAAAGCTTCACACACACACACACAGACTGATGAGCAACCAATGAGCAAAAGACAAACTGTGCAAATGAAAAAGGAGACAAATAATAAATAAATAAATAATCCTGAAACATGAGTGGTAGACTCCTTGAAATGAGTCCACAGGCTGTGTTCAGTGATCAGTTCAGTGTTGAGGTGAGTGAAGTTATCTATTCTGGTTCAGGAGCCTGATGGCTGTAGGGCAGTAACTGTTCCTGAACCTTGTGGTGTGGGATCTGAGGCTCCTGTACCCCTTTCCTAATGGCAGCAGTGAGTCAAGAGCATGGCCTGGATGGTGGGGGTCCTTGATGATGGATGCTACTTTCTTGTGGTAGTGCTCTTTGTAGATGTCCTCAGTGGTGGGGAGGGGGCTTTTCTCGTGACAAACTGGGCTGTATTCATCACTTTTTGGAGGCTTTTCTGGTGTTTCCATATAGGCCATGATGCAACCAGTCAGGATACTCTCCACTATGCACTTACAGAAGTTTGTCAAAGTTATAGATGATACGCTGAAACTGCACAAACTTCTAAGAAAGTAGGGGTGCTGTGGATGAGACTTTGCTGTAAAGCAGGTCTAAGGAAGGTGCTCAGAGCAGAACTTAGATTTTCATACAGTTTGCACTCACTCCATCAGATTTTTTGATGTGTTCCACAGAAGGGCTGTGGATACTCTGCACATTCTGGTAAATTGGTTTATTATTGTGGCATGTACCAAGGCACAGAGCAAAACTTGTCTTACATACCGCTCACACAGACCAGTTCATCACAACAATGTTTTGAGGTGGTGCAAGGTAATGTAAAACAATAAAAGAATGCAAAATCGAGTTTACACTTAGAAAGAAACTGCAGTGCAGGTCGGCAATAAGGTGAAAGGTCATAACAAGGTAGATTGAGATCAAGGGTCAATCTTACCATACTGGCGAACCATTCAATAGTCTTGATGAAGCTGTCCCTGAGCCTGGTCCTAAGTGCTTTCAAGCTTTTGTACCTTCTGCCCAATGGGAATGGGGAGAAGGGAGAATGCCTGGGTGGGTGAGGTCTTTGATTATGCTTGTGTTTAGGATTTGTTGCTCCACTGCAAAGTCTCTTTGAGGTGTGCCTACCCTGAAGAAGTTTAAATCTTCTTTTCAATGGGAGTTGGTGAGAACCTCTTTCTCTGCCTCCCCCCCCCCCCGTGATCTCTGCTGCCCTCTGAATCTTGGACCACCTACTCACTCATAACCTGGTCAATACATAACCTTGTCCATACTAACAACCCATAGCCTCGTTAAGTGCTTAACCTGGATCTCTTATCTCTTAACCTGGCCAGTACTTAAACCAGAGTTCTTGCCCTATAACCTGGCCAGTAATTAAACCGGATTTCTTATCACATAACCTGGTCAGTCCTTAAATGGAGTTCTTAACTCAAAGCCTGAACAGTACCTAAATTGAAGTAGCTAACCCATAACCCAATCAATTCTAACCCATAGTAGTTAACCATAACTCTGTAAGTACTGAACTCAGAGTACATAATCAGCTGATGATTGCTAAATTCACTATCAACATAATACTATTATAGAAACATAGACATAGACATAGACATAGACATAGACATAATCAAAGCAGAATATCTGTTCTTCACTGGCAGAAGAGCTGGTTGCACATATTTGACGATGTATATGTTGGTTGTTTTACACAGGACCTTCCTGTGTACGTTGAATCTTGTCGCATGGCTTTCTTGTTGTGTTGGAGGGAACTGTGCATGTTAGATGTTGTTTTTCCCAAACCGTGAGTGACGTTACCTCAAAATTAAAAGCACTCATTTAGTTGTGTCCGATGTAAACACAACTTCTCTTTGCTTTCATGTTGCTATCAGGGACCTGAGAGGCAACTTTTTCCCCCCAGAGGGTGGTCTGTGTGTGGAGCAAGCTGCCAGTGGAAGTGGATGAGCCAAGTACATTAATCCACTTGGACAGGTACATGGATCGGAGAGGTTTCGAGGGATACAGGTCAAACACGGGCAAGCAGGTTTAGTTTAGATGGGGTTCTCCACCAGTTGTACTTCAGGGTCTGTTCCCATGCTGGATGACCCACCTGAAACCCCCGTGAACAGTCATGATCCAGGTTATTGGTCTGGAGTTTAGAAAATACAAATTGCAAGTATACAGAGTTATTCCAGAGTGACTTGAAATACTTGACGTTTATTTTCAATCCCAGAAGAAATGTAGCAGAGAAAGAGAAAGAGACTTATATAATCTTCTGACAGAGATCTTTCTTGCTGTGTTTTTAGAACACACCAATATTGCTGGATTGATAAACTGTGTACAGAATATCAGTGAAACAGGGGTTCCAGTCCAAGCCTGGCAGTCTGCACTTCTCAACCCCTCCATTCTCGCTATAACCGCTTAACACAAAGCTGAGAAAGGCCATTCAGCCTGCACGGGTCAGAATGGACAGTGCAGTGGAATAGTGATTATCATAATTCTATTACAGCACCAGCACCCTGGGTTCAATTCCTGCCGCTGTCTGAAAGGAGTTTGCATGTTCTCCTCGTGACCGCGTGGACATCATTGCGTGGCACAAGCTCATTAAGCTGCAGGAGCCTGCTACTGTGCTGTATCTCTCTAAAGTAAAGCCCTCCCCTCCACTGAGCACATTTACATGAAATAATAGACAATAGACAGTAGGTGCAGGAGTAGGCCATTCAGCCCTTCATTCATAGTGAATGGAGCACCACCATTCACTATGATCATGACTGATCATCCACAATCAGTATCGTTCCTCCCTTATCCCCATAACCTTTGATTCCGCTATCTTTAAGAGCTCTATGCATCTCTTTCTTGAAAAACATCCAGAGACTTGGCCTCCACTGCCTTCTGGGGCAGAGCATTCCACATATCCACCACTCTCCGGGTGAAAAAGTTTTTCCTCAACTCCGTTCTAAATGGTCTACCCCTTATTCTTAAACTGCAGCCTCTGGTTCTGGACTCACCCATCAGTGGGAACATGCTTCCTGCCTCCAGCATGTCCAATCCCTTAATAATCTTATATGTTTCAATCAGATCCCCGCTCATCCTTCTAAATTCCAGAGTTTACAAGCCCAGTCGCTCCAATCTTTCAACATATGACAGTCCCGCCATCCCGGGAATTAACCTTGTGAACCTATGCTGCACTCCCTCAATAGCAAAAATGTCCTTCCTCAAATTTGGAGACCAAAACTGCACACAGTACTCCAGATGTGGTCTCACCAGGGCCCTGTACAGCTGCAGAAGGACCTCTTTGCTCCTATACTCAATTCCCCTTGTTATGAAGGCCAGAATGCCATTAGCTTTCTTCACTGCCTGCTGTACCTGCATGCTTGCTTTCAGTGACTGATGTACAAGAACACCTAGATCTCTTGAAGAAACACCGTCGCAGAAAAGCGGCATCCATCATTAGGGACCCGCACCACCCAGGACATGCTCTCTTCTCACTGCTGCCATCAGGAAGAAGGTACAGGAGCCTCAGGGCCCACACCACCAGGTTCAGGAATGGTTACTACCCCTCAATTATCAGGCTCTCAAACCAAAGGGGATAACTTCACTCACCCCATCATTGAAGTGTTCCCATAGCCAAAGGACTCTTTATCTTATGTTCTCTGCTTTATTTACTGCTTATTTATTATTACTTTCTTTTGTATTTGCACAGTTTGCTGTCTTCTGCACACTGGTTGAACGCCCTAGTTGGGTGGTCTTTCAGTGATTCTGTTACGGTTATTATACTATAGATTTATGCAGTATGCCCACAAGAAAATGAATCTCAGGGTTGTGTATGGTGATATATATGCACTTTGATAATAAATTGAACTTTAAATCACTGCAGTTTCACAAGTAGCAAGCAAGTGGCTGTGGACCCCCATCTCATGCCCAGAAGAACTTCAATTCATATTTTTAATACCAGGCATATTTGTTTTTATAAAACCTTGGAGAATAAATATTTTTACAAATTTGTCAAGAAATGAAGAATTCCCTGCTGCTGATGTAGAATAATTCGGTGTGGCTAATCTTGGTGAACACCTTAAAGCAGCCAGCTTAATTCTTTTTGACTTTTTTCCCCTGAAGACTAACTGCTTTCTCCTCATCAAATCACAGCTCACTGGAGAGGATGTTAATATGCAACATTATGCACAATTCCGTGTAATTAATTAAGCATTGTTCTTCAGAGAATGCTTCTATTATTATCTAATTAGGTTCAGCCGATAGTCTTGGCATCTAATTTACTTCGACGCTCCCACTATTTCTGTGTCTACATCCTGCATCATGTCTCCCAACAACCTTCAATTCATCACCGCAAGTGTCACAGCTCAGCACCTTGTCCCAGGTGCAAAACACACACACACACACACACACACACACACACACTCTCTACAAACACACTGCCGCAGCAGACAGGGAAACTGTGCAAAGAAAATTAAACCCCGGGAAAGACACATACTTTCAGCTGGAAATGTCATAGACTGCACCACACAGAATAGCACAGCACCGAACAAGCCTTTCAGCCATCGTGACTATGCTAAAAATGCTGCCAAATTAGGACTAAATCTCTTCTGCCTGTACATGATCCACATCCCTCCTTGCCCTGTACATTCATGTGGTCAGTCTAAACCTCTTAAACACCTCTATTGTATCAGGATAATGGGTGTGTGGGGTATCCTCTGGTGAAGGGGCTTGGCATTTCCATTCTCGGACAGCTGACTTATCTTTGGTCCCCATCGGATCTCGGCTCTCACCCGTAGTTCCGAGTAGCAGTCTGCACGCGACAGCGGCCACGCCCCAGTACACTGCTTCAACAGGCGGGCCAAACCAGGTGAGGGTAGCTGGTGGGCCTCATACCCCAGTGAGGTAGGGACATGCCTGTCCCAGCGTGCGAGGTCACCTCCAGCGGACGGGACGGACGAGATCTACAGTGAGATCCAACGGTCAGGAAGGTGGTTCTGCAGCTCATCGTGGAGAGCGAGGGGCATGACAAGGCACAGAAGACGTCATTATCACTCGCTGCAACCAAGGAAGACCACAGTTTCTTTCGTTTGTTCATACCCCTGGACCCAGATCCCTGAGGTTAAGAGAGTGGAAATGCCCCAGTGCGGTGGCTTTTCCATGTTAAAACTCTCCCAGGCAGTTCTCCTGTCATCGTTGGACATGATGGACAGCCGCCACTATACAGACAAAATGCTGGAGGAACCCAGCAGGTCAGGCAGCATCTACATAGAGAATAAACAGTCGACATTTCAGGCTGAGAGCCTTTGTCAGTGCTGCCATGGGAAGTTGTGGAAGCAGATTGGATGAGCCAATGTCCCTGGCAGCCCCAGCATCACCATCATCACCATCATCATGTGCCATGTCCTTGATGACACCCACCACTGTGTCAAAAAAAACTTTCCCCCTTTCGTTTTAAATGTACGTCCTCTGCGATTTGACATTTCTACCCTGGGCAAAAGATTCTGACATTCCACAATTTTGTAAACTTCTAGCAGGTCCCCCCACAGCTTCCAGCACTCCAGAAAAAAGACAATCTAAGCTTGTCCATCCTGTTCTTTATAGCTCCTGCCCTCTGTTCCAGGTGGCATCTTGGTGAGCCTCTGCCACACCCTCTCCAATGCCCTGACACTCTTTTCCATAATGGTGAGACCAAACTGCATCCAATACTCCAAACGAGAACCAAATTTTTTACACAACTACGACATGACTTCCTTACTCTTATACCCAATGCTCTAACCAGTGAAGGCATGATTGCGATATGTGTTGCCTATTTATTTATTGCTGTGATTATCATTATTATTTGCACTGTTTGTTGTCTTTTGACATTGGCTGTTTGTCCATCCTGTTCACTGATCCTATTGTATTGGATTGAGGTCAAGAGCCGTGAAGTAATGTTGTAGCTCTGTAAAACCATGGTTAAACCACACTTGGAATATTGTGTTCAGTTCTGGTCCTCTCATTATAGGAAGCATGAAGAACCTTTGGAGAGGATGCAGAGGAGATTTACAAAGGACTTTGCCTTGATCAGAGAGCATGTCTTATGAGGATAGATGAGCAAGCTTTAGAATGGAGGAGGATGACTGTTGATTCGATAGAGGTGTACAAGCTGATAAGAGGCATAGATCGAGTGGACAGCCAGAGATTTTTTTTTCCCTAGAGCTGAAACGGCTAATGCAAGGGGACATAATTTTAAGGAGAAAGGTATAGGGGAGGTGTCAGAGGGAGGCATTTTTACACAGAGAGTGGTGGGTGCATGGAACACATGGCCAGGAGTGGTGGTAGAGGTAGGTACATTAGGGGCATTTAAGAAATAGATAGATAGATAGATACACTTTATTAATCCCGAGGGAAATTTGGTTTCATTAAGCACATGGACAATGGAAAAATGGAGGGCTGTGGAGGAGGGAAGGGTTACACTGATCTTAGACTAGTTTAAAAGGGTGGTGCAACATTGTGGTTTGAAAGGTCTGTACTGTGCTGTAGTCCTATGTTCTACTATATGTTCTATCTCCTGTGCAGTCACTTTCAGTGAGCCGACAAGCTCTGTGCACATTGGTGCTGTTAAGCATCTGGCCATTAACAGTATGGCAGGACCCTTTACAGAACTGATATGCCTCACAGACAGCCACATCTGCGCCAGGTGCCTCGAGCTGCAGCTTCTTAGGGACCACGTCAGGGAACTGGAGATGCAGCTCGATGATCTTTGTCTGGGCAGGGAAAGTGAGGAGGTGATAGAGAGGAGCTATAGACAGGTAGTCACACCGGGGCCTCGGGAGACAGAGAAGTGGGTAACAGTCAGGAGAGGGAAGGGCAAGAGTCAGATACTAGAGGGTACCTCTGTGGCTGTCCCCCTTCACAATAAGTATTCCTGTTTGAGTATTGTTAGGGGAGTGGGGGGGCCCTACCTGGGGGAGGCAACAGTGGCTTAGTTAGGGAGCCCAAGACTTTTGCACAGTACTATATTTGTCAACGTGGAGTGGAGAACGAGGACGAGTTTGTAAATCTGGTGGGAGCAAAGGATTTTGTGAATGGCAAGATTGGAACACCATGGGAGGGGTGTGGGACAGCTGGTAGGGAAGGAGTGCTGGGGTGGGGGGTGGTGTGGGTGAAGACACACCCAGCTCCGAGACACCAGGCAAGGTCATTTGATTCCAAACAATCGGTTTACTGATCATTGCAGAATGTCTCTCTGGTGCTTCCTGCTCCATCCCCTCTCTCTCCCTCTTTTCCCAACCATGATTCCCCTCTCCCTGTCCCCTTCCCACTCTCAGTCCACCATAGAGTCCCCTATCAGAAGCAGGTTTATCATCACTCACATACTGCATGTCATGAAACTTGTTTTTGTGCAATACATAAAATTATATAGAGTATGTATATATAGAGCTAGGGTGCCCAAGACCTTTGTACACACCAGATTCAGTAACACATCGCAGGACAGCGTGACAACATTAAACCCCACTGATCCCCATTTTCCTGTGCTGTCCATGCTAGGGCAAGACTACTGATTCTCAGTCACTGAAGTGTTATTGGACCATGGACTGACATCAGGGGAGTTCTTCGTCATCTCTGAACTGTCTCTAACCGCTGCAGGAATATCTATGACTCCACTCCCCTTACCTCTCACAGTCACGCATGCCTCCCCCAACCCTCCTCTACCCAGTCTCTCCCATCCTTCACCAGTAGAAATGCTCCATTCCCCCTCCCACCAACGTGTCTCCCATCCTTCACCAGCAGGAATGCCTGGTCTCCCCTCAGAAGGTTCACTCACCCCTCCTCTTTGTTTGAGCAAAAGTCTCAGATACGATAATCTCTCGGCCACAAGACTTTTCTTTATGCTCTCTGACCCTTGAACCTCAGCTGTTCGGAGAACTAAGCCACGTTTAGCCCTGCTACAGCAACAACTGGTGAACTCCCACATCTGATGACTGCAGCACACTGCAGTGCTCAGAGATCCTAGCTGTAACCAACAGAAGCCCCATTCTTTTCCTCGTCCTGTCACATGCTGGGCAGGTCTATATCTGGGGCACAATATTTGTCCAAGGTCTCCACAGATGTCAAGGTGAAGGGGCCGCATTCTGTGATCAGCCACATTCCAACAACGCCAGTGAGTGCTGACAGATGATTCCACACACACAGCACGTCCGGGGAAGTTAATTCTGGAGACGTTGGGAATTATCTTCTCCTCAGACGTGCACATGGCAGAACATGGTGCTTATTGTAACACTTCACAGTGCCTGTGATCGGAAGATCAGGGTTTGGTTCCTGCCATTGTCTGTAAGGAGTTTGCTCACTCTCTCTACAGCTGCGTGGGTTTCCTCTGGGTGCTCTGGTTTCCTCCCACGTTTCAAAGATGTCAGGGTAGTATTAGTAAATTCTGGGCATTCTACGTATGTTGGCGCCGGAAGAATGGCGGCACTAGTGAGTGGCCCCCAGCACTTCCTCGGACTGTATTGGTCGTTGACACAAAACAACTTATTTCGACTGCGTTTCAATGTTTTGGTATAGGGTGTCAAGTAAATCTTACCAAAGCATTACTTGGTGATTCAGCAGGAGTCATACATTAATTATTTTTCTCGCTGTGATCTCAGATGCCATCCAACACTTTCAAGCAGGAGGGGTAAAACTTCTTCAGCAGCTGTTGGGAAGATGGCAGACAGGTTTGGGGCAGAATGGAACAGCAGAAGGAGATCAGGAATGATGGAGTTTTGTGAGGAGATAGACAGATTCTAGATATGAAAGGCTTTGAGGAATCAGGGAGAAGCTGGGAATATAGTATTTGAATAAAGGATTAGCCATGAGCGTTCTATCCAAAGGGCTGAATGCCCATCTCCTCAGAGCCTCCAGACTAGGTGCTGCCAACCTGGGGTCCATGACCTTGCTCAATGGTGTTGGCCCATGGCATGAGAAAGGTTGGGATCTCCTGATTCTGACTTTTCACACCCTGAACTTGGTTTTCACAGTGATGTAAAGTGTGGTTTGTTGCAGGAAACTGCAGCCGGGTCCAACAAGCCTGATCTGACTTTGCCTTGTTGCACACACTCCCTCGCTCTTACTTCATCTAATCGCATTTGTCCAGAGGACACCACACGGTTCTGTGCCCAGGGATGAAACTCACTCCACTCCTCTACGCCAACATCTTCCACAACCATACCTGCCCACCCCATATGGCAGTGGCCCTGAGAGTTGGCAATGTGCAATTGACATATAGAGAAGGAAGCTGACAGAGGGACACAGGTAGGAGACCTCACCATGCGAGTCATGTCTAAAATTAGAGGGCATAGGTCCGGGGCAGGGATAGGATCGAAAGAAGAACATTTTAGAATCTGGAATGCACTCCCTGAAAGGGTGGATAGTGGCGGCAAAGACCCACACAGTACTGAAGTTTGTTGACCAATTACTAGTAAATGGGATTAGTGAGGATGGGTACCTGTGGTCACTGCTGAGGTGTATTCTGGAGTTATGGTATATAGCAAATATTAATTCAAGCAGCAATCAGTCTTCAGAGTGGAACAGGGATTGTAGATTGAGTTTAAAATGCAGTTCAGAACAATAGTCTTCTTGGAGCTGTGGACTGGGGTCGATTGCAAGTGTAAGAATACTCTGTTTGACCTGAGATGCCCACAAATGCATGAATGCAGCCAGAGTCAGTGGGGATTAATGTTCGTTTTGTGTGTCTGGAGTGTTGCTGTGAAGACAGAGATGTTTGAAAACAATATGTAATTCAAAGGAAGCACTGTAGATTCATTGTAACTGTAGAATGGTCCGGCTGTTACCTTTGATCCTTAGCATGTAAAAATGTCATGTAAAATTGGGCCAGGCAGGCCTCTTCTTTCATGAGTGTCTCCAGTATGATGCCTGCTGCTTGTTTTGCTAAAAAAAGACTTCTATATCCACCAGCTTCAGTGTCTCTCCAGGATCTTTGTTCACAGTCACAACAGTCAGGTTCGATGTGATGGGCTGAGGGAACAAAGTCTGTGCTGTGTGACTCCACAAAGCCCTGAAGGTATTAGACGCTACAACTAACTAGAAACGAGGTGCCCCATTTTATATTTGGTAGAAAAACGTTAATGGCACAGATCAACCAGCGCATTGATTCTCTGCCAGCTCCCAGTGAAGGGAATCCATTACCTCTGTTCTCCTGCTCCTTTCCTATGGCCCTCCTCATCATCTCGTTTGAATGCCATCCAATCCCCCTTAGACAGCCCTGATTTGTCGTCTACTGGCCAAGAATTCGGGATCATAATCACTGTTATACATCTACCTACCCAAACCTTAAACCTGACTCCTGATGAGAACAATTCTCTCTACCTTCTCAAAAGCCAGCATGATCACATCCATCTCAATCAAGTTTCTTCTGACCCTTGCTGTCCAATGTGGACACCAGCCTCTCCAGTTTAACAGTGGGGCTGTAACCCCGGATGCAATGCTAGGAGTCCTCCGGGAGATCTATCCTGCACTCACTCAAGGGTCTTCTCACCCAAATGTAAGGACGCTAGAATCCACTTCATTTACACCCACATGAAACTTTCTGATGCAAGTTTGCCAATAAGAATCTGTGTTGCATGTGGATAATGTTCCTTGTTTAGGTCAGGATAAACTACTAAATATGAAGTGTGTTCATCTACCTGGTAAAATGATTTTACTGGCACAGACCCCTGGTTAACATTAAGACTCTTACCAACCTGAAAAATATTTATTTATTGAGATACAACATGGAACAGGTCCTTCCAGCCCTGTGATCTGTGCCACACAGCAATGCCCTGATTTAATCCTAGCCTAGTTACAGGACAGTTTACAATGACCAAATGGTACGCCTTTGGACTGGGGAGGAAACTGGAGCACCCGGAGGAAACCCACGTGGTCATGGTGAGAACGTACAAACCCCTCACAGGCAGCTGCAGGAACTGAACCCGGTTGCCTTCAGTGTAAAGTGTTGTGCTAACCACTACACTACCGAGCTGTCCTATTATACACCACACACAGAACAATGGAGGAACTCAGCAGGGCAGACAGCCTCTAGGGAGGGAAAGGAACAGTTGACATTTTAGACTGTCCCAGTTTGAGGGTTTGCTCTCAGCCTGGAGCATTGACTGTCCAATCCCCTCCACAAATGCTGCCTGATCTGCTGAGTTCCTCCAGCATTTTGAGTGTGTGCCTCAGATCTCCACTATCTGCAGAATCTCTTGTGTCTCCAAATATCCTGTTGCTTTATTTGTTAATTGGAAAGTTTTATCAATAAGATCATGCAATAACAATACTGTCAAGAGCTGCCTGAGCCTGGATTCCTATTGACAAGATGTTGTTCACAAGTCAAAGTGAATTCAGGAGAATTTTGCTGTGCACTGCATCGTACATCAGGAGTGATAGAAATCTGGCTCATGTACGCACTTGTTCAATATGTGCCATTGTAAATTTGTCATCATTTATAATGAAAAGTACTTCTGGTAAACTTACCGAGTTTATTTACACCCAGGCTCCAGAGGCCATCTAGCCAGCTAAATCTCGAGAGATTACACAGTGTCAATAAAATTCATGAAAGTGAATGAGTGAACAAACATTGTAGGCTTAGTATCGATTAATCATCCAACAAAAATATTACTTCACTGTAAACTGGCACTGATGTGAACACCAGCAATTTTATTGCTCTGGTGCAAAGGTCAAGTTTATACCTTAAATTAAAATCCCAAGTAGGCAGTTAAATTGCAAACACGAAGGATGATTGGACAAATGGAAAAGCTCAGAGAGAGAATGGTCCAAGTACCGTCAGAGTGTAACGTGCATCCCATAAGTTGTGTGACTGGTCAGAGACAGACACAACACACTTCCTTTCGTCAGCCGGACTAGGACCACTCTCACATAGGGAGCTGAAAGTGATGTTACCTCCCGCGACATTAAAACACTACTCTAGTCAGACTTTTCTCTTTGCAGACTGCCACACTGTGTACAGTCACACTGTTGCACATCATCCAGTGAAGCTTGTCTGTGACGTCTCGGAGTCGTGTCACATGTTGGGACCAATTCTTATTACGTTATATGTTAATGACCTGGATGATGGAATTGATGGCTTTGTTGAAAAGTTTGCAGACGATATGAAGATAGTGAAGGGGCAAGTAGTCTTGACGATGTAGAGAGGCTACAGAAGGACTCAGATAGATTAGGAGAATGAGCAAAGAAATAGTAAATGGAATTCAGTGTCGGGAAGGGTATGGTCATGCACTTTGGTGGAAGAAATGAAATTCTTGTTGACTATTTTCTAAATGGAGAGAAAATACAAAAAACTGAGATACAAAGGGACTTGGGAGTCCTTGTGCACGATTCCCCAAAGGATATTTTGCGGTTGACTCTGCAGTGAGGAAGGCAAATGCAGTGTTAGCATTCATTTAAAGAGGACTAGAATATAAAAGCAAGGATGTAATGTTGAGACTTTATAAAGCACTGGTGAGGCCTCACTTGGAATATTGTGAGCAGGTTTGGGCCCTTTATCTTAGAAAGGATGTGCTGAAACTGGAGAGGGTTCAAAGGAGGTTCACAAAAATGATTCTAGGATTGAATGGTTGTCATATGGTTTGATAGCGCTGGGCTGTATTCACTAGAATACAGAAGAATACGGGGTGACCTCACTGAAACCTATCAAATGGCGAAAGGACTTGATAGAGTGCTTGTGGAGAGGATGTTTCCTATGGTGAGTGAGTCCAAAACCGGAGGACACAGCCTCAGAATAGAGGGGCATCCTTTTGGAATGGAGATGAGGAGGAATTTCTTTAGCCAGAGATTGGTGGATCTGTGGAATTCGGTGCCACAGGGCAAGTCTCTATGTATATTTAAGTCAGAGGTTGATAGATTATTGATTGGCCAGGGCATGAAGGGATATGGGGAGAAGGTAGGAGATTGGGTCTAAGAGGGAAATGGATTAGCTATGATGAAATGGCAGACTCAATGGGCCAAATGGCCTAATTCTGCTTCTATATCTTATGGCTATGAATGATGAAAGCTTTGCATCATGGTCCCTTACCTCGGCAGAGAAAAATTATGCTCAGATTGACAGAAAGTTTTGAGTCTGGTTTGGAGTGTAAAACATTTTAACCAATACTTGTATGGGAGTGAGTTACTGACCATCAATCCCTCGTCTCCAGTTTCAGTCCACAGAAGGGAGCTTCACCATTAGCAGCCGCACAAATACAGAGATGGGCTCTGTTTCTTGGAGGACACTAAAGGGTGAAGGTTGAACGTGTGAGGGGTAATGTTTAATGGAGATGTGAGGGTCACTTTGCTTCAATCACAGAGTGAGTAGGTATGTAGAACATGCTGCCAGGGGAGGGAGTGCAGCTACTCAGGCAGGCTCACAAACAGGGAATAGAGGAACTCGGACCATGTGCTGTATGATTCCGTGCTCCGTGTCCAACATGAAACTTTGCAAATCAGATTTGGTGCAGGAAAATTAATTTAAAGCAACCGAGAATGAAGGAATGTGCAAGGAGACAATCTCCCAGCTCAGTGCTCCAGAGATCTGAATCCACGGCCCAGGCTGACAGGTGGTTGCCGGATCAAGAGAATGCTGCACTGCGTGAGGTGTTACCTTTCACTGTGAATATTAAACACTTGCCTTCTCAGGTGAAAGGCTTCAAGGGTGAAAGTGACCACTGCCTCCCCCCACCACAACCATCAGCATCACTGCCATCAGTGTACTGACCAATCTCCATTCCTTTGTTAATATTACTGAAATGTTGCCTCGTGGTTGTTTTTATTTTAGCTTGGGGGAGTTTTTTTTTCCATTTCTCTACGTGCCAACTATGTCAAAGTTGAGTTTATTATCATACGCATAAGTAGATAAGTAGTGGTCTGACTGCAGGTCATGGGACTAGGCAGTTTAAATGGTTCAGCACGAATTAGACGGGCTGAAGGGCCAGTTTCTGTACTGTACTTTCCTATGATGTTGTGGCTCTGTACGTCTGGAAGGAAGCTGCACGCTCTCCCCAAGATTGCATGGGTTTCCTCCGTGTGCTCCAGGTTCCCCTCAATTCCAAAGACGCACAGGTTAGTTGGTTAATTGCATACATGGTGTGATTGGTTAGCATGGGTTAATTAGGCTGGAAGGGCCTCTGTGAAAAAAAATTAATGCATTCATTCATTCATTCATTCATTTATTCATTTATTCATTTATTTATTGGGTGATTTAATTGTTGAGATAAAGCACAGAGCAGACCCTGCTAGCCCTTTGAGTCACGCCTGCCAGCAACCCGCCATTTTACCCAAAGCCTAGTCATGGGACGATTTACAATGAACAATTAGCCTACCAAATGATCCATCTTTGGACTGCGAGTGGAAATCAGCGCACCCAGAGGTGGTCACAGGGAGAACGTACAAACTCCTTACAGGCAGTGAACCCAAATTGCTGGTACTGTAAAGCGCTGTGCTAACCACCACACCACTGTGCACTGAAAAACTTGCTGCAGCATCACAGACACAGTTTCTACACAGTGAGGTGCCTGATGCGAAGTCGGGAGGTGTGGTTGCGACTGCATTGGCTCTCCTTACCACTGTCACACCGCTCTGCACTGTTACTTTACTGGCACACCAAGATCACCTTCAAATCCTTGAAGGTGGCGAAGACAAGGAAGGGAATAATTAATGAAGACTCGACCTAATTCATCTGAGATAGTCCTAGTTTGATGTGGTCTGGATTTACCCCACCTGGTGTGGTTAGTTGTGACTTGGGATAACCAGAAGACCAACACACCGCAGGAGCAGAATTAGACCATTCAGACCATTGCCTGCTCCACCATTCCATCATGGCTGATTTATTATTCCTCTCAACCCATTCTCCTGCCTTTTCTTCGTAATCTTTGATACACTTACTAATCAGAACCTATCAACCTCTGCTTTAAATACATGCAATGATTTGGCTTCCACAGTCATCTGTGGCAATGAATTCCACAGATTCACCACCCTCAGGCTAAATAAATTGTTCAGAATCTGTTCAAAAGAGATGTCCTCCTATTCAAAGTTGAAAGTGCATTTTATTATCAGAGTACATACATGTCCCCATATTCAACCCTAAGATTCTTTTTCCTGCGGGCATACTCAGAAAATCTATAGAGCAGTAACTGTAAACAGGGTCAATGAAAGAGCAGGGGAACAGAAGATGACAAACTGTTGAAAAACAGCTATAAATAACAATAAATAACAAGAGTGTGAAATAACAAGATAAAGAGGCGGTGTCCTGTTGTCCTAGACTACCCCACCCACTGTGGTTGGGTGTGATCTGAGTTCACCCCACCCACTGTGGTTGGGTGTGATCTGAGTTTACCCCACCCACTGTGGTTGGGTGTGATCTGGGTTCACCTCAGCCAGTGTGGTTGGGTGTGATCTGAGTTTACCTCAGCCAGTGTGGTTGGGTGTGATCTGGGTTCACCTCAGCCAGTGTGGTTGGGTGTGATCTGGGTTTATCTCAGCCACTGTGGTTGGGTGTGATCTGGGTTTATCTCAGCCAGTGTGGTTGGGTGTGATCTGGGTTTATCTCAGCCAGTGCGGTTGGGTGTGATCTGGGTTTATCTCAGCCAGTGTGGTTGGGTGTGATCTGGGTTCACCTCAGCCAGTGCGGTTGGGTGTGATCTGGGTTTATCTCAGCCAGTGTAGTTGGGTGTGATCTGGGTTCACCTCAGCCAGTGTGGTTGGGTGTGATCTGGGTTTATCTCAGCCAGTGCGGTTGGGTGTGATCTGGGTTCACCTCAGCCAGTGTGGTTGGGTGTGATCTGGGTTCACCTCAGCCAGTGTGGTTGGGTGTGATCTGGGTTTATCTCGGCCAGTGTGGTTGGGTGTGATCTGGGTTTATCTCAGCCAGTGTGGTTGGGTGTGATCTGGGTTCACCTCGGCCAGTGTGGTTGGGTGTGATCTGGGTTTATCTCGGCCACTGTGGTTGGGTGTGATCTGGGTTTATCTCGGCCACTGCGGTTGGGTGTGATCTGGGTTCACCTCAGCCACTGTGGTTGGGTGTGATCTGGGTTTATCTCAGCCACTGTGGTTGGGTGTGATCTGGGTTTATCTCAGCCACTGTGGTTGGGTGTGATCTGGGTTTATCTCAGCCACTGTGGTTGGGTGTGATCTGGGTTTATCTCAGCCAGTGTGGTTGGGTGTGATCTGGGTTCACCTCAGCCAGTGTGGTTGGGTGTGATCTGGGTTTATCTCAGCCAGTGTGGTTGGGTGTGATCTGGGTTCATCTCAGCCAGTGTGGTTGGGTGTGATCTGGGTTCACCTCAGCCAGTGCGGTTGGGTGTGATCTGGGTTTATCTCAGCCAGTGTGGTTGGGTGTGATCTGGGTTTATCTCAGCCACTGTGGTTGGGTGTGATCTGGGTTTATCTCAGCCAGTGTGGTTGGGTGTGATCTGGGTTTATCTCAGCCAGTGTGGTTGGGTGTGATCTGGGTTCATCTCAGCCAGTGTGGTTGGGTGTGATCTGGGTTCACCTCAGCCAGTGCGGTTGGGTGTGATCTGGGTTTATCTCAGCCAGTGTGGTTGGGTGTGATCTGGGTTTATCTCAGCCAGTGCGGTTGGGTGTGATCTGGGTTCACCTCAGCCAGTGTGGTTGGGTGTGATCTGGGATCACCTCAGCCATTGTGGTTGGGTGTGTTCTGGGTTTATCTCAGCCACTGTGGTTGGGTGTGATCTGGGTTTATCTCAGCCAGTGTGGTTGGGTGTGATCTGGGTTCACCTCAGCCAGTGTGGTTGGGTGTGATCTGGGTTCACCTCAGCCAGTGTGGTTGGGTGTGATCTGGGTTTATCTCAGCCACTGTGGTTGGGTGTGATCTGGGTTTATCTCAGCCAGTGCGGTTGGGTGTGATCTGGGTTCACCTCAGCCACTGTGGTTGGGTGTGATCTGGGTTCATCTCAGCCAGTGTGGTTGGGTGTGATCTGGGTTTATCTCAGCCAGTGTGGTTGGGTGTGATCTGGGTTTATCTCAGCCACTGTGGTTGGGTGTGATCTGGGTTTATCTCAGCCAGTGTGGTTGGGTGTGATCTGGGTTTATCTCAGCCAGTGTGGTTGGGTGTGATCTGGGTTTATCTCAGCCACTGTGGTTGGGTGTGATCTGGGTTTATCTCAGCCACTGTGGTTGGGTGTGATCTGGGTTTATCTCAGCCACTGTGGTTGGGTGTGATCTGGGTTTATCTCAGCCACTGTGGTTGGGTGTGATCTGGGTTTATCTCAGCCAGTGCGGTTGGGTGTGATATGGGTTCACTTCAGCCAGTGTGGTTGAAGGCTGTAGTCTTGTTCAGTTCGCAGCCCAGACTTCCTTTCCTTCCCCACACAGGACTCAGCATGATGGTGTGAGTTGAAAAGAAAAGAGTGTGCTGGGGGTCAACGCTTTGATAAAATGTGCTAGAGTTAGCAGTGACAGCGAGTTACAGTAGTGGAATAAATTATTAGAAGTCATCTCCAGTTCAGCTATAATTGAACATAAACAATGTCTCTCATCCCAAATTGAAGGTTATGCAAAAGAACGGATGGTTGGGATTAATTACATTGGATCTGTACAAGGCGATTCATCACATTTATAAATACAAGCCCTTCGCAGCAAGCTACCCGCACTGGCTGGATAAACAATAAAATTATAGATTGAATTTTACACAAGGATGACTGCGTTGTTTTTTGGGATGGAACTGTTGTGACAATGAAGGTCAGATGCAGACTACCGTCCCTACACTTCTGAATGAAAGTATTAAGTCAGGCCTAGCACAACGAATGCTGAGCTAACCTTACTTCAAGCCATAACAGTGCGTCTTAAATCAGAAAGGTTCCTTCGAATGTTGGTGCAGACCTTCCTTTCAAAGTTCAAGGAACATTTATTGTCAAAGTGCGTATATGATACCATATACAACCTTGAATATTTTTTAAACTTAGAGACACAGCACAGGACCCAGAGAGCCCGTGGCATCAATTACACCCATGTGACCAATTAACCTCCTAACCCATTGTCTTTGGAATGTGGGAGGAAACCAGAGTGTCCAGAGGAAACCCACACGGTCACAGGGAGATCACACAAACTTCTCATCTCTGTACAAATGGTAGTGGGAATTGAACCTGCGTCACTACACCGTAATGATTCTACGCTCACCTCTACACCACCATGACTGCCCAAGCCTTTACTGGAGAAATAAAATACAATGGGTCTGTGAAACACATAGATTAGCAAGAACTGTCAAACAACCAACGTGCAAAAGAAGAGAAACTGCGCAAATACAAAAATACAGAGTTAAAATATAAAAATCCTTTGTTTCCGGAGCTGAATAGGATCAGTACTGGGAACAAACAGGAACTTCAGAACACATCATTAATCACTTTAGAAACTCCATCCAGGAGGAAGCGAATATGCTTTAGTCTTCATCGTTTGATGATTCCTAGGACAGGTCGTCAAGGAAATTTCATCCCGTCTCCAGTGAGAAAGAACTGATCAGAACATCTCCCCAACCTACCAGGGGGAGTCTAAATAAAGGTACCTGTGGAGCGGAACTCAGTTGTACACTCCCCCCACCCCGGAGTTTGTTACACAGCCCCCTCAGTATATTGTATAGCTCACCTGGGAGTAAATTATACAGCCCCCCCCCACCCCCACCTGGGTGCATTATACATAGCCTGGAGTTTCTCCACCAGCCAAAGATTCACAACAGTGAACCCACGTTTCTCAGATAATTAATCCCTCATCCCCTCATCAAAACACCCTATCCTGCCGAGCGAAATATGTGTCCATGAATCCAGACTTTAGCGAAGCATGTAGCCAGAGTAATCTGGGAACAATGCACAGTTTAGGTTTGACCAAATCTTGTGTAAAAAATTAACAGCATCCTGTACAGCCGCATGGATGATGCCAGAGCCCAAAGTCTCCTGGGGTTCCCACTGGAGAAACTGCCTCTCAGTACAACTCTACTGCAACACTGCCTGGGACGCACAGCTGGAGAAAGGCACTCTTGTCTTCTGTACTCTCCCACTGAGAGTGCTCTGGAGGAGTGAATCCTGCAGTGACCCAGACCAGAGTTACTCCCGGTTCAGAGTGTAAAATCGACAAAGAAATGGCTGCTGAGCTACACCGAGACAAAAAAGCATTGCCCATACAAAGCGCTGCCCTTTCTAATCTCCTCCTGCCTCTTGTCTGCCTTTCAACCAGCCCACTCACGCATGCTGACCCCCTTCCAGATGCTGAAGCCATTAATTGTAGCTTTGACACATTGCCCTGTCTGGGAGTGACAGATGGTTTTCAGAATGTAGCATTCCTTCAAAAAGTCCTCTGCAAAGCACTGCAAAGGCAGGAGCAGCAGGGGACTTTCACGCTGCGGCTCCGGCAGTCTGCTAAATGGGCTATTAGAACCTTTGGTGTCAGAGCCCCATTTAGTCAGGAAGGAGGCTGCTCTAAAGACATGCAAAATACCAACTATTCCCTTCAATGGCTGTTACGTGTGCAATGTCCACTTGATCAGTCCGTTACATTGTTGTCTGCAGACACTGCTGCGTTATTCTCTGAATGCATTAGTGCCAGATGCATTGTGCAGTGTGTCGCGATTTGGCTTCATCTCTGGGGAACAGGGCAAGAGGGCTACTTAGTTAAAAACTCAGCAAAACCCAACGTCTGCAACATGACATGAAATACTCGTGGACTGTCACGAACTGCCAAGGTGTTGAAACAGTTCAGCAATGCAAATCTACACTTAACTACAGTACGCTCTGCAGGTGCAGGCCCAATGAAAACTTCAACAAGAGATCCCGTTACAAGGAAGTATTAAAAATGTGAAATGATGTCATCGACAGCTTTAAATGGAGGGATTCACCTACAAACTGGAATCAGTTATAGTGGCCCCTGTTTACGAGAAGTAACACAACTCTTTGCCCCAACAGACCCCACACACTGAACAGACGTTATTTATTGTAACATGCTTTGAGAAATCGAGCCTGCAAAGAATGCCGGAAAATGCAGGTTGTCTATTTAAGTTATTATTTATTCTGAAAACCATTTCAAGAAAGATTACTTAGAGGAATATTTAATGTTAGCCTCATCTTTCAAGAACTCTGCAACTCATTTTGTTAGTTTCATTTATTTCGAAGTTCAAAATAATTTTATTATCAAAGTACATCTATGTCACCATATACCACCCTAAGATTCATCTCCCTGTGGGCATACTCAGCAAATCTATAGAATAGTAACTATAACAGGGTCAATGAAAGATCAACTAGAGTATAGGAGACAACAAACTATGCAAATTCAAATATAAATAAATAGTAATAAATAACAAGAACATAAGATAATGAGATAAAGTGTCCTTAAAGTGAGATCATTGGTTGTGGGAACATCTCAAGGAACAGACAAATGAGTGTAGTTATCTCCTTTTGTTCAAGAGCCTGATGGTTGAGGAGTAACTGTTCTTGAGCTGGTGATGTGAGTCCTGAGACACCTGTACCTTCTACCTGATGGCAGCAGCGAGAAGAGAGCATGGCCTGGGTGGTGAGGATCTTCCATGAAGGATGTGCCTTTCCTATGTCAATATTTCATGTAGATGTACCTTCTACCTTATGGCAGCAGCTACTTTTTGTTTTTTGCATATTGTCTTATTTTACAGATTTGTTGGTCTCTGTGTACAGCGTTTCATTGACTCTATTGTATTTCTTCGTTCTTACTGTGAATGCCTGCGAGAAAATGAATCCCAGGGTTGTACACGGAGACAATAAATTTACTTCAAACTTTGATTCAGTGCTGCATGTTGAAATGAATGTATAAATATTTAGCTGCAGAATTATTTCACTTCACGGTAACATGGGTTGGCACGTCAACGTAGAAGTTAGCGTAAATAAATGGGGTTGTTTATTTATTTATTTATTTATTGAACCGGTGTTTCCAGCCCTTTGAGCCGTGCTGCTCAGCAGTCCTCCAATTTAACCCTTGCCTAATCATGGGACAATTAACAATGAGCAATTAACCTACCAATGGGTACGTCTTTGGACAGTGGGTGGAAATCGGAGCACCCAGAGAAAACCCACGCTGTCACAGGAAGAATGTACAAACTCCTTATAGGCAGTGGCGGGAATTGAACCTGAGTCGCTGGTACTGTAAAGCGTTGTGCTAACGACTACACCACCGTGCTGGCCCATCACACACTTAAAACCATCTCAAGAAGCAATGTGACCAAGTGTAAAAGCAACCTTGGAGAAAGGAAGACTTGCAGGTGGTGACGAGTGCTCGGCAATCGGACTAGGTAGTGCAGGAATGCCTTCATTTTAGGATTTTAAAGCTCCTAAATCCTTCTGAATGAAGAATAATTTTAGACCTGAACAGTGCTAGTAATGGAACACACACACAATATGCTAGAGAAACTCAGCAGGTCAGGCAGCAATGAGTGGCAGTAACGTGTTTTTCACCCTGATGAGCACCATGAACAAAAAATATACACTTAAATATAACAATATCTCCAAAGGTATTCTACCGACCAGTGGCGTAATGATTTCAGCACCGGACTTCGAGGCGAGAGTCCTGGGTTCGAATCCAGCCGGCTCCTCGTACACTTTCCATCCGTGTTGGGTCGAGCGTTGAGCAACCCAGCCTTCGTAAAACACAGACAGAAATGCTAAAGAAACAGCTAGGTGA
The DNA here is from genome assembly GCF_963921235.1 of Mobula hypostoma. Taxonomy (NCBI): domain Eukaryota; kingdom Metazoa; phylum Chordata; class Chondrichthyes; order Myliobatiformes; family Myliobatidae; genus Mobula; species Mobula hypostoma. The sequence goes on along the minus strand of NC_086109.1, from coordinate 3,570,684 downwards.
CCACCCGATGCACCACAGGGTGCGGAGAGGAGCAACCACAATCACAAAAGTCTCCAAAGGTATAGAATTCAGACAGTAATAAGTTATCATGCCTGAAACAAAGTTCTTTTAGTTCCAGAAATACTCCTACCTGTTTTACGAGAAGATGCAATGGGGTGAATGGACAATATGGAATCCCACCTATGCCTCTGGAACTCTGGGCTGGGGATGGGGAGAGAGGGGGGCTTCCTGTTTGTGAACGTGGACGAGATACCATTCACTCTCACTGACCTCCAGCAGAGGGTTCTCTGTTGTCTAACTCCAGCCTGTACAGCCACGGATAATGCTCCCCGCGTGAGCATCTGCTGCTCTGCCCAGAGCACACGATATTAAGAATACATTAAACAGATTTAAACAGGCAGAGTTCAAAATTCTCCCAGCTTGGTATACATTTCATTGTTGACACACATGAGAAATAGCTACAGGGAATGCAAATTACATTAAATGACTGTTCCCTTTGAGCTGTCTTGAATTGGATTTAAAAAGAATGCCGTAGTGTAGTCAGCGGCTTTCCAATCCAGTGCTGGGCTGGGTAGACTGTGTCTGTGGTTGTCGGTATTTACCATCATTGGACCGGTAAACTGATGGCACGTTTAGGATGCGCACACAGGTTGTCTAGCATGGAAGCTCCACAGTTACCGACAGGGATTGGGTGCCAGCCCCCTCCGAGGGATTCTCTCAACATCACAAATGGAATCAAATGATATCACAGGAAGTGAGAAATCTTAACGTAATTACTGACTAGTCCTGCTGTAAAGTAACCCGAGCAACCTTATCCCACACAGAAAGAGCTGGAGGAACTTAGCAGGCCAGGCGGCATCTATGGAGGGAATTAGTCAGTCAATATGAACGTGCCTAGTCCTTCTGGATTTTTGTGTGTCGCTCCAGATTTCCAGCATCCGACTGACTGCAGTTATGCCCTATCCATTCACAATCAAGAGGAAATCTGCAGATGCACAAGAGCATTTTGTGTGTGACGCCCTGTCCACTACTTATTCTGCCTCTTCACATGAAGTGTTCCATCCTCTGGCGTCTCTCCCTCTGGTTCCCATCCCCCTGCCAACCTAGCTTCAACCCTCCACGACAGCTCTTGCACAGCTGGCCACAATGATTAGAATCTAGTTTATTGTCACTGACTGACATATGATATTTATTGTTTTACGTTCTCCCTGTGAGCACGCGGGCTTTCTCCGGTTTCCCTACGCAGTCCAAAGACACACAGGTTGGTAGGTTACAGACACAAAATGCTGGAGGAACTCAGCAGGCCAAGCAGCATCTACGGAGAAGTGTAAACAGTCGACATTTCTGACCTAAACCCTTCGGCAGGACGGAGAGCAGCAGGGATCACAGAGGGGGAGCAGTGAGAGAGAATTTCACTGAGCTCCCATCGAAGGGAAGATTTAAACTTCTTCAGGGTAGGCACCCCTAGAAGAGTCTTTGCAGAGTCATAATCCAACCACAAACAAGAGAAAATCTGAAGAAGCTGGAAATCCAAGCAACACACACACAAAATGCTGAAGGAACTCAGCAGGCCAGTCAGCATCTATGGAGAGGAATAAAAAACCCGATCAGAATCAGAAACAGAATCCGTTTTAATATCATCAGCGTATGTTGAGAAGTTTGTTGTTTTGCAGCAGCAATTCACTGCAATACATAATAACAAAAGAACTAAATTACAGCAGGGATATCCAGCTGGGTCCTTACACGCTTTCCATCTGTGCCAGGTTGAGCATCGAGCTAGCAAATCGGCCTCTTAAAAAACAGACATAAAAGGCAAAAGAAACGGTAAGGTTGGTGCCCAATGCACCACAAGGCATGGAAAGAACAACAATATATTGTATATATATATATATTTTTTTTTAAAGTTAAATTATTCGTGCAACAAGATAAAGTAAGATAGTGAGGTAGCGTTCATGGGTTCAATATGCGTTCAGAAAGCTGATAGCGGATGGGAAGAAGCTGTTCCTGAACCACTGAATGTGTCCCTTCGGGCTCCTGTAACTCCTTCCTGATGGTGAAGAATGGGTCTTGGCCCGAAACGTTGACCCTTTTATCATTTCCAGAGAACCTGTGGAGTTTCTCCAGCTCTTTGTGTGCGTCAACTGACACGAATGTTCGTGGAAGGCACCTCGTGTTCAACCACTCTAAATTGGAAGTCAAACGGCAATTTTGTTGGGGCAAGATTCCTATTGGTGGGCTGAATGGCCTCATTCCAGTTTTGATTCTATGCAAACGATCATTTCAATTCAGTGAACACAATCACCGTTATAATGAAATGAACAGAAATTGGAACCACTGCAGTTTTCAGTCACAATATTAACAGGCTGCTAAAAAAAATAACCGAACAGCAGGCAGGAAACTCTTTGAGAGAAGGGTGGATGCAGACTTCTAGCTGTAAATAAAAGCACCGCTCGTACAGAAATCGAGCGTGAACGTGCGATTTGATCGGAAACATTCTCAGGGTTCGTCACACAACTGCTGGACTGAAAGATGAATCTAGCACCTCGGCTCGACCTCACTCTCTGACTTCACATCCATCAGTGAGTGTGTGTGTTCATTCCTGTGTTTACACGAGGTCAAAGCTATCAGGGTAAAGGTCATGACACGACATTCCCCAGTCTTCGACCGGACAGTCCAACAATGAAAACAACAACAGTCAGTGCTGTGGGAACCGATACAACACAAGGCAGACCAACCCAGCCTCACTTCATCTAAATTAGATTTATTATCACTGACGTATGGAATTTTTGTTTCACAGCAGCAGTGCAGTGCAAGGCATAACCAACTATAAATTGCATAAATAAGCAAATAGTGCAGAAAAAGGAACAACAAAGCAATGTTCACGTGTCTATGGACCATTCAGATACCTAATGGTGAAAGGGAAAACAATTGCTAATTCATTGTGTGCATGAGTTCTCCTTCCTGATGGCAGCAATAAGCATAAGGAATACAAGACCATCAGATATAGAAGCAGAATAGGCTATTTGGTCCATCGTGGATGTACCATGAATATGGTCAAGTCCACTGATCAAAGCCGTACTGTAGGCATTCCTTCGCCTTCCTTGACCATACATGTGTGGTCCTCACCGCTGGTGCTCAGTGTCTGCCCCCAAGACAGAAGTCACAGGGTCACAGGGATTCGCAGGGGTGTGTTGTAATTCTCCCCTTCAAGGATGCCCGGTATGTTCTTGAGGGCACACGTCATCCATCCAGGTTTTGATCAAGTTGGTGATAACTGTGACATACTCATTCACACTCAAAGATGAATCCCTGAATATTATCCACTTCACCGACTCAAAGCAGTCCTGTAGTGCTCCTCCAGTGGTGCTGTGGTCCTCAGTGTATGCCTGAACGTTGGGGGTGTAGAAGTACTGCCAAGTGATTTTCCAAAGTGTGGGTGTGGGATGGTACAGTAAGCATTCTTGATGATACTGTAACAGTGGTCAAATATGTTGGTTCCAAAGGTGATATGTAGGAGGTAATTGGTGTGAGTCTTCTTCAAGTGGGCCTTGTTGAAGACCCCGTAATAATTGAAAAGGCATCAAGGACTGCTGATCACAGTGTTCAGCTCCTCAAGTGCCAGGGCGATGTTGACCAGGGATGGAATGTATGCAGCAACCAAGATGACTCCTTCAGCAGATAGAATGGAAGACCACTAGATGGTCCAGGTCAGGGGACCGAGATAGAACTGCCATAAGAATAGGTGTATCATCAGGCCATTCAGCCCATTGAGTCTGCACCATCATGATTTAATCATGAAGCAAACACCTCTGCCTTTACTGGACGTCTCTATCCCATCCATGCATTCGAGGTGAAGCCTTCAGGCTGGAGTGCTGGGAGTGAGCCATGTCTCCGTGAAACAGAGTACTCAGCAATCCCTGATATTGCAATTAATTTTAAAGATGCCTCTGTTCCTTCTTCTCACAGTCTGAGTGCTCAGTCCATTATTGGCAATTTACTGCATTCCTGAATTAAGTACTTTCAACTTCACAAAGGGTTGAATCTGCAGAGCACAGACTGACTACAGAGGGGATTGGAAGGAGGGTGAGATACTGCCGCAGATAATGTGTAAAGTGAGGAGACTTTTCTGTTCAAAGGAATAAACAGCCTGGGACCCTGACCCTTAAATGGTCAGAACCGTGACCCCTGTCCACAATACTCTCCCATCGTTGATTTAAAGCCCTTCGTCTGATGACATGACACAGATGCCTCGTGGTTGCACTGCGTGTCATCTCTAGCTCTGTTGGGAAACTAGCAAGTGCAAGATAAAACTCACAGAGAGAAAAAACACACAAAAAACAGGTTTCAGTGCTGCACTTTTTAAACAGGAATGACTAGAGATACCGGCTACCAACCTCCTTAACTTACTTCTTCAATCAAACGTTAGCCATCGATGTTACACTCAGACAAAACTGGAGTTCCCTAGGGCATCACCGTGTTCATCCCCCACACAACTGAGAAATGACATAACGCTCTTGCTTTATGAAAATAGCTCTTATTTACGGCCTGACTTTGGAGAATTTATTGCTCTGCTAATTAGCAGAAAGCAGCTGGAAATCGTTTGCTTGTGGTTCTGGTGAAAGTGTCATTAGATGTAAAATTATTCTGCAGCTCTGGACACGTGACATCATGTTCAGAACAATGTTAGGAGCCAATGCTTTTCTATCTACAAAATTGATCAATTTTCACCTTTTATGTGAAGTCTGCTTTTCTTGGAAGGAGAGAAAAAGGAAGCTCTTTGTCCCTGTGTGGGGAAAACCCAATCATAGTCGTCCCCTTTCTGAAATGGGAACATTTCTCAATTACTAAGGCGCTAAAATAGGCTTTTTAACTACTATTATTAATACTGATGATAGTTAAAAGCCCATTTCAGTATTTTATTGATGCATTTAGTGCGCCGCATGTCAAAATGAAATTGCCTCCTCCAGGTTGTTAGCCCATAAACTCTGCATCCAAAACCTGTAAAAATCAACCATTGCTATTAGATAAGAGGTGGTGCAAAGCTGATGAGAGACAACATGAACAACGGTAACCCTGGTGCCTACAGAATAGGTGGGTGGTACGGTAGCATAGCAGTTAGTGCAATGCTCTATAGTGCCAGCGATCGCAGTCGGGTTGTCTGTAAGGAGTCTGTACATTCTCCCCATGACCATACAGAGGCAGAGCGAAGTGACGGCTGCGCTCAACGGCAACTCCTTTGCTTGCATTTTTGGAAACAGCTCTATTTCTATCTTTGATATCTTTTTTTTCCATTTTCAAGGTTCTTTTGGAGGTTCCCTGACCTGGAGTCACACTCTGTGATATCCTAAGGACATGACCTGGAAGGCGAGCACGCCCTCAGGGATCCAGATTCTCGTGACTCCGGAAACGCGCTGATTCTAGGCCGGTGCCCTGACTGAAGGGTCACAGGAGAACACGGGACATCGGGAGCAGCGGGTTAGCTGCCGGGGATTGTGTGTCTGGAGAGCTGTGCCTTTTTGCCGCTGACTCTCTGGGTGCAGAGCGAGGAAAAAGCAACACAACAGACTTTTAACATCGCAAATCAGTGAGTTGTTTGATATGTCTCCCCTATTGTGAAACAGGGACACCTCATTTTCCCTTATTAGGGAGAGAGAGAGCCTGTGGTCTGTCAAACTACCAGGTGAACGAGTAGTTTTTGGGGTACTGAAAGTCTGTGTCATTACTGATGCCTGCTGCATGCTTGAGTGCTCGGTGGAGGGTGCTGATGCTTTTTTGCTGGTGGGGGGGGTTGTTGCCTTACTGCTGCTTGTGCGTGGGAGGGGGGAGTTGGGGGGAGCTTTGGGGGTTCTGACATTTAACTGTCATTCATTCTTTGGGGCACTCCTCCATTTTCATGAATGTTTGCGAAGATAAAGAATTTCAGGATGTATATTGTATATATTTCTCTGACATTAAATGTACCTTTTGAACCTGTTGATCATGCGGGTTTTCTCCAGGTGCTTCGGTCTCCTCCCACATACTGTTTAGGGTCACTAACTTTTGGGAATGCTACGTTGGCGCCATGTGCATGGCCACTTGCGCCCTTGTCCCTAGCACATCCTTGGACTGAATTGATCTCTGACGTGGTCAACATACATACACTCTCACTCGACCCAACACTGGTGAGAACAATCCGCCTTCTGAACTCAAAGTTGAAAAGTAAAAGTACGTACATATCACCGTGTATACCACCGAGATTCATTTTCTTGTGGGCATACTCAATAAATCCATAATAGAATAGTAGCCACAATAGGATCAATGAAAGACCGCACCAACCAGTGTGTAAAAGACAACAAACTGCGTAAATACAAAAAGAAAGAAATAGTAATAATTAATGTGTGGTAGAAGTTCTTTAGCCAGAGAGTGGTGAGTATGTGGAATTCATTGCCACAGGCGGCTGTGGAGGCTCAGTCACTGGATATATTTGAGGCAGAGGTTGATAGGTTCTTCATTAGTCAGGGCATGAGGGATATGGGGAGAAGGCTGGAGACTGGGGTTGAAAGGAATATTGGATCAACCATGATGAAATGGTGGAAAAGATTCAATGGGTCCAACGGCCTAATTCTGCTCCTATATCTCATTGTCTTAAGGCCTAATATATAAGCAATAGATATCAGGGACATGAGTTGAAGAGTCTCTGAAAGGAGTCCACAGGTTGTAGAAACACCTCAATGATGGGGCAGGTGAAGTTGAGTGGATTTTTTATCTCTCTAGAAGCCCACTTGGCTTGTACTTCCACACAATAGAACACCAGTAGAAGATGGGAAGACACATATCACTAGGGGAGATATCTGTGCGAGGGGGAAGCTCTGCTGTAATGGGGGTTGGAACACCAGGAGGTTCATACAAATACAATTAGATCCCTCATTACAATCCCCATCTGTAAACATAGAGGTGAAGCAGATTGTTATTTATTCTCCATTGATGCTGCCTGTCCTTCCGAGTTCCTTCAGCATTTTGTGTGTGTTTCTCAAGATTTCCAGCATCTGCAGGATCTCTTGTGTCAATGATGCACAGCTGAGTGTGCTAGGCTAATATTCCAGAGACATTGTCCTTCTCCACAGAAAATGCAGAGTTTAGATTCAAGTAATGAAATACATTTGAAATTTAACATGAAGCTGGCCGCGGGAACAGTAACATGGAATTATCTGTGTCCACAAATCCAGGCTGGTTCACCCCAGGCCTTCAGGGAACAGAACCATATACTGTTCCCTCTAAGGGTGTATGACCGGGCAGTAACTGAAATGCTCCCGCGCATATAGCATTTGTTGCTGTGTGGCTGGAATTTTCTTAACATTTAAGCATTTAAAGTGCCACACAGTTTCCAGGCCACATAAAATTTTCCTGCTCAGAGCAATGTTTGGTCTGTAAAAAAAAATTAAAGGGAATTTTGCCCCCTCATGTGACTCCAAACTGATAACATTCATTCTTTGTGCCCACATTTGTTCAAAGGTTCATTTATTCTCAAAGTATGTATGCAGTACACAACTCTGAGATTCTTCTTCCCCAGATAGCCACAAAACAAAGAAAACCATGGAAGGTCAGTTCATAGAGAAACAGTGTACCCTCCTCCACACAAAAAAACAAACAGCATCACGATCAACAACAGCCACCCCCAAAAACCCCTCCCCCACACACAATGCAACAAAAACATTGGCCCCCATTTACCCTTCCCCTGCACAAGAGGCAACGAGAAAGAACGGGAGACAACACAGAATATAAAAACCAAAAGACTGAAAAAGTTCATAGTCTATAGTCCTGCAAAATGCCAGATACACGTCCTCTACTGAAACTATCCGTAATCTCCACAACCCATGGACAAATAAATAAACATAATCATAGCGCTTGAGTCCAGAGGCGGTTCACACTCAGTGAACAGATCAGAACAATCACTGTGCCTTGAAGAACAATTAGAACTATTTATAAAAGGAGAGGGAACCAGCAGATGCCATTAGACTCTGACAAAATAGAGTTGTTCTATTAGAGAGCGCCAGACTCATTCGTCCTAATAGACTTTCCCTTTCTCCTTAAAAACTCCCAGTTCATTAAACAGATACTGATCAGTAACAGGGGAGATTCACAGAGGACTGTTCACAGCCTTGAAAAAGGATCTAGTGCTTTCATGGCATATATGACAAATAAACTCTTCCTGGGCTTCAAGCCAGGTATAGGTATTGATGTTTCGAAGTAGATGAATCCCTGAAAAAGATGGCAGACTTTGTCATCAAAACATCAGTTATAATCGATACCTGTACCCAGCTTGAAGCCCGAGAAGAGCTTATTTGTTCACAATCTTGTTCACCATGTCAGCCCCAGTATGAATATGCAGTACTGAGCCTAATAAACTGCTGATCGAGTCACGCTGGCAGTAGAACCATCCACTGTCCCCTCCATGCTGTGTGGGTGCACAGCCACACTGTAACTGCAATGCTCCCGTGCACATAGCCTTTGTTACCATGCAGCTGGAAATTTCTTTTACATTTTGTGCTGCGCAGTTTTCAGACCATGTAAAAATTTCATGCTCAGAGTGACGGTTCATCTGCGCAGCTGTAAATCAAAACTTAAGGGGTGATGTTGGAGCCATCTGCCATCACGGTTAGCAATGGAATGAGTGACAAGGGAGATTATCCCGGGCAGAAGAAAGCTGGTTCACTCTTACTACATGTTGAATATAGTAAGGGAATCCAGTTATAACTGATAAACTGTCCCTGCAGGTAAACTAAGAGGAAATCTCTGAATTTATTTATAAACTATTTATAATCTCACCTTTCTGCATCAAGAACACATTTTCATACATCTACAGAACTGTGTGGAACAGAACCATGCCGAAGGTTAAGAAACGGGCATTTTTCACTGATCGATGTGGTGTGATTCCTACACTAATTTACTCTCCTTGTATCAGTCATATTGTCATAATAGGGCAGTCATGCGTAATAAACACTATTCAGTCTGAACTGCGCAGGTGCGTAGCCGCGCAGTAAATGAAACGCATAGCCTTTGTTGCTGCACAGCTGGAAGTGGACGCATCTAGTAAAAGTTTATGAAACATAATCAAATATTTCCTTTGTTGTACTGTATTTCATTATACGCTTCCATTAATAAATAAAATCACAAGTATGTGATTTTTCCATTTTCATTCGAAATATTTATAGTCTGTATACTGCCAAAACAAAAATCATTTAAAGTGCCACACAGTTTTCAGGCCGTGTAAAAACTTCCTGCTCAGAGTAGCTGTAAAAAGAACATAGGTAATAAAATAAATTTATTTCTAAATTAAGTGGCATTTCTTTGCTGCTGTTCTGTTGAGGACCCTTGGCGCTGTGGAAGATGGATTATAATTGTGAATGAACAGTTGGTACAACTAGGTGTCACACTGCAATAACTGATTTACACAAAGATCAATCCATTTGATCACACATCAATCTCCTGGCGAGAAGACAAAGTTAAACTCTAAAACTAAGATGGGGCTCAGCTGTCCCATGAGGGGCACGGGTTAAATGGTGAGACAAGAACACGGGAAGCAGGAGCAAGCCTAGCCATCTGACTCTTGGAGCACGCTCCACCAGTACTGTATAAAAACAGGCCTTTCAGCCCACAACATCTCTGCCAACCATGATGCCAATCAAAACTAATCCCACCTGCCCACACATGATCCATGCCTCCATCTTCTGACTGTCCATGTGTCTATCAGGGGATCCTTTGCTTAATGGCATTGATCGATGGCACAAAATAAATGGTTGGGAACCCCTGGTCTTAATGTTTTTGAAACGTTGTTATCTTATTTGCTACCAGCAATTGCCCAGCAGTGCACTCCGGGCACCCACCTCTCTCTCACCTCATAACTGTCCTTTAAACTTTATCCCTCTAAAGTTATCCCATGCCCTTTAAAATGTGACATTTCCACTCTGAGTAAAAGTCTCCACCTACCTATCAACACTTTTCAGCGTTTTATATATTTTTATCAAGTCACCCCTCAGCCTCGAATCCAGGGAAAATAGTCCCAGTATGTCTAAACTCTCATTAGAGGAAAGTACATTCTCATCCAGGTAGTATCCCAGTGAACATCGTCTGCACCCTCTACAAAGCCTCCACATACTTCCTGTACTGGGGATACAAAAACGTCCTAAATCGGGATCAGGTGTAATATCACTGGCATACGTCGTGAAAATTGTTGTCTTTGCAGCTGCAGTACAATGCAATACATAATAATAGGAAAAAATCTTCAGCTATAATAAATATTTGCTTGTTACATACACCTGTTAGGGTGCATTCACCAGTTACCTCATAAGGTAACCGTAGCCTTCAGCCAGGAGCAGATGTCATTAGGTGGTTCCCAACCTTCACCGAGTGTTTCGACCCTTAACCACGACACTCTCCAATAGGTGGGCCGGCAGTGGTGGCCAAATCACTGCCCATCTGCTCCTGGCTTCCAGCTCTCCTCCTCTCGCCTACTCCAAATCCAACAAGAGGCTTGTTCTGCCTCCCCCCATCCTATGTGCTGCTTGTTTTTTGCTCCTTTCGTCCAGGCCCAGAGCTGACAACAACCGCCATGCTGATTTGGCTGGGAAACCTGTGCAGCCTATCTCCACAGGGAACAACCGTGCCTGCCATCCCTTGTCTTTACACTCCTGCACTAAGGGCTGGTACTTCAAGGCCTTTCTCTCGTGGGGCTCTTCCCATCCCTCCTCCCACGGCACAGTCAGCTCAACCAGAATTACCTTCTTGTCTTCAGTTGACTGCAATACAATGTCCAGGTTAAATTAAATAAATAGTGTAAAAATAGAAATTTAAAATATAGTGAGGTAGTGTTCATGGGGAAAAAAATCTGTTCCTCAATCGTTGAGATACAGGTTAACGTCCAGCTGTCTCCGAAGCTGTCCAGTTTAAAATGCACCTGCAGTGCAAGAAGAATATAGCTGGGTTGCAAGGGGACACAGGCAGGGTTCAGCACTGGACCTGGGGCCTGCTACCCTTAGCAGGAAGACCCCTGTGTAATGTGGTTGGAGGGGTGGGAGCTTCTCACCATTTCGGGAAGGACATCAGGCCAAGCGTGCCGTTGAATTTACCGCGATAATCATCCTCGGCAGTACAGGGAGGCAGTGACAATGGTGCAAGCCGCGGGTCCCTGCAACAGTCCTACACTGAGATCGGAAGCAAATTCCAAAGTCCATGAGCGAGAGGAATGTGTTCTCATCCCCGAGGTCCCAGCAATTTATAAACTGAATGAAGGAATTAATCAGAATTAGGTTTATTATCATTGTTTGCAACAGTACTACGGATATACATTACCAAAGATTGCCTAGAGCCTAGTGCACTTCCGCTAGCAACTGAACAAAGAAGGAAAGTTGAGGTCGATACATATTTCATAGGTCACCAGACTTGCACAAGGCCACGCCGTTCAGCCATCACAATTAAATGGGCAGCTGCCCAGTGAATGTGGGGCCAACGCAAGGAAAAAAAACAACGGGGTATGGTTAATGAACAAGTTCGAGTACACTAAACAATGCTGTCAGACAATAATTGATTGGCAACACAAGCAAGTCAGACCTGATATATTTTGTGGGTAATGACAAATGACAGGGCTTCTCTTTGAACGTCATGTCTCAATTAATATGCTTAACCCTAAGTCCAAGGTGTCCACCAGCATCTCAGAGATGTATGCAAGGAATTAACATCTGAATGATCGGCATATGAAAAATATTAAAATAAATTAGTTTTGTGAATAACTACTGGAAGAATTGTAGTGCCAAAGTAAATTCTGGCCCACAACAAACCAACCCAAAATGACAAGAACCTCACACCACTAAAACTGGAATTGAACAGAATAAGGATAATAATTTTTTTGTGTTAAGAAAGATGGCACTGGGAAACATTAATTGCCGCAGCTAAATTTAAATAAGTGGAACGGAGGTTGATGTAAAGATCAACGACTTTTTCGAATCTATAAACAGGAAGTCCTTAATCAGCATCATTTTTCACAATGGCAAATGGTTACAGAAGTATTAGCCTCCACTTTAATGAGTTTCATTGCCATTTATTTTGATTAATTTTGCAAAGAAAAATTATTAAACCAGCACTTGCTGTCAAGTGACCAGAGTGCTGTGCTTTGATGAATTATCACGACTGCTGGAGCTAAATTAACACCAGTAAAAATGCATTCATTAACCAGAGGCAGTTCATCTTGGAAGGGTGAAGGTGAAGACAACTCCCTCATCAGGCAATCTTCCAGCTCCTCAAAACCAGCCTACCTGACAAGCTCGTTAGAACTTCCTGTTCAAATGAGAGTCACATAACATGAGAGAAATTGACTTCTGATAATGTATAGCCGTAAAAATTAGGGCAGAATATTAATGAAAATGTGGAAAAGTACATGAAGACATAATAATTGAGAAACTTAGAAAAGTATAATCAAATTGGGTGGTGGGGTGGAGATACATCTCTACCAAAGGAGCTGTAAGGCAATCCTTCCCTCTGCTAGCCTGCAAGTTACCCTTGGGCAAGGTGTAGCACCTACTTAGTTCTCCGAATAGGATCCCGTGAAGCTAGGGAGCAGGTGGTGGATGGTCGTATGAGCAGCTGGTGCACATCACAAGTCCTGGTTATGGGACCACTGACGCCAGGCAGACAATCTCTGAAGAGTATTGATAATGGCTGGGGTCACCTGCCTTGTAAGGACACTGCCCAGAAGAGGGAGAATGGCAAATCACTCCTATGGAAAAGTTTATCAAGCACAATCATGGTCATGGAAAGACCATGTTCATACGACATGGTATATAATGATGATGATAATGAATCAAATGTCTATCTCTCGGATGGGTGAGGAACATGAAGTTAGGAAGCTAAAACAAATCCAGCAGATAGTGGAAAGTTGAATAAGATTACAGGATGCTGAAACACTTTGCATGTCAGGTGGACTCTGAGGTTCCAGTTATCTGTGACCCTAATGCTCTATCCATCTCCCACTCTGAACTTTCAGCTTTGGCCTCTCTCAGAACTCCAGCGAAGCCCAATGGCGAATGCTGATGGAAGGTCACCACAAGCATTGCTAACTCCATTTTCCTCTCCACAGATATCACTGACTTGTCAAGTTTTTTCCACCAATCTCATCTCAGACTTCAGACCAGCTGACTCCTGAACCTTCACTGCCTGTCCTAGCCCACCTGCTCACTTACATCAGTGACTCTTTACAATCTGTTCATCCCATCACAGACTTCCCTACCACCTTCCCTCCACCTAAAACCACGTTCAATATCTAACTCTTCCCAGTTCCAATGCCAGCTCACTGATCTCAAACAATAGATTAATTTTCAAGTTGAAGTCCAAGTTCAATTGTTATGCAATCATACGCACTTAAACAGTTAAACAAACCATCGTTCATCGGGACCAAGGTACAAAACACAGTACATACAGTCACACACAGTTATGACAGCACATACAAACTAATATTAGCATGTCCCTGAGCGACATTGATGGTGCATGAGATGTTGCTCTGAAGCCATGTTTCTGTAAGAACAAGCACGTAGCAGTTCCTCATCTTGCGCTGGGTCAGCTGAGACAAGGGCAAATCAGCTTGTCTCGCGCTGGGTCAGTCGCAGACGAGAGCTTGTCTTTCAGGAAATGAATACTAGGAAGTAGGCTCCAACAAGGGAGCAGGCCTGCAGGGATGAGTCCCCATCCCAACATCGATTCCAATGCACCACTTCTGTTCTCCCCCACACCACCTCTGGCGCCACCTTCTCTGCGCAGCTCCCACAGCATGAGGGCCTGGTCCACACAACAACCGAGGCCATGCAGCTCCTCGAACTTTTTTTTTTCTTTCCAAAAATACTTTATTCAGAAATATTACAAAAATAAAGATATTTACATAAAAAAACATTTGTTGACTCTGAGTCCTTATTCAATAAATAAAGTTGTTTACAATAAAATTATGTGTTGACTCTCAGTCCATATTCAGATGAAAGATGTTTACAATAAATCGTTCGTTGACTCTCAAGCCATTGTAAGGGGTTTTTTTCTTTTATGTTACTGTGTAGGCTAATTAAAATGGCTTCTTTGTTATGTTATACTTGGGAATGCTTCTTTGTTATGTTAGACGCTGAGAAAGTCCTTTCCGCTAGCAGTTTGTTAAACCACGTTGCTGATAAGAAGTTGTTATGAACCAATTGCGATAGTTGTTACGTTTTTGGTGTAGCTGTAAGATATTGTATGCACGGGGTTTTGGGGCAGAAGGTGGGGGAGAGAGAGAGAGAGAGAGAGGATGGACCAGATGCTGTAATGCCCACTAACGGGTTTGGACCCCGAGGAGGGCATTCGGCGAGGAGAGGAGACTGAGACAGACTCGTGTGGAGCGTCTGGTCGACCACCGTGGTTGGTCCCAGGCGGCCGGTCGAGGTGGTCCAAGGGGTCACAGGGTGAAGAAGGAGGGTCCTGAGCTCCAGCTGTTTGTGCACGAAGAGATTGAACTCTGATAAGTGTGGCACCTTTTATTTTCCTTTTATATTTTATTCTCTATTAATTATATAGTTCTAGTAATATCTATAAACTGTAAATCATTTAATCGTATCTGGTGTATTGTCTGTTATTTGGGTGGGGTGGGGTGCATCACACAGCATCCACACAAACTATCACCCAGTTTGGCGGGGCCGAGGGCTGTTTCCCTAGATGACAGCGAGTCGAGCGACCCTGAGTTTGGCCGGGGGGCTACACCTTAGTCAAGAATTAAGACTTATTTACAACAAAATTATTAACAATAAAAAAACTGGCATTGCCTCTAATTCCCTTACCAAAGTTCTTTAACAGTCTACACAATTCCAGCCTCTCCTGGGGCACCATGTTGATTCATCTGTCAACACCGCTGATGAGGGGTATTCTCCTCCCCACGACCCCTCCCACTCCCGCGGGTGACGAACCTTAAACTGTGCTCCTTCCCCACTGGGCCTTCAGGTGGCTGCACCAACCTTGAGTGCATCCCTCAGCACATACTCCTGCAAGTGAGAATGAGCCAGTCGGCATCATTCAGTCACGGACATCTCCATGTGCTGGTGGACCACCAAGCTTTGGGCAGACCAAAGAGCGTCTTTCACTGAATTGATGATCTGCCAGCAGCACCGGATGTTTGTCTCCGTGTGTGTCCCCGGGAACAGCCCGTAGATCACGGAGTCCTCGGTAACGCAGCTCCTGGGCATGAATCTTAACACCGTCCCTTCCATCCTCCTCCACACCTTCTTCGCGAACCCACTGTGTGCAAAGAGGTGTGCCACGCCTCCACCCCATTACAGTCCTCCCACGGGCAACGGGGTGTGGAGGTGACATTCCGGGCGTACAGGAGGGATCTGACTGGGAGGGCCCCTCTCACCACCAGCCAGGCAAGGTCTTTGTGCCTGTTGGCGAAGTCTGGCAATGAGGCATTTTGCCAGATATACTGGACGGTCTGCTCAGGGAACCACCCCACTGTGTCCATCACGTCCTTCTCCTGCAGTGCCTGCAGGACATTACGTGCCGACCACTGTCTAATGGCCTTGTGGTCAAAGACGTTGGCCTGGAAGAACTTTTCTACGAAGGACAGGTAAGGAGGCAATGACCAGCTGACAGGGGTGTTGCGCGGGAAAGGGGCCAGACCCATCCTTCGTAACCAGGGTGACAGGTAGAACCTGGGCACATAGTGGTACTTTGTGCTCACGTATCTGGGATCCACGCACAGCCTGATGCAGCCACACACGAAGCTGGCCATCAGGGTGAGGGCGACATTGGGGACGTTCTTGCCCCCATTGTCCAGGGACTTGTCTATGACGGTCCGTCTGACCCGCTCCATCTTTGATCCCCAGATGAATCTGAAGACTCCTCGGGTGATTTCTGAGCTGCAGGAGCCGGGGACGGGCCACACCTGCACCAAGTACAGCAGCCCTGAGAGTACCTCACACCTGATGACCAGGTTCTTGCCCGTTATTGATATGGAGCGCCTCCCCACAGTCCCTGTTTCTGTTTTACCTTGGCAGTCCGCTCCTGCCAGTTCTTGTTGCACGCCTCGGCCCCTCCGAACCAGATCCCCAACACCTTCACGTGGTCAGACCTGATGGTGAAGGGGACATTGGATCAGTCGGGCCAGGTGCCCAAGAGCATGGCTTCGCTCTTCGTGCGGTTGACCCTGGCCCCCAACGCTAGCTCAAACTGTTCGCAGATGCCAATCAACCTGCGAACTGACCTCGGATCAGAGCAGAAGACGGTGACATCGTCCATGTACAGGGAGGTTTTCACTTGGGTCCCTCCACTGCCTGGCAGCGTCACCCCTCTTATGCCCTCATCCCTCCTGATGGCTTTGGCAAAGGGTTCTATGCAGCACACAAACAAGACAGGGGAGAGGGGACAGCCCTGCCTGACTCCAGACCTGATGGGGAAGATGTTTGTTTCCCACCTGTTGACCTGGACTGCACTACGGATGTCTGTGTAGAGCAGTCTGATCCAATTCTGGATTCCTTCCCCAAATCCCATTTTGGAGAGCTCATCCTCCATGTACGTGTGCAATATCCTGTCGAAGGCTTTCTCCTGGTCCAAGCTGACCAGGCAGGCGTTCACCCCCCTGTCCTGCACGTAGGCGATGGTGTCCCTCAGCAGCGCGAGGCTGTCTGAGATCTTCCTGCCCGGTACAGCACAGGTTTGGTCCAAGTGGATCACCTGTCCTAGAGCAGATTTCACCTTGTTGGCGATAGCCTTGGACAGGATCTTGTAATCCACATTCAGGAGAGAGATGGGTCTTCAATTCCTAATGTCCTCCCTTTCCCCCTTCCGCTTGTAGATGAGAGTGATGATGCCCTTCCTCATGGACTCTGACATGCTGCCGGTCAGAAGCATAGCGTTGTACACTTCCAGCAGGTCTGGGCCCATCCAGTTCCACAGAGCCGAGTACAACTCAGTCAGTAGGCCGTCGCCTCTGGGAGTCCTATTCGACCCAAAGGAACGGATGGAGCCTGTCAGCTTGTCCAGGATCAGTGGCTGATCCAGACTCTCCCGCTTGCTGTTGTCTAAGACCTGTGTGATAGACGACAGGAAGCTGTGGGAGGCTGTGGATTCTGTAGCCTTTTCATCGTAGAGACCGGCATAGAAGGACTTGAAGATCCTCAGCATGTCAGTCTGCGAGGACGCGACTGAGCCGTCCTCTTCCAGAAGGTTGTGGATCACAGAATATACAACATGGAACAGTCCCAATGACCCACACTGTGGCACCCAGCAATCCTCCGATTTAACCCAAACCTTATCAGAGTGACCAATTAACCTACCAACTGGTACGTCTTTGAACTGTGAGAGGAAACTGGAGCACCCGGAGGAAACCCACATGTACACAGGAAGGAACACACCTGGAATTGATCTACGAACTCTGGAACAGCCTGCCATAACAGCGTCGTGCTAAAGGGCTACCGTGGCGCCCTGGCCCCTTCCCCCATTCTCTGCTCCCTCCACCCATGACCCCACACACTATTCTCGCACCCTGTGCACAACCCCGCATCCCTTATGCCACGCCCTGCATCCGTACACTGCGTCCCGTGTCAGGGGGAACGTTTGCATATTCACACACACCATAGAAACAAGGGGGAAAGTCTGTTAGTGAATCACCATGGAAACCAGATGTGATGTCAGAATGCTTTAGCGCCTGAACCAAGGACTAGGTGGCCACGGGGTCTGTCAGACAACGGAGTGCAGAGATGCGAAGCTGGACATTTTGTAATAGAAAAGGAAACTTTAATGGGAATACAGACTCAAGGAATGGAGTTCCAGAACATTAACACTTAAATAGCACAAGTAAGGTTAAACCGCCCATAAAGAAACTGCAGTTTCAGTGAACGTAAATCCCAGTAAATAGGATTTATTCAGAACAGAAGCAAACTGTTGGGGAGGGGCAAATTTTTTGACTTTTAAACATCTGTTAGAACTATCAGAACATTCTGACTGGTTACATCACTGCCGGGTAGTATGACTCCAGTGCAGAGGGTCCAAAATAGCTGCCGAGGGTTGTAGTCTTGGCCAGTTCCATCACAGGCACAAACCTCCCCAGCATCGAGGACATCTTCAAGAGGCAGTGACTCAAGAAAGTGCCATCAATCATTAAAGACCCTCACCCTCCCTGTCATTGCCTCTTTGCATTGCTACCATTGGGGAGGAGGTACCTGAAGCCCCACACTCAATGATTTTCAAACAGCTTCTTCCCCTCTGCCATCAGGTTTCTGAACGGTCCATGAACACTGCCTGGTTATTCCTTTTTGCACTATTTATCTTGTAATTTATTGCAATTTTCCATCTTTGCTCTGTACCATTGCCACAAGACAACAAATTTTGCGCCATCTAAGACAGTGATGGTAAACCTGACTCTGAGCACCTGAAGTTTGGAGAGAGCAGTTGTGTAACCCCCGTGCCACCTCTCCCTCTGGTCCGGCACACGTCGCCGCAGCTGCAGTAACACCCGACGCATCAGACATTGGGAAGCTGCTGTTAGGGACAGAGGATGGTCTCGGAGGTGGGAAGATGCTGCCCAGAATTGGGATTGTGAGTGCGCATGGAGGGGAAAGGGGTGTCGGCAATAAACCAGAGAGGAGACAGAGGCCACCATCCTCAGCGACCCTGGGGAAGGCATTGGGGTAGAACAGATCAAGTGTAGACCCCCTCTACTCCATAAGCATGGTGTTCGCTGAATGCCAAACAGTGGGTAGAGGTCAAATGTGAATTAACTTCCCTGTACTGTTTTGATTCCACATACATATATAAATTCAGAGTGTGTGATATTTTCCACTCCTTTTCCCTTTTCGTTATCGGTTCCTTGGCCATCTCGTTACTGAATTCTAAAATGCTCAGACGTGCTGACAACTCGATAAACCTCTGCCTTTGATTTAGTACCAGCAATAATTTCCCCTGAAACACGCCAAAAGACCAAGTTCGGTGCCTGCTCTCCAGCCACAACCCTGGCAAGAGCAGACTTCCACCCACTGTCACCTCCGACTGACCGCTCCCAGCTGCTGACAATCATTTCAACCTTCACGCACCCTTTCATCCACTCAAAAAGTTCTTGCAAATTTTTATCCCAGCATACAAACCCACCATTTGTCACCCATGGGTCACTCCCACCAACGGTCACACACCCACCACATCTCCCAACCACCACTGTATGGTACCTAGGTGTCACCTACACATCCACCAGCTGAGACCCACGGGCCACCATCACACCCACTGCCTCGAGCCACCCACCCACCCTCATCATCCTTGTGTCACTCAAAGCATTATTTCCACAAGTTCACAGCCAATAACAGAATATTTCCTGCACTTCCGATGTCGTCCTGAGCTTTGCCCAGCTAACGGGTGAAATGGTGGCACAGGGAGCTTCAAACCACTTCAACGTTCTGAGCATTTCCTGCCCTTTCTCCAAGCACTGCCGTAACCTGCTGCACTCCAAAGCCGAGGACAAGGGAATCAAAGGACAAGAATGACTCATCAGACAAGAAATTGCATCTTTTAAACCCTGCAGCAAAATTAACCCTGCTTAGAAGTAGCCGGCATTCAACACTTAGCTCTTTACCTGACAATACCTCCGATTTAAGTCACGGAACTTAAATATTTGCTTTAAAGTTTAATAACAGAATAGGAGGAATGCAGAGAAAATTAAAGACTCTTACACACAAAGCACCTCGCTGGGAGGGTAATGAATGTGGGTTAAAGTCATACTCCAAAGCAATGGGTGTTGAGGCCTCACCTGTAGCCTTTGATAAAAACCAATGCTGTGAGCCCTCTTTCCGAGACACTGAGGATTCATGGTGTGCACAGCCATTTATAAGGTTATGATTATCTGCAGAAGCCACCATTCCCTGTCACAGACCGGCAGTGATCCAGCCAATTACCAGATGCAGGAGTGAACGATGCACAGGAGAAATAAATAGCTCAATGAGAAGTAACCCAGACTGATATAAGACAGCCGGAGAGAGATGACTGGCCCAGTCCCTGATCAAACAGCAACATGAACTCATTTACCCACTTCACTGTATAAATTCAATTGGTAAGATAGCGTTCATGATTGGTTTATTAATTCTGATAATGAAAATGTTGCCATCTTAATTGACTCATTTTTTAATGGAACTGGTTAGATAATGCAGCAATAACTCATTAATTGCAGTGAAGCAGGCTGCAGTGCTGCATTTTAATTGCAGAATCTCTTCACCTCTGGGTTCTGTCCTGTTTATCAGGGGCTCAGGTCTGCCATCATCCCACCTAAATGCATCAGCCTCACAACTCCAAGAAATGGAATTAGAATTATGTCAACTGCTTGCTTTGCTCTATTGCCAGGGAATGATTCTTGAGCTGCTGAGAGTGTAGATGAGCAGAGAAAACACTCCCCTAACCTGGATCCACAGTATTGGATGTTTGCGTGAACAGGAGGCAGGAGGACCAGTCCGTCGGCAAGCCCAGAGTTCCGGAACCCATCATCAGCTAGTCTGGGGATCAGTACCAAAGATAGCAGCCTGAAAGTCAGTTGGAAGTCTGGAAGTTGAAGCTGAATAGCCGAATCCTGGAAACTGGAGACTGGAGGCCTGATGTGGAGCTGGAGGTCCGGCCTGGAGCTGGAGGCCCAGCCTGAGTAAGTGGGAGTATGGGAGGGATGGTTGTAAGGAGGAACAGGGCTTGTTTTGCTGTTGTTGTTTTGTTGCTTGTTGTGTTCTGTGTTGTTCTGCTGAGCATCTTGAACATGCTCGCCGCTGGAATGTGGGCTGCCCCCAGCACATCCCGGAGTTGTGCTGGTTGTTAACACAATGACGCATCATATTTCCATGTAGATGTGATAAATAAATCTGAATCTGAAATCAACACCACACAAAGGTTTGCCATTGCCTAGACTGGGTTTATTGTGAACTCCTTCCAAACTGGATTAACACCATTTCTTTCAGATCTCAGTGCCACACAATGTCTGGAATCAATGGTGTTGATGTTGATGCTAATACCAACAGCCACTCCCCACCCCCTTACCCAGGTACTATGTTCCTCTATCCCCTTCATCTGGTTAATCAGCTGGGGCATGTATTGTTGGGGTCATGTTGGGGTCTGTTGGGGTCATCTATTGCATCTGGTACTCCTGGTGCAGCCTCCTCCACATCAGTGAAACCCAAAGCAGATTGGGGGACCACTTCATCGAGCACCTCCGCTCCGTCCGCCACAACAGACAGGATCTCCCGGTAGCCACCCACTTCAACTCTGCTTCCCATTCAGGTATGTCCATACATGGCCTCCTCTACTGCCATGATGAGGCGAAACTCAGGTTGGAGGATCAACACCTCATATACCGTCTAGGTAGTCTCCAGCCTCTTGGTATGAACGTAGAATTCTCCAACTTCCGGTAATTCCCTCCCCCTCCCTTCCTCTATCCCTATTTCACTCTACCCCCTCCCCCAGCTCCCTCATGGTTCCGCCTCCTTCTTCTACCACCCATTGTTTTCAGGGCTATGACGTCAATGCTTCCCCTCCCCCACCCCTTTGTCTTTCAAATTACTGGCCTTTCAACTGAAGCCACAAGCATTCTTCAAATCCTTCCCCATCTTTCATGCTTCAGTCCTGACGAAGGGATCCGGCCCGAAACGTCGACTCATCGTTTCTGACTGATGCTGCCCGACCTGCTGAGTTCATCCAGCGTACTGAAAGTGTTGCTCTGGTTAATCAGCCTCCCTATAAAAAGCATTAACGCCACCCGCTACAACCTCACTGACAGTAGCAGGGAGGTGGGGTGGGGTAGATGGGGGTTTTGAGGGGCGGTTTGAGGTGGGGTGAAGGTGAATGCGTGGATGAGGGAATTAGCGAGCAGTGGAGAGCAGGTGAGATGGTGGGGTGAGGTGGGGTGCATGGGGGGAGTTTGAGGCATCAGGGTTGGGGTCAGTAGGTGCCAAGGGGGGTATAATGTTCAACTGTTCTCCTGTTCTCTCTAATCAAGTCACCGACTTTAAACAAAATCTCTGCTCCCCCCAATTGTGCAGATCTATCTGTTTTTATTACAGACTATTCTCTTTTATCAGATCAATATCAGCAGGCAAGGACAATTTCATTTCTTTAGTTTATACCGCTAGAAGAGCACGACTATGCTCTGTTATGGATCGCACTGTCAGACCAGTCCCACCTATTAGCTCTCCCTAGAATAATGGAAATGAATCTCTCTGTAATCAACAGTGTCCTAATCACAAAGAGCACCGATCGAGCACCAGACTTCGCACACCCTGCCCATACATCACACCCCACAGCCCGTACCTTGTACGTTATAATCCACACACTGCATTCTGCCCCCACACCCTATTGTCACATACTCCACAACCTGCAATTTACTTATTTAGATATACAGAATGGAACAGTCCCAATGACCCACACTGTGGCACCCAGCAATCCTCCGATTTAACCCAAACCTTATCACAGTGACAAATTAACCTACCAACTGGTACGTTTTTGGACTGTGGGAGGAAACTGGAGCACCCGGAGGAAACCCACATGTACACATGTTATTGAAGACGCTGGAATTGATCTACGAACTCTGGAACAGCCTGCCATAACAGCGTCGTGCTAAAGGGCTACCGTGGCGCCCTGGCCCCTTCCCCCATTCTCTGCTCCCTCCACCCCTGACCCCACACACTATTCTCGCACCCTGTGCACAACCCCGCATCCCTTATGCCACGCCCCGCATCCGTACACTGCACCCCGCGTACCAAGTTCATGTCTCCAACAACCTATCAAACACCTTGATCACACCTACCTCCACCACCAGCCCTGGAAGCACATTCCAGACACCACCACTCTGTGTAAGGAACTTTCCCCACACACCTTTCAGCTTTCCTCCCTCTCGCCTGAAGGGTATGCTCTCTGATAACCGACATCTCTGACCCGAAAGAGACGTTATGTGTACCCTACCCACATCTTTCTTAACTTGGAAAAACTCCTATCGGCTTTCCCCTCAGCTACGAGTGAACAGGAGGCAAATCTCAGGCTCATGATGAGGTAGGAGGGCAGACAGGAAAAACAGGGCAAAGGGCACTTGAGAAACGGGAACAGAGAACTGGCAATGGAATTGCTATTGTGACATGTACCAAGATACAGTGAATATACTGTCTCGCATACTGTTCATACAGATCAAGTCATTACACTGTGCACTGGAAAGAGTAGAATGATTATAATGGAAGGAGTGAGTATGGCCCTTGTGGCTAAAGGGATCGGGGGTATGGAGGGAAGGCAGGTACGGGGTTCTGAGTTGGATGATCAGCCGTGATCATACTGAATGGCGGTGCAGGCTCGAAGGGCCGAATGGCCTACTTCTGCACCTATTTTCTATGTTTCTATGAGTAGATTAAGGACTTCCACCACCCAAGACATGCCCTCTTCTCGTTGCTACCATCAGGAAGGAGGTACAGGAGGCTGAAGACACACACTCAGTGATTCAGGAACAGCTTCTTCCTCTCTGCCACCAGATTTCTGAATGGACATTGAACCCATGAACACTCCCTCACTACTTTTTTTAATTTCTGTTTTTGCACTACTTAATTTAATTTAACTATTAATATATATAACTGTACTTCACAATTTAACTGTAACTCCATTTTTTGTTCTACATTATCATATATTGAACTGCTACTGCAAAGTTAACAAATTTCACGACATATGCTGGTGATATCAGACCTGATTCTGATATGTGGGGTGTGGGGGGGCAGCTTGCAACGAGAGCCCAGGAAGAATGGGGCCTAGCGGCAGGGAGAGGGCAGACGTGAGCTGGCAGCAGGGGACAAGTTGAGAACATTCAGAATGCATCATGGGCCCAAGGTTAGACAGGAGTGACTTTGTAAACACAGGAATTAGGGAGTTAGTTTTCCAGGAACAAAGAGAATATGGGCTGGAAGCTAAGTGGGGGAAATGGGAAAATAACAACACTGTTTCTGGGTTGGACTCCAGATGTATGTATGTCAAACTTTTAGCTGCCTCCTGTAAACTCTAAGTTAACCTCTCGAAGAGATTAGGAATGAAGTTCTGACCCTGCTCCCATATCTCTCTCTACCTCTTCAATACCTTTTGACCTTCAATGTTCACACGGCTTATGAGATTATAGGAAGTCTGGTTACCATGGCAGGGAGAACACTGGTTATCTTCTGATGGTACAAGTTTGAACAGGCAGCCCTGTCCTGATCAGAACCTGCACACCTCTAACGACCAACTCCAACAGGGTGGGATTGAGGTTCTAAAAAAATAATCAAGTCTTCTGGCAGAAAGACAATATATGGCCACAGGAGATATAAAAATAACTTTTCTACTTGACCTTAAATACCTTTAAGGCAGATCTCCTGGATTCTTGACACATTCTTCTAGCTTTGCTTCGCTAAAAGCCTCTTTCTTTGAAGCACCAAGCCATCTGTGGAGTTTCTAAGAGGAGCTGTGCCAGACTTAATCCCATGGGGCCATGAACCCAGCAGGCAATAAAAAGTCATAGCATCAAAAAATCCCAAGCTTCACAAAGGCCAGTCGCTGCAAAAATCTTTGGAATTCAAAGACAGAGCAGATTTTAAAATGGTGTGTTTTGCATGGTTGATGCATTGTTCCAAAAGAGATACTTTGATGCTCTCCAGACACAGTACACGGCTGAACGCAGATTTCGGGGAACTTTTTTGACGGGAATCAGACAGAGCTCACACCAATCCTTATAGAGTGAACACAAGTGGAGAGAGTGAGCAGTTCCAAGTTCCCGAGTATTAATATCTCTGAGGATCTAACCTTGTCCCAAAATATTGATGCAACTATAAAGAAGGCAAGACAGAAGCTATATTTCATTAGGAGTTTGAGGAGATTTGGAATGTCACTTAATAAACCCTAAGGTTTCTACAGATATACTGTGGAGAACATTCTGACTGGCTGCATCACTATCTGGTATGGGGGGTGGGGAACTGCACAGGATCAAATTAAGCTGCAAACAGTAGTAAAGTTAGTCAGCTCCATCATAGGCACTAGCCTCCATAGTGTCCAACCATGACATCTTCAAGGAGCAGTGCCTCAAAAAGGCTGCATCCATCATTAAGGACACCCCACCACCCAGGACATGCGCTCTTCTTAGTGTTACCATCAGGAAGGAGGTACAGGAGCCTGGAGGCACACACTCAGTGACTCGGGAACAGCTTCTTCCCCTCTGCCATCTAATTTCAGACTGGACACTGAAACCAAGAACACTACCTCACTACATTTTTGTTGATGTTTTTGCACAATTTAATTTAACAATTTGATATACATATATATACTTACTGTAATTCTTTTTATTTCCTACATTATCATTGTACTGCTACTGCAAAGTTAACAAACTTCACGACCTACACCAATGATATTAAACCTGGTTCTGACTCTGACTGTTTAGATTATGATCTCAGTGAAGGAGGCCATCGTGAGGATCACTGGGAACTAAATAGTTTCCAGGATAGAAAATCCCCAGAGGGAGAGGTGATGTCCTGAAAAACCCAATACACTGAATGTCAGAACACAGTTGACAAGAATTATGCTCTAATGGCCATTCCCCAGAACCGACTTTCTCTAATCTCTCCAAAACTCATTGAGTTTTAGCTGTGCACTACACATTAGTTAACTGACACCCCTCTGACCTTGAGAAACCTGTAGGGACATATTGAGCAAACCATGCTAATATCATTTCAGAAGTGTTTCTTTATAATTTTTCACTCTATAAACTGCTTAAAAATGATAAAAAATGAAGGAATTTTATTTATTAATTTGAACTCTGACAATTCTTATCTTAACTGCATTTTCTAGGAGCACCTCTGAGAGCATCCTGACAAGTGGCATCTCTATCCAGCTGAGCAGTGGACTGGAATTTCCTACAAAGGACTGTGAAAATGGCTGAGAGGATCATAAGGGTCTCCCTACCATCCATCTATCAGGAGCACTTAGTATTATCAAAGATCCCACCCATCCATCCAGCATCCTCTTTGACTTTCTACCATCAGGCGGGAGATTCCGATGTATAAAAACAAGAACAGTCAGGATGGGAAACAGCTTCTTCCCTCAAGCCATCAGGCTTCTGAACTCCCAGCCGCATCGCATTCAAAGTGTCACTGGTTAATCTGATCTGTACCTTACAATTTTTAATTTATGCCCTTTAGTTTGTTTATTTATTTGTAATCTACCTGTAGATTTTATCCTTACTTTCATAAGTTAGTCTGTGTTATGTGTGTTATGCATATTTCAGAGCTTTACACCCTGGCCTGGAGAAATATTGTCCTGTTTGACGGTGTACATGTATATTGGGCCGTTTCGAGAACTCCACAGTTTCATGTTTAATATTCTGTGTGCTATTCGCTCGATTATAACTGTTTGTGCGATTTGTACTTTTTCTCAAGATTTGGTGATTGTTTTCTTTGAGTCGTTTTCATACCATTTCTTTGTTTCGTGGCTGCCTGTGGGAAGACAAATCTCAGGGCTGTAAACTGTGTACATACTTTGATAATAAATGTACTTTGAATCTTCTCTCTACTCCTTCTTCACCTGCAGCCCAAGCCCGTTGCTTATCAACACAAGGGTTGCCAGAGGATCAGAGGTGGAGAGGGTCAGCAACTTTAAATTCCTGGGTGTTACTATTTCAGAGGACCTGTCCTGGACCCAGCACGTAAGCGCAATTGTGAAGAAAGCATGGCAGTACCTCTACTTCCTTAGGAGTCTGGGGAGATTTGGCATGACATCTAAAACTTTGACAAACTTCTATAGATATATAGTGGCGAGTGTATTTACTGGCAGCATTTTGGCCTGGTATGGGAACACCAATGCCTTTCAGCAGAAAATCCTACAAATGGTAGTAGATTCAGCCCAGTACATCACTGGTAAGGCCTTCCCAACCATTGAGCACATCTACATAAAACGCTGTCATCCATCATCAGAGATCCCCACCACTCAGCCCTCTTCTCGCTGCTGCCTTTTGATAGAAGGTACAAGAGCCTCAGGACTCACACCACCAGGTTCAAGTGCAGTTACTACCCCTCAACCATCAGGCTCTTGAATAGAACATAGAACATAGAATAGTACAGCACAGTACAGGCCCTTTGGCCCACAATGTTGTGCCGACCCTCAAACCCTGCCTCCCATATAAGCCCCCACCTTAAATTCCTCCATATACCTGTCTAGTAGTCTCTTAAACTTCACTAGTGTATCTGCCTCCACCACTGACTCAGGCAGTGCATTCCACGCACCAACCACTCTCAGTAAAAAACCTTTCTCTAATATCCCCCTTGAACTTCCCATCCCTTACCTTAAAGCCATGTCCTCTTGTATTGAGCAGTGGTGCCCTGGGGAAGAGGCGCTGGCTATCCACTCTATCTATTCCTCTTATTATCTTGTACACCTCTATCATGTCTCCTCTCATCCTCCTTCTCTCCAAAGAGTAAAGCCCTAGCTCCCTTAATCTCTGATCATAATGCATACTTTCTAAACCAGGCAGCATCCTGGTAAATCTCCTCTGTACCCTTTCCAATGCTTCCACATCCTTCCTATAGTGAGGTGACCAGAACTGGACACAGTGTGGCCTAACCAGAGCATCATTACATCGCGACTCTTAAACTCTATCCCTCGACTTATGAAAGCTAACACCCCATAAGCTTTCTTAACTACCCTATCCACCTGTGAGGCAACTTTCAGGGATCTGTGGACATGTACCCCCAGATCCCTCTGCTCCTCCACACTTCCAAGTATCTTGCCATTTACTTTGTACTCTGCATTGGAGTTTGTCCTTCCAAAGTGTACCACCTCAGGAGATAACTGCACTCACTTGCCCATTCATGGAGATGTTCCCACAACCAATGATCTACTTTAAGGACTCTTCACCTTGTTATTCATTGCAGTTTATTTATGTTTGTATTTGCACGGTGTGTTATCTTCTGCATTCTGATTGACCTTTCACTGATCCTGTTACGGTTACAATTCTATAGATTTGTTGAGCATGCCCACAGGAATATTAATCTCAGGACTGCATATGACGACATACATGTACTTTCATAATAAAATTGACTTTGAACTTTGGGTACTGAGCCGTTCAGTGCCTTGATCAAGCTACCTCTCTTCCTGTTTAAAAACCTCCACCCTACCTCATTTATTGCAGAGTTTATACCGTGGAAACAGGGCTCTCAGCTCACTCAGCCCACTTTGGCAACAAACCGCCCTTCTACAATAATCCTGCATCAATGCCATTTTAGCCTTCCCAGAGTCTCACACTCATACACAAGTGAGAGCCGTTTACAGCAGGCGATTAAACCCCCAACGCAATTAACCCGGAGCACATGGAGGAAGTCCACGTGGTCGCCGGGAGCTGCAAGTCAGGGAATAACGTGTTCAGGGGAGCGTAGTGTGGGTGAGTTAGGAGGGACAGGGACTACTCTACAAATGTGACTGCTCCAAAGCCATGCACATGATGGTATCTGACACTCCACCCCACACCTTCCCCACCGTGACTGCTGCCTCCTCTTCTCCAGCACTGGGGCACATAATGAACGATCTACGTGCACCCCCAGCAGTGTGTGTCACCTCGGGTTACCAACCTTCTCACTCCCAAATAAGGGACAAAAGTAGCAGTCAAATCCCGGGACACTTGCGTTTGCCCTGAGAAAGACTACCATGACCATGAAGCCTTGCGCAGGGTACCTGTGTGTGTATGATGCGTGATGTGCGCATGCCACAAATCGGTTTTGGCTTAATCTTCCCGACCATATTGTATGTACATTATTTCTACTTTATATAGGCTGTCTATTTATCATATCATTCCTGCTTTTACTATACGTTAGTGTTATTTTAGGTTTTATGTGTTATTTGGTATGATTTGGCAGGTTATTTTTTGGGTCTGGGAACGCTCAAAAATTTTTCCCATATAAATGACTGGTAATTGCTTCTTCGCTTTACGCCATTTCGGCACGAACGGTTTCACAGGAACGCTCTACCTTAGCGGGGGAAATACGGGACAAGGGCGGTCCCGTATGGGACAAACCAATTTGGCCCAATATATGGGATGTCCCGGCTAATACGGGACAGTTGACAACCCTAGTGTCACCCTTCCCCACCCCCATCAGCACAGACACAGTGAGCCCAAAGGCCTGGATTTGTTCTGTACCATTCTGATTCTAATCCACGCACTTCCTCAGCAAAGAGAAACCAGGGCATGGCTCGGCAGAGAAAGGATGCAGCATGCAATAACTCAGGCAGAATACAGAGAGACAGATGGCACATTAATGGTGCATTTTCTGTTGTAATGGCAGATATATAGCAGCACTACAAAGCAACAGCGAAGGTCAACAATGAATACCACAGAAACTCTTATTGTTCTTAATTACAACATCATGTTCAGCTGCAATAAACACTTCTTGTCGCTCGTTTTGGAGCAATTAAAGTTTTTGTTTCAAATGCAACAGCAAAAAATAAAGCAATGGCTGAGGGGTCTGTAAAACAATCCACAGGATAGACAGAAATGAAGTCCAGCAGCCGGGCCTTGGTACTCAACAAGTCTCTGTGATCCTCACAGGGCTCTCCGACTGAGCACCACGAGGAAACGGACAGAATACCCAGAGGTCAG
Source organism: Mobula hypostoma (assembly GCF_963921235.1). NCBI lineage: Eukaryota > Metazoa > Chordata > Chondrichthyes > Myliobatiformes > Myliobatidae > Mobula > Mobula hypostoma. The sequence continues at coordinate 3,541,052 of NC_086109.1, read as the reverse complement.
TGAAGTCTGAAACTGGACTCCTCATGCCTGCAAGTTTAATAGTCTGGAGCCAAGGACTGAAGACCCGAAGGCAGCCTTGTCCTGGGGTTGGCGGCCAGACCGTGTGTGTGTGAATGAGTGGCTGGGTCTTGTTTTTTTTTGTTGCTGCTGTTTGTGTTGTTCAAAACTCAAAAAGTTCAAAGTAACTTTATTATCAGTGTCACCGTACACAGCCACAACTGCTGAACATTATGGACGCGCTATGTTGCAGCTGGAACGTGCGGCGATACTTGCGGGCTGCCCCCTCCCCAGCACATCCTTCGGTTGTGAGGGTTGTTGGAGCAAACGCCGCACTTCACTGTATGTCTCAATAAATAAATGAATCCGAATCCGAATCCGGCCAGCTGTTGCTGTGCAGAGGCACCGCACATCAAACACCTGGTCCTGCTGCTCTGCACAGCGCCTTTGTGTTTAGGGAGCATACACCTGCTCCCAACAGAAGGCATCAAAAGATCTGGTATCTAACATGCCTCCTCTTGCTTCCACCACTGGAGTCTCATCAATGGTACTGTGGTTCAGCTTGGCTAAACACTGAGCCACCGTGTAGGAACTGAATCAGAACAGGCTTCAATATGTTTGCCATACGTTGTGAAACTTGTTGTGCACTGGCCTGCACTTGTAGCATCTTTGTGGGATATCCTTTGTAACAAAGTGCTAGACGAGGGTGAAGCACCCAGAGGCTTGCCTGGATAAATTAACACTAAAATACTCTGACCGCAGCCACGGGTGTTTCAAAGTGTATCAGTATCAGTGTAATTGACTTCATTATCAAACATTCCAACATGACAGCTAAAGCTGTGTCAAATGCTGGATTATTTAATGAACACGTCTCCTGTTACATGAGGCAAAGCACCAAGTGCAGCCCTCATTCTCTAATTTCTGATCCAATGTGTTTACAGACAATGCGGTAAATCTGGAACTAAAGTGGATTTAATTTAATCCATTTTATCAACATGGCTTTGGTTCCTGCTGCCAACAATTCTGTGTGGACGGACCATCCTTTGAATGAGATGCAGAAGCAATTTGCTCATCTAGCAGAAAAAGTTTTTAAAAAGCTCGCATTTCATAGATGCTCAGTAAGACCGGAAGATACAGGAGCAGAACTTGGCCATGCAGCCCATCGAGTCTGCTCCACATCATGACTGATCTAATTTTCCTCTCAGCCTGAATCTCCTGCCTTCTCCCCATATCCCTTCATGCCCTGACCAATCAAGAAACAATTAATCTCTGGCTTAAATGCACCCAGTGACCTGGCCTCCACAGCCAATTGTGTCAATGAATTCCGCAGATTCACCACCCTCCGGCTAAAGAAATTCCACCTCATCTCTGTTCTAAATGAACATCCCTCTATTTTCAGGCTGTTCCCTCTGGTCCTAGACTCCCCCATCAAATAAAACATCCTCTTCACATCCACTTACCTCGATCTTTCAACATTCGATAGGTTTCAATGAGACCTCCCTATTCTTCTGAATTCCAGCGAGTACAATACCAGAGCCATCAATTGCTGCTCACATGATAACGCTTTCATTCCCAGAATCATTCTTGTGAAGCTCCTCTGAGCCCTGTCCAATGTCTGCACATCCTTTCTTCAATAATTCAAGGAGCGATAACTCAAAAAGGCGGCATCCAATCTTAAGGACCCAGGACGTGCCCTCTTCTCGTTGCTACCATCATCGAGGAGGTACAGAAGCCAGAAGACATACACTCACTTAATTCAGGAATAGCTTCTTCCCCTCTGCTGTCAGATTTCTGAATGGACATGGAATCCATGAACACAACCCCACTACTTTTTTTTTGCACCACTTATTTAATTTGACTCTTTTATATATTGAACAATTGAATTTGAATTTGTATAAGGCATTGGTAAGGCCAAATCTGGAATATTGTGTACAGTTCTGGTCACTGAATTATAGGAAGGATGTCAATAAAATTGAGAGTACAGAGGAGGTTTACTAAAATGTTGCCTGGGTTTCATTTCCTAAGTTACAGAGAAAGGTTGAACAAGTTAGGTCTTTATTCTCTGGAGCATAGAAGGTTGAGGGGAGACTTGATAGAGGTGTTTAAAATTATGAGGGGGATTGATAGAGTTGACGTGGTTAGACTTTTTCCATTGAGAGCGGGGTAGATTCAAACAAGAGGGCATGGGTTGAGAATTAGAGGACAAACGTTTAGGGGTAACATGAGGGGGAACTTCTTTACTCAGAGAGTGGTAGCTGTGTGGAATGAGCTTCCAGCAGAAGTGCTTCAGGCAGGTTCTATGTTGTTGTTTAAAGTTAAGTTGGATAGATATATGGACAGGAAAGGAATGGAGGGTTATGGGCTAAGTGTAGGTTGGTGGGAATAGGATAGGGTAAGAGTTCGGCACAGACTAGAAGGGCCGAGATGGCCTGTTTCCGTGCTGTAATTGTTATATGGTTTTATATATATATGGAGACAGAGCCTATAAAAAGTATTCACCGCCTTGGAAGTTTTCATGTTTTATTGTTTTACAACATTGAATCACAGTGGATTTAATTTGGCTTTTCTGATCAACAGAGAAAGATACTTTCATGTCAAAGTGAAAACAGATCCCTACAAAGTGAGATTAATTACAAATAAATTACAGAAATAAAACACAAATTAATTGATTGCTTAAGTATTCACTCCCTCCAAGTCAGTATTTAGTACAGGCACCTGTGTGGATTGATCTCTATCAGCTTTGCACATTTGGACATCTATAGATATCTACGGCTCGTTACGGAAACACCAATGCCCAGGAATGGGTAAGTCTTCAGAAAGTGGTGTATATAGTCCAATCCATCAAAGGCAACGCCCCCACCACCATTGAGCACATTTACACGGTGGGGGCCCTTGATGACGGGTGGTGCAACAAGAAAACATCATCCATCATCAAGGACCCTCACCATATCCAGGCCGCGCTCCCTTCCATTGGGCAGGAGGTACATGAGCCTTAAGTCCCGCCCCACCAGGCTCAGGAATTATTACCCTACAACCATCAGGCTCCTAAATCAGTGTGGCTAACATCACTCACCTCAACTCTAAACTCAACCCACTCACTTTCATGAACTCTACAACTCATGTTCTCAGTATTATTTTTATTAGTATTATTATATATTTTTTAACTGCACGATTTTTCTTCTTTTACACACTATACGACGCGGGTTTCCTCCCACAGTCCAAAGACATACTGGTTGGTTGGTAGGTTAATTGGTCATTGGAAATTGTCCCGTGATTTGGCTAGAATTAAATCGGGGAATTGCCAGGCAGTGCAGCTCGAAGGGCCGGAAGGGCCTACTCCACGCTGAATTTCAATCAATAAATAAAAATAAATCATCTGTCCGTCTTTGTTTATGGACAGCTTGCTTTAGTGTAAATTCTGCTGCATTTCCCTTTTCCTGCAATGATATGAACCTCAGGGTTGTATATGGTGATATATACATAGTTTAATAATAAATTTACTTTGATACTTGAAATCGGCCTCTGTCCCTGTGTGGATTGCCGTCCTCCTCAGCTACTCCCACCCATCCTGAGCCTCGAACCGCAGCGATCATGCGACAACAGTACAAGCGGTCACTGAGAAGCGAGGGGAGAAAGGGCCACGGCACAGTGGGGCTTGAGATACACGGACAGACGGATTTCCTTCGCAAACCACTGAAAATGCTGGAGGAACCCAGCAGGTCAGGCAGCATCTACTGAGGGGAGCAAAGAGTTGGCGTTTCGGGCCGAGGCCTCACATCAGGACTGGAAAGGTAGAGGGCAGAAGCTGGAATGAAGGTGTGGGGAGGGGAAGGAGTACAAGCTGGCAGGTGATAGGCGAGACCAGGTGAGGGGGGAAGATGGGGCACCTTTCCTTCCTTCTCAAGCAGCACCAGTTTACCACAACAGGCAATTTCAATCACCATCACTGACTTATTCCAGATGGATGTTAAAATTTATATGTCTCAGAATCACCATCAGGTTTAATATCACAGCATATGTTGTGAAATTTGTTGTCTTTGCAGCAGCAGTACAATCCAATACATAGTAATAGAGAGGAAAAAAATTGTGAATTAGAGTCTATTAGTTCAATTAAATAAATAATGCAAATTTTTTTTTTAAAAAGTAGTGAGGTAGTGTTCATGGGTTCAATGTCCATTCAGAAATCTAATGGCAGAGGGGAAGAAACTGTTCCTGGATCATTGAGTGTGTGTCTTCAGGCTCTTGTACCTCCTTCCTGATGGTAGCAATGAGAAGAGGATTTGTCTTAGGTGATGGGGGTCCCTAGTGATGGGTGAGATTTAAACTTATATACGTAAGTAAGATACTAGATATGAAACGAGCTGCCAGAGAAAGTGGTAAAGGCAGACAGCATTACAGTAAAGACATGGATAGCAAAGGTTAGGGATATGGCCCAAAAAGGGTCGGCAAAGGTGGGTATCTTGGTCGGGGTGTGTGTGTGTGTGTGTGTGTGTGTGTGTGTGTGTGTGTGTGTGTGTGTGTGTGTGTGTGTGTACGCGCACACGCGTGGAGTGGGGGGGGGGCACCAAGCCACATTGCATCAGTCACAAGGATCTCACTGAATACTTATAGCAACAATATTAAATGCTTTTTCATTGCTGGTTGGAAGAATAATACACATTATAAATAAATTATCCTATTCAGAGCTTTGAAATAGTTTGAAATAGTTTTAGTTTTCATATAGTCCTGTAACAGTATATTTAACAGATAATAATATCTCAACATCATCACTACGTGCTGTGTCGTACGACGTGGACACTCATAGTCTTTCCATGACCATGACTGCTCTTGGCAAGTTTTGTCATTGCTGCCTTCTGGGCAGTGTCTTTACTAGACGGGTGACCCCAGACATTATCAATACTCTTCAGAGATTGTCTGCCTGGCGTCAGTGGTCGCATAACGAGGAATGTGATCTGCACCAGCTGCTCATACGACCATCCACCATCTGCTCCCATGGCTTCACGTGACCCTGAACGAGGGCCGGGGGTGGGGGGGCTAAGCCGGTGCTACACCTTGCCCAAGGGTGACCTGCAGCCTAGCGGAGGGAAGGAGCACCTTACACCTCCTTCGGTAGAGACCTATCTCCACCTGACACCTAAAGTAATACCTGTAACCTATTAAAACATGTATATTAGGATTGATAGGACTGAAAGGTTTGTCATATGAAGAGCATTTGATGGCTCTGGGCCTGTAGTCACTAGAATTCAGAGGAATGAAAGGTGACCTCGTTGAAACCTATCGAATGGTGAAAGGCCTTGATAGAGTGGATGTGCAAAGGATGCTTCCTATGGTGGGAGAGTCCAGACCAGAAGACACAGCCTCAGAATAGAGGGGCTCCCTTTAGAAAGGTTGATGAGAAGGAATTTCTTTAGCCAGAGAGTGGTGAATCTGTGGAATTCATTGCCACAGGCAGCTGTGGAGGTTAGGTCTTTATGTATATTTAAGGCAGAGGTTGATAGATTCTGGATTAGTCAGGGCATGAAGGGATACAGAGAGAAGGCAGGAGACTGGGACTGAGAAGGCAAATGGATCAGCCATGATGAAATGGTGGAGCAGACTCGTCGGTCTGAATGGCTGAATTCTGCTCCTAAATCCAATGTTCTTATTAGAATAATTAGTACAGTTGACCAAACAAACTTTAGCAACAACAGAGACTATGAAGGGTGGTCAGAGCTGCTCAGACCATCTACCACCTGCTCCCAGGGCTTCACGTGAGTCTGCTGGGGGTGGGGTGGGGGTGGTGGTGTGGCTTAGCAGGTGCTACACCTCACCCAGGGGTGACCTGCAGAAGAAGTGAGAGAACCACTGGTTTGCAATATACGTTGGTTACAAATGTGAAAGAACAGGAGCACCCCAATAAATCTCCGATTGCAACATTGAGACAGACGGAGACCTGTTCCGTCACCAGTCAGCACCGGGTGTTACTGATGGAAACTCATCACGTACTCAGAGAGTTCAGAGGTGTAAGGTCGTGGGCACCTCCTGAAATGATGTAAACTGCCACAGGAACCTGTTTGCAATGAAAACTGTGGCAATTTGACAGCACCTGCAATGCTCTGAAACGGCAACTACACAGCCAGCAGAGCTTTGCAGAGGTTCTGCTAATTGTTTCTGGGCAAAAGTATAAAATATATTTAAGGATTATAAACAGTCAATGCTGTGATTCTTCTCAGATAATGTGTTGCAACATTTGGGGTGTTTAAGTGGGGCACAAATTTGTTACAAGTTGCAACAGCTATTAAAAAAAACAGTTAAAAGAAAATCAATATTCCAGACTAACAACACAAAATGCTGGAGGAACTCAGCAGGTCAGAGGAATAAAAAGTCTTCTTTTAAAGTTCAAAGTGCATTTATTATCCAGGTATGTATGCTATATGCAACCTTCAGACTCATCTCCTTACAGATGGCCACAAAACTCAGAACCCATTAAAAAAGCATCAAACACCCAATATGCAGAAAAGACAAATCGTAGTAAGCAAACAGTAAAAGTAAGCAACAACATTCAGAACTAAAGTTCTTGAAAGTGAGTCCACAGCCATGAAGCCAGTCATCGCTGCAGCCAATCCAGGAGCCTGTTAGTTGCAGGCCACAGCCTAGGTTCAGCACAGAAACGAGTAAACCTCGCAGAGGTTCCTCACCTCCGGCCCCCACACCCAGACCTTTTCAACGCGGTCCGGTGCTTAAATTGGCAATCTTCAGGTCATTCCTCGTTCTCGAACCCGGGCCTAGGCCCCGCCTCCTCGACTGTGCCTCAGTTCTGTCCTATCAAACCGCCTCCAAGTCCGCTCCAGCAACGTCCCTATACTGGCTCATTCCCCGCTCTTGGCCCCGGGCCCCACTGCCTCGATTCGGCCCCGGGCCCCACTGCCTCGATTCGGCCCCGGGCCCCACTGCCTCAATTCGGCCTGTACCTGCCAAGCTCCAACCGGCCTGCACCTTCCAGACTTCGGCTCACACTGCAAAGATGCCAGGTTGCCCAGGCCGTTCAAAAGCTCAACTCCGAAAAGGAAGTTACAAGCTATTGATTGCAGTTATCGTATCTGGGAAAAAATATATTTAGTACAATTATCTATGGCTTTGTTGGTATTGTTTGCTACCAGTAAGTTGCCGCTGCACTTCACCAGCACCATCTTAAACTGGAAGTTTCAAGCCGAAACCCATCATGCATTGACTGTTTATTCCCTTCCCCTCCTTAGACTTGGGCTGGCTTGCCAAGTTCCTCTCGCACTTTGCGAGTTTGCCTCAAGATTTCGAGCATATTTTGCGCCAACGTATCAGAGAGTCCTGAAGCTCAATTCCTAAGCACAAAGACAAGGAATTAGAATACAATCAGTTTCATTCGAGCAACTGCAGAGAAGATGGAGTGCCTGGTGCCACGGCTAACACCCACTTCCCGCCCCAGACTGCCGACACTGCCATGGTTCACTACATCCGAGAGCCCGAAGATCTCTTCTCGCTGCGCTGTACGAAATCAAACTTCACCTTTGCCCCCCGCGACATCTGACTCCACACAAACAAAAATCAGGAATAGCAACCGTAATGGCAAGAACAGACGAGCTCCCTGTCAATGCTGACACAATGCATGGCTGTGATCTGTACATTAATGACTCAGTGTGAGTGTGCGAGAGCCAAAAGGACATTTATCACTGGCACACCAGGGACCACTTTAAAGCCTTTTCCCCTCCAGGGCACAATTTTCACCACCGCTATCCTGCTCCTAAGACAAGCAACAACAAACAAAGGAAAGTTTGTCTTTTTCCTTCTTTCCCTTAACCTATCTCTGATCAAAGCCCTTAAACTGGACGGCTCCTCGGTTGAGTGAAGCTGCTGTTACCAGTGAGATCACCTGGCCGGTAACTGGTTGGTGGACATTCCATAAAGTAAGTACCACTTGCATTAAAAATGCCTCAATCTGTTCCTTGGCAACAAGGGATGGTTATTGTGTACTTGTTAAATTTTAACAATTCACCACTCATCAATGTCCCCCTCGGCAAACCTTCTCATTGTCACAGTTGGTAAAATTTTATTAGGATATTTCCGCAATTTGAACAGAAACAATCTATGATCAGTTTTAAGTTTTTGTGTAAAACAATTTTATTGGTGAGTTTTCAGGATTTCCCAGAATTAGGTCTGTGGGTAAAGTTATTTAATTTTTAAAATTTTATTTTACTGTGATGCAGCACAGAACAGGGCTTCTGGCCCTTCAAACCACACTGCCCAGTGATCCCTGATTTAACCCTAGCCTAATCACAGGACAATTTACAATGACCAATTAACCAATTAAGTTTGTCTTTGGACTGTGGGAGGAAACAAAAGCACCCGGAGGAAACCCAGAGGGAGACAGACAGTGGCAGGAATCTGAGTAACGTACAATCAAAAGCTTGAAAAATTTGAAGATGGATTGGATTTATTTGTCACATGTACAGCAAAATGTGTCGTTTGTGACAAATCATTTCAGCGAAGGTCCGCCAACAAGCGTCGGCATCCTTTGGGCATCAATACAGAATGCCTACAACTTACTAGCCCCAACAGTAACAGCTTTGGAATGCATTACATACTGTCAGTATATAAATGGGAAATGTGTGCATCCACTTTATAAATCTTACCTGCTTAACTCACTGTGTTTATTTGGTGCCATCCGTAAATAAAACAAATGAATCATTAAAATACAATTTCGGCTCTTTGCTCTGCTTCGGAAGGTTTGAGTAATGGTCAATTAAGGAGTCCAGCCAGCTAACGATGGAAATACATTTTCATTGATCTGTGCGAGAGGTGCAATTGACATTGAGTGATAAAACACATCCTGCATAAAGTTTGTCATGGATAGAATCAGGAAAGGAACAGAAGGTAAAGGAAGGAACTGACAGAGGAGGTTAGCAAGTATGAGGTGGTGGGTGTATCTGAAGGTGACTGAAGCCAGGTCACGGACCCCATTAGAGAGAGCCACTGTGTAAATCGCATGTCTTCCCAAGCTAGGTTCTCCATCCAAATGGGATGAGATTCTTCAGATCAGTCCAAGTTACTGTTCAATCCTTCATTCCAAGGGCAGCAGAGGTCTTGCAGTACGTTCAATCCACTTTTTTGAGGTTACTGCCGATTCTTACCGACATGAGTACACAGCCTCAGCCCAAGTGCTATTCACCCTAACTGGTGCAAGGGGACATTCAGGAGCTACATCAAGGGATGGACAGTCAAAAGCTTTGATGAGCTTATTAGAAATCCTCAGATCATAGACAGATGGAAGACTATGATTGCTCAAGTCTTACAACAAGGCACATAATGATGATGCCAGGGGAACATGCTGAGGAGGAGGACTTCAGAGGAGGAAACTGGAGGTCCATGAGCCAATTTTCACTGGGGCATCAGAGGTGGAGAGGGTCATCAACTCTCAGACCTTGGGTGTTATCATTTCAGATGATCTGTCCCGGTCTCCAAACATAAGTTCAATTATGAAGTAAGCATGTAGCGCCTTCCTTAGAAGTTTGTAAATATTTGGTATGACATCTAAAACTTTGATTAAGTTCTATAGATGTGTGGTGGAGAGTAGATTTACTGGTTACATGATGGCCTGGTATGGAAATGCCAATGTCCTTAAGTGGAAAATCCTACAAAAATTAGTGAATACAGCCCAGTCCATCGCAGGTAAAGCCCTCCTAACCAGTGGGAATAACTGTTCTTGTCCCCATCACTGAACTGTTCCCACAACTTAAAGACTCACTTTCAAAGACTCTTCATCTCATGTTCTCGATATTTTTTTCCTTTTGTATTTGCACATTAGTTGTCTGCCTGTCCTGTTGGGTGTGATCTTTCATTGATTATATTGTGTTTCTTGGATTTACTGAGTATGCAAGAAAGTGAATCTCAGAATTGTATATGGTGACATACATGTACTTTAATAATAAATTTACTTCGAACTTTGACCTTTGAGAGTTTCAGAGTGGATGTTGCCTGAATTTATGTTGAGGTTTATGACCATGTCATCTGTCAAGGTGGCTTTAGCTGGAAATTACATGCACTTCCTTCTGACATACACACCATCGCAAGAAACCAGCCTGTAGACCATAAGACCATAAAACACAGGAACAGAATTAGGCCTTTTGGCCCACTGAGTGCTCCACCATTCTACCATGGCTGACTTATTATCCCTCTCAACCCCTTTTTCTTGCCTTCTGTAATGTATGACACCCTTACTAATCAAGAACCTATCAACCTTTGCTTTAAATATACCAAATTACTTGGCCTCCACGACCATCTATGGCAATGAATTCCACAGATTTACTACCATTTGACTAAAGAAATTCCTCCTAGACAATTCAATTCACTCTACCTGATACTGAGGCTGCATTGGCAATATTGGATTCAGGACCAGACAAGATTTTGACAGAGTATTGAGATCCTGGGCTTCAGCCACACTATTCCAGACCTATCCAGCCACAAGGTAGGTCCGATTCACGATAGGTAAGACCAGTCTAATCCTGCCTGCTACCACCTCATCAGACCACTATGTCCAGATCTATCATGGTCCTGGTCTGGACACAGTGTCAGGGGCTAAACTCTAGAGGTGAGAGAGACTGCCCTCAACACGGACGCACCATTTGACTGGGTGTACCATTGAGGAGCCCTGCTAAAGCTGAAGTTAATGGAAGTCAAAGGGAAAAGTTTCCAAAGAATGGAATCAAGTGTCATACCAAAAAACACAGGGGAGGTTCCTTTAATGACAGAGTCAGAGATACATATCACAGACGCAGACCATGGCCATCCTGACCTTTTCCCAATCGTCACCATTCCTGTGTTAGGTTTGTTATGTCTATTTAACCTGTCTAAATGTCTCTTAAACACAGTGATTGTATCTAGTTCCACCTGCTCCACAGTCAGGGAGTTCCAGATATCAACCCTATGTGTGAAGCTTTCCCCTTTAAAACTTCTGCCTTCACTTTGAAACCAAGCCTTCCTTGTTTTGATATCCCGAACCTGTACCATCTACCCTTACTATGCCTCTCATATTTAAAAAAGCACTTCTATCAGGTCATCCCACATCCTCCTTTGCTCCAGGGAAAAATAAGCCCAGTTTATGCAATCTCTCCTCATAACTAACACTCTCCAAACCAGACAACATTCCGGTGAATCTCCTCTTTACCCGCTCCCGTGCAAAATTATATCCCAGCTAGACTGTGGTGCAAGAGGGCGTAGCGGGCAGTGCGACACTATTACAGCTTAGGCTGTCAGAGTCGGGAGTTCAATCCCAGCATCCTCTGTAAATTGTTTGTACATACTCCCCACGGAATGGGTGGATTTCCTCCGGGTGCTCCAGTTTCCTCCCACTGTCCAAAGACATACCGGTTAGAAGGTTAATTGGTCATTGTCAATTGTCCCATGGTTAAGCTAGGATTAATCTGTGGGTTGCTGGCGGCTCAGCTCGAGGGCTGGGAGGGCCTACTTAGAGCTGAATCTTGACGTAAAATAAAAAAATAAATTAAACCAGAACTGCACTCTCAATACAGCAACTCCGCACTAACCAGCATTTTGTAAACTTGCAACAACAGATAGGATAAATGCAGGCAGGCTTTTTCCACTGAGGTTGGGTGAGACTACAACTAGAGGTCATGGGTTAAGGGTGAAAGGTAAACCATTTAAGGGGAACGTTAAGGGAAACTCCTTCACTCAGTGGGTCATGAGAGTGTGGAACTAGTTGCCAGCGAAAGTGGTGCATGCGAGCTTGATTTCAATGTTTTGGATAGGTACATTGATGGTAGGGGTATGGAGGGCTATGGACCCAGTGCAGGTTGACGGGAGTAGGCAGCATGGACTAGATGGGCCAAAGGGCCCGTTCCTGTGCTGTAATTTTCTCTGACTCTCTGACTCTAATGTTCCGGCTCTCACGTTCTGTGCCTCTTGTATCCTCTGATGGTTTAAGGGTAATCACTCCAGCGTGAAAAGCCGACTGCGGCAGTTCCCCAGAATAGTGCTCAGCTACCTTCAGCTGCCTCGGAATTGCCCCGAGGTTGATACGGAGATAATTGACAAATAAATACGTGGAGTGTTCATTCCAAGGCAGCATCTAGAATATACAAGGCTGGCCCGGTGTCCGATCAGACATACTGTTTCCCAGCTGTATGATGAAGGTAACCAAAGTATGTACATGTATGTTGCCATATATGACCTTGACATTCATTTTCTTGCAGGCATTGACAGGAAAATACTTTATACTTCACTGTCGCCAAACAACTGGTACTAGAACGTACAATCATCACAACGATATTTGGTTCTGCGCTTCACACTCATTGGATTACAAATATTAAATATTAAAGATATTAAAAATAGTTAAAATTAGTAAGTATTAAAAATTTAAATTATAAATCATAAATAGAAAATAGAAAAATGGGAAGTAAGGTAGTGCAAAAAAAACCGAGAGGCAGGTTGGGATATTTGGAGGGTACGGTCCAGATCCGGGTCAGGATCCGTTCAGCAGTCTTATCAGAAATAAAGAAGTGCAGTAGAATATATGAAAGCTATGCTATGCATCAACAAAGACTGACAAACAACCAAGGAGCAAGAGGCGACAAACTGTGCAAATAGAAACAAGTAATACTGAGAACATGAGCTGGAGGGTCCTTGGCAGCAAGTCTGCAGGTTGTGGAATCAGTTCAAAGTTCTGGTGAGAAAAGTTATCCACATCCATTCAGGAAGCCTGACAAGGTGTAGGGTACCATGTCGGGTGCCACACCTGTTCAGAAGCCTGATGGGTGTAGGACACCGTGTGAGCCAGAAGGTTGAAGGGTATCACTTTGGTACAGGAGATTAATGGTTGTAGACACTCCTCAGTGCATTAAAGTATAGTCTTACCCAGATGAATTGAGCAGAGCAGTAATTGTTAATCTGGAGCACGATGGTTTCTGTATAACCAGGAGTATGTCCCCATGCCTCCCCTTGTGAACGCTCAGGCATTCATTTGGATTGGACTACAATATGATGCCCACAGATCATCGCTTTCGTCGAGACAGCTTTGAACTTTGCACAGCATGGTGTGTGGAAAGTTTCACACTGGTCTGTGCTGTGGGAGATGTACAGAGGGCAAAATAGTAATGGCTACAAATCTTTAACAAGCAGAGGGTGGCACTTGGGCTTATAAATTAAAGAGCATCCCATGAGGACCATTTAGAAGATAAAAGCTTTTTGACGAGAATGTAGTTTTGTTTACATTACTCCCAGAGAGCTACACTGCATCAAATGAGAGGAAGACTGCATTCATCGTTTGCTGAAAGTTCCCATCAAAGAAGTCAAGAAGGAATATTTAATTACTGGTTAAAACACAAAAGATTTCCATTCACTGAAGATCACAAGTGGAAAACAGTAATCTCTCTCCTGAGGGAACAGGTGTGCACCTGAGGTAATAAAATTTAACATTAACCATTACAAAACCTGCAGATATCAACAGTAATTAGTGACTTCCCAAGGAATTATGAGCGTTAGATCCAAAATTATCAGCATTGTCGCCCAGGTCTGCCGTCAGTGTACTTTTCAATGTGGCTTAATTATGCCTCACAGCTGTGTACCTCAGGGCTGAGTTGCACGTTACCCGTAAATGTCCCCTGCAACCTCACTGACGCAGAGTGCACTCACCTGAAGTGATGATGATGATGGATGATATTAGCTGGATAATTCCCTGCCTTGCTCTCTCCCTCAGGGTATCATTATTCTCTGTTCTTCCCCGCTGCAGCGCACAGTTTAGGTTTCAAGCATCTGATTCCCCAGCTCCCCCAGCCCATCCTTCCGACCACAAAGCTTCCAGTGACGTTGAAGATAGCAATTTCTTCAGGCTCTAAGACTGTGACTTATATCTTGAAATTTAACACAGGCTGCTTGATCCCCATTGGGTGGCACATGGCTTAGCGGCTAGCGCAGTACCATTACGGTGCCAGCAACCCAGGTTCGATTCCCGCCTCTGTCTGTCAGGAGTTTGTATGTTCTCTCTGACCCTGGCCCCCGCAAGGGCTTCCTCTGAATGTTCTGGTTTCCTCTCACGTTCTACAAAGACACACGGTTTCGTAGGCTAGTCGGCTGTAATTGGGCAGTGCAGGCTCATTGGGCCAGTAGGGCCTGTTACTGTGCTGAATCTCTAAACAAATAAAGTTTAAAACAAAACAGGGACAGAGAGCACAGGTGCAGAATCTGGAACATCATTTCTCAGTTCTGCTGAGGACAATCCACCCTCCGGCTAAACGAGCAACACATACAGTGCTGGAGGAACTTGGAGGGCCGGGCAGCATTTGTAGAGGGAAGTGGACAGTCGACATTGTGGGTCAAGACCCTTCACCTGGACTGAAAGGTAGAGGAGCGATGGATAGTATAGGAAGTTGAAGGAATGGAGTGTGGCGTGAACTGGCCAGTGACAGATGGATCAGAGCGAGGAGGCTTGACAGGCAAATGGAGGAGAAGCGAGCAGAGATAGTGACAGAGGGCTGTAGATGGTGGGATCTGATAGGAGAGGAACGTGGAGCATGGAACCAAATACGAGAGGAGGGGAGGGCAGATGGGAATAGTGGGGAAGGTGGGGTATGGGTCAGGGGAGGGGGAGGGTGGAATGGGTTGGGAGGAACGGGAGATTGTGGTGACTGGTTACAGTGCGATGATCAATCAGAGAAATGGTCTCACTATCCTCCTTGATGAACACTAATTTAGTGCCTCATCCACTTCCTCTGGCTTCAAGCATGAATTCTCATCTTGTCCTTGAGTGGTCCTATCCTCTCCATAGTTACCCTCTTGGATTTGATATAGTATATCTAAATGGCATAGGATTTTTCTCTTTCCTCGGACATTTCACAGCTAACCTTAGCTCCCTTCTAACCCATTTTTTCCCTCAAAGGCTCCCTCACTTTCAGCATCCTAAACCTTCTTCATACTTCCTCTCCCCCCCCTCAGAATTTTGTCCTGCTCTTCCCTACTTCTGACGTTAGGCTCACAGGTCGAGAGTCACCATGTTCTTTTCCAGCTCCCTTTTCTGAAAAGTGGATGAGTTTTTGCTGTCCTCCAGTCACGTCGAGCCTCATCTGTGCTTAGTGAAGATTACAAAATCTCAGTCAAAGCCTCAACAATCTCTTCCCATGTCTCCTACAGCAGGCTGGAATAAATCTTGTCTGATCCTGGGGATTTTCCACCTTTAAGTCCACTAAGGCATCAAATTTATTGACTGCAGCACCGCCCCCAGTGTTATAATTCCAAGTAAACACATCTCCAAAATCCTAGCCTTGGACTCAACACCTCCCTTTGCAACTGGACCTTTGACCTCCTGACCAACAGACGGCATGAAGCGTGTTTATTGTCATACACACAAGTACCTGTACGCACAGGTGCAATGAAAACTTACCTGCCGATAAGAGTAAAGAGAGGCGGCAGCAGCTCCTACACAATTATGATTCTGGGAATCTATGACAACGTATGCTCAACAAAGCTGCACCCCTGGCCCCCAGCTCGACTCCCTGTATCATCACTGGCTTCAGGAAGGGGTACAGCACAGTGCACACTTCAATGGTGCTGAGACTGAGGGAGCTGAGATCTTCAAGTGAACAATCACCTGTCCTGGTCCAACCATGTTGAAGTCACAGCCACAAGAGCTCATCAGTGCTTCTACTTCCTCAGGAGTTTAAAGAAATTTTGCAATTCTCATCAACCATCACCAGTTTTCATTGATGCTCCATAGAAAACATCTTATCCAGATATACTGTATCATGCATGGCTTGGTATTGTGACTGTTTCGCCCAGGACTGTAAGTAACTGCATGGAAAAACATGAATCTCAAGGAACCAAGTGTAACAAATACGTACTTTGATAATAAATTTACTTTGAGACTTGTGGACACAGCTCAGCACATCATGGAAACCAGCCTTTCCTCAAAGGACTCTGTCTACACTTCTCACTGCTTTGGTAAGGCAGCCAATGTAATCAAAGCCTCCACCCACCCTAGATATTCTCTGCTCTCAATCTAACAACTTTCACCTTGTTGCCTAGCTGCTCTGCACTTTCTCTGTAACTGCAACACTTTATTCTGCACTCTGTTACTGTCTTACCTTGTACTACCTCAATGAACTGAGCAATAAAGTGATTTGTACGGATGGTTTGCAGGATAAGTTTTTCACTGCACCTTGCTACAGGCAACAATGATAAACCAATTCACCAACTTTACCTCTTCCCCAAATTTGCCAACTACAAATCAGTTTTCTTTGGCAATACCGATGAAAATCCATTTAGGGGCCTCCCCCACAAATGCTGGCTGTAAGCACAGACTTCCCCATGTCTGTGAGTACTTTATCCTTTCCTGGATATACATACGCCTTTATCATTCTTATGGGACACTTTTCAGTTTACCTCGATCCCAAATGCCAGCGAGCTCTTCATAATTTTTTTCAGCAGCTCCCCACACTTCCTACTCTCTTCACTGACTTCCCCCATCATTAGTTCACCATTACGTATCACACCCTTCCTTCCCTTCTCTTTATCCAACACTCAGCAACCGAGATTCACTGTACTAATTTCTCTGGCTTTTACCCCTGCAGAATGTGTTTAACTCAGACATCCCACCTCTCCTGGAAGTTCTGGGAGTCTCCCACATATAAATAATGGCTCTCTGCTGCCTGCAAATTGTATACAATATCACAGAAATCAATTTTTTTGAGAGTGAGAGAGAAAAAGAAGAGAGAGCGCGAGAGCGAGACAGAATGCGAGCGAGAGTGCGAGAGAGTGACCACGAGAGAGTGTTCCAAAAAAGGAAAATGTAAAATGTACATCACTCCAGGCTACACTAAAGTGTACCCCTGCCTAATAGGGTCAAAAATAATGACAGCGTTGCTTGCTGCACTGTTTGCAACAGTGACTTTTCTATTGCCCATGTGGGTTAAGATGTAAAAGACATACTGAGGTGACTTTAACAGGTGTCATTCGTTCATTAGCATAGCTAATGTTATTTAAACTAGCTGGCTAGCTGCTAAGGAGCGACTCTATTGCAGACATCCCATCTCTCCCGAAAGTTCCGGGAGTCTCCCGCAAATTGATGGTGTTACCTTCCTGAAATGAGTTTTTGCAGGGTGGGATGTCTGTGGAATAAGGAAGACCTTATTTACTGTTCCATCGCTATCCGTTTCCATAACCACCCCGGAAAAGATGGTCACTCTTTCCAAAATGCTTCCCTCTGCTTGTCCAGCTACATAACCCAACCATGCTCCTTCACTGATCCATCTACTAAAGTTGTTGTCTGGATACCCCTCGGAAATTCCAGCCCCTCTGAGCCTTTAACGCTAAAATAATCCCAGTTAATATTCTGGAAATTGCAATCTCCCAGTACGATAATCCTATTTTTATTGCCTATCTCCAGTACCTGTTTACATATCTGTCCTTCATCTGCTGTTGACTGTTGGAAGGTCTGTACTGTACTCTCAGCAATGTGTAGACTGCCTCTCTTTCTAATCTCTGCTGACAAAGTTTGTTAACTTTCTCTCACAGTTATTAATATTAATTGGTTTGGCTTTTGTCACTGCAATGTGCTCTTCCTTCCCCAGTATTTCTACTGTGAATGGAGACACAAAGTCAGATTTTAATTTCTCTGCCCCCTCTGTATTTGCTGTTACCAAGTTCTGTCTGACTGTAAATCACTCACATTTACCCTCACTTATCTTTAATTTTTCACGTTGCTGTGGAAACTATTACAGTATGTTTTTATCTAACTCATTCTGACATGAGTTAGATAAAACTATCAACCTATCTATAACATTGCAAACGTATGCTCGCCAGAGCTGTACACAGTGCAGTACGGCCGATCTGCAGAGGGCTATGGACACAGCTCAGCGCATGATGGAAGCCAACATCCCCATTCTCTCTTCACCCCTCTCCCATTGTGCAGAAGATTCAAAAGTCTGAAAGCACGTACCACCAGGTTTGAGGATAGCTTCACCCCACTGTCATCAAACTCTTGGACGGTAAGCTGGACCTCACAATCCACCTCGTTGTGATCTTGCACTTCTCTTATTTCCTTGCACCACACTTTCTCTGTTTGGCCTCCGTCAGTGGCAATTAATTCCCCAGATTAACTACCCCCACCGTCTTACTGTTCACGGAGTCCTTGCTGTGTCCCACACTGTTTGTAAGATGTAGAACTGTTTGGGGTAAAGAGTCTGATCTGCAGGAAAGTGACATTCTTTTTCTGCATTGAGGTTGTTTCACCTTGTTCTACCTGAAAAGCACAGTGTAATGACTTGATCTGTGTGTACAGTAGCTTTCACTCTACATTCGACAGTAATAAACCAACTCCTCTGGCAGTGAAACTTAGATATGTTTTTCTAATTCTTTGTGTGCTTGTACATGACTGCTCAAAAGCTAACATACCAGGTCACCCACACCTCTCCTAAACCCAAAAATTTTCAACCTCTCACTATTTAAAAATACTGACCTTACATTTTTATTTTAAACCAGACCAGGTGACCCATCATTTTTCATTCCATTCCGTCTGGAACTTCCCTGCTCATGCCACTGGCCTGCCTGCCTCCACCTCACGGTTACTTCAATACCACTGGGCCTGCAGATATCCACCAGCACAATGGGGGTATTAATATTACAATGGACAACAAAGATTTTGTTTCCTCGAATGCTTTCAGGTGAATCTTATGGATTTTGGGATGCTGATCGTGAAAATCACCATGAAATTTCCCTATCACACACCATTTTTTAAAATCACCTATATTTGTTATTTCAATTCATAATTCAGTATGAATTATGAGTCATTATGGGTGGAAGTCAGGGACAGGAAGGGAGCAGTTACTCTATTGGGTGTATTCTATAGGCCCCCTGGTAGCAGCAGAGATACCGAGGAGCAGATTGGGAGGCAGATTTTGGAAAGGTGCAAAAATAACAGGGTTGTTATCATGGTTGACTTTAATTTCTCTAATATTGATTGGCACCTGATTCATTCCAATGGTTTAGACGGGGCAGGATTTGTTAAATGTGTCCAGGGCGGATTCTTGTCACAGTACGTTGACAGGCCGACTGGGGGAATGCCATACTAGATCTAGTATTAGGTAACGAACCAGGTCAGGTCACAGATCTCTCAGTGGGTGAGCATCTGGGGGACAGTGACCACCGTTCCCTGGCCTTTAGCATTATCATGGAAAAGGATAGAATCAGAGAGGACAGGAAAATTTTTAATTGGGGAAAGGCAAATTATGAGGCTATAAGGCTAGAACTTGCAGGTGTGAATTGGGATGATGTTTTTGCAGGGAAATGTACTATGGACATGTGGTCGGTGTTTAGGGATCTCTTGCAGGATGTTAGGGATAAATTAAGATGCAGAATGGTAGGGTGAAGGAACCATGGGTGACAAGTGAGGTGGAAAATCTAGTCAGATGGAAGAAGACAGCATACATGAGGTTTAGGAAGCAAGGATCAGATGGGTCTATTGAGGAATATAGGGAAGCAAGAAAGGAGCTTAAGAAGGGGCTGAGAAGAGCAAGAAGGGGGCATGAGAAGGCCTTGGCGAGTAGGGTAAAAAAAAACCCCAAGGCATTCTTCAATTATGTGCAGAACAGGAGGATGACAGGAGTGAAGGTGGGACCGATTAGAGATAAAGGTGGGAAGATGTGCCTGGAGGCTGTGGAAGTGAGCGAAATCCTCAATGAATACTTCTCTTCGGTATTCACCAATGAGAGGGAACTTGATGATGGTGAGGACAATATGAGTGAGGTTGATGTTCTGGAGCATGTTGATATTAAGGGAGAGGAGGTGTTAGAGTTGTTAAAATACATTAGGACAGGTAAGTCCCCGGGGCCTGACGGAATATTCCCCCGGCTGCTCCATGAGGTGAGGGAAGAGATTGCTGAGCCTCTGGCTAGGATCTTTATGTCCTTGTTGTTCATGGGAATGGTACCAGAGGATTGGAGGGAGGTGAATGTTGTCCCCTTGTTCAAAAAAGGTAGTAGGGATAGTCCGAGTAATTATAGACCAGTGAGCCTTACGTCTGTGGTGGGAAAGCTGTAGGAAAAGATACTTAGAGATAGGATCTATAGGCATTTAGAGAATCATGGTCTATCAGGGACAGTCAGCATGGCTTTGTGAAGGGCAGATCGTGTCTAACAAGCCTGATAGAGTTCTTTGAGGAGGTGACCATGCATATAGATGAGGGTAGTGCAGTGGATGTGACCTACATGGATTTTAATAAGGCATTTGACAAGGTTCCACATGGTAGGCTTATTCAGAAAGTCAGAAGGCATGGGATCCAGGGATGTTTGGCCAGGTGGATTCAGAATTGGCTTGCCTGCAGAAGGCAGAGGGTCGTGGTGGAGGGAGTACATTCAGATTGGAGGATTGTGACAAGTGGTGTCCCAAAGGATCTGTTCTGGGACCTCTACTTTTCGTGATTTTTATTAATGACCTGGATGTGGGGGTAGAAGGATGGGTTGGCAAGTTTGCAGATGACACAAAGGTTGGTGGTGTTGTAGATAGTGTAGAGGATTGTTGAAGATTGCAGAGAGACATTGATAGGATGCAAAAGTGGGCAGATGGAGTTCAACCTGGAGAAGTGTGAGGTGCTACACTTTGGAAGGACAAACTCCAAGGCAGAGTACAAAGTAAATGGCAGGATACTTGGTAGTGTGGAGGAGCAGAGGGATCTGGGTGTATATGTCCACAGATCCCTGAAAGTTGCCTCGCAGGTAGATAGGGTAGTTAAGAAAGTTATGGGGTGTTAGCTTTCATAAATCAAGGGATAGAGTTTAAGAATGGCGAGGTTATGATGCAGCTCTATAAAACTCTGGTTAGGCCGCACTTGGAGTACTGTGTCCAATTCTGGTCGCCTCACTATAGGAAGGATGTGGAAGCATTGGAAAGAATACAGAGGAGATTGACCAGGGTGCTGCCTGGTTTAGAGAGTATGGATTATGATCAGAGATTAAGGGAGCTAGGGCTTTACTGTTTGGAGAGGAGGAGGATGAGAGGAGACATGATAGAGTTGTACAAGATATTAAGAGGAATAGATAGAGTGGATAGCCAGCGCCTCTTCCCCAGGGCACCACTGCTCAATACAAGAGGACATGGCTTTAAGGTAAGGGGTGGGAAGTTCAAGGGGGATATTAGAGGAAGGTTTTTTACTCAGAGAGTGGTTGCTGTGTGGAATGCACTGCCTGAGTCAGTGGTAGAGGCAGATACACTGGTGAAGTTTAAGAGACTACTGGACAGGTATATGGAGGAATTTAAGGTGGGGGGTTATATGGGAGGCAGGGTTTGAGGATCGGCACAACATTGTGGGCCGAAGGGCCTGTACTGTGCTGTACTATTCTATGTTCTATGTCTATATCTATGTCAACTCGGAATAATTGATGCCAAGATTAAGGAAGGTATTATTGTTGGTCCACAAATCAAACAGGTCATCAGTGACAGGTAATTTGAAGAACTTCCAGTGGGACCAGAGAAAATCACATGGAAGGCAATCAAGAGTGTTGTTCAAATTTTTCTTGTAACTACAGAGCACCAAACTATCTGGTTGACAACATGATCCAAGCATACAAAACTGTGAAATGCAACATGTCACTAAAGATCCACTTTCTGCATTCCCTGCAAATCTTGGTGCTGTCAGTGATGAGCACGGTGAAAGGTTTCACCAGGACATTGCGGTCATGGAGAAACTGTATCAGGGCAACTGGAACCCATCAGGGCTGTTTGATTACAGTTGGACACTTAAGCGAGAAGCCTCAGACACCAAGCACAAACGAAAATCATCAACAAAACATTTTTAGCTTAGTTGAACACAGTTGCAAAGTGTCAGCATCATTCTGTAATTAAACTATATTCAATAAAATATAACTTAATTATATTCAATAGAAGTTAATTGCTCCAAATTCATGATACAAGTAGTCTGAAATTATATTTGTGTTCAGCTTCAAGCAGTCTATTATAAGCAAAAAAAAATTCTGAGGAAGCAACACTTTCGAAAGACTTTGTTGTCCAGTGTTATTTGTGGGGCATTAATGGGCAGAATAAATAATAGGTTTTCTGTAAGGTTACTGTAAATCAGTTGTTATTGGTTAGCAGGAGCCGATGGGCCAAATGGCCTGTTTACACTGTGACTCTCGAATAATGGATGGCCAGTCCGTGAACCGCTTGCTGGTGGCTTCGACATTCTGTGTGCACATGAAGGTTACATGGGATGGCTGTTCTGAGCACTTAACTGAAAATTTAAGAACTGCAAGCGCTGAAATAAAAGCAGAAGATGCCGGAAACCTCTCAGCAGGTTAAAGCAGCTTCTGTAGAAACAGAATTAATGTTTCAGGATGAAGAGCTGTGAATATTTTATAATTGTTTCAACAAGATATCCAAGACATTTTGCAAGGCGACAGTTCGGCCATTAATCAAAAATAATCCCTGCCTTTCCACCACTGGTTTGTACTCCGTTTTACACTGTCGTACGCTTCCAGCCTGCTGGTTTCAGGGACTTCACACCCTTTCCAGCAGGTCAGACCCTTTACTCCAAACAGTCCTGTATCTCACGAGAAACAACAAGGACTTAGAGAGTGGTGAATCTGTGCCATTTGTTGCCACAGGCGGCTGTGGAGGCCAAGTTGTTGGGTATATTTAAAGCAGAGACCGATAGGTTCCTGATTAGTCAGAGTTTCAAAGGATACGGGGAGAAGGCAGGAGAATGAGGCTGAGAGGGAAAATAAATTAACCATGTTTGAATAGTGGAACAGACTCCATAAGGCTCTAAGATATAGGAGCAGAATTAGGCCATTTGGCCTAGTGAGCTTACTCTGCCATTTCATCATTGCTAATCGATTCATTTTCCTTCTCAGCAGCCCCAATTTCCTATCGCCTCCCCGTATCCCTTCATGCCCTGACTAGTCAAAAATCTATCAACCTCTGCCTTAAATATACCCAATCACGTGGCCTCCACAGCCGCCCGTGGCAAAACTTCCACAGATTCACCTCTCCGACTCGAGGGGGTGAATGGCCAAATTCTGTTCCTCTGGCTGAAAGTTGGGTCCCCTGCACAAGGCAGTCAACTTTTGGCACGACAGATTCACATTTAGCAGCAAGTTACAAACATTAACTTTAGATCACATCCATAGCAGTATTTAAAGTACAAGACTGACCTGGATCCACAACAGATTAAATATAAACCAGAGACATGGGTTCACTGCCCATAATTAATGTAGGTGTAGTAAAGACTTGCAGATCCATGTTTAAGGTACACGATGTCAGTGAAAATTTTACAGGGTTTTCTGTTTTACATTTAAATAAAAAGCAAGTGAAGAAAGAGGAAGCGACCCTGTAACTTGATCTCCATTCAAATTTCCCTAAGTGTCTCTGAAGAAGCCCTATTTGAGACAGGAAGTGTACTCACACCTGCAAACATTCATTAAACACAGAATAATGTCACATTAATAAACCAGGATATGATAGATACAGAAAAGCCCACACTCTACAATAATTCTTCAAAAAAAATCAGGTACCTCTAACATGCTCAGAACACAGTAAGACTCAGGTTCACATGCTGCAGAGTCCCAAGGGAGACTGGGGGCCCAGGACTGTTCTCTAATAAACATAATATACAGTACCTCCAACTCAGGTCTGAGATGGTCCCTCAAAGCTAAAATGGGCAACATAACCACACACTGATTGTAAAGCATTCTCACAAATCCACTGTCATGTGAAAATACAGGGGGGGGGGGGTACTGGATGAAGCACCTTCAATAATTCCAAAAGACTGAAGTAGGGTAAATACTGAAAGGCCTTTATTCGCAGTAAAACGTGACCTCCATGCTGAGGTGTCTGCCCCTGGTCTGAGGGGGAGGAGCAGGGCAAAATCGCCTTTATTCAGGGCTCTGTGGGAGGAGCCACAGGGGCAGTCAGCAGAGGGGCGTGTCCAGACAGTTAACCCAGTTACAACATATATATGCAACACACAGGGTTGACGAAGGGTCCCGGCCTGAAACGTCGACTGTACCTCTTCCTAGAGATGCTGCCTGACCTGCTGTGTTCACCAGCAACTTTGATGTGTGTTGCTTGAATTTCCAGCATCTGCAGAATTCCTTGTGTTTACAACATATTATATATATAGTTTACCACACTGGAGGACTAGGAGTATTGAATCTTCATCTACGCACAGACCTCATGTTGCCCAATGAATAGCCCAAGGTCAGATTCAGTTTCATTTATTTATCCAGTGTACTTGTCCGCACCGTCATGGGCACCAGCCTCCCCAGCAGCCAGAACACCTTCATGGAGCGATGTCTCAGAAAGGGGGCGTCCGTCGTTAAGGACCCCCATCACCCAGGTCATGCCCTCTTCTCATTGCCACCATCAGGAAGGAGGTACAGGAGCCACGAGACACTCTCAATCATTCTGGAACAGCTTCTTCCCCTCTCTGCCATCTGATTTCTGAATGGACATTGAACCCATGAATACTACCTCACTACTTTTTTTCTTCTTTTGCACGACTTATCTAATTTAACCTTTAAAAAATATATATACTTCTTGCTGTAATTTACAGTTTTCATCATGTATGACAATGTACTGCTGCCACAAAACGACAAATTTCATGACACATGCTGGTGATATTAAAACTGATTCTGAAACATATTGTGAAATGCGATGTTTGTGTTAACAACCAATGCAACCTAAGTATGTTCTGGGGGCAGCCCACAAGTCATCACACATTCCAAACCAACAACAAAACAAAACAACAAACTCCTTCCCTCCCTCCCAACCACCCACTCACACACTCATTCCGCCCTCCGACCCCCGTGCAGGTCCCACCTTCCCTCCCACCCACTCACACACAGACAGGCCTCTGACCTCCGTGCAGGCCCACCTTCCCACCCACCCACTCACTCACAGACAGGCCTCCGATCCCAGAGCAGGCCCACCTTCCCTCCCACTCACTCACACACAGACAGGCCTCTGACCCCCATGCAGGCCCATCTTCCCTCCCACCCACTCACACACCGACAGGCCTCTGACCCCCAAGCAGGCCCACCTTCCCTCCCACCCACCTACTCACCCACTCACACTCAGACCGCCCTCCAATCCCAGAGCAGGCCCCACCTCTACCCCAGAGCAAGGCCATACCTTCAGACACACACACAGCCCCTCTAGTCCATGCCAAATGTGTTGCGCACACATGCGCGCACACACCTCTGACCCACGAGCAAGCCCCACCTTCCCTCCCAGCCACTCACACACACAGACAGATCTCCAACCCCAGAGCAGGCCCCATCTTCCCACCCAGCCACTCACACACAGAGACAGGCCTCCAACCCCAGGATAGGCCCCATCTTCCCACACACACACACACACATACACACACACACACACACACACACAGGCCTCTGACCCCAGGACAGGCCTTCTCCACTGGACGCGGGGAGTCGCAGACAGTATCATCAAAACCCCCACCCATCCTGGATATTCCCACTTCTCTCCTCTCACACTGGGCAGACAATACAAAAACAGAAAATGCTGGAGAAACTCAGCATCTGTAGAGAGAGAAAAACAAACTCACCATTCCATGTCCAGGACTCTCTCAGATAATAATGCAAATTCTCACCCTGCTCTTGACCCATCAGTCTAAGTTATCCCCACAAAATTAAATGAAGGGCTCTCGACCTGGAAGATTAACTGCTTCTCCCTCCACCAATACTGTCTGACCTGCTGGGTATTACCCAGTTTTTTTGGCATCTTTTATTTTAGATCAGTGTCCATGCCAAGTCAAGTTTACTGTCATTTAGCTATAAACATGTGTACTGTCAAACAAGACATTTCTTCGGACCAGGGTGTAAAGCACAGTAGTACACATAAAACACATTAATAACTTAGGAAAGTAAGAATTAAATCTACAAATGAATTATACATAGATAAACAAAGTAAAGCACAAATTAAATATTGTAATGTACGAAACAAATTAATCAGTGACACTTCGAATTCGATGTTCTCAGACTCCCAGGGTTTCTAATAAAATGCACATCCAGATGGGGCCCCAGACACCCTGTAGTTTCGAAGGATTGGTCACAGTTGTCTGAGTCTCCCAGATGAAATAACTCTCACCTCAACCTGTTTCACTAGCTTTCAGCTTCAGCTCAGCCTCGAACAAGAGCGCCAGAATTAAACTGGTGTCAGGGCCAATGATGGCACGGACAACATCACACACTTAGAGGAGTGTCCTCTGGTCTTAGACTCTCCCACCAAGGGAAACATCCTTTCCACATCCACTCTATCGAGGCCTTTAACGTTTGAGAGGTTTCAGTGAGACCACCCTGCCCCACGTTCTTCTGAATTCCAGTGAGTACAGGCCCAGAGCTATCAAACACTCTTCATATGATAGGCCTTTCAATCCCAGCATAATTTTTGTGAACCTCCTTTCAACTGTCTCCAATGTCAGCACATTCTTTCTTAGATAAGGGGCCCAAAACTGCTCACAATACTCCAAGTGAGGCCTTACCAGTGCTTTATAAAACCTCAGCATTGCAGCCTTGATTTTACATTCTAGTCCTCTGGAAATGAATGCTAGCATGGCATTTGCCTTCCTCACCACCGACTCAACCCGCAAGCTAACCTTCAGGGCATCCTGCTTGAGGTCTCCCAATTTAAGGATGGTGTCTGAGCCCAAGCAACGACTAGAAA
Organism: Mobula hypostoma; assembly: GCF_963921235.1. Lineage (NCBI taxonomy): Eukaryota > Metazoa > Chordata > Chondrichthyes > Myliobatiformes > Myliobatidae > Mobula > Mobula hypostoma. Next base: position 3,514,364 of record NC_086109.1, on the reverse strand, counting down.
CTCATGCAGTAGATAGATGTGGTACCGGTATCAAGGGGAAAGACATAGTGCACTAAAGCACAGAAACAGGCCATTTGGCCCATCTAATCTATGCCAAACTGTTATTATATCCATGGTAGAAGGACAGAACAGTAATCATTAGAGATTGAGGAGACTTGGGCACTTAAAAGTCATGATAAAGTTCCAAGTTTGCCTTTTGTCACCAGTTGCGTGTTTGGCCAGAGGCTGCAGGAAGCCACAGGAAACCACTGTACTTCCTGGCTTTCAGAGCCAAATTTCGTTTAGGTACCAGAACAATAGTTAAAATAGCATGTAAATCAGCAATTGTCAAAATAACGGGCCGTGTGACACAACCAACAACCATCCCCGAATATTATTCTGTAAAATCTTCCTGTGTGGTAAAGAATTAGCAAAATGCTTTCTGCTTGCTTTAAGTCCTTCCCAAAAGCAAACCAGTTCAATGTTTTTTTGTTGATTTTTTTCGCAGAACCAGGCCCAGCGGTAGGATCTCGGCCTGAAACGTCGACTGATTATTCAATTCCATAGATGCTGCCTGACCTGCTGAGTTTAGGATCAGAATCAGTTTAATATTACCAGCATATGTTGTGAAATTTGTTAATTTAGTGGCAATACATGATAGCATAATATATAATACTCACAACACACTGGAGGAACTCAGCAGGTCGGGCAGCATCTATGGAATTGAATCAGGATGATTCGTCAGGACGAAGGTTTCCGGCCCGAAACATTGACTAATCGTTTCCACGGATGCTGCCCGACCTGCTGAGTTCCTCCAGCGTGTTGTGAGTGCTGCTTTGACCCCAGCATCTGCAGATTATTTTGAGTATTTTGAGTATAATATATAAAAACTGTGAATTGCAGTAAATATATATATAGTCATAGTCATACTTTATTGATCCCGGGGGAAATTGGTTTTCATTACAGTTGCACCATAAATAATGAATAGTAATAAAACCATAAATAGTTAAATAGTAATAAGTAAATTATGCCGGGAAATAAGTCCAGGACCAGCCTATTGGCTCAGGGTGTCTGACCCTCCAAGGGAGGAGTTGTAAAGTTTGATGGCCACAGGCAGGAATGACTTCCTATGACGCTCAATGCTGCATCTCGGTGGAATGAGTCTCTGGCTGAATGTACTCCTGTGCCCAACCAGTACATTATGTAGTGGATGGGAGACATTGTCCAAGATGGCATGCAACTTAGACAGCATCCTCTTTTCAGACACCACCGTCAGAGAGTCCAGTTCCATCCCCACAACATCACTGGCCTTACGAATGAGTTTGTTGATTCTGTTGGTGTCTGCTACCCTCAGCCTGCTGCCCCAGCACACACACTGGCCACTTTAGATATATATATATATATATATATATATATATATATAAAAAGTAGTTCAATTAAGTACGTAGTGCAAAAACAAAAATAAAAAACACTGAGGTAGTGTTCATGGGTTCAATGTCTATTCAGAAATCTGATGTCAGAGTGAAAGAAATTGTTCCTGAATTATTTAGTGTGTGCCTTCAGGCTCCTGTACCTCCTTCCTGAGAAGAGTGTATGCCCTGGGTGATGGAGGTCCTTAATGATGGACGTGGTCTTTTTAAGGCACTGCTCCTTGAAGATGTCCTGGAGGCTAGTACCTATGATGGAGCTGGCTAAGTTTACAACTCTCTGCTGCTTAGTTCGATCCTGTACAGTTCCTCCTGCATTTTGTGTGTGTTGTTTCGGGCATCCAGCGTCTGCAGACTTTCTCATTTTCACAGCAAAATATATCTTTCATTCCGTGGTTCAGCACAAAGGATTAGAAAACCTGGTCACCTTCATGTCTCAGAATCTGGCTGCAAGCAGGTGCTTAAATGTGTGGGGATTGAATGAAGGATTACTGCAGTGTTGAGTGGACGCTGTTAGTCTGTGTTAGGTGTAATCAGCGAGAGATCACATCGGCATCAACTCTTATAAAGAAATACACACTGTACTTGAGACAAGGAGCCGAGGCATCAGCCCAATGCACAGGGCTTTTTGTCATAACCAGTTGAAAAATGGGGAAAACGGTGCAGGAATATCACAAAATCCAAGCTCTCCAGTCCACTAGGGTTTCTCTCCCAGCTGATGAAACAGTTATCAATCAAACGCAGAGTAATTTACAACTGTCAGTATATGTTCATTGAAGACAGACTGAAAGGGTTTTGAAAGCTGTTACTGTGTGTACTCACACAGATCAGTGCGACAAATGGTGACTCGCTATCAACTTTGAACCCACTCCCAGCGGGCAACGATGATCAGAGTAGATGATTTTAATTTGAAATCTTTGCCTCTGTGGCTCGCCAACCTTCAGTCACTTCAACAGTCTGCTGTTCCCTGCCCACAAGGGACACGTCCAACCCCAAACTGCTCTAATACAGGGCCATACCCAATCTGCCCGGGGTTAAAATAGTGAAGCTGGAGGAACTCAGCAGGTCAGGCAGTGTCTATGGAGGTGAATCAGACTGAGGCCCTTCCTCAGGACTGGAAAGGAAAGGGGAAGATGCTAGAATGGAAAGGCGGTGGCAGGCGAGGGAGGATAGCTATAAGGTGATAGGCGAAGCCAGGTGGGTGGGAAAGGCAAAGGCTGGATGGAAAGGAATCTGATAGAAGAGGGGAGTGGACCATGGGAGAAAGGGAATGAGGAGGGGCATTGGGGGAAGTAATAGCTAGGTGAGATGAGGTAAGAGGCCAGAGTGGGAAGGGAATTTTTTTACCGGAAGGAGAAATTTATACTCATGCCATCAGGTTGGAGGCTACCCAGGCGTGCTCCAGTACCCAGTGTTGCTCCTGGAGACGGACACATGGTGGCACAAGAGAGGGCCATGTCAGAACGGGAATAGGAATCACAATTAAAATACTTGGCCACCAGGAAGCTCCGCTTTAGGTGGGTGGAGCGGAGGTGCTCAACGATGCGGCCCCCAGTTTATGACAGGTCTCACCAATGTGGAGGAGATCGCATCAGGGGCACTGGACACACTAGACAACCCTAGCAGATTTGCAGGTCAAGTGTGCCTCACTTGGAAGGACTGTTGGGGGTCCTCAATGGAGTTGAGGGAAGAGGTGGATGGGAAGGAGTAGCACTTTGGCTGCTTGCAGGGTTAAGTGCTGGGAGAGAGGTTAGTGGGGAGGGACAAATGGACAATGGAGTCACAGAGAAGTGTCACGGATGTAGGTGGGAAGGGACTGAATCAGGGGCGATCGAATGGAGTCAAGTTTTGAGGACATGAGTTCAATGGGGCAGGAGCAGGCAGAGACAATTGGCGGATCTTGGGTAGGACTGAGCAGCGCTGGGTAAGGGAACTATAGTTTGGTGGCAGTGGATGGGCGTTCTCCAGAGATGATGAGGTCAGTGACAGCTTTCTGATGGTCCAAAGTGAGGTCCTCTTCAAGTGGTATGCAAGAGGAGGTGTCTGAGAGTTGCCGCCTGGCCTCAGCTGTCAGCGCGCCAGTCTACAACAGCAGGTTTGATGGTAAGGTTGGGATTGGTGCAGAGAAAGTGGGGTAAGTTTAAAGGAGTGAGGTGTGATAAATTTGAGCCAGTTGACTAGTAATTAGAGATGAAAAGATCCAGGTGAGTAGCTGTCGGTGGCCTGTGCCCCAGTAAGGGTGATGGGCTTAACCATCTAGCATGGTAACCCAGCACAAACCATTGGCAGGGTCACCACAATGAAGGCAGCAAATCCGTCACTATTGCTCTTCACCTTTCCAAAATGCAGTCTCGAGGCGTACATCAATCCCTTGAAGATTCTGGCTCAAAGTTAGACATTATTTGCCAAGACCTGCTGAACACCTGACTACTTTCAGTGTCGCATGATCAACCTAGTTCTTCTATGACCATTAGACCATAAGATACAGGAGCAGAATTAGGCCATTTGGCCCATCAAGTCAGTTCCAACATTTCACCAAGGCTGATCCAGTTCCCTCTCAGCCTCAATCTCCTGCCTTCTCCCCATATCCTTTCATTCCCTGACTAATCAAGAACCTATTAACCTCTGTCTTAGATATACCCAATGACTTGGCCTTCACAGCCCCCTGTGGCAATGAATTTCACAGATTCACCACCCTCTGGCTAAAGAAATTCCTCCTCATCTCTGTTCTAAATGGATGCCCCTCTGTTCTGTGGTTGAGCTCTCTGGTCTTAGAGTCTCCCACCAGAGGAAACATCCAGTCCACCTCCACTTTATCGAGGTATTTTACCAATCGATAGGTTTCACTGAGATCCTCCCTCATTCTTCTGAATTTCAGTGAATACAGGCCCAGAGCCATTGAACCGATCCAGAATCATGGCCAGGTTCACTATCACTGACATATCATGAAATTTGTTGTTTAAATATAATAAATTATAAAATGCATAAACAGTGCAAATGAAAAGGAATAACAGTGTTATTCATGAGTTCATTGTCCATTCAGCAATTTGATGGCAGAGGATAATAAAACATCCATATGCAGCTCAGATGCTAAGACTTTTGCACAGTACTCGAAAGTCCGCTTTTTATATCACTTCCTGTGTAGATTAATTTTGATTTGATTTGAAACACAGTGGAAAGACATCCATCTCCATCCACTCTTTATTTGCCCTTGAAACAGCAATATCTGTCAGTCTACAGTTCTTGTTAATATTGATAGACATTTAGTAGATACAGTACTGTGTGAAAGTGTAAGGCACCCTGGCTATATATTGTATATGCACAGTACTGTAGGAGTAGAATTAAGCCATTCGACCCATTAAGTCTATTTCACTACTTGATCATGGCTGATTTATTATCCCTGTCAACCCTATTCTCCTGCCTTCTCCCTGTAACATTTGATATCCTTACTAATTAAGTATCCATTAACCTTCTACTTTAAATACACCCAATCACTTGGGCCTCCACAGCCGTCTGTGGCAATGAATTCCACAGATTCTCACCCTCCAGCTGAAGAGATTCTCATCTCTGTTCTAAAGGGACGCTCTTGTATTCTGAAGCTGTGTCCTCTGGTCCTAGACTCTCCCACTTTTGGAAACATCCTCTCCACATCCGCTCTACCTGGCCCATTGAGCCTGGACCACTATCTATCTATTTATTGTAACTATGGGACCCTGATGCTTCTGTGATCCAAAGGTACTTCAGAAGTTAAGAATGAGGAATAAAACTTGTTGCTTAAGATCATTTTATTCAGTTTTGCAAGAACGAAGAATAGAACAGGGGTCAAAGAGGAAAGAGAGGGGACAAAGGAGAAAAATCAGAAGACAGCAAACAAAGATGGCCTGGTCTTCTTATACCAGACCACTAATTCCATTGAAATTTTAACAGATAACAGTTAACCAATTAAAAGCCAGATTCTAGGAATGAAACACCCACCACCGAAAGCAGAAAGTTTCCAGAAAAATCCAGAGACAATTGCAACTAAAAATCACTGAGCAATTCAGGTGGCACTGTAGCGTGGTGGTTAGCACGACACTTTACAGTGCTGGTGATCTGGGTTCAATTCCCACCTCTGCCATAAAGAGCTTGTACTTTCTCCCTGTGACCGTGTGAGTTTCCTTTGAGTGCTCTGGATTCCTCCCACTGTATAGCTAGGGTGCCTAAGACTTTTGCACAGTACTGTAGTAATTTTATGTATTGCACTGTACTGCTGCCGTAAAATAAAACAAATTTCATAATGTACGCAAGTGATGACAAACTTGATTCTGATATGGGTCTCATTTGTGGACTGAAGAGTGGGAAGGGGGCAGGGAGAGGGGAATCGTGGTTAGGAAAGGGGGAAAGGAGACGATACAGAGCAGGAAGCACCAGAGAGAGTATCTGAATCAAATGACCTTGCTTGATGTCTCAGAGCTGGGTGTGTCTGCCAACCCCCACTCCTGGCACTCCTCCTTTGCCACCTGTCCCTCACCCATCCCGTGGTGCCCCACCCTCGCCAATTCCAACATCCTTTGCTCCCACCAGATTTACAAATTTGCTCTCCACTCCATGTTGACAAACACGATACTGTCCAAAAGTCTTAGGCACCCGAGCTAATATTTGAGCTTAAGACCCTTGCACAGTTTTTTAGATTATGAGGACACGCAGTCCTCTTTTATTGTCATTCAGTGCATTTATCAGACCATCCCTCAGCATCCTTCAGTCCAGAGAAAGGAAGCCCATCCTATCTAATCTTCTCTGATAACTAATGTCCACTGGTCCATGGAAAGTTGTTGTGAACCTCCACTGTGCTGCTCTCTCCAGCACAAGCACATTCGTCTCATAGTGAGTGACTGGAACGACACACAGGACTCTCACTGTGGCCTGACCTTCATCTGAACTACCCTAACACAGGCAGCACATGGACCTCAGGTTGCAGATGGTAAACTGGACAAGCGCACAATCACTAAATCACAATCAGTCGCCAACAGTTCATTATTCTGCAGGTCACGATTACGCTGAACAGACGTGGTTAAGTCAAAGATGAGAATCAGGCCAAGCTCATCTGCACCACCAGAGATACTTAATTCAGGAACAAATGCAATCCACTCACTCTTATTGTGTTGCTACTAGAAGCTCAGCAGGTTTCTGGGGAACACGATGTAAATAACAAGATGAAAGCCTATCGCAGCTCATTGTGGACGATCCCGACTGGTGACATGATTAGTGAATTAGTATTTATAAAGTGGCAGTGATCCACTGTCCATTAAAAGCTGGTTCAGCTCCACAGCAACCCCGTGCATAAACTCAATCATCTCAGACGAAAACAATTAACTATTAGCTTCTTTGAAGCCTGCACGCGCAGTAATATCCCAACTCCAGTTTGAGAAAGGCTTCATAAAGAAACAAAAGAGCGCCACGGAAGAGAGCCGCTCTCCTCAGACTGCGGCCACAAAGACGCCTTGAGCCCGACCAGAAAATCACCTGAGACGATCAAGCTGCTTCCAGAGGGAGATGAGTGACAAACAAGAGAAAATCTGCAGATGCTGGAAATCCGAGCAACACACGCAAAATGCTGGAGGAAAATGTTTCGGCCTGAAATGTAGACTGTACTTTTTTACCCCCCAAGGACGCTGCCTGACCTGCTGAGTTCCTCCAGCATTTTATGTGCAAGTGAGTGTCGTTTACATGAAGACAGACAGTTTCGTCAGTTGAATGGGAGGGTCAATTGCCAAAAGCGTTTGGATTTGTTCCAGGGAAGGTCAGAAACCTGAAGAAATTTGATGACAAAGGGCAAAAAAACCGTGATCTGAATAGATACAGGACATCAGTGGATGACAGAAACTGTATTCTCTCTGTGGTATTCCTCAATATCACAGTCAGCCTGGATCAATGAATTATCCCTAAACTCTCTCCTTCAATCAAGCCTAAAAAACAAGAGACACTTAAAAACCAAAACTAAATAAATGAATATTAAATCTTTGCAGTAACTCTGGGAATTGAGCCAAGTAATTGGCAGGATGATTGCCAAGTCTGGAATGCCTAGCGCTCAGTTGCTAACTGAATCATGCTTGTTTTTACAGGATACTTATGGCCCCATTCTTGGCCTTTGCTGAACAGAGTCTTCAGATGTTCCAGAATTAGCACATGCTCTGCTTCAGTTTAAACCCAAGGTCTAAAAACTTACTGTGGTATTGAAACGTACTAAATAAAAATTGTGTTGACCTGTTCGACGTGGGAGGAAGATCTGAATAATCAAAGCTTTCAAGGGGGGAATACCGTTTAGTATGGAGGGGTTGGAAAAGGCTGTGGAGGGTTGTAGACTCAACCAGTTCCATGATGGCCAATAGCCTCCCCGGCATCGAGGACATCTTCAAAAGGTGATGCCTCTAAACGGCAGCATCCATCATGATGGACTGCATCACCCAGGACATAATCTCTTCTCATTACTACCATCATGGAGGAGGTACAGGAGCCTGAAGACACACACTCAACACTTCAGGAACAGTTTCTTCTCGTTTGCCACCAGATTTCTGAATGGACACTGAACCCATGAACATTACCTCACTTTTTTTTGCACTCTTTCGGCACTATTTATTTATTTACAAATATATTTCTTATTGTAATTTATGCATTGCACTGTACTGCTGCTGCAAAACAACAAGTTTCATGAGGTACTGTGTGCCAGTGATAATAAACCTGATTCTGATTCTGAAAAGGAAGAGTGAGAGCGAAACCTCTCCAACAGAAGTTTGGTGCCACTGTATTCATCACTCAGATCCCTAAAGAATTTCACAGGTAATCCTGAAATACTTAACAAATGTGGTTTATAATCAGTGTGTAAATCAACAGGGAAAGGCTGTGGACTGCCTGGGTACTGACCACATATTGCTGCATATGGAATCAGCAAAATGCAAACACTGGAGGATATTCAGCCCAGAATTAGAACTTCTCCTTGAGCAAAGTGTGTGTTTTTCACTCTTCCCGAAGGGCCCTGTCACCCTAATTTTGTAAGCACTACAAGTATATTGCTCACTGCAGTGGGCAACGGAAGGAACCTCAAACTTCTACTTGACCAGTAAAAAGTCCTTGCTCCATCCCGTTCAGCTGGTGAAATATGAGCGATGTTGGGCCCAAGCCGCCCTTTCAATCAGACCCTTTCGTTGGTTCAAACTACATTTATTATCAAAGTATGTACGCAGTATACAACCCTGAGATTTGAAAAATATCAGCCGCCCCCCCGACCACTGAGTAAAAAAACAAATCATGTAAATGGCAACAAGAAAGAACAAGCAAAAACACAGGAAATAAAACACAAAATCGAAAGAGATCATATTCAGTTCAGCTCAGTTTCCATTAGTCCAATTCACAAACTGCAGACCCAGAAATTTGGCACCATTCTCCGGCCGCATCGAGGAAGAGAGAAACCATTTGAATGCAGGGGTCTTCCCTTGGGAGCAGCAAGTGAGAGGGAGAGAGAGAGACCCTCACATGCAGACAGATGCCTTCTTCCAGCAACAGCGAGAGAGACTGGTAGACGGCGCTAAACGCCCACTCACCTTCTGTACTCTTCCTCAATGATTTAATTGGCGAGATTGGCAAGAAATGGAGTAGATCACGGGCTCGTGCTCCATCTCTGAGCTGCTTGATCTCAAGGCCACTCACTTCCCAGAACCTTCTTGGAGACGACAAAGTGCCGGACTGCTCAATCAGCCCGAAAACACACCATTAACCAGGCTCCAAACACACTTAAAAGAAAAAGAAGTGAAAGAAATGGTTTGGTTGACCAGCTGGAGTACGTCGCCTATGGTGGTGTTGTTCGCTGGTGCCCATCTTTTTCCAGATGACCACATGGCATCTGTGTCCACACCCAGATGCTGGGTCACTGAAGAAATACCTTCTGCTCTGTGGTCAGGCTAGCGTGCAACCATACCCTGACTAATAAACAGATGACAGTGGTGCAAAGGAATGTGACCCAAATGTTTGGCCAGTGCGCAGTCCCTCAGGAGACCGGCCCGTTCATGAATTAGGGCTTTGAACAGCGTGTGAACGGAGAGAGGAAGTCATGGATTGTTAAAGGACATACATGCAGTTTTCCTTAGGGAACACTTCTGAAGGGTCACTAAGAAAATGTAAACACACATTCATTGCTTTAACCTGCACTAAAAACTCCTCCCAGAGTAAAGTGTGTTTTTGTGGAGGGGGGAAGGAGTTATTCTTTTAGAGTCAGCTTGCTAAGATTTAAACGGACTTCAAGATCTGGTATAGTTTGATCTGTTCTTAAAAAATCAAAATGGACAAAGACACCATTCCATTCTAGTCCCTGTCCAATGAAGGAAGACACAATCACCAGGGCTGGATGAATGCCCACTATCAACATTAGAAGCCACCCAACAAACAAGACCTCCTCCCCCACCCTCAGTGCAGCTTTTTAACCCACAAACTAAGTTACCCTTGGTCAGTTTAAAACGGAAACGTGATAAAAGATCTCTGACCAAAACCTGCAGTGGTGTCAGCAGCTTGGCAAGTTTAACTTTGTTTGACACATGTCAAATCAAGTCAAGGCAGGTTTATTGTCATTCAACTATATATATATGCATACCATCAAATGAGAGAATGTTTCCCTGAACCAGGGTGTAAAGCCCTGTAGTACACATAACACACATATTACACAATAACTTAGGAAAGTAAGGATAAAATCTACAGACAAAATTACACATAAATAAACTAAGTGAACGGCATAAATTAAACATTATGAGGTACAGAACAGATTAACCGGCAACGCTTCGAATGCAAATCGGCAGGGAGTTCAGAAGCCCAGTGACCTGGGGGAAGAAATGTTTCCCATCCTGACTGTTCCTGTTTTTATAGAAACATGAAAACATAGAAAATAGGTGCAGGAGTAGGCCATTCAGCCCTTCGAACCTGCACCGCCATTCAGTATGATCATGGCTGATCATCCAACTCGGAACCCTGTACCTGCCTTCTCTCCATACCCCCTGATCCCTTTAGCCACAAGGGCCATATCTAACTCCCTCTTAAATCTAGCCAATGAACTGGCCTCAACTGCTTCCTGTGGCAGAGAATTCCACAGATTCACCACTCTCTGTGTGAAGAAGTTTTTCCTCATTTCGGTCCTAGAAGGCTTCCCCTTTATCCTCAAACTGTGACCCCTCGTTCTGGACTTCCCCAACATCAGGAACAATCTTCCTGCATCTAGCCTGTCCAATCCCTTTAGAATTTTATACGTTTCAATCAGATCCCCCCTCAATCTTCTAAATTCCAGCGAGTATAAGCCTAGTCGATCCAGTCTTTCATCATATGAAAGTCCTGCCATCCCAGGAATCAATCTGGTGAACCTTCTTTGTACTCCCTCTATGGCAAGGATGTCTTTCCTCAGATTAGGGGACCAAAACTGCACACAATACTCCAGGTGTGGTCTCACCAAGGCCTTGTACAACTGCAGTAGTACCTCCCTGCTCCTGTACTCGAATCCTCTTGCTATGAATGCCAGCATACCATTCGCCTTTATCACTGCCTGCTGTACCTGCATGCCCACTTTCAATGACTGGTGTACAATGACACCCGGGTCTCGTTGCACCTCCCCTTTTCCTAATCGGCCACCATTCAGATAATAATCTGTTTTCATGTTCTTGCCACCAAAATGGATAACCTCACATTTATCCACATTAAATTGTGTTGGAGTCTCCTGCCTGATGGTAGAAAGTCAAAGATGTACGTGAAACCATACAGTACAGTGAAAATGCATTGTTTTCAGTCAGCAACCAATGCAGTCTAAGATGTGCTGGGGGAAGCCTGCAAGTATCACCATGCTTCCAGTAGCAACATCGCATGCCCACAACTTACTGGCCCTAATCCGTACAGCACTCTGCAAAAGGCTTAGCTACATACAGTATATATATCTGGGTAAGCTGTTTTTTATATCTTTTCCTGCTTGGGTGAATTTTGATTTCATTTGAAGCACATGGTGGAAAGATATTCATCTCCAAACTCTTTATTGCCCTTGAAGCAGCAATATCTGAGAGTCTTAAAGTTTTTGTTCATATTAGTAAACATTTAGTAGATACAGTACTGTGTAAATGTCTCAGGCACTCTAGCTATATAATGTGCTTTTGCACTGTACTGTAAGTCATAGTCATAGTCATACTTCATTGATCCCGGGGGAAATTGGTTAAAGTCTATGGAATGTGGGACTTGGGGGGGAGGGTGACCTGGAGCTCCTGGAGGAAACACACATGGTCACAGGGAGAATGTACAACTTCTTCACAGACAGCAGTAGGAATCGAACCCCGATCTTACAGCTGGTGGTGTAAAGCTTTATGCTAACCATACATGACTGTACCAACAACTGTACAAGGCTACGTGGCAAAAGAAGTCATAAGGGAAAAGATTCGTTACGCTCTTAGACTCTGTGATATTTCACTCCACAGTGGAGCAACCTCACATTTGAAATGAAGCCATATGCTTTCCTTTCACCGCTGTTCCATATTTAGGGAGCTCCATGAAACAGTCTGATCTGGAATTGCTGATGAAAGTGGAACATTAGGATATATATCACAGATGACGTGTGTCACACAGGAACCAGTGTCAAGGGCCAATCTCAAAGAATATCAGGGGTGTGAAAGACAAGACCATAGAAGGTTAGACCTTGGAGTATTTTATACAGTTCCGTCACCACAAGTATGTGGTCACAATAGGGAGAATGCAGAAGGTTGCCCTGAATGGAGGCGGAAGTCATAAAGGGAGATTGGACAGGATGAGTTTGTTCTCACTTGAACTGAGGTAGCTGATGGGTGACCTTAGAGTCATACAACATGGCAACAGGCCTTCAGTCTACTAGTCTCCCCAAATTAGTCCCATTTGCCTGCATGGAGTTCTGGATAGGTTTGTCTCAATGAGGCAGGGAAAGGATGGTAGGGTGAGGGAACTATGTCTGAGAAGAGATATGGAACAATGTCTAGAGGAAGAAAGAAGCTTACTTACAGTTTAGAAAGCAAGGATCAGACAGGGCTCTAGAGAATTACGAGGTAGCCAGAAAGAATCATAAGAATAGACTTAAGAAAGCTAGAAGGGTGCATGAGAAAGCCTTGGCGAGTAGGATTAAGGGAAACCCCAAGGCACTTGTGTGAAGAGGATGACTAGAGGGAAGGCAGAGCCAATTGGGCATAGATGATGTAACATGGACAGAATAAAGTGTTGTCCGGGCTCTTCTATGTTTTGCATTTGGACTTTGGACTATAGACACTTTCCTTTCAGTCTTGTAGTTTTTATATTCTGAGTTATTTTTGCACAATCTTCAAGTTTTTTTGTGAGTGGGAAGAGGGATTTGGGGATCAATGCATCTGATTCATTTTATTTGATTTTTTTTTATGCAGAAGGAGGGATTTGGATGTGCCTGACCCATTTTGCTTGGGTTTTTTGTGCAGGAGATGGGGTTTGAGGGTCGATGTGTCTGATCAGTTTTGTTTGTTTCTTTTCATGCAGGAGGAAGGATTTGGGGGGCTCGATGTGCCTGATCCGCTTTGTTTGGGTTTTTTTTTGTGCAGGAGGTTGGATTTGGGGTCAATGTGTCTGATCCGTTTTGTTTGTTTTTTTTTGCGGGGAGGTGGGATTTTGGGGTTGACGATCGTGCTACCTTTCTTTCTTGGTTTCATGGCGAGCTGGAGAATTGAAGAATATCAGAGCTGTATACTTTGATAATAAATGAAGAAGGTCGCGGCGCGATGCTCCGGTGAAATGATATCGTATTTGTTAAATAGGGGGCCGTGCACAATCCTGATTTGATGGAGATGGACGTGAGGAGCATGGAGGAACATCTGGAGAAACTTCTAAAATGCCCGGTTTGCTGCCGCTGCTACTGTGCGGTCGAGAATCTCCAGAGGGGAAGGCCCCAAATCCTTGGCTTTGCCTGTTGTTGCTGGCGGCCGGGGCTGGGGTCGAAGCGCTCGGCAGAGATGGTGCTCGGTGCTCGGTGTCGGAGGCTCGAAGTTTTTGGACGGACTGAGAGTCGGACTGCGGTCGGGTACTTCCAGGATGCTGCATCGTTTGCGGTGCTGGAAGCTTATGGTAGGGAGAGTTTTCTTCCTTCTACCATCTGCGTGAGATGTTGGGACTTTCGAGAGACTTTGAGACTTTTTTTTTACCGCGCCCATGGTCTGTTCTTTATCAAATTACGGTATTGCTTTGCACTGTTATAACTATGTGTTATAATTATGTGGTTTTTGTCGGTTTTTCGGTTTTGGTCAGTCTTGTGTTTCTGTGATATCACACTAGAGGAACGTTGTATCATTTCTTAATGCATGCATTACTAAATGACAATAAAAGCGGACTGCGTGTCCTCATAATCTAAAAAAAACCCTTTGAACCTTTGAAGTTACAGGGCAGATTATAACTCGCATACTGACATATTGAACTGTTAAAACCTGGTTAGCTCATTTACTACTCAATAAAATTACATCTTCATAGATTTATTCTCAAGCTGGCATTCATATCTTACAGATTTTTGTTTGAAAATTGTTTTGACATTCTGTAAAAAGAACAGAGCATGAAATGATGGAACCACAGAAAGACGAGATAGGGACCTTAACAGGGTTTTATGGAAAGCAACAATCTGTGCTTCCATTAACTAAGAAAGAAGAAAGAGAAAAATGAGGTTTTTTGACGTGAAAATGATAGCTGACAACTTTCACTGGGGTAGATAACTGTCCAATTTAGTTTGAAACATAGACACAAAAGAGCTGTGCACAAATTGTCTGCTGTCCAACGTTGGGCATTTCAGTGCTGAACTGTTCGAACAATCTGTGACAGTCAGATGATAAGAATGTTTCAAGCCCACCACAATTCAATTAGTCACACTAGCCTCTGCACAGCTTGACCAGCAAGACACACAAGGTGGCAATCAACTGAGGAGAGGTGTCAGAAACTCAGACTGTGGCTGAAATTACAAAAAAATTGAAACGCCTATTTACATGTATTCATGGAACTGATTTTTGTTAAATAGTGAAAATTTCTAAATATCCTTGTGATGGATTTGCCTCACTATTAATTTGCTTCAAGTGCTGGTTGGAATGGAAAGGCTGAAAGATAAGAACGTAAGAAGTAGGAGCAGCAGGTGACTATCTGACCCATTGAGTCTGTTCTATCATTCAGCAAGATCATGGCTGATCTGGCCATGGATTCAGCTCCACCTACCTGCCTTTTCCCCATAACCCTTAATTTCCGCTATGCAAAAATCTATCTAAATGTGACTTAAATATATTAAACGAGGTAGCCTCCACTGCTTCCCTGGACAGGAAATTCCACAGATTCATATCTCTCTAGAAAAAGCAAATCCACCTCATCTCTGTCCTAAATCTATTCCCTCAAATCTTGAGGCAATGCCCCCTGGTTCTATTCTAGCCTACCAACCTCTCTGTCTCCATCTCATCTATCCCTTTCATAATTTCTTTCTTAGGAGTCTGCAGAAATTTGCATTACTTCAGTAACTTTGATAAATTTCTATAGATGTGTAATGGAGAGTGTATGACTGGCCGCATTACGGCCTGCTATGGGAACACCAATGCCATTGAACGAAAAATCCTATAAAAGGTAGAGGATTTGGCCCAGTACATCACAGGCAAAATGCTCCCAACCATTCAGCACATCTACATGAAATGCTGTCGTAGGAAAGCAGCAACCCCACCATCAGAAATCCCCACAACCAAGGCCATGCTCTCTTCTCACTGCTGCCAACAGGTAGATGGTACAAGAGCCTCAGAACTCACACCACCAGTTTCAGGAACAGTTACTACCCCTCAACCATCAGGCTCTTGAACAGAAGGGGGTAACTACACTCACTTGCCCATCCGTTGAGATGTTCCTGCATCCAATGATCTCACTTTAAAGACTCTTTATATTCTATCTCATGTTCTCGTTATTTATTTATATTTGTATTTGCACAGTTTGTTGTCTTCTGCATTGTGGTTGATCTTCATCATTCCTGTTATAGTTACTATTCTATAGATCTGCTGAGTATGCCTGCAGGAAAATGAATCTCAGGGTTGTATATGGTGACATATATGTACACTGAAAATAACATTTACTTTGAACTTTGATTTTATATGTTTTGCTGATCCCTTTCCACCAGGCTTCTGAACTCCAGTGAGTACAGTCCCAGATGACTCAGTCACTCCTCAGGCTGACTCCTCATCTCCAGCATCAACATGGTGAACTTCCTCTGCACCGTCTCCAAAGCCTGGAAATCTTTCCTCAAGAAAGGAGAGCAGAACTGAACTGCTCCAGGTGCGGCCTCACCATTACCCTGCAGTGTTGCAGATTAACTTTGCTGCTCTTAAATTCAATCCCTCTAACGATGAACACCAACATTCTATATGATGTCTTAATTACCTATTGCACATGCAAACCAACTTTTTGCAATTCATGCACAAGCACTCCCAAGTCCCTCTCCAACAGCATGCTGCAGTCTTTCATTATTTAAATAATCCAATCTTTTACTTTTCTTACAAAGTGGAGGACCTTGTATTTACCAACATTATACTCTGTCTGCCAGTTCCATGTCCATTCACCTGGAGCCATAGAGTCAAAAAGCTCCACAGCACAGAAACAGACCCTTTGGCCCATCAACCTGTTAAAACTTTCCCTACAACTTAGGTCCTCAAGTCCCAGCAACATCCTTGTAAATTTCCCCTGTACTCTTTCAATCTTCTTTACATCTTTCCTGTAAGTAAGTGACCAAAACTGCACACAATACTTCAAATTAAGCTTCAGCAACATCTTATACAACTTCAGTGTAACATCTCATCCCCTGTACTCAGTACATTGATTTCTGAAGGGCGAAGTGCCAGAAGTTTCCTTTACAACCCTATCCATCTTTGACGCCACTTTCAAAATCATGGATCTATATTCCTAGATCCCTCTGTTTTACTGCACTCTCCAGTGCTCTACCTACCAGCATGCAAGACTATCCTGGTTTGTCCTCACAAAGTGCAACCCCTCAGTCTTGCCTGCATTAAATTCCAGCTGCTATTTTTCAGCCCAATTTTCCAGCTGGTCCCAATTCCACTGCAAGCTTTGATAGTATTCTTCGCTGTCCACCACACTCCCAGTCTTGGTGTCATCCGCAATTTTGTTGATCCAGTTTACCACATTATCATCCAGGTCATTGACATAGAATTGAATTGACTTTATTTCTTACACCCTTCACATGCATGAGGAGTAACAATCTTTATGTTATGTCTTGTTACATTTACATTACATTACAATGACAAACAACAATGGACCCAGCACCGATACCTGCGGCAATCCACTAGTCAGATAGGCAACCATCTACAACTACTGTTGGGCTTCTTCTGCAATATCTAATTCAATTTGTTACCTCTTCTTCAGTGCCAAACATTGAACCTTTTTCATCAACCTCCCATGTGGGGCCTTATCAAAGGCCTTGCTAAGGTCATCTAGACAACTGCACTACCTTGTCTCCATCAACTTTCCTGGCAACTTCCTCAAAAAACTCTTTAAGACTAATTAGACATGACCTACCCATGTATTAATTAAAGAAATTTTTCTGAACACATTTGACAAACTCTTTTCCATCCATCCCTTTGACAGTATGGGAGTCCCAGTCAATGTGTGGAAAGTTAAAATCGCCTACTATCACAATCTTATGTTTCTTGTAGCAGTCAGCAACCTCTCTTACAAATTTGCTCCTCTAAATCCTGCGGAATGTTGAGTGGTCTATAATATAATCCCATTAATGTGGTCATCCCTTTCTTATTTGTCAGTTCTGCAGATAAAGCCCCAATAGGCAAGCTCTCTTGTCTATCCTAACTGAGTATTGGTGTGACATTTTCCCTTACTGATAATGCCACCCCTCTTCCTTTAATCCCAACCACTCTATCATGTCTAAAACAAAGGAATTCTGGAACATTGACCTTCCAGCCTTCCCTTCCTGCAGCCAAGTCTCACTAATGGCTAGTGTCATAACTCCACGTGCTGATCGATGACCTGAGTTCATCAGCCTTTCCGCAACATTACTTCAATGGAATATATGCAGCACAGTACATTAATCCCACCGACTTTGTATGCAGGTTTAACAACAATATTCTCATCAACCATTCCACACGCTGTCCTGGTGTTCTGATTCCCATCCCCCTCTAGTTCTAGCTTAGTTCCTCTACTTTAAACCCCACCACTGTGCAGCACTAACAAACCTTCCTGCTAGGTTATTAGTCCCCCTGTAGTTCAACTGCAAAGTGCCCCAATTTCCCTGGAAGAGAGCCTAATGATCCAAAAATCTGAAGTTCTCCCTCTTACAGCATTCAAAGTTCAAAATAAGTTTTATTATCAGAGTACATACATGTCACCACATACAACCCTGGGATTCTTTTTCTGCAGGCTTACTCAGCAAATCTATAGAACAGTAACTGTAAACAGGATCAACAGACAACAAACTGTACAAATACAAATATAAATAAATAGCAGTAAATAACAAGAGCGTGAAATAACAAGATAAAAGAGTCCTTAACTGAGCGTAGTTATCCCCTTTTGTTTGAGAACCTCTACTAATCTCCGGGATAGAGGATTCCAACGAATTCTCTCCCTGACAGAATAAAACCACCTTGACCTCAGTTGGACACATCATCCTGTTGGTTTGAAACTGTGACCCAATCACTCTCAGTTCCTCAGCCGACAAAAAGCATCTCTTCCTTAGTGACAGAGTCAGGCCCCGTCAAACTGTGTCTGTTTCAGTGAAGTAATCTCTCATTCTTTCTATAAAAATATTTTCCAACAAAATGAAGAGGCTTTCCTGTGTTCTTTGGCTAATGTTTAGCTGGCTTTTTTTTTGTGGCTGAGTTCTGCTAAAATTGGTTGCTTTATTTCCCAAAGTAACAGTGAATCACAGGAAGCTCTCTGTACATGAACCACTTTGAGAGGTCCCAGGCGTACAGTGTCTAATGAGATAAAGACATCAACCAGCAGAGAGGACATAGATTTGTAGAACATTTCCACCCTCTCCTCCGTAGACTCAAAATTCGAAGTATATATTTGTCACCATATACAGCCCTGAGAATCTATAGAATAGTAACAAGTACAGAATCAATGAATGACTGACAAACGAGGGCTTTCAATCTGAGTGCAGAAGACAACTAACTGAGAAACGCAAAAAGAAACAATAATATAAATAAATAAGCAATAAATATCGAGGACACGAGATGAGGAGACCTTGAAAGTGAGTCCATAGGTTACGGGAACAGCTCAGTGATGGGGAGAGCAAAATTAAGTGAAGTTATAAACAAGGGAAAATCTTCAGATACTGGAAAAATCAAAGTAACGCACACAAAATGCTGGAGGAACTCAGCAGGCCAGACAGATCTATGGAAAAGAGTAAACATCGGATGTTTTGGGCCGAGATCCTCTTTCAGGACTGAGTGAAGTTATCCCCTTCAGTTCAAGAGCCTGTTGGCTGACAGATAGTAACTTTTCCTAAATCTGGTGGTGGTGAAACCTAAAGCTCCTGTACCACCTTCTTAAACACAAAATAATCTGCAGATGCTGTGATCAAAGCAATGCTTTCAATACACTGGATGAACTCAGCAGGTCAGGCAGCATCAGTTAGAAACGATGAGTTGACTTTTCGGGCCGGAACCCTTCGTCAGGACTGAAGAATGAAAGATGGGGAAGGATTTGAAGAATACTTGTAGCTTCAGTTGAAAAACCAGTAATTTGAAAGACAAAGGGGTGGGGGAGGGGAAGCATTGACATCATAGCCCTGAAAACAATGGGTGGTAGAAGAAGGAGGCGGAACCATGAGGGAGCTGGGGGAGGGGGTAGAGTGAAATAGGGATAGAGGAAGTGAGGGGGAAGGAATTACCGGAAGTTGGAGAATTCTATGTTCATACCAAGGGGCTGGAGACTACCTAGACGGTATATGAGGTGTTGCTCCTCCAACCTGAGTTTAGCCTCACCATGCTGCTTTCCTGAGACAGCGTATCATGTAGATGTGCTCACTGGCTGGGAGGGCATTACCCATGATGGACTGAGTCATATCTACTACATTTATAGGATTTTCATTTCAAGGGCATTGGTGTTCTCAGACCAAGCTGTGATGCAGTCATTCAATACACTCTCCATTACACATCAATAGAAGTCTGTCAAAGTTCTGCCTATAATTGCTGTCTTTGTAAAGCAGCCAACATAATCAAAGACCATACCCAGCCTGGACTTTCTCTCTTTCTCCCCCTCCCACAGGGCAGAAGATATAAAAGCACAAACAACCACGCTCAGGAGCAGCTTCTACCTCACCCTTATAAGGCTTTATTGGAACTGGAATTGGTACTTTATTGACATATTTACTATGATATAGTTGAGTGGCGGGGTGGAGGTACATCTCTACCAAAGCAGGTGTAAGGTGCTCCTTCCCTCTACTAGCCTGCAGGTCACCCTTGGGGAAGGTGTAGCACCTGCTTAGCCCCCGATCAGGGTCATGTGAAGCCATGGGAGCAGGTGGTGGATGGTCGTATGAGCAGCTGGTGCAGATCACAATCCTGGTTATGCGACCACTGGCGCCAGGCAGACAATCTCTGAAGAGTATTGATAATGTCTGGGGTCACCCGTCTTGTAAAGACACTGCCCAGAAGAACAAAATGGCAAACTACTTCTACAGAAAGACCATGATCGCCCATGTCATACAACACAGCACATAATCAACGAACGAATGAGCCAGGTACAGTGAAAAGTTTGTCTTGTGTACTGTTCATACAGATCAAATCATCAGACAGTACTTTGAGGTAGAACAAGGTAAAACAATAACAATGCCAAATAAACTGTTACAACTATTGAGAAAGTGCAGTGTAAGTAAAAAATGAAGTGCAAGATCACAACAAGTTAGATTGTGAAGTCAAGAGTCCATTTTTTCGTCTTACTCAATAGGCTTTTAACAGCAGCGTAGAAGCTGTCCTTGAGCCTGGTAGTACGTGCTTTCAGGTCTTTGTATCTTCTGCCCAATGGGAGAAGGAAGAAAAGAGAACGTTCGGGGTGGTGGGGTCTATGATTATCCTGGCTGCTTAACTGAGGCAGCGAGCAGCAAAGAGAGACCATGGGGGGGGGGGGGGGGGAAGGCTGGCTTCTGAGATGTGCTGAGTTATGTTCACAACTCGCTGTAATTTCGTTTGGCAGTTACCAAACCAATCTGTGATGCACTTCTATAAATACAAACGATTTTCTGCAGCTTCAGGAAATCCAGAGTAACACACACAAAATGCTGGAGGAGCTCAACAGGTCAGGCAGCGTCTATGGAGAGAAATAAACAGTCGACGTTTCGGGCCATAAAGATACAGTATTGAAGGTGGCAAGCTGCCACCCTGAAGAAGAATTAGGGGATAGGTGATAAATGCCGGCCTTGCCAATAATGTCCACGCACCATAAAATTAACAACATAGTATTGCAGTGCAAGACATTTACAAGTTGTAAACGTGATTGATAGATGGAAAGATTACCTGGAAGGACAAAGTTCCATTACAAAGGAAAAGATTAGCACTTTAAACAACTCCAACTCGCATTTTAACTCATCTCCATATTGGTAAGGTTTCTTGACACACTTTATCCTAACTGTGCAGAATCGTTCTCATTACCGAATGAAGAAACACTGATAAGGAGAAACTGCATGCAGAGGGAACAACATTTCACTGGAGCGATGCACGGCCACGGAGGACAGCCCAATTGCTCCTGTCACTATGTCCTAACACTGGAGAGACTGAATCCCACCACCCCTCCCCCCGAACACTTCCACTCTGTTACTCACGTTGCTCCGTATCACATGTTCCCACTCTCACAAACCTTTTCAACAAACTTCACATGAAGTGCACATCAGACAGAAGCTGAAGATGTCATCCTTGCCAGGTGAAGAAACTGGTGTTGACAGGAACGCGTGTAACCAGCAGTTGGAAAGAGGAGGGGGAGGTGTTGAAAGTCGAAGCAATCAGCACCTCAAAGCAATGTTGGTCACCTTCATCTCATTGTCAGTACTTTCTAAATAACTGCGAAGCTCTTTTGATCTTGTTGACAAGTTTGTGCAGAATGAAGATTATTCACCCATTTTACTCATCACCACTACCATCCTCATCAGGAACGAGTACTGAGGAAGGGTCTCAGCCAAAAACATTGATGGTTTATTCCTCTCCATAGACGCTGCCTGACCTGCTGAGCTCCTCCAGCATTTTGAGTGCGCTATGCAGATTACTTGTTACTCCAGATTTCGGCATCTGCAGCCTTGTACTCCATCATCAGCCACCCCTGTCCAGGACATCCTCAGGCAAGTGTGCTGGCCCAACCACCTTCGGCTGTTTCATCAATGAACTTTCATTCTTCATAAACCAGAAGAGGGGCTATATCACTGTGGCAGCAAAACATTGATCCAAAATCAAAACTAGGCAATTGTCACCAGCCTGCGATCCCAAATGGAGCTGTTATACTTGGATGACCTGCCCACAGCTCCACTAATTGCTCCAAAGGCTCGAGTTCCTTACTTTGATCTTGCATTAGCAATGACCAAACATACAATTAAGCATTATTCAGTGGTCAGCAAAGATATGGCCTCCGTGGTCTCAAGCTACACACTGCTCCGAAATAAGCATGAATATGTAACTTACTCCTTTTGCTTTTACCACACCCCCACTGGTGTGACTAGTTACCATCATCCATATAATAAATGCCAAACACAGAATACATATCTCCGACAATGTCAATGATTGCACAATGTTCAACCCAGTTCACAATTGCTCAGGAAACAACACCGTCCATGCAGTCCAAGACCTAAACATTTCAATATGACCTGATATTGGGAGAGTAACAAAGGCATCTAAAGATGTGACAGCAACCAAGATACAACTCTATCCTGGAGTCAAAAGACCAAAAGCAAAATAGATCCAACATGCAAGTATGTATAAACAGGAGTTCGTTGGGGCCAGATACTCTGCAGCAAAATGATTCACTTCTAACACCGCATCCTTCGTCATCTACAAAGCTCACATCAAAATGCGATATCATGTTCTCCGCTTGCCTGAACATAAAGCTTCAATGATCCAGGATGAAACTGCCTCAAACTTCCATTCCTTCCACCACTGGCATCCAGCACTGACCGTGCACCTTACGTACAAAATGCACTGCAATCACTCACCCAAGCAACTGCAGCAGCATCTCCCAAATGACCTTTGTAACTGAGGACAAGGGTGGCACCTCCTGCAGAATCCCATCCATATGTCACTCCACCCGGACACAAATACATTGCCGTCCTCCATCGTCAACTGTGACTGTGATGTCCTCTAGATTCATTCGTCTGCTTTCAGCCCGCTACCATCGAAATCTTTCAACTCAGCAACAGCACCGTGGAAGCTTCCGACTTTACCCAGAAGGATGCAGTGATTCAAGTTGCATCACATCAAGGACAATTCGGGGATAGGTGATAAATGCCTGCCTTGCCAATAATGTCCACACACCTTGAAGTGAACAAGTACGATCACACTACAATGAGATTTTGCAGTGCTAGATCATTTGACATTTGCAAATATGATTGATAGATGAAATAAGAAATAATTATCTGGAAGGACAGAGTTTTAGTACAAAGGAAGAGGTCAGCACTTTAAACAATACAAAGTATTATTCAACATATTTCAGTTGATCTCGATATCGGTGAGTTTTACCTGACACATTTAATCCTAACCACACAGAATCCATTCTCATTATCCGAATGAAGAAACACTAACAAGGAGAAGGCTATGTGCTGAGGGAACAAATCTCATTGGACCCAAGCACAACCACAGTGGACATTTCAACTGCTCCTGCCTCTCTGTCCTGAATCAATCACAGTTCTGCACCCTCCCAGAAACTGTGAAGAAATTCCAAACCAAATCCCACTGCCCCCCCCCAGTATGTTCTACTTCCATTGCTCACACCACTCTGTATTAAAATATTCACATGCTCCTGGTCTCACATTATTGTGCAGTTTTAACAAACATCACATGAAGTGCACATCTTACAGAAGCTGGAGATGTCATCCTTACTGGGTGAACCAGATGGTGTTCACAGGAACGTGAGTAACCAGGAAGTGGAAAGAGGAGAAGGAGGTGTTGAAAGTCGAAGTAGTTAGCAGCTCAAAGTAAGATTGTTCACCAACTCATTGTCAGCACCTTCTAAATCATTCCAGTGCTCCTTTCATTTTGTTTATATGTTCGTGCAGAATGGATGGGCCTTGGGCACTGTCTGTGTGGAGTTTGCACATTCTCCCAGTTACTGCGTGGTTTCCCCCAGGTGCTCCGTTTCCCCCCATATGTCAAAATAGAAATGGACCTTCAGCTCAACTTGTGATGCCCACGTACACAAGATACATTTGCCTGCTTCAGCCTGTACCCATCTAAACCTTCCCTATCGATGCGCCTGCCCAAATGTTTTTCACATGTTTTTATTTTACTTGTCTCTAACATTGGGAAATACCCAGCACCCTCTGAGTGTTTTCAGATCCTTCTCCTCTCTCATTAAACCTAAGCCTTCCAGTTTTACACACAGCACTACACTGGTAAAGAGACCGACTATGTACCCTATGTACACCCTTCATGATTTTATAAACCTCCCAGTGCCTTATGGAGTTTGCACGTTCTCCTAGTTACTATCTGGTTTTCCCCAGGTGCTCCAGTTTTCTTCCACATCCCAAAGACACACAGAGAGCCAAGTTAAGTGTCTGTTGTAAATTACCTCCAGCCATAGAATAGAAATGGATCTTCAGTTCAACTCATTCCTGCTGACTAAGCTGGACACTTACACAAGGTTCAACCCCTTATATTCCACCTGGGTAGCTTCAACCTGATGGCATGAATATCTATTTCTCCTTCCAGTAAACAAATTCCCCCCATCCCATTCCCCACTCTGACTTATACTTCTTCTCATCTGCCTATCGCCTCCCCCTGGGTCCCCTCCTCCTTCCCTTTCTCCTATGGTCATCTAACCTCTCCTATCAGATCTCTTCCTTTCAAGCCTTTTACCTTTCCTACTCACCTGGCTTCACCTAACACCTTCTAATTGGTGCTCCTCCCCCTCCCCCACCTTTTTATTCTGGCTTTTTTCCCCCTTCCTTTCCAGTCCTGAAGAAGGTTCTTGGCCTGAAATATTGACAACTTAGTCTTTTCCATGGGTGCTGCCTGACCTGCTGAGTTCCTCCAGCATTTTGTGTGCGTTGCACAAGATTAATCTGCCTGCTTTTTAGCCCATACCCACCTAAACCTTTCCTTTCCATGCACTTGCTCATCTCTTTCAAATATCGTAAATTTCTTTGCCTTGAACATCTGCATATACTCACCACCCTCTGTTTTCCTTCAAATCTTTCCCCTCTCACTTTAAACCCAACTATCTGGTTTTACACAGCCCTGGTCAAGAGACCCGGACTGACTAACTTGTGTATACTCATCATGATTTTATGAACCTCTAAGGTCAACCTTCAAGTGTCCTAAGCTCCAGAGATAGTAAACCCAACCTATAAATTTTCATGTTATGTCGACAGCCCTCCTTTCTGGTGAACCTCCTTGAATGCTCCCACATCCTGCCTGTAGTGTGTAGGTGGGGGCTTGAACCCGGGAAGTTGGTGAGACGATGGGGAGCATAGAATGGGATACATGTAACTGGGTGCAGACTCAATGGGTCGAAAGGTCTGCTTCAGTGCGGTGAGACCAAGAATCGATTTTATTGCAAGAACGCAGTTTTTATGCTTGGAATTTTCCTTAAGCCTCGCATTTACACTTCTAGGTTGGAAATGCCAAGATGCTCCAAGTTTACCTCTTGTGTGTGTCTTCACAGTGATCAATATCATTCAAAGAAAACAAGACCAGACCATAAGATATGGGAGCAGAATTACGCCATTTGGTCCATGGAGTCTGCTCCACCCTTCCATTATGGCTGATCCATTTTCCCTCTCAGCCCTAATCTCCTGCCTCCTCCACGTATCCCTTCATGCCATGACTAATCAAGAACCTATCAACCTCTGCCTTAAGTATGTCCAATGACTTGGCCTCCACAGTCGCCTGTGGCAATGAACTCCACTGAATCACCACTCTGGTGAAAGAGATTCTTCCTCATCATTCAAACATATGCAGCATTCCAACACATAAGTGAAGCTGATGTGAGCTCCCTGCTCAGGGCCCCTGAACAATATGCACCAATGACCATACCAGAGTGCGTTCTGACTCATTCTTATTAATACAGGTTCTGTTTCAATGCACCTTTCTTTGGGGACTACTTGTGCAACTGTGGCAACTTGTAGACCCTGTGACCCAACATTTCACAATAAATAGTTGCATGAAAATTCCAGACAATACGAATCATAGAAGAACTCTGCTGGATCGGTCTGAATCCTTTCCCAGTCCATCTGGATGAACAGAATTCACCAGACCTTCAGGGTACACAAAACACATTATAATGATGTCACAAGAATGCAACACGCATGGACGCAGCAGCCATTCCAGCTCCAAGTTGAACTTGAAGTACCAGAGATTCAGTCAGTGTAGAGCTGGGCAGGTTCTTCTCTACTGAAGCAAAGCCAGAAGACATTGCCAGTGCTCAGGAGACCAGGCAGCGCGTGAAGAGTGGTGCACCAGTGAGTGTGTCACCTGTACTAATTTCGTGAAAACATTCTTTGTTTTTTTACTTCATCGCTCTATCCAACTGCTAAGCCTGCTCACTCAACCAGGGTGCGGTGTGTATGGGTGCCAGAGGGGTAGCACCTCATGTCATGTCCATTCTGGAGCAGCTCGCTCTCCTGTGGGCCTCACTGCGCACTCAGCTCTCACCTGTGGCTCCAAGTAGCTGTTTGCACGTGACAGCGGCCACAGCCCGGAGCACCGTTTCGACAGGCGGGCAAAACCAGCTGAGAGTGGCAGGCGGCCTCATACCCGGGAGAGGTAGGGACATGCCTGTCCTAGAGTGTGAAGTCAGCTCTGGCGGACTGGGGTGATGAGATCTACAGTGAGATCCAATGGCCAGGAAGGCGGTTCTGCAACGCTTTGTGCAGAACGAAGGGGATGACAAGGCAGAGAACACATCATGGTCATCTACTTCATCCAAGGAAGACCCCAGTTTGTGACACTCATTCGTACCAGTGGACCCAGACTTCTGAGGTCAAGAGAGTGGAACTGCCCCAGTGCGACGTCTTTTCCACTTTACAGACTCTCCCAGTACAGGTTTCCAGTCATCCTCGAACACAACGAACAACCGCCATTATAAAGTACACTTTGATCTCCAACAGACAAATGTTCAATATCCTGACCACCTCAAATTTTGAACCAAATCATTTGTGCTGAAATTTGAAAGCTTTTGTCCATTTGCCTGTGCAAGCCCACACCCTTTGACAATGAGATTCTCGCTTACCTTTTTCAGTTTCCCGCTTTTAGTTCCCACAAAAGCCACAGAGTGATCGCTGTAGACGTAGGAGGCCACCGAGGTCATCCGGTCTCGCTCTTCCGTGAAGACCGTGACGCCTTCCACCAGCACAGTGCCCCCTAGAGGCTGGTTTATATCCAATCCACAAAAGTCATCATCGATAGGGACCGGCTGCGAGAAAGGAAACGGGTCTTGCATCACAATCATTCACTAAATAAATTCATTGCAAACATGTCTTCCTCTGAGAAGCTGGGAGCAAGATGGATTTGGGAATGTACCTCTGTCAAGTGCAAGGTTCAATGTCCTGCAGTGTACTACCACAGAGTGAAACCTCGCACTGGGAACACAGATATTAACTGGGTCTGCTTCAGGTAAACTCCACCTCTCAGAGCAGGGACCCCACTGCCCACAAAGACCAACAGCGCATCAATCAATCTGACCGGCTGCTTTTGCTTTCTGATTGTACTTAAGAGATTGTTGTGTCCTCAGATCATCACAACTGTTCTGTGTATTGCCTGTGGGCAAGGATTGCATGAACGCACGCACACACACACACACACACGCACGCACGCACGCACGCGCGTAACTTGAGTTTAAGTCATTTCACATGAACGTATGAACTTGAAACTACAGCAAAGAGAAAGAGGAACCAATGAAGATTATGTCTGTAGATGCAAGTCCAAAACATCACAAAGGGATCAGGGCATTTGGCACGTTGCCCTTCAGCACCCAGGGTACTGAGTACAGGAGTTGGGACATTACGTTACAGATGTACAAGTCGTTGGTGAAGCCGCAATTGGAGTACCGTGTACAGTTTTGGCCACTCTCTTATAGTGACGATGTGGTTAAACTGGACAAGGTCAGAAAAGATGTACGAGGATGTTGCAAGGACTTGAGGGTCTGAGTGGATCGTTGGTCTCAGGCTTCATTCCCTGGGATGCAGGAGAACAAGGGGTGACCTTACAGAAATGTTGAAAATTATGAGAGACAGAGATAAGGTAGATGGCAACAGTATGCTCCCCAGGGTAGGGGAGCACACAACAATGGGACACACATTTAGGGTCAGAGGGGAAAGTTATGAGAGAGACTTGAAAGGCAACTTTTACCCACACAGAGGATGGTGAGCGTATGCAATGAGCTGCCAGAGGAAGTGGTTGAGGCAGGTACAAAAGTATCATTTAAGAAGCAATTGCATAGGTATATGGAGGAGCGGAACTTAGAGGGTTAAGTCTAGATGGGTGAGCACCGTGGTTGGCATGGATTGGTAGGGATGAAGGACCTTTATCTGTGCTGTAACACTCTATGACTACAATTGTGAATGTTGAACATGATTGGACATGATTCCTTCTTCTTTGGCCCTTTACCTTTCCCACTCACCTGGCTTCACCTGACACCTTCTAGCTATCTTTCCTCTCCTCCCCCACCTGTTTATTCTGGCATCTCCCCCCTTCCTTTCCAGCCCTGTAGAAGGGACTCAGCCTGGAATATCAACTGGTTCTTCATTTCCATCGCTGCTGCCTGGCTTGCTGAGTTCCTCCAGCATTTTGTGTGTGTTGAATATGACTGGACAAGTTTCGAGCACACCTGGACAAATAATCTAAAGAATAAAACTTCATCTCTCTTTGGGATGAGGGTTGTTAAGAATGCATAATTAATATTAAAAACTTGTGTAAATAAATCAAGTGGAAACAAAAGCACAAGAGTTCACTGATATTGTTTGTGGACCTCCTGTTTGTCTGGCCCAGCCCACGTGAGTCACCAGTCAGAGTCAACTCTGACTCTGTCTGAGGGCTGAGAACGCAATGTGGGTAAGAGCAGGTGGCAGCGATGTTCCTGCTGAGTCTGAACGAAACCGTTCTGTCCGCGACATGGCACACAACAGAGGCACCTTAACCCTTTAACGTGAAACTACACTGATCCACTCCATCAGCCGCATCTCCGTAAGGGACGTGATCTCTGGGCTTACGCAGGGACTTTAGTAAATAATGGTTGAACAGGTAGCTTCTAGGCCAATGGTTTCTCCTTAACCTATATCACAAAGGTAGAATATTTGGGATTGCTACCATAACAACCTTTGTGGGATCCTGCTGTGCACAAATTTTCAGACCCTTTTGGGAATCTGAAAAGCAGAAGTAATTCTGGGCACACAGTTTTCTCCAATCTTCTCCTCATTCAATAAGAACACAGTGACCTGCATGTCCACTTCCCCAATGGAATCCAATATCCCTCTATCCACTTAGTTTCCTAAAAAATAACTTTCTCAGCATTGAAAATATTCCATACAAGAGCATAATTTCTTCCCCTGTGAGCTGAAATTCAAAGATTCACAACTGCAAGAAAACTCCTGATCTCTGTCATAAACAGCCATTCATGAACACGACCCACACTTCCTGCAAAGGCAAACCACATGTCCTCCCAGGGCATCACCCCTATGTACCTTCCCTGTCTAATCTCTGAGTCAACTATGTTTCAGTGAAGTGACCTCTCATTCACCTACATCACAAAGCACGTTGGCTGATTAAGTTTATCTTGCTGGACAACTCCCAAACCTGAGGAAACAGCTCCCAGCTTCCTCAGGTCCCACAGGCAATTCTAAAGTAAAACCTACCAAATTTTTTTTGTGAACCACTTTGGACCAGCGCTAATCTCAGAAGATCAGCTACTTGCTTGTGGGATCGCCTTGTTTTTAACTTTAAAGCATCGTTTACTCATCAGTGAGTACTTCGATATCATGTTCCACGTTGGGAGAATGTTCATGTGACGCACTGCGTGGGGGGGAGCGCGACGGCATGCACCCGCCTGGGGGGAGTGTGGCGCGACGCAGTGCCTGGGGGGTACACAACACGATGTACTGCATGGGAGGAATGTGATGTGACATATCGTGAGGAGAACATGACACGACATACCACATGAGGAGAACATGACGCACGAGTACGCGACGTGACCTACCGCGTGAGGAGATCACGATGTACATGAGGACATGACGCGACATACCGTGTGAGGAGATCGCGATGCACGAGGACGTGACGCGACGTACCGTGTGAGGAGATCGCGATGCACATGAGGACGCAATGTGACGTACCGTGTGAAGAGAGCGTGATACAATGTACCCGATGGGGAGAATGTTGACGTGACATAGCGCGTGGCAAAAACATGACGTGACCTACCGCGTGGGTACAGTGGACATCCTTTCCCAACAGCCAGTTCAGTTCCAGATTCCCCTCGCCACGGTAACAGGACTGCAGTCTTTCCTTTATTTGACGGTTAATAAATTTCACAACAAACACACAGAGTGCAGACTCTGCCGGGGGATGCTTGTACTGCTTCTGGCCTTTGGAGAAGATGGCGAACAAAACATCATCGGCAGTGGAAATGTTCAAAGATTTTGCCAAGACGTTCCCTGGCTTGGACAGGTAGGCAGCCTGCAGGAGACGATATTCAATTCCATCTTTTACACAACCCATGGGAAGCGAGACGTAGGAGTGGAACTTGGCATCTTCCTTACAGAGCCGCACGATTCTGGAGGTGTAGAACTGGTCGCTTGTTGACCCGGTAATCCCTTCTGTCTCCGGTTGAACTGTTAAGAAATACACAAAATTTCCATTGTTGAAGCCATAGATGTAAAATATATCAAAATGTGACACCAAGGCCAGCGTGTCTGAAGGGATTTTAATCAGTGAGGCCACAAAGTCACTGTGCAACACATAATCGAACATTGCTGAAGACTCTGGATCTTGTGGCAACTTCCGACTCGAAATGGTTGGGAAGTAGTCTTGCTTGCCGTCCACTGCGGTACCGATGAAGAGCTTGCTGTCCGAGCCCTCTGACGAGACAATGACGCCGTACATGGTGCCGGTTTCGTTAACACTGGATAGGTAGTGCTCCTTCTTATGCGAAGGCTCCACCAGGATGAAGAGGTCATCCAGCCGCAAGAGCTTACAGACTCCCTGAAAGAGGCTGCCGCAGGCCAGTAGCCTATTGTCCGTGTAATCGATGAGGAGCAGCTTGTTCACGTTGTTGGTCAGAGTGAGGGGCTCATTACAAGGCTGAACAATCAGGGGAGGGTAACACAACTTGTTGTCTTCTCCTGGACCAGTCTTGTGGGACAGCAATAGTGTCAAGTTGCTCGCGAGCTTGTAAATCCGATTGACAGCGCCGACATAAACATTTCCTGTAACACTGTGAACTGCCATGTGATTGAACGTCCAGTCCCGATCCTGGATTGGAAAGGTGATAAACTCCTCGCTGCTCTGTGAGGAATGTGTGAGGATTATTAGGAGCAGGGTGACAGAAAGTGGACCGTTGGACATTTTGGGGCAATCTCTTCTCAACTTCATTGGGGGAGGGGATCGATTGCACGGAGTAGCTGAAGCTGGATGCTCACATGGCCCTGTAAGGCAAGAAAAATATGTGTGTAAATCACATCATCTACTGCAGTAAATCCACACACACCCTGAATCACTGTGTACACTGGACAAGTTGCCCTTTGGGACCATATAAGTGTTTGCCACAGGCTGCAGTCTTCAGTTCCCTAACCGACCTTTCACCCATCTCCTAGTTAGTCAACTATATCAGCACCAGAATAAGGTCAGTGTTAATGATACAGCAGCAAACAATTCCTAATTGCAGCTGGAAGAACTGACCAACCTTCACCCATCTCCCATTTAAAGTTAACTACATCAACACTGGAATAA
This sequence comes from Mobula hypostoma, assembly GCF_963921235.1. NCBI lineage: Eukaryota > Metazoa > Chordata > Chondrichthyes > Myliobatiformes > Myliobatidae > Mobula > Mobula hypostoma. The sequence continues at coordinate 3,482,809 of NC_086109.1, read as the reverse complement.
AGTCAGTGATAACTACACAGAGGCAAACAATTCCTAAAATGCAGCTGGGAGGATTAGTTTAACCACAGAACTGAATAGGTCTGCAGGGAGGTTACAAACAGAACTAATGCTACAGTTTCAGTCAACGTCACCACTCCTGACCCTACGGGGGAAGGACGGTTATCAAGGAAGCAGCTGTGTTGGCTGGTCCTAGCTCACTACCCCAGGGAACTCCAGGAGATCTGTGCTGGCATTGGGATAATTAAACAACCACAGGCCAGGTTCTGATGTACTAGGTCATCCACTGATGAGAGTTTTCCCACAGGCTCCTCAGTGTCACAGCCAACCACATGTCAAAGAAGAAAGCAAGGATTAAGGAATCAGATCGGCAAGTTCAGTTGAGGCTACCAATCAGCTCAAAGATGACCTGGTTGGATGGCCGATCCCAATATTTACATTCCAAATGATATTTACCCTCCTCTCACTTCAGGGGTTCACCCTTTGGTCCACCATGGACAAGACAGGGTTTGGAGTTAAGTGGACCCATTGGAACTGACGGTGGGCACCTATGACAAGATACTGGTGGCAGAGTGCCAGTTTATATTTCTGCTTGTGATACCTTCCTTCACCTTACTGATATAAGTCCATTAGACGATAAGACATAGGAACAGGAGTAGGCCATTTGGCCCATTGATTCTGTTCCACCATTCCATTATGGCTGATTTACTATCCCTCTCAACCTTATTCTCCTGCCTTCTCTCCATGACCTTTGACACCTGACTAATGAAGAGCCTATCACCCCCCCCACTTTAACGATACCCAAATGCCGACCTCCACAGCCATCTGTGGCAATGAAATTCACAGATACACCACCTTCAGGCAAAAAAAAAATCCTCCTCATCTCTGTGCTAAATGGATGTCCCTCTTTTTTGAGGCTTTGCTTTCTGGTACCTCTGATGATTGAGGGACACTGGTAAAGAGCCAGGTTGGCTTTGAGAAAGCAGGATCTCCCAGTGGCCACACATTTTAATTCCAAATCCCATTCCCAGTCTGACACGTTTATCCACGGCCTCCTCTACTGTAAAGATGAAGCCACACTCAGGTTGGAGGAACAACACCTTATATTCCGTGTGGGTAGCCTCCAACCTGACGGCATGAACATTAACTTCTCTAACTTCCGCTAATGCCCCACCTCCTCCTCGTACCCCATCCGTTATTTATTTTTATACATACATTCTTTCTCTCACTCTCCTTTTTCTCCCTCTGTGACTATACCCCTTGCCCATTCTCTGGGTTCCCCCCCCCCGTCTTTCTCCCTGGGCCTCTTGTCCCATGATCCTCTCATATCCCCTTTGCCAACCACCTGTCCAGCTCTTGGCTCCATCCTTCCCCCTCCTGTCTTCTCCTATCATTTTGAATCTCCTCCTCCCCTTCCCCCTCCCACTTTCAAATCTCTTACTAACTTTTCCTTCAGTTAGTCCTGACGAAGGGTCTCGGCCCGAAATGTCAACTGTACCTCTTCCTAGAGATGCTGCCTGGCCTGCTGCGTTCACCAGCAACTTTGATGTGTGTTGCTTGAATTTCCAGCATCTGCAGAATTCTTGTCGTTTGGCTTTGCCCTGCTTTCTTTGTGGAAAGACATCTCTCTGGACAGTTTTGCACAGGATGGGGTCAGGGTTGTGAACATACTGGAGCAGCTTGGACAGAGCTGGAACCAGTTGTGGTGGGAAGGTCTTCAGTAGTATAAGCTGTACTGTTGTCAGAACCCACAGTCTTTCTGTACCTCGTGTTCTGGCAATGTTTCCATGATTGTACAGGAAGTGAATCAAATTGGCTTAAACCTGACTTTTGATGCAGGCAATCTCGGGAGGGAGCTAAGACAGATCATCTCTCAACACTTCTGGCTGAAGATGCCTGTTAATTAAGCAGATGAGATACTTTTCCAGCAACCCTACTGTGATTTTTATTAGTCCCTTCTCTGTGAAGACAAACATAATCCAATAATCCATCCTGCAATTTACTCATTATAGCAGTGAAACTAATAGTTCAGGAGTTTTGTGAATGTAACATTTCTTCAGACACTACACAGGTCTCTCTCCCGAGCTACTGCGAACAATCCGAGACCTGGTGAGTGTGGTTTGGAGTCGTCCATCAGGACCTGAGTCACAGGCTCAGCGTATTCAGCGAGTGGTTTGCACAGCTGGCCTCACACCACAGCTCCGCTCTGACCATTTGTAAAGATGAGGTAGAGGAAGCCGTGACTAAGCCCTCAGGAACAATCCCATCCAGCCCTCCTCCTGACACATTCCTAAACTGCAGAGTGAAGGAACTGGAACCATTTCAAATCAGAAATGAAAACAGAAAATGGTGCAACAGAACATCAGGCAGCATCTTTGTAGAGGGAGACGGGCAGGGGAGAGAGATGTGGGGTAGGGGAGGGAGAGGGGGAGGGTCAGGGAGAGGGGGAGGAGGGAGGAAGAGGGAAAGGGGGAGGGTCAGGGAGAGAGAGAGAGAAGGGTTAGATTGATCTTCGAGTAGGATAAGAGATCTGCCCAACATTGTGGGCTGAAAGGCCTGTAATGTGGTGTAATTGATTTATGTTCTAACATCTGATCAGTGGGGGTGGGGAGTGTTTAAAAGCAAGATTGTCAGTTCAGAATCGCCATAGAAAGCAAGGCCAGCAGTGGCCAATTGGATCACTCATTCAGACAGACCCATGAGTGCCCTTCAGTAGGAACACCATCACCAATTCCACGTTCCTCTCCAACATCAGAACTTTCCTGCCCAAAGTTCAACTACAGACACGTTTTCCTGCAGCAATGACGTCTGTCCAAACAATATCTGAGTCTGTGACCACGCGTTTGTCCAAAACAGAACACAACTCTTCCTCACAGCTCCAGTACCCCTGACCGTATTGCTGTCTGTGTGGGGTTTGCAACATCTTCCTGTGGCTGTGTGCGATCTCCCACTTGCTCCAGGCCACTCCTGTGCCCCAAAGATATTCTGGGGGAGTAAAGGGCCACTGTAAATTACCTCTGGTGCAGGTAGATGGCAGAAGAATCAAAAGGGGACCCGTTGAGCATGTGAGAGAAGGCAAGCTGCAAAGTTCAAAGTTCAAAGTAAAATTTATTATCAGAGTTCATACACGTTACCACATACAACCTTGAGACTCTTTTTCTGCGGGCATACTTAGCAAGTCAATTACATGTTGCACGCTGCATCAAAAGTTGTTCAAAAGTATATTTAAGAGGAAAACCGATATAAATTCCTGCAGCCCACATTGAGTCACTGGTATACACCATCGCCATCTTGCAGTGCAGTAAGAGGAAATCTTATTGCATTTTTTAAATTTACTGGATTTCATGCTGAAATTTAAAATTTTTAGGCCCTCCGGCCCTTCAAGACATGCCCTCATTTTAATCTGAGCCTAACAGCGGGACAATTTACATTGACCAATTAACCTACCAACAGGTATGTCTCTAGAGCGTGGGAGGAAACTGGAGCACTCAGAAGAAACTGTTGTGGTCACAGGGAGAACGTACAAGCTCCTTACAGACAGCGGCGGGAACTGAACCTGGGTCGCCTGTAGTGTAAGCGGTTGCGTTGACCACTGCACCACCATGCTGCTTAGTGCTAAGATCAAAGGATTTCAGATGAGAGAAAAGCTTAGTCACAATAACAAGCAAAAAAATTAATATGGATTTCCTATTCAATTTTTGTCCCGCGATTGCCCGTTTAGCCACATATTCGACAGCATCATCACTCACTGTTCAATGGACCAAACAGCACAGCCTGCCCTCACTGGTTGATGGCAGAAAACCTGAGGAGATGGGACCCACTTCATCCCAAATTGGTATCTGATTGGCTGATAGCAGCCCTGGGTCTCCTGTTCTCATCAATCACAAGTCAGAAGCTGACAGTTTGATCAGGTGCTCCTGGAGAAGGGGATCAGAAGGAACTTTCAATGCCTTCATCAGGGACCAAGGTTATAGCCCCATCAATCAGCAGGTTTACCCTATCCCCACACAAAAAAACAAACCAAGAGGGAATGTTCTCCAGACAATGGGCTTTTAAAGTTTATGTTAAGGGCAATCAATCTCTCCCTAAACCACATTCAGATGTGATTTAGATTAAACTGTTTTTGCCGGGCTGTATGCGTTTCATTGGCTACTTGGAACTCCTACAGTGCTGTGCAAAAATCTTAGGCACATATATATAGCTAGGCCACTCAAGACTTCTGCACAGTACTGCAGTAATTTTATCTATTGCACTGTACTGCTGCCGCAAAAAGAAACAAATTTCATGACGTGTGAGTGGTGATAAACCTGATTCTGATATGGGTCTCTATTGTGGACTGAGAGTGGGAAGGGGGCAGGAAGAGGGGAATTGTGGTTGGGAAAAGGGGAAGGGAGAGGGGAGGGAGTGGGAAAAACCAGAGAGACATTCTGTGATGATCAATTAAACAATTGTTTGGAATCAGATGACCTTGCCTGATGCCACAGGGTTGGGAGTGTCTGCACCCGTACCAACTCCCACTCCTGGCACTCCTTCTCTGCCACCTGTCCCACACTCCACCCTCGCCAACATCTTTTGCTCCTGCCAGATTAACAAACTCACTCTCCTCTCCACGTCGACAAATACAGTAGTGTGCAAAATTCGTACGCTCCCTAGGGTATATTTTTGCACAGTACTGTAAACACTGATGAAATGAATGAATATAAACACCACCAAACTGCAGGGATTCTCCCACTAAATTCCAAAATTATTTCATTATTTAACTGGAGCAAATTTTGTTTATTTAAAGTTTGATAATAACTTTGTATGAGATTATTTTACTGTGATCTACAGTTTTACACTTCAGGTTTATACCACCATGGGAAAGTTTCCTTTGTGTTGCCACAATGGACAGTGAACTCATGAATGACTTCCCCTGGGCCCTAAAGGGTAGAACTGAAACAACATTGTGGTGTGAAATTCATGATGGGAAGAAAGCAATCTCAGGTCACATAAATATTTAAATACCCAGTTTGAGCATTAACAAGCGAGACCTGTGGTGACCTCAGTGGCCATTGGTGCAAAGAGACTACACAGTTACAACCGTAGAGAACCAACTCCTAAATAAAACAGAGGCCAGGCCAGCTCTGCCAGTTCTATCAACCGTCTGTCAGCCTGGTCCGACCCAATCACATCAACGTCCCCCGCAGTCATTGTCATAGTCATAGAAAGGTACAGCACAGGAAAAGGCCCTTCTGCCCATCTAGTTCATGCTGAACCATTTAAACTGCCTACTCCCATCTACCTGCACCCAGACCATAGCCCTCCATACCCCTACCATCCATGTACCTATCCAAATTTCTCTTAAACATTGAAATCGAAATCACATGCACCACTTGTGCTGACAGCTTATTCCACACACTCACCATCCTCTGTGTCAGTTTCCCCTCATGCTTCCCTTAAAAATTTCAGCTTTCACTCTTGCCCCATGACTTCCAGTAGTCCTACCCAAACAGTGGAAAACATCTGCTTGTACTTACCCTATCTATACCCCTCACAATTTTGTATACCTCTATTGAATCTCCCTCTATCTTCTATGTTCCGAGGAATAAAATTCAAAGTTCTCAGTATGCTTATTAAAGCATATATTAAAGTACATATATGTCACCACATACATCCCTGAGATTCACTTTCCCGCAGGCATACTGAGCAAATCTATAGAATAATAACTATAACAGGATCAATGAAAGATCAACCAGAGTACAGAAGAGAACAAATTGTGCAGACGCAACTATAAATAAATAGCATTGAACAACAAGAACATGAGATAATGAGATAAAGAGTCCTTAAAGTGAGATCATTAATTGTGGATAAATCTCAATGGATGGGTAAGTGAGTGTAGTTATCCCCTTTTATTCAGGAGCCTGATGGTTGTGAGATAGTAACTGGTCCTAAGCAATTCAATCTTTCTTTATAACTCAGGTCCTCCAGACCCAGCAACATTCTTGTAAATTTTCTCTGTACTCTTTCAATCTTCATTACATCTTTCCTGTAGGTAAGTGGCCAAAACTGAACACAATACTCCAAATTAGCCCTCACCAATGTCTTATACAACTTCAACATAACATCCCACCTCCTGTATTCAATGCATGGATTTGCGAAGGCCAACGTACAAACATTGTGTTTAACCTCATCCCCTTCCCATTGATGCTTACACCCTCTCAAACGGTTAATTCTGCCAGTTCCATTGTGGTCACGTTAGCATTTCTCCTTCTGTTGTTTCAGTTTATGCAACTGTACGATACGCCATTCCCTTGTTTTGTGCTCCCTATATCATCAATTGTCGACTCTCTGAGCTTCATATAAGCAAGGAGTTTCATTGCACCCCGGTGTGTACAATAACAAACTATTCCGTTACTGAATCTGCATCAAACAAATTCCACAGGTCTCTGCAGCCCTCTCTTGTTTTCAAGACCATTTTCTCCATTCTTAATGTGCAGTTTGGTAAACACAAAAGATTCTGCAGATGTTTGGATGGTAGATTCTTGATTAGTCAGGGTATGAAGTGATACAGGGAGAAGGCGGGAGATTGGGACTGAGAAGGAAAATGGATCAGCCATGCTGAAATGGCAGAGCAGACTTGATGGGCCAAATAGCCTAATTCTGCTACTATATCTTATGGTCCTGTGTTGTAAATCTTCAGCATCAGATACACACAAGATGTTGGAGGAACTCAGCAAGGCAGGTAGTATACTTTATAGCCGCCAAACAATTGATACTAGAACGTACAATCATCACAGCGATATTTGATTCTGCGGTCTCACTCCCTGGATTACAAATATTAAATATTAAAAATATTAAAATAGTAAAAATTAGTAAATATTAAAAATTTAAATTATAAATCATAAATAGAAAATAGAAAAATGGAAAGTAAGGTAGTGCAAAAAAAACCGAGAGGCAGGTCCGGATATTTGGAGGGTACGGCCCAGATCCGGGTCAGGATCCGTTCAGCAGTCTTATCACAGTTGGAAAGAAGCTGTTCCCAAATCTGGCTGTACGAGTCTTCAAGCTCCTGAACCTTCTCCCGGAAGGAAGAGGGACGAAAAGTGTGTTGGCTGGGTGGGTCGTGTCCTTGATTATCCTGGCAGCACCGCTCCGACAGCGTGCGGTGTAAAGTGAGTCCAAGGACGGAAGATTGGTTTGTGTGATGTGCTGTGCCGTGTTCACGGAGTGGACGGAACAGTTGACCTTTTGGGTTGAGACCCTGAGAAAGGAAGGGGCAGAACTCCAATGTGGTGGGGAAGGGTGAGGCATGCACGCTGGTGGGTGAAACGTTGAACCTCCACTGTTCAACTTTCAAAAGCATGCTGTTCCATCCAAATAAGTTCAATGCGGATAACCTTCATGATATCTATGGTATTTGTGATTGGAAACGGTTTATTATTGTTACAGATACCAAGATACGAAGAAAAACTTTTGTTTTGCATAGCATTCATACAGAACATTCCTACCGTCAGGGTAGTACAAGGGAAATGCCATAACAGAGTGAAGAATATAGTGTTACGATTACAATTTCCATTGATAAATTTGTAAATTGGTATTTTCTTTGACACAGGCTTTCTTCCACCTTGTTGTTGGCAGATATAACTTTGCTAAACATATTAAAATTACTGACTTTTTCCTCACCTAATTACAAAGGATGGCAGGGCGGAGATAGGTCTCTATCAAAGGAGGTGTAAGGTGCTTCTTATCTCTGCTAGCCTGCAGGACGCCCTTGGGAAAGCTGCAGCACCTGCTTGGCCCCTCCCTCCCCCCCACCAACCAATCAGGGTCATGTGAAGCCATGGGAACAGGTGTAGATGGACCTATCAGCAACTGGTACATATCACAAGTCCAGGTAGGCAGACCATCTCTGAAGAGTATTGATAATGACTGGGGACACCTGTCTTGTAAAGACACTGTTCAGAGGAAGGCAACAACAACAACTTCTGTCGAAAAATTTGCCAAGAACAATCATAGTCATGAGACCTTGATCGCCCACGTCATAAGACACGCAAGGATGATGATTGTTCCACCCAAATAAAATCAATGTGGATAACCTTCACTGATATCTGTGGTATTTGAGATTGGAACTGGTACATTATTGTTACACATACCAAGATTAATGGAGAAAAACTTTTGTTTTGCATACCATCCATGCAGATTACTCCTACCACCGGGGGAGTGCCATAACAGGGGCATGCAGAACAGAGTGTTACAGTTACAACTGCCAATGGTAAATTTGTAAGTTGGATCTATTCTTTGCCATAGTCTTTGTTCCACATTGTCATGGCAGATATAATTTTGCTAATGGTCATCATCATCATTATGTGTCATGTCATGTGACATGGGCCTTGCTTTTCCTTGGCAAATTTTTCTGAAGAAGTGGTTTGCCATTGCCTTCTTCTAGGCAGTGTCTTTACAAGATGGGTGAGCCCAGCCATTATCAATACTCCTGAGAGTCACATAACAGAGTCAGTGGTCACATAACCAGGACTTGTGATGTGCACCAGCAGCTCATATGACCATCCACCACCTGCTCCCATGGCTTCATGTGACCCTGAATGGGTGTAAGGAGATACTACACCTTGTCCAAGGTGATCTGCAGGCTGGCAGGGGGAAGGAGCTCCTCAGATAGAGGCATACCTCCACTCCTGCCTTGCTAAAGATACCTCCATTAAAATTACTGACTTTTTCTCACCTTATTACAAAGGCCTTCATAAATCAATGTATCCAGTTCAGAAGATGGGATTTTGGGAAATTTACAAGGATGTTGCCAGGTCTGGCGGGCCTGAGTTATCAGAGCTTTATTCCTTGGAACATAGAAGATTGAGAGGAGGTGTGATAGAGGTATACAAAATGAAGAGGGGTATAGATAGGGTAAATGCACGCAGCCTTTTTCCACTGAGGTTGGGTGAGACTACAACCAGAGGTCATGGCTTAAGGTTGAAAGGTGAAAAGTTTAAGGGGAACACAAGGGGAAACTTCTTCACTCAGAGGGTGGTGAGAGTGTGGAACGAGCTGCCAGCACAAGTGGTGCATGTGAGCTCAATTCCAACGTTTAAGAGAAGTTTGGATAGGTACATGGATGGTAGGGGCATGGAGGGCTATGGTCCCTGTGCAGGTCAATGAGAGTGAGCAGTTTAGATGGTTTTGGCATGGACTAGATGGGCCGAAGGGCCTGTTTCCTTGCTGTACTTCTCCATGTCTTTTTGACTCGAAAAGCAGACAGTGCAATCATTTCAATACGCTGGAACATTTCAATAATTACTCTGACTTGGCCCAGTCACTGCTTTTCCCTGTTAACACCTTGTAGATGCCAAATACAGAAGGAAGGTTGGAACTGAAGACTTACAGTTCAGCCTTTTAAAGTTAAGACTGCCACAATTGCACCACCATAGCCCCCTTTGAAATGGAAAAGCAATGTTGATGGTGAGATATAAAACTAGGCGATATGAACAGGTATGAGAAATAGCTGACTAGATGATTAAAATATTAATGGTTAATGTTTCTTCGGGTGAAGCAAACAGATCAACCTGGGGAAACAGACAGGGAGCAGGAATCATGGCAAGGGAACAGAGTTTGTGACAGAACATAAACCAAACCAGAACTCTCAGCTATCAGTTTTCCTTTGGGGAGATGTGTACTAATCATCACCTTGGCAGTCTAAGCATTACCAGGGACCGTTATTTAGGGGTAAAACACTGGGCAACTCAGGGACTGTTATTTAGGGGCAGGAAGTCAAATAATTTCTGGATCTATGTTGGCTGTTGGAGCATTCTTTGCAGGTCTCTGCCCAGAGAGCAGCAGACATTGAATGATCAAACATCCGAAGCCAAATTAGATCATTAATGAGATACTGGGGACTAAGGGTTGTGGAACAGACGGGAAAGGAAGGCCAAGATCAGGACTGCAGAGCAGACCCCAGGGCCAAGTGGTCCTTTTGGCCCCTAGAACCCACTCCATGAGGCAATTACGATGCTGGCCAACCTCTGAGCTTGGACTCTGCCTCATCTGGGCTTCCTGCCATTCCTTCAATATATGAAGCTCTTTCCACTTTAACCGAGAATATCCTCAGAAAATGACAACCCATGGCCCGCTAACAGAGACAGTTCCAGGGGTTCACACCACAAAGTGACAACCTTCCTCAGTCATTCTGACTGGCTGATACCAATCTGTGTCCTGTGCCTCCCCCCTCCTCCAGCGGTCTATCATTACCCCCTGCAGGAGGACCAAATGTCTCTGATCGTGGAGGACTGGTCCCAGAAACTGAGTGGTCACTGCTGAGGGAGATCAGATTGGGAGGATTGGTGGGTCTCACGGGTTGGAATTCGGGACACAGCAGCATAACGGTTGGTGTGTGCATTACAGCACCAGGTCGGAGGACCGGGGTTCAAATCCCGCCACAGTCTGTGAGAAGTTGGTACGTTCTTCCCCTGACCATGTGGGTCTCCACTGGGTGCTTCAGTTTCCTCCCACATTCCAAAGAGTTAGTGAGTTGTGGGCATGCTACATTGCTGCTGGAAGCGTGGCAAAACTTGCGGGCTACCCCCAGCACATCTTCAGACTGTGTTGGCCATTGCTGCAAATGGTGCAGTTTACTGTGTGTTTCGATGTTTCGATATACATGTGACAAGTAAAGTTGGCTCATCTCAAACGGAGCAGTGGGTAGGGAAGATAAGAGCGGAAATGTACATTTCCGTGTACACACAGTGGGCAGGGAAGATTACACTGCGGGGACGTACATATCCGCGTACACACAGTGGGCAGGGAAGATTACACTGCGGGGACGTACATTTCCGCGTACACACAGTGGGCAGGGAAGATTACACTGCGGGGACGTACATATCCGCGTACACACAGTGGGCAGGGAAGATTACACTGCGGGGACGTACATTTCCGCGTACACACAGTGGGCAGGGAAGATTACACTGCGGGGACGTACATATCCGCGTACACACAGTGGGCAGGGAAGATTACACTGCGGGGACGTACATATCCGCGTACACACAGTGGGCAGGGAAGATTACACTGCGGGGACGTACATTTCCGCGTACACACAGTGGGCAGGGAAGATTACACTGCGGGGACGTACATTTCCGCGTACACACAGTGGGCAGGGAAGATTACACTGCGGGGACGTACATTTCCGCGTACACACAGTGGGCAGGGAAGATTACACTGCGGGGACGTACATTTCCGCGTACACACAGTGGGCAGGGAAGATTACACTGCGGGGACGTACATATCCGCGTACACACAGTGGGCAGGGAAGATTACACTGCGGGGACGTACATATCCGCGTACACACAGTGGGCAGGGAAGATTACACTGCGGGGACGTACATTTCCGCGTACACACAGTGGGCAGGGAAGATTACACTGCGGGGACGTACATTTCCGCGTACACACAGTGGGCAGGGAAGATTACACTGCGGGGATGTACATTTCCGTGTACACACGGCACCATAGGCACAGACTGATGGCTGGTATCATTTTACCTAACGTGGGAGACCTACCATGGCACTGCTCGAGGACTGGCGATCCAAAGCTCAAAGGGAGCAGCACGTTTAAGCTGCATGAGACTGGTTTGGTCCAACAATCTCAGAGCACTGTGCTCTTTAAAGACCAAGTTAGTGGGTTTACTTCCTGATCTACTCGCAAATGAAGTTGACTGCCAGGCTAGTTTGAAGAGTGACATTATTGTTGCTAGGTAACGGAATCCCACCTAGACGCACATGGGGAATTGACTCAGGAGGCAGCACCGGTCACCCAGATCATGGCTGACCCTTCTCACTGCTACCGCCCTCTACCAATCTCTCAGATCCCCAGTTCAACTCGACTGATCTCTGAGCAGAACGAGAATAAGAGCAAAGGATCCTCACCACCCGGGACATGCCCTCTTCTCATTACTACCATCGAGGAGGGGGGACAGGAACCTGAAGACTCACACTCAATGTTTTAAAAACAGCTTCTTCCCCTCCGCCAGATTTCTGAACGGTTCATGGACACAGAATCAGAATGAAGTTTAACACCACTAGCATAGGTAATGAAATTTGTTGTTATGCAGCAGGAGTATATTGTCATCCATAATAAAATTAAAAACTGTAAGTTACAGTGTGCATGTGTATATATATATAATATATATATATACTTAAAAAGATACATAAATAGTGCAAAAAGAGGAAAAACAAGATAGTTGAGGTGGTGTTCATGGGTTCAATGTCCATTCAGAAATCTGATGTCAGAGGGGAAGAAGCTGAACTGTTGGGTGTATCTCCTTCAGGCTCTTGTATCTCCTCTTTGGTGGAGAGTATGTCCTGGCTGACGGGGTTCCTTAATGATGGTTTATGCCTTTTTAAGGTATCCCTCCTTGAAGATGTCCTGGATGCCGGGGAGACTCGTGCACATGATGGAGCTGACTGAGGTCGCAACTTTCTGCAGCTTATTTCGATCTTGTGCATTGTGCATCCCCTCCCCATATGAGACAGTTATACAGCCAGTCAGAACGCTCTTCACATTGCAGCTGTAGAAATTTGTGAGGGTTTTTGGTGACATACCAAATCTCAACAAAATATAGATACTGTCCTGTCTTCTTTGTAACTGCATCAATATGTTGGGCCCAGGATAGATCCTCTGAGATATTGATACCCAGGATCTTGGAATTGCTCATCCTTTCCATTGCTGATCCCTCAATGAGGACTGGTGTGTGTTCCCTCGTACTATCCTTTCAAACCCACCATCAATATTTTAGTCTTACTGACATTGATGGCAAGGTTGTTGCTGTGACACCACTCAACTAGCTGATGTGTCTCACTCCTGTACGCCCTCTCGTCACCTTCTGAAATTCTGCCCGTGAACTCCACCTCACTCTCCGCACTCTTTTTAATACTTCTTTTTTTGTAGTTTTTTTCAAGCCTCACACTGCGCTGCAGCCACAAAACAACTAATTTCACAACATATGTCAGTGGTAATAAACTTGGTTCAGATTCTGATTCTCAACAAGGGTGCGAGATCCTTTCCAAGACACATACACTTCCACTTGGAAACATTCAGCATTAGTTCACCATCGCTGGGTCTAAATCCTGCAACTTCCTCCCCAACAGCACCATGGGAACCTCTACACCCAAACGATTACAATAGTCCGAGACTACAGCTCATCAATCCCTTCTCAAGGGCAACTAGGGACAATGACCTTCCCTATAATGACTAAATCCCAAAAATCCAAATACAGAAAGTGCCCAGTTCCATCACTGGAGAGGAAACTCACTGTAATGACTACAGACCCCTTCCCCACCAGGGAAAGTCAGTTGGTGCCAACACCACTGATCTGTCAGTTTCAATTATTGACTGTGTGTTCATGTTGGGTTTTCATATTAGTCCATATAAGGTTTGCTCTAAAATTAACTTTTCTCAGCAGTAAAGAAGGTAGTGCAGAGCTGCTGTTGGATATTGCCCCTACACCGTCACGCCCCTACACTGTCACACCCCTGCACCGTCACACCCCTGCACCGTCACGTCCCTACACCCATTACACCCCTACACCGTCACGCCCCTACACCCATTACACCCCTACACCGTCACGCCCCTACACTGTCACATTCCTATACCCGTTACACCCCTACACCTGTCACGCCCCTACACCGTCATGCCCCTACACCCATCATGCCCCTACACCGTCACACCCCTATACCCGTTACACCCCTACACCTGTCACGCCCCTACACCGTCATGCCCCTACACCCATCATGCCCCTACACCCGTTACACTGATCTACAACTGCCAAACACCCACCACACTTCACCACAGACCTATAACTGTCATATACTCTCCACACCCCGTCACAGGGCTATAACTGTCAGATACTCACTACACTCCGTCACAGACATATAACTGTCAGATACCCACTAGACTCCATCACAATCCTCCCCTCATCCCATCACAGACCAACCTCTGTGAAATACCCCACTACACTCCATCATAATCCCCCCCACACCCCATTACAAAGAGCTTCAGCTGTCTGCCACCATACCTATACCCCATCACACCCTCCTACAGCTGTCAGCCACTACACCTACACCCCATCACACCCCCTGCAGCTGTCAGACACACCTATACCCATCACACCTTCCTACAGCTATCAGTCACTACACCTACACCCCAATCACACCCCCCCTGCAGCGGCTTCCTCAGGTTACTGAGACCAGCTAAACTCTCCAACAGGCCCTTCTTCACCCTCAACAAGAAGCTGACACATTAGGGGGGGGGTAGTGAATGGGGAAGCATTGACAGATTCCGAGGAACTGGAGAAATGAACAAGGAAGAGGGGAATTTGAGGATTTGCAGAGAAAGAGTTCATGGAGGGGACAGCAACACAGATTAATTGGGCCGAATAGCCTGTTTCTGTCATAGACTTTTGTTGTACTTATTAAGGTCTCAGTGGGAAGGTAATCAGATTGTGCTCTCACACAACTGAGGAAATAAAAAATCCATTATCTAGCACTTGTCCTGGCAAACACAGCAAAGATGAATCACGTTGAGCTTCATTGTGTGCAGAGTGAGGCACACAGTTTGTCTTATCTCTGGGATAGAACATAAACCCCTCAGGATGGGACATGGAAGCACTGCCCCTCCCCCACCCCATTCCCCAGGATAAACACCTCCTCACAGCCCAAACCAGGACCATCAGAGATTTGGGGAAGCAGAAGAAAGTGGAAACAGCACTTCGACTCGGCCATGGATCTCAAGGATGGGTCCACATTTTAGGGCAGGGACTTCCTTGTGTCTACCCTCTGTGCCGTACAACTTCATGAGCCTAACCGTCCAATTCTAGCACACAGCCACCTGGGGTTTCAGTACAGACAACCGTATTTCAATAAAAACAGACATAAGAGTTTGAAGTTAGCAAAGTTAACAAAGCAATATGCTGAATGAGGACAAAGGTCCCATGCACATTCCAAAATTTAATGACAAAATAAAGAACTTCAGCAGAAAAATATCTTCTGTTCAGTGAGGATGATGGGAGCTGGGGTGCTGGGGAGACAGGGGCCTCGGTCCTAGGATCACACAATCCCAAGTTCAGCTCCAGGTGAAAACGGGGTGCAGGACTGGAATTCTATTCCAGTGACCACAAGAAACAAAACTTTTTATGTTGAGTTGAACAGCATTTTCAATCCACAGAGCTTTCGAAGATTCTGGACTGAAGTGTAGAGGATATGTGAGACAATCCCCCAGCATGTGGTCCTAACAGTAGCAGTGATGCAGATTACCTAACAGATGTACTAACTATTCTCTGAATTATCAGGAAGCTTCAAACTTTCTCAGAGACATTATCTGGATGCATTTTTCAAAATTTGCTGAGAAGAATCTGCCAATAATAATAGGGGAAGAGGAAAAGGTCCTATCAACTTTCAGGTCTGTCGCAACATTCAATGGGATCCGAACTCTACACTCCTGCCTTCCCACTATCCCTGATGAACTCTACACTCCCGCCTTCCCACTATACCTGATGAACTCCACACTCCCGCCTTCCCACTAACCCTGATGAACTCTACACTCCCGCCTTTCCACTATCCCTGATGAACCCCACACTCCCGCCTTTCCACTATCCCTGATGAAAAGCCCATCAGTTCTCTGCTTCCAAATGTTAATAACTAATCTTTCATGCTTGAAGCCTGTGGCGAGGAATTCCAAATTTCTCCCACACATTTTGTGAGAAGAGGTTTACCAATTTCATTGCTGAAATACCTGGCTCTAACTTTAGAAATTACCCTGATCCAAGATGTCCCAGCCAGCAGACTTAACAAAGCAACAGACACAAATTACTGGAGGAACTCAGCAGGTCAGGCAGCATCCATGGAAATTATTAAACAGCTGACTTTTTGGGCCGAGATCCTTAATGTCCCTCCTTATCCGATCACACCACCTCACCACCCCAAATGTCAGGTAAACTTCAGTCGCATCACTGGATAACCAACTATTGGAAGGACTTGTTGTTCCTTTTTATGCCTTATGGCACATTAGACAGCAACCTTGCTGTTTCTTTAGCATTTGACTATTTTTTATGAGACCGAGTTGCGAACTTGACGCTCAAGACAGCACAGATGGAAAGCGTGCAAGGAGCCAGCCGGATTTGAACCTGGGACAACTTGCCTCAAAGTTCAGTCCGGATGCCACACACCACTGGCTGGCTAATGGTGAGGACTGCTCATTATTTAACTGCCTGAGTACAGCGCTCTCGACAGAAGTCCAACAAAGTGCAGTGTCCAACACTGCCAACACCAACAGCCATGGTCTACACACACCAATTGGTCTTCCGGTATTTACTCCAGTTCCTTTCAGACCTTTGAAGATCTAAAAGCAAAATGAGTTGAAAATGATGATTGGTCCAAAGACTGTGGAATGGGAAACAGCAATAGGCTAGAATAAGAGGGCTGAATGGCATCAGTTAGCACTCCAGTATGTCAACAGCGGAAACATCTTGGTGCAGAAGCAGCTGTCTTTTGAAAACATGAAGGGGAGAAATTGAGAGGGGATCTGAGGGGAAAGTTTTACACCCAGAGGAAGAAAGGTAATAAAATAAGAAAGCCACAGATTCATGGGAAGCACAGCACAGAAACAAGCCCTTCGGCCCATCTAGTCCATACCGAAAACTATTCAAACTGCCTACTCCCAACGACCTGCACCAGGACCATAGCCCTCCATTTCCCTACTATCCATGTATCCATCCAAACTTCTCTTAGGCATTGAAGTCGAGCTTGCAATGACTATTTGTGCTAGTCTGAGGTATCGTACTCTGGGATTTATAGAGATATAGAAGTGTAGGGTACTAAAATGGGCCCTTTGACCTCCCCATCCATTCTGACTGTGACGGCTGCTTACACTAAACCCACTGACCGACATGTAGTAGCTATAGGTACAAATGCAATGGCTAAAAGGCAGTTAGACAGGTACATGGATAGGAAAGGTTCAGGGTAGAGGTTCCCAACATTTTTTATGCCATGGACCAATACCAGTTTGGGAACCCCCGGTTTAGATTATATTGGTCAAACACGGGCAAATGGGACTTTCTCAGGTAGATAAAACCAGTCAGTTTTGTCAAGCCATTGCTGGATAACTCCATGAATTTATGAATTATAATGTTTAAAAGTGTTTGAACAGGTACTTGGATTGGAGATGTGCATAGAGATAGGGGCTCAATATGGGCCAGCGGGATTACTGTAAGCAACCTCCACAATCAGAATGGACGAGGAAGCCTACCGGCCCATTTCAGTGTCCTATGCTTCCAGGGTACGATCTCTCAGACTGACAGGCCATGACTGCTGGGACATCACAACTCTGCAAAGTCAATGGCAACAATTCTGCCGAGAGGAGTAAACATCAGAGGATGTGAGTGTGCAGATACTGCACTTGATCTTAAGACAAGAGGCTGAGATACCTGCCGTTGGGTTTGCAGGCTTGTGTGCCTCAATGACCCAGAGGGCTATATTGGCTGGAGTCAGGGCCTTGTGCTCAGACTCTTGGTTGGGTCACCAATGCCAGACATTTCAAAGGGTAGAGGCCAAATTAAGAGTGGTCCACTGGTCCTGCAGGTTCAGGGAATCATCTCAGGGCTAACAACCCTAACTGATAAAAAAAAGTTATGGAAACACTAATGAAGAGTCTTTCTATATCTGTGTGAGAGCGAGGACAGGCAGAGATAGAGCACCTTCATTATTGCCCTAAATGACAGCAGTGTAACAGGCAAATGAATTGGAGTCTGTTGATACACATCGCTTCTCGGCCTTTTGTCCAAGATCAAGAACAGTATCTGTTCTTATCAGTTTGACATCAGTGGGTGGGGTTTTGAACAGGGAGGCGATCAAAAGTCTTCAACAGGGCAGAGACAAGTGCACAGACAGGGTGCGAAGGTGGAGACAAGCACGTTTACCCATCTTTAAAAGAAAAAAAAACAAGTGTGTTCTGAAACATTTGGAGATCGAGTAATGTTGATATTCAAAGGTATCAGAATCAGAATTAGTATCACCAGCACACGTCTTGAAATTTGTTGTTATGCGGCAGCAGTAGAATGCAATACATAATATTAAAAACTGTAAATTACAGCAGGTAATAGATATATTAAAAAGTTAAGTTAAAATAAGCAGTGTAAAAAAGAGGGAAAAAAGTAATGAGGCAGTGTTCATGGATTCAACGACCATTCAGAAATTTAATGATAGAGGGGAAGAAGCTGTTCCTGAATTGCACTTTACACGGAAGCCTAACATACAGATTGACAAACAATTTGAAAGGCAAATGGACTGCTGGTCTTGAGTGAGAAGTAAAGTTGAGGACAACAGTACAGGTGTCACAACAAATTATCGGCAGCCTCAAAGGGACCACGGAAAGTATTGAATGCAGGTTTGATCTCTTTGCTGAAGAAATTGATAAAAGTGCCCTGGAGGGAGTGTAGTGCAGATTCATTCGACTGATTCTGGGAGTAACAGCTTAGCCATTCGAGCAGAAGTCGAGTAGATTAGGCCCATGGTGAAAAGAATGAGAGATGATCTCTATCAAACTTTCAGAATTCTTACAGGGTTGAGCAGGCTGGATCAGGGAAGGAAAAAGGCTCATTTTCTCTGAATGAGGGTAGGTCACTCAGGACTGAGGAAAGCAATTCTTCACACAGGTCAGAGGGACGGTTCGTCAGGCAGAACCTTTGGAATTCTTCCCTGCTGAGGCCTGTAGTGACACTTACTGAGTTCATTTGAAATAAAGATTGATAGCTTTCGGGATGTTAAAGCAGACAGGGGACATTGTTTCCTGTGGTGGGAGAGTCTAGGACCAGGGGGCACAACTCAGAATAGAGGGGTGTCCTTTTAGAACAGAGGTGAGAAGGAATATCTTTAGCCTGAGGGTGGTGAATCTGTAGAGTTCATTGTCATACTCCTCTGTGGAGGCCAAGTCATTGGGTATATTTAAGGCAGAGGTTGATAGATTGTTGATTAGTCACTGCATGAAAGAATATGGGGAGAAAGCAGAAGATTGGGGCTGAGCGGGTAAATGGATCAGCCAAGATGAAATGGTAGAGCAGACTGGATGGGCCAAATGGCCTAATTTTGCTCCTATATCTTATGGTCTTATTGGGAGCTGCTTGAAACTGGCATTGAGGTAAAGGATCAGCGCTGTCCTGATCACTTCACCTTTCTGTATACATTTCTTATCGTAATTTATAGTACTAGTGTATTGCTCTGTACTGCTGCCACAAAACAACAAATTTGACGACATGTTACTGATAATAAACCTCGTTTTGATTCTGATCATTGGTAGGGCCATTTAAAGGGCCAAATTTTCTATTCCTCTGCTTTTATGATAATTTTTGTCATGAAAACCGTGAGCTTCGGAACACTGGGAGCCGCTGTCCTCAGATGGTAAACCAGCTCAGGCAATAAAACCCTTGACAGCTGCTGGCTTACCATCTTATCACAGTAAAAGGAGCCCCAGAGATTCTAAAAGACCTAATTCTCCAAAGCAGGTTAGTTGGCTGCTTTGCTGCTCTGTACCATGTGGAGACAACTGCCAATAACTTATTTACAATATACATCTGTAAAAGCAGCAATTCCTCTTTCATTTTCTCCCATGAAGATTCACACACAAAACCTAGGAATCTTTCAGGAGATTTCCTTTGCCAAGTTTCAAGATTTGATATTGAAGATTAAATGTTTTTGGAAAAGACATGCATTGTTTAGGAACGACGAGCCAACTTTAATGTGAAATTCCTTTAAAGTTATCTGGTAAAGCATCTCCCCCCCTCATGCTGCTCAATGGTAGGGGCCTGTCTTGAATCCCTACACATTCTTGTCTAGCGAGGAGTTCAGAACAGAATTGGTCACGGTCAGGACTGTTTTCTCTAGTTACAAGAGATTCCTGCTCCTCATGGATGCAAATAAAGATGGAAGGGAGGGGAGGAACGGCAATGAGCAGAAAGTACTGCTTATGTGAAATGTTGACAATTATTTAAACATCAACTCAAATCTGAAAAACTTCCAGCCAGGGCATTCAAAATTGAGTCCAGAGCGTGTGAAACATCTGTATCTCTCTCTGTGCATTCACCCCACCATTAGATACAAATGTGCTCTGGGTATGTAGACCAATTTCTGCAGCTTCTAAAATTCTTAGTCAGTTTAAAAGAAGCACTGAGAACAGCAAAAATCCCAGGATCGATAGGGGTAAGTTAGAAAGCACTTAGCAGTCAGGCCGATGATGTTTAGATATATGGCCTATATCTGTGATGGCTATTAACGGGGGTTCTCCACAAGTATTTCACAATGATGTACAGTCATACTATGATGGATTGCAGGACCATTACACAATCCACCAGTGCTTTTTCATTTATAACCACAGACATTTCTTACTGAAATGCCTCAGAAGGCACTTCCAACACGTCGAGGTAAAAAATGAGAGAGTCTTGGTTTGTATAAAAGCCCTTCTCAGTGAGGTGACGAGCGACGGCAGCAACTGGAACAGAGAGCTTGACAAGGTGGGATGTGGTTGGAAGGGGCTTGGATGGGGGAAAGAAAGAGCAAAATTATCAGGAGCATCACAGTCATCCAGCAAGGGGGAGGGGGGAGGCTGGAGATCAAGACATCAGTGACATAATTGTCAAATGGCTGACATTGCACAAAATCAAAACCTGCTCCGATAAGACCCCATTAGCATTTCAGGAAAGGGATTCTGAGATGAAAGACAATGAACAATAATCAGTGGTTGGCAGGGTTAACATAACGGCTCAAGTTCAATTCCCTCTGCTGCCTGCAAGGAGTTTGTACGTTCTCCCCGCAACCACACATCTTTCCTCAGGGTGCCCCCGTTCCTCCCACAACATTTCAAAGATGTACGGGTTAGTGAGAAAATCAGAATCAGGTTTAATACCACCAGCATTTGTCATGCCATTTGTGGCAATGCATGATAAATATAGACAAAAAATGAATTGCGGTAAGCATATGTTTATTAAATAGTTAAATTAAGTACTGCAAAAACAGAAATGAAAGAGTCGTGAAATGGTGCTCAAGCAATCATGGTCTATTCAGAAATCGGATGGCAGAGGGGAGGAAGCTGTTCTGGATGATCGGATGCGTGCCTTCAGGCTTGTGTGCTTCCTTCCTGATGGTAACAATGAGAAGAGGGCACGTGGATGGTGTGGGTCCTTCATGATGGAAACCACCTTTCTGAGGCACCACTCCGTGAAGATGTCTTGGATACCATGGAGGATAGTACAACGTACATGATGGCACAATAAAGGCCCTTGGGCGCACAATCTTGTGCCGACCTTTTAACCTATTCTCAGATCCATCTAACCCTTCCTTCCTACATAGGCCTCCATTTTTCTCTCATCCACGTGCCTTAGCTTCAGACTTATTGTTAGTAAGCTGTGGACATGCTATGTTGGTGCCGGAGCCTGGTGACAGCTGCAGACTGTTCCCGGCACATCCTCAGACTGCATTTGTCATGGACGCAACAAGATATCTCATTCTATGTTCTGATGCAGACGTGATGTGACAAATTTTAATGAATATTTGATGATAAAACTAATCTATCTGATCTCTGCTTTAAATTGATAACGCCTTACAGAGTCAGTCAGCTACGGAACAGATAAGAATCGGTGAACAACAGGAATTCTGCAGATGCTGGAAATTCAAGCAACACACATAAAAGTTGCTGGTGAACGCAGCAGGCCAGGCAGCATCTGTAGGAAGAGGTGCAGTCGACGTTTCAGGCCGAGACCCTTCGTCAGGACTAACTGAAGGAAGAGTGAGTAAGGGATTTGAAAGTTGGAGGGGGAGGGGGAGATCCAAAATGATAGGAGAAGACAGGAGGGGGACAACAGGATGGAGCCGAGAGTTGGACAGGTGATAGGCAAAAGGGATAAGAGAGGATCATGGGACAGGAGGTCCGGGAAGAAAGACAAGGGGGAGGGGTGACCCAGAGGATGGGCAAGAGGTATATTCAGAGGGACAGAGGGAGAAAAAGGGGAGTGAGAGAAAGAATGTGTGTATAAAAATAAGTAACAGATGGGGTACGAGGGGGAGGTGGGGCATTAGCGGAAGTTAGAGAAGTCGATGTTCATGCCATCAGGTTGGAGGCTACCCAGACGGAATATAAGGTGTTGTTCCTCCGACCTGAGTGTGGCTTCATCTTTACAGTAGAGGAGGCCGTGGATAGACATGTCAGAATGGGAATGGGATGTGGAATTAAAATGTGTGGCCACTGGGAGATCCTGCTTTCTCTGGCGGACAGAGTGTAGGTGTTCAGCAAAACGATCTCCCAGTCTGCGTCGGGTCTCGCCAATATATAAAAGGCCACATCGGGAGCACCGGACGCAGTATATCACCCCAGTCGACTCACAGGTGAAGTGTTGCCTCACCTGGAAGGACTGTTTGGGGCCCTGAATGGTGGTAAGGGAGGAAGTGTAAGGGCATGTGTAGCACTTGTTCCGCTTACACGGATAAGTGCCAGGAGGGAGATCAGTGGGGAGGGATGGGGGGGACGAATGGACAAGGTAGTCGCGTAGGGAGCGATCCCTGTGGAATGCGGGGGGGGGGGAGGGAAAGATGTGCTTAGTGGTGGGTTCCCGTTGGAGGTGGCGGAAGTTATGGAGAATAATATGTTGGACCCGGAGGCTGGTGGGGTGGTAGGTGAGGACCAGGGGAACCCTATTCCTAGTGGGGTGGCGGGAGGATGGAGTGAGAGCAGATGTGTGTGAAATGGGGGAGATGCGTTTGAGAGCCGAGTTGATGGTGGAGGAAGGGAAGCCCCTTTCTTTAAAAAAAGGAGGGCATCTCCCTCGTCCTAGAATGAAAAGCCTCATCCTGAGAGCAGATGCAGCGGAGACGGAGGAATTGCGAGAAGGGGATGGCGTTTTTGCAAGAGACAGTGTGAGAAGAGGAATAGTCCAGATAGCTGTGAGAGTCAGTAGGCTTATAGTAGACATCAGTGGATAAGCTGTCTCCAGAGACAGAGACAGAAAGATCTAGAAAGGGGAGGGAGGTGTCGGAAATGGACCAGGTAAACTTGAGGGCAGGGTGAAAGTTGGAGGCAAAGTTAATAAAGTCAACGAGCTCTGCATGCGTGCAGGAAGCAGCGCCAATGCAGTCGTCGATGTAGCGAAGGAAAAGTGGGGGACAGATACCAGAATAGGCACGGAACATAGATTGTCCACAAAGCCAACAAAAAGGCAGGCATAGCTAGGACCCATACGGGTGCCCATAGCTACACTTTTAGTTTGGAGGAAGTGGGAGGAGCCAAAGGAGAAATTATTAAGAGTAAGGACTAATTCCGCTAGATGGAGCAGAGTGGTGGTAGAGGAAAACTGATTAGGTCTGGAGTCCAAAAAGAAGCGTAGAGCTTTGAGACCTTCCTGATGGGGGATGGAAGTATATAGGGACTGGATATCCATGGTGAAAATAAAGCGGTGGGGGCCAGGGAACTTAAAATCATCGAAAAGTTTAAGAGCATGAAAAGTGTCACGAACATAGGTAGGAAGGGATTGAACAAGGGGGGATAAAACCGTGTCGAGGTATGCAGAAACGAGTTCGGTGGGGCAGGAGCAAGCTGAGACAATAGGTCGGCCAGGACAGGCAGGTTTGTGGATCTTGGGTAGGAGGTAGAAACGGGAAGCGCGAGGTGTAGGAACTATAACGTGGTAGCAGTGGATGGGAGGTCCCCTGAGCGGATAAAGTCGGTGATGGTGTGGGAGACAATGGCCTGGTGCTCCTTAGTGGGGTCACGATTGAGGGGTAAATAAGAGGAGGTATCCGCGAGTTGTCGCTGTGCCTCGGCAAGGTAGAGGTCAGTACGCCAGACTACAACAGCACCCCCCCTTATCGGCAGGTTTAATAATAAGGTTAGGATGAATCGGCGAGCTACTTTGCAGCAGACACTGTTAACTGGCAACTGGAAGTTGATCCTGGCAAGCAATTGAAGTTCCCTGACTTCGTCACATCATCATCACTGAGGCCTGACATGGCAATTCGGTCAGAAACCTCAAAGCAGGGGGTCATGGTAGACCTGACGATGCCTTGGGAAGACTGGATTGAGGAGATGTTGAGTGTAAGAAAGCTGATTACCAGGGGTTGGTCGAGCAGTGCCAGGGACAGTGGTAGAAGGCAAGACGTGAGCCTATAGAGGAGGGATGTAGAGGTTCTGCTGGCTGCTTGTTCTGTAGAACTTACTCTCTCCTTGGCATTATGGGGGCTGTAAAGAAAAGTGCCATCAGGACCGTCACAGAGGCTGCTGAGCGAGCCTCCAGATGGCCATGGACCAAGAGGTGTGACCCGTCGACCAAAGCTCCTGGGCTGGTGAGCCCTGGCTCGGTCGCTGGCCGAGAGTGTCTGATACAGTGTGATGACTGGCCCTTTCGGCCCAACGAGTCTGCGCCACCCAATTACACCCACGTGACCAGTTAACCTACTCACCTGCACTTCAACACCAACGCGGAGAACCCAGAGGAAATCCGCACGGTCACAGGGACAATGTACAAGCTCCTTACTGACAGCAGAGGGAATAGACCCTGGATTGCTAGCGCTGTAATAGCATTACACAATCTTCTGTGGTACCATGCACCCCCCTACCCCACCCCACCCCCAGAGCAACAGACAACACCACCACCAACAGATCTGAGCAGAAACGCACAGATTATATGCCAAGGTGCTTCACATCAAGCCACGTGAAAAGATTGTAGACTTCAGGAGAGGGAAACCAGAGGACCATGAGCCAGTCCTCACTGGGGGGATCAGAGGCAGACAGGGTCAGTAACACTAAAATTCTTGGTGTCACTATCTCAGAGGACCTGTCCTGGACCCATCATGTAAATGTAATTTGCAAAGAAAGCACAACAGCACCTCCACTCCCTTAGGAGACTGCGGAGATTTGGCATGGCATCGAAATCTTTGACAAACTTCGATAGGCGTGTGGTGGGAAGTGTGCTGGCTGGCTACGTCACAGCCTGGGGTACGGGAACACCAGTGCCTTTGAGTGGAAAATCCTGGTTAAGGTCGTGGATTCGGTACAGCACATTACAGGTAAAACCTTCCCAACCATTGAGCACATCTACATGAAACAGTGCCATAGGAAAGCAATATCCTTTATCAAAAATCCTCACCACCCAGGCCAGGCTCTCTTCTCACTGCTGCAATCAGGTAGAAGGTACAAGAGCCTCAGGACTCGCTCTACCAGGTTCAAGAACAGTTACTACCCCTCAGCCATCAGGCTATTGAACAAAAGGGGTAACACTTCCAGAGAAAATTTGCCAAGAACAATCATGGCAATAGAATGACCATAATTGCCTACGTCAAATGACACAGTACATAATGAACACAGTGTATAAACCACTCAACTAATGGAGACCACACATGGAGGAGCAGTGCAAAATGACTGCAGTAAATAATCCAGTTGCCAAATATTTATTCACAAACAAGAGAAAATTGGTGGATGCTGGAAATCCGAGCAACACACACACACACACACACACACACACACACACAATGCTGGAGGAACTCAGCAGGCCAGGCAGCATCTATGGAAAAGAGTATGGTCAACGTTTCAGGCTGAGACCCTTCATCAGGACTGGAGAAACAAAGATAAGGAGCCAGTGTTAGAAGGCAGTGGAAGAAACAACACAAGGTGATAGGTGAAACTTGGGTGGGGGGGGATGAAGTAAAGAGCTGTGAAGTTGATTGGTGAGAGAGACACAGGGCTGGAGAAGAGTCTGATAGAAGAGGACAGAAGGTCATGGAATAAAGAAAAGGGGGGAGGAGCACCAGAGGGAGGCAATGAGCAGGCAAGGAGATAAGGTGAGAGAAGGGAAAAGGGATGGGGAATGGTGAAGTTGGGGGGGCGGGTGGTGGCATTACCAGAAGTTCAAGGAATTGATGCTCATGCCATCAGGTTGGAGGCTACCCAGATGGAATATAAGGTTTTGCTCCTCCAACCTGAATGTGGCCTCATTGTGACAGAAGAGGAGGCTATGGAATGAGATGTCAGAATGGGAATGGGAAGTGGAATTAAAATGGGTGGCCTTTGAGAGATCCCACTTTTTTCTGGCGAATGGAGCATAGATGCTCGGTGAGTGGCCTCCCAATGGACCAGGTAAATTTGAGGGCAGGGTGGAAGTTGGAGGTAAAGTTGATTAAGTCAATGAGCTTGGCACGGGTGCAGGAAGCAGCACCAATGCAGTCGTTGATGTAGTGTAGGAAAAGTGGGGGAAGGGAACTGGTTGGGTCTGGTGTCCAGAAAGAAACAGAAAGTTTTGGGGTGAGGAATGGAGTTGTATAGGGACTGAACGTCTATAGTGAAAATACAATGATGGAGGCAAGGGAACTTAAAATCATTGAAAGGATCAAGAACGTGTGAAGTGCCACAGATGTAGGTGGGAAAGGACTGAACCGGGGGGGGGGGGGGGATAAAATTAAGTTGAGATATGCAGATATGAGTCAGTAGGGCAGGAACAAGCTGAAACAATCAGAAAATCTTCTTCCCATTCCGATATGTCTACCCATGGCCTCCTCTACTGACACGATGAGGCCACATTCAAGTAGGAGGAGCAACACCTTAGACATTGTCTGGGTAGCCTCCAACCTGATGGCATGAACATTGATTTCTTGAATTTCTGGTAATGCCCCCCAATTTCATCATTGCCCATCCCCCTTTCCCTCTCTCACTTCATCTCCTTGGCCGCCGATCACTTCCCTCTGATGCTCCTCCCCCTTTTCTTCCTTCCATGGCCTTCGGTCATCTCCTATTAGATTCCCCCCCTTCTCCAGCCCTGTATCCCTCTCACCAATCAACTCCCCAGCTCTTTACTTCACCCCTCCCCCTCCCAGTTTCACCTATCACCTTGTGTTTTTCCCACCCTTCCCAACACTGACTCCTCATGTTTTTTTCTCCAGTTCTGCTAAAGGGTCTCAGCCTGAAACGTTGACTGTACTCTTTTATATAGATGGTGTCTGGCCTGCTGAGTTCCTTCTGCATTTTGTGTGTGTTGACCAAATATCTATTTCTTTATTGAGATACAGCACAGAGTAGGCCCAAGCAACACACACAGTTGGCCCTTCCGGCATTTTGAGCTACGCAATCTCCCGGTTTTAACCCTAGCCTTTACAATGACCAATTAACTTACCAACCGGTACGTTTCTGGTCTGTGGGAGGAAACTGGAGCACCCGGAGGAAACCCACATGGTCAAGGGGAGAACACACAAATTTCTTTCAGGCAGTAACGGGAATTGAACCCTGGTCTCTGGTACTGTAAAGCGCTGTGCTAACTAACCACTACGCTACCATGCCACCCTATGGTACTTATGAAATAAATACCATGAACGTTCCTTCCAGATTCATGAACTTTTGCAACTATTGCTAATTCCAGAGACATGATTATGAATCACCCTTTCTCCATGAAACAGCACATACTTAACAAGTACACAAAATCCAATCCCTTCAATTCATGTTTGTCAATGCAAAAGGAATAATTAATGATAAAATTGTTGTAAAAGGAATTTTCAGTGAAGAAAATGATTTACAAAGATGCTGTATTTGGATACTCCAAGCTCCATTATGTCAATTTCAGATTTACAAAATTGTAACTGAGAGAATATCAATTGTACTCACTAATTGCACAATTAGGTTAACAATATTTTCATTTTTTATAGACTCAAAGTTTATTAAGTTCAATTGATTAAGAGGGTGCAAACACGAGAAAATCTGCAGACGCTGGAAATTCAAGCAACACACACAAAATGCTGGTGGAACACAGAGGTTGTCATGTAGAATATCAGAAACAGGTTTATTTATCACTGTCATGTTGTGGAATCTGCTGTTCTGCAGCAGCAGCAGTACAGTGTAGTGCAAGACGGAGATACATATATATAAATACTGCACCTTTTAAAAGACGTTGGACAGGTACATTATTTCAGAGGGTCTGCCCTGGGTCCAGCACGCAAGTACAATTATGAGAAAAGCACGGTAACGCCTCTACTTCCCGAAGAGTTTACAGAGATTCAACATGACAGAGAGCAGTGGAGAGTAATATTGACTGGCTGCATCACAGCCTGGGATGGAAACACCAACAGACAATCCCACAAAAAGTAGTGGATACAGCCCCAATCCATCCCATCACTGGTAAAGCCCTCCCTGGGGAGACTGAGGTCCTTTAACATCTGCCAGACGATGCTGAGGATGTTCTACGAGTCTGTGGTGGCCAGTGCTATCATGTTTGCTGTTGTGTGCTGGGGCAGCAGGCTGAGGGCAGCAGACATCAACAGAATCCACAAACTCATTCGTAAGGCCAGTGATGTTGTGGGGATGGAACTGGACTCTTTCACGGTGGTGTCTGAAAAGAGGATGCTGTCTAAGTTGCATGCCATCTTGTACAATGTCTCCCATCCACTACATAATGTACTGGGTGGGCACAGGAGTACATTCAGCCAGAGACTCATTCCACCGAGATGCAGCACAGAGCATCATAGGAAGTCATTCCTGCCTGTGGCCATCAAACTTTACAACTCCTCCCTTGGAGAGCCAGACACCCCGAGCCAATAGGCTGGTCCTGGACTTATTTCATAATTTACTGGCATAATTTACATATTACTATTTAACTATTTATGGTTCTATTACTATTTATTATTTATGGACCAACTGTAATGAAAACCAATTTCCCCCGGGATTAATAAAGTATGACTACGACTATCATTGAGCACATCTACATGAAAAGCTGTCGCAGGAAAGCGTTATCCATCATCAGAGACCCTCACCACCCAGGTCAAGCTCTCTTCTTGCTGCTGCCATCAGGAAGGTGGTACAGAAGCCTCAGGCCAGCACCACCAGGGTCAGGAGCAGTTACTACCCCTCAGCTATCAGGTTCTTGAACCAAAGGGGTTAACTTCACTCTCCCCATCATTGAAATGTTCCCACAACTCATGAGCTCACTTTCAAGGACTCTTCATCTCATGTTCTCGACATTTATTGTTTTTTTATTTATCATTATTGTTTCTTCTTTTTGTATTTGCACAGATTGTTATCTTCTGCACTTGGGTTGAATGCTCTCGTTGGGCAGTCTTTCACGGATTCTGTTGCAGTTATTATTTTATAGATTTGTTGAGTATCCCCACAAGAAATTGAATTTCAGGGTTGTAAATGGTGATGTGTACTTTGATAATAAAATATAATTTGAACTTTGATGGGAAACGTTTGGAAGGATATATGGACCACACACTGGCGAATGGGATGAGCTTGGATGGGGCATCTTGGTCAGCATGGACTAGATGGGCTGAAGGGCTGTTTCTGTGCCCTGTGACTCTAAGGTCAGCTTTTTAGATATCTTGGCAACTCAAGAATCAGCAGGAATTTGCAATTTTTAAACCCGAGCATCTTGTGCTACTTGGAAATAATTTCTCTGCAAGTCTGCCTTGAGAGGGCTAAAATTACTCCAAATTACAGTGACACAAACTTGGAGGGACCAACTAATGTTAGCAGCTGGGCTGAAACAGTGAACTGAACTGTCAGTCACTTCAGCGGTGACATTATTGTAAGGTCACTTGGCAAATTCTGTTCATTTTTGTCTCCTCCCAACTCCTGCATATAAACACAGACTTGGCAAGAGCTATTTCTCTGTGTAAAGTTAACTGTAGAATGTCCTGTGGAACTATCCACTGAAGTACAGTTGATGCAGCCACTGAACCTTCAGTACTTTCTGTTGATTTCTGGTATTAAACACTGAGTTTTCAATTCACCTCAAACTCAGGGTATGCGAGGATTCCAGAATGCCACTCACTCCATCACTGTGACATGAAAGTGGTCAGTGAATACACACTTACTTGTGTCTAGATGTCTCCACTAAAAGGGACCCCTACCATTAACCAAGGGGTTCCTGGAGCCCAGGTGGGGAACCCCTGCTCTCGGTGGCAGAGCAGATGATGTTGCTGCCTCACGGTCAGGGCTCTGATTGCCACTACTGTGTTGAGTCTGCAAGCTCTCCCAAGCTTACAGAGGACACAGAGGTCTTGGTCAAGGCCCTAACAATCTCATCTCCTACCACTCCCCATAACCTGGGGTATATCCCATCAGGGTCCTGTGTACTTGCTCTGCTTTTCACTCTTCACGATACCCAACACTACTTCTTCCTTTACCTCGAGATGCCCTTGCATATTGCTGTGTTCCATTTTAACTTCACTATCCTCCAAGCCATTTTCCATGACGAAGTACTCATTTCGGACCTGACTTACATCCTCTACCTTCAAGCAAAGTTCCCCCACCCCGACTCTACCTTTATCTTTGAGCGATCCCACTCACTCCCGGGTTATAAAACCATAAGACAGAGGAGCAGAAGTCGGCCATTCGGCCCATCGAGTCTGCTCCGCCATTTTATCATGAGCTGATCCATTCTCCCATTTAGTCCTACTCCCCCGCCTTCTCACCATAACCTTTGATGCCCTGGCTACTCAGATACCTATCAATCTCTGCCTTAAATACACCCAATGACTTGGCCTCCACTGCCGCCCATGGCAACAAATGCCATAGACTCACCACCCTCTAGCTAAAAAAATTTCTTCGCATTTCTGTGCTGCTATCCTCTTGTTCTTGATGTAGGTATAGAATTATTTAGCGTTCTCTGTAATCTTACTTGCCAAGGTCGTTTCTTGGCCCCTCCTGGCTTTCCTAGTTTTCTCTAAATTCCTTTCTGGCTTCTTTATAATTCTAAAGGACCCATAGTCTTACTCCTTAACTTACCTCAAACGGCTAACTGATGCATTCTCAGTTCTTATGCTTGTATGAGCCAATTTTTTTTTAAATGAAAAAACTTTTATAATTCTACTGGCTACCTTAGATGGAAGAGTTGGTTTTGAGCCCAGAAAGACTTTGCTTGAGCAGTTCTGCCTCATACTCCTGGCCCGGTGCCAGGGCTCACTTACCATCTCAGTGAGCTGTCAGGGGTGAGCTCGTGTTCGTGGGCAAGAATCCAGTTTTTCTCAGCATGCTAAGCTGCAGTTTTATACTCCAGGTCGACGGGGAGGCCAGTGTCCATTGGGAAAGGGGTTAGAACACATCTACACCATCTTGGAGGTACAGTACTGTGCAAAACCCTTCAGCAGACATACATATACATACTCACACACATATAGCTAGGGTGCCTTAGACTTTTCCACAGTACTGTCTTTGTCAAATGCGGAGCAGAGAGTGGGTTTGTAAATCTGGCAGGAGCAAAGGATATTGGGAATGGCCAGGGTGGGATGCCATGGGGGGAGGTGTAGGACAGGTGGCAGAGAAGGAATGGCAGTGTGGGGGTGGTGTGGGTATAGACACACGCAGCCCTGAGACACCAGGCAAGGTCATCTGATTCTAAAAAATTGGTATATTGATCTTTACAGAATGTCTCTCTGACGCTTTCTGCTCCCTCCCCTCTCCCTTCCCCCTTTCCCAACCATGATTCCCCTTTCTGTGCCCCCTTCCCACTCTCTGCCCACAATAGAGACCCATATCAGAATCAGGTTTATCATCACTCACGTACATCACAAAATATGTTTTTTATTTGCAGCAGCAGTACAGTGCAATACATGAAGTTGCTACAACATGGTGCAAAAATATTAGGCACCTTAGTGATATATACATATGTATCCAAGTCTTTTACACAGTACTGTATGCGTGCTGGCATGGCAATATGTCCCATCTACAGAAGACAGTGATACTCACACTGAATACTGGAAAGAACTTCCTTTAACAGGCCCAGCTTCCAATTCCTGAAAATTTCTTTAAAATTCAACAGGCCACCACCCAATATTGGACACACAAGAAGACAGAGTGGCCACCAGGCACCTCAGACCTGACCCTCTATCAAATGTGACTACACTAATCTGTGCCAACTTCATCTCTTCTTCTGTGCAGAGTCCCCACAACTCTTTCAAATACTTATCCATCTACACCAGAAATATATCTAAGACCTAGCTTCCACCCCTGAGGGCAAAGAGTTCCACAAATTCATCTGAGGGAAGAAATGCCATTCTCCATGGCATTCACTGTGCATGTCAATCCCTAGTTTAGCTTTCCAAAATCCATCAATTTTCACTTTCCAGAATTAAATTCAATCAGGTACACTTCCCCAGTTGATCTTGAACCTGTTGATATCACAGAGAACTGGAGAAGATTTGGGAATTAAAGGGTTAGCATATGAGTACCATTTTATGGCTCTGGGCCTGTGCTCACTGGAATTTAGAAGAATGTGGGGGCGGGGAGGGGTTCTCACTGAAAACTATGAAAGATTGAAAGGCCTAGATAGAGTGGATATGTGTCCTATAGTGGGGGAGTTGAGGACCAGAGAGTATAGCCTCACAATAGAGGGATGTTTCTGAGGAATTCTTTGCCACAGGTTGGTGTGTAGGCCAAGTCACTGGGTAGATTAAAAGTTGAGGTTGACAGATTCTTGATTAGCAAGGGCGTCAGAAGGAATAGGGAGAAGGCAGGAGAACAGGTTGAGAGGGCGAAGTAGTCAGCCCTGATGGAAGAGCAGACTCAATGGTCTGAATAGTCTAATTCTGCACCCATGTCTTACGGCCTTACCTCAAGCAGCCAGTCAGTGCAGTTCTTGTTCCGCTGAGTTCGAAACAATTGGGTATCCAACGTTCTCTCTCTGATGTGGAGTTGGTCTTATGGTCTCACTCTACATTATGGAGGTCATTTTTGGGCAAGGTGTAGCACCTGCTTAGCCCACCCCTTCCCACCCCCACCCAATCAGGGTCATGTGAAGCCATGGGAGCAGGTGGTGGATGGTCATATGAGCAGCTCGTTCACATCACGTCCTGGTTATGTGGCCACTGACGCCAGGCAGACAACCTCTGAAGAGTATTGATAATGGCTGTGGTCACTCGTCTTGTAAAGACACCGCCCAGAAGGTTGCAATGGAAAACCACTTCTGTAGAAAAATTTGTCAATGACAATCATGGTCATGGAGACCATGATCGCCCATGTCATATGACACGGCACACAGTGATGATGTCATATGACACGGCACATAATGATGATGTGCATTATGGAACCATTTTCATGGTCATCCGCAAACCTACTAATCATGCCACGTACATTTCTCATCCAATTTGTTATCAGAGATGTCAGACAACCGTGGACCCAGAAACACTCCATGCAGCAAATCACTGGTTGAATGACAACCCTCCATTACCATCTTCTGACTCCTTTCCTTGTCTAGCTCACCCTGGATCCCATGTAATCTAACCTTCTGGATCTGCCTACCAAGCAGGACCTTGTCAAAGCAAGCCTTTCATCTCCTTTAGCTTTCTGCTATAGAGCTATCCTCCAAACCAAACCAACAGGTTCTGTGATTTCAGAACTCAATCTAACATCAGCCCTCTGGGGTAAATACTTGTAGAGTCTAAATTTATTTGAACCCTTCAATCTCCTTGCCCCTCCAAAGATTTGTAGGGCTGAAGATTTTTGCAGCAAACTAAGAACACAAGGAAAGCTGGACAAGGAAAAGGAAAGCATTAACAATGCACGATTTATGAGTCAAATCCAACTTCTACCCAGACTGCAGACTGGTTCCTGTCTGGAGCAGGTGAGGTGCTGATGAGAGCACTTCACAAGAGCACTGGGAACAGACTTCCTGCTTCTCGGTGGCTGTGAAGCTCAGACCAAGTGTTCTTGTCAAAGATGATGGACACAGTGGGAACGGGTGGCAGTTATTACTCGGGTCTGGGGTTCTAATACCCTCAAGCCATGAGTGAAAAGTTCAAATGATTTAAAAGTGGTGGGAATGACCCAGATATTGGGTTACAATCATTATAACCCACATTGGATTTGCCATTGTAAATTGCAAAATTAAAGCCAGAAATACAGACAGAAATATTACAACCCATTAGAGCAACAGCAGCTGGACAGTTAACAATGCTCAGAATAAATTCATAGCCAACGCTGATGCTAATAAAGTAGGTCATCAAATAACCCATAGGAATGTCAAACATTCTCTGGTTCACACTGCCGCAACAGTTCCAAAGTAAGGCAAACTGACAGCTGAAGAGGGTTCACTGGTGTCAGACAGTGAGACCACTGATCCGGCATTTTGCAGGCCATTTAACTCAGGCCTGCAGAGCACCCCAGGCAGACCCTCAGATTGCCCCCTTCATCTCAATAAATACATCACTTCGTTCTGCACTGCCAATGCACTGGTCACATACAAGTCACGGCACGACTCATCTGTGGCCAGATCAAAGAGACGAGCAGAAAATTATCATTGCAGACACTTCCTACCATGCAAACTGATTTTTCCAAAAGCTCCCTTCTGGAAAGTACTATTGTTACTAAAACAAAAAAAAAGTTCACACCATCTTAAAAAATTCTTCCTCCAGGCAGTTAATCTGATCAAATATTTTGGTCATCCCCGTAGCCTCCTCTATCTATATTCCCCCATTGCTGCACTGGAAACACTTTAAAACACTTTATAATGCTGTTTACATTGTAAATTTACATGCTGGTATTCATGCACATTTTATTCCATATCTGTACGTTATTTTTGATTTAATTCTTTATTAATATAATTGTTGAATGTTGTATTTTGATGCACATCATGCCAAGACACCAGAACAAATTCCAAATACATGTAAGTCTTAGAACAGAGATGAGGAAGAACTTCTTTTGCCAGGAAGTGGCAAATCTGTGGAATTTGTTGCCACAGATGACCGGGGAGGCCAAGTCATTGGATATATTTAAGGCAGAGGTTGATAGATCCTTGATTAGTCCGAGCATGAAGGGGTATGGAGAGAGGCAGAAAATTGGGACTGAGAAGGAAAATGGATCAGTCACGATGAAATGGTGGAGAAGGCTCCATGGGCCAAATGGCTTAATTTTGCTCCTATACTTCATGGTCTTATGGTACATGGTGAATGAATTTGATACTGGATCCCGTGCTGGGCCTCCAAGCAGTCTTGATATCAAGTCAGCGTTTCTTATTTGACCCAACAGTTTCCTTATCACACAATCTGCTGGAGTAACTCAGCTGGTCACGTAGGGTATCTGCCTGAAACTTCGATAATTCCGTTCTTCTCCACAGATGCTGCTCTACCCATTGAGTTCCTCCAGCAGGTTGTTTCCCACTCCGGATTCCAGCGTCTGCTGTCTCTGGCGTCTCCAGTTTGCTTATCAATCCATCTTACTCTTTGCAAAAGCAGTGAAGCAGAGCTGGCCCGGCTCATCCACGTAATCTCTGAACAGCGAGACCATGCTTGCTGTCTGATTTTCACAATGATAACCGTGACGTATTTTTCTCAGTGCTGTAGCCACATGATCAAAATCATATAGCACAGAGACAGGACCATCAAGTCCACAATCACCCATTTACTCCAACCCGGTTTCATTCTCTCCTCATTCCCAACTCCGGCCTCCACTAACTCCACACAACTTGTAGACAGACCCCAACAGGCAGGCAATATGAACAGCTTTTCCTTAGCCTATTATCAAAACTTGACTGATTAATTTTCTCCTTTCTATTCCCTGTGAAGATTTTACCCTCATTAAAATGAAGGAAGTTGTGATTCTCTCTGTTGTCGCTACCTGGACAATTTGCTTGATGGATTCAATACTATCTTGTGCCTGCCGAGACTCTGAGATTCCTACCCCCAGAAATAAGATAGAATTCCTTTCCCCAGTTATCAATGAACTAACTCCACACTAATTAGGAGTGCAGTGGGTTTGTCTTCGTTAGTGCTGTCCAGTAAAAGATATTTATATCCACACAGGTCTTGAGATTGGAATGTCTCCCATACGGCATCCAGATTCCGGGGGATTATGGAGAAAGAGCTCGGATATTGAATACACTTGAACATTTAAAACAAAAAGACGAACATTTAAGACAAAAATATAGATTATTTCACCAGTAACAATCCTGGTTTGATATGATATTGGCAGCTTCCCTTCTGCCTTTGCTGGGATGAAGGTAATACCGAAGTAGCCTATGAAACATTCAGCGTAACTTGGGACAGACACGTCTTACAGGAGCACCCTAACCAAGTCAAATCCACCGCATTGTCAAGTTAGTTAATCCATAAATTCTCAGGCTCGAATTCCTGATGTATTGAATTCCTCTGTAGTGTCTAAGACATCCCAAGGAGCGGTGCCTCAGAGGGTTTTGATCATCAAGGACCCCAGGCACCCAGGACATGCCCTCTTCTCATTGTTGCATCAGGGAAGAGGTACAGAGGCCTGAAGGCACACACTCAATGATTCAGGAACAGCTCCTTTCCCTCTGCCATCTGATGTCTAATGGACATTGAACCCATGAACACTATCTCTCTAGATTCCTTTTAATTTTTGCACTACACTTCTTAATCTAACTATTTAATATACATACACTTACTGTAATTCAGTTTTTATTTCTATATTTATCTAGAATTGCATTGTACTGCTGCCGCAAAGTTAGCAAATTTCATAACTTATCATATTCATAGT
Organism: Mobula hypostoma; assembly: GCF_963921235.1. NCBI lineage: Eukaryota > Metazoa > Chordata > Chondrichthyes > Myliobatiformes > Myliobatidae > Mobula > Mobula hypostoma. The sequence continues at coordinate 3,446,327 of NC_086109.1, read as the reverse complement.
CATACTTTATTGATCCCGGGGGAAATTGGTTTTCATTACAGTTGCACCATAAATAATAAATAGTAATAAAACCATAAATAGTTAAGTAGTAATATGTAAATTATGCCAGGAACTAAGTCCAGGACCAGCTTATTGGCTCAGGGTGTCTGACCCTCCAAGGGAGGAGTTGTAAAGTTTGATGGCCACAGGCAGGAATGACTTCCTATGACGCTCTGTGTTGCATCTCGGTGGAATGAGTCTCTGGCTGAATGTACTCCTGTGCCCACCCAGTACATTATGTAGTGGATGGGAGACATTGTGCAAGATGGCATGCAACTTAGACAGCATCCTCTTTTCAGACACCACCGTCAGAGAGTCCAGTTCCATCCCCACAACATCACTGGCCTTACGAATGAGTTTGTTGATTCTGTTGGTGTCTGCTACCCTCAGCCTGCTGCCCCAGCACACAACAGCAAACATGATCGCACTGGCCACCACAGACTCGTAGAACATCCTCAGCATCGTCCGGCACATGTTAAAGGACCTCAGTCTCCTCAGGAAATAGAGACAGCTCTGACCCTTCTTGTAGACAGCCTCAGTGTTCTTTGACCAGTCCGGTTTATTGTCAATTTGTATCCACAGCTATCCCCAGGATGTCTGTGGTATTAAGCTTGGTACTGGCTCTCATGGTAAGAATCTCAGAATCTTGGTATGCACAAGACCAAATTCAATCCATCGGTCTAACCGTCCTGGTAGCAACAACAGAGACACCACACCTCTCTTAATTCTAACAGGAGAAAATCTTCATGAGGAAAGAGAAGGGGAAGGAAATGAGAGAAGTAATCAATCAAGGTTCTCATAATGGACTAAGAAGCAGAAAATAAAATGATCTGAAGTGTGCAGGATGAGAGTTTTATTGAAAAACAGCAAGCTCTCTCTTCCAAATGACAATACACCCATATAATGTAGAACAATCGCACAGTATTATTTTCAAGTGCCATAATTCACCAGCTACACACAGCCTTGATGTGTGAGATGAAGCATAATAGCTCACTAAAAAAACAGCTCCACTGACAACCAAGCACAAAGGCTTTTTGCCACAAATCTCTGCTGGAAGGAAAAGCATGCAGAATTAATTTCAATTTATCGGATTTCCTTTCTTACAGATCAAATAATCAACTATGTGACTGGACAGCAAGTCAACCAAGTTACTTCAATTATTTCCACTGCCCCTGAACAGAGCTCAGTGCAAGCACGGCCCTTTGCCCAAACCTGCAAGAGGCAACTGGGGAAATCACAAACAGTACCGGCCAAGAGGCAAGCGTGGCGGTGGGGGCCAAAAATCTACTGGGGAATCCAAACAGATCACACCATGCGTCAAAAAACAAGCCTCATGCAAGCGGACTGGCCAAGTTCATTGGGGGTGTGAATAATGGTGACATTTCTGCAAAAAAAAGGTCTGTAATATGCATAAGTCAAGGCTTTGATACCAAGCGTGAAATTTAATAATCTTCGACTGCAAAGACTCAGGCGGGCACCCTTGGAAATTTAGAAGACTCTATAATGGTACAAAAAAGGTAAATCAGTCTTGGATTAACAGGATTTGTAAAAGTCAGTAACCAAAATTTCTACTTGTCATTTATTAGCTTAAAGCTGACTGGTATAGATCTTCCTAATAAAGCAGTACATCTTTCCAGTCATCTTGATCACCGCCTCAGCAAGCATTGCAGTGTGCAGTTAATTCCTTAAGCATAGAACTGGCAAATTAATCTTCTGATTGCCAAAGTTCCTTTGAACCATGCAGTATAGAAGCATGCATCCCACAATTTATTGCAGAAGCCTGCTCTCGGGCCCTTGTGTTTCTTAATGCCATGTCTGATAACTGTTAGTGATAATGAGCGCAGTCCCCGTTCATGGTGGAAGAGGTAATGCAGCTCTATTATACTGAAATATTCAGCACAAAAGGGATTCCTTTCGTTCTGTAAATTGCATTCCCCAGAGAGTGAGCACAGGGAATACAGACATCGCAGTACTATCAATCATACCAGAAGAGAAGTGAACACACTTCCTTTCTGCAGCACCTGTGACATCCTTGTCAAGACATCCCAGAAGACCCAACAGCCACTGAAGTCCCTCTGTGGTCCAGTCACTGTTGTAATGTCGGAAATGCAGCAACCAATTTACACACAGAAAGGCCCCACAAGCAGTTGTAGATCAACTGTTTAACAGCTACTGGTCAACCTGAAAAACTGTTCAGCATAGATGTTGGCTAAGACCATAAGATATAGGAGCAGAGTCCGGCTCCACCATCTCATCATGGCAGATCCATTTTTCTTCTTGGCCCCAGTTTCCTGCCTTCTCTCCTGTAACCCTTCATGCCTTGATTTATCAAGAATCTATCAACCTCTGTCTTAAGAATACCCAATGACTTGAGGGAGCCTCAAAGAGGACAACAACCTTGTCATTGGGTTTGGAAGCTTCTGTGCCTCAATGACCCAGACAGCCATGTTGGCTGGAGTTAGGGCTTTATGCTTCGGCTTTTGATAGGGTCACCAACGCCAAACAGGTCACAGGGTAAAGATTAGACTAAGAGTGATCCTCCAGTCCTTCAGGTTCGGGGGTTCAACTCAGGGCCAACAACCCTGACTGGTAAAACAAACCTGTTACAGAAACTGCAATGAAGAATCTGTCTATGTCTGAATGTGACAGTCTCCACCTAGGACTTGCATGACTGACAGCAGTGAAAACCGAGACACTGACATGATGAAGGAAGCCCTGAACACTGCCAGAGATGAAGGACCTACATTGCTGGTGTAAATGCCAGTGGTGTGAAGGGCAGTAGAGATGGCTAAAGGAGAGCGAAGGTCCAGGAAGCCAGAGGCAACCCTCTTCGTCTTCTTCAAGACTACCACAAGATCCTTCACGTCTGTGTTCGAGAACAGTCAGGGCATTGGTTCAGTGCAGCATCCTGGCCAGAGAGAAGTGCTCCAAACTGTTGCCTCGACTTTATGCTCAGGTCTCTGGTCAGTGGCTATCACTCCAGAAGTAGACACCAGGTCAAGGTTATGCCCAGCTTAAGGAACTCTGGACCTCTCCCACACACCTTTTGATGGCGTTTCCTTCATCAGTTCATAAGATGCAGGAACAGAATTAGGCCGTTCAGCCTGTTGGGTCCATTCCACCATTTAATCATGGCTAACTTCAGTGATTCAACCTCATTTTCCCACCTTCTGCATGTAAACCTTACTAACCAAGAATCTATTGATCTCTGTCTTAAATAGCAATGAATTTCAGAGTCACACCCTCTGACTGAAGAAATTCCTTCTCATCTCAGTTCTAACAGGACATCCGTCTAACTGAGGCTGTGCCCTCGGATTATAGACTCTCCCACAACTAGAGGCATTCTCTCCACATCCATTCTAACTAGGCATACCAATATCTCATAGGTTTCATTGAGATCTCTCCCTTATCCTTCTGACCTCAATTGAGTACAGGCTGAGAGACATCAAATGCACCTCACAGGCCAAGCCTTTCATTCCTGGGATCGTATCGCTCTTGTGAACCTCTTCTGGATCCTCTCTCCACTGTACACTGGACAAAGGAACACTGTACGAAACATTTTGCAGGCCAAAGTCAATTGAAGGCTGGAACTTCTCCAAGTAATCATTTTCTCTAAAATCCTTTAATGCACTTGGGTTCTATGACAATGCACAGAGCAGACACTGTTCTCCCAGTGAACCATCAGTACATCGTTGGTCAGCTTTCTCTTCATTTAACTTTCTTAAAAACAATCCCAAGTGACCAGAATGAAATTAAAGAAGCATCTTCTTTGAAAGAATTTTGGTTTTCAGTCCATTTCAAGGCTAACTCCTCATTCTGTGTGAGGCCAGCTGGGTGTGTTGCTAGCTCTGGGAATTGAAGTCCCTGCAGAATTATCTCAGGATCATACCACCAGTGGAGTTAACACAGGAACTGTTGGATCATAAAGATCATCACATCAAACAGGTGGTTTAGAAAAGAGAAGAATTACAACTGGTAGCAGCTGGAAATGGGGCAAGATGGACTTTGAGAGATTAGCACAAAAATACTCTGTGCCACGGAGAACAGTGGTGCATGTCATAACCTTCCCTCACCCAACAGCAGGATGCCATTCAGGATTTCAAGTGCTCGCTGGCTGGGAGAGCAATCCCATTTTCCCCACAATGACCTGCTCTCTCTCACACACTTGTTCATACCTCATTGACTCTCCCAGCCCTAACCTACTGTATGGGTAAGACAGTCACCAATTTGTGTACCATCACAGACACCATGGCCTGTCTACACTTCTTGCTACCTCAGTAAACCAGCCAGCACAATCAAAGGTCCATCCACCCCGGATGCCCTCTCTTCTCCCCTCTCACACTGGGTAGAAGATACAGAATTCTAAAGGCAAGTACCACCGGGCTCAAGGAGAGCTTCCATCCCACTGTTAGCAGACTCTTCAACAGACCTCTTGAACAATAAGATAGGACTCTTGGCCTCACAATCTTCCTCGTTATGATCTTGCACTTTATTGTTTACCTGTACTGCACTTTCTCTGCAGCTGTTACACTTTATTCTGTATTCTGTTATTATTTTACCCTGTTCTAGCTCAATGTACGGTGTAATGATTTGATCTGTATGAACAGTGTGCAAGATAAGCTTTCACTGTATATTGAGACCATATAGGAGCTGAATTAGGCCATTAGCCCATTCATCATGGCTGATCCCATTTCCCTCTCAGCCCCAATCTCCTGCCTTCTCCCTGTATCCTTTCATGCTCTGACCAATCTAGAATCTATCAACATCTGCCTTAAATATACATAAAGACTTGGCCTCCACAGCTGCTTGTGACAAAGAATTCCACAGATTCACCACTCTCTGGAGAAAGAATTTCCTCATCTCCATTCCAAAAGGACACCTCTCTATTCTGAGACTGTCCGCTCTGGCCTTAGACTCTCCCACCATAGGAAACATCGTCTCTACATCCACTCCGTCAAGGCCTTTCACTATTTGAGAGATTTCAATGAGGTCACTCCTCATTCTTCTGAATTCCAGTGAATTCAGGCCCTGAGCCATAAAACCACTCTTCATGTGACATGCTGTTCAATCCTGGAATCGTTTTCATAAACTTCCTTTGTACCCTCTCCTGTTTCAGTCCACACATTCATACCAATAACGTACCATCTTTTACCAATAACGTACCATCTTTGGGCTGTGGAAGGAAAGCGGAGCACCCAGAATTAAATGTGCATCCTCCACACGGGGAACACCTCAGGTCAGATCTGAACCCAGGACTCAGGGACTGTGAGACAGTTGCACCACCTGCCTCACCACTGTTCTGACCACCAACGGCGACAGCAGAAACTGCTGAATGCTTTCAGCGGTCAGGTGCCATATGTCGAAAGAGAAGCCAATTAATCTTTCAAATCCAGGACCTATCTTGCGATGGAGAGGTCCAGGCATGAAACATCAACTGTGTGACCTTTCTACAGATGCTGCTTGATCCCAAGTACATCCAGAATGTTCTGTGTTTATTTCAGATTTGAGTATCTGTTTTCATTTATTTTTAAGGTCAAAAGTTCTCATCTCCAGGATCAGTACGAAACTGGCAACATCAAACTCAACAACCTTTTGACATTTCAGCACTTTTCAAATGTTTCACCAAGACTTTCACCAAATTCATTTCCTCAGACAGTCATTGCAAATGTTTCTTTCCTTGCTTCTTTCTTTTAGGAATGACTTGACTTCAGCAACCTCTCCATAATCAAGCTTTCCATGCTGACCCCAAGCAGCAGGAACTGCCATGCTAGAAGACTCGGAAGGCTTGGAACGACAGCTCATCATAGATCCTGCCCAAAGCAAATCATTTCTATTCGTCTCTATTTCCTGAGGAGACTGAGGTCCTTTAACATCTGTCGGACGATGCTGAGGGTGTTCTACGAGTCTGTGGTGGCCAGTGCTATCATGTTTGCTGTTGTGTGCTGGGGCAGTAGGCTGAGGGTAGCAGACACCAACAGAATCAACGAACTCATTCGCAAGGTCAGTGATGTTGTGGGGATGGAACTGGACTCTCTGACGGTGGTTGTCTGAAAAGAGGATGCTGTCTAAGTTGCATGCCATCTTGGTCAATGTCTCCCATCCACTACATAATGTACTGGGTGGGCACAGGAGTACATTCAGCCAGAGACTCATTCCACCGAGATGCAACACAGAGCGTCATAGGAAGTCATTCCTGCCTGTGGCCATCAAACTTAACAACTCCTCCCTTGGAGGGTCAAACACCCTGAGCCAATAGGCTGGTCCTGGACTTATTTCCTGGCATAATTTACATATTACTATTTAATTACTTATGGTTTTATATTGCTATATTTATACTCTATTCTTGGTTGGTGCAATTTTAATGAAAACCAACTTCCCCCGGGATCAATAAAGTATGACTATGATAATGACTATCAGGATCTTCAAAATGAGGATTCAGTTTATGGTTCCTGACCTCACACATCATGTGTGAGCAAATGCTGTTCTCGGACAGCATCAGCTGTCCAGGTCTCCTCACCATCACAGGGTCCAAGATGATTAGTGCTTTAAAGAAAATCAAACTGTGAAGACTTGGGAGAACCAAGTGATTGCAAGTTCACTTGGTGTCGCTGAGCTTTGCCAATCATAGAATCTGTGAGTTACTTGGTTATCTGAGCCAGTAGAGATGGGGAGTAGGTTGGGTGGGCATGAGAGGATGGTGGGTAGGTAATGGTGGTGGTGGGGATGATGGGGAAGATGGGCTTGATGATGGGGATGACGACAGGGTTGACGGGATGATGGGGACGATGGGAACGATGGGAAACAAAGGTAGGAAAAAGAAACAGGTATTCAAAGCTTGATTTACAAAGCAGTAGAGAACATTTGCTGATGGCATTAGGTCAAAGGGAAACCAGCTGACTGAGTAAACACTCTGCCTTTCCTGAGCCAAAACCAACAACCTATGATTTGATACATCAGATCAAATAAATGCCTTACTGGTGAAAATTCCTGATTCTAATGAACGAATTTGCAAAGCAAACACTTTATTTACTTAGGTCGAGTACTTCATTGTGCTCACATCCCCTGAAGTAGATAAATAAACGTCTGAGCAGTGGTTTCTCCAGATAAAGACTGTCCTGTTTTGCTTCAGTGTTGTCCCTCAGTCTGATCCTTTCACTCAGCGTTGGCCTTGGCTTCAAATAGTCAGCCGATCCCCAGAGCAAAAGGAGCAAATGTCACATGGAACCATCCAATTTCAAGCACTTCTCTCAAATAATGACAGCTTGCATTTTTAAACTGGAGGTGCGTTTCAATCACTGCCCTATGCCATAATGGCGGGATAAACAAAACTTACACTGACATATTTTCTCAGACCAGCAGAAGCAACATTTTCCCAAAGTTTTCCATTATATGAAAGTTATCTCAGGCTGCAAATATCCAACATTTCCTGTCCAGACTTTGGCCAAAGTAACACAACTGCTATTAAATGTTGGGAAGAGATTACTTTTTAAAAGCAGCTGTCAAATATGTCTAATAGACGTATCAGCAGAGTCAATTAACTGAACAATGGCAACAAACATTTTGTTAAACATATAAAAAATTAAAACAGGGGCTGAGACATGAACAACACAGGGCGTGGGAATGGAATCACATATAAACCAAGTACAGAACTGTGCAAAGTCATAGACGCATATAGGTAGCTAGGGTGCCCGAGACAATTGCACAGTAGAATCTGGCAGGAAAAAAAGATGTTGGAAATGGCGAGGGGTGTGGGACTGATGGCAGTACTGGGGGGTGGGGGGGGGGGTTGCGATGGTGTGGGTGCAGACACACCCAGCCCTGAGATACCAGGAAGGACATTTGATTCCAAACAATTGGTTTACTGATCATTACAGAAGGTCTTTCTCCTGCTTCTCGCTCCCTTCTCTCTCCCCTTTCCCAAACATGATTTCCCTCTCCCTGCCCCCTTCCCACTCCCAGTCCACTATACAGATCCATATCAGAATCAGATTTGTCATCACTCACATATATCATGAATTTGTTTTTTTTTGTGGCAGCAGTACAGTGTAATACATAAAATTACTACAGTACTGTGCAGAAGCCTTAGGCACCCTAGCTATAGATGTGTCTGAGACTTTTGCACAGTCCTGTATGTGCAGTGAGAAGAGGTGAGAGGGGTGTAATGGGGCAGGAAAGTTGAATTTACATTTGTTATAATGCAAACTGTCTGACAGGCAAGACTGACGAACCTAGAGCGTTACTGATGGAGTAAAGAACAGCACAGCACAGGAACAGGCCTTTAGATCCATGATGTCTGTGCCCACCACGAGGTCAGTCCAAACTAATCCCATCTGCCTGCAGGTTCCCCACATCCCTCCATCCTGCCTGTTCACTCATTGGTCTATATCAGGGGTTCCCACCCTGGGGGCAACGGACCCCTCAGTTAATGGTAGAGGTCCATAGCGTATAAAGCTTGGGAACCCCTGGTCTAAATGCCTCTTGAACATTGTTGTTGTATTTGCTTTCACCAGCTCCTGGCAGCCTGCTGCAGGCACCTAACACTCTTTGTTAAGACAGCTGCCGTGTATATCTCCTTTACACTTTTTCCATGGAGTCGTAGAAATGTACAGCCCATCAATTCTGAGCCAAACCATTTAACCTCCTTGTCCCATTGACCTGCAACTGGAGCATAACCCTCCATACCCCTTCCATCCATGTTCCTATCCAAACTTCTCTTCAACTTTGAAATCAAAATTGCATGCACCACTTGTGCTGGCAGTTCTTTCCACACTTTCACAACCCTCTGAGTGAACAGATTTCCCCTCATGTTCCCCTTAAATTTTTCACTTTTCAACTTCAACTCATAACCTCTAGTTGTAGTCCTACCCAACTCACTTTGAACCTATCCCTCTAGTAATTGACATTTCTACCCTAGGAAAAAGACTGAATATTCACCCTATCTATAATAAATATATTTAAGCAACTCATAATTTTGAGTTGCTTAAATATATTTATTATAGATAGGGTGAATATCAGGTCTCCTTCAGCCTCTGGTGCTTGAAGAAAAACTACCAAAGTTTCTTCATTCTCTCGTTATAACTAACACATACAACACTGCGGTAAACCTCTTCTGCATCTTCTCCAAAGCTTCTATACCAAGGGTTCATAATCTGACATTAAGATTCCAGGAGGTCTGTGAACTTGGATGGAAACAAATTTACATCTTTACTTTCACCAACCTCTAAATGAAATTGAATTTCCTTTAATTATGAATGTATGCAACAAATCTAGCCTTCATAGCACACAGGACATCTTCAAAGAGCAGTGCCTTAAAAGGGCGGCATCCATCATCAAGGACCCCAGCCAACCAGATCATGCCTTGTTCTCATTGTTACCATCAGGGAGGAGGTACAGGAGCCTGAAGACACACACTCAATGATTCAAAAGTAGCTTCTTCCCCTCTGCCATCAGATTTCTGAATGGACATTGAACCCATGAACACTACCTCACTATTTTTTGCAGTGCTTATTTAATCTAACTCTTTGTTATTTTATATATACTGTAGTTCAGTTTTTTATTATGTATTGCACTGTACTGCTGCCACAAAGACAACAAATTTCACAACACATGCCAGTGATATTAAACCTGATTCTGATTCCACAGTAGTTTTAGTAGTAGCTGTGACCTTGTCACTGATAGAAATCACAGATATTTTCAAATCACATTACAGTTGTTACAAACATCAAAATATCATTTACGATACTATTATTGCCACTTGTTAGTTCATGCATTAAGTACATATATCACAAATTAGCTTTTAAAATATTTTGATAACTATATTTCAATATAATAGGTTCTTTTGTAATCCTAGGTACTTTGTTTTCTATATCTATTGAAATACATTATTCTGAAAAGGGGTCCATAGGTTTCACCAGACTGCCCAGAAGTCAATGGAATAAAAGAAGTTAAGAACCCTTGCTCTATATCTCTGCTGTCATGCAGTGACCTGAACTACACACATTAGGCCACGTGCTTACCAAGTGCTGAACCAAGGGCCTAAACTGCAGCAACAATAACTTCCTGATGTTTATTTATATTTGCTGTCTGTACTAATGTACACAAGATAGTCGTTCACCTGCTTTACCAGTAATCTGTTTGTTGCTCCTTTCAGAAGGTGCCCCAAGATCCTGCCATACATCAGGGGCTGCCATTTCCTGTATCCATTCCTTTTACATTTGACCTCCCAAAGTGAAGCATCTCACACCTCTCTACACTACATTCCTACTGCCATTTCTCTGCCCACATTTTCCAATTGGTTTATATTCTGCTGTGTTACTCCTTCACAGTCTGTGACTCCACCAATATTTGTGTTATCAGCAATCTCACAGAATGATTAGGATGCTCATTAGTATTACCTGACAAGGATACTTAATGGCCTCTTTCCGCTCTCCTAATTTCTTTCTCAAGTCCTCTCTTATATCCTTTGCAATCAAAGATTCCCTAAACTTGCCATCTTCACTGAAACACAAAACTGCTGCAAAGGAATTCTAAGGAAAGGGATTTATCTTTCTTTGAAAAGCCAAAGATTAATTAGTAATAGTCAGGCTGGCTCTGTTCCTGGGAAGTCCTGCCTCAAAAATTCAGTTGAGGAGGTAATAATGCATACTAATGAGGGCAGTGCAGTAAATGTTGACTACATGGACTTTGCTAAGACCCCTGACGAGGTCCTTCAGGGTTGGTTGCTGCAGAAGGACAGAGTCCATGGGATCCAAGGCTGGGAAACTGGATCTAAAATTGGCTTGGTGGTAGGAAACAGAGAGATGTTGGCGGAAGAAATTGGAAGTTTGTGACTGGTGGTGTACCATAAGGATCAGTGCTGTAACCCTTGCTGTTTGTGGAATGTATTAGAGACTTAGATGCGAATGTAGGGAGTAAGTGGCAACAGACACAAAAGTTGCTGGTTTGTGGATCAGAAGGACCATTGCTTAGGCTACAGCAGTTCATAGACGGAGGCTAACAGAGCGATGGTAGATGGAATTTGGAAGGTGAGGGAAGGGTGATACCTGGTAGTGTAGTGGTTAGCACAACACTGTTACAGCTCGGGGCAATCCGGAGTTTGGAGTTCAATTCTGGCTCCATGCTGTCAGGAGTCTCTGTACATCCTCCCCATGGAATTTGGGGGTTTCTCCAGGTCCTTCAGTTTCCTAACACAGTCCAAGGACCCCAACGGGCAAGTTAATTGGTCATTGCAAATTTTCCTATGATTAGATTCGGGGTAATCAAGTTTGTCGGGTGTTGCTGGGATGGTGTGGCTCAAAGGGCTGGAAAGGCCGAGTCTGTGATGTCTCGCTAAATAAATAAATAAATACAGTAAACGGTAGGTCCCAAGGAGAATTAATCAGGGGGTCCTTGGATTACAAGTCCACAGATCCCTAAACGTAGAGCACGGGTGTTTAAGGTGGTGACGTGGAATACAAGAGTTCATACATGTTACAATTTTGTAAATCATTAGTTAAGCAACACCTGAGAAACTCTGCACAGTTCTGAGGGGCCAGCTACAGGAGGGACTAACTGTCCTGGAGAAGGTGCACAGGAAATTCACCAGTGTGTTGCCCGGATTGGAACATCACAATTGTAAGGAGAGACTGGATAGGCTGGGATTTTTTTCCCTCTGGAATGGAGGAGAGAAGATCACACTGAGATATACAACATTACAAGGAGGATAGAAAGGGTAGAATGTACAAGTATCTTTCCCCTGGTAGGAGTGACCAAGACAAGAGGGCACAAGGAAGAGATAGGAGAGTTAGAGGGATTGGAAGGGGAATATTTTCATGCAGTTGGCTTTGTACTCTGCAACACACACCTGAGGAGGTGGTGAAGGCTGAAACTCTTACAACATTAATAGAACATCTTGAAAAGTACTTGAATTGTCAAGCAATACAAGGCCATGACCTAATGAGGATAAAAACAGACTACAGTGGACCCGTACAATTCTGCCTGCAGAAGGAGGAGGGTTTGGACTGGAACTAACAACCATCCTGTAAAGACCCAGTGCTACAGAAGCACCAGGAGAAACCCCAAAGATCTCATCCCTGGGAGAGGACTAGAGCAAGGAGATGGGCTACAGCTGGGGACAGCTTGAAAGACTGGCCCAGAGCAGAGGCCTCGGACATTCTACTGTCAGTGGCCTATGCCCCAGTAGGGGTGATGGGCTGAAGAAGTAGCAGTAGACAATTACAGCGAGTGGGACAGACACAGTGGGCTGAAAGGCCTGTTTCTGAATAACGCCATGACTTTGTGAAGGTAACCTGCTACAATAAAGGAATGATAAATTAATGAAAAAATTGAGCAGATATTAAGAGCCAGATGATTATTATATGTAGAACACCAAGTACAAATCCCGAATACAACAAACCATAGCTGCTGGAAGTATTTACTCCCTTACACAGTAAAACAGAATGTTGCATGTATATTCATTTTTCACTCCAACTCTGATGTCTTTTCCATAACTTTTGAGAAAATGTAATGATTTCAGTTACATGAATGTGTGCAATGCGACAGACCTGGAATTCAATGCATCAAACATATTTCATTAGGCCCTCAGCTACGAGCAGATGTGGAATTTACAAAATGCTGTTTGTTTCAAACGTTCAGATTGTTGGTAGGGCAAAGGCTCTTAATGATCAACATGGGGTTAGTCGCGTTCCTTGGGAACTGGTAGCACTGTGGTTAAATGACCAGGCTGGTAACTGCATGGGCGCCATGGGACCGTAGCAGTTAGCACTGTGCTACTAAAGCTGGGGGCAGACCGGAGTTCAGAGTTCAACTCTGGCGCCATTCTGCAAGGATTCTCTGTACGTCTTCCCGGTGGAACGCGTGGGTTTTCTCCGGGTGCTCTGGTTTCCACCCACAGTCCAAAGGCATACCGGTTAGGTTAAGTGGTCCCGTGACTAGGTTAGGGTTTGTGGAGTTGCTGGCACAGCCTGGCTTGAATTGCTGGAAGAGGCCACTCTGTGGTGTATCACAAAATAAACAAGTGTGGTCTGGATCTAATACAGCAAGGAACAAGTCTCAATCCTACAGTCAACTCTTTATTTTTAGTTCATTAAATACTGGAATGAACACAACTAGCAATCTGGGTCACTCGTGTCCTCTAGAAAAGGACAATTGCTGTTATAATTCTGGTCTGCGCTCGACTCCAGGCCCACAACAATCTGTCTGACTCTGAACTGCTCCCTGATGTGTTACAGCAACCCTCCCAGTTCAGAATAAAATCTACACCAACTTCACAGACGGGGCCCATAACCCACCTGTGAATATATTTTTAAAAGCACTGCTTACAATCATACCAATCAGGAACTACAAATAGCAACATTGCTAACCGCCTTTACCCATGGGTTCGCCTGCCATTTCTGTCAATGACCACAGGCACCCTCACAACGTACCAGGTCAAAGCTACAGTGAGATACCCATTTGTTATTGTTCTTAAATTGGATTCCAGCCCTGCCTTACACAAGGTTATGGCAGAAACGACCTCTTATCTGCCCTTGGCTCATTTAAAGATGCCCCAGGGGGGCGGAGCACGATAAATAATCCGACACTGGCCAAGAGCCTTGATCATTCTTCTCAGCTCCAATGACTGATGGTGATCTCACCAGCACCGGGTCATTATTTCGCTTCCCCGTGGTCAGACAAGAACTGCACATTCTACTCAAACAGCAGCAACAGCAGTTTTTCGAGATGTCCTGGGGCCAAATGTTTGAGAGAGCTGCTTACGTTCGGACCACCTGCCCATAGTAAGGAGACCTTTCGGAAAACACTTACACTCCATGAACACACACACACACACTGTCTGACACAGAGACTTGCCCAAATCCTGCTAATTGGCAGAGCACCCACTGCTTGTCACCTTCTGCCCCGAGCAACCATAAACCATCGGCCACAGTGGTAAGCACAACATGTTACATACCAGTGACCTGGGCTCAGTTTCTGACACTGTCTGTATTTCTTTTGATACAGTGTGAAATCGGCCCCTCCGGCTCTTCAAGCCACACGCCCTGGCAACTCCTGATTTGATCCTAGCTTAATCACAGGACAACTTACAATGACCAATGAACCTACCAGCTGGACTGTGGGAGGAAACCAGAGCACCCGGAGGAAACCCATGCGGCCACAGGCAGAACGTACGGACTCCTTTCAGAGAGCGGCACGAATTGAACCCGGGTCGCTGGTACGCCAACCGCTACGCTATCGCCGCCCTGTAAGGAGTTTCGTACGTTCTCCCCGTGACCTCTTGGGTTTCCTCTGGTGCTCAGGCTTCCAGAGTCGCACCGGACAGTAGGTTGATTGGTCATTGCAAATCGTCCCGTGATTCCGCTGTTGTCTATCAGGTGTTTGTATGCTCCCCCAGTGGCCGCATGGGTTTCCTCCGGGTGTCCTGGCTTCCTCCCAAAGAGCAAAGATGGTGGGTTAATGGGTCATTGTAAATTGTCCTGTGACTAGGCCGGGATTAAATCAGGGGATTGCTGGGTGGTGCAGCCCAAAGGGCCAACGGGGGCTATTCTGCGCTTCGTCCCAATAAATAAATAAATAAACATTTGAAAATTCCATCCTCTCCCTTCAGCCCCCAGAACCCCGTCCTCTCCCTTCATTCGATGGTCTTTCAGCAACAATGTGCATTTATATAGCACCTTTAAGTGGAGAAAATAGTCCCAAAGTGCTCTGGTAAATTGGTTCACTATTGTCGTGGCATCACGTTTTGCCTGGTATCCATAGAGCTAATTTCAATAATCAATACATTGATGCTATGCAAGAGAAAAACATCAGACCGTGAGGTTTAGGAGCAGAATTAGGCCATTTGGCCCATCAAGTCTGCTCTGCCATTTCATCATGGCAGATCCATTTTTCCTCTGTCCCAATCTCCCACCTTCTCCCCCCACCTTGATTTATTAAGAATTTATCAGCCTCTGCCTTCAATATACCCAATGCCCTGACCATAAAACATAACAGAAAGCAGAATAACATGTTACAGTTACTGAGAAAGTCCAGCATAGTTATACAGTAAGGTAAAGGTCATGAGGTGGATTATGAGGTCAAGAGTCAATCTTAGAAAACATAGAAAACCTACAGCACAATACAGGCCCTTCGGCCCACAAAGCTGTGCCGAACATGTACGTACTTTAGAAATTACCTAGGCTTACCCATAGCCCTCTATTTTTCAAAGCTCCATGTACCTATCCAGGAGTCTCTTAAAAGACCCTATTGTATCTGCCTCCACCACCGTCACCGGCAACCCATTCCACGCACTCACCACTCTCTGCGTAAAAAACTTACCCCGACATCTACTCTGTACCTACTGCCAAGCACCTTAAAACTATGCCCTCTCGTGCTAGCCATTTCAGCCCTGGGAAAAAGCTTCTGACTATCCACGCGATCAATGCCTCTCATTATCTTGTAAAACCTCTATCAGGTCACCTCTCATCCTCTGTCGCTCCAAGGAGAAAAGGCCAAGTTCACTCAACCTATTCTCATAAGGCATGCTCCCCAATCCAGGCAACATCATTGTAAATCTCCTCTGCACCCTTTCTATGGTTTCCATGTCCTTCCTGTAGAGAGGCGACCAGAATTGAGCACAGTACTCCAAGTGGGATCTGACCATGGTCCTATATAGCTGCAACATTACCTCTCGGCTCTTAAACTCAATCCCACGATTGATGAAGGCCAATGCACCATATGCCTTCTTAACCACAGAGTCAACCTGTGTAGCAGCTTTGAGTGTCCTATGGACTCGGACTCCAAGATCCCTCTGATCCTCTACACTGCCAAGAGTCTAGCCATTAATGCTATATTCTGCCATCATATTTGACCTACCAAAATGAACCACCTCACACTTACCTGGGTTGAACTCCATCTGCCACTTCTCAGCCCAGTTTTGCATCCTATCGATGCCCCGCAGTAACCTTTGACAGCCCTCCACACTATCCACAACATCCCCAATCTTTGTGTCATCAGCAAATTTACTAACCCATCACTCCACTTCCTCATCCTGGTCATTTATAAAATCACAAAGAGTAGGGGTCCCAGAACAGATCCCTGAGGCACACCACCAGTCACTGGCCTCCACGCAGAATATGACCTGTCTACAACCACTCTTTGACTCTGTGGCCAAGCCAGTTCTGGATCCACAAAGCAATGTCCCCTTGGATCCCACACCTTCTTACTTTCTCAATAAGCCTTGCTTGGGGTACCTTGTCAAGTACAGGGCTACGGTAGGAAACTTTGTCACATGATGTGAGCAGAATTATCCGCAGCTTAATGTGAAAAATGCTAAGGAGCTGGTGGTAGATCTGAGGAGAGCTAAGATACCGGTGACCCCTGTTTCCATCCAGGGGGTCAGTGTGGACATGGTGGAGGATTACAAATACCTGGGGATACGAATTGACAATAAACTGGACTGGTCAAAGAACACTGAGGCTGTCTACAAGAAGGGGCAGAGCCGTCTCTATTTCCTGAGGAGACTAAGGTCCTTTAACATCTGTCGGACGATGCTGAGGATTTTCTACGAGTCTGTGGTGGCCAGTGCTATCATGTTTGCTGTTGTGTGCTGGGGCAGCAGGCTGAGGGTAGCAGACACCAACAGAATCAATAAATTCATTCGTAAGGTCAGTGATGTTGTGGGGATGGAACTGGACTCTCTGATGGTGGTGTCTGAAAAGAGGATGCTGTCCAAGTTGCATGCCATCTTGGACAATGTCTCCCATCCACTACATAATGTACTGGTTGGGCACAGGAGTACATTCAGTCAGAAACTCATTCCACCAAGATGCAACACAGAGCGTCATAGGAAGTCATTCCTGCCTGTGGCCATCAAACTTTACAACTCCTGCCTTGGAGGGCCAGACACCCTGAGCCAATAGGCTGGTCCTGGACTTATTTCCTGGCACAATTTACATATTACTATTTAACGATTTATGGTTTTATTACTATTTATTATTTATGGTGCAACTGTAACGAAAACCAATTTCCCCCGGAATCAATAAAGTATGACTATGACTAAATGCCTTGCTAAAATCCATATACACTACATCTATGACTCATCTCATGAACATCAAAAGCACAGAGTGCAACACATCACTTGCATGACCAACCAACCCCAGGATGTGCTGGGGCAGCCCACAACTGCCACCACACATTCTGTGCCAACATACCATGCCCATGATGTTCAACACAGCACAGAACAACACGAGCAGCATAAACAACAATGGCAGGACAAGCCCCCATCTCACCCCCTCACACATACACAAACACACAGGCCTCCAGCCCCAGGATAGGCCATACTGTTCAATCGTCTTAAAACCTGGGTAGAAGCCTGTTGGTACGAGCTTCTAGGCTTTTGAATCTTCTCCCTTGTATAAGATGATGAGAGGTATTGATCGTGTGGATAGTCAGAGGCTTTTTCCGGGGCTGAAATGGCTAACACGAGAGGGCATAGTTTTAAGGTGCTTGGAAGTAGGTACAGAGGAGATGTCAGGGGTAAGTTTTTTTATGCAGAGAGTGGTGAGTGCATGGAATGGGCTGCCGGTGACGGTAGTGGAGACAGAAATGATAGGGTCTTTCAGAGACTCCTGAATAGGTACATGGAGCTCAGAAAAAAGAGGGCTATGGGTAACCCTAGGTAATTTCGAAAGTAAGTACATGTTTGGCACAGCACTGCGGGCCAAAGGGCCTGTATCGTACTGTAGGTTTTCCATGTTTCTGCCTGTTCTGTGTGGGTGGGAAGTAAAGAAAGAATGTCTGTGGAGGGTGGAGCTTTTGATTATGCTGAATAGTATGGATAGTGTTCACGGAGGGAAGTTGGTTTCTGTGATGTGCAGAGATCTGGGGAGCAGTGGCGCGATCTGTTTGAGACACTTTGGTGCACAACCGGATCCGTGGCTGCGGCGTGCGACCATCGACACAGCGCTGAACTGACTGACTCAGTGGTGGTGGCCGCGGGCGTTGGCTCCTGGAGCAGCTTCACTCGCCTTGGCGGCCCATGGCTGTGGACTCACTTTCGGGGACTTTGCAGTTTGATGTTTAATGTGTGTTATTTGTTTGCTTTTTGTTGTTTGGGTGATTTGTTCCCCCCACCCCCACACACATTTAATAGTCTTGTTGTGAGGGAGTTTTTCTTTAAATGAGTTCTATGGTGTTCCTTTGTTTTGTGGCTGCCAGCAAGAAGACGAATTGCAAGGTCACATACTTGAATTTGAAAACTCTGATGCCATACATCTAGATTAGGACATCTGGTGACAGAGGACAGCTTTAAGGAGACAGAAAGAGAGCAGGGAGGGAATTAGAAAAGTTACGGTTCCATCTGCTGAAGTTGTGGCTGCCATTGGAGGTGAAATTAAATATGTGGATGAAACAGGCCAGAGTTAATGGAGGACAGCGATCTGAAGTGACAGGACAAGGAGATTTCAGAGAGGGAGCGGTGAGGCCAAAGAGAGGTCAGAACACACCGCGAATTAAAAAGACCAACTGTAATAGACTGCTTAGCTGAAGAACTATCTGCCAGTTCTTTATTGAATTAAACAAGAATATGGACCTTCATGTGCAAGTTATCTGGGCCATTGCTACAGAGCTATTGTAACCCAGTTCTCCCTTCACCATTTCAAAATGAAGACAACTGGAAAAGGAAAATGGGCAAAGCTCAGATTCCAAACGCAAGAGATTCTGCAGGTGCCATAAATCTTGAGCTGCACACACAAACTGCTGGAGGAACTCAGCAAGTCAGGCAGCATCTATCATGGATGCTGACAAAACTCAGATTCTTCCCTATTCTAATCCACGTTTCCATAGAAACGAGGTGACCATGGAAAAGATCACCATGGTCACTGCTGCCCAGGTGGAGGAAGACTCACTAGTCTGGCTACACAATCTCGTTGGTTTTATTAGCCACTCGTTAACTGATTCCGTTAATCAACAGAGGTCCATTTAAGGTACAGCTGTACAAAGCTGCACCAACTTGCGTGCAGAAAGGAGCTGAACAGCTGCTATGTTTCACTGTCCTGCACTACATATGGTCACAAAACTCCATGGCTATATCTGAGACACTCTGCTCTGACAGGTGCTGGAAATGAGAGACGAGCGAGCCGTCAGTAGAAGTGATGGATGCAGCCTTGATTAAGAGAAATTTGGATAAGTACAGGGTGGGAGGGGTATGGAGGGGTATGGTCCGGGTGCTGGTTGATGGGACCAGGCAGAATAACTGTTCGGCATATACCAAGTGGGCTGAAAAACCTGTTTCTGTGCTGCAGTGACAAATTTCTATTGGTGCGTGGAGGAGACTATAGCAACCGGTTGCATCATGGCCTGGTATGGGAACACCAATGCACTTCAACGGAAAAGCCTGCAAAAAGTAGTGGACACAGCCCAGTCCATCCCAGGAAAAGCTCTTCCCAACATTAAGCGCATATACACAGACCGCTGCCACAAGAGAACATCATCCACCATATAGACCACAAGACCGCAAGATAAAGCAGCAGAATTAGGCGATTTGGCCCATCAAGTCTGCTCCGCCATTTCATCATGGCTGATCCATTTTCCCTCTCAGTCCCAGTCTCCTGCCTTCTCCCCGCATCCCTTCATGCCCTGACTAATCAAGAATCTATCAACCTCTTATATATATATATATACACATATACACACCCACCCAATGACTTGGCCTGCACAGCCACCTGTGATAACAAATTCCACAGATTCACCACTCTCTGGCTGAAGAATTTCCTCCTCATCTCCATTCTAAATGGGCATCCATCTATTCTGGTTATGGACTCTCCCACCATAGGAACCACCCACTCTTTTGAGGCCTTTGAACATGCAATAGGTTTCAATGACATCCCCCCCCCCACCCAATTCTTCTGAATTCTAGCGAGTACAGGCCCAGAGCCATCAAACACTCCTCAATCACAGAATAATTTACGTGAACCTCCTTTGAACCCTAACGTCAGCACATCCTTTCTTAGATAAGGGACCCAAAACTGCTCACAATACTCAGTGATACCTCACCAGTGCCTTATAAAACCTCAGCATTACATCCTTGTTTTTATATTCTAGTCCTCTCGAAATGAATGCTAACATTGCGCTTGCCTTCCCCAGCACAAACTCAGACTGCAAATTAATCTTAGGGAATCTCGCCCAAGGACTCTCAAGTCCTTCATCAAGGACCCCCACCACCCAGGTCATGCTCTCTTCACACAGCTGCCGTCAGGAAGAAGGTACAGGAGCCTCATCCCACACTACCAGCAGGATCAGGAGCCGTTATTACCCCCTCAACCACAAGGCTTTCGAACCAGAGGGGATGTTTTCACGCATCCCAACACTGACTTGAATCCACAACCTATAGACTCACTCTTAAGGTCTCTGCAACTCATGTGCTTGATATTTATTATTTATTTATTTGTTATCATTACTTTTTTCTCTATTTTGTGCTTGCACAGTTTGTCATATTTTGCACATTGGTTGTCCGTATTGGATTCGGAACAGACTCAATGGGCTAAATGGCCTAATTCTGCTCCTATCTCATGATAGTGTGTGTTTTCATTAAATCTATTGTGTCTCTTTGTATTCTACTGTAAATGCCTACAAGAAAAAGAATCTCAGGGTAGTGCATGGTGAGTTATATATACTTGACAATAAATTTACTTTGAACTTTTTATAGAGCTGTATGATTCAGCATGACAGCTTTCTACTACCTGGACATTTTGCTGTGGGGAGTCAGGGGTGATGTGGAGGCGGTGGGGGGGAGAGAAAAACAATCTGTCCACCCAGGAGAAACACAGGAGAGGCTGATTTTTCCACTTTGACCTGTGCAAGTGTGTTGAATAGAAATGGTTCCCAAAAGGTGTCCTTGCTCGGAGGTAAAAGTTCGGGGAGCTGAACCATTGTAAATCAATTGAAACCATTTGATCTCCAGTTTCCACATTATACCACAGACATTATTCACTACAATTACCTCTGATAGGTGATTGACAAAAGGCAGAAAAGCCTCCAAAATATCCCTTGGATGACTTGCTGAGACTGGCGGCCTCGAGAGAACAGTTGAGAGAAAGCTGGGCCAACACTCCCAGCAGAACTGTCAGATCCCTTATGCCTGAATCCTGGGAATGAAGCATGGCTTTGTAACCCTTTTAGTAATAAAGCTGAAATGACAGGGGTCCAGAACCAATGCCTCAGCAAGTCTATCGCCAGATTCACTGACCTACATAGGCAGGCAGGCGAGGAGTCTCCGTCCGTCTGACTGGGTTAAGGTCGTCGATCGCAGCTGTGGCATGAATTAGATGGAGGAGGGGAAAACGCATCATAAACAGCTTCTTCTCCTGAATACAGCCTCACTTGAACACTGGAAACTTGTGACCCCAGAACAATACAGTCAACACCTCACACACATCACATATGCCACAGTGTATATCAAGCTTCTTGATAGCCCCACTTCATCTTCCTGACACCAAGTCAGGTCACAGCACACAAGTTGGGAATGACTGGCCTTGAGATCTTGCTTCAGGACAACCAGAGGACTGATTAGTGTTTTTGATGTGGCTCCCTCGGTTTCCAGGCCCCAATAACTTGCTTTAACTGACAGGCAGCACTCTTGTAAATTTCTACAGGTGTACCATGGAGAGCATTCTAACTGGCTGTACAGTATCACCGTTTGGTGTGGGGGCAAGGTGACTGCACAGGATCGAAACAAGCTGCAGAGAGTTGTAAACCTAGTCAACTCCTTCATTGCCACTAGCCTCTGTAGTATCCAGGACATCTTCAAGGAGCGATGCCTCAGAAAGGCAACACCAATCATTAAGGACCCCCATCAACCAGGACATGCCCTCTTCTTATTGTTACCATCATCAGTGAGGAGGTACAGAAGCCTGAAGGCACACACTCATCGATTCAGGAACAGTTTCTTCCTATCTGCCATCAGATTTCTGAATGGATATTAAATCCATGAACAGTACCTCTCGACTTTTTAATTTCTAATTTTGCACTAATTATTTAATTTAAATAAATATATATATACACACACCGTAATTCACATTTTTTCTCTATCATTACATATTTCATTGTGCTGCTGCTGCAAAGACAACAAATTTCATGACATATGCCAGTAATATTAAACCTGATTCTGATGCTTACTGCGGCTTCAAGTCCCATCCCAGTGCTTCAGCACCAAGGTACGAACTGCTTTCCATGGACAGAATGGTAGTCATAGAGCACTGAACACAGAAACGGGCCCTTTGGCCCATCTAGTCTGTGCTGACCCATTATTCTGCCTAGTCCCATCAACCCACACCCGGACCATAGCCCTCCATACCCCTTCCATCTATGTACGTCCAAGTTTCTCTTAGAGCCTTGACTAACCGATATAGATGCACAGTGAAGAGTTTCCTGGCTGGTTGCATCACGATCTGGTATGGAAACATCAATGCCCAAGATCAGAAAAGCCTCCAAAGAGTAATGGATACAGCCCAATCTATCACCGGAAAAGCCCTCTCCACCATTGAACACATCCATAAGGAACACTGCAACACAAGAAAGCACCACTCATCACCAAGAACCCGCACCATCTAGGCCGTGCTATCTTCTCACTGCTGCAACTCTCACACCTCTAGGTTCAAGAACAATTATTATTATTCAGCCATCAGGATCTTGAACCAATGTGCATGACTTCACTCAACACTGAACTGATTCCACAACCTATGGACTCACTTTCAAGAAATTTACAACTCATGTTCTCAGTGACCCAACTGAATTGGTCCACCTGAAGATCAATGTGGTCATCTATGCATGGAGCCAAAATAGATCTTAAATGGATTTTTTGCATCTGTATTTACTAAGGAGACAGACACAGAGACTAAGGAACTGAGGCAAAACAGTAGTGAGGAGATGGACTATATCCAGTTTACAAAGACGAGGTGCTTGCTGTCTAGGATGGATAAATCCCCAGGGCCTGACAAGTTGTCCCCTCAGACCTTGTGGGAGGCTAGTGCAGAAATTGTAGGGGGCCTAGCAGAGGTATCTAAAACATCCTTAACTATAGGTGAAATGCCAGAGGTCTGGAGGGTAGCTAATGTTGTTCCATTGTTCAAGAAAAGCCTGGGAAATTATAGCCAGTGATCCTGATGTCAGTAGTGGATAAATTATTGGAAGGAATTCAAAGGGACAGGATACATAAATATTTGGATAGATAGGGCCGGATTAGGGGAGCCGACAAGAATTTGTGTGGGAGCTATTGTCTAACCAATCCTATGCACTTTCTCGAGGTTACCAGGGAAATTAATTAAGGAAAGGCAATGGATGTTCTCTATATGGACTTTAACAACTGATGAAGGTAAGGAAAGCCAATGGATTCTGTTTATTTGGACAAGGCAATTGACAAAGTCCCATAAGGGAGGCTGGTCAAGCAGGTTCTGTCACTTGGCATTCAGGATGAGGTAGTAAATTGGATTTGACATCAGCTTCATGGGAGAAGCCAGAGAACTGTATTAGATGGTTTCTTCTTTGACTAAAAAACTGTTGACTAGTGATGTGTCACAGGGATCAATGCTGGGTCCATTGTTTGTCACGTCATGGTAATATGATAAACTGCATCAGGAAATTTGCAGATAACTCCAAGATTGAGCCCCGGTCAAACTAGTTCCATTTGCTAGCGTTTGGAGGATCACCTTCTAAACATTTCCAATCCATGAATCCATCCAATCGACATTTAAAAAACTGTAAGTGTACATGCCCCAGCCACTTCTGGAAGCTCATTACACATAGGTACCACCCTTTGTATAAAATGATTGCTGCTCAAGTTCCCATTAAATCTTTCCCTCTCACCTGCAGGGCAGAGACGGTAAACCTAAATTGGTATCAAGACAACATCCTTTTCCTCAGTGCCAGCAAAACAAGAGTTGGTCTTTGACTTCGGGAAGCGAGTTCAGCAGAGAACCCCGTCTGTAGCAGTGGCGCTGAGGTGAAGATGGTTAAAAAGCTTCATGTTCCTAGGTGTACACATCACCAAAAACCTGTCCATGCTCGACCACAAACACCACCACCAAGAACGCACATAGCACCTTCATTTCCTCAGAACGCTAAGAAAGTTTAGCATGTCCCCATTGACCCTCACCATTTTGTTTGATGTACCACAGAAAAATCCTATCCAGATACATCACAGTTTGATACAGCAACTGCTCTACCAAAGACCACAAGAAATTGTGAAGAGTTGTGGACACAGTTCAGCGCATAACAGAACTAGCCTCTCCTTCATGGACTGTCTACACTGCTTGCTACCTCAGGAAAGTAGCCAATGTAATCAAAGACCCCATCCATCCTGGGTATTTTCACTTTCCCTCCCCCTTCCATTTGGGCAGAAGATACAAAAGCTTTTCAAAAAAAAAAACTGCACTATGAGGCTCAAGTTACTGTCCATTATGCCTTTCCCATTTGGGGCAGCAATGAAGGTCCTCCATCTCCTTCTGTCCACACTGTCATGAACAGATAAAGGAGGATTCCCTTACTGCGGCTTCTGTAACTTTTATTTTGACCTATCAGGGTTGTTACCCCTGAGCTGAACCCCAGAACCTGGAGGACAGGTGGACCACTCTTAGTCTGGCCTCTAGCCTTTGACCTGTTTGGCATAGGTGATCCTATCAAGAGCCAAAGCACAAAGCCCAAAGCCCTGACTCTGGCCAGCATAGCTCTCTGGGTCACTGAGGCACATAAACCTCCAAACCATACGACAAGGTTGTGGTCCTCTTGGAGGTACCAGAGTCTAGGACAGGTTTAACCCCACCACAATGAAGATGAGCTCTTGACCTCACAACCTAACTCACACAGTCCTTGTACTTTGTTGACTTGCACTGTAACTGGAACACGATATTCTGCAGGTGTATTGATGAGATGAAATTATTTGCATGGTTGACATGCAAAACAAAAGCTTTTCACTATCTCAGTACGTGACAATAATAAACGATGTACCATGCACCTCCTGAGAATTAACAAACCACCATCGTCCTCTCTCCACTATCACCACCATTTGCATTAGACAATCCCGAAGCACAGAACCAGGCCCTTCAGCCCAAATGCTCTGTGACATCCAAGATGCCCCATCGAAGCTCATCCCTTTTCCAGTGTTTGGCACATAACTCCTTACACCTTTATGATCCATATACCTGCCCAGCTGTCTTTAGATCTTGTTCTTTTATACCTGCCTATAAAACTTCCTCTGGCATTTCATTCCACATAAAAAAAATGTTGTGTACAGATTTTGCCACTGAAGTTCCGATTAAGCCTTTCCTCTCGTACCTTAAAACTGTGCCCTCTGATCTCCTCGACTCTGGCAAAACGACACTCTGTCTATAACCCCCCCACCCATCATTACCATGTGCGCCCCCAACACCCTCTTGGCCCCCTGTACCCCCTATCACAGATACCCTTTGCCCCCTGTGGCCCCCTATCACAGGCATCCTCTTTGCCCCCCTGTAGCCCCTATCACACACACACTCATTGCTCCCTGCAGTCTCACATCTTTTCTCAACTTAAAAAAAAAGCTTAGGTACTACCTCATCCGGTTCTGACAAAGGTCAGCAACCTGAAACATTAACTGTCTCTCTCTCCCCCCACAAGTGCTGTCTGATCTACAGCAAATTTGCATCATTTTCCAACTTTATTTCAGGGTGCCATACCTTGGGAAAGACAAAGCCTTAGATGGAGGGTACATAATTACAGGCTGCATCCTCTGGAATGTGGAAGAAAATGGAATGATTTAATCAGCTGGAGAACAGATAAAGTCAATTCAGATAATTGCCAACAAGGCCACTATAACTCATCAATTAAGTGATATAAGGAGCTTTCAACAGTGCTATCAATAATCTCATTAATAGTTCAATGGTCCCATTTAATAACAGAGAATGTAGACAATATACAACCTGAAATTCTTACTCTTTACAGATATCCGTGAAAATAGAGAAAAACCCAAAGAATGAATGACAGAAAAACATTAGAACCCTAAAGTCCTCCTCCCCGCCCCCACACAAAAACAGTAGCAAAAGCATCAACACTTCCCCTCCTCCCTCCCTCCCTCCCTCCCCTTACTCCAGCAG
This sequence comes from Mobula hypostoma, assembly GCF_963921235.1. Taxonomy (NCBI): domain Eukaryota; kingdom Metazoa; phylum Chordata; class Chondrichthyes; order Myliobatiformes; family Myliobatidae; genus Mobula; species Mobula hypostoma. The sequence continues at coordinate 3,420,189 of NC_086109.1, read as the reverse complement.
AAGCCCCCCCTTAACCAATTTCCCCCAGGATCAATAAAGTATGACTATGACTATGACTATCCACCGAACAATAGCAATCCCCCAGAGGCCACGATCTAGAGTTCATGAGAAACTACTGTGCATCCAAATATTTCAATATCTCAATAGGCCATCTCCCTCACTAATGAGGGAGGGAGAGAGACAGAGAGAGAGAGAGATTGTTCCTTCTTTATTACTGATTCCCAGTTCTGGATTTTCCAGGACCACTCGGCTCCAGATCTCATTTTTATCTTTGGTCCAAACATGGACACAAGGGCTAAATTCTAGGGGTGAGTTGAGGATCGTTGACCTTGGAACAAGGTAACGTTTAAAGGAGTGTGGCACCCAGGAGCCCTGTAATGACTGACATCCATGGGGATTGAGGGGAAAACTGTCCTCGCAGTTAAAGGAAGGTGGGAGTTAATCATTCCAACCTTAGGACATCTCAACATACGCTCCATGGGGTGGTGTCCATGCTGCTTCAGTGACCTCCCTTCCATCAGGTAGGAAGGGAGGACTTTTTCCACAACTTGTGACGAAACCACTGAACACTCTTTGGCAAGCAAAGCAATCCACACCCCGGCACACAACAAGGTCTGGAGCACGTCCACCCATGATTTGAATCCAGGTGCCAGACAACAGCCATCTCCAACAAGCCTTTGTAATGAAACGGATGGCATGCAAAACAAAGATTTCCACTGTATCTAGGAATATAATGTACGACAATAATAAACCAAGTTATCAATTTAATTTACCCTCCACCACTTACAAACTATGAACGCAGTTACTGATCAAAGAACTCAAAATGCACAAGAGAAAGCCATGAATTCCAGCATGGCACAACACAGTGACCGCAGGAATACCACCACCTGCAGGTTCCCCTCCATCCGGACAGGAATATATCACCACCCCTTCACTGTGTTGGGTTTACATCTTGTACCTCACTACACGTTGGAGAGCTCCTCCACCACTTGGCGTGCAGTAGTTCAAGGGAACATCTTACCACCACCTTCTCAAGAACAAAACGATCTGGGTAATACATACTGGTCTTGCAGTGACACACCAATACTTACACTGTTTTACCTTTAGGGCTAAGGCCAGGGGTTCCCAATCTTTTGTATGCCATGGAACAATACCATTAAGCCTGTGGACCCCAGGTTGGGAACAGCTGGATTAAGGGAATTTGATCATTCGGATAGAGAATCTTCTTCTAATTGTCACGGGGCAGGACGAGAGAACAGAAATCTAAATATTAGAACAAGGTTTCTGGGGTGCATTGAACCAGAGAGTAGAAGAAATTTGAAACTCTCTTTAGCTAATTGTTAATTTTAAGTTGGCATCAAAGATATTTGGTGTGAGAGAAAATAGAACAAGCCTGGTGTCTGGATTTAAGCCTTGGAGCTGAGGTGATTAGTTTAAGGATGGTTTGACTTGGTTTGAAGGACTGTACTCGCTTCCAATATCCTAATCATAGAGTCATGTAACATTACAGCACAAAAACAGGCCATTTGGCCCACCTAGTCCATACTGAACTAATAGCTTGCCTTGTCCCATTGACCTGACCATAACCATCTATAACGCCTCACATCTGTCGTACCAATTCAAATTTCTCTTAAATGTTGAAATCAAAGTCACACTAGTCCACCCAGTTTGTAGTCAGGATGAGCAATACAATCGTCCAAGATAGAATGAAGTCCAAAATAAATTAAAGAAGCAACACTCTTACAATAACGACCTCAAGTATCCATAGAGAACAAATTTGGCTGAAAAGCTGATTTACAAGGTTTCCATACCAATGCCTTCTGTGTATAGCAATGTACATATATCACACTGCAATGTACAGCAATGTATGTATATCACCCTGCAATGTACAGCAATGAACATATATCACACTGCAATGGACAGAATGTATGTATATCACACTGCAATGTACAGCAATGCATGTATATCACATTGCAGTGTACAGCAATGTATGTATATCATGCTGTAACAAATAGATTTTTACAGCATTATCTCTAACTTGCTCCACTCATTGTTAGGTTGCACTGTTGACAGCTATTGTCTGTGCAATATCCAAAACTATGAATTGATGTCTATGGCCAGCTGTTATTCCATGATGAGGCCACCCTCTGGGTGGAGGAGCAACAGTTTATATTCCGTCTGGTTAGCCTCCAACCTGGTGGCATGAATATCAATTTCTCCTTCTGGTAAAAAACTATTTCCCTCCGCCTCCCCTCTTCTTCTGTTCCCCACTCTGGCCTCTTATCTCTTCTCACCTGCTAACACCTCCCCCCGGTTCCCCTCCTCCTTCCCTTTCTCCTATTGTCCACTTTTCTCTCCTATTAGATCCCTTCCTCGTCCGCCATTTACCCTTCCTACCCACCTGGCTCCACCTGTCAACTACTAGCTTGTCCTCCTTCCTCTCCCCCCACCTTTTTATTCCGGCATCATCCCCCCGCTTCCTTTACAGTCCCAAAGAAGGGTCTCGGCCCAAAATGCCGACTGTTTATTCGTTTCCAAGGAAGCTGCCTGACCTAAGCTCCACCAGCACTTTGTGTGTGTTGCTCTGGATTTCCATCATCGGCAGATTTTCTCAAGTGCATGATTTTATTGTTTCTCATCAGCCGTTCCCTGGAGCAGGGAGGCAGAGACAGAGTTTAACACTTCACCTGGTTCTGTCTGTGTGTGAGATCTCCCAGCTGTCAGTGCCCAGAGGCACGCTGGCGCTCTGCAGCCTACAGCAGGTCCTTTCAGGACCGGCAGTAATTCACAGCATCTTTTCATGCATAAAGCTGAAAAATGGAACTCAGTGCCCAGATGGTTAAGTTCCGCAAGGGCTCTATTCCTCTTGGGCACAGATACAAGGAGTTTTGTTAATTAAAAGCAGAGTTAAATCAGCTGCTGGGAAAGAGAAACAGTTCCTGCAGAAAGGAAGCGAGAGACTGGAGTCTGCTGTCAGAGTGTGCTCAGTGCCAGAACAAACAACTGCAACTCTGCTTATTGAATCATGCCGTGAATGGAGGTTGATAAACACCAGCTCACCTTTCTTCAGAGCTCTGGACAGTTACACCAACAAACCCTTCCACTGGATTCGTTGCTATTGCATCACTTCTGGTACGGGGGTGGGGGGAGCCTCGGCACAGGATCGAAATAAGCTGCGGAAAGTTCTAAACTCAGTCAGCTTCATCATGGGCACTTGCCTCCCCCACACCCCGGAATCCAGGACTTCTTCAAAGAGCGATACCTCAAAATGCGGCATCCATCATTAAGGATTCCTATCAGCCGGGACATTCTCTCTTCTCATCAGGAGGAGGTACAGAAGCCTGAAGGCACACACTCAATGATTCAGGAACAACTTCTTCCCCTCTGCCATCTGAGGTCTGAATGGAGAGTGAACCCATGAACCCTACCTCACGACTGTCTTATTTCCATTTTTTTGCACTACTTATTCAGTTTACCTATTTAATATACATTCTCATACTGTAATTCAGATTTTGTTTTCTCTATTATTATAGCATTGCACTGCTGCCGTAAAGTTAACAAATTCTACGGCACGTGCCAGTGATATTAAAGCTAATTCTGGTTCCGATTTGGCAGTGATAGCAAACCTGATTCTGATTTTGATTTCGTTCATTTTAGTTAACCTACAACGGGAGAGACTTAAAATGTTCCACTTCTAGGATTGGCACCACTCTCTGAGTATGCTATAAAGCGCAAATCCATCGGCATACGCACCAGTCCCCAATTGAAGGAGATTTCAACTGTGCTTACTAAGCTGTGGAACATCTAGTTGGCTCATTAACCTGGTTACTTCTTCCACTGCAGCTCTAAAGCCATTTTCGACTTAGCTTCCTTCTTAAACTCACAGTTTAGAAATGTCGCTCAGTACAGCTTCGAGTTTAACTTAACCTACCAGAAGGTCAAGTTGTGACAAGATTATGTTGATTTTTCACTAAACCCCAACTGCAAATCCTGACTGTCACTGGCGTGTCACCTGGCTGTAAAGAAAGGAAGAAAGCAGTGTAACTGCTCGTGACGGGGCATCTTATCAGCTGCTTTCTAACCGGTCAATCGGATTAACATAATCGTGTTGCTGAATGTCAATTTAAATTATTTTGGAGTTTTTGAACACAAAATATTGATTTTAAAAAATCCCCCCGGGACTATCTGACAGAGAAGCACTGTTTGGAGAATCGGGTGGGGGAATTTCAGTTCAAGTTCAAGATGTGTATTAAAAATTATTTTGTTTAACTTAAAGACTCTAAAACTACATAATGCACAAGTCCCATATGGCAGAATCTACGTCAACACAATGTATCAATTACAGGGGACAAGAGCCTTAGGAGTCTCACCACCAGGTTGAAGAACAGTTACTACCCCTCAACCACCAGGCTTTTGAACAAAAGGGGGTAACTACACTCACTTGCCCATCCATTGAGATGTTTCCACAACCAACTCTTACTTTAAGGACACTTTATCTTGTTATTTCATGTTCTTGTTATTTATTGCTATTTATTTATATTTGTATTTGCACAGTTTGTTATCTTTTCAACTCTAGTTGATCTTTAGTTACTTTTCTATAGATTTGCTGAGTATGCCTGCAGGAAAATGAAACTCAGGGTTGTAAACAGTGACATATGTGTATGCTGATAATAAAACTTACTTTTACCTTTGAACTTTGAGTGGACTAAACAATCAACCTCCATAAGCACTCTGGACCACAAAGGCAGTATCTACATTAACTCAATCCATCCTCCCATCAATTTCAAAGTGGTCCGAACAACATCCGAGGTTAGCATTGTGGACTGCAGATCAATCTAGTTTTCATCTGCAGACTGTCCTTGGAAGCCACATCCAGGACATTTCTCATTGAAAAGTTCTTGCATCAATGACTTTGTAAGTTTGAGCATCAAATCTATAATAAAATGTTAGCTGTTCACTCAACCAGAAGTAAGTAAATTCTCTCTGGTGAAAAGCGCAGGAAACACAGCCACCTTGAAGAAGAAGTCTTTAAAAGCAGTAGAAGCATCAGGAAACTGAGCCATGTTCATAAACCTATGCATTCTTATCCACAAGCACACATTTTCATTTATATAGCTCCCCACATATCAACAAATCCCAGAGCTTTCAGGACCTACTCACTCCCTTTGAACAGTGACTTACAGGCGACCACAACAGCTGGATTATACACAGGAAAGTCCTCTAAGCAGAATTGAATTAACAAGTAGTTGAGCTATTTTTGGCTTCAGTTGAAAGGACAGATATTGGTGAAGGTAACGGGGAGCCTCGTTACTCCTCACACAGTGCCATGGGAACCTGCATGCAGACCTCGGTTTAATGTCTCACCTAAAGGACGGCACTTCTGCCAGTGAAATGTTCCCTCAGCACAGCTCAGATGTGTCAGCCAAGATGATGCACAGGTCCTGAGGTGTGAGACTAGAACCCATAACCAACAGAAGGCGAGAGCGCCAGACACGAAGCAAAGCCAAATCTGCTAACAATACAACTTGATTTTGTGCATTTGTCAAAAATAATACAGCAATTCCTCAACATTCAGTACATTCTTTACTCCAAGGTCATTGTATGTTTGGAAATGTTATGTTTCATAACTTCAAAACATTAAGCTAATTCAAAAGAAGACACGGAAGTCCAAAATGTGGGTCTAACTTTGAGTTTACTTTAAGCTAGGTTCGCTCGTATTATGTGGTAGCATGACAATGTATGCAATTAACATTTCTACATATAACCCATAATTAATTATTTAAATGAACAAGAAAGCTGAATCAATGTATATACAAAATCACTCAAATATTAAATACACATCAGCAAAGTTCAGAGCTTAAAGTGTCATACAACATGGAAATAGGGTCTTCAGCCCAGATGGTCCTTGTCAACCAAGATGCCTCATCTGAGCTCATCCTACTTACCAGTGTTCAGCCCAAAACCTTCTGAATCTTTCTGATCCATGTACCTGTGCAATATAATGCAGCACTGCGGCAAAGTCTTATCTACATATACATAGCCAAGGTGCCTGAGACTTTGGACAGTACAGTAGTAATTTTCTGTATTGCACTGTACTTCTACTGCAAAAAAACCAAATTTCATGACCTATGTCAGTGACTACCCACCCACCCTGGCACTCCTTCTCTGCCACCTGTCCCACACTCCTCCCACGGCGCTCCACCTTCGCCATTCACATCTCTTGCTCCTGCCAGATTTACAAACTCGCTCTCCGCTCCACGTTGACAAATACAGTACTGTGCAAAAGTCTTAGGTTCCCTAGTTAAGATGTGTCTAAGGCTTTTGCAAAGTACTGCATGTAACAGCAGAATGTGTTAGAAACTTCTAGCAAGTCAGGCTGGATTGTCATCAAAGAAACATAAAACGTTAAAAATTTCTCCCTCCACAAAAGCAGCCTGACCTGCTGAGTGTTTCCAACATCTTTTACATTTGTACATGTTCACAGTGTTGCCCATCATAGGAAGAATGGTGAGGTTTTGGAGAGGGTGCAGAAGAGGTTTACCAGGATATTGCCTGGATTAAAGGGAATGCGCTATAACAAGAGGTTGGACAAACTTGGGTTGGTTTCTCGGGAGAGCTGGAGACTGAAGGGAGATCTGATAGACGTTTATAAGGTTATGAAAGTCATTGACAGAGTAGACAGACTGTATCTTTTTCCCAGGCTTGCCCAGAGGGCAAGCATTTAAGGTAAAAGGGGGAAAATTTCAAAATTTCGAAGTTTAAGGGGAACATGAGAGGAAAGACCTTCATTCAAAGGGTCATAAGAATATGCGAGATCGATTTCAACATTTAAGCGAACATAGATGGTCGGAGGATGAAGGGCTGTGGTCTCGGTGCAGGTCGATGGGAGTAGACAGTTTAAATAATTTCAGCATGGACTAGATGGGCTGAAAGGCCAGTTCCTGTGCTGTACTTTTCGATAACTCTATGAGATATAAGAATCAAGTTTTATTGCACAGAGAGTGGTGGCTGTCTAGAATGTGCTGCCTGGGGTGGTGGTAGAAGCAAATATATTACAGATTGTTAAGAGACGTTTACATGAATGTGAGGAAATAGAAGGATATGGTCATTGTGTCGGCAGAAGGGATTAGTTTAGTTAGCCACTTGATTACTAATTTAATAGGTTTGGTACAACGTTTTGGGCCGAAGGTCCCCTTCCTGTGGGCTGTACTGTTCTAAGTTCTGTTTTTGTTTTTATTTCAGACTTCCAGCATTTGCAGTTCTTTCTTCAGGTTTCCAACAAAGGCTGATAATAGCAAGCAACATTTGCATCAAGCAAGTCCAAAGCAATGGCCTTGACATTCAATAATGTCATCATCAACTCCCCGATCATCACCGACCTAAAATCCATCTCGATCAGGCTACAAAAGGTGAGAATGCTCTCCACTCCCCTGGATGAGCATAAGGATGCAAAGCTGGACAACATCTGGAAGGAAGTCCCCAGCAACTGGCCATCATATCGCTTCAACCCAGGCCTCAAACTCTGCAGTAATGTACAAATCATCTTAAAATAAACCTGTTTCCGTCATCTGGAGAATTGTGATGATTTTTGAAAGGGTAGATGGGGAATGGGTGGAGACCATTTGGAATAGCAGATAGCATCCTATTCTCACCCTAAACATTTTCCTCAACTATTGCTGTACAGTTTGTCACTCAGAACCATTATATAGTTACATACAGTCCTTCAGTTACCTTTTCAGCACTTCCCAAACCCACTACCACCAAAGAAGTATCACACACCCACAACTGTTGACTTAGTGATCCGGAGGAAGGAACAGTGTCTAAAGTTTCCAAACTTGACAATGGTACAATAACTGGAAGGGCATGTTGTGATAAGGATATAGTGAGTTTGCAGTGGGATATAGATAGATTGAGTGGGCAAAAGAATGCCAAATGGAGATTAACATGGGGAAGTGTGAGGTCATGTACTTCAGTAAGGAGAAACTGAAGGCAGATTAATCTCTGATTGGAGGGAGACTGAAATCGAGGGAGCTTCAGGGTGATCTAAGTTTTCTTGTGCATGAATCACAAGTTGTAGAAAGTGAGCTGGCTTTTTCCACTGAGGCTGGGTGGGACTACAATTAGAGGTCACAGGTTAAAGGTGATAGGTGAAATGTTTAAGGGGAACATGAGGGGAAACCTCTTCACTTTGAGGGTGGTGAAACTGTTGTACGAAGTGCCAGTGCAAGTAGGATACAATTTCAATTTCAACGTTTAAGAGAAGTTTTGATAGGTACATGGATGGAGGTGGGGGGGGTGGGGTATGGAGGGCGATGGTCTGGGTGCAGGCATGAACTAGATGGACCTGTTTCTGTGCTGTAGTTTTCTACAGTTCTGTGTTAGCAGGAAGGTCCAACAAGAGGTTAAGAAGGTAAATAGCATGTTGGCATTCATTGTTAAGAGATTAGAGTTTTAAAATATGCATGTTTTGGTGTCCTATCATAGGAGATTAAACAATTTGGGACTGTATTCCTTAGAAAAATGATGGGCAACTTTATTCAAAGATGTTATATCTTAAGGGTTTCTGACAGGGTAAATGTTGAGACCTTTTTTCTAGGAGGACCAGTAATTAAAAATGTAGAAACTTCCTCTGCCAGAGGGTGGTGAATCTCTGGCACTGTCTGCCCCAGTGGGTAGTGGAAACTGGATCAGTACAAGTATTTAAAGTGAACATTTAAATATTTGACAGCTCAGGGAAAATGACACCGAGAAGAGGAGCCTAGAGCCGCAGAGATCAGCCGTGATCACATCGAATGGTGGGGTAAGGCAGAAAGTCTGATGGCCTACTCCTGCAAATGGGGTTGAGAGAATACAACAGCCAGGACTGAATAGTGGAGCAGACTCAATGGGCTGAATGGACTAGTTATGTTCCCATATCTTACAGTCTTTTGGCTCACTGCTAACTAGGACAAGGGCAGTTGGTCTGTGGTAATACCATCACCTGTAGTTTTCTCTCTGAGACTCGCACCTTCCAGAATGGAAGTAAGTCATCAATATTTCATTTCTACTGGGTCTACGTCAGGGGTTGGGGTATATGGGGTGTCAGGGAGGGGAAGCAGCTCTGGTGGGGGAGCATGTCACATCCTTTTCAGAGTGGTTTGTCCACCTTTGGTCCCCACCTGGCACTCAGCTCTCACCTATGGCTCCCCGTAGCTGTTTGCATGCGACAGCGGCCACACCCCGGGCAACGGCTTCAAGAAGCCGGCTAAACCAGGTGAGGGTAGCCAACGGGTCTCAAACCCTCGGTGAGATAGGGTGTTGTCTATCCCAGCACATGAAGACAGACTCCGGCGGATTGAGCGGACGAGACCAATGGAAGCTCCAACAGTCAAGAAGGAAGTCTCTGCAGGCGTCATGGAATGCATAGAGCACGACAAGACACCAAAGATGTCCTGGTCATCCACTGCACCTAATCCCATCTCCAGCTGTCTCGATTCTTGTTTTGCCACTGGATCCAGATGGGAATTGGGAAGAGAGAGTGAGGCTGACGCTGCGCAACTCTCCCTCATTTAAATCCCTACATTTATTTGGGACACTGTGCCACTTAATTGGGACAGAAGACTGTTGCCAAACAGTTTCTAACTAGCATCAGTCACATGCACTTGTGTGACCATTAGACACTACACTGTACTCAGAGTGAACAGTTCTTAAATAGCATCAGTTGTGCATGGTTGTGTTCAAAAAGCAGTGACTTATACCACTGATAGTTGGTAAGAAATAATCAGTAAGAAAATTCAGAACTCTTTTTTGCTCATTGCAGTTTCAAGCATTCAGGCTGAAGATGCCAGAAATGGCTGGGAATGAAAATGAAATGATTTCACTACCTCAACAAGTTAGGAACTATGAAGAATTTGAAGGAATAGACAATCATCTTAAATATTGCAATGGGCGATGTAAATCACTGAAAGTATTGTATGAAGGCAGTCCATTATCTGCATTGATTTTGTTCATTTACAGTCAATCAAAGAAGGAGGCAGCATGCACTGGATAAATTCCTCCATCAATAACTATAAAGAACTAATACACACTTTTATAGTATTGTAGTTGTATTGGTAGTGTTCTAATTTGTTCTGTATTTAATGTAAATACATAATTGGTACTCAGTTAAAAAGTTTGTTGTTTTATACTTTGTTAGCTATTTCCCTGAAACCAGCTTATTCAGGCAATTGCTTAATTGGACCAAAGTGTATTAGTCCCAATGTATCCCAATTAACCAGAATCCACTATATTGCTATTGGCGAATTCCGAGTCAAATCCGTTTTCCTGGTATCTGTAAATGTATCGAGCTGGAACATTGCTTCCTTCAGCTTTTAATATCACAAGTCTCCAGGAAATTAGCAGAGCTCACTCTGGTATGGCTGCCAGCCCGGGTCTGGGCAGCTGGGTCGAAGAGATGTGATCACCACCTCCAATTCTCACAGGATTTCCCACGCATTGCCATTAACACCTCCAACATTCTCATTCAGATTATCTTTCGTGTGACATTATCAGTTCAGATGTGTACTTGAGACTTTTAAATTTTTCCCCAAAAAAACCACCACTGAGCTTATTCTAACACCGTCATCTTTCTGACGTGCACGCTTTGGCTTCGGACCTGGCACTCATTTGAGCAGCTCAAAGCTCAGTGAAGTCACAACAAGGTCCGGTCTTCTCCCACATTTTCCCCTCTACCTTGCAGCGATTACCCAGTGAGCTGCTTGCAATCACAAAGCCCCCATCGTGGAGATGAGCTACAGACATCATCGCAGGGCCAATTCTCAAACAAGGCTGGTTGTAAACTCAGAGCACTGCCAACAAACAGCATTCTTTCTCAAAACATGCTTGTGTGGTATGAATTACAAGGTCAGAAACTGAACTTACTTTTAGCTAATAAAATATTCATTCAACGTCAGCAATGGAATTTGAACAGAATCAGAGGAAGTCTCCTCGTTCACAGTATTGATTAAACAATAAATGTTATTTGGAGCTTTTGGAAATAGTCCGGAGTCTGCTGCAGTGAAAATGGTTCTGTCCAACAGCTCCCCCAGAGGTTTGATTGTAGTGATTTCTCAAAATACGGATGACAATCACAGGCTTGTCTGTCTCTTCCAAAGCGTTCTCTCACAAAGTAGTCAGATTGGCCTTTATAATAATTAGCGTCAGTGGTCTCCGACAGTAAAGGAGCTAAATTCCTCGGGACCCCCTTTGCTGTAGCTTTTGTCCATGTCTCAACTCGCGAGAGGACGCATCATGCTTGGCTGCTATTGGCCCAGAGTCAAAACAAATCACCATGTAATCACCATGTGTCGACAAGTGAAAAATGTCCACCTGCACAGAGCACGGGGTGGGGAAGGGGGCTGCCCGCGGAATTATCCTGCTGCACGGAGCTCTCTCCAAGAAGAAGGGGTGATAATTGGATAGCTGGGAGGAGATGTCGTCTGCACCTGCTGTTACTGTCGGGGAGAGCTGGAGGTCTGCTCTCACTCAGTTTTGCATGTTGATTTGCAATAATGGGACCATTATTGTAAATATTCAACTCGTCAATAACATATAGGGTAGGAGCCAGGTATCTATTTATCGTCTGTCTGTATTGTATTTGCGTTGTGCATCCTCACTAAATTAATAAGCGAATATAGTCACAAAAACTAAAAAGTCTGCAGATGCTGGAAATCCAAAGGAAATCACACACAAAATGCTGGCGGAACTCAGCAGGCCAGGCAGCATCTACGGACATGAATAAACAGTTGACGTTTCGGTCCCCGACCCTTCATCAGGACTCCAAAGAAACCGGGAAGATGCCTGAATAAATTGGTGTGGGGAGGCGAAGGAGGCAAGCTGGAAGGTGATAGGTGAAGCCAGGTGGGTGGGAAAGGTCAAGGGCTGGAGAAGAAAGAATCTGATAGGAGAGGAGAGTTGTCAGTAGGAGAGGGGAACCCGGGGAAAGTAATAGGCCCGTGAGAAAAAGTCACCCGTATGGCTCTTTGGCTACATAGAGAAGACGAGTTGGCATCGCAGATTTTTTATTGACTTCGTCTTTGATCGTTCGTCCTTGTTTGAATTTGATCCAATTGCTTTTACATGAATTACGGAAGAGTGGAATGATTTTATTGTTGGTTTGTAATAAAGAATTAAAAGGTATTTTTCGATGAAATCCGGTTAATAACAGTGCAATACTCTCTTAGCCTCAGTGACTTTTAATTTGTTTTCAAGTAGTCACTACATATAGTATTTTAAAATGAGCCAATTCAATATCTTCTTTGCAGTGAATCGGTAATCAAATTCAGAGCAAAATGTAGAAAAAAACGTTATATTCCGACACTTAGCTAAAATGAACTTATTGTGGACTTCAGGAAGGGTAAGACGAGGGAACACAAACCTACCCTCACAGGGGGATCAGAAGTGGACAGAGTCAGCAATTTCATGTTCTTGGGTGTCATTAACCCCGAGGATCTAACATATCGGTGCAGTTACAAAGAAGATGGTTACAGCGGCTGCATTTCATCAGGAGTTTCAGGTTTGTCACCAAGGACATTAGCAGATATCCACAGATATACCATGGAGAGCATTCTAACTGGTTGCATCACCGTCTGCTACAGGGTGAGGGGACACAGCTACTGCACAGAATCGGAATAAGCTGCAAAGAGTTGTAAACTTAGGCAGCTCCATCATGGGCACTAGCCTCCGTAGTGTCCAGGACGTCTTCAAGGAGTGATACCTCAAAAAGGCAGCCTCCATCATGAAGGACCCCCATCACCCAGGCCATGCCCTCTTCTCATCGCTACCACCAGGAAGGCCTGAAGGCACACACTCAACGACTCATGAACAGTTTCTTCCCCTCTGGCACCCGATTTCTGAATAGACATTGAACCCATGAACACTTCCTCGCTACTTTTTAAAATTTATTTTCGGCACCACTTATTTAATTTAACTGTTCAGTATATATTCATGCTTTTATTAATGCGCGTTGCATTGTACTGACACCGCCAAGACAACAAATTTCACTATTAAACCTGATTCTGAAGGTGATTGCTCAGTTCTGTGAACATTACAATTCGCCTCGTCTCGCATCAGATGTTACCCACTGATGCTCAGTGCTGCCACACGGATCACTGTTAATAGTTTGGGGAGGGGAGGGAGGAAGAACTGAACATCAACCCCACGTACAGCAGCAGGTCTCCTCAAACAGGAGAGACACGAACACGCTCAGAATGGACATCGCTCTTCAATCCCTATTAGATGTAACGCCAGCTGCGCTTAGCCTCCTCACAAGTACAGTCAGGGACAGCTAAAACAGTTCCCCCTCCATCTCTGATGCTGGAAGTAAGGATCCGTGGCAGACATCCTTCAGGGCAGGGGTCCCCAAACTTAGTTATATACCAATGACCCAGGGGTCCTGCTTCAGGGTAATACCCGAGAGGTGATACGACTTCATCTCTCTGCTCACTCTTTGACATTTTGTGCCCTGGTCTTGCTTTTCAAACGGTTTCACGCTGCCTGGTTTGTCAGCCGAGCCTCCTAGAGCCCAAAACTAATCTCTTAACAAATGGTTGTACTTTTGGCTTTCTTCAACTGTGTCTGCGGCAGGCACAGAATTAGAAGTTCAATGGCCTCAGAGAAACATCACAAGCTGTCTGCCAAAGTGATGTCAAACATCTCAGCAGTCCTGTCAACACCGCGTTTTCTTCGCAGAAGGCCTCTGAAACATTAGGTTTCAGTTTTTTAAAGTACATTTCCTATTCTGCCTTTCCACTTCCCACTAGACCCTCTCTCTCTCCAACTCCCAAGTCCCAGATGCACACTGGAGGAGGTTCAGAGACATCTGCATGAGTACTGTTGTCCCGCACCTCCCCAGGTCCTGACAATCTGTCTTCCGTCCAATCTCTCTTCTTACCCCCCCCCCCCAAAGAGATGGCTGTGGACAAATATTAGTTTTCAAATATATCACAAGCCAAAACAAAACGATATTGACTCGAATAGATTGTCAAACTGCTTTTGGGTAGATAATAATTCATGTCGTTTGCGGGAAGAAACTCTGCTTTGGGCCATTCTCCGTCCCAGCATACTGTGCCTTCCTCTGAATTCACTCATATACAATCTAATTAAACAGATCCCTCTCGGCTAAATCCATCAGTACAGCTAAGTAACAGACTCAGACATCTGTTACTGCTATGCATTGATCCGACAGCCCCACCGATGTGCAGACAACTGTACTGTACTCTATCTGTTACGTGCTGTCAGGGGATGGGGAAGGTATAGCTCGGGAACTTCGATACGTGCATTAGGCTTTTATTCAATTAGAATGTGCTCATTCTCGTCCACGCGTTTTATCGTCAGCGAGACCCGGCCAGTGACCGGACTGCTCCCGCCGCCGTATTTTAAACTTCGGTGCCCCCGAATCTCAGCGGAACACCGCCTGCTTGAAAACTACTTGAGACGGCGCAACGCGCAGAGCCGATGTCACACTCTGTGAGGAGAAGTTCCGTCCGCTCCCCCCACCACCCACCGGCTCTCGGAGCATCACCCACTCCTCTTGCCCAACACGGAGCTTCACCACACACACACGTCCCCAGCAATATCCGCCTCCACCCAGGGGTCCCAGGGTGGACCAGCGTGCGGGCGGGTGGGAGTCACGGTGTGGACAACTGGGGTCCCGGTGAAATGTCAGAAAACGGGGCAGTCGGTTCCCGGTTTTAGCGACAATCTCCCCATCCCTCCCGTCACCCTCACTCCCCATCCTCCTCTCCCTCCCACCTCCCCGCACACACTCCCTCGTTCCTTCCTCCCCCATTCCTTCCTTCAGTATCTCCCCCTCTGTCCGTCTCACTCCCTCATACCCTCCTCTCCCTCCCTCCTCCAGTTGTCACTAACTTGGTCCCGGGATTTTTCACTCAGTGTGTCCTCTTCTCTCCGCCCTCTCACGCACATCTCCTCACTCCCTTCCTGCTTCTCTCCTATCACCCCATTCCCTCCCCGTTTCCCTCCATCCCCTCTCATCCCCTCACCGTTCCCACTCTCCCCTTCTCTTCTGGGTTGGCACTAACTTGTTCCCGATATTTCTCTCTCTCTCTCTCTCTCTCTCTCTCTCTCTCTCTCTCTCTCTCTCTCTCTCCCAGCTCCGGGTTGTCATTAACCTGGTCCCGATGTTGTCCTCTTTTCCGCTTCTCTCTCTCTCTCAAGCCTCCCTCTCCATGCTCCCGGTTGTCACCAACTTCTTCCCGATATTTCTCACCTCTCTGTGTCAGTCTGTCTCCCATCTTCTCTGCCTCTCTCTCTCCCTTCTCTCTCTGTCTCTCTCTGTCTCTCATTCCCCTTTCCCTCCCTCTCTCACTCCCCTCCCTCCCTCCCCTTCCCTCGCTCCCTCCCTCCGCTTCCCTCTCTGTCGTTCCCTCCTTCTACCTTCCTCGCTCCGTTCCGCGCTGTCACTAACTTGTTCGCGATGTTGCTTTCTCCTCCGTGCTCGCGCTCTCCTCTCTCTCTCTCCCTCTCTCTCTCCTCCGCTTCTGCCTCACTCCTTCTCTCCGCCAGGCTCGGCGCTCGCGGTCGGAATGTCTCATTAGCATGTCACGTATATTAGCATATCACGTATATTACCCTACCGCGCCGTCTTAACATATCGCGCGCCTGGTGACGGGTGGGGGGCGGGCGGTCAGCTCCTGGCACCCATGGGTGCCCATTAACGCTGTCACTGCTGTAGCCCAAGGTCACCACACCGCCACCAAGCCTGCCCCGTACACGGTGCACGTCAGAGGAACCTGCTGGGAGGGATCATTTGGCACCCACTCATTTCCCTATACCTCAATAACTGTCACCACAACGACTAATTTTAAAAAAATGTAATTTATTGCGCAAAATAGGCCCTTCCAGTCCAACAGCCCCGATTTAACCCTTGCCTAATCACCGGACAATTTACAATGAATAATTAATCCACTGAGTTTGGACTGTGTGAGGAAACTGGAGCAGGTGGAGGATATCCAAGCATTCCATGTGGGGGGGGGAGTTGTTCTTCTTCTTTTCTGTGCCTTGTGGCACATCGGGTGGCAACTTTGCCGTACCTTAAGCATTTGTCTGTTCTTACGAGTCCGAGTTGCTACCTCAAAACTCAACCCAGCACGGATGGAAAGCATGCAAGGAGCCAGCAGGATTTGAGGACCGGTGCGGAGGCCACTACACCACCGGACAGCTATGGGGAGGATGGCCTTACAAATGACATTGGAGTTGTGCTTCAATGCCCTGAGCTGTAATAGCATTGTGCTAACTGCTACTCTACTGAGGAGCCCCAAAATCTCTGCTCGTAACTAGCTGCCGTTGGCGGGACCCGCCCTTCTCATTCCAGACTGCAAACCAACAGAGGTAGCTCCTCTCCTTTGCTGAGACAGGTACTAGAACAACCACTGGACTGGTACATGGATAGGAAAGGTTTAGAGCAGGGATCTTTGGTCAGGCTCCTTGGCATAAAAACGGTTGGGATCTTCTAGTTTGGAGGGATATGGTCCAAACATGGGCAAATTGGGACGATTAGATTGGGCATCGCAGTTGGCAGGGACCAGTTGGGCCAAAGGATACGTTTCAGTGCTGGATGACTCTGCCACCAGGCCAACCTACCCTACTAATGTGTGCAACTCTGTACTGCCAGCAATAATGTAGTCTATCCAGGGTCTGGAGAGATCTCTGGTCACTGGACGTGGCCCCAAGCTATAATCACAGAACATTAAAAAGGACAGACAGCTTCCTCCTTCTCTGTCCGACCTGAGAGAAAGGACTTAGATAGGGTGCATGTGGACAGGATGTTTCCTATGGTGGAGGGTATCCAGAACTGGAGGGTACAGCCTCAAAACTGAGGGGTGACCCCCCCTAGAACACAGGAAAGGAGGAATTTTTTTAGCCAGAGAGTAGTGAATCTGTGGAATGCTCTGCCACAGACTGCGGTGGAGGCCAAGTCCGTGAGTATATTTAAGGTGGAAGTTGATCGTTTCCTGATCAGTCAGGGCATGACGAGAAGGCAGGTGTATAGGGTTGAGTGGGATCCAGGATCAGTCATGATGGAATGGTGGAGCAGATTTGATGGGCTGAATGGCCTAATTCTGCTCCTATATCTTATGGTCTAACTTGGCGCCATACCGTAGAGGCAGAAATGAGGATTCGGGGTCACATCTGGGGCACGGTGAAGAAGGTGGCCCAGGACAGGTAGAGAAGGAGGACCCTTCGCTGCCCTAGAAGC
This sequence comes from Mobula hypostoma, assembly GCF_963921235.1. Lineage (NCBI taxonomy): Eukaryota > Metazoa > Chordata > Chondrichthyes > Myliobatiformes > Myliobatidae > Mobula > Mobula hypostoma. Next base: position 3,402,953 of record NC_086109.1, on the reverse strand, counting down.
CAGCAGTGTAACAAGCAGTAACCGCCCGGCCTGCTGAGTTCCTCCAGCATTTTGTCTGTGTTTCTCTGGATTCCCAGCATCTGCAGAATCTCTTGTGTTTATAATTTGCTGTCCCACAATCCCTGCTATTTATAAATACTTCAAAACACATTGAGGCTCTCTACCTGCCAGTCTCAGAATGATGCCTTATCCCTGAACCAGTCTGTCATCACAGTCACAATCATAGAGTGATAGAACACAGACACAGGCCCTTCGGCCCACAGAACCCATGCTGACCATCATTTACACTGATCCTACATGAATCATGTTTTTGTTACAGTCATGGTTGACACAGGCCCTTTGGCCCATCACATCCATGCCAGCCCTTTGCCTTATTTGCTCCCCTAGTCTGGTAACATCATTGAGAATCTTTTCTGCACCCTTTCCAGCTTAATGACAACCTTCTTATAGCTGGGCGACCGGAATCTGCACACAATATTCTGCACAGCATCACCGCTAGTGCCTGTGGGGCGCTTCAGGGGCTTCAATATTGCTATCATTCATTTAATGGGGTCCTTGTTTCATGGATGTCTGTGAAGAGTAAGAATTTCAGGATGTATGCCATATTCGTTCTCTGATATTAAAATGAACTTTTGCACCTTTCAACCTTTGAACCATTGAGCATCCTGAACCGTTATAACATGAAACGCCAACGCTTATGTTCAATGCCCTGAGCGATGAAAGCCAGCGTTCCAAATGCTTTCAGCATCCTGTCAACCCCTGTCACCACTTTCAGGAACTATGCACTTGTTCTTTTAGATTTCTCTGTTCTACAACACTCTCCAGGGCTCCAGTGCCCTGTCATTTGCTGTGTATGTCCTGTCCTGTTTAACTTCCCAAAATGTAACACTTCATACTAGTCTGAGATAAATTCCATCTGCCAACCTTTGGCCCACTTTCCCAATTGATTTAGATTTCTTGTAATCTTAGATAACCTTCTTCACTCCATTTAGATTTCCAAAAGGCTTTTGGAAAGCTGCCACAGAAGATGCTGTTACATAAATTGAGAGCACCAGGAATTGGTGGAGGCGTGTTAGCTTAGATTGGAAACTGTCTATCAGATGGAGAATGGACCATGGAAGAAATGGTTCTTTTCAGGCTGGAGGGATGTAATTAGTGAAGTGCCCCAGGGATTAGTTCTTGGCCTTCAACTGTACACTATTTACATTAATAACCTGTAAAATGAATGAAATGTCAAGTTTCCAAGTTTGCTGATGATACAGAAATAGGTGGAAGGGCATGTGTGATGAGGACATTCTGGTTCTGAAGTTCAAATTCAAGTTTATTGTCATTTAATATAGATGTACACCACCAAACGAAATCACATTCTTCCAGAGCAAGGTGCACCACACAGTACGTACAATCCACACACAACACATCGAGTGATATTACCACAAATAAATTAACAAATAATAAAATATATTCCAGAAAACTGACATTTAGCATAAGGTGCATTTACGACACAAGCTAAAAAGTAAACAGTATGATGTTATTGTGCTTCATCAGTGATGAGAGCCAGGTTGTGGTAGGAGTTCTGAAGTTTCACAGGCTGGATGTTTCCCATCCTAACAGTCCTTGCCCTAATGCTATGGTACTTCCTGCCTGATGGTAGGGGAGCAATGAGATTGTGGAATGGATGGGAGGGATCACTGACAATGCTAAGGGCCTTGCAATGATGGATCCATCTAGACTGAGAGTTTGGGTGAAAACAAGGCAAATGCATTTTAATATGTGGAAGCGTGAGGTCATGAACTTCAGTAAGAGGAATCAAAAACTGCATCATTATTTAAACCAGGAGAGACTGAAACTGAGTGAAGTTCAGAAGAATCTAGAGTTCTAAAAGGTTAGCAAAGCAGGTCCAATAAGTAGTTCAGAATGGAAACAGTGTGTTGGCCTTCATCATGAAGGGGTTGGAGTTTTGAACAGTGAAGTTTAGTTACATGGTAGAGGAAACTGGTGAGACCACACCTGGAATACTGCGCATATTTCTGGTCCCCTTACATAGTAAATGATCTACTATAGTAACATTGGAGTTCATTCAAAAGGGTTTTACCAGGGTAATGCCTGGAATAGCTGGATTGTCCTGTCAAGTGAGGCATCACAGTTTGGGTCTGTATTCCTTGGAGTTTAGAAGAATGAGGGGTGACCGTATTCAAATACATATGGTCTTATGGTCCTAAGTGGGCTTGACAGGGTGGATGTTGGCATGTCTTCAGTAGATCTAGTGTCCCGAACAAGGGGTTGAGAGTACAAGAAAAGGGACCAGTTATTTAAAACTGAGGTGTGTAAAAGTTTCTTCTTTCAAAGGGAGGACTCACACCACCAGATTCAAAAGCAGTTCCTACCCCTCAACCAAAAGACTCTTGATTAAAAGAGGATAACTACACTCACTTGCCCCATCATTGAAATATTCCCACAACCAATGATCGCACTTTTAAGGTCTCTTTATCTCATTATCTCATGTTCTCGCTATTTATTTATATTTGCATTTGCACAGTTTGTTGTCTTCTGCACTCTGGTTGATCTTTCATTGATCTTGTTACAGTTACTATTCTATAGATTTGCTGAGTATGCCCACAGGAAAATGAATCTCAGGGTGGTCTATGGTGACATTTGTATACTTTGATAATAAAATTTACTTGCAATTTTGACTTTGATCATTGAGGTGAATCTCTGAAATTTTCTGCTCCTAAGGGTGCTGGGGTCTAGGACGTTATATATACTTAATTTGAAGGCAGATAAACATTTGATAGATTGAGTGATTAAGGGTTGTGGGGAACTGCACAGAAGAGAAGTTATCAGCTTACGTTAGTGACTGTCATACTGAATGGACAGGAGTCTTGAGCAGCCTGGTGACCAACTCCTGTTCCTATTTTCTTATGACTTTGTGTGCAGCTGTGGAGAGAGAATCTCCGTGGAGATGTATTGTTGCAGATTAATAATGCATAATTATTCCCAACCTTCATTCAGAACATTTTTAGCCAGACGGTATATCTACTTGAATAAGAGGTAAGGAACTTTGGATTTTGTGTTAAGGAACGAAGGTGTAGAGGACAATAGACAATAGACAATAGGTGCAGGAATAGGCCATTTGGCCCTTCGAGCCAGCACCACCATTCACTGTGATCATGGCTGATCATCCACAATCAGTACCCTGTTCCTGCCTTCTCCCCATATCCCTTGACTCCGCTATCTTTAAGAGCTCTATCTAACTCTTCTACCTAACAGGAGGAGAGTATTTCTGTTAGCGTGATCGTAATTCAGTTAGATTTAGCATAGATGAGGAATAAGTCAAAGCTAAAATGGGAGTAAAGTTTCAAAATTGGGGTGAGGTTATTGTTACAATGCTGCAAATCGATTTAACAAAAGTAGACTGACTGAAAGTAACTACTTGTACATAAATCTGTCTCAGTGCAATGGGCAGGAGACTCAGGGTTTCGGGTAAACAAAAAGATTACCAGAAGCTCCCTGATGACAAGAGCAGAGAAAGACAGAAATAGGTTTCCATTCATATATCAAGAGCTCAAGGTACAGAAGGAGTAAAGACAATCGAGGAGTGATTTTAAAGAGAAATAAGACAGGTAGATAAGAGATATGACAAATAATATTTAAGTTCAATAAATGTATTTGTTTTACAAGAATTAAAATTAAGTGAAAGGGTAACGTACATCAGAAAGTAAATGATGTGTGGAGGTAGAGGATGCTTGATCAAAGTACATTTATTATCAAAGTATGGATAATTTATACAACCTTGAGATTTGTCTCTTCACAGGCAGCCATGAAACAAAGAACCCAATAGACCCCATTAAAAACAGAAGAAGATTGCCAAACACCCAATTTGCAGAGAGAGGAGAAAATACAAAAAACATATTGTGCAAACAATAAAGCAAGCAAGCAGCATTCAGAACTGAAGTTCACAACACCAGCATCTCCACAGCCGATTCGGAAGTCCATTAGGTGCAGGGCACTGCCTCAGTCTAGCACAGGGTCGGGTAAACCTTACGGATCAGTGAGCCGAACCAGCCAGTCTCTCACCTCCAACCCTGACACCCCGACCATTTCAACTTGGCCCGGTGCTTAAATTGTCCAAGCCTCAAGTCGTTCCTTGCCCACAGGCTTGGGCGCCATTGCCTCAATACGGTCAGAACCCAACCTTTCCAATTCTGCTCGGCTCTAAAATCAATCAAATCTCTTATCTGTACAATTGTTAATGAAAGATTTGTGATCATCTTCATGGAAGAGAGTGTGAGGGTGATACTATATGTTAAGAAATATTTACAGGATAAACGCAGAGGAAATATTGAAGGATTTGACATTTTTGGGAATAGATAAAACACAGGCCCAGGTGAAATATATCCTCAAAATTTAAATGAAATAAGTGAGGAAACTGAGGAGACAATAATTTATCTTTCCCATTCCAGGTACATAGGTGATGCGAAAGGGTTGGACATTACGTTGTCCCACGTTTAGAAAGGGATAGTCCAACAATTTGAGGCTGGTTAGTGTAACCAGTGGACAGATGACCAGACACCATCAGAAGGGACAATATAAACATTTGGAAGGGCACAAACTCATGAGGGACAGTCAGCAAGGATCTGTTTGGTAATATTCACTGAGAAGGCAGTAAAGAGGATTGATGAGGACAGTGTATTTAATGTAGTCTATATGGATTTTAACAAGGATTTTGACAGGGTCCTGCATGGCAGGCTGGTTAGTTAAGTGAAATTATGTGCCATCCAAGAGAGTATATGATAGGTCAAATTTTGGCTCAGTAGTAGGAAGTGAAGGATAATGCTTGAAGACCATAAGACATAGAAGTACAATTTTGTCATTTGGCCCATCAAATCTGCTCCACCATTCAATCATGACTGATTTATTATCCCCCGCAACCAATTCTCCTGCTTTCTCCCTGTAACCTTAAACACCTTGACTAATCAAGAACCTATCAACCTCCATATTAAATACATCCAATAACTTGGCCTCCACAGGCAAATGTGGCAATGAATTCCACAGGTTCACCACCTTCTGGCTAAAGAACTTCCACTTCATCTTTATTTGAAAGGGGTGCCCTATTCTCAAGCCTTGTCCTCTGGCTCTGGACTCTCCCACCACTGTATGGCTGTTACCAGCTTTTCATAAAGTAGAGAAATTACTTAGACCAAAATGTAGGTGGTCTCATGAACAAAGTTATCAGTGCTAGAAAAGGTAACAACGTAACTGGACAGTGGTTGGGCTGAAGAGTGGAAAATAGAAATTAATCCAGAGAAGGAAGGTATCATGCATCAGGTAGGGGGCAGGGGGTTGGGGAGGAATAGCAAAGGATAGTATGGAGAAATAAAGGGAGCGATTGTCCACAAAGGCAACAGGGCAGGTCAATAAGATGATTAAATAGGTAGACAGGAGGTTTCTTTGTAGATTCAAAGATTCAAAAGCACATTTATTATCAAAGTATATATGCAGTGTACAGCCCTGAGATTCGTGTTCCCACGGACAACCGTGGAACCTGTTCAAAAGAAAAACATGAACACCTCCCCCTCCACACTTAAGAAACACACGTCGCGCAGACAGCAACCAAAAAAAAAGTAAGAAATACAGAGTATAAAACACAAAATCGAAAGAATCCAGGCATATCAGCCAATTTGATCATGTATGAGCCAAAGCATAGAATGTAAAAGCCAGGAGGATCAGCTGGGACCGCTTATCACTGGTGAGACTGCAGTCTGAGCACTGTACACATCTGGTCACCACATTACAGGACAGATATGGTTTCACTGGAAACGTGTGACAGGACAGGAAAATTATAGCTATGCGGAGAGTTTGTAGAAGTAGATTTATTTTGAACAAAGGAGCATGAATGGTCTAGGCAGATTGAACTGGGCTTATTCCCTTTAGTGGGGGCGGGGGGAAGGGGGAAGACAAAAGCCAGGGGAGAGAGATTTAAAGTAATTTGTGGAAGGGTGAGAGGGGAGAGGAGGAATACACTTTTCACCCAGAGGGTTGTAGGGATCTGGAACTCACTGTCAGAAGGTAGAAACTTTCCTCACAATTAAGGAGCAGTGTTACTACTGAAGAACCGTGGTCTGCCAAGCTGCAGACCCGGTGCTGGAAAGAAGGGTCAACTGTGGACCAATTCCTTCAACAACACAAGTATGATATTTCTAGGGTCTGGAGAGAACTTGCTTCAACTCTTCAGTTCTGTAACTAGTGCTAAAGAACTATTAAAACAAAAACTTTGCACCATCTTGGAAGTTTCTTCCCCAAGGAAGTTAATCTGATCAACCATTTGAGTTAGCCCCTCCCCAGCCCCCTCTTCCTATTACCTTCAACACAACACTGCACTGTAAACACTTTAATGCTGCCTACATTGCAAATATATGCTGATATTTGTGTATTTATGCACATTTTGTTCTGTATCTGTACGTTAACCACTAACTTTATTTTTATATAGGTCTTTATTCTTTATAGCTGTTGGATCTTGTTGTTTTTGGTCCATGTTGTACCCTGACCAACACCACAGCAAGTTCCTAACACATGATCCTTGAACAGTGTATCTACTGTTTCGAGTACTGGCCATCCACTACGTTAAGCCCAGTCTGTTGACTACTGTCTGAGATGTTTCTTGGCTCCTTCTAACCTCTGCAAAGGACCTCTACAAAGGAATAAGTTTTCCCACTCAAACTACAAGTAAGCCCCTCATAATTTTGTATATTTTGATCAGGATGCCCTACAACCAAAGAAGACAGACCCAGTATATCCAGTCTCTCATAGATGAAGCTATCCATTCTAGGCAACATCTGGTCAATCTCCTCCTCTCGCTCTCCAGTGAAATCACATTCATCCTGCGGTGCCGGTGACTAGACCTGCAAACAGTACTCCAGCTGTGGTCTAACCAGTGTTTTACAAAGTTGTACTAACAGAGCACCAAGGGAGCCAGCTTCAGGATGCTACATTGCATTGTACACTGGAGAATGTAATATTCTGCTGCCAGACTGCGGCAGTGTGTAATTAATGTTTCAAGAAAAGTCAAAACATGTAATCGTCCACCCTTCATGTAGAGTGTGAGATGATGGGGAGCCCCCAGCAGAGAAATAGGTCATCCAGGGACTAGGCTGGCTTTCTCCTTCATTTGTGTAGTTTCCTTAAAGTGTGACAACTGAAATCACCACTGGCTTTCATTTGCACTTTACGGTATTTTGTTGGAGACTGAAATTCATTTTTTTCCTGTGTTTTCTGTGGCTGTCCCGGTAGGGTTTGGAATGATGGGCATGTGCTGGGATGCAGGAATAGAGACTAGGGTTATTGGGATATGGAGTAGGATTACAGAGTGGTGTACACACACCAACCCTGCCATGCTGACATTTTCACTGCAGGATTTTACTCGCTTTCTGCTCCACACATTTTTTAGTTGAATTGATGGGTCCAGTCCTTTAGCAAATAAATCAACGTGATCAAACGTGAGTGGGCAATCCTGTGGACAGTCCAAGCGGCCTGATCTCCTGACGTTAGCAGATCTACCATCAGGCAGGAGACTCCGATGCATAAAAACAAGAATGGTCAGGATGGGAAACAGTTTCTTCCCTCAGGCCATTAGGCCTTTGAACTCCCTGCCGCGTCGTATTCGAAGTGTCACTGGTTAATCTGTTGCGTACCTTACAATATTTAATTTATGCACTTTATTTTGTTATTAACGCATATGCATGATTCATCTGTAGATTTTATTTCTACCTTCGTAAGTTATTGTGCATTTCGTGTACTACTGTGCTTTACACCCTGGTTTGGAGAAATGTCTTGTTCCTATATACATTATGTTATATATGTTACATGTATGTATGTAGTTGAATGAGAATAAACTTGGCTTGACGATTCAAAAAATTACCATCTCTGTATTTTTCAGGAATTTTATATGAACATTACTTTTCATTTAATTTTCTTTTAAATTTTTTTAAGTCAATTTACTGCCTTCTCATTCTGTGGTTTTGATGGTAATTGACTGGTTAAATGTCACCACTACAGACACTGAGATATTGCCCACTGACCTGGTCTCTGCCGTGGCCATGGCAGTGAGAACAACACTGAAGCTGAATGATCGTGACAGAAGATCACTTTGTTTTCCACCTGGGGATTTGATTGTACTTTTAACTTTGTGATGCATAGAGGAGGTTTCAATTTTTAAATTCAAATTCCAGAAGTTATGCCTCCCAGGCCAGTATCTTCCCATGTGCAGAGCTTGGAGTGCAGGTGGAACTCGCGCAGTTAACATGACCTCCTCAAAAGGAGATTTTTACCACCTGGTAAAGATGGTAAAGGAGGTCTTTACTGACCTCTGAGACTCGTGATAATGATCAAAGAAACTGATAGGAATTTAAATTCCTATCGGGGCAGCACAGTAGCAGAGTGGTTAGCGTAGTACTTCACAGTACAGGTGACCAGGGTTCAATTCCCACCTCTGCCTGTACGGAGTTTGTATGTTCTCCCCGTGCCTGCGGGTGGGTTTCCTCCGGGTGCTCCGGTTTCCTCCCACAGTCCAAAGAGATACCGGTTGGTAGATGAATTGGTCATTGTAAATTGTCCCATGACTAGGCTTGGGTTAAAATCGAAGGGTTGCTGGGAGGTGCGGCTCGAATGACCGGAAGGGCCTATTCTGCCAATAAATAAATAATATTCTGCTAAAAGCACCCAAGGAAAAGCATTCCGAATTCCAATCAGCCAGATCAAAACTGAAAATGGCATTATTTTAATTAAAGTAATGTTTAGTCAAAGAGTCGGAAAAGTTCCTGAGTATCTCTTCCCCAATGTGGCAGTGGGAAAGAAGCTGAGATCCACTGATGACCGAGCAGAATCTGTGGAGAGAGAAAGGGAGTTCGTGCTGAGGTCAACATTTTTCCACGCTAATCACTGTTATTTCAAATTAGCAATTTATTTTTCGGCAAGGTGAGACACCAACCCCAGCCACATTGCAAGAGGAGGTTATCGAGCTGAGCCCGATATAAAAGATGTCATGAAAACGTGCTCCTCCACATTGTCAATAGAAAGCGAAAGGAGATCTTTGCTCTACAATACGACGTTGAGGGATGTGGCTGACGCTGATAGCGGCTGACAAAAGTACAACAGTAATCCATACTCCCAGCATTAGCAGCCATTCTCCTGCATCCACAAACACAAAGGTCCACTGTCACAACAAAAACAACCAAAGATAAAACAAGCAGGAACATAATTGTTACAATCATCTGAGTCTTCCCCAATATATTAAGATTGTGCTGGAAATTCTGTAGTTATAGGAAATCAAAAATAAATCTAATGGATTTTCTGTGAAACATTATGCTGCAAGCTTAGTGAATCTCTGGCCATGATTTTTCGTGGGGCTGTCAGTCTTACCCTTGAAGTTGACAGAGATTGCAACTGGCGTAGCAATATTTCCCACCAAGCAGTCAATTGAATCATATTGACTGTTTTACTTCTCGTTTACCAAACTGTTGGAAATAAGGCAGTCTGCTTGATGCAGTAAAAAGCTGGTCAACATGGTTTCCTTCACATCAGCAGGAGCACACTGATGAATCACGATCAGAATCATGTTTAATTTCACCGACATATGTTGTGAAATTTGTTAATTTTGTGGCAGCAGTACAATTCAATACATAATAATAGAGAAAAAAACTGTGAATTACAGTTATATTTATATTAAATAAGTAGTGCAAAAATAGAAAAAAAGAGTAGTGAGGTTGTGTTCATGGGTTTATTGTTCATTCAGAAATTGGATGGCAGAGGGGAAGGTGCTGTTCCTGAATCATTGAGTATATACCTTCAGGCTTTGGTACCTCCTTCCTGATGATAGCAATGAGAACAAGGCATGACCTGGGTGATGGGGGTCCTTAATGATGGACGCTGCCTTTTTGAGGCATGGCCCCTTGAAGATGTCCTGGACACTACGGAGGCTAGTGCCCATGATGGAGCTGACTAAGTTTACAACTCTCTGGAGCTTCCTTCTGTCCTGTGCAGTAGCCCCCCACCCCCATACCAGACGGTGATGTAGCCAGTTAGAATGCTGTCCACAGTACATCACGATTTAAGGGACAAAAAAAATCAAGTACAAAGAAAGTAAAGTTTGCTGGGCTTTATTATAACAATTATTACTGGAGAAAGTCTAAATATATTCAGCCATAACTTATCCTGGCATTTGTCAAGCAAACTTGTCTCCTGGGACACAACACCTCCCTCTCCAACTGGACCTTGATGTCTCAACCAACAGTAAAGATCTCCACCATGATTATCCTCGAAACTGGTGCCTCACAAGACCATGTCCTCAGCCTCTACTCTACTCCCTGTACACTCACAACCATGTGGCTAGATTGTGCTCTAACTCTGGTGGTATCATCCACAAGCCAAACCTCAATAATGATGATTCAGATAGTGTCATGATAGAAGGCGGAGCTTAGGAGGGTTAATGGTGCCTAACAGCAACTCATTTACTTGCATCTTCAGAAACAGCTCTATTTCCATCTTTAATATCTCTATTTTTCCCTTTCAGGGTTCTTTTGAAGACCCTGACCTGGAGTTACACGCTGACTTCGGTTCTTTGTGGGAATGAGACCCGCTTTTGGGGTTTCATAACTGGCCGTTGTTTAGCACGCCAAAGGCTTGGCCTAAGAGTTCAGCTTGAATTCAGAAGACTAGGATCTCAGGGCTCTGGAGATGGGCAGATCGAGGGTTGGTGTCATGATAGGAGACCTGTGTGTCATTGGGGCATTCGGGATATCTGTTGTGTGCCTGGAGACCCAGAATCTTTGCGATCTTCGGGCATGGAGTTCGAAAAATTGACGAAATGGACCTTTAACATCATAAACCAGTGAGTTGTTTGTTATGTCTTCCTGCTTGCTGAGAAAATAGAGACCCCTCTTTCTCCCTTATCTGGGAGAGAGAGCCTGTGGTATGTCGAATACCGGGTGAAACACAAAGTCTTTGGGGTAACTGCGAGTCTGTGTCTTTGTTGTTGCTTTGCTCGTGCTTGAGAGCTCGGTGCTGGTGCCAATGCTTCTTTTGCCGGTGAGGGGAGGGGGGATTGCTGCTTGCTGCTGCTTATGTGTGGGAGAGGGGGAGCTGGGGGGTACTTTGAGGTTCTAACATTTAACTGTTGCTCATTCTTTGGAGTACTCCTCTGTTTTCATGGATGGTTGTGAAGAAAAAGCATTTCAGGATGTATATTGTATACATTTCTCTGACATTAAATTGTACCTTTGTACCTTTGAAGTGCAACCTTTCCCTACATTGCCGGCAAAGCGAAAGAAAAGAGCTGATCATTGGCCTCAGAAGGGGGATTGGGGATCGGGCTCCTGTCTACATCAACGGTGTTGAGGTCGAGAGGATTGAAAGCTTCAAGTTCCTCGGAGTGAACATCATCGATAGTCTGCCCTGGTCCAACCATGTAGATGTCATGGCCAAGGAAGCTCAACAAAGCTTGAGCTAAAGAAATATGGCATGTCCTCTTTGACCCTCGCCAATTTTTATCGATGCACCATGGAAAGCATCCTATGCAGATACATCACGGCTTGGTACAGCAACTGCTCTGCACTCGAAACGGCAGAGATTGTGCACACAGCTCAGCAAATCACAGTAAGGCTATCACAGCTGGGTCTCGATTCTCATGCAGACCAGACCAGGTAAGGGCCACAGAGCCTCATCACTGAAAGACATCGCTGAACGGTGGATTTTTATGGCAGTCTGGTAGGTCCATGGTTCTGATAGTTAACTTCTTGAATTTTAATTCCCAATTATGAACCCATTCAGAGGGGTTCAAACTCATTCTCGGGATCAGTACTCAGATCTCTGGTGGTGAATCTAATTATTCAATACTAGTCGCTTCCTAACCCTCACCACCTCTCCAATTCACTTTCCTCCTGTAAGGTGCCTTCTCTCATAGCTCAGTGCTGCATTTGATGCAATAATCATTGAAGTTCCCTGGAATATTGCATTGACTGTGTCAGTGATTCTGCAGTGACATGAATTATTGGGGTTTCATCTAAATTTTCTTCCTTAAATTACCTATCAGAATTAAATTTCAGCATATCCAAAGATTTCAGTTAAAAAGGATTACACATTGTAATCCAAACAATTTATTTAATGGATAAGCCTGTAAACTTCAGTATTTTCTTACAATATTAACATGAAAAATCTTTAATCTTGAAAACATGTATTGGAAAAACAACTGGGAATAAAGTTTATTCAACCAAAGCAAATTGTATTTCTGTTTTATAGTCAAAACTGTAATCTATTGACTTAACAATTACTTTAATAACTGCAACAGAAACCCTGTACACATAATCTTTTAAAAATAGCATTAATCAACCTGTATAGGAATCTGTATGCATTGCTGTTTCTGGTAATAATTTTGACGTTGCTGAGATAGGACAGTTTGTACTAATTATGGTTGAGGTGTGAGTTAGTAGTTGGGAGTGTTTTAGACATAGATCACAGCACCACCTACAGTACACAGTGAATATGCTCCTTACTCCAGAATCTCCTCATCTTCTGCACCACAGCCACTGGTGGATTCTTTCTTTCAATCTGTGCTCGGGTTGGTTCTGCATGGGTTTCGTCAGCACATCTTCATTCATTTAAAAGCGCAAATACTTTGACGTTGCGGTGTTCACCGAGCTTGGCAATTAACTTGCAGGTGTTTCTCTCCGCTCGAGGAGACATCGTCAATGCACAGTTGTTGGTGTTTCTCTCTAGAAGTGCTGCGTTTATGTTGGCCCCCTGTTTGCTTCCCTCCGTCCTGATTGGCTGCCCCTTCAGTTGACCTTTGAATCCTATTGGCCTGCACTTCTTTGGCACAAGAGAAAGATCGATAGGGTTTCTGATATTAGAGGAATGGATGGAATAAGGGATAGTGCAGTGATCGAACGTATCTGTGATCTGATTGGTGAAAGGTGAGGAGACAGAACATCTCTGTGATCTGATTGGTGGAAGGTGAAGTGATAGAATATCTCTGTGCTCTGATTGGTGGAAGATAACAAAATAATCTGCAGATGCTGGGATGAAAGCAACGCTCACGCTGGAGGAATTTAGCAGGTCGGGCAGCATCAGTGGAAACGATGAGTTGACGTTTCGGGCCGGAACCCTTCGTCAGGACTGAACAAAGAAGGAGGGGGAAGGATTTGAAGAATGCTTGTAGGTTCAGTTGAAAGACCAGTAATTTGAAAGACAAAGGGGTGGGGGAGGGGAAGCAGGGACGTCATAGGCAGGAAAACAATGGGTAGTAGAAGAAGGAGGCGGAACCATGAGGGAGGTGATAGGCAGCTGGGGGAGAGGGTAGAGTGAAATAGGGATAGAGGAAGGGAGGGGGTAGAGTGAAATAGGGATAGAGGAAGGGAGGGGGAGGGAATTACTGGAAGTTGGAGAATTCTATGTTCATACCAAGGGGCTGGAGACTACCTAGACGGTATATGAGGTTTTGCCCCTCCAACCTGAGTTTAGCCTCATCATGGCAGTAGAGGAGGCCATGTATGGACATATCTGAATGGGAGTGGGAAGCAGAGTTGAAGTGGGTGGCTACCGGGAGATCCTGTCTGGTGGAAGGTGACAAGACAGAACATCTCTGTGATCTGATTGAATGGTAGAACAGACTTGAGGTGGAGAGCTGCTGCTGCTATTTCCCATCTTCTTATATTTATAGCTGTGAAACTGGGAGGAGAGAAGTATGTGTCTGTTCAATGAACCAACTTTTATATAATATCCATTATGGATATTGCTGCTTAATAATGTATTGTTCTAAAATTACTTCTTGACAAAACTATGTGATGAGTCAGAATCAGATTTATTATGGTTGATATTTGTTGTTTCAGGTCATGGTCCAGCTACGTAATCACTGAACTTGTCCCAGTGTCATGTGACCACCTCCACTACCTCACCGCCTCAAGTTTCTTCTACCATCCAATCAGATCACAGAGATGTTCTGTCTTGTCACCCTCCACCAATCAGATCACAGAGATGGTCTGTCTTGTCACCCTCCACCAATCAGATCACAGAGATGGTCTGTCTTGTCACCCTCCACCAATCAGATCACAGAGATGTTCTGACTTGTCATAAAATATACTATAAATTACAAAAAGAAATATCTGTCTATAATAAAAAGAAAACAAGTAGGTGAAAAGGGGAATAAAATACTGAGGTAATATTCATGGGTTCGTTGTTTGTTCAGAAATCTGATGGTGGAGAGGAAGAAGCTGTTTCTGAAATGTTGTGTGTCTTCAAACTCCTGTACCTTCTCTCTGATAATGGCAATGAAAAAAGTGCCTGGAAGGTGAGGGCCTTAATGATGGATGCTGCCTTTTTGAGGCATCACCTTCTGAAGGTGCCCTCGATGGTCAGGGGGTTAGTGCTCATGATGGAGTTGGCGCACACAATGGGAGCAATGGGCCGAATGGCCTGTTTACAAGTCATGTGACTCCTTGACTCAGAACAGGACTGTCCTGTCGATTAATATTTCATTCTGCTGTTGTTTAATCAGCCAGTCCACTTTATTCTTCAGAACTGTCTGTTCATCCTGTGACTGGGGAAGGTAGTGGAGGTGGTCACATGACACTAGGACAAGTTCAGTGATTAAGTAGCGGGACCATGACCTGAAGCCTTGAAGCAACGATTCCAAGACACAAATTACAATCCCACCACAGCAGCTGGAGAACATAAATTCAATTAATTTAACAATTTGGATAACATTAGCATCTAAAAGGGTGGAAAGCTCGTTTGGGTAAACCCTACGCACACACACACACAAACACACACACACGCGCACACACACACACACACACACAGACACAGACACAGACACAGACACACACACACACACACACACACACACACACGCACACACACAGACACACACACCTGTGCTTCAGTTTTAACAGTTTTCCGAAGTCTCTGATGCCTCCTGGAATTCTGCTCTGATCCCATTTTGGTAGCAAATTCCGGTACCTGGAACCTGGCCGCTGCCATGTTCAGAATAACACACCTTGCTGTTCAGGTCCCGGGATCGGCGCCGTGCCCTGTAGTCACAGAGTTATACAGAGGTACAGCGCAGGAAGGGCGCCACGGTAACACAGTGGTTAGTGCAGCGCTTTACAGTACCAGCGTTCGTTTCCCACCGCTGCTTGTAAGGAGCTTGTAAGTTGTCCCCATGACCGAGTGGGTTTCCTCTGGGTGCTCCAGTTTCCTCTCACAGTCCAAAGCTGCACATGTTGGTAGTTGAACTGGTCATTGTAAACTGTCCTGTGATTAGGCTGGTGTTAAATGGAGGGTCGCTGGGCAGGAAGGGTTTATTCCACACGGTATCTTAGTAAATAAACAAACAAGTAGAAGGTGGCCATTCTGGACTCGGAGCAACAACGTGGGTAATGTTTTCTTAAATACCTTATATATTCAGTTGTTTGCAAACGTATCAAAAAGGGATTGCAAATTATTCATAAGAGTTCTTACAAATTCTATTATTTTACGAAATGAAAATCAACAAGAGCCCAAAGATATGCCTTGATTAACAGGCCGTTGTAGTGAAATAGAGTTCCTCCTCTGAAAGAGAAGGGGAAAGGAACATTTTAAAGTTCCACAGACAGCTGGATGGCGATATCAATGTCAAATTTTTCCAAGTAGATCAGGTCCTATTATTGACAGGGGTGAATTATGCTGCCCTGTGTAGGCACCGGTTTAAACCAATTCATATGTCAGTTTTTATTAAAATGTGGAAGAAGCGTGTTACCCCAATAATTAACAAAAGGGATCCCTGTCTTGGATCCTAATGTGTACACACACCAATCAGAGAAACCACATCCCTCCCTGAAATGTATTATGAAAGGAGAGGTTGATGAATTTGGATTGAGGGTAGACATTACAGACGTACATAAAATTACAAGAGACATCTGCAAACAGTCAGAATATTTTTCCCAGGGAAGAAATGTCGAGTATATGAGGACATGTGTTTAAGGTGAGAGGGGGAAAGTTTAAAGGAGATATGTAGGATTATCTTTTATTACACAGAGTGGTGAGTGTCTGGAATGGACTGCAGGTTGGTGGTGAAACTGTATACAATATTGGGGTTTAAGAAGCTTTCAGACAGACGATGCACAGGCAGTGAGATGTGACATCATATTTGGCACAAGCTTTGTTATATTGTTCTGTGCTCTGTGTTCTGTGTTCTGTGTTCCATGTTCTGTGTACTGTGTTCAATGTTTTGTGTTCTTTGTTCCATGTCTGTATTCTGGGTTCCATGTTCTGTGTTCTGTGTACTGTGTTCAATGTTTCGTGTTCTTTGTTCCATGTCTGTATTCTGTGTTCTGTGTTCCATGTTCTATGTTTTGTGTACTATGTTCAATGTTACGTGTTCTTTGTTCCATCTCTGTATTCTGGGTTCCATGTTCTGTGTTTTGTGTTCTATGTTCTGACTTCTGGGTTCTAGGTACCTGCTGCAGGAGAAGCTTTAACCACTGCAAGAGGTGACATCAGAAACTGTTTCATGCCACACGGTGTCAACATTAATCAGCCTTGTGCAGATATCACCACAGAGGAGGTTCACAAGAATGATCCCAGGACGTACGAGGAGCATTTGATGTCTCAGGGACTGTGCTCGACTCAGTTCAGGAGGATAAGGGGGAATCACATTGAACATGACTGGGTAATGAAAGGTCTGGTTGGAGTGGACACAGAAGGGATGGTTTCGGTACTGGTAGAGTCTAGGATCCGAGGCTACAGTCTCAAAAAAATGGGACGTCCCTTTAGAACTGAGATGAGGAGGAATTTCTTCAGCTAGACTGTGGAAGTCGTTGCCATAGACGGCTGTGGTGGCCAAGTCATTGGGCATATTTAAAGCTGAGGTTGATAGGTTGTTCATTGGTAAGGAGGTTGACGGTTACGGGAGACAGGAGGGTGGAGTTGAAAACAAAATGGCAGAGCAGACGATGGGCCAAGTGGCCTAAACCTGCTCCTGTACCTTATGGTCATGGTCGCTTTGTGAACCCAAAGTTAACTATAAGAGCACAAGACATAGGAGCAGAAATAGGCCATTTGGCCCATCGAGTCTGCTCTGCCATTTCGTCATGGCGGATGCATTTTCCCTCTCAGCCCCAATCTCCAGCCTTCTTCCTGTATCTCTTCATGCCCTGACCAATCAAGAATCTATCAACCTCTGTCTTAAATATACCCGGTGACTTGGTCTCCATAGCTGCCTGTGGCAACGAATTCTACAAATTCACCACATTCTGGCTAAAGAAATTCCTCCCCATCTCTGTTCCAAAAGGGCGCCCCTCTATTCTGAGGCTGTGTCCTCTGGTCTTAGACTCCCCCACCATTGGAAATATCCTCTTCACACCCACTCTATCAAAGCCCTTCAACATTCGATAGGTTTCAATGAGGTCACCCTTCATTCTTTTGAATTCCGGTAGTAGAGGCACAGAGCCATCAAACGCTCCTCACAATATAATCCTTGCATTACATTTTTTAGCCCCTTGCATCTCTATTTGTAAAAGCACATTACACAACCAGCCCGGTTTCAGGCTTGGCAATGAGATTCCTAACCTCCAACCAAGGAAACAGATCTACTTGCCAGGTACCTTTCGTCTTGGAGGGACGTACGGAATTGGCAAATGGAGAGCAGGGCCTTGCTCTCTACAGCCCACGCATTCTGAAACTGATCTTTACATATTTTGGGGTGATTTCTGCACAAGGCTGATTATTGTTAACGCAAGTCCAGGCGTGACCATTTTTGGAATAGTTTGTTAATATCCAGTTGCTTCTCTATTGACTGGGGAAGTGAAGAGGGCAAAGTCACAGAAAAGATTTCGCCATCGATGCAGAAGCAGCTGGAATTTCAGCTGTTCACCAAATTCATCTCTGAGCAAATGGTTGGCAACTGACGTATAAGCTAGTAGCTGTTTAATTGATAGTAAACCCAGTAATTGAAATAGAAAACCTCACACACAACATTAACCAGACAAATAGGAAATCTATAACATCACAGCAGATAAGACTCAGCATAGCTGAGCTGTCTGTAGCCAGGACAATGCACATATTTGACCTAATTTCTCAAGCACTCAAGTGATGGGTCGTTAGTCCAACATCAGCTAGTAACATGAACTACAAATGCAGCAGACCTGTGAAATATCCCATTCTGCAAGCCCATTGTGATTTGAACGTACTGAAAGTGTTGAAGCATTCTTAACAAATCCTTCACCTCGACTGTCTGAGGAAAACAACCGCTTGCGATACATCAGCGGGATCTTTTATGCGTCCATGGAAATGGGTGTTGACAACAAGGCCAGCGAGGATGGACCGTCCTTATGTCAAAGTTCAAAAGTCAAAGTAAATTTTATTATCAAGCTACATATATGTCACCATATAGAGCTCTGAGATTCGTTTTCAGACAGTAAATCCAAGTAACACAATAGAATCAATAAAAGACTGCACCCATCAGGATGGGCAAACAACCAATGTGCAAAAGACAACAAATAGTTTAAGTACAGAAAGAAAATAATAATAATAATAATAGTAATAGAATAGGATAACTAAGCAAGATCAACTTATCTAAGATCAGCTTATTTAATAGAATACAGCCATTCCAAACACACATATACACAGAAATCAATAAATGGAAGAACACCAGAAATATGCTGAATTAAAAGAGGAAATTGAAAGACTTTGGAATATGAACATTGTCCCGATAGTACTATCTACAACTGGAATCATCCCAAAGGCACTGCACAGTAGCGTTAAACAATTAGGGCTATGCTGAAATACCTGTGTATATCTTCAGAAAGCCACAATAATAAACAGCACTAGAATAGTCTGAAAGTTCCTGGCAATTGAGAGATGAGCAAGATTGGCTATGCTTGTAGCTCAGGTTTTACTAGCCTGAGCTGAGAAAAAAGAAAAATAAAAACAGCAATAATAATAAGTAAGTATCGAGAACATGAGATGAAGTGTCCTTGAAAGTGAGTCCATAGGTTGTGGGAACAGTTCAGTGACGGGGTGAGTGAAGTTGAGTGAAGCTATCCCCTTTGGTTCAGAAGCCTGATAGTATGGGTAATAACCATTCCTGAAGCTGTGGGTCCTGAGACTCCGGTACCTTTTTCCTGATGGCTTCTGTGAGAAGAGAGCATGGCCTGTGTGGTGGGGGTCCCTGATGATGGATGCTGCTTTCCTGTGACAGCGCTCCGTGCAGATGTGCTCAATGGAAGGGAGGGCTTTACCTGTGATGGACTGGGCTGGATCTATTACTTTTTGTAGACTGTTCCTTTCAAGGGCATTGGTGTTTCCATACCAGGCCATGGTGCTGCCAGTTAGAATACTCTCCACCACTCATCAATAGAGGTTTGTCATGACGGATCTTCACAAACCTCTAAGGAAATAGTGGTTTCATAATGGCTGTTATGTGCTGGGCCCCTTGAGAAGAGGGTGGTGAGTTGTCCCTGTAGAGTACTCAGTCCCTCAGTGTGACGAGGAGGTTCCAGACTCAGTGACGGTGACCAAACAATATGCTTCCAAACCTGACCCATTGAGATTCCCTGTGTGTTACTTGTTGCCCAATATATCCATGTCAGTATGGGTACAGCTTGTAGGGAACCTGTGTCTGCAGCCCTTTGACGTAAAGGAGGATAAAATAATTGTTACTCTGGATCCGATGCAGCATAAAAAACATAATAAGATAAGGAACACAATAATAAAAAAACAATAAATATAAATACAAAAGATAGTTTATATACATAGATTGATTGTATGTCTGTAAAGTAATGCTAGGCACAAGAATATCTGTACATAGGGTAACTGACAAGAAGTGATAAAGTCAGGATATGGAAGTGTGGGTTAGTGGGTGGAGGTGTTGATCAGACTCACTGCTTGGGGAAAGGAACTGTTTTTGAGCCTGGTTGTCCTGGCGTGGATGCTACATAGCCTCCTCCATGATGGGAGGGACCAACAGTCCGTGAGCAGGGTTTTAGTGGGTCTTCTGTCCGAGAAACTTTGTGAGTAGCTGTACTGTGTTTCACAGGGGACACTCACTGCAGTCACAGTGCACCAGTGATACAGAGAATGAACATCTGGGTGTGGATTGGGTGTCGACCTAACACAGATGGAGTGGAGCTCTTTGAGTGATGTTGGTGTAGTTCCAGTTCAGCTGACTCGTGAGTAATCACAGTAGCCTCACGTGTTGTAGATGGGGAGACAGCAAGAGGGAGCTGGGAGGTGAGTTGTTCAGTCTCTGAGTGCTGTTGCACCCACAAGGTATGCGTGGCTGTCTCAGTTTGTCTTTCTGGTCACGGTGACAGGGAAAGGTGGAGGTGTGACCACATCCCTGTTGTGTGTCACCTGTGTCGTACTATCCCAGCAGTTGGTGCTGTGCCATTGAGGGTAACTGAACTGTTGTCCAGGAGAAAGCATCTCTCTCAAAACAACTCCAGTCCTACCTTCTTCACACTCCCATTCCTTTAAGACACCAAATATACATGTTCCGGGCAGTATCTGTCCTTTCCTTTGCTCCCTGGGTGAGTTCATTGGCTGAATCTACAACTCCCCAACTCTCTTCAGTTCTGAGAGAGTACTTTTATTCCAAAGTATGTCCCAAACAATATTCACTTGCCATGATTTTGTTGACATTGGGATGTTTTCTGTAATATTTTCTGTTATTTATCAAATTCCTCTATACTTCAGAGAAATATAGCAGATTGATTTTGTTAGGGATGTCTCATTCTTGTCCGTCTGGTCCGTCGAGGTATCTAGACTGACACTCCATGTGATACGATTGACTCCCTTACAATATTGGTTCAGTAAAAGGATGGAAGTTCTGCAAGAACTTGACAGGTTTAGACAGAGTAAAGAGAGGAAAGATCTTCCCATTGGCAGAGGTACACGATGAGTGAAAGATATGAGGAGATGAGGAATTCGAAGCAAAATGAAATCACTCAGGACAGTGAAACAAAATCAGTCGGTACAGTGAAATGGAATCAGTGAGGTCAGGCATAGCCATTGGATACTACACTGTGCTTTGAGCAAACGGTTTTTAAGTAGCATCAGTTGCATGTGTTTGTGTTCAAAAAGCAGCATTTTATGTCACTGACAGTTGGTGAGAAAATGCAGAAAGATAATACAGAACTGTTTTGCTCACTGTGGCTTCAAGCATTCAGGCTTAGAGATGCCAGAAATGGCCAGGAGTGAAAATGAAATGATTTGACTTCATCAAGTCAGAAGCTACAGAGAGTTTGAAGGTATCAACAAACATCTTGAATGTTACAAAGACGATGAAGATTTGGAGGATGCAATCATTGACAGCATTGTATGAAGGCAGTCCATTGTCTGCACTGGATGTCTGCGTTGATTTTGTTTAAGACAAAAGAAAGCAGCAAGGATGAATTCCTCCATTGATAAGTATGAGGAATTAATACACTGTTTTATAGTACTGTCCTAGTATTGATAATGTTCTAATTTATTCTGTATGTCTTTAAGTACATAATTTGTTACTCAGTTAAATGGGACTTTGTCTTTTCTGTACTTTTTTAAACTATTTCCATTCTGCTGATTGGGGCATCTGCTTAACTGGGCCAAAATATACTGATCTCAATGTGTCCCAATTAATTGGAATCCACTGTACTTACAGACTTAGAATTCTGTGTAAAAAGATTC
Source organism: Mobula hypostoma (assembly GCF_963921235.1). Lineage (NCBI taxonomy): Eukaryota > Metazoa > Chordata > Chondrichthyes > Myliobatiformes > Myliobatidae > Mobula > Mobula hypostoma. The sequence goes on along the minus strand of NC_086109.1, from coordinate 3,381,263 downwards.
AGATTAGGGGCAGGAGCCACTCAACCTTTTAAGCATACACCTGCCCATTCACTTTGTCTACCAACTCCATTCAGGTCCCCAAACAGTCCTTCCAGGTTAGGCAACACTTCACCCGCGAACCAGCTGGGGTCGTCTATCGTGTCCGGGTGCTCCAGATGCGGCCTCCCCTAAATTGGGGGATCGCTTCGTTGAGCACCTCTGCTCCATCTGCCAGAAGTGAAACTTCCCGGTGGCCAAACATTTTGATTCCAATTCCCATTCCCGTACCAACATGTCGGTCCATGGCCATGATGAGGCCACCCTCAGGATAGAGGAGCAACACCTTACATTCCATTTGGGTAGCCTCCAAACTGATGGCATGAATATCAATTTCTCCTTCCAGTAAAAAAAATTCCCCTCCCTTCCCCTCGCCTCTTCCTCTATTTTCCACTCTGGCTCCTTCTCACCTACCTACCACCTCCCCCTGGGTCCCCTCCTCCTTCCCTTTTTCCTTTGGTCTACTCTCCTCTCATATCAGATTCCTTCTTCCCGACCCTCAAAGCTTTCCAGACCACCTGCTTCACCTATCACCTTCCAGCTAGTCCTCCTGTCCTCACCCCTCACCTTTGAACTCTGTTGTCTACCCGCTTCTTTTTCAGTCCTGAAGAAGGGTCTCAGCCCAAATCGTCAACTGTGTGTTGCTTTGGATTTCCAGCATCTGCGTGTTTAAGATCTGGGACCTGAAATGCTAAGTTTCCCTTTCCACAGATGCTGCATGATCTGCTGATTATTTTCAGCGTTTTCTGTTTCCGCAGGAAACACTGCAGAGGTTTACTCGAGCAGTTCCTGGAATCGCGGATTACCTTCTGAAGAATTGTTTAGCAGGTTGATCTTGAACCTGCTGGAGTGCCTTTTGTGGGGGGACCTGGCAATCAGGGTTACAATAATTTACAATGTAGATAAGGTGACACATTCCCTCAGAGTCTTGGGAAATGTTCTTGGAGAAATAGAGTGAAAAGGTACAGTATTGTCATCAGCTTGGAACCAAGTGAAGTGACGATTAAAGGTCTCAGGGTGAGCTGGAAACTGTTTTCCAAGTCCAGCCATTTCCTGTAAGTGACCATTCATCTATCACATTACAGCAAACTATCACATCACATAGAGGTAACGTGATGAGGTAACGCGATTTCCCACTTTCTAACATAACATTAAGTGCTTACAATTAAGACTAGATTTTGCAGGGTACTTTCCATCTTTGAGGAAACCTGTAGCTTCTTATATGCATGTTAGAATAAAGTCAGTTTCTTTTATTTGAATCTGCAGACTTTTAGTTTCTTCAGGAACAATAACACCAAAGGTCAGAAAAAGCTGTAGGAAACTATAAACTGAGCCAGCCTATCATGGGCATGTTGCCCCAGCATCAAGGCCACCTTTGAAAGGCAATGCCGCAGAAAGGTTGCATCCACCGTTAAGAACCCCCATCGCCTAGGACATGCTCTCTTTTTTTTAGATTATGCCTGCATAACGAAATGATGAGCAACACACATCAAAGTTGCTGGTGAATGCAGCAGGCCAGGCAGCATCTCTAGGAAGAGGTACAGTCGACGTTTCGGGCCGAGACCCTTCGTCAGGACTAACTGAAGAAAGAGCTAGTAAGAAACGATAAAATGTTTTTCCAGAATGATATCACAGAAACACATGACAAACCGACTTAAAAACTGACAAAAACCACATAATTATAACATATAGTTACAACAGTGCAAAGCAATACTGTAATTTGATAAGAACAGACCATGGGCATGGTAAAAGTCTCAACGTCTCTCGAAAGTCCCATCATCTCACGCAGACGGTGAACCTCCAGCACCGCAAACTTGCCGATGCAGCATCCTGGAAGCACCCGACCACAGTCCGACTCTGAGTCTGTCCAAAAAGTCCGAGCCTCCAACCAGCCCTCCGGCACCGAGCACCGAGCACCATCTCTATCGAGCGCTTCGACCCCAGCCCTGGCAACAGGCAGTAGGCAAAGCCAAGGATTTGGGGCCTTCCCCTCCGGAGATTCTCGATCGCACAGTAGCAGCGGCAGTGAAGCAGGCATTTCAGAAGTTTCTCCAGGTGTTCCTCTGTGTTTCTCACGGCTGTCTCCATCAAATCAGGATTGTGCACGGCCCCCTAGTTAACACATACGATATCATTTGGAATGGCCGCGCACGCTGCATCGCGCCATCTTCTCCTCCCTCTTCTTATTGCTACCATCAAAGAGGATGTACAAGAAGGCTAAAGACACACACTCAACAACTCAGGAACATCTTCAGGTATTGTACTGTACTGCTGCCACAAAACAACAAATTTTACAACATACATGAGTGATATTAAACCTGATCCTGATTCTGATAACATCCACATTCTCGACATTGAAGTTCCGTGATCCTGATTTGTGAAAGCTATGTCATCTTCAGTAAACAACCTCAAATGGGGTCTGTTGTACTAATTGATTTTAAACATCAAAAGAAGCATCCACAACTAACTCTTTACATTCCTTAGAGCTAAAATCCAACACCTGTTGGGTAGACTCCCTCCCTTGGGGTTACGCCACCAACTTGGATACAAGATCTCAAATCGATGGAAGTTTAGGAGTAACAGCTTTGAGCTTGTGCTGTCAGCTTGGTGACTTGGAGACCAGAGCAACAAGCTCAGATCCCGCTGTGATGCTCAGAGAATAGTGAGTAGCCAGAGCATCTGTTGGAGAGAGTGGTGGGGTCAGAGTCACTGACAGCACTGAAGAAGAGTTGAACTGAGTACTTAAATTACCCAGGGTACAAGCCAAGTGCTTGGAGATGGGGTTAGTGGGGAAGGGTGACCACCAATCAGCATGGATGCAGTGAGGCAAACTTAATGGCTCTGTCAGTCCATGACCCTGTGACAGATGGAACAGAACTGGCGTCCATAACGAAGGCTGTGATCTACAGATTGGTGTGAAAGTGATTTGCTAATGTATCCCAGCCACATCTGATATACAGTCATAGTCGCACAGAAACAGGCTCTTTGGCCCTTCTAGTCCACGCTGAAACCATTTAAACTGCGTACCCCAATTGACCTTCAATGGGATCATAGCCCTCCATACTATCCATTTACCGATCCAAACTGCTCTTAAATGTTGAAATTGAGCTCGCATGCACTTGTACCGGCAGCTCATTCCACACTCTCACGCCCCTCTGAGTGAAGAAGTTTCCCCTTATGTTCCCCCTTAAACTTTCACTTTTCACCCTTAAAACATAGAACATAGAACATAGAATAGTACAGCACAGTACAGGCCCTTCGGCCCACAATGTTGTGTCGACCCTCAAACCCTGCTTCCCATATAACCCCCCACCTTAAATTCCTCCATATACCTGTCTAGTAGTCTCTTAAACTTCACTAGTGTATCTGCCTCCACCACTGACTCAGGCAGTGCATTCCAAGCACCAACCACTCTCTGAGTGAAAAACCTTCCTCTAATATCCCCCTTGAACTTCCCACCCCTTACCTTAAAGCCATGTCCTCTTGTATTGAGCAGTGGTGCCCTGGGGAAGAGGCACTGGCTATCCACTCTATCTATTCCTCTTATTATCTTGTACACCTCTGTCATGTCTCCTCTTATCCTCCTTCTCTCCAAAGAGTAAAGCCCTAGCTCCCTTAATCTCTGATCATAATGCATACTCTCTAAACCAGGCAGCATCCTGGTAAATCGCCTCTGTATGACTTCTCCATGACTTCTGGAACCTCAGTGGGAAAAGCCTGCTTGCATTTACCCTGTCTATACCCCTCATAATTTTGTACACCTCTATTAAATCTCCTCTCAGTCTTCTAAGAAATAAAGTTCTAACCCTATTTAATCTTTCCTTGTAACTCAGGTCCTCCAGACCCAGCAACATCCTTGTAAATTTTCTCTGTTCTGCTTCATTGAGGCTCCAAGTTATCTCAAAACACCAAAATAAATAAAATTTTTATTCTCACTCTAGAATACAGTGATAGTGACTTAGCCATGGGAGTCTCATTTCTCCTTCAATAAAAGCATCATCTGGACTTAGAGTTTTAGTACATTGATATTTCAAAACCCTGGATGCTCTCTAGCTAACAGGTTAGTGCTCTTTACACTTTGGATATGAACAAGTCCATCTGCCATGGCCTCTCAGTACATCACAGAGTCAGCAATTAAAGTACAAGTCTGCAAGCACAAGCCAGATTTGGAGAGTGGATTGAACAGTATCGGAATTTGATCTTCATGAGCCATCACAACAGTTTCTCTGCAATGCCGTCCCCTCAGTTATTTTCAGGGTATTCTGGAGATTGAATGCAGATTGCTTTTACAGCTCATTTGGTAGAAGAAGGCAAGAAATGAAATTTGGCTGATTTGTCTCTGGACAACATCCATAGATCTGTAAACAAGTGAACTGGTGAGCACTCTGTGATAGTAGGTGTACCATTATTCACTCTGATCTCATTACTCTGTCCTATCCCCAGTCACTGTTTAAATCGTGTGGTTGATTGAACTTCAATAACTCGTGATAATCATTCCATAATCTAATGATCTTTTAAGTGAACAATCCTTCTAACATCTGCCTTTATGATTCTAGCACTAATCCTAAATTTATGCTCTTTTTTTTACTGATTGGCTAACCATAAATACCTTCTCAAAGTCTTTTAGCACAATCATTAATCCCTCTATACCCTTTGTGCACTTGTAAGTATGCTCTTAGTTTTCCAAGCCTCTCATTACCTCCACATCCTTTAATCCCTGCTGTCATGCACAGTAAGGTGCTTAAGGTGAATATAATATTCTGAACAGAGCTCAGCTACTGGCAACACTGCTCCATCACCACCTCCTGCTTTATTACTCTCTGCACCTGTCGTTAACGATGTGTGTGTCTGCACGCCGAGGTCACCAACCCTTCATTACTTGAGTTTTACTTTTCGGCACCTAGTTTCATTGGTTGTAATTTCCCTGACTCCCACTCCTTCATCAGCGATGCTAAAACATCTGTTAGTTTCACAAGTACACCGGCAAAGTCTTCCACCCTCTCCCACTCCCTCCCAGGCCATTTACCTTGGTTAGCAAATGTTGCTGAAATTTATCTTCAAGGTTGTCTACATATTTACTTCAGTGGGAAATTACAGGGCATGTCCTTAGTTTCTTTATTAATGCCGTGGGCTTCCTCTTTGAGTATATTGTCCCATCTGGGGCTTTATCAGACTTTCCTGGGCATTTATCTCACGTTCACTAGATCTGAACCTCACCACCTCCCCCGTCACATACCATGCTTATCTTAGTCTGCTTCCCCCTCTTGTTTACTAAAGTTTCTTGCTATTTTGGTCTCTTTCTGAACCCATGGTAGCCCAGAACTTTTACCTGGGTTACATATTCAATTTTGCTGTGAATATATTTCTTAGAAGATCTAGGGATATTAAAATTCTGATCTGAACATTGTGATTCCTTGGTGAGCCTGTGGAATTAATCTGAACAGTGGTTCGTCACAATAGTGACTGATAACTCCCATATGCAAGCTGAGATATCAGGCATGGGGTGTGACCTTGCCCACCTACCCAGAACTTTGTCTGCTTTATCTGGGAACTCCAGCAACAGATTTGACTAAGTTTTAATGCACATTTAATTATATTGTTTGTTAATTTAATTCTTATAGTTACGCACCTACGATTTCCTGATCTCTTCTGGCTCTGTTCCAGGACTTGCTCTCTTTGCCACAGAGAGCATTCTGGTTCCATTCAGCCTTGTCGTGAACTTTAACAGCCTGTAACCTCATGTCCTGGCACAGCCCCAGACCCCATCCCTTGCTGAAGACCCTGTGCCTGATGCTCAAAGCTACACTGCTCATTATAGACCTCAAATCACCCAGGTTGTGCCCTCTTCTCATTACAACCATCAGGGTGGAGGTACAGGAGCCTGAAGATGCGCACACTTAGAGTTTCATCCCTCAGCCATTAAATTTCTGAACAGACCATGAATCAACCCATGCAAACCACCTCACTATTTATGCTCTTTTTTGGACTACTTACTTAATTTAATATTTTAAATATACAGTATATTCAAAGTTCTGAGGTGCAACAGGACTTGGGAGTCCTCGTACAGGATACCCTTAAGGTTAACCTCCAGGTTTAGTTGGTGGTGAAGAAGGCGAATGCAATGTTGGCATTCATTTCTAGAGGAATAGAGTATAGGAGCAGAGATGTGATGTTGAGGCTCTATAAGGTGCTGGTGAGACCTCACTTGGAGTACTGTGGGCAGTTTTGGTCTCCTTATTTAAGAAAGGATGTGCTGACGTTGGAGAGGGTACTGAGAAGATTCACTACAATGATTCCGGGAATGAGAGGATTAACATATGAGGAACGTTTGTCCGCTCTTGGACTGTATTCCTTGGAGTTTAGAAGAATGAGGGGAGACCTCATAGAAACATTTCGAATGTTGAAAGGCATGGACAGAGTGGATGTGGCAAAGTTGTTTCCCATGATGGGGGAGAGGGCGTGACTTAAGGATTGAAGGGTGCCCATTCAGAACAGAAATGTGAAGAAATTTTTTTAGCCAGAGGATGGTGAATCTATGGAATTTGTTGCCACGGGCGGCCATGGCGGCCAAGTTATTGGGCGTATTTAAGGCAGAGATTGATAGGTATCTGAGTAGCCAGGGCATCAAAGGTTATGGTGAGAAGGCAGGGCAGTGGGACTAAATGGGAGAATGGATCAGCTCATGATAAAATGGCGGAGCAGACTTGATGGTCCGAATGGCTGATTTCTGCTCCTTTGTCTTATGGTCTTATGGTCTTATATATAAAAACTAGGCACCCGTTAGTCTCGTGAGACCATGGATTTGCTCCTTGGAAGATTTCCTGGGCGCAGACCTGTGCAAGGTTGTATGAAAGACCAGCAGTTGCCCATGCTGCAAGTCTTCCCTCTCCACGGCACTGATGTTGTCCGAGGGAAGGGCACTAGGGCCGATACAGCTTGGCACTGGTGTCATTGCAGAGCAATGTGTGGTTAAGTGCCTTACTCAAGGACACAACATGCTGCCTCAGCTGAGGCTCGAACTCACGACCTTCAGATCACTAGACTGACGCCTTAACCAGTTGGCCATATGCCAACACATATACATACAGTATGTATTTTTATAGTAATTCATATGTATTGCACTGTACTGCTGCCACAAAACAACAAGGTTCAGGACATTTGTCAGCTATAAGAAACCTGATTCTGAGCGCTTTACAGTACAGTCAACCTGGTTTCAATTGCAGCGGCAGCCTGTATGGAATATGCATGTTCTCCCCATGACTGGGTGGGTTTACTCTGGGTGCTTCCATTTCCTCTCACAGTCCAAAGACGTGCTGGCTGGTAGGTTAATTGGTCGTTGCAAATTGTCTTGCAATTAAGCTAGGATTAAATTGAGGGATTTCTGGCTAGCATGGTTCAAAGGGCCAGAAGGGCCTACTCCACACTGTATCTCACTAAATAAATAAATTAAAAACAAAACTTCCTTTCTGCTTCCATCTGGAGCTCAGCTTCAGGAGATCAGACTCTGGGCAGGCTAGGACTGGGGGCAGAAAAATGTGAGAGAAAGTGTGCCATTCCTGAGGGCTCAGAGTGGAGGGAAGGTGGACAACACAAGTTCGAGTGGGATGATTGACGAATCCAGTCTCTTGGTAAACATAGAAACATAGAAAACCCACAGCACAATACAGGCCCTTCAGCCCACAAAGTTGTGCCGACCATGTCCTTACCTTAGAAATTACTAGGCTTACCCGTAGCCCTCTATTTTTCTAAGCTCCATGCACCGATCCAAAAGTCTCTTAAAAGACCCTATTGTATCCACCTCCACCACCGTTGCCGGCAGCCCATTCCACACACTCACCACTCTCTGAGTAAAAAACTTACCACTGACATCTCCTCTGCACCTACTCCCAAGCACCTTAAACCTGTGTCCTCTTGTGGCAACCATTTCAGCCCAGGGAAAAAGCCTCTGACTATCCACACGATCAATGCCTCTCATCATCTTACACACCTCTATCAGGTCACCTCTCATCCTCCGTCGCTCCAAGGAGAAAAGGCCGAGTTCACTCAACCTATTCTCAAAAGGCATGCTCCCCAACCCAGGCAACATTCTTGTAACTGATCACCGACAGAGAGCCGGGATACTGCTAGCTCCTGAGGTTGTGCGGTTTAGTCAGGACGTGGGTTTTTGACCTTTTGTTGGTCAGGATGACAGCAAGGCTGGATTGATGAGGCCACCATGGGATGGAGCTCGCTAGAGTCACAGTTGATTAAGTCTCATCCAGATAACATTGACTGGCTCTCTCATTGAGTTCACCTCCAGCTTCCGATCACTGGGCTTGGTGGATGGGTGCCACTGTAGTGTAGTGGTTAGCACAACGTTATTACAGCTCGGAATGTTCTGGAGTTCAGAGTGCAATTCCAGTGCCGTTCGGTAAGGAGTCTCTGAACGTCCTCCCCGTGGAATGCACGGGTTTTCTGAGAGACTTCCGGTTTCCTCCCACTGGCCGAAGACGTACCGGGTGGGTTAAATCGTCCAGTGATTAGGTTAGGGTTAATAGGGTTTGTCAGGGGCGCCAGGGTGGAATGGCTCGAAGGGCTCAAAGGGTCTACCCCGCACTGTGTCACTAAATAGATAAATAGATAAATAGGTAGATACACAACAAATCAAATTCAATCAGAACAGATTTGACTTACTCTGGAAACAATGAAGTACGTTCCAGAAAATGAAACATATCATTTGGGGCCATCAGGATAACCAAATTACCGGCATTTAGCTTTGTCTAAATTAGCCAAGCAGATCAGGAAAGGCAAGAACTTCTGATGTTAATCTCATCTTTAGGTTTTTACATGAAATATACAGAGTACCTCCCAGTTTCCCTTCCCTTTCTCCTTTTGAAAAAGGAGAGGGTCTAGAGGAGGTTTATGAGTGATCCCAGGGATGAAAGGGTTAAACATGAGAAAGTCTGCAAATGCTGAAAATCTGGAGAATCCACAAAATGCTGAGGGAACAGTCGACGTTTCAGGCAGTGACTCTTCCTCAGGACTGGAAAAGAAGGGGGAAGAAGTCAGAAATAAAAAGGTGGTGGGAAGGAAAGGAGGTGAGAGGTGAAGGCAAGTGGACTGGAGAAGAAGGAATCCAATAGGAGAGGAGAGTGGACTATGGGAGACAGGGAAGGAGGAGGGGACCTAGCAGGAGCTGAGAAGAATTTTGAAGAGGTAAGAGGTGGAGGATAAAAGAAGAGTGGAGGGGGAGGGAAATCGATATTCATGCCATTAGATTGGGGCCTACCCAGACGGAATTATAAAGTGTTGCTCCTCCACCTGAGGGTGGCCTCATCTCGGCACAAGAGGAGTCCATGGACCGACACGTTGGAATGGGAATGGGAATTAAAATGTTTGGCCAGTGTTTGATTGTTCTGGGCCTGTACTCCTCAGAGTTTAGAAGAACGAGGGGGGATCTCATTGAAAGCTATCAAATATTGAAAAGCTGAGTTAGAGTGGACCTGGAGAGGGTTTTTCCAATAGTGGGAGAGTGTAGGACCAGGGAGCACAGCCTTAAAATAGATGGAGGTGCGTGCTTTTAGTAATAAAGAATAATAATATCTATATTTACAGAACACTTTTCATATAGATGATGTAACTCAAAATGCTTCAGAATGAAAAATTTGTTCTTTAGAATGGAGATGAGGATGAATTTCTTTCGCCAAAGGGTGGCGAATCTGTGGAATTCATTGCCACGGACAACAGTGGAGGCCAGGTCACTGGGCATACTTAAAGCAGAGGTTGATCGGTACTTAATTAATAAGGGCATCACGGGTTATGAGGAGAAGACAGGACAATGGGGTTGAAGGGGAAAATAAATCAGCCATGATGATTGGCAGAGCTGACTCGAAGGGCTAAATGGCCTAATTCTGCTCTTGTGTCTTCTGGTTTCATGGTCTGATGGAAAAGTCTGCATTTATGAAGCAGCTTGCAGGATGTTGCTAGCACTTCAGAACCAGTGATGTACTTCCGAAGTGTAGGAATTCCAGCAACACAGCAAGATCCCGCTACCAGCAAAGAAAAGTGAGCAGGTAATCTGCCTTGATGGTGTTAATTTAGGTGTCAGGCTTGCCTCTGGTGAGATCCAAGAGACGTTGTAACATTGCAACAAGGTCTCTTCAACTTTCCCAAATAACTCACTCATGCGACTAAAGGCTGTTGGGTTCAGGGCAAAGTTTGGGTGCAGAAGCTCAGATATTAGCCGAGGGTGAGGTGTCACACACAACAGAACTGGTGACCTCTGTCAATCCAGTGTTGAAATTCTCAATTTCACTGCACTTATATGGATCACCAAACTGAAAACCAGAGGAACAGCAGTCAGAGTATGTGCAGTGCAGATAACACCATCACACAGTCTCTATCTCTCGCAGAACACTCAATCAGATTTAATATCACTGGCATATGTCATGAAATTTGTTGTTATGTGGCAGCAGTGCATTGTAATAAAAACAGTAAATATATGTATATTTACAGTTAAAAAATATAAATTTTAAAAATTAAATTAAGTAGTGGAAAAAGAGAGGAAAAAAGTAGTGAGGTGTGTTTATGGGTTCAATATCCGTTCCGAAATCTGACAGCAGAGGAGAAGAAGCTGTTCCTGAATCGTTGAGTGTGTGCCTTCAGGCTCCTGTATCTCCTCCCTGATGGTAGCAATGAGAAGAGGGTGTGTGCTGGGTGATGGGGGTCCTTAATGATGGGTGTCACCTTTTTGAATCAGAATCAGGTTTATTATCACCAGCATGTGACATGAAATTTGTTAACTTAGCAGCAGCAGTTCAATGCAATACATAATATAGCAGAGAAAAAAAACTAAATAAAATAATAATAATAAAAAATAAATAAGTAAATCAATTACAGTATACATATATTGCATAGATTAAAATTCATGCAAAAAACAGAAATTATTGTATATTAAAAAAGTGAGGTAGTGTTCATGGGTTCAATGTCCATTTAGGAATCGGATGACTGAGGGGAAGAAGCTGTTCCTGAATTGTTGAGTGTGTGTCTTCAGGCTTCTGTACCTCCTACCTGATGGTAACAGTGAGAAAAGGGCATGCCCTGGGTGCTGGAGGTCTTTAATCACATTTCTGAGACACCATTCACTAAAGATATCCTGGGTACTTTGCAGGCTAGTACCCAAGATAGAGCCGACTAAATTTACAACCCTCTGCAGCTTCTTTCGGTCCTGTGCAGTAGCCCCCCCATACCAGACAGTGATGCAGCCTGTCAGAATGCTCTCCACAGTACAATTAAGAAGTGTTTGAGTGTATTTGTTGACATGCCAAAACTCTTCAAACTCCTCATGAAGTATAGCTGCTGTCTTGTCTTGTTTATAACTACATCGATATGTTGGAACCAGGTTAGATCCTCAGAGATGTTGACACCCAGGAACTTGGAGCTGCTCACTCTCTCCACTTCTGATCCCTCTGTGAGGATTGGTATGTGTTCCTTCATCTTACCCGTCCTGAAGTCCACAATCAGCTCTTCCATCTTACTGACGTTGAGTGCCAGGTTGTTGCTGTGACACCACTCCACTAGTTGGCATATCTCACTCCTGTACAACCTCTCGTCACCACCTGAGATTCTACCAACAATGGCTGTATTGTCAGCAAATTTGTAGATGGTATTTGAGCTGTGCCTGGCCACACAGTCATGGGTATAGAGAGCAGAGGCATTGCTCCTTGAAGATGTCCTGAATGCTGGAGAAGCTAGTGGCCACGATGGAGCTGGCTGAGTTTACAACTCTCTGCAGCTTAACCTCCATACCAGTCGGTGATGCAGCCCTGCACGGTGCATCTGTAGACATATGCGAGTACCTTTGGTGACATACCAAATCTCCTTAAACTCCCAATGAAATATAGCCACTGGCATGCTTTTATAACTGCCTCAATATGTTTGGCCAGGATAGACACTCAAGTACCTGAAAATGATCACCTTTTCCACTTCTGATCCCTCCATGAGGATTGTTGTGTGTTCCTTGTCTTACCCTTTCTGAAGTCTACATCAATTCTTTCTGACATTGATCGAGTGCGAGGTTGTTGCTGAAACATCACTCAACCAGCTGATCTACTTTGCTCTTGTATGCCTTCTGAGGTCTGAGATCAAAATTACCAGCTTCGATACAGCCTCAACTCCTTATTCTAAATGGGGGCATACACATTATTCTTGTCCAAATAACCCCTGTGTTTCATAGGACAAAATTCTCTTTAAAACCCCTACAAACCGCTGCCCCTTTGTCTCTGAACTGAATTCCTCTCACTCTCTCAGCACTGAGGGTTGCAGCCATTGTTCCCCAGAGCATGAGAGAAAGGGGAAGCATCGTGATGCCAATCAGAGCATCAGACTGTTTCCTTTGTAAACTTCACCCCTCAACTCCAGCAGTCATTTTGTCGCAAAGCAACATTCTGATGCTCAGAAGCAGCCAACTTGCATTTCATTCATCACCCTGCTGCTGCCTACAATCCAGACTCTGCTGTAATGTTCGTTTTTATGTTCCCAAAGGGGTCCGGATGGTGGGAATAGAGACAGCTTAAGGACGTTTATAGCAGTAAAGATGCCACTGTCACTTTCAGGCACAGTAGTAATTGGAAAATCCTTCAACTAAAAACAGAAATGTCCAAACGTTGACTACAATTTCAGTAAAAAAAAGATCAACGTTGGAAAAAAGCATCACTTCATGAAAGCATGAAGGATCACCCTCCCCTCCAGGAGACGCCATGGGTGGAATTAAACAATCCTTCCAACGTTCCGACAGCACACGGCTTGTGATCATCCACAAAGAAGCAAAGGAGACTCGCAGGATCATTATCCAAACTAGAATGAGACGTCTGTGGTGAACATTCATCTGTTGTCGATTTAGTGAACAAATTGATATATAATTCATCAAGCATTGACTTTATCCAGTGTTAAACTTTCACCAACGAAACAGTACATGTTTCTGCCAGTCTAGAGGTCAGTAAACAGAATCCCAATCACTGTAGTTTCCAGTGGAAGCTACCACAAACCTGGTCAGATGAGGCGCCCCCTCACCCACATCAACATTATCCACAGTTGGGGATCTCCCTTCAAATCCACGTGGAACCCTTGATGTTTGCAGTCCCTTGAAATATCTCTGCTTTTCCTTCCTGCAGAGACACTACAACGTCATCTGACTCTACATTATAGGCATCCGTCAGTCTTGCGAGACCATGGATCTGTGCCTGGAAAGTCTTCACTCTCCAGGGCGCAGGCCTGGGCAAGGTTGTATGGAAGACCGTCAGTTGCCCATGCTGCACGTCTCCCACGACACCGATGTTGTCCAAGCGAAGGGCATTAGGACCCATACAGCTTGGCACCAGTGTCGTCGCAGAACAATGTATGGTTAGGTACCTTGCTCAAGACACAACACTTTCCCTCAGCTGGGACTCGAACTCACAACTTCAGGTCGCTAGTCCAATGCCTTAACCACTTGGCCACGTGCCCACTGACTCTACATATATACAACCAAACCAAACAACGTTTCACTGGACCACAGCTGGATTGGGTTTGGGATATGATGTCAGGCTAGTCTGTAGAGCAGATTTGGGGTGTGGAGGTGCGGGGTATGAGATGAGGGTGGGGTTTAGGGTATGGGTTTTGGGGTGAGCATGGATTGTGGGGTGTGTGTTAGGCCAGAGGTGTTAGGTTGAGTGTGAGGTGTAGAATGTGGATTGAGTGTAAGGTATGTGGTAGGGGTGTTGTGTTGGCTGTGGGGATGTAGGGTGTTGCATGTGGGAGTGTAAGGTGTTGGGTGTTGAGTGTGGAGGTTTGGGTGTGGCTGTGGTGAGTGGGTATGGGATGTGTAGGGTGTTGGGTGTGAGATGTGTTGGGTGTTAGGTGTTGAGGGTGGAGTTTTGGGTGTGGAAGTGTTGGGTGTGGGATGTGTTGGGTGTTAGGTGTTGAGGGTGGAGTTTTGGGTGTTGGAGTGTTGGATGTTGGATGTGAGAGTGTTGGGTGTAGGGTGTTGGGTGTGGGATGTGTAGGGTGTTGGGTGTGGGATGTGTAGAGTGTTGGGTGTGGGATGTTTAGGGTGTTGGGTGTTGAGGGTGGAGTTTTGGGTGTGGGAGTGTTGGATGTTGGACGTGAGAGTGTTGGGTGTAGGGTGTTGGGTGTGGGATGTATCGGGTGTTAGGTGCTGAGGGTGGAGTTTTGGATGTGGGAGTGTTGGATGTTGGACATGGGAGTGTAGGGTGTTGGGTGTTGAGGGTGGAGTTTTGGGTGTGGGAGTGTTGGATATTGGACGTGGGAGTGTAGGGTGTTGGGTGTGGGATGTGTAGAGTGTTGGGTGTGGGATGTGTAGGGTGTTGGGTGTTGAGGGTGGAGTTTTGGGTGTGGGAGTGTTGGATGTTGGACAGAGGAGTGTTGGATGTCAGGTGTGGGATGTATAGGGTGTTGAGTGTGGATGTGGTAAGTGGGTGTGATGGGCAGGGTGTGCTAAGAGGGTGAGGACTGGGATCTGATCACAGCGGTGCCTTCAAGGTTCAGAATATCTGGGCTGGTCCACAGGCAGTCTCAGTGAGTGCTGGGGGAACCTCTCCTGTCTGTCCAACGCTTCCAACATCAATTCTCAGCTCCTTCAGCTCTGGGTTTGCGAGGCATGGATAACTGGTTCAGGTGGCATTCACACTGGGGAAGGATCAAGTTGGAGCACACCACACATTATCACATTTAAATCAACGCTGTGGAAGGTAATTAGTTACACCTTGTCCTGCCTTGTTCTTCATCTGTGGGTCAGAAGTCAAAGTCTTAAGTTTACCTTTGTTTCATCTCAATTTCCTATCAGTCTTGGCCTACAAATACCTTCCAGAAGCCAGCACACATTTGGTATTGAATCTCAGCCTCTCTATGGGAAGAGAGACCATTTGTTTCCCTCATCCAGAGGAGAGAAGCCCAATGCGGAGTCTTGCCCAGGTCTTACTGAGATCTTGCTTGGTTACGTTCCGACCCAAGTTGCTCATTTATCATAATTGGACAACAAAGCCAATATTACAGGACTTGCAAACAATGCACTTCAACAAGTCTACACAACAGATATGAAGGCATTAACACCGACTGCCCTCACCATAGGAAGCCAGGTCTGGAGGTGGGACTGAGGGAAGACCCATGCTTTCCCCATCCCAGTCTTTTGATCTTTCAAGTTCAAGTTTATTAGCATCTGCCTGTACATAGACTGTATGGTGGTGGTTGCCTGTCGTGTCCAATGATGACAAGAAACCTCTACAGGAAAGTTTTTAAAATGGAAAAACCATTTCACTGGGGCAGTCCCACTCTCTCAACTCCAGAAGTCTGGGTCAGTGGTAAATCGAGTGTCACAAATTGGAGTGTACTTGGTTGCAGTGGATGACCATGATGTCTTCTGTGCCTTGTCATGCCCTTCGCTCTCCACGGAGCGTTGCAGAACCACCTTCCTAGCCGTTGGATCTCACTATAGATCCCATCTGCCCAGGCCACCAGAACTGACTTTACATGATAGGAAAGGCATGTCCCTAACTCTCCGGGGTACGAGGCTGCTGGCAACCCTCACATGGTTTAGCCCGCCTGTCGAAGCGGGGTACCAGGGTGTGGCCGCTGTCACATGCAAACAGCCACTTGGAGCCACAGGAGAGAGCCGAGAGTCCGGTGGGGACCAAAGGTGAGTGAGCTGCCCAGATTGGTCATGACAAGCCCCTTCACCAGAGGCCCTACCCCTCCCTGGACATCCCATACACTCCACACATACTGTATACAATCAAATGAAACACCATTCCTCTGAATGGCAGTGCACAACCCCCACAACATTTATCACACACAACACATCAAACAAAATATTATGCCATAAATAAGTTAATAAAATATAATTGAAAATGCACAACACAGGTAAGCAATAAACAGTTTGTTGTCCTGGTATGAGACTTCAGTGAAGGCAGGGTATTCATTAGTTTCACAGCACGAGGGAAGAAGCTGTTACCCAGTCTGTCAGTCCTGATCCAGATGTTCCTGAACCTCCTTCCTGATGGCAGTGGGTTAAAGAGATTGTGGGGTGGGCGATAGGGATCCTCAACAATGCTTTGGGCCCTCCATCTGCAAAGCACCCAGTTAATGTCAAATAGAGGGGAGGAAGACCCCGGTGATCCTCTCACCGGTTTTTAATGTCCTCTGACAGGTCTTGCGGTCCGATGCCTTGCATCTTCTGTACCACACAAATACGTAGCCAGTCTCTCGATGAAGGTGTTCCATCTTTGGGCAGCATGGTAGCGTAGTGGGTAGCACAGCGCTTTACAGTGCAGGTGACCCGGGTTCAATTCCCGCGACTGCCTGTAGGGAGTTTATACGTCCCTCCCGTAACCGTGCGGGTTTCCTCCGGGTGCTCTGGTTTCCTCCCACGGTCATTGCTAAGTTAACTGGTGATTATAAATTGCCCTGTGATTAGGTTAGGGTTAAATCGGGGGTTGCTGGGCAGAGCGACTCGAAGGGAAGGAGGGCCTGATGGGCCTGTTTCACGCTGTAGCTCAACAAATAAAATAAAAAGAATAAAATACTGGGCAACTTCAACTCTGTTTAAAGTTGAAGAATGATTTTTTCTGTAAGGGCTATATTTATCAGATATTTTATTTGGAATGGGCTTAGTTTCTCATCCAACAAATGCTGAAACTTCAGTATCCTGAGATCTGGCAACTTGTCAGAGGAACATGGGAAATGGTTTTTGCTATTTTACTGCTTGTAATTAAAACACTTGCCAACTTAATTTGCACATTTTCATTGTTAACTTCCAATGCAGCTTGTTTATAGTGGTTATAAGAGGGAATCACTGTCAATTATTAAAGACATTAGCATGAAAGGAATGAAGGCAGCGATATTTATGGTCATGCACACTCAGTGCTGAGCCATGACATAAAATATTTGTAGGGAGTGTGATTTCTGAGTGTTAACACATCACTTGCTCGGGTCACACCAAGATCATCGTCACTTCATGAAAGCCCACCCAAGACATTTGGCTCAGACTGAGGACGGGAATGGGCTGTACAGTCTCTGGAACCTGTTTGTCATCCAAGGGGATCATATTTGATCTTTACTCACTTTTACTAATGTTGTGACTTGTCCACTGTTTAAAAACCTACCTGTCTCAATCTCAAATATATTCACTGGCTCCATATCCCCAGCTGCTTGGGACAAGGAATGACAATAAAATCAAGACCCCCCTTCCAACCCCTGAGAGGAGAAATTCCTCCTTTTCTCTATATTAAAGTTTAAAGTTCAAAGAAAATTTATTATCAAAGTACATAGATGTCACCACATACAACCGAGATTCATTTCCTTGTGGGAACTCACAGTAAATACAAGAAGCACGATAGAATCAACGAAAGACCACACATGACAAGACTAGCAACCAGTGTACAAAAGACAACAAATCATGCAAACACAAAAGGGAAAAAAAATTGACTGACATGGACATAATGGGTCAAATGTGCCGGAAATTTCTGGTTCTGTATCAAATAAATTCATACATTGCTCAGCAGAGCCAAAAACTTCAAGAATTCAAGAAATTTGCAATTGTATCCTTTTCTGAAGCCAATGTACATCTGTTGCCCGAAAGAATTGAAGAGGTTTTAATGTTGTCAATATTTGGTTTGAGAAGGAAAGGAGAACTGAAAATCCACTGGATTTGTTAGCAATGCACACACAGAATGCTGGAGGAACTCAGCAGGCCACCTATGGAAAAGAGTAAACAGTCGACGTTTTGGGCTGAAATCCTTCTTCAGGACTGAGATGGAAGGGGGCAAGATGCCAGAATAAAAAGCTGGGGAAGGGGGAGGGAAAGAAGCTAGCAGATCTGTACTGCCCTCCAACTCTCCTACCATGTGCTCACCCAGAACTGCTACCAGAGACACGTACCCTCCCTGGGAGCTTGTCTAATCAAATTCCTTCTTCTCCAGTTCTTGACTTTTCCCACCAATCTAGCTTCACCTATTACCATTCAGCCAGCCTCTTTCCCCTGGCATCTTCCTCTCTTCTTCTCAGTCCTGAAGAGGGGTCTTGGCCCGAAACATTGACTGTTTACTCTTTTCTGTAGATGCTGCCTGACCCATTGAGTTCCTCCAGCATTTTGTGTGTTACTCTGGATTTCCAACATCTGCAGACATTCTTGCATTTGTCATTGACTTTGTTGTCCACTGGCAGTAGCATCCATCACCAAGGACACCTACCCTTCAGATCAGGCTCTACTTTTGCTACTACCATCAAGTAGGAGATACAGGAACCTTAGTTCCCACACCACCGTTCAGGAACAGTTATTATCCCTCAGCCATCAAACCATCAGAGAACCAACCACAGGTTGCCGAGACCCCCACAAGGGGAAAGACTCTCTCAGCATCCTCTTGTTCAACTTCATCAAAAACTTGTAGAACGTAGAACATGCAACAAGAGCAGGTCATTCAGCCCATTATGTTTCTGCTGGCTGTGATGCCAATCCAAACTAACCCGATGTTGTCTCTGTCTCTTCTCGTGTCTTTCTAAATGTCTCCTAACATTATTATCATATCGGCTTCCACCATCTCCCCCGCCATAAATTGTATACTTTGATAATAAATTTGCATTCACTTTGACTCCGAACCATTCCAGACACCTACTCTGAGTCCGGGCCCCCACAATTCCTGAACTGACTCGGATCAGGCAATCCGTTAACTGACAGTTCATGTTCTGACTCCAGCCTCAACAATTCATTAGCCGACTTGTCTCCAACGGTTCATGCTCTAACATCAACCCCAACAAATCATTAACTGCTGTCGTCAGGATAAAAAAAAATTGTCTTGTAAATCTCCTTTAAGTGTCCCCTCTCTCGCTGAAAGCTATGCCCTCTAGTATTTGACATTTCCACCCCAGGACATGTAGTGTAGGTGAGGTGGAGTTATAATGGTGCTCAATGGTGACTTCTTTGTGTTCATCTACGAAAACAGAGTGATTGATATCTCTCCTCTTCCTTCCCAGGGCAGATGGGATTCTGCTGAAGACCTTGACCTGGGGATACATTCAAACTTCTGTTCTTTGTGATGGTGGGACCTGCTGCTAGTGGCTCATGACTGGCTGCTTTTCGATATTCCAAGGATCTGGCCTAGAAGACGAGCGTGCTTCACGGCCCTGTGGATGGGCAGGTGCTAAGCCGGTGCTGCTGACTGAAGTGATGTAGGAGAGGATGGAACATCAGGAATAGCAGATCAGCTCTCTGAGGCGCTTTCTCCCTCTCTCTCTCTTGCTGGTGGGGGAGAGATTGTTGCCGATTCTCGGGTCACAGAACTCAGAAAAAAAATGAGACGTGACTGACTTTGTATCTCTCCAAACCTTTCCTCTCACGTACCTGTCCAAGTGACTTTAAAATATTGTAGTTGTATCCGCCTCCGTAAGTTCTTCTGGCAGCTCATCCCACACACTCAAGAGGGGCACAAATTTGACTCAGTGTCACTGAAAGCCATGGGGTCAGCAAACATGGTAGTCGGAGAATTCTTAGAAGCGTGGCTTTCTGCAAACAACTCTATAATCAGACACGTAGACCTTGATCCTATTTATGAGCTAATGCGGGCAAAATTCCCGACTACAAATCATGAAGTTCATCACACAACCAACCAGCGATGAGAATTCCTCCTGAAATCACCACTGAGTTTCTGTAATGATGTATATAACGGCCAAATATTTGGAGGACACACCACAATTAACAGCGCACCAAAGGTATGGTGACGAAATGTTTACAAGTAAATTACCAAGATCAGAGAACAACTCAAATCACCCAAACCCACCACTTTCTGTGTGAAAACGCTGCCTCTCTGATCCAATTAAATCTTACTCCTGTCACCCAAAACCTGCACCCCTCAGTTTTGGACTCTGTTACCTGGGGAGAAGACTGTGACCTGTCACCTTATTTGTGGCTGCCATGATATTGTATAGTCCTAATAAGTTCGCCTCTCAGCCTCCTACACTCCAGGGAAAAACAGCCCCTGACTATCCAGCCTGTCTTACAACATGGGTTGCCAACTTATTTCATGCTGTGGACCCCTACCATTAACCGAGGGGTCCATGGACCCCATGTTGGGAACCTCTGCCTTACAAAATCATCATCATCATCATCATGTGTCATGCCGTATAACGTGGGCAATCATGGTATCCATAATTGTTCTTGGCAAATCTTTCTACAGAAGTGGTTTGCCATTGCCTTCTTCTTGGCAGTGCCTTTACAAGACGAGCGACACCAGCCATTATCAATGCTCTTCAGATATTGTCTGCCTGGTGTCATTGGTCACATAACCAGGACTTGTGATATGCACCAGATGCTTATGTGACCATCCACCACCTGCTCCTCTGGCTTCACATGACTCTGAGTGGGACGTGGGGGCAGTTAAGCAGGTGCTACACCTTGCTAAAGGGTGACCTGCAGGCTAGTGGAGTGAAGGGGAGCCTTATACCTCCTTCGGTAGAGACGAATCTCCACCCCACCGCTCAACAAGCTCTCCAGTAAAAGACCAATTACTGTCTAATCCAGGCAAGATCCTTGTGAACCTCTTCGGCATCTTCTCTAGAGCCTCCACATCCTTTCTGTAACTTAGTGATCAGAATACACACAATACTCTAAGTGTGACTTAACCAAACTTTGTTAAAGATACAACGTGACTTCCCAAATTCTACGTTTAACACCCATCTGGTATGACTAATGTGCCTTCTCTACTATTCTTTCAGCAAGCTACAGATGTACCCCAAGTTCCCTCTGTTTACCAATACTCCAAAAAGTGCTGCTTCTTCTGTGTATTATCCTCAATTATTTGACCTCCCAAAGAGCCACACGTCATATCTGCTACTTCTAAAACATAGAACATAGAATGTTATGGCACAATAGAGGCACTTTGACCCACAACGTTCTGCCGATCTTGAAACCTACTCTAAGATCAATCTAACCCATCCTTTTTACATAACTCTCCATTTTTCTATCATCTATGTACCTAACTTAGAGTTTCTTAAATATCACCAATGTATCTGCCTCTATCATCTCCCTGGTGGAGCATTCCACACACCCACCACTCGCTGTGTAAAGAACATACCTCTGATGTCTTCCTTATACTTCCTACCAATCACTTTAAAATTACACACTCTTTCAATAGATATTTCTGCCTGGGAGAAAGTCTCTGGCTATCCACTCTATATATAAGTATGTCTCTTATCATCTTGTATACCTTGATCAATTTATCTCCCATTGTCCTTCACTCCAAGGAGAAAAACCCTAGCCTGCTCAACCTATCTTCATAAGACATGCCTGCTAGTCCAGGCAGCATCCTGGTAGATATCCTCCACACTTTCTGTAAAGCTTCTACAACCTTCCTATAATGAGACAGCTAGAATGCTGTGGGCACGTGGCCAAGTGGTTAAGGCATTGGACTAGTGACCTGAAGGTCGTGAGTTCGAGCCCCAGCTGAGGCAATGTGTTGTGTCCTTGAGCAAGGCACTTAATCACACATTGCTCTGCGACGACACTGGTGCCAAGCTGTATGGGTCCTAATGCCCTTCCCTTGGACAATATCGGTGTCGTGGAGAAGGGAGACTTGCAGCATGGGCAACTGCCGGTCTTCCATACAACCTTGCCCAGGCCTGCGCCCTGGAGAGTGAAGAATTTCCAGGTACAGATCCATGGTCTCGCAAGACTAACGATGCCTTTACTTTAGAATTGAACACAATTCTCCAAGAATGCTCTAACCAGGGTTTTGTAGAGTTGTAACATTACCTCATGGCTGTTGAACTCAATTCCCCCAACTAACGGAAGCCAACGCACATATGACTGATAAAGGATCTAGGTTTCCCCAGCAAAACATAAACTCTTCTCAGGCTTCCAGTGTTGATAATAGCTACATTTTGATGACAAATTCTGCCATATAACTTCTTACAACTCTATAAATGTGCGGCAACTTTGAGGGATCTATGGATGTGGACTCCAAGATCCCTCTGTCCTTCCACACTGCTATGAATTCTGCCGTTAACCCTGTCTCCCACCTTCAAATTCAACCTTTAAGGTGAATCACTTCACACTTCTCCAGGTTGAACACCATCTGCCACTTCTCAGCCCAGCTTTGCATCCTGTAATGTCCCACTGCAACTACAACAAGCCTCCACAATTGTAGTCATTTCTCTGCACGTTTCCAGCTGTCCTCCATCCTTCTGAATCCTTTGACAGCCTTCCTCGCTCTGCACAACTCCAGCAAATTTTGTGCTGTCTGCAAGTGTACTAATCAGCCCACCTACATTTTCATCCAGGTTTTTTAACAACAGAGGTCCCAGGATGGATCCTTATGGATCTTCTTGCAATCTCCACTGAGTGTAGACCAGACCTGTCCAACCTGTCTGCAGCTCCTCCATCCCAAGTCTCTGAATTGCATCCAGTATAAATGTATCTCTCTTAAGGGAGAAGAACTGTACAGAAACTCAGATGTCTGTGCCTGTACAGTTACAACAATTCCTGATGTTCCAGCCCTACCTCCTCGTGGTAAAGTGCACTGTAAACACAAAAAATACCAAAAGTATTTCCGAATATGAACTATATTATTAAACAATTAAACAAACTTAAAAGCTTCTGTTTCTTCTTTGAGAAGTGGTTTTGTATTTACTGTTGCTGGGAACTGGAATTGTTCAGTACAGAGCTGGGCCTACTGTCTCTCTGTTTAATATCACCTGAAGAGAAAGGTAACCTAATGCCTTAATATGTTCTCATTGTTCTGATGTCATGAACAATATGTTGTAAACAGGGATTAATTATTAAACTGTGAAGCCAGCTGCGTAAGGCATAAGGATGAAGATTTGAGTTGATTGGACACAGCCTGTCCGATCCGACCATATCTGTCAAGGTCAGGGAGATCATTAGGAGCGCAACATAAGCTGTAGCAGAGCTTTATCCATGAGATTCTGACAACAAAGGAAGCCAATCTACAAGCACCAGGGCTGCTCCCTCATTATTTATGGGGGGGGGGGGGATATTTAACTATCCCACACTGTTCAGTTAATACATCAAATCTCAGCTCCTAGCTTTTATTTTTTTGAAGAACCATGTTGTCTTTGATCTGAGAGTTCAGGACATACGCTTTTCTTGTACAGTTCATTGTAGTTTGCTCTACCTGCTGGTCAATCCATCTCCTTTCTATCACAATTAGATATTTTGCTTGAAATATTATGTCTCTCTCTGATAGAATGGACAAGGAGGAGATGTTTCTCACAGTGGGGAGGTCTACAACTAGAGGGCACATCCTCAGAATAGAAAGACGACTTTTTAGAACAGCGATGAGGAGGAATTTCTTCAGTCAGAGGGTGGGGTATCTCTGGAATTCATTGCCACAGATGGCTATAGAGGCCAAGTCATTGGGTATACTTAAAGAAAAGGTCGACACGTTCTTCGTTAGTGTGTTAAAGGTTATGGGAAGATGGCAAGAGAATGTGGTTCAGAGGGGAAATAAATCAGCCTTGATGGAATTATGGAGCAGACACGATGGGCAAAATGGCCAAATTCTGCTCCTATGTCATATGGTATTATGGTTTTTTTGTTTAGCTATTCGAAACAAAGTACAAAGTAAATCTAACTGTCCAAAGTAAACACTTTGTGTCAGATTATTGATGAAGGAATAATTAGTGACTGTTAGAGCTGACAAAGGAGTTGGCTGAGAAAATTTTCATTAACCCTGCTTCAGGTGAGAGACAGCATTGGCGGACCCTTGATCGGTCTGGCAGGGTTACACCGTTCGGTAGGAGGGAGGAATCAATGGACCCTTGATCGGTCTGGCAGGGTTACACTGTTTGGTGGGAGGGAGGAATCAATGGACCCTTGATCGGTCTGGCAGGGTTACACCGTTCGGTGGGAGGGAAACAGGTGTGGGATGAAACTCAGCTGTTGGCTTACCGAATATCACTGGCCATCAGCTGGCTGTGGGTCACAAGTTCAAAGCCATTTACTTGTGGGCATTCACTGTAAATACACGATACGCAATAGATTCAATCTAAGACTGTACCCGGCAGGATGGACAAACAACCAGTGTGCAAAAGACAACAAACTGTGCAAATACAAAGAGAAGAATAAAAGAAATAATGACAATAATAATACAAAGAAGCTATACCTTGCTATAAATACAAGCCTGATCCAGTTTTAGAGTCAGAATCCCACAAATTATATTACGACCAATCGATTATTACAGATAGGACAATTCATAATAACTGTCTGGATAAAATAATACAGGGTAAACAAGCAAGAACAACTTACTTAATAAATATAATCATTCCAAACACACATAACTTATAGAAATCAATCAGTGAAAAACACCAGAAATATGCTGAATTAAAAGAGGAAATAGAAAGACTATGGAACATGAACAGGGTGTACATTGTCCGGACAGAAATATCTACAACTGGTATCATCCCAGAGGCACAACACAATAATGTTAAACAATTAGGGCTACATAGTATTATTTATGTAAATCTTCAGAGAGCTGCAATGCTAAACACCACTCGAATAGTCCAAATTGAGAAATAAGTGTGCTTTGCTCCGCCCATAACTCAGGTTTGACCAGCTTGAGCTTAGGAAAAAATAAGTTTCTTCAACAATAATAAATACAGTAAATAAGCAATAAACATCGAGAACATGAGATGAAAAATTCTTGAAAGTGTGTTCATTGGTTGTGGGAACAGTTCAGTGATGGGAGAATGAAGTTGAGTGAAGTTATTCCCTCTTTGTTCAAGAGCCGGATGGCTGAGGAATAATAACTGTTCCTGAACCTGGTGGTGTGGATCCTGAGGCTCCTGTACTTTCTTCCAGACAGCAGCAGTGAGAAGACAGAATGGCCTGGATGGTGGGGGTCCTTGAAGAGGGATGCTGCTTTCCTGCGATAGTGCTCTGTGTAGATAGTTCAATAGTTCCATTTAGTATCTGAGAAATGTATCCAATATTCATCCTGAAATCCTCTTTCTTCGCAGACATCTACAAAAACAGAAGGGTGGCCCAAAGAATGAGTGACAGTTAAAACTTCAGAACCCTGGAGCTCCCTCTACTCTCCACCCACCCCCCCCCCCACAAACAGCAACAAAGCATCGGCCCTCCCCACACCCACCTACTTCCCCAAAAAAAAGCACCAGCTCCCTCCACCCACCGAGCAAGCAATAACAAGGCCCCCAGTGCAACAAAAACTAATCATTCACTCATCCATCTGGCATGCCACAGGCTCTCCCTCTCCCTAATAAAGGGGAAGAGAGGTATCCCCTTTCGCAGCGAGGGGGGAGTCATAACAAAACAACTCACTGATTTATGGTGTTAAAAATCTGTCATGCTACTGTTTTCCCCAAAGTTCTGAGACTCGGGAATCAGCAAAACCTCCCACCCATTGACAAGAAAGAGAGAGAGAGAGAGAGAGAGAGAGAGAGAGAGCCTGACTTAGAATCAGCCAGTCCTCAGGGCTGCGAAACCTCGGAACCCTGAAGGCACACTTGTCTTCTAGGGTGCTTCCTGAGGATATCGAAAAGTGCCCGGTCATGAGTTCCCGAGAATGGGTCCCACCACCGCAAAGAGTCGAAGTTTGAGTCTAACTCCAGGACAGGGCCTTGAACAGAGACACATCCACCCTGAAAGGAAAAGGAGAGATATCAAAGGTAGAAATTAAACTGTTTTCGTAGATGAATTTGAAGGAGTGGAAATTTAGTGCCATCATGACTCCGCCCCCACCTATGTCGAGGTGCTCAATGGTGGGGAGAGCTTTACCCATGGTGGACTAGGTTGTACCCATTACTTTTTGTAGGTTTTTCCTTTCAAGGGCATTGGTGTTTACATACCAGGCCACACATCGATGGTAACACTTCCCTTTCTCCCAGGGTACGGATTCAGTCAAATCATCATCCTCAGATCAGTCTGGTGAACCTTGGCTGTTCTGTCTTCATATTCCTCCTCAGGAGGGAGACAAAACTTGTCCACGATACTACACATTGAACTTCAAACACAGCCATAACAGTAAGAGCACTCAGTGACGTGTATAAGGAACCCAGGTCTCGCTGAACACCAACATCTGCCATCGGCTGGCATTTAACAATTCTCTGTGTTATATTTCATCTCCTTTCTCTTACAAAGCCCGCTTTGTTGCATCTTTAGAACATAGAAACATAGAAAACCTACAGCACAATACAGGCTCTTCAGCCCACAAAGCTGTGCCGAACATATCCTTATCTTCGAGCTATCTAGGCTTACCCATAGCCCTCTATTTTTCTAAGCTCCATGTATCCATCCAGGAGTCTCTTAAAAGACCCTATCGCTTCCGCCTCCTCCACCACTGCCGCTAGCAGCCCATTCCTCGTACTCACCACCCTTTGCATAAAAGCTTACCCCTTTCTCAAAGACTCATTAGTTTCATACCTCCATTAAAGTCCAAACCTATTGAACCTTTCCCTATAACTCAAATCCTGAAGTCTTTGATATTCATATCTTTCCAGTAGGTAGGTGACCAGAGCTATACACAATACTCCAAATCTGTCCTCACTAATGTCTTATATAACTTCAATTTAATATGCCTATTCTTATACTCTGTAATCTGATTTTATGAAGTCCAATGTGCCAAAAACTCTTTTATATGATCCGATCTTCCTGTGATGCTGCTTTCTAAGAATTATTAATCTCTATTCCCAGGAGCCTTTGGTCTGATACAAGCCTCAGTTCCTTACCATTCACCGTATAAATCTCACCCTGGTTTGTCCTCCCAAAGCTCTAAACTCAACGTTCAAGGTAAATATATCATCAAAGAACATACAGTTCTTTACCATACTACCTCAAGATTTATTCCCATTCCCATTCTGATATGTCTATCCATGGCCCCACATCCCTTTCCCATTCTGATATGTCTATCCATAGCCTCCTCTACGGTCAAGATGAAGCCACACTCAGGTTGGAGGAACAATACCTTATATTCCATCTGGGTAGCCTCCAACCTGATGGCATGAACATTGACTTCTCTAACTTCCACTAATGCTCCTCCTCCCCTCCTTACCCCATCCCTTATTTATTTATTTATTTATTTATCTATCTATTTATCTATCTATCTATCTATCTATCTATCTATCTATCTATCTATCTATCTATCTATCTAACTATCTATCTATCTATCTATCAATTAATTAATTAATTAATTAATTATATTTTCATTTTTTTCTCTCTCTCTCTGTCCCTCTCACAATAACTCCTTGCCTGCTCTCCATCTTCCTCTGGTGCTCCCTTCCCCGCTTCTTTCTCCCTAGGCCTCCCGTTCCATGATCCTCTCCCTTCTCCAGCTTTGTATCCCTTTTGCCAATCACCTTTCCAGCTCTTAGCTTTATCCCTCCCCCTCCTGTCTTCTCCTATCATTTGGGATCTCCTTCTCTCCCTCCCACTTTCAAATCTCTTACTATTTCTTCTTTCAGTTAGTCCTGACGAAGGGTCTCGGCCCGAAATGTCGACAGTGCTTCTTCCTATGGATGCTGCCTGGCCTGCTGTGTTCCATCAGCTTTTTGTGTGTGTTGCTTGAATTTCCAGGATCTGCAGATTTCCTCATGTTAGCGTTTTTATTTTTTTCTCGCTGGTATTTACAGGAGAAAGAAAATGCAATAGTATTTATGAAAAACTATACTTAAACAGACAAACTGACAAGCAACCAATGAGCAAAAGAAGACAAACTGTGCAAATAAAAAATAATATTGAGAACTTGAGTTGCAAAGAGTCTTTGAAAGTGAATCTGTAGATCATACAGCACCTCACATTTATCTGTAATAAATTCCATCTGTAATTTTCTTACCCCATTTTTTCAGCTGGTCCAGTTCCCACTGAAAGCTTTGATGGCCTTTCGTACTGTCCACTACGTCCAGTCTTGGTGTCATCTGCATATTTGCTGATCCAGTTTACCACATCATCAATTTAGATGACAAACGACAATGGACCCAACACCAGTCCCTGCAGCACACCAACTTATCACAGGCCTCCAGTTAGTGAGACAATCATCCACTATCATAAATATAAGAGATTCTGCAGATATTGGAAATCTTGAGCAACACACCCAAAATGTTGAAGGAACTCAGCGAGTCAGGTGGTATCTATGGAGGGAAGTCTACGGGCAATATTTTGGTCCAAAACTATTCATCTGTACTGGACCATCTAATACAACCCTTTCTTAAATCTCAATGTTGAATATAATTTACTATCTCATCCTGAATACCAAGCGACTGAACCTTCTGGACCAACCTCCCACGTAGGGCTTGACGAAGTTTTGCTAAAGTTCATGCTGACAATGTCTTCCACCTTTTGCAATCAGCTCTTCAGGCTTGTGTGGGGAGCCGGACAGCATTGGACTCCGTGGTGTTCAGTGCACCCGAATTGGCTAAGTGTTGTTTAAAGAGAGTCATTAATCGTTTGGAGATCCTTCAGATTTTTCTTGAGCAACTCGCTCTTTGTAATGTGGTTTCTTAGTATTTTCTGCTTTAACTCATTAAGGTTATGTTGATTTGCTCAGGAATTCTGCGTTACTTGTATTATTTAAGTGGACACTGGATTAGTACTATTTGCGGGGTCCTAGTTTTGAGAACATGATGCTTCGTGGTGTTTCTCAGTTGAGCCACTAACATTCTGTTGGAATCCTTACGAATAGGTGCTGTTCACCAGCTCTGCATTGAAGTCTGTCTTTTGTCCACACGTAGGTTCGGTATTGCCAGCAGACATCATGACACATTTCCTTCATCAACTTTCCTTATAACCTCTCAAAAACTGAGTAATATGAGACATGATCTCATCTCAGGTAATCCACAAAGTTTGAATTTTAAATGAGGACCCCCAGCTTTTTCCTCCTATGGACAACTCTGCCAGTCCTGTTATCATTGTTCTCCAAGTTCCTTCCATCACTTGCATACTGATGGACTCCAGCATTTTCCCTGCCCTGACACCAGACTCTGCCTTGTACTGGTGAGCGCCCCTGTTTCTTTTCACCCCTATTTTTTACGCAGTCAGGTGATATTTATTAAACCCCCCCACCCCCGCCAATCTCTGGGGACTATTCTAGAACTGATGGAACTTTAGACAATGACGAGCAATGCATCCGTCACCAGTCCTTCAAAACCCCAAAGTGCACAGAATGCAGAAGAGTGTAACACAGGAACAGGCCATCTGGTCCATAATGTTGTTCCGAATCAGCTAAAGAGCAAATCAAAAACACCCAAACATATATCCTTCTTACCTACACCATGTCCATATCCCCCCATCTCCATCTTGTGCAGCTCACTAGGACTGAAGATTTATTGACTTTTAGACCCATTATTTTTTCCAATTTGTTTTTATTTAAAAACACTAATTTCTCTGTCGTCCTTTTTCACCTGAACTGTGGTTCTCTACTACTGCGAGGAGGTCTTCTGTATCTTCTACTGCGATGGTAGAAGTACTTAACCCCCAGTATAATTTCTCCATTCTCAATCTGTAAAGGATTTATATTACCTTGGGATAATCTTTTCCATTTTACGTAGTTTGCACTTTTTATGATTCTCAGCGGATTCCTCTCACACTCTTCTTTCACTTTCCTTATCAACAGTCCTGTGCTGAATTCTGAAATTGTCACAATACTCAGGTACACTGCCTGGTATGGGAACTGTACCTCCCTTAATCGCAGGACTCTGCAGAGAGTGGTGCGGACAGCCCAGCACATCTGTAGTTGCGAACTTCCCATGATTCAGGACACTTACAAGGACAGGTGTGTAAAAAGGGTCCGTAGGATCATTGGGGATGCAAGCCATCCCAGCCACAATCTATGCCAGCTGCTACAATCCGGGAAACGGTACTGCAGCATAAAAGCCAGGACCAACAGGCTCCGGGACAGCTTCTTCCACCAGGCCATCAGACTGATGAACTCTTGCTGATTTGAGTGCACTCTATATTACATTGACTGTTCTATTTATTATAAATTATTATAAATTACTATGATTGCACATTGCACATTTAGAAGGAGACATAATGTAAAGATTTTTACTCCTCGTATGTGAAGGATGTAAGAAATTGAAGTCAATTCAATTCAGTTTATCTGCCAACATTCTGAATCTTTTTGTTCAATCTAAAGCAAGCTTTAACTGGCCACAGCTGAACCACTTCTTGTGCTTTGTGTCTTCAAGTGACATTTGCTTCTTGTAAATTGTAGATGATTTTTAAAAATATTAACTGTTGCTTTGGTACGTTCACAAGGAGGCGGAGCTTAGGAGAGTCAATGGCGCCTAACGGCGACTCCTTTGTTTGCATCTTTGGAAACAGCTCTATTTCCATCTTTAATGTCTTTATTTTTCCCTTGCAGGACTCTTTTGAAGACCCTGACCTGGAGTTACACGCTGGCTACAGTTCTTTGCGGGAATGGGACCCGCTCTGGGGGTTCCATAACTGGCTGTTGTTCAGCACGCCAAAGGCTCGGCCTAAGATTCCGGCTGAGATTCAGAAGCCTAGGATCTCCAGGCTCTGGAGATGGGCAGATCGAGGGTCAGTGTCACGATAGGAGGCCTGTGTGTCATCAGGGGAGTCTAAATATCTACGGCTGTGTGCCTGGAGGCCCGGGATCTTTGCGATCTTCAGGCACAGAGCTCGAAAAAAGTGATGTAACGGACTTTTAACATCGTAAACCAATGAGTTGTTTGTTATGTCTCCCTGCTCGCTGGGAAAATAGAGACACCTCTTTCTCCCTTATTAGGGAGAGAGAGCCTGTGGTATGTCGAATACCGGGTGAAACACAAAGTCTTTGGGGTAACTGCGAGTCTGTGTCTTTGTTGTTGCTTTGCTCGTGCTTGAGAGCTCGGTGCTGGTGCCAATGCTTCTTTCTGCCGGTGGGGGCAGGGGGGGATTGCTGCTTGCTGCTGCTTATGTGTGGGAGAGGGGGAGCTGGGGGGTACTTTGAGGTTCTAACATTTAACTGTTGCTCATTCTTTGGAGTACTCCTCTGTTTTCGTGGATGGTTTTGAAGAAAAAGCATTTCAGGATGTATATTGTATACACTTCCCTGACATTAAATGTACCTTTCAGCCTTTGGACACACAAAATGCTGGAGGAACTCAGTCGGTCAGGTGACTCTATAGGAAGGAATACAGAGTCGGCGATTTGGGCTGAGAGATAATGATGGGTCTCGGCCCGAAACATTGACTCTTTATGCAGACTGTTGTGACTCTGGGTTTGTTGTATATTACTCTGGATGTTCTGCATGTTACTCTCTGTATCTTTAGGGTGTTCCTCTAGATTTCCAGCATCTGCAGAATCTCTTGTGTCCTCTCACTGTCATATATTTTTACATCTTTTTCCAATCTACCAACACCAGCTCCCGCCTCATCCCCTTCAACTTTGGTTTATTGAAAATTAAGACTCTGGTTCCATCTCAACTGAATCACGTTTAATCATTATATGAAATTCTGTCACATGTTAATTGTTCAATAAATGATGTCTGTCAGTTCCTCAAATCGTATGAACAATGCCTTCACTTAATTTATTCAGCTTATAGAACATAGAACAGTACAGCACGGTACAGTCCCTTCAACTGAACTTGTAATCTACTTCAAGATCAATTTAATGCTTCCTACCTACAGTACATATCCCTCCATTTCTCAATCATCCAAGTGACTATGTAAAAGGCTCCTAATTGTCCCTAATGTATCTGCCTCTACCACCAGCCCTGGCAGTGTGTTCCACACACTCACCACTCCCTGTGTAAAACACCTACCTCTGATATCACCTTATACGTTCCTCCAATCACATTAACATTATGCCATTTCTGGCCTGGGAAAAGGTCTCTGGCTATCCACCCCATCAATGCCTTTAATCATCTCATACAGCTCTATCGAGTCACCCCTCCTCTTCCTTCAGTCCAAACTGGCCCACCCTCTCCTACTAAGACATGCTCCCTAATCCAGAAAGCATGCTGGTAACTAAATGGATTGAATTTTTTTAAAACTTCAAATATTGTCCATGCCTCATTAAAGTCCTGTATTTACCAAAGTCAGAATCCTGCAGGGTTTGCTCTCAGCGAACACTGTATATTGTTCTAAAAAATACGTGCCACATCATTTCTTAATGCTTCTTGGACTCAGACTTATTTTAAAAATAAGTGTTTTAAATTACTCTTTCCTATTTCCCTTCACCCCGTCTGGTTCATGGACGGAATTGGTTCCCAGAGGTTTAAAATGAATGAAAGTACAGTCATCTTTTCACAGCCACACTGAGCCCTCTATCTCAATTTAAAATACTCTTACAGTTTCCTGCTCTCCTCTGTACCTTGAATTTAATTTGGTTTGAAAAATGCTACCATTAAATCTGCCATTGTCCATCAATAACCCAGGGTTTTCTACAGGGAGCAGCAAACAATCTGCAGAAGGAACTCCCTAAGTGGGGGTGGGGGGGGAGGAATGATCTTTCAGGTAAAAATCCCTACTCCTCCCCCCCCCCCCCCGCCACTGTCACTTTTGATGCCCAGTCTCTATATACCTCCAGTCACCATCAGGAAGTTTTAAGCACACCCCCTCTTTCTACAACAAAGATCAACCCATTTTCTCTCCACCAAACTTCTCATCCCCCTGGCTAAATGTGCTCTTAACTGAGGCATTTCTCTTTTGATTCTTATAGCCATGAACCCCAGGTATTCCTATCTTTTCTGTTGTTTTTCAGCTGTCAGTCTTCCAAACCTTCCTCAGTACCACTTGCCACTATTTCTCCCGGACATCGATGTCCGCATTGGTGATGGTTCCTGCAGTCATACAGTACACCAACTTCACCACCTGCACCACCAATCCCACTCTACTCTCAAGTTCGTGCAGACTATTTCTTCATGTCTCTAGCTGCTTTAGATCTTCCTGCCTCTGTTCCTTCCGTAAATGATGCCTGACCCACTGAGTTCCTCCAGCAGATTGGTTGTTGTCTGCCATCTCTTGTGTCTCTGGATCAGGGAATGTCTACCATCCCTTGTGTCTCTGGAATAGGGAACATCTGCTGTCTTTTGTGCCTCTCAAACAGGGAAGATCTGTTGTCTTTTGTGTATCTCCATCAGGGAACACTTACAATCTCTTATGCTCCTGGATCAGGGAAAATCTGCTGTCTCTTGTGTCTCTGGATCAGGAAACGTCTGCCATTTCTTGTCCCTCTCCATCATGGAACATCTGCAGTCACTTTTGTCTCTTGAACATCTGCAGTCTTTTGTGCCTCTGGGTCAGGAAACATCTGCCGTCTCTTGTGTCTCTCGAACAGGGAACATCTGGAGTCACTGGATCAGGAACATCTGCTGTCTCTTGTGCCTCTCAATCAGGGAACATCTGGAGTGACTAGTGTCTCTGGACCAGTGAATATCTGGATTCTTTAATGTCTCTGGATCAGGAAACATCAGCCATCTCTTGCATCTCTGGGTCTGCAAACATCTACAGGTCCTGTATCTCTGGATCAGGGAACATCAGCAGTTTCTTGTCTCTCTCGATCAGGGAACACTTGCAATCCTGTGTCTCTGGATCAGGGAACATCTGCCATTTTTTTGTGTCTCTCAATCAAGAAATATTTGCAGTTTCATGTGTCTCTGGTTCAGGGAAAATCTGCAGGCTCTTGTGTGTCTCGATCAGGGAGCATCTGTGTGTCTTGATCAGGGAACTGTTCCTTTGTCAGTTTTTTGAACCAGAGTGGATAACTTCACTCAACGCCATTCATCTCAACATTAAACTGATTTCACAACCTCGGAATCACTTTCAAGGACTCTACATGCAAATAATATTCTCAGCACTTATTGCTTATTGATTTCTCATTATTATTTTTTCTCTCTTTTTGTATTTGCACAATTTGTTATCCTTTGCATGCTGGCTGTTTGTCCCATCTTTGTTGTGCATGGATTTTCATTGATTTTACTGTGTTTTTTAATATTTAGGTTTAATGCCTGCAAGAAACTGAATCTCAGGGTTGTATATGGTGACACATATGCACTTTGATAATAAATTTACTTTGAACTTTTAACTTTGAATATGTCAGTCTTAAATAGTTTCAGTAAATCTTGGTGGCATCTGTTAGCCTCGTGACACCATAGATCTGCGCCTGGAGTATCCTCTCCAGGGCACAGTCCTGGGCAAGGTTGTATGGAAGATCGGCAGTTGCCCATGCAGCAAGTCTCCCCTGTCCACACCACTGATGTTGTCCAAGGGAAGGGCAAAGGCCGACACAGCTTGGCACCGGTGTCGCCGCAGGAGTTGCCAGAACGAGGTTGAAGGCAACGTCGGACTGCCTTAGGGACTCCAACTCTGGATTTGTCCTCAGGGTTTACTCCCGAAGCCTTTCCTATGAGTGGGTATGGCCGCAAGGCAGCGGAGGTTTGAAATCAGAGCTTTCCCTCTCTTAGATGGACTGCCTTCCCAGGCTGATGAACTCCATCAACCCGAAGCACTGGTTTTAAGGTGCCAGGACCCGCCTTCGCCCATTCTCCTGTCAGTAGAAACAGTTCCGCCGGGCTTAGAGGCTAAGCCACACGAGAAGGCCAGGAGTTGGACCTGGTTGTCAGAGACTATTTGAGGCGCATGCCGTGAGGAGCACTTTTAGGTAGTGGGAGCTTGTCCCCACTACCACTCCTCGGCTTGACAACCTTGGAACCTCAGTAAATCTAGTACTATTTCATTATGAAATACAATTGATGAAGTAAGCATAAAGGAGAAAGGTAGGAAGGGTAATGGTCTGGATGCTGTTACATGGCACTAGTCAGCAAACCGAGCCAACATGCACGAGATGGGCCATTGGGCCTATTTCTGTGCTGTGCTCTATGACTGTATGATTCTAAGTTGGCGTAATGTTCAAATTTAACATCTGAAAAATTTCCTCATGGAGCAAGCCCCAAAATCTGTGGGCCCAGAGAGAGTAAAGATCTAAGTTAGCAATCAGCTGAACCAGGTCATTAGCTAGCTAACCAAGTGGAAACAGGAGCAATTATCAATAGTTACAACTTTTCTGCAGACACCTTATTCCAGGACTCATCTTACAATATTAATTAACGTTGATGAAATTAATGTAACTGCGAGCTGCGTGTGAAACCGGAGAGTTGTCAGTTCTCCTTTTGTTCTCATCAGCTGCTGGTTGAGATGTGCCACTCTGATAGGCAGTGACAGGGTGGGTGTGAGCGCTGGCACCCTCGGGCAGGATAGTCTGGGTCACAGGTTGCAGAACAGGGGCATTCAGAAACCTTTTCCTCAAAGGGTGGGCAGCCTTCCGAATTCTGTATTGCAGAGAGACACAGAAGCTCCAGTGACGAGGCCAATAAGCTGTGGACGCCTGGGGACTCAGTGATTTGGAGATTGGCTGGAAAGTGGGGCTGGATCAGGCTTCATACTCCACAGCAGCAGCTGAATGGCTGACTTACTCCTGACAATTCTAACAACAGCAACATACATCAAAGTTGCTTTTTTTAAAAACACAAATACGAGGAAATCTGCAGAAGCTGGAAATTCAAGCCACACACATCAAAGTTGCTGGTGAATGCAGCAGGCTAGGCAGCATCTCTAGGAAGAGGTACAGTCGACGTTTCAGGCCGAGACCCTTCGTCAGGACATTGTCTAACAACAGCATTGTCTTTTAACATCTAATGCTGTAAATGTTTAAATGCATACAAGGAAGAAGTTTGTAAAATTATGCAACAGAGAGATAAAGTCGACAGCTGGTATCTTCTTCCTGGGATTGAAGTGTCTAAGACCAAGAGCAGGCACTTGAATTGAAGGGGGAAATTTTAAATGAGATGTGTTAGGGAAGTTTTTTTTTACACGGAGAACAGTGGGTGCCCGGAATGCACGACTTGGAATGCTGGTGGAAGCAAACAACATAGAGGGATTTAGGGGAGGCATGGTAACATGGAGGTTAGCATAACACCAATGATCTGGGTTCAATTCCTGCTGCTGTCTGCAAGGAGTTTGTACATTCTGCCCGTGACTGTGTGGGTTTCCTCCGGGTGCTCTGGTTTCCTCCCACTGTCCGAAGATGTGCTGGTTGGTAGGTTAGTTGGTCATTGTAAATTTTCCCGTAATTAGACTAGGATTAAAGCAAGTACTTTGACTACAAGTATCTTGGGTGAAGAATGATGAGTTTGGAGAAGGACATAAAGATATAGAAGGCGTGGAGGGCTATGAACGACATGAAGGAAATCTGGAAGTCGAACCTGACCAGAGGGCTTAAAAAGAGGATTTTCATAGCAGTCATAGAGTCCATTCTCATGTATGGATGCGAGACGTGGACACTCACCAAGACTATGCGAAAGTCTCTAGATGGTTGCTATACACGAATGCTCTGGATGGCTCTTGACGTGAGTTGGCAACAGCACATGACGAACGTCAAGCTCTATAACGACCTACCGATGCTCACCACTAAAATCGAGGCGAAAAGACTGCAACTAGCGGGGCACTGTCTACGCCACCCCGAGCTACCTGCCAGCCTAGTCATCATATGGGAGCCCAAGCACGGGAAGATGAACCCTGGGTGCCCTCCCAAGACTATGGTCAACACGCTCCTAGAAGACAGCGGCGCGGCTAATGTAGATGAACTGAACACACTGATGAGGGAGAGGGAGAAGTGGAGAGTCTGTCATCGTGCCCGACGCCGGCCCCCTAGGCCTGAGTTGACGTAGTAGTAGTAAAGCGGGGGTTGCTAGGCTCTCAAGGGGTGGAAGGACCCATTCCGTGCTTTATCCCAATAAATAAATAAATAAACAAACAAACAAACAAATAAATAAAAAGAGGCTTTTAGATGGGCAAGGGATGGAGGAAGATGGACTTTGTGCAGGCAGAATGGATTCGCTTAACTGAAGTTCATTAACTACATTAGATTGGCATAACATCGAGGGCTGAGGTGCCTGTTCCTGTGCCGTTCCCTGTTCTATGAACAAACGGACTGGGGGTGCCTAACTGTCTGTGTGTTTCTATGCCATATGAATCTATTGTCATCCATTGAGTTGAATGTAACCCGTTACAAGTAGGACATCAGTATAAACTTCGGTGTATTTTGTATCCATTCGCGGACAAGGCCAGCATAGACCACCCATGCATGTCCTGATGAATGTCCTTGGCCCGAAACGTCGACTCACCGTGGATGCTGCCTGACCTGTTGAGTTCCTCCAGCATTCTGTGTGTGTGTTACTCTGGACTTCTCAGTATCTGCAGGATCTCTTGTGTTTCTTGATTGTCCATTGGTAAGTTTAACACTCACCCCAACCTTTGCAACAAACCGGTTTCTAAGACACCACCGAGCTGGAAGTCTAACAAGGTTACCTTGATGGCTGTATCATTCTGACATGGAGCTAGCCTGCACTTGTCTGGAGGCTTCACTCCTCATTACTAAAGTGCTCAGGTGAATGAAGAATGCAGTATGTTAATATTATCAACCTACAGTTAGCACCATGCTGGGTATGGAAATCAGAACATGAATCAAAGTGGTGTGACATTGGGAATGATGTGCTGCAGATCTGTGTGCACTCAGACGTGGAAAGGGAGCATGCACTCTGCTTCCCTGGCCTTCCTGCCTCCAGCTCTGGAGGTATTTATAATTATCATCTAACATGGTGATGGTGCAGAAAGCCATAACGGCTTGAGTGGAAGTGGTGTGTGTGAATGAGCTGGAAAATGCTAACCCCGGCATTATGTGATGCGGAGAGATGATTGATTCCTTCAGGCTTCAGAGAGTGAAAGAGCCACATTTTGTTTCCTCTATGGCTGCTGTGTTATCGAGCTGTTGTGTCTTTATCAAAAAAGCTGGTCCATGCACAGTCCAAAAATTGCTCAGATTGTCTGAGAGTTAAAAGGGCTTTGGGTGTTGCGTCTCCCTCGCTCCCTCTCTCTCTCTCCGAGTGCAGACCGACAAGTAAAATATCCCAAACAATTAGTGCACTGAGCCCTTGGCAGTTTGAGGCACCTCTCTCGCTTCATCTGTCAGTCGGGATTTTTAAGGCCAATTCACTTGGCTGGGGGCCAGAGATGGTGGTGGGGGGGGGGGTGCAGTTTTTATTTAACGCTATGGTGCTGAAGAGTCTGTGCTCTTCAACAGGCAGAAAGATGTAAGCATTAATGGCAAGGCTGGCTCTCTCCTCAGACATCAATCACAGTTGTATAACTCTCTATAATAACATGTGACAATCTGAAATACATTTCCCAAAGCTGTCAGTAATACAGGCTCTAACACCCCAAATGTTAGCCGCTTCATGGTTCCAGCAGGTCAAATATTCAGAGATGCAGTAAAGATCTGAGTACTAACCCCAGATGTCACCTAGGCGTTTTCTTATTTGGATTAAAAATAATTATTGTGGTTTTGTATAATTAGCTCTTTGTACAGCTTTGTTTAAAGGTCCCCGAAATTTGTGCGTGACTATCGCGGCTTGTTGGTTGAGAAGCTGGAGGGGCTGGGCTGGACGTGAATCATGCCTGCATCAGAGAGGCATCGGAGGAGTCATTGCGCGATGAGGTGTGCAGGCTAACAGCGAGCGATCGTCGTAAGACCC
This sequence comes from Mobula hypostoma, assembly GCF_963921235.1. Lineage (NCBI taxonomy): Eukaryota > Metazoa > Chordata > Chondrichthyes > Myliobatiformes > Myliobatidae > Mobula > Mobula hypostoma. The sequence goes on along the minus strand of NC_086109.1, from coordinate 3,342,699 downwards.
TGTTGGACAATGTAAATGTGGAATGCTGCAAGGTCGATTCACTGATTTATTGGCCGGCAGCGGGGGAGCTGTGTGACCTTGGTGGTAGTGTGGACTGGGCCTGAAGCCACAGTGTTGTCTGTTTACAGCTGCCCAGCAGAGAGGCGTCGGAGTCGGTGTGCTCCACTGGACGCAGTGTGGCTGGAGTTGATATTGTCCCCAGTGCTCCCCTGGCAGAAGACAAGCCGCATTGTAATATACAGAAAACGCTGATTGTGACTCAGCAAGTCAGGCAGCATTTATGGAAGAGAGTAAACAATCGAGGGTCTCAGCATTTTGTGTGTATTACTTTGCTTTCCAGCATCTGCAGAATTTCTCTTGTTTGTGAAGCCATTTTGGGTTCATTTTCAGAATGTTGCTAGATTTTTGCGACTGCATTTTACTGATATGTGCAATATGTGCTTTGTGCTGTGTATGATTGTTGGTGCTCTTTTTTGTACCTTGGCTCCGGAGAAACATTGTTTCGTTTGGCTGTATTCATGGATATTCATGTAGGGTTGAATGACAATTAAACTTGAGCTAGAAATTGAACCTGTGATTGAATGTGTCCCGGCTCTGTTGGAAATGGTTAACAGAGTGACAGAGATACAGCTCAGGAACAGGCCATTCGGGTCTTCAAATCTATGCTAACCCTTAACCCCAGGTCCTACTTTACTCCTTTTTGATACTGCTCACAGATTCAAATACTGTTCATCAGCCCCTCCAGATTCTACCACTGACCTATATAACGTACACTTTGTGGCCACTGTAGGAGTTACACCTACTCATTAATACCAATATCAAATCAGTCAATCATGTGTGGCAGCAACTCAATGTATTAAAGCATGCAGACTTTGTCAAGAGGTCCAGTTGTTGTTCAGACCAAATATCAGATGGGGAAGAAAAATGATGTTCATGACTTTGACTGTGGAATGATTTTTGGTGTCAGATGGGGTGGTTTGAGTATCTCAGAAGATGTTGATCTCCTGGGATTTTCACAAACAACAGTTTTTAGAGTTTACAGAGAATGGTGTGAGAATCAAAAAACTTCTAGTGAGCAGCAGTTCTATGGGAAAAATTGTGTTGTTAATGGGTGAGGTCAGTGGAGAATGGCCAGACTGGTTCCATTTGGTAGGCAGGTGAAAGTAACCCAAATCAACACACAAAATGGGGGAAGAGCTCAGCAGGGCAGGCAACATCTATAGCAACTAATAAAGAGTTGATGTTTCCAGAAGAGACCCTTCTTTAGGACTGGAAATGAAGTGGGGGGGAGGGGAGACGCCAGAATAAAAAGTTGGGTGGGGGAAGGAAGATAGCTCGAAGGTGATAGACGAAGCCAGGTGCGTAGGAATGGTAAAGGGTTGGAGATGATAGAATGTGGTAGGAGAGGAGAGAGGACGATAGGAGAAAGGGAAGGAGGAGGAGATCCAGTGGGAGGTGATGGTCAGGTGAGAAGAAGTAAGAGGCCAGAGTGGGGAATAGAAGAGGAGGGAAGAGGGAGGAAGAAAATTTTTCTTCTGGAAGGAGAAACTATGTGTTACAATAGTGGTGATCAGAAAAGCACAAGAACCTTGAAATAGATGCACTTCAGCAGCAGAAGACCACTTACATGCACTCATTTGCCTCTTCATTAGGTACAGGAGGTATCTTACAAAGTGGTTACTGAGTGAATAACCATACACCTCTCCAAGGATTGTCACCTCGTCAGGGTGAAGAGACCTGTTAGTTCCTAAGATCCTGAGAACAATGCTGTCTGGGGCTTGGCTCCTAGCAGGGTCAACCATGGTGGTGAGGTCAAGAGGACGATCCCTATCAAAGAGCGACCTAGCCAGGACCTCACCGGTGGAGCTGGGTGAAGATGGCGACACGTCACAAGGCAGTGAAGGTGGAGGAAGGCTGCAGCAGGGAAGGGACCCCAGTCGTCTTGCATTCCGCGTCACTGGACCCTGAACCTGATATGTCAAGGACCACGTAGTGGCTGCCCATGCATTAGCCAGCCCTCGTTAAACAAAGTCATGTGCAGGCATTCTCCATTAAGGGCCCCGTAAGAGAACATCAAGCTGGACTTGAGTGATTTCAGTACTACTTGAACAGAGCAACACGGGACATGCTCTTTGGCTGTGGTGCCCGTGCCAGGTTAGATAAACCACAGCTTCCTAATTGAACCAATCCTTCTTCCCCACATGTTGACCATAAAAGAGAGAACAGCGAACCACCCTTCTCTGCATTTTTCTGAGTCTTTCTAAGAATTTCTTAAATGTATCTGCCTCTATCACCACCACTAGCAGTGAATTCCAGCTTACAGCACTCTCTGTGTGAAAAAAACCTTCTGTTTGTACCTTTCCCCTTTCTCCTTAGACACGTGCCTTTCGGTATTAGACATTTCATTCCTGGGAGAATGGTACTGCCTGTCCAGGCTCCATATAATTTGTAGGGAGCATCCTGGTAAACCCCTTCTGCACCCTCTCCAAAACATGCACACCCTTCCTGTAACAGGGTGACCAGCATTGAACACAATATTCAAATGTGGCCTAACCAGACTTTTAACCACATCTGTACGAGGGGATGTTACTAAATTAACTCATCCAGCCATATATCTTTGGAATGTGAGCCGGAATTGGAGTATCGGGGAAACGCTGTGGTCACAGGGAGAGTGACAAGCTCCACACGGTCATCACCAGATCACAGCTGAGTTTTCCACCCTCTCCTTACCAGTGCTCTTGGTCACCTCTTCAAGATACTCCCACACACAAAGCCATGCTGACTATTCCTAATGAAAATCCCCTCCATTACACCATTGGTGTCACACTTAGTAGCCAGCAGAACCCTGACTTTTCCTTGCAGCCCTTCACCCACACACTTACTCTGTACACTAGAGTTTTAGTACCATAGAGCAAGAGAAAAGGATACCGACTCTTCAGCCCATCCATTCCATGCTAACCAGTGTGCTTACACAGTTAGCCCCTTTTTCCCCGCGTTTAGCCCACATCTGCCCAGGCCCTACCCACCACGTATCTGTCCAATTGCTTATTAAATGACACTATTGTTCCTGCCTCAGCTCAGCCACTTCCTCTGGCAGCTCACATTCCGCACTCAAGGTTCAAGGCATATTTATTATCTAAGTATGTATGCAATATACAACTCTGAGAATCGTCCTCTCCAGATGACACACAGAACCCGACTACACAATCACACACTCTGTACACAACACATTGCAATCCACTCTACACACTCTCACTGACTGTACCCTACTCACACACAACATTCTGCTACACACTCTCACTGACTGTACCCTACTCACACACAACATTCTGCTACACACTCTCACTGACTGTACCCTACTCACAAACAACATTCTGCTACACACTCTCACTGACTGTACCCTACTCACACACAACATTCTGCTACACACTCTCACTGACTGTACCCTACTCACAAACAACATTCTGCTACACACTCTCACTGACTGTACCCTACTCACACACAACATTCTGCTACACACTCACACTGACTGTACCCTACTCACACACAACATTCTGCTACACACTCTCACTGACTGTACCCTACTCACACACAACATTCTGCTACACACTCACACTGACTGTACCCTACTCACACACAACATTCTGCTACGCACTCACACTGACTGTACCCTACTCACACACATTCTGCTACACACTCACACTGACTGTACCCTACTCACACACATTCTGCTACACACTCACACTGACTGTACCCTACTCACACACAACATTCTGCTACACACTCACACTGACTGTACCCTACTCACACACAACATTCTGCTACACACTCACACTGACTGTACCCTACTCACACACAACATTCTGCTACACACTCACACTGACTGTACCCTACTCACACACAACATTCTGCTACACACTCTCACTGACTGTACCCTACTCACACACAACATTCTGCTACACACTCACACTGACTGTACCCTACTCACAAACAACATTCTGCTACACACTCTCACTGACTGTACCCTACTCACAAACAACATTCTACTACACACTCTCACTGACTGTACCCTACTCACAAACAACATTCTGCTACACACTCTCACTGACTGTACCCTACTCACAAACAACATTCTGCTACACACTCACACTGACTGTACCCTACTCACAAACAACATTCTGCTACACACTCTCACTGACTGTACCCTACTCACAAACAACATTCTACTACACACTCTCACTGACTGTACCCTACTCACAAACAACATTCTGCTACACACTCTCACTGACTGTACCCTACTCACAAACAACATTCTGCTACACACTCACACTGACTGTACCCTACTCACACACAACATTCTGCTACACACTCTCACTGACTGTACCCTACTCACAAACAACATTCTGCTACACACTCTCACTGACTGTACCCTACTCACACACAACATTCTGCTACACACTCACACTGACTGTACCCTACTCACACACAACATTCTGCTACACACTCACACTGACTGTACCCTACTCACACACATTCTGCTACACACTCACACTGACTGTACCCTACTCACACACAACATTCTGCTACACACTCACACTGACTGTACCCTACTCACACACAACATTCTGCTACACACTCACACTGACTGTACCCTACTCACACACATTCTGCTACACACTCACACTGACTGTACCCTACTCACACACAACATTCTGCTACACACTCACACTGACTGTACCCTACTCACACACAACATTCTGCTACACACTCACACTGACTGTACCCTACTCACACACAACATTCTGCTACACACTCACACTGACTGTACCCTACTCACACACAACATTCTGCTACACACTCTCACTGACTGTACCCTACTCACACACAACATTCTGCTACACACTCTCACTGACTGTACCCTACTCACAAACAACATTCTGCTACACACTCTCACTGACTGTACCCTACTCACAAACAACATTCTGCTACACACTCTCACTGACTGTACTCTACTCACAAACAACATTCTGCTACACACTCTCACTGACTGTACCCTACTCACACACAACATTCTGCTACACACTCACACTGACTGTACCCTACTCACACACAACATTCTGCTACACACTCACACTGACTGTACCCTACTCACACACAACATTCTGCTACACACTCTCACTGACTGTTCACAACTCACTTACAGTACTCTTACACCCTCTGACTCTGTCTCTACCACACACAAATATTCTTTGAGGTTATATAGCCGTTAGTTTATATAGTCATTGTTGTTAATTCAAACAATGCATTTCACTGTATGTTTCAATGTACTAGTATCATTCTTTATTGCGCCTTGTGGCGCATTGGGCGGCATTTTTGCCATTTCTGTAGTATTTGATTTTTTTTATGAGGCCGAGTTGCTAGCTGGACACAACCCAGCATGGATGGAAAGCGTGCAAGGAGCCAACGGGGTCGAACTTGGGACCATTCGCTTTGAAATCCCGCGCTGATGCCACCGGCCAGCAAAGTTTCAATGTGCGCGTGATAAATAGTTGAACCTGAATCTGAAAATCCATTCCAATACATTAGTGCCCGTTGCCTGGGCATTGATCACTACTGCACTTTCCAGCAGTCAAGATTTCAACGAGACTTTGGCCAGTTGTGAACCAACATACCAGGCTCAGTGGTCAGTTCCCCGCAGATTTCATCGCATGTCCCTTGGGCTTCTCCACTTCTTCTCATTACACCAGCCAGAAGTACACATCGTTGGCATCGTGGATGTCCCAAGGTTCTGAATTAGAACAAGTAGAAACAAGTCTTTATTAGGGATGGTTCAGCAAAGATTATGGAAGGGCAGTACTCAGAGACTGACAACTGGGTGAATGTCATAAAATTTTCAATTAAAAACTCTTCCCTGGTATGCTGAGATCAATGAGGTGGAAAGTGAAAGCATTTGGAAAGTAAAGGCAACATTAGATGGTCACACACACTCACACACACACACACACACACACACACACACACACACACATGAGGTCACCTTTTATCTTGACCCTGGTTTCTGTATTATTTTAGAAAAAAAAGCCATGGAAACCATTGCTGTTTTATAAAAAAAGAAGACAAATGGTGCTGGAGAGATAATTTATCAAATGGTGTGTTTATTCTATAGAAGTTTGTGCAATTTTTCCTGTAGATGGGAGGTTGTCAGGGCAGGTTTATATACGTGCCTGATGGAGCTGTACAAAGCATCTTCCTGATTGACTGCCCCACTGAAGATATCAATAAGATTGTTCATTAGTTGCCTTCTAAAACGCCATTACTTTCACACCATCCAAATAATTTTCTTTCAACATCTGCAACCTTCATTCTTGATATAAAGCTGCTTATGGGAATCTCTCCTGACATTTTGTATATTTACCAGTGATTTATCAGATCTTTTTAATGTTACCGCTATTGACCCAGATTTTTCTGAAAGAATAAGGTGAATCTGTCGACACTCATCAGCATCCCAGAGTAAACCAGACAGCCAACTCCAGCCGGAGCAGTCGGTGATGGATTTCAGGACATCGAGTACAAGTTGCCCTCCTCTCCGGCACGGGACATGGGATTGACAAGTCGATCAGCAAGAAGCTGCATCACATCCCAGGCAGTTCCCCATGTTGCAGGAACATTGTGGTTGTCACTGAAACAGTTGTCTGGCCAATACTTAGACTATTGACCTGTAGTCATGACCCATCACCTTCACATTTAGTGAATTCAATCTGTGGAATAAACAAGAGAAAATCTGCAGATGCTGCAAATCCCAGTCAGTTCACACAAATAGCTGGAGGAATTCAGCAGTCCAGGTAGCATCTATGGAAAAGAGCACTGTCGACATTTCGGGCCAAGACCCTTCATGAGTCCTGATGAATGGTCTCAGCCCGAAACGTCGACGGTACTCTTGTCCATAGATGTTACCCGGCTTGCTGAGTTGCTCCAGCAATTTGTGTGTGTGTGCTTTTGTTGTGAAATAAAGGACTTCTTTCTGTCGGATAGCCAAGAAAACCAGTGGTCCATCATAAAAACCTTTCTGATTGACTAATGTTCTTTAGATTCGGAAATCCACATCCTCCTCTGCTTTATATCTCTGTGTAAATCCAGATCCATTTTGACTCCTCATTGCCCCCTGAATGCCCCAGCAAGCTCTACTGGGGCAATAAGCATTGGTTCAATCAACAATGTCCAGATACAGTGAATGAAGAATAAAAGTGTGAGGGAATATTCAACAAAATGTTGACCTAATTACCTTGAAACAGTCACCCCAGGATAAAATTTTCGCTTCTAAAACCATGGAATCCCGGTTTTTGTCAAAAGGTTTTTCAGCTGTATAAAGAGTAAAAGAGAGGTGAGAGTGGATATTGGACTTCTGCAGAGGCTGTAATGGTGGATAAAGAAATGGTAGACAAGCTTAGTAAATATTTGTGTCACTCTGGAAGTGTGCCAGACATTCAAGAGTGTTTATGTGGCAGAAGTGAGCAGAGTTGCTATTACTAAGGAAGAGGTGGTTGGGAAGCTGAAAGGTTTAAAGGTAGATAAGTCACCTGGACCAGATGGACTACCTTCTGAAAAAGGTAGCTGCAGAGATTGTGGAAGCACTAGAAATGATCTTTCAAGAATCACTAGATTCTGGAATGGTTCTAGAGGACTGGAAAATTGCAAATGCCACCACAATCTCCAAGAAGGGAGGGGGAATAGAAGAAAATAAATTGTAGGCCAGTTAGTCTGACTTCCGTGGTTGTGAAGATGTTAGAATCCATTATTAAGGATGACATTTCAGGGTACTTGGAGGTACATGATAAAGTAGGCCAAAGTCAGCATGGTTTCCTCAAGGAACCTTGCCTAACAAATCTGTTGGAATTCTCTGAGGAAATAACAGACAGTATAGACAAAGGAGAGTCTGTGGATGTTGTTTTGCTGGATTGTCAGAAGGCCTTGGTCAAGGTGCCACACATGAGGCTGCTTAGCAAGACAAAAGCCTGTGGTAACATGGATAGAGCATTGGCTGATTGGCAGGAGGCAAAGAGTGGGAGTAGAGGAGGCCTTTCCTGGTGACTAGTGGTGTTCTGCAGGGTTTGGTGTAAGGACTACTTCTTTTCACATTATATGTTAGTAATTTGGAAGACCGAATGGATGGATTTGTGGCCACATTTGCAGATGATACAAAGATAGGTGGAAGGGAAGATAGTGTTGAGGAGGCAGGGAGACTTCAGAAGGGCTTGGACATACTAGGAGAATGGGCAAAGTAGTGATCGATGGAGCAGAGTGTAGGGAAGTGTATGGTCATGCACTTTGGTAGAAGGAATAAAGGCATGGACTGTTTTCTAAATGGAAAGTAAATTCAGAAATCAGAGGTGCAAAGGGAATTGGGAGTCCTTGTGCAAGATCCCCCAAAGGGCTAACTTTCAAGTTTAGTTGGTAGTAAGGAAGGTAAATACAGTATTAGCATTCATTTTGGGAGGTCTAGAATATGAAAGCAAGCATGTAAGGCCTTGGCCTGAACCATCGACTGCACTCTTCTCCATAGATGCTGCCTGGCCTGCTGAGTTCCTCCAGCATCTTGTGCGTGGTGCTTGCAACGCTGAGGCTCTAAACACCACTGGTCAGGTTTGCGAGTATTATGAGCAACTTTGAACCCCTTATCTTAGAAAAATGTACTAGCATTGGAGAGGGTCCAGAGAAGGTTCACGAGAATGATTCTAGGAATGAGAGAATTAATGTTTGAGTACTGTTTCATGGCTCTGGACCTGTACTCGCCGGAGGATAGAAGAATGAGGAGGGATCTCATTGAAATCTATCGAACGTTGAAAAGCTGACGTAGAGTGGATGCGGAGACGATATTTCCTATAGTGGAGGTGTCTAGGACCATAGGACACAGCCTCAGAACAGATCATCCATTTAAAACAAAGGTGAGGATGAATGAATCTGTGGAATTCATTGCCACAGACGGCTGTGGAGGGTAAGTCATTGGGTATATTTAAAGTGGAGGGTGGTAGATTCTTGATTAGTCAGGGCATCAAAAGTTATGGGGAGAAGGCAGGAGAATGGGGTTGAGAGGGATAATAAATCAGCCATGATGGAATGGCGGAGCAGACTCGATGGGCCGAATGGCCTAAAGCTGCCCTTGTGTCTTATGCCCATATAATCTTATTTTAATTATTGTTGGGAACTTGGTATAAAGTTGAATGATGGCCTGGAATTTCCTGGGAGCAGTGGCCACCTGCTGGGTTTTGCAGACAGCAGTGAGTAGCTCCCACTGATCAGTGAGGGGCTGCAGCCACAGGCCTCCCACCTGTAGGTGGCACCAGTGGAAAGACTTGGACTGAGGTCAGCCACCAGTCAAAACTATCACAAGATTTTGAATATGTTGTCCCTGGCTACATTCCAGATTCTAAAACAGTCAATGGTTTATAAATTAATCACATTTAGAATGTTAAATATTTATGATATTCCTCAGAGCCTATCACTTACAGCAGATCTCCTGACTTACTTGACTTCCAAAGTGCATTACTCTGCACTTGTTTGGATTAGGTTCCATCCGCCAACTTTTTAACTGATCTACATCCTGATGAAGCATTAGACACCTTCCTCATTTTCCAGAAAACCACCAAACTCTTGATATATATCACAGACAGAGGAGTCCCAGCACCAAATGCCATGGTACTTCTTGAGACACAAACTTCCAATCAGGAAAACCCTGAGCTACCACCCTCTTACTTTATAACCAAGCCAAATTTGGATTCAATTGGCCAGCTTACCTTTGGTCACAGTATCTTAACCTTCTGGAAGCTTAACATGTGGGGCATCGTCAAAGGGCTGAAGGGCCTGTTTCTGTGCAGTAGTGCTCTATGACCCTGTGGCTCTATGATGAAACAAGGCAAAGTGGAAAGTGCAGAGGTGAAAGGCTGTGAGGACCAATATGATTTTTGGGGCTTGAAGAGTTTGTGAAGATGACAGTTTACACCATGAGCTTCAGAAATTGAGGTGCTGAGGTTTTTTAAAATTTAAAAGTAAATCTAAATCACAATAAGAAATATAGAAAAGAAGAAACAAGGTGAAGGAAAATCTCAAGGGCTTCTACAGATATACTAAAAGCAAAAGGATAGCAAGGAGCAAAATTAATCCATTGGAAGATCAGAGTGGTCATCTATGCCTGGAAGCAAAAGAGACGGGGAAGACCTTAAACTGATTTTTTACATCTGTATTTACTTACTAGTCAGACACAAGAGTCTGTAGAAATGAGGCAATTCAGCAGCAAAGTCATGGACCGTAGACAGATTACAGAGGAGGAAGTGTTTTCTGCCTTGAGAAAAATCAGGGTGGATAAATCCCCAGGGCCTGACAAGGTGTTCCCTTGGGCTCTGTGCAAAGCTAGTGTGGAAATTTTTGGGGCCCTAACAGAGATATTTAAAACATCCTTAGTTATGGGTGGGCTGCTGGAGGATTGAAGAACAGCTAATGTTGTTCCATTGTTTAAGAAAGGCCCTAAGAATAAGCCAGGAAATTGTAGGCTGGTGAGCCTGACTTCAGTAGTGGGTAATTTGTTGGAAGGTGTTCTCCAGGACCAGATATCTTAAGTATTTGGATCTACAGGGTTATTCAACATGGCTTTGCGTGTGGTAGGTCATGTCCAACTAATAGAGGTTTTCGAGGAACTTACCAGGCAAGTTGATGAAGGCAAGGCAGTGAAGGCCCACATGGACTTTAGTAATCATTTGACACGTTCGCACATGAGAGCTTGGTAAAGAAGGGTCAGTCAGTTGGCATTCAAGATGAGGCAGTAAATTGGATTAGTCATTGGCTTCACGGGATAAACCGAATGGCTGGCTCTCTGATTGGAGGCCTGTGACTAGTGGAATGCCGCAGGGATTAGTGTTTGTTGTTAGCCATCTATGTCAATGATCTGGATGATAATGTAGTAAACTGGATCAGCAAATTTGTGAATAACACCAAGACTGGGGGTGTAGTGCAGAGTGAGGAAGACTGTCAAAGTAGGATCTGGACCAGCTGCAAAAATGGGCTAAAAATTGGCAGATGAAATTTAATGCAGACAATTGTGATGTGTTAGCACTTTGGAAGGACCAGTCAGGGTAGGTCTTACACAGTGAATGGTAGGGCACTGAAGATAGCGATAGAACAAAGGGATCGGGGAACACCAATCCATCGTAACTTGAAAGTGACATCAAAGATAAATAGGGTTGTTAAGAAAGTTTTTGGCACATGGGCCTTCATAAATCTAAGTATTGAGTACAAGAGTTGGGAAGTTATGTTGAAATTGTATAAGATGTTGTGGTGGCCTAATTAGGAGTTTAGTGTACTGTTTTGGTCACCAACCTACAGGAAAGATGTAAATAAGTTTGAAAGAGTGCAGAGAACATTTTCAAGAATGTTGCCAGAATGCAAGGGCCTGGGTTATAGGGAAAAGTTATAGGTTCGGGTTTTATTCCCCAGAATGTAGAAGAAAGAGGCGAGATTTAATAGAGGTTTACAAAATAATGAGGGTTGTAGATACAGTAAATACAAATAGTTCGCCACGGACTTGAAGGGCCAAGGGGCCACTTACGTGCAGTTGTGTTTTATGACTCTGTGGTCGCTAAATTCAGTAGTGTTAACTTATTTTTTAAACTGCAGTAGCATTCCCACTCTTGTGACTTGTGGGGACTTCCCCACCTGACTCAGCCCCTTCACACCCAAGATCAGAAGGATTCCAAACTGTGGTCATTCCCCACAGAGTGTCAGCGCTGTCTGCATCAAGCTCCTGTGCATCCCTCATCGTGGCCTCCCACAGCCTGGACCGTGTCAGTCGGCAGCATCGAGTTAGAGTACGAACACAGAGAAGTTTTTGTGACCCTCCTTGAAGCTCTTGTCAGCCCACCACAGGAGCTGTGGCAGTTCTGGTGACCACACTGTAAGGTCAGAAGGGGCGACAGAGAAGAATTCAGCGGTGAGGGATTGTAGTAACAAGGTTAAGCTGGAGAAGCTGGGGCTGCTCTTCTGGCATGAAGTCAAGTGAGATTTGGCAGAGGTGGATGAGATTCTTAAGAGTCTGACTAAAAGTAGGCCAAGAAATCCAGCTTTCTACAGCTGACACGGTGAGGAGACCCCTGTGGGGCAGGTGAGAAAGAAGGTTCTAAATAATGAGCGGTAATCACCTGAAAGTTACTGCCTAAATCGGTAGTGGAAGTGGAGATGATTAATGACTACAAAAGGTGTGTTGATAGGTTTGTGAGGGAATTAAACTTGCAGAACACTGGAAATCTAAGAGAGGGAATGAAAGGTTTGTTCTACAGAGAAGTGACATTAACTGGAAGGGTGGAATAGCTGCCCTCTGTGATAGGATGACTGATGCACACTGGGTTAAAGAGTCCAGCTGAGAGGATTCAAGGCAGATTGAAAGCCAAGTTACCCTTTCCGAAAGTCAGGCAGCTGTAACGTGTGAACCTTGCGAATTGTAACGCCCATCGTACAGGTGAAGGAGCTGGTGACACATGGGCTGTTACAGCAGGACTACCGATTCCTTCAAATCAAATCAGCCCTCAGCTGAGCACAGACGCCGCACTATACTGCCTCCAGCATCTCCTTACCCTGACTGTAGCAGCAGGCAAGCCCGCGGCTGGAGGCCTAGTCCTCGCTACAACCGAGGCTGTGCAACTCCCACACCGCCTGTCTCACCAGCAAACAGGCCTGTGGCATCTTACACTATCAACGTCCAACAGGGTCTTGCGATTGCAAGAGAAAGATCTGAGACAATCACCCATGGGGCGACACCTTCGTGTGAAACCCCAGACTGTGGGAAAGAGACAGCCCCTGGAGTTCTTTTCCAGTGCTCCAGCTTGGCTGATGTGTGAGGTATTATTTAATAAGCATTTGGATAGGTCCATGGAGGGGTGGACCTTAGACATTTATGGACCAAATGCAGGAAATTGGGACGTGAAAGGGCACCATGGTCAAAACTAAACTGGTTGAGCCAAAGCAGCTGTATCTTTGCTGTAGTCCTCGACAATTCTATGATTCAATAGCAGACAGAGAGGGGAAAAAACAAGGAATTATACCTTTAATGAACATTAGAGAGGTAATCCATTTTCAAACAAATACATGTCAATTTTCAACCATTTGTGAAAATATCAAACTCAGCCAAGTGTGTTAACAAGCTGCTGTAGTAAGAACATCAGCACAAAGCAGAGAGCTGCAACACATTTAAATTTAGCTTGGAAAGAAAACAGCTTTCGTAAGGTTATTACGAAAGCCCTTTACAATGGAGTTTAATACAGATGTAAAAAATCTAAAAATAGGAACGGTGTTTTAGTTTAAGGCTGAGTTCTGTTATGAATAAGGCAACAAAAGGCACTCTGCCCTACCAAGGCTGCAGGGCAAAGCATCACAGCACATTGAGTCTTAATGCCAAGCATGCAACATAATATCTACACAGCAAATGGATTTCTATTGTACGACTTTCTGGGTACATAATGGAAAGTCTGAAATGAGAAATTCTGAAGATTATTTTCTATGAGGCTGTGATATTCTATTCCAAGCAACTGATAGAATGCTTGAAAAAACTTTCTGGAATTTGTCCAGCTTCTCCAAGGCTGGTGTGTTTGCTGTTGACGCAGAACTGAATGGATTGAGCTTGCTGATAGCAGGTACAGTGACCAGAACACTTCAGCTTAGAAAAGTGGCCGTGCTCTTTCAGAGTTAATGTGTGTTTAGGATCCATTTTGTTGGCGGGAGTGGAGTTACATCTCTACCAAAGGAGGTGCAGGGTGCTCCTTCCCTCCGCTAGCCTGCATGTCGCCCTTGGGCAGGGTGTAATGCCTGCTTAGCCCTCCGATCAGGGTCACGTGAAATCGTGGGATCAGGTGGTGGATGGTCGTATAAGCAGCTGGTGCGCATCACAAGTCCTGGTTATGCGACCACTGATGCCAGGCAGACAATCTCTGAGGAGCACTGATAATCAAAAATCTGATAGGGTCTTTAAAGAGACTCTTGGATATGTATTTAGAGCTTAGGAAAATAGAGGGTTATGTGGTACGGAAATTCTAGGCAGTTTCTAGAGTAGGTTACATAGTCAGCACAACATTATGGGCTGAAGGGCCTGTAATGTACTGTAGATTTTCTATGTTCTATGTCTAACAGCTGGGGTCACCTGTCGTGTAAAGACACTGACCAGAAGAAGGCAGTGGCAAACTACTTCGGTAGAAAATAATTTGCCAAGAACAATCATGGCTATGGAAAGACCACGATCGCCCACTTCATACGCCATGGCACATAATGATGATGTCATAGGATACGGCACATAATGATGATGATGAAGATGGTTAGAATTCATGATTGCCCCGGCAACACTCAATGGTCTGTGGGTGCAGAGTGCACGAGACTGCCCCACCCTGGTGTAAGGTGTGTTTGATGGCTCTGGGCCTGTACTGGCCTCAGTTTAGAAGAATGAGGTGGGTGGGGAGAGTGGGGGATCTCATTGAAACCTATTGATTATTGAAAGGCCTGGAGGGAGTGGATGTGAGGGGATGTTTCCTATAGTGAGTGAGCTAGGACCAGAGGGCAAAGCCTCAGGGTAGAGAGACCTTCCTTAGAACAAATATGAGCAGGAATTACTTTAGCCAGAGGGTGGTGAATCTGTGGAATACACTGTCACAGGAACCTATGGAGACTAAGTCTTGGGGAAGGCTGTCCAAGGTTACATGGGGAAGGAAAGAGAATGGGGTTGGGAAGGAAAATGTATTTGCTTCCTAGATGGTTCGTACGGTGATATTTGTGGGAAGGATACAAAGCTAGTAGATACTCTACAAGATATACTTCCTCTGAACTATGATCACTGCAATCTACAGCCTGTAATTTCTCTTTATGACATGTACTTTTGAACTGTCTAAATGAATGCGTAATTGTACAATCTCCTGAAGGGTACAGTAAACTCGAACTTTGAGAATGCAGGGATGGCCGGGGCAGCTATCACGGGGGGCGGATGCTGCGTCGCGGCCGAGAACAGAAAATAAACTCGTGCTCAGCTCCATTACTCTGCGCCGATTAGAACGCTGAGGACCAAGAGTGGAAAACAAAAACGAACTGACGTTCAGAGCTGTCTGTTTGTGTCTCATCCATCTCCCTCTCTTTTCACTACTACCATTGGGCGGGAGGTGCAGGAGTCTTGGGTCCCATGTCACCAGTTGTTGCCATGCATCCATCAGACTCCTGGACCGGCTTCACTCGCCTCAGCACTGAACTGACTTTGCAGCCTGTAGACTCATTGTCGGGGACTCTGTTCTATATATTTGTTGTTTACTTCACTTTACTCTTTGCATGATTGGTGCTCTTTTTCATATTGGATGTTTGTCCATTTATGTTGTGTTTGGTTTTTAGTGGATTCAATTATGTTTCTTTGTTTTGTGGGTGCCTGCAAGAATATAAATCTCAAGGTTGTATATTGTACACATACTTTGACAATAAATTTGAATGTCTATTCTTATATCTTATGGTCTTAAGGAATAACCTTGCTGTCAGAATACTCAGTATTCTTCATGGGAATGGTGCCTGCCCAGAGGACCTCAGGGACAGGGTCTGAAATTATCCCTATCACCAGGAACAAAGCATGAGGCAAACTTATGGGGGATAAAGGTTCCTTGGATTTGGACGTTGATTTCTGTATTCTCAGGTTGGAAAGGAAGTAGTTGGAGAAATAATAGATGAGATGATAATCATCTATAAACATTCCCTGGATCCTGGCGAGATTCCAGTGGATTGGAAAATTGTAACATCAATATTCAAAAAAGAAGGAGAACAAAAGTTAGGACTCTGTCAGAACGTCCGATAGCCTGACATCAGTCACTGGGAAAGTGTTGGGATCTATTATTAGGGAGACAAGTAGAATCTATGGTATGTAGGTTTATGAAAGGAAAAGCACTTTGACAAAGTTATTAGAATTTTGCAGGATTGAAAATAGGAAACCAGTACAAGTGTTGTATATGAATGTCATATACACATGGGCTTGGCGTTAATAAAATATTTTGGATAGGTGATGGGCTAACTAACAGAAACAGGTCACAAATGCAAGAGATTCAGCAGATACTGGAAATTCAGAACAACACACACAAAACGCTGAAGGAACTCAGAGGAATTTTTTGAATCTTTGAAGTGTCTCAGCCAAAACATCAACTGCTTAATCTAGTTCATAGATGCTGTCTGACCTGCTGAGTTCCTCCAGCATTTTGTGAGTACTGCTATGAATCATTTTCAACCTGGCAACCAGTCACCGATTCAAAGCCAGATGAATCAGTGCTGGGGTCTCATCTGTATTGATGACTTGGAGGAAGGGATTCAAATGCTGTTAAAAGACAACAGGGATTAGTAGCTTGTAAAGAGGGATAGTGATGGGTTCAGTAAGTGAGCAAGAAGTTGGCAGATGGAGTACAATTTGGGAAAGTGTGAGGTTATAAGGGCAAATGGAAATTATTGTGTAAATCACCAAACTAATTTTGCATTGCAAAGGGATCCAGTGTCTGGGATATAAAGTTACCAAGCAGGTGCAGCAAATAAATAACAAACTAATTGACCCTTATTACAAGGAGACTGGAACATTAAACAGGGAAGTTCTGATACAACCCGATATGGTTTTAATGACATCACACCTACAATGCAGTGTACAATTTTGGTTTCCATTTTAAGAAAGGATATCCTTGCATTGGAGGTTCACCAGGGCAACTCCTGGGGATAAGATGCAGAATGATTTTGGGTAGGGTGCTCATTTGGATATATGATTTTAAGAGGTGTGACAGGGTGGATGCTGGGAGGATGTTTACCCTTATGAGCCCAGCTTGAAGAGAAGGTACCGCCCTCTCAGATGTAGCTGAGGAGGGATCTGTTTCCTCAAAGGGATTTCTTTGGAAGTCATTACCCAATGAGGTTTTGGAGACTCAAGTGTTGAGTAAGTTCAGTTGGAGACTGATAGAGTGTTGGATGGTAAGGAAATTGGGGAGAGGGCTTGTGCAAGAAAATAACATACAACCACGACCTTACTGAACGATGAAGCGTCACGAGGAGGCAGATGATCTTCTTTAGTCTTCGCCTCAGGTTCAGGTTCTTCTGTCCTTCATAAGGTTTACAAGTGGGCTTCAAAACAATAAACAACATGTTTGTATTGAGGACAATAACTAATAATTCTAAAATCTTTTTTCAACCTAGTTAATGAACAAAGTAAAGAATTCATAGTCTGTTATGGAAGACATCATGTGTGGCACGTGGCCAAGTGGTTAGGGCATTGAGCTCACGATCTGAAGGTCGTGGGTTTGAGTCTCGGCCAAGGCAATGTATCGCGTCTTTGAGCAAGGCACTTAACCACACACTGCTGCAGTCCACCCAGATGAAAATGGGTACCGGCTAATGCTGGGGGTTAACCTCGCGATAGATTGGCGTCCTATCTGGGGGTGGGGGGGGGTGGAGTCTGGTACTCTCAGTCGCTTCATGCCACAGAAACCGGCATAAGTACCGGCCTGATGGGCCACAAGGCTCGGGACAGACTGTAACTTTAAATAGAAGACATCATCATTATCATCATGATATGACATGGGTGATCATGGTCTTTCCATGACTATGATTGTTTTGGGGAAATTGTTCTACAGAAGAGGCCTGTCATTGCCTTCTTCCGGGCAGTGTCCTTACAAGACGGGTGCAGGCATTACATCTCGCCCAAGGGTAGTCTGCTGGCTAACGGAGGGAAGGAGCACCTTACACCTCCTTTGGTAGAGACGTATCTCCACTCTGCCACCCATAGCCTTTTTAATTCCTTGCTTCCTGTTTCCTCGTTCTGCATCTTTAGAAATATGCATGTTGTTACAGAGGACAAACAAATGCATTCTACCAACTGTCAGCTAATGTGTGTTTGGCTGTGGGAGGGGTGGGTATTATGTAGCATTTTCTGAGGATTAGTGTATCAGTTAATTGAGTTACACTCATGATCAAACAAGACACATCACTTAATGATTCCCAGCGACGATGTTACACAAATTGATCTGGTTAATGGGAAATTGACACTAATGAAGTTGACAGATATTTTAAAGCAACATTTATGGAGGATCACCCATTTATGCATGAGAGAATTATAACATAAACCTGATTTAGCGATTGGGCAGTTTAGTAGCACTAACAGTATCAGTTTTATAGTTACAACGTTATTATTAATAGATTATACTGAGTAATCCATTTATCTGGATGAATAAATGAAACGACCTTAACGAAGGGAAAATCACAATAATACAACAGTGAAAATAGGATATTTTCTAACTGGCTTCATCACCATCTGGTATGGGGGGAGGGCGGGGGGGGGAGGCTACTACACATGATCAAAGTAAGATGCAGAGGGTCACTAGCCTCCATAGTATCCAGGACATCTTCAAGGAGCAATGGCTCAAAAGTTCAACATCTATCATTAATGAGCCCCATCACCCAGGTCATGCCCTTTTCACATTGCCACTGTCAGCCAGCCTCAAGGCACACTCAGTGATTCAGGAAGAGCTCCTTCCCCTGTGCAGTCCGATTTCTGAATGGACATTGGACTCATGATCACTACTTCCCTACATTTTTTTATTTCTATTTTTGCACTAGTTATTTAACAACTATTTAATATATATACTGACTATAATTCACAGTTTTTTTTCCTTTTCTATTATTCTGTATTTCACTGCCGTGCTACTGCAAAGTTAACTAATTTCACGACCTATGCTGGTGATGTTAAACCCGATTCTGATTCAGATTCTGATTTAGATGAGGCAAGTACAATGACATGTTGGAATGCACTAACAGATAACATAAATGATAGATTGTTTCCACATCCGATTATGTAATCTAAAGAGACAAATTAACTAAATACATACACTTTCAGATAAGGTTTGGATAAATGCACTTGGGTGATACAGTTTAATAGCAGCAATGTTAAAGATTGATTTTAGAATCAGAACCAGGTTTAATATCACCAGCATATCTCATGAAATTTGTAGTCTTTGTGGCAGCAGTACAATGCAATACCTAATCATAGAAAAAAAAGTGAGTTATAGTAAGAATATGTACATTAAATAGCTAAATTAAACAAGTATTGCAAAAAGAAAAGCAAGGAAGTGTTCATGGGTTCAGTGTCCATTCAGAAATTAGATGGCTGAGGGGAAGAAGCTGTTCCTGAATCACTGACTGTGTGTCTTCAGGCTTCTGCACCTCCTTCCTGATGGTAGCAATGAGAACAAGGTACGACCTGGGTGATGGGGGTCCTTAATGATGGACGCCGCCTTTTTGAGGGATCGTTCCTTGAAGATGTTCTGGATCCTACAGAGGCTAGCTTCCCCCGTATTGTATTTTCCAGGTGATCAAAGACCATGTGAAGAGCCAATGCAAACACATCTGCCGTGGACCTATTGTGGCGATAGGCAAATTGCAGTGTGTCTAGGTCCTTGGTGAGACAGGATTTAATTCTAGCCATAAGCAACCTCTTAAAGTACTTCATTAATTACTTGAGTTTCCATCACAATGTGCCCTTGAACTGTGCTTTCTCAGAAAATACAATCTAACATCTCCCTGAGAAAGAGCAGTGTTATTGAACCATTTGCACAGTTGGGTATAAAGGCAGAAACCCAAAACATAATTCTCAAAACATTCCCAAATTTGGCAGTACAAAATAACATTTCATCACAGCATTGCAAGAGATTGCTCCATTTATTTACTTTTGCCATTTAGAATAACGTTATGACTTTGGCTGGCACTGTGAAACAACACATTTCGTGTTATTTTAGTCAGTGATAATAATACTGATTCTGATTCTGAACTTGATAGTTGTTTGACTGCAACAGTTACTCCTCCCACAGTTGGAGAGTGGTGAACGTTACTCTGGAGTTCCTGATTCCATGTCTCCATCTTGGATTTTGTGGTGTGTTACAGTGGGAAAATTACTGGATCTGAAAGACAGGCGACCTAAAAAGAAACTTTGATAGTTGACACGGAAAACAGAAATTTGGAGATTCTAAGGCTGGACAAAGACAATAAGACATAGAAGCAGAATTAGGCCATTCAGCCCATCAAATCTGCTCAGCTATTTGATCAAGGCAGATTTATTTCCCTCTCACTCCCATTCTCCTGCCTTTGATGCCCTGACTAATCAAGAACCTATCAACCTCCACTTTAAATATACTCAGTGACTCCATCTCCACAGCTGCCTGTGGCAATGAATTCCACAGATTCACCACACGCTGGCTAAAGAAATTTCCTCTCAGTTCTGTTCTAAATTGGTATCCCTCTATTCTGAGGCTGTGCCTTCTGGCTCTGGATGCTCCACATTCACCCTATCCAAGCCTTTCAATTAAAATAAACAGCTTTATCCTGCAGTTTATGCCATGGATAGTTCACGTATCTACCGCTTAAAGCTGAGAATACAGAGCTTGGAAGAGCACAGCGCGAGGACTGGTCATTTTGCTCACTGTATTTGAAACAACCATGATGCAAAATCAAACTAAACCCATCAGTCTTTACACAAGGACATAAGAACCAGAACCAGGATCCAGCCCACTGAGTCTTCGCTGTTCAACAACATCACTGCTGATCAAGCCATGGACTCAGCTCCATCCACCTGCTTTTTCTCTGAAACCCTAATTCCCCTGCTATGCAAAAATCTATCAAACTGCCTTAAATATATTCAATGAGGTAGCCTCTACTCTTTCCCTGGGAAGAGAATTCCATGGATTCACTACTTCCTGGGGAAAAGCAGTTTCTCCTCATCTCCGTCCTAAGTCTATTTCCCTGAACCCTGAGTCTATGTCATGTAGTTCTAGTCTCTCTCACCAGAGGAAACAACTCTCTTGCCTCTACCTTACCAATGCTGCTGAAGGCAAGTGACTACTCACTAGTGGTTAACAAACAAGGAATGCAATTAAATAATTTATTCATAACACTTTTTTCTGTAAAAAGTCATGGTAAACTGCACCGCAAACAATGGAGAAGTGAGCTGAGGTGGAGGCTGTGACTTACTCTGACTTCCCTGGGGCCCGTGTCTCTGGGCTTCGTCACATTTACTCTATTATCCATTGAAATAAGGCTGAGGCTGCTCTGGGACTCACTTTCATTCTGAATGCTGTTTTCTTACTTTCATTGTTTGCTGGATATGTTTTTTTTCCTCGCTGCACCTTGGGTATTTATCCATCTTTTTTAACGGGTTCTTTGGGGGTTTCTTTGTTTTGTGGTTGCCTGTGAGAAGACAGCTCTCAAGGTTGTATAAAGGATACATACTTTGATGATAAATGTACTTTGAAATTTGAAGTCTGAAGATGCCATTTTATTCTGAATTTCAGCAAGTATAATCCCAGGCAAGTTAATTATAATAAATTACAATTTAACCTCATAAATTAAACTTTTCGTCTTGGAATCAATCTCGTGAACGTCCTCTGCAATGCAGACTAATTGTCCCTGTTGTCTCCAACTGGCTCTACTCTTCCCTAGTTATTCTTTCATCCGGAATATACATAAAATAACTTTGGATTTACTTGAATCCTGTCTGTTTTCCCAGACTGTCACCAATACAGTGAAGCAACTGGTGCCGTGCATGAAAAAAAAATGAGCCCGTCCTGGAAATCTGAAGTGAAGGTCTTGATGAAAGTTTCTCAACTTGAAACGTTCATTGTTTCTTCCACAGGGATGAGCCTGCTGAGCGTCCCCACACTCTGTCTCTGATAAAACAGGAGCAGTAGTGCAATCACATGTTGTTCTTCTGAGGTGTTGTCCCAGGATGGCTTCTGTTAATGGAGAATACCAGTGCATGACTTTATTAAATGAGGGGAGGCTGATGCACGTGTAGCCACCACACGGTCCATGACAGATAGGGGTCAGGGTCCAATGACATGGAATGCAAGATGACTGGGGATCCTTCCCTGTTGCAGCCTTCCTCCACCTTCACTGCCTTGTGACGTGTCACCATCTTCCACCAGCTCCACCGCTGAGTTCTCGGTTGGGTCACTCTTTGTCTGGATTGTTCCCCTTGGCCTTACCACTGTGGCTCAACAAACCAGGAGCTAAGTGCCAGACTCCAGGCAGCATTGCTCAAGGGACCTCAGGAACTCACAAACCTTTCAGAAAGAAAAGGTGATGATCCTCGGAGAAGAGTTAATGTCCTTAAAGGACTGGATCAGCCATGAAAGTATTTTTACTTCATCTGTTTCATCAGGGGTCGGTGTTGCTCTCTTGGTAAAGAACAAAATCAAATCATTAGAAAGAGGTGACATAGGGTTGGAAAGTGTTGAATCTTTGTGGATAGAGCTAAGGAACTGCAAGGATAAAAATACCCTGATAGTAGTTGCATATAGACCCCCAAACAGTAGTAAAGATGTGGTCTACAAATGACATTGGGAGATAGAAAATGCATGTCAAAAGGACAATGTTACAATAGTCACAGGGGATTCAATATGCAGGTAGACTGGGAAAACCAGGTTGGTGTGGGATTCCGGGGTGGGGGGAGTTTCTAGAGTCTCTATGATATGGCTTCTAGACCAGTTCATGGTTGAGCCTGCTAGGGGATCAGCTATTCTGGACTGGGTGTTGTGCAAGAGAGCTTAAGGCAAAATAATCCTTAGGGGTAAGTTATCATAATATGGTTGGATTCGCCCTGCAATTTCAGAATGAGAAGCTAAACTCAAATGTATCAGTATTACATTGGAGTAAAGGGAATTACAGAGGCAAGAGAGAGGAGTTGGCTAGAATTAATTGGAAAAGAACACTGGCAGGAATGATGGCAGAGCAGTACTGGCTGGAATTTCTGAAAGCAATTCAGAAGACACAAGATATATACATTTCAAAGAGGAATAAGGCAAGATGACACAACCGTGGCTAACTAGGGAAATCAAAGCCAACATAAAAGCCAAAGAGAGGGCGCATATAATAGAGCAAAAATTGGTGGGCTGTTAGAGGATTGGGAAGCTTTTAAAAAACAGAAGGGAATTAAAAAAGTCATTAAAAAGGTAAGATGGAATACGAAAGTAATATAGCCAATAATGTAAAAGAGGATACAAAAAGGCTCTTCAGATACATAAAGTGTAAAATAGAGAAGGAAGTGGATATCAGACTGCTGGAAAATGATGCTGTAGAGGTGGATAATAATAGGGAACAAGAAAATGGCTGACAAACTGAATAAATATTTTGTATCAGTCTTCACTGTGGAAAACACTTGCAGTATGGTGGAAGTTCCAGGTGTCAGGGGTCATGAAGTGTGTGAAGTTACCATTATAGGGAGAAGGTTCTTGGGAAACTGAAAGGTCTGAAGGTAGATAAGTTACCTGGACTAGATGGTGCACACGTCAGGATTCTGAAAGAGGAGTCTGAAGAGATCGTGGAGGCATTGGTAATGATCTTTCAAGAAACACTAGATTCTGGAATGGTTCTGGAAGACTGGAAAATTGCAAGTGTCATCTTCAAGAAGGAAAAGAGGCAGAAGAAAGGAAACTATAGGCCTATGGTCTGAATCAGTGTTTGGGAAGATGGAGTCGATTATTCGGGCTATTTGGAGGAACATGATAAAATAGGCAGTATTCAGCATGGTTCCTCAAGGGAAAATCTTGCCTGACAAGTCTGAAAGAATTCTTTGAAGAAATAACAAGCTGGATAGACAAAGGAGAATCATTTCAGAAGGCCTTTGACAAGTTGCCACACATGAGGCTGCTTTACAGCTACAATCCCATGGTTGGCTGCTGATGGGTAGTGATGTTCCACAGTGGACTGTGTTGGAACCAATTCTTTTTATGTTATATGTCGATGAGTTGGATGATGGAATTGATCGCAAAGTTTGTGGATGATATGAAAACAGCTGGAGTGGCAGATAGAGAGGCTACAGAAGAACTTAGACAAATGAGGAGAATGGGCAAAGAAACGGTAGATGGAATACAGTGTCTGGAAGTGCATGGTATTGCACTTTAATAGAAGAAATGAAAGGGTTGACTGTTTGCTAAATGGAGAGAAAATACAAAAAACTGAGCCACAAAGGGACTTGGAAGTCCTAGAATAGAATTCCCTAAAGTTTAATTTTTGGTGAGGAAGGCAAATGGAATGTTGGCATTCATTTCAAGAGGACTAGAATATAAAAGCAAGGATGCACAGTTCAGACTTCATGAAGCACTGGTGAGGCCTCACTTGCAGTATTGTGAGCAGTTTTGGCCCCTTATCTTAGAAAGGATGTGCTGAAACTGGAGAGGGTTCTAAGGAGGTTCACAAAAATGATTCCAGGATTGAATGACTTGTCAATTGAAAGAGTGTTTGATAGCTCTGGGCCTTTATTCACTAGAATTCAGAAGAATGAGGGTTGACCTCATTGAAACCTATCGAATGGTGAAAAGCCTTGACAGAGTGGATATGGAAAGGATGCTTCCTATGGTGGGAGAGTCTAAGACCAGAGGACACAGCCTCAGATTAGAGGGGTGTCCTTTTAGAACAGAGTTGAGGAGGAATTCCTTTAGCCAGAGAGTGGTGAATTTGTGGAATTCTTTGCTACAGGCAGTTGTGTGGAGGCCAAGTCTTTACTGTATGTATATTTAAGACAGAGGTTGATAGATTCTTGATTGGGTAGGGCATGAAAGGATACGGGGCTAAGGCAGGAGATTGGGGCTGAGAGGAAAATTGGATTAGCCGTGATGAAATGGTGGAGCAGACTCAATGGGCTGAATGGCCAAATTCTGCTCCGATATCTTATGGTTTTATGGTTCATGTGTAACTAAATCCCAGTAAATCCTGGCCGTGGCTAATAATCACCCTATTTCATCCACTGTGCTTCTCAACTGAAGGAGATTAGTTCAACGTTTAAAGTAAATTTATTATCAAAGTACATGTACATCACTATATAAAACCTTGAGATTTTTTGTGGGCATTCACAGTAACTACAAGAAACACAACATAATCTTTGTAGATTAGAATGCTATTTGCACATTGGGTGTTTGATGGTCTTTTTTTAATGGGCTCTTTTAGATCTTTTGTTTTGTGGCTGCCTGTTAGGAGACGAATCTCAAGGTTGTATAATTTGAAAATAAATCTACTTTAAACTTTGAAAGACCGCATCCAACAGAATGGACAACAACCAATGGGCAAAAAACATCAAACTGCACAAATACAAAAAGAAGAAGTAATAATAATATAAATAAATAAGCAATAAATAGTCATAGTCATACTGTATTGATCCTGAGGGAAATTGGTTTTTGTTACAGTTGCACCATAAATAATAAATAGTAATAAAACCATAAATAGTTAAATAGTAATATGCAAATTATGCCAGTAAATTATGAAATAAGTCCAGGACCAGCCTATTGGCTCAGGGTGTCTGACCCTCCAAGGGAGGAGTTGTAAAGTTTGATGGCCACAGGCAGGAATGACTTCCTATGACGCTCTGTGCTGCATCTCGGTGGAATGAGTCTCTGGCTGAATGTACTCCTGTGCCCAACCAGTACATTATGTAGTGGATGGGAGACATTGTACAAGATGGCATGCAACTTAGACAGCATCCTCTTTTCAGACACCACCGTGAGAGAGTCCAGTTCCATCCCCACAACATCACTGGCCTTACGAATGAGTTTGTTGATTCTGTTGGTGTCTGCTACCCTCAGCCTGCTGCCCCAGCACACAACAGCAAACATGATCGCACTGGCCACCACAGACTCATAGAACATCCTCAGCATCGCCAGGCAGATGTTAAAGGACCTCAGTCTCCTCAGGAAATAGAGAATGTGAGAGGCAGAGTACTTGAAAGTGAGTCCATTGGTTGTGGGAACAATTCTGTGATTGGGTAAGTATGTTAGTCTATATGTTACTGATACACCACCTGGAGATTTATTTCCTTTCAGGCAATTACAGGAAAGAAAAAAAATAACAGAATTTTACATAAACAAAGTCTGACAACCAATGGGCACAAGAAGACAAACTGTGTGAATAAATATAATACCGAGGACATGAATTGTAAAGAGTTCTTGAAGTTCTGTAGGTCACAGAATCAGTTCAGAGTTGTGGTGAGTTGGGTTATCCGCTCTGCTTCAGGAGCCTGTAGGTTGAAGGGTAATAACTGCTCCTGAACCTGGTGGTGTGGGACCTGAGGCTCCTGAACCTCCGGCCTGGTCTCGATGGTGGGGGTCTTTGATGATGGATGCTGCTTTCCTCTGACTGCCCTCCATCTAAATGAGCTCTGTGACGGAGATTATTTCCAATCTTGTCATGTCAACCATCACCCTCATGAGAATACGGGACTCTGACGCTGAGAAGCACTGTAAAGGCAGCGGGGCTCTGCCTGTGTTCGAACTCGGGATTCGAGTTATTCACTCATTACCTCCCCGAGCCAGTTCCGCCACCCATCTGACAAGACCTCTTCCTAGAGATGCTGCCTGGCCTGCTGCGTTCACCAGCAACTTTGATGTATGTTGCTTGAATTTCCAGCATCTGCAGAATTCCTGTCGTTTGACAAGACTCAGACCCGCGTTTGCAAATCTCGTGGTTCGTCACATTCATCAATCAGAATTAATTTCACATTTCAGGGATCCAAACATTTATTTTACCAATCGCAGGGTGGGGTGGGGGGGGGGGGTTGAGTGATTTACACACTGATTACGGTAACAAATAGGCACTACAATACCCTCACTGCTGATTTACAGAACCTCATCGGGTTTTCAATGATGGATCAATGAAACATTCACGAACGTTGTATCAGACCAGGCA
This sequence comes from Mobula hypostoma, assembly GCF_963921235.1. Taxonomy (NCBI): domain Eukaryota; kingdom Metazoa; phylum Chordata; class Chondrichthyes; order Myliobatiformes; family Myliobatidae; genus Mobula; species Mobula hypostoma. Next base: position 3,315,954 of record NC_086109.1, on the reverse strand, counting down.
TAAATCTAACCAAATGCTACCCCAGTTGCCACTTTGCAAAATGAAGTATTATTTTTCTCCAGATATGGTAAATTGAACAGAACATTTTTTTTTGTCTGGAGCGGTGTGGCTGTGATTTATTGGATGTGACCCGTTCAGCAAATGCCCTCTTCACAGGTTGTCTGAATGCGCCTTCCAGTCTGATAAACTGCAAAGGAAAGTGAACGAATACTGTATATTCAGCACAAACCCGGAGCAAAACATACATTTTCAGTAGCTTGTGTTTTCTAAGCCGATGCTAAGTGGGGTTCTCAACAATCAGTGTTCAGGCAGAATGAGTCAGGCCGCAACTCTGTGCAACTGAATTAAACGCGAAACTTGGGAAGTTGTTTGTGGATTGCCTGTGCTGTCCACAAGCTTCCATTTGCTTAATACATTACCCGAAAGCTTCACACTGAAGCATCTGACAGGCAAGAAAGAGGACGATTATTCAGCGTCACCCCACCATAGCCATCAGGAAAAATTCCGACGGCTCCATTTAACATGCTGAACAGATTTAACGTTGAATGAACTGCCCCAGCCGCCAGCCCTGGCCTGTCTCTGCGTGCTTCTTTCACTGGTTCGGCTCTGTGAGTGACCATTAGAGAGGAGCAGCGTGCCACCTTCCCGAACACGTGGCGAGTGGTTCACCGAGCCGGTTAATGAGGGAAGTGAAAAGCCAGTCACATTGCGTTGATGGACCCGATAGATAAGGTCACGGATCTCCTTACAACAGCCTGACAGGTTTAAGGTCTCTCCTTATGTTTATCAGCCTTTTTGGATCCAGATTTACTGACTTCACTGAATTTAATTTGCTAGCTGCCACTGAGGTCTGTGTAGGCTTTCAGATCATAGCCCCGACCACCTTGGACACGAACAGTATCAGCGAGGCTGGTGCATTAGTGAGGGTCTCCCATCTGACTGACTGAATCTGGAAGCCTCCTGTTGCTGTCCAAGTACCCAGACCCCGGGGCAGGAGCTCAGAGCTGGGTCACCAGTGGCTGGAAATGCTGCTCAAGACTCGAGGGATCCTGGCAGAGAGCTGTAAGGGTAACACACAGCCCATCAACACAGGTACAGGCAGACACCCCACGAATTGCACACACACAGACACCACACCAACACACAGACACCACACCAACTCACACACACACAGACACCCCACCAACACACATACAAACAGACACACACACACACACACCACACCAACACACAGACACCACACCAACTCACACACACGCAGACACCCCACCAACACACATACAAGCAGACACACACACACCACACCAACACAGGTACAGGCAGACACCCCACCAACACATGCACGCACGGACACCCCACAAACTCTCACACACACACACCCACACACACACACACCACACCAACACAGGTACACACAGACACCCCACAAACACACGCACACACAGACACCTCACCAACATACGTACACACGGACACCCCACCAAAACACGTACACACAGATACCCTACCAACAGACACACAAAGACACCCCACCAACACACACACCCAGACACCCAACCAACACATGTACACACAGACACCCCACCCAGACATGTACACAGAGATACCCTACCAACACACATACACACAGATACCCCAGCAGCATAGGTACACACAAACACCCAACCAACACACATCTACACACCACACACACACACACACACACACACATACAAACACACACACACACACACGCACACACACACACAAACGCACACACACACACACACACACACACATACAAACACACACACACACACACACATGCACACACACACACACACACATGCACACACACACACATACAAACACACACACACACACATGCACACACACACACATACAAACACACACACACACACACACACATGCACACACACACACACACACATACACACACACACACTCTCACACACTCTCACACACACACACACACACTCTCACACACTCTCACACACACACACACACACACACTCACACACACACACACACACACACACATGCACACACACACACACACACACACACACAAACGCACACACACACACACACACACACACACACATACAAACACACACACACACACACACACACACACGAGTGCTGAACCACAGGGTTTGTTGCTTAATTCTGATCTATCTAAGTAACAGATGAGAATGTAGGAAAAGTTCTCATTTGTCATTGAAACACTATGACAAGTGGGCAGTGATGCATTTCAGCAAGTCAAGTAGGGGTAGGACGTGCGGTAAGAGGTATCATCGTTTTGTTCAGCTGTATAAGACCATAAGACCATAAGACAAAGGAGTAGAAGTCAGCCATTCGGCCCATTGAGTCTGCTCTGCCATTTTATCATGAGCTGATCTATTCTCCCATTTAGTCCCACTCCCCTGCCTTCTCACCATAACCTTTGATGCCCTGGCTACTCAGATACCTATCAATCTCTGCCTTAAATACACCCAATGACTTGGCCTCCACTGCTGCCCGTGGCAACAAATTCCACAGATTCACCACCCTCTGGCTAAAAAAATTTCTTTGCATTTCTGTTCTGAATGGGCGCCCTTCAATCCTTAAGTCATGCCCTCTCGTACTAGACTCCCCCATCATGGGAAACAACGTTGCCACATCCACTCTGTCCATGCCTTTCAACATTCGAAATGTTTCTATGAGGTCTCCCCTCATTCTTCTGAACTCCAAGGAATACAGTCCAAGAGCGGACAAACGTTCCTCGTATACTTGAGAAGGGTTGAATGACAATTAAACTGCAACTAAATTTTGCAAAACACAGGGTTGGCTGCATTGGAGGAGATTCACAAGAACATTGCCTGGATTATGAGGAGGGATTGATCAGTCTAGGGTTGTTTTTCCAGAACTGAATGAGGCTGAGGGGTGACCTGATAGACTTGTATAAGATTATAAGAGACACAGGTATCAAAGTTCAAAGTTCAAAGTTCAAATATATAGTAGCTAGTCAGAATCTTTATCCATGTAGGAGCATCATAAGCATGATGGCAAGGTTCAGGGGAGATGAGCGAGTCCGAAAGGAAATATGAAAGGATAGTTTATTTTCCTCATGCCTGATATCTGGATCATGCTTCCAGAGGAGCTGGTCGAGTGAGATACAACCTCTACACCTTAGATGTTTAAACAGACATACTGTATGCATATACAAAGCATAAATGGATATGAACCCAATATGGGCAAAGGCAGTTAATGCAAATGGGCAACAAGATCTGCGTGGACATGATGAGCCAAAGTTTGAATCAATCATAAAGGAGATTAATGCAAAGGAAGATGTCAAAATGCTGATTGGAAATGTGCATGTTAGGTGAATAGCAATCTTCTCTCTCATTTATTTACAGCTGCACAGGCCAACTATTGCTCTGAGCAGGAAATTTTTACACCACCTGAAAACTGCATGACACTTCAAATTTTATTTTTTGGTAATATGCACACTATGAATATTTAAAATGAAAATTGAAATATCATATACTTTTGATTTTATTTATTAATTGAAGTGTATAATTAAATACAGTACCACAACGTAAATTGTTTATGTTTCGTGAACTTTTTCTAGCTGTATCCAATTCCAACTGTGTGGCAACAAAGGCTATGTGCGTGGGAGCATTTTAGTTACTGCATGACTGTGCACCTGTGCAACTTAGAGGAAAAGTGGTGATTAGCCATCTAGTTTATTTATAAAATTATTGGAAAGGTTTTCAGACAGTACATGATTTATTGCAAGTGCAGATCTATATTCAAAGATAATAATGACAGGATAGGGTGGCGAGGTGGAGATACGTCTCTACCAAAGGAGCTGTAAGGCACTCCTCCCCTCCGCTAGCTTGCAGGCCACCCTTGGACAAGGTGTAACACCTGCTTAGCACGCCCCCCCCCCCGATCAGAGTCACATGAAGCCATGGGAGCAGGTGATGGATGGTCGTATGAGCAGCTGGTGCACATCACAAGTCCTGGTTATGCGACCACTGACACCGGGCAGACAATCTCTGAAGAGTATTGATAGTGGCTGGGCCATCCATCTTGTAAAGACACTGCCAAGAAGAAAGCCATGGCAACCGCTTCTGTAGAAAAAAATTGCCAAGAACAATCATGGTCATGGATAGATCCAAGAATAAGACCAAGGGTGTGAAGGGGTCTTCCCCGCAGGTAATTAAGATGAATGGAAGACCATGATCATCTATGTCATATGATATAGCATATAATCAAGTCAATTTTATTGTCATTTAACTATTTACATGTATACTGTCAAATGAGACAACTTTTTCTCCAGACCCAGATGTAAACCACAGTAGCACACATATCACATATAACACACAATAATCAAGGGAAGTAAGAATTAAATCTACAAATAAATCCTGTATAGATAAACAAGGTAAAGTGCATAAATTAAGTATTTAGGGTACAGTACAAATTATCTGGTGACACTTTGAATGAGATGTGGCAGGGAGTTCAGCAGCCTAATGGCCTGAGGGAAGAATCTGTTTCCCATTCTGACCGTTCTTGTTTTTATGCGTCAGAGTCTCCTGCCTGATGATAGACAGTCAAAGAGGATGCTGGAGGGATGGATAGGATCCTGGACCATACCAAGAGCTCTGTGTACTCAACATTCTTCATAAATGATTGATGATGATGATGATGATGATTGATGATTGATGATTGATGATGATGATGATGATGATGATTGATGATTGATGATGATGATGATGATGATGATTGATGATTGATTATGATGATGATGATGATGATGACGATGACAGCATAACAGCAATTCAGTGTCCTGACATTCCTACAGAGCACCAGAGAGACACCAATATGGCAAACCAAAGCATCCTATCCACAGCAACCAGGAATCTACTAGTCGTGAAATAACATGTGGCTACAGGAGTTAGTACCTGTGAGGGATGAGTTGGAGGATTGTGCCATCACTGAGGCACTAACACATAATGTTCTCATCCCTTCATCATTTAGGGGCATGGCTACCCCATCCTGTCAACTTTATCAGTCCCAGTCTGTGGGTGGTTCATCAGCAGAAGACACTGAGTTCAGACAGCTTTCCTCCTCACAGTGCTTGTGTAAAATAAATTTGTCCAATGGAGAAGTTAAATTTAAATAATGATATGAATCCAAACCTATCCCCAGTATCTGCACTGGGGACCTGGAAACAAAAGGGTTGGCATAAAGATGACCGTGTTCATGAACTCCTCTGAGGATGAAGATCTTTGTTCTTATCCAGTGTGACCCCCAGGCCTACAAGGTGACTGACGCTCTGTTGTCCCTGAAGTCATCCCTTGAAACACTCAGCTTAGAGGCAAATGGGGACAACTAGTCCTGTCTGCATTGCATAGACGTATCCCATGGATGTGTAAATCAAAGTAAGCTCCAGTCATTTTTATCAGGAATCTATTTTTCTAAGACTCCTTTACTTAAGGGACCAGTCCTGCTCAGTGACTGAGGTTTGATGTCTACCTGTGAGGAGGATGCAAGAGGTTTCAAGGGCTGGTGTTGCTAAGTGAGCAGGCAAGAGCACGTGGAGAAGAAAGTGGAGACAACAGACGGAAATGCAGAACATTTGTGAAAAGGTGAGAGATTAGAGACTGCTCAAAATCACAGGGTCAAGTCACTAATGCCAATATGCAAGAAGAGCAGGTAACTGGGATGAAGAATTACACACCAGCCTCTAAAATGAGAGGGTTTAATTACAGAAGTCTTACTTCAGTTGCCTAAGCCTTAAAGAGGCCACACCTGGAGTATATGAATTTGCATAGGCCACACCTGGAACTCTCACCTAAGAGTAGGTGAGTTTACCAAAGAGTTATTTGAGCAAAGATTCACTAGACTGGTTCTAGGGATTTTGGGTTTGCCACACGAGAAGAGATTGATTAAGCTGTGACAGAACTTGCTGAAGCTTAGAAGACTAAGACGCAATCTCTTTAAAACCTGCAAAATTCTCACAGGTGTTGCCAGGCCAGGTGTGGGGTGGGTTTTTGAGAATGGGGGTAGGCCATGGACTGAAATAGGGAAGGTATCTTCACTCCGAGTGGAGTGTAGGTGCAGGGCTCTATAAATGAAAGTTTAACGTGGGGTAGCAATGCTGAGGACAATGTGTAGGAATGATCTGCAGGAATAACACAGCAGGGTCGAAGGGCTGGGCAGCCAACTCCTGCTCCTTGTCCTTATGTTCTGGAGACTTATCTTCAGCTCCATTATTGAGATAGTTTCAACTGACCTCCATTTTAAGAATGTTAAACATTGGTTCAAAACCATAAAATTGTGGAAAAGCTGGGTGATCAGGCAGCGTCTGAGGAAAGAGAAGCAGCTAATAATCTGAGCAAGGATCTTATGAAAAGGCTAATTTGCCGGTGAGTCCGTAGTGAGGAAAGTAAATGCAATGTTAACATTTATTTCAAGAGGACTAGAATATAAGAGCAGGGATGTAATGCTGAGGCTTTATATGGCTTTCATCAGACCTCTCTAGGAGTATTGTGAACAGTTTTGGGCCCCTTATCGAAGAAACAATGTGCTGGCATTGGAGAAGGTCCTGAGGAAGTTTATTAGAATAATTCTGCTCATGAAAGGGTTTGGTGGCTCTGGGCCTGTACTTGCTGGAGTTTAGAAGAATGAGAGAGGTGGGGTTGGTGGTGGGGAATCTCATTGAAACCTATGGAATACTGAAAGACCTAGAGAGAGTGGATGTGGAGAGGACATTTTTTATAGCAGGCGATTCTGGGACCAGAAGGCACAGCCTCAGAATAGAGGGATGTCCGTTTAAAACAGAGATGAGAGGAAATTTATTTAGCCAGAGAGTAGTGAATGTTATGTTTTGTAACTTCAGAATGTTAAACTAATTCAAAGGAAGACATGAAAGTCTGAAATGTGAGCCTAACTTGGTGTTTACTATAAGCGAGGTGCACATGAATTACCTGGCAACGTGATGACGTATTTTTACATATAATCCGTAATGAATTATTAAAGGAAGAATGCTGACTCAAACAATATATTCCCAACGTTACTCAAACACTACTGAAATATTAAATACACAACAGTGAATTTGTGGAATTCATTGCTATGGACGGCTGGGGCTGGGGCTGGGGCGGGGGGGGGGGCAAGTCATTAGGTATAAGTAAGCCAGAGTTTGACTTGTTCTTGACTAGTGAGGATATCAAAGGTTATGGGGAAAAGGCACAAGAATGGGCTTGAAAGGCATAATGAATCATGATGGAATGGTGAAGTAGACTTGATGGACTCAATGGCCTAATTCTGCTCTTATGTCTTAAGGGTTTAAGTCCCAGGCAACCGGAAGGATATACTCACATGGAAAAATAAATAAATCAGATTGAGGTTTGACATCACCGGCAAACATTGTGAAATTTGTGAACTTTGCAGCAGCAGTACAATGCAACACATAACAATGGAAAAAATCGTGAATTACAGTAAGTATATATATAAAATAGTTTAAATTACATAGATAGTGCAAAACTGGAAATAAAAATGTAGAGTTAATGTTCATGGGTTCAGTGTCCATTCAGAAGTTGATTGGCAGAGGGGAAGAAGCTCTTCCCGAATTGTCGAGCAACACACACACAAAATGCTGGAGGAACTCGGATGGCCAGGCAGCATCTGTGGAAAAGCGTACAGTCGACGTTTCTGGCCGAGACGAGGAATCAGAGGAAGAAAGTGGGGAGGGGGAGGGAGAACCACAAGGCGATAGGTGAATGGGAAGGGGTGAAGTTCCCGGTTGATTGGTGAAAGAGATACAGAGTTGGAGAAGGGGCAATCAGAAGGCCATGGAAGAAAGAAACGGGGGAGGAGCACCAGAGGGTTCTAGCTGATAGGCTGGTACGGTTAGATAAGGTGAGAGGGAAATGGGAATGTGGAATGGTGAAGGAAGCAGGACACATTGGAAGTTCAAGAAATTGATGTTCATGGCATCAGATTGGAATATAAGGTGTTGCTCCTCCAACTTGAGTGTGGCCTTGTCGTGACAGTGGAGGAGGCCATGGATTGATATGTCGGGATGGGAATGGGAAATGGAATTAAAATTGGTGGCCTCCGGGAGATCCCACCTTTTCTGGCGGAGGGAGCGTAGTTACTCAATGAAGTGGTCTCCTAATCTGCCATCGATATACAGGAGGCCACACTGGATACAGTAAATGACCCCTACAGACTCACAGGTGAAGTGTCAACTCACCTGGAAGGACTTTTTGAGGCACTGAATGGTAGTGAAGGAGGAGGTGTAGTGGCAGGTGTAGCACATGTTCCACTTACAAGGATAAGTGCCAGGAGGGAGATCAGTGGGGAGGAATGAATGGACAAGGGAGTTGTGTAGAGAGCGATCCCTGTGGAAAGCAGAAAGTAAGGGGGAAGGAAAATTTAACCTTGGTAGTGGGATCCCGCTGGAGATGGTGGAAGTTACGGAGAATTATGTGCTGGATGTGGAGGCTGGTGGGATGGTCGGTGAGGATAAGAGGAACTCTATCCCTGGTGGGATGGCGGGAGGATGGGGTGAGGGTGGACATGCACAAAATGGAAGAGATATGCTTGCAGGTAGTATTGATGGTGGAATTGTTGAGTTTGTGCTTTCAGCTTCTATGCCTCCTTCCTGGTGGTAGCAAAGAGAACAAGGCATGACCTGGGTGACGGGAGTCAAATTCCATGCCAAGTTCCATAAACAAGATGCAGTAGGCACTGACCCCAGTATAAACTCTTAATCCTAGAGATGAGAAAATGAAAAAAAAAGAGCTGATGCTTCAACAGCTCTGACTGAAGCCTTGCTTTGACTGAATGGTTGTTCTTTCAAAGCTCAGTGCAGAGACTTGAGTACAAAGGCAAGGCTGATACTTGGGTGTAAGTTGAGGGAGTGCTGCATTGTCAGAGATGATACTAAACCTTTCAGATGCAAAATTGTGATAATTTTTGAGGAAAAACAGGGAAGTTTTTTCTTGTATCCTGGCCAATATTTATCCCTCAAGTGACCACCAGAAAAGAGACTGATTACTGCACTGCTGATGGCCGGGCAAACCTCGTGCCTCTTTCTTAGCTCTTAAAACAGATCGAGTACTACACTCAACTTCACTTGCCCCATCGTTTAAATATTCCTGCAACCAATGGACTCACTTTCAAGGACTCTTCAGCTCAGGTTCTCAATGTTTACTGCTGATTTATTTATATTATTGTTCCTTCTGTTTGCAATTGCAGAGTTTGTTGTCTTCTGCACTCTGGTTCAATGCTGATTGGGCAGTCTTTCATTGATTCTGATATAGTTATCACTGTATAGATTTGCTAAGTATGCCCACAAGAAAATGAATCTCAGCATTGTATGTGGTGACACAGATGAACTTTGATAATAAAACTTACTTTGAACTTTGAGCTTTTTGGTCAATGAGTGCATTTGTACAGTGCTTCATTAATGCTGAGGTTGTGTGTGTGCTATTCAGTGAATGATGCTGGAGAGAAATCAGCTCCTCCTTCAGTAATGGGATTTCATTTCTATGAAATTAGTTTACAGGAAAGTTCCAAATGAAATCTAATGGTTTGTTATCAATATAAAATTTCAACTCTGAGATGAAAATCAGGAAAAATTGAAATTGGGTTTGTTGTTTAATAAAGACTGAATCTGATATTTTTTGCTGTCTACCTGATAAATACTGTTGCTTGAATTTATTCTCCAGCCGTCCAATGCAGTGAAGAATCTCTGCGGCACATTCAGAAACTCTTCAAAGGAGAAGTAACGGACAAACTACAAACTACACTGATAATTGTTCCAGGGCATTGACCAAGACATTACATTTAAATGGTTTATTGATCAGCCTGAGGATTCTGAACAGTGTTCACAAATTCCAGCCCCTGTTCTTTTACAATCTAAACAATCCTGGCTGACTGAACTGTGACTCACTCTCTGATGTATTTCTGAAAGCTGTAAGTGCATTTTTCATTTGGAAGCAATTTGCACTGATGATATTATTTCAACTTCAATCTTCTGAGATACTCCAAGGTTGAAGCCACCAACCCAGTTCTCACCTATTAAGCTAAACTCTACTGCTGCCCAATTTTCTGTGCGTCATGCTCTATAATTATATCCGAGCTTTGTTTCCACAAGGCTGTATCACAGCCGTGGATCTTTGGAAGAAAGAAGCCTGGTGAGAATTACCCTATTCCTTGTGCTCAGTAGGGCTCATTAAAAAAAAACTGCACAGTCTTTGATTTATCATAGGAAGAATTGACAGTGTGGGAGCGTATAAATGCTTCCCCACATTACTATTAAGAAGCAGTCGTACCTCAAGCAAACATTGCCACTCTCAGTCGAGGTAAGTGCGGATCGTTCTCCTGATACCAGGTTCCAAACTCTCCCTCCAGGTGAGGCAACACTTCACCTGTGAATCCGCTGGGCCTGGTGCCTCCGATGCAGCCTGCTCTACGTTGGTGAGATCCGTCGTAAACTGGGGGATGGCTTTGTCGAGCACCTCTGCTCCATCTACTAAAAGCGGAACTTCCTGCTGGCCAAACATTTTTTATTCTGATTCCCATTCCTGTTCTGACATGCCGGTCCGTGGCCTCCTCTTGTGCCAAGAAGAGGCCACCTTCAGGGCAGGGGAGCAACACCTAGTACTCTGTCTGGTTCCAACCTGATGGCATGAATATCGATTTCTCTTTCCAGTAAGAAAATTCCCCCCTCCCCACTCCCTTCCTCTATTCCCCATTCTAATCTTTTACCTCTTCTCACCTGCCTATCACTTCCACTTGGGTCCCCTCCTGCTTCCCTTTCTCCTATGGTCCACTCTCCTCTCCTATCAGATTCCTTCTTCTCCAGCCCTTTGCCTTTCCCACCCATCTGGCTTCACCTGTCGTCTTCCAGCTAGCCTCCTTCCCCTCACCCCACCTTTTTATTCTGGCATTTTCCACCTTCCTTCTCACTTCTGAAGAAGCGTCTCCACTTGAAACGTTGACTGTTTATTCTTTTCTGTAGATGCTGCCTGACCTGCTGAGTTCCTCCAGCATTCTGTGTGTGCTGTATTTGAGCTTTGACAGGTTACCTTCACTTCCCTGCTCTAATTATTTTCAGCACCTTGGCAGCAGTTACGATCTTGTGTCTCCACCCTTCTAGTCCAGCTGGTGTTTCTGATGGATCTAAGCTGCCTCACCATCAGGATTTTCCCTGATCCCAATAAGGAATTACTTCAACACACATCAAAGTTGCTGGTGAACACAGCAGGCCAGGCAGCATCTCTAGGAAGAGGTACAGTCGACGTTTCAGGCCGAGACCCTTCGTCAGGACTAACTGAAAGAAGAGCTAGTAAGAGATCTGAAAGTGGGAGGGGGAGGGGGAGATCCGAAATGATAGGAGAAGACAGGAGGGGGAGGGATGGAGCCAAGAGCTGGACAGGTGATAGGCAAAAGGGATATGAGAGGATCATGGGCCAGGAGGCCTAGGGAGAAAGAAAAGGGGGATGGGGGGAAAACCCAGAGGATGGGCAAGGGGTATAGTGAGAGGGACAGAGGGAGAAAAAGGAGATAAAAAAATGTGTGTATATAAATAAGGGATGGGGTACGAGGGGGAGGTGGGGCATTGGCGGAAGTTTGAGAAGTCAATGTTCATGCCATCAGGTTGGAGGCTACCGAGACGGAATATAAGGTGTTGTTCCTCCAACCTGAGTGTGGCTTCATCTTTACAGTGGAGGAGGCCGTGGATAGACATATGAGAATGGGAATGGGACGTGGAATTAAAATGTGTGGCCACTGGGAGATCCTGCTTTCTCTGGCGGACGTCGAATGTACCGCTTCCTATAGATGCTGCCTGGCCTGCTGCGTTCACCAGCAACTTTGATGTGTGTTGCTTGAAATTCCAGCATCTGCAGATTTCCTCATGTTTGAGGAATTACTTCCTTTCCTCAAAGATCTCATGAGAGAGGCTTCCACTCTTGTGTGAGGCCCTGTCTTGCACAGATCTATCCAGGTAAATCTACAATTATTTTATGCTTTAAGCACAGCACATGGTTGTATCATTTGGTATTTCTTGCTGATTCTGTCTAATCTCAGACTGAGTGAGTAGATTCCACCCAAAGTTGTTGCACCTTCTCACAGTTATTCTAAATATATCGGTGCCTCATGAGGCTGTGTTCTCAGCCTCCTACTCTACTCCCTATAAACTCCTGACTTTGTTGCCTGATTCTGCTCCCACTCCATCTGCTTGAAGGTGATAACACAGTAGTGGGCCCCATCTCAAATGACAATGAGTTGGAGTACAGGATGGAGATATAGAGCCGAGTAACATTGACACGTGACAGACACCTCTCCAAAATAAAGAGCTGATCATTGATTTCAGCAAGCAGATGCTGCACATGCTCTTATCTGCATTAAAGGTGTAGAGTTTGATATGGCTAAGAACGCTCACCAACGTCTTTACTTACGTAGTATGCTAAAGCAAGTTAGCATGTCCCCAGTTTTTCTTGACACACCATGGAAAGCATCCTATCTGGATGCATAACGGCTTAGTGCACAATAGCTCTGCATGTGACCCCATGACCCCGCAGGTTTCCTCCTGGTACTCCGATTTCCTCCCACGGTGCAAAGACATTCTACTTGGCTGGTCATTGTAAACTGTTCTGTGATTAGGCTGGGGTTAAACTGGGGGATTGCTGGGTGGCATGGCTCCAAGGGCCAGAAGAAACTATTCCATGTTGTATCTCAATAAATGAATAAAAAACTGCAGAGAGTTGTGGCTGTAGCTCTGCATGTCACAAAAACCAGCCTCCCCTCCATGAACACAGTCTACACCTCTTGCAACCTCAGTAAAACAGTCAGCATAGAAACGACCCCAGCCAACCGCCCCGGACATTTTCCTTCTACCCCACCCACTGGGCAGCAGATACTAAAGCCTGAATGCATGTACCACAGGGCTCAAGGACAGCTTCTGACTCCTGCTATAAGACTATTGGATGGTTCCTTAATAGGCTAAAATAGACCCTTGACCTCACAATCTACCTCGTTATGAATTTGCACCTTACTATCTATCTGCTCTGCACGTTCTCTGGAGCTGTTACACTTTAAAGTTCAAAGTAAATTTATTGTCAAAGTACATACATGTCACCATATACAACTCTTTGATTCATTTTCTTGTGGGCATAATTAATAAATCCATAATAGAACCAATGAAGGATTGCACCAACTTGGACATTCAACCAGACTGCAAAAGACAATGAACTGTGTAACTACAAAAAGAAAGAAATAATAATAATAAATAAATAAGCAATAAATAACGAGAGCATGAGATGAAGAGTCCTTGAAGCAAGGTTGTGAGACTATTTCAATGACTGGGCAAGTGCAGTTGAGAGAAGTTAGAACCTTTAGTTTCTCTGTATTCAGTTATTGTATCCTGTGCTACCAGAGTCACTCTATAATGATCTGACCTGCATGAACAGTGTGCAAGACAAGTTTTTTACTGTGTCTTGGCACATATGAAATTCCATTTCCAATCTAATAGCGTGCGAGAAAGGGCACAGAACTGGTGCTGGAAAGATTAGCTCTGGAATGGTTAGTCCTGGAATCACTCCATGGTTGACCTGAGCCCTGGCCTTAGTCAACAGCCAGCAGAGGCTTTCAGGAAGTGCTTGAATATGCCTGGAAGATGGAGCAGTCAGGCCAGGATGGGTGTTGTGGGTGGCGTGGATCGGGCTGGTGGTGGAAAGTGGTGGCTGGCAGGAGCTGGTGAAGACCTGGTTTTGCTGAAAGTGACACTTTGGAGCCTAATTTCTGAAGTAAGATGGTATTGCTATTGGCAGGATGGGTGGATCAAGGTGTAACAGTAGCAGGAGTTTAAAGTGTCAGATTTAGATAAAATAACAAGATATAGAGTGAGTAGGACAGTTCGAAGGAGAGTGCAGAAAGGGAGATCCAAGTGTATCTGGACTTGAACACAGTGTGACGGTAGTTAAAGCACACAGATCCTTTGGATCGCAGGTTGAGGCACAGGGTTTAGAAGGGAAGTTTTATTCAATCTGTAAACAAGGAGGTGAAGTCACAGTCAGGTATATGTGTTTCCTTCCAGCTGTGTCCTGGAGAAGATCCAGAAAATGGTTTCAGGAAGGAGAGGTTCCAGGACCAAGGTTAGAATGGAGAAGATGAAGGACTCGAGCCAAGTAAAATCAACAAGTGCTGGAAACACTCAGTAGGTCAGGCAGAATCTGTCTGGTGAGGAAACCTGCTCCAAGTTAAAGACTTCAAGTTAAACTCCTTGTCTGTTCTCCATCTTCCTCTGGTGCTCCCCTCCCCCTTTCTTTCTCCCTAGGCCTCCCGTCCCATGATCCTCTCCCTTCTCCAGCCTGGTATCCCTTTTGCCAATCAACTTCCCAGCTCTTGGCTCCATCCCTCCCTCTCCTGTCTTCTCCTATCATTTTGGATCTCCCCCTCCCCCTCCTACATTCAAATCTCTTACTAGCTCTTTTTTTCCGTTAGTCCTGATGAAGAGTTTTGACCTGAAACGTCGACTGTACCTTTTCCTATAGATGCTGCCCGGCCTGCTGTGTTTCACCAGCATTTTGTGTGTGTTGCTTGAATTTCCAGCATCTGCAGATTTCCTCGTGTTCAAGTTAAAGACTTTTCAATAGGTCTGATGCATTCTGATAGTTCCATTGAAGGACCGCCAGCCTGCTTCTCTTTCTGCAGATGCTCCTTGACCTCTGTTTCTAGTATTTTCTGTTTTTATTTCAGATTTCCAGCATCTGCAGATTTTGGCATTTCACCTCGGGTTGAGTGGAGGTCTAACAGTGGTATACAATGGAAAGGGAAGTTGTTTCTGGATTTGGCTCCTGGAATGGGAACACAGATATAATGATTTTACAAAATATATAAAGGAATAATAAATGGTTTGGCATGGAATAGGTGGGCTGAAGGGCCTACTTTACTTCTGTAGTTTTCTATTGCTATGAATCTAAGGGAAAAGTGTCTAATGCATAAAGTGGTTGCAACGTGGACCGCAGTGCCAATTGCCAATTGACTGGGAAATAGGGCTTCACCTTCAGATATTCAACTTATCTATGCATCGGATAATTTTATACACCTCCAAATTCCCCTTGCTCCAGAGAAAGCGGTCCAGGCCTATCCACCTCTCCTTACATAATAAACCCTCAAATCCCAGCAGCATTTTTGTGAATCTTATCTACACCCTCTCTAGCTTAACTCAATGATACAGTGACCAGATTTGCACACAGTACCCTGTATAGTGTCACCAGTATCTCATACTGTTCCTTTGTGACATCCCAACCTTTGCACTCATGCCCTGTCCAATAAAGACAAGCATGCCATACGACTTCTTCACCACCTTGTTGACCTGTGACCCCACCTTTAGGAAACTACTATATGTAATTACTCCCCTAGACTGGTCTGTTCTACATCATCTCTCAGGGCCTACCATGTACTGTGTATGCCCTGCCCTGGTTTAACTTCCCAAAATGCATTATTTCACACTTGCCTGAGTTAAATTCCATCTCCCATTACTTTGGCCGGTTTTCTAAATGATCTAGATTCTGTTGTAACCTGAGACAACTTTCTGCACTGTCTGTTGCAGCATCACTTTTGGTGTCATTCACAAACCCCTCAACAGTTCCATCTACATTCTTATCCAAATAGTTAACGTAGGTGTGAAACAACAATGGACCCAGCACCACTCCCTGCAGTGCCCCAGTGGACAGTGGTCTCCAGTCTGACTCCAACTGGCTAGCTTACATTAGATCCCAGTAGTCTTACCTTCCATGTAGAGCCTTGTTAAAAGCCTTGCTAAAGGTAGCATCTATCACTCTGCTTTCACCAATCTTGTTGGTTACCTCTTCAAAACACACTCAGCACACTTCATACACAGAGCCACACTGACTATCCCTAGTTAATTCTTGCCTTCCCAAATGCATTTCGATCCTATCGCTCACAATCCCCTTCTCACCATCATGTAAGGTTACCGACCTGTAGTTCCCTGGCTTCTCTCTGTAGCCCTTCTTAAGTGGTATGACCTTATCCCTACATGCAGTATACTGTTACCCGAGTTTATCCGTTCTTTCTTGCCTCTGTTGCAGGTTCTGTTTTGTTTTGTGTTCCTGGATCCTGGTTACTCTGTTTTTGCTGTTTTTGAGTGGGGTGATCGATGTGGACTGGGGTGCCTCGGTGAAGAGTGGCCCTGTGGTTCGCGTTGGCTGGTGGCGTGGCGCTGAATGGAACGAAACTGAACACCACTGGTTTGACGTTTGATATTCTATGTGTCGATCGCTCGCTCTTTGCTCCTTGCACAATTTGTTCTTCTCCTTTCTCATGTTGAGTGTTGAACGGGTTCCATGCTGTTTCTTTGTTTCACGGCTGCCTGGAAAAAGGACGAATCTCAGAGTTGTGCTCTGTATACACACCTTGATGATAAATGAACTTTGAAACTTTTCTCTCTGTTACTTAGAGAGGCATCGAGTTTAATTCCTCCCACATCCCAAAGATGTACAGATTAGTAGATTAATTGGTCTCATGTGTGTCGCTGGGTGGCGTGGGCTGGCTGGGTTGGAAAGGCCTGTTACCATGGGGATCCCTAAATAACAATAAAAAAAGTCGACACCTCAGCCTAACTTGTCCAAGCTGGTGTCATTTGCCCCTAGTTGACTCACATCCTTCTCAATCTTTCCTATCATGTACCTCTCCAAGTATCTTTAAAATGTTTCACTTTTCACTTTTTTCCATTTTCTGAATGTTGACACTCCCTTCTGCCATTCCTCACTGAAGAAAGCAGTCTGACCATTGGCCAAGCTCCCACATGCTCTGACTGTGCCCTGCAATGATTCTTGCACATTCCCAGCATGCTGCAATTCAACTCCCTGCAGCATGCAAGAGAGGCGCTGAACAAATGCACATTCGGCGAGATGAAACCCTTGACCTTTAACCCTTGTTGAATAGAGCTTATAAAATAATCAGGAATATAAAGGGCATAGAATAAAATTATTTTGTGAGATTCATCAGTTGTTTTGTATAAATAAAGAAGCAATTGAAGAAAAAAATTAAGTAAACATAATTCTATTGATTGCCTTGCAGTTGTTTAATCTGGCTGACATTTAGAAATCAATGTTTCATTCCAGTTTCTGCTGAGAGAAAATGATTTGAGTAACCTTCAAATCAGTTTTTGTTGATAAGAATGGTCGTGCCAATAACTCCCCATCTGATCCTTCTCTACCACGAGATCAATAAGTGCAGAATTACCAATGAGTTGAAATCCGAAGGTCCAAATAACCATACTTTTCAATCATTAAGGAGAGATGGTGTTTGCTGGATTTTCAGTACTTGTCCAGATCGCTAGTCCAGATAAGCATCCAAGCTGATAAACGGTGGCTATGGCTTCTGCTTTCTCTCTCCAGTCCTCCTTCCTCAACCTTTCACCAATATGGGAACATGTTGTCCTTGATTTTTCAGTCCTTTATTTTGTCCTTTCAGTCCTACATTTCCCATCAGTCAGATGTAGATTTACCTGCAAAACTCTACTCTATGTTTGCTAAGTCCCATATTTTCATGTTGAAATTTGCCCTCCCCTAATTCAGGGCCTTAATTTCCAGTCGATACTTGTTCACCTCTACAACAACCTTAAAACCTAGAGCTGTGGTTACTTTCTCTGAAGTGGCTCCATTTACCTACCCATAATCAAAAGGCATCTTTCTTTCACTATTGTTTCTTCATTAAGAGAATTATCAAAGTATCACCCCAGAAACTAACTGATCCTTGACATAGTCTAAGGATTCTTTACTCCCTGAGGCTTTGACATAAATTGATCCCAGTCAACACTGGGGAAGTTGAAGTTCCTACCACTATCAACCATCATCTTTACACAAGGACATTTCATCCCATCTGCTCCTCCATCTCCAGCTGGAAGATATGGTGATGGGATTTAAGGGAACAAAAATATTGGAAAGAGGACCAACAAAGGGCAACACAAGCAAATAGGAGCAGTATTACACCACTCAGTCTCTGATCTACATGATCTGCCCCAGGCCTCACTATTACCTTGAAGATCAAAGATTAGTTTTATGTTGAGTTCGAGCCCCAGCTGAGGCAGCGTGTTGTGTCCTTGAGCAAGGCACTTAACCACACATTGCTCTGTGACGACACTGGTGCCAAGCTGTATGGGTCCTAATGCCCTTCCCTTGGACAACATCGGTGTCGTGGAGAGGAGAGACTTGCAGCATGGGCAACTGCTGGTCTTCCATACAACCTTGCCCAGGCCTGTGCCCCGGAGAGTGAAGACTTTCCAGGTGCAGATCTATGGTCTCACAAGACTAACAGATGCCTTAATTTTTCACATCTACAATACTGTGCAAAAGTCTTGGGCACATAAGGTGCCTAAAACTTTTGGACAGTTCTGTATTTGTCAGCGTGGAGCGGAGAGTGAGTGTATAAATCTGGTGGGACACAAGATTGCTGAGAATGGCGAGGATGGATTGCCGCATGTCGGGTGTGGGACAGGTGGCCAAGAAGGGGTGCCAAGGGGTGGGAGAGGTATGGGTGCAGACACCAGGCAAGGTCCTTTGGTTCCAAACAATTGGTTTATTGATCATTACTGAATGTCTCTCAGGTGCTCTCTGCTCTCTTCCCCTCCTTTCCTCCTTTCCCAACCAGGATTCCCTTCACCCTGCCCCTCTCCCACTCTCAGTTCATAATAGAGACCCATATTAGATCAGGTTTATCATCTCTCACATATATCATGAAATTTGTTTTTTTCTGCGGCAGCAGTACAATGTAATACATGAAATTACTACAGTGCTGTGCAAAAGTCTTAGACACCCTAGCTCTATATATATGTGCTTAAGACTTTTGCACAGTACTGTTCATTGAAACAACAAAATATGTCATTTTGCATCAAATCGAGTCAGTGAGAATTGCTCTGGGCACTCAGCAAGTGTTGACTTGCTCCTGGTGCCAATGTAGCATGCCCACAACTCACGAACCCTGACTATAGGTCTTGTGAAAGCAGAAGGAAACCAGAGCACCTGGAGGAAATCCATAAAGTCACAGGGAGAACGCACAAACTCCTGGCTGACAACAGCAGGAATCGAACCGCAGCCTCACAGCTGGCACGCTGTAAGGCCTTGCGCTTGCTGCTACACCACTATATTGCTCTGTTTGGGTTGGAGAAGTCACGTGTCACAAACCTGGTTGAGATTTTTGAGTGGCGAGCTAGATGACAGAGCTGAAGCATGGGATCAGTGGAGACTTGGTAAACTAAATCCAAAATTCTCTTGGCCATTCTAGTGGAAAGGCATTGTTTTGACTGGAGGTCTGTGACCAGCGTATAGGGGAAGGATTGGTAGTGGGATATCTGTTACCTGTCATAAATAAACAAATTAGTTGGACAAAAATGATAGACTGATTGGCAACTTTGCATGAAGACTGGCAGATCTGTGGACAGTGAAGAAGGGTTGCCAAAGGATACAGCGAGATATAGACCCGTTGGAAAAGTGGCAGGTAGAATTTAATGTGAACAAGTGTCTGGTTTTGCACTTTTGCAAGTGAAATGCAAGAAGAAAGTACTCAGGACCTTAGGAGCACTAATGTGCAGAGGGATGTTGGTGTGCGGGTCTAACACCCTTTGAAAGTGGCGACTCAATTGTTTGTTAGTTATGAACCATGTTGCATGGCAGGTGATCATGGTCTTTCAATGACAATGATTGTTCTTGCCAAATTTTTCAACAGAAGTGCTTCGCCATTGCCTTCTTCTGGGCAGTGGCATTACAAACTGGGTGACCCCAGCCGCTACCAGAGATTGTCTGCCTGGCGTCAGTGATCTCATAACCAGAACTTGTGATCTGCACCAGCTGCTCGTACGAACATCCACCACCTGCTCCCATGGCTTCATGTGACCCTGATCGGGGGGCTAAACAGGTGCTACACCTTGCCCGAGGGTGATGCAGGCTAGTGGAGGGAAGGAGCACCTTACACTTCTTTTGGTAGAGGTGTATCTCCACCCTGCCACCCTACAAAACATAGGAAGGTTAAAAAAAAGGCACATGGTATACTTGCCTTCATTGGATGGGGCATTAGGCATGAAGTTTGGGAAGACAGGTTTCAGCTGTATAACATTTGGAGTATTGCACGTTTATAAGAAGTTGCTCTTTATATGGAGGATGTGGAGGCTTTGGAGGGGCTGCAGGAGAAGTTTGCCAGGACGTTGCTCAGATTCAAGAGAATAACTATAAGGAGAGGTTGGACTAACTTGGGTTGTTTTTGCTGGAGTGTGGAGGCTGAGGGGAGAACGATAGAAGATCATAAAAATGGGAGACATGGAAAGGGTAAAAATGGTGTTTGCCAGTGGAAATGTAAAAAGTTTACAGGCAAATGGAAGAAAATTTCTGGGAGATTTATGAGCCAGGTTTTTTGGTAGGTGTCTGAAACACACTGTCAGAAGAAGTGGGGGAGATGGATATGACCGCTTAAGAGGCCTTTGAACAGACACATGAACAGGCCGGGAGTGGCAGATCTGGACCATGTGTAGGTAGATGGGACTGGTTAGAATTAGCATGGTCAGTTCCAGCATTATGGGCTGAAGGGCCTGTTCCCATGAGTTTGACAGTTCATAATGCAGTTTTGATTCCTCACATGGAAATAATATTAGCTTCATAGAGATATGGCAGATACCTGACATTCATACCAACCATAAAACAATAACAAAGACTTGTGATCAAATCCAACACATTTTGAATATTTTTGCATAAACAGAAAAAGCTGATTACATAAGTGAGGAACCTAGCTTGAACAATGTCGAGCGGGTTGAATTAGCAGTCATGGTTAAATTAACAATGATTGTTGAAGCATTCTGTTAATGACAGTATTTACTGATGTTAATTTATTCTTGTCTGTTAGCTGGGTAATGCTTGTATGCCAAACCCTTTAGTGAAGCAAGGATTTTTATTTTTCTTATATGTTTTATTTAGAGATATGGTACAGTCACAGGCTCTTCTGGCCAGTGAGACCCCACTGCCCGGTTACACCCATGTCAGGAATTAACCTACTAACCCATATGTCTTTGCTTCACCGTATGCCGTACGGTATAGTGGGGTGGGAGCTGCTGCACAGGATCAAAATAAGCTGCAGAGAGTTGTAAAATTAGTCAGCTCCATCATGGGGACTAGCCTCCACGGCATCCAAGACATCCTCAAGCAGCGGTGCCTCTAAAAGGTAGTGTCCATCTTTAAAGACCAACATCACCCAGGTCAGACCTTCTTCTCATTGTTACCATCAGGAAGGAGGTACAGGAGCCTAAAGGCACACACTCAGTGATTCAGGAACAGCTTTTTCCCCTCTGCCATCTAATTTCTGAATGGGCATTGAACCCATGAACACTGCCTCACTACTTTTGTTGTTGGCTATTTTTGCACTACTTATTTAATTTAACCATTTAATATATCCTTCCTGTAAATCAAAATTTTCTTTTTTTCTCTCTATTATCACGTATTGCATTATTCTGCTCAAAGTTCAACTGTGTACATACATCTACTGATGCCTCTGGACACATCTTCAGTGATGTTCCTGGAATCATCGGGTGTTTCAGGTCTTTCAACATCATACACCCTCCTCCAGGTGACCCAGCTGGGGCTGATCAGACCCCAGCTTGTGTCCAGATGGCTAGCTACTTATGACTCCATGGCTCCCCTCTTTTGAGCCACAGCCATCTTGAGGCCCTCTCTGCCGCATCGGTGGTACTGCGGATGGCTCTCCTCTTCCTCTCTCCCTCGATGCCCAAATTGCTGAAGGCTCTAACTAAGGAATGAGCTACGAATCCCCTACAACCAACCTCCACTGGGAGACACCTTGCTCTCCATCCAGCCTGCTGACAGTTGCTGACCAGTCCTGCGTACTTGGAGAGCTTCCCTTCAAAGGCCTCTTCCAAGCTATCTTCCCATGGGACTGTCAGCTCCAGCAGCACCACTTGCTTAGTAGACTCAGACACTAGGACAATGTCTAGTCGCAGGGTGGTGGCTGCGATATGGTTGGGGAACTTCAGCTGCTGTTCGAGATCCACCAACAGCTGCCAGTCCCTTGCAGAGGTCAGAATGCCTGCAGATGTTCTTTTGGCAGGTATTGGCTGCTCCCCAGCTCTGACAAAGGCAATGGTCTGCTTGGAGGGTCGGGACCGCTTCGCCCACTCAACTCCTGCACTGACGGCTTCAGCGATGGTCTTCAGGACCTGATCATGCCTCCACCTGTACCGTCCCTCACCAAGTGCCCTTGCGCAGCCGCTGAGGATGTGCTCCAGGGTTCCTCACTTGGAGCACAGTGGGCACGCAGATGACTCTGCCTTGCCCCATGTGTGCAGGTTTGATGGGCTTGGAAGCACATCGTACACTGCCTGGATGAGAAATTGGATGCGGAGTGGTTCAGCTTTCCAAAGCTCAGCCCAGGTCACCTTCCTCTCAACCGCATTCTCCCATCTTGTCCAAGCTCCCTGTTGCTTCATTCCCACCGCCTTGCAGGCTCTCATCTCCTCCACTACTGCTCTCACCTCCTCCTGAACTAGACGACGCCTTTCCTTCCCTCTGGTGTCCATTTGGGGAGTTGGAAAGGATCCTAGCCCAGCTCGGCCTCGTGTGACCATTCCCACCAGCCTCCTGTGACGCAGACTCGCCTCTGCCTCCTGAACAGCTTCCTCTGCCCTCCACTTCCTGCCAGTACTTACTTGGATCCCTGTTTTAGCCACCTTCAGATCACTTGAGTTCCTATACTGTAGCACTTCTCTGGCTCTTGTTACCTTGAATTCTTCCTCCAAGGATTTGAAGGGCAGTTGCAGTTTGTTGTGGTGTCCATAGAGTGCGATGCTGCTCAGGCTCTTTGGCAGCCCCAGCCATCTCCTGAGGTGGTTGCTAACCCTCCTCTCTGAGGTTTCGACTGTCGAGATTGGAACTGCATAGACGAGGAGGGGCCACAGGATTCTGGGAAGAATGCCATGCTGAAACACCCAGGCTTTAAACTTCCCAGATAGGCTAGACTTGTCCACAGATTTCAGCCAGCCATCCAACTCAGTACTGAAGCAGATCTTCGCCTCGACACACAGCAGGGAGATGATGTGAAACTGGTCTATCTGGGTGGCATTTTCCTCCTTCGGGATCCACACCCCTTCAGCTACTCTGCACTGTTCTGGGATCTTCCCCCTTCTCCAGAAGATTCTCAGGAACTTCCACAAACGCAGCAGGAGTTTGGGGCAGTTCTTGTACACTTTGTACGAGGTGTTGCTTGGTCCTGGAGCCGAGCTTGCCCTTGCTTTGCGGACGACCTCTCTGACTTCCTTTAGTTGCAGCTCTGACATGTCGAACTGCACATCCGGTTCAGGTGGGTCTATTAGGATGTTGCACTCTCCCAACTCCTGCTGTCTTTCAGGAGCCTTACATATCTTCTTCAGATGTTGGTCTATGTCTTCCTGCGAACAGGCCAGTTTCCCACTGCGCTTCTCCCCCAGCAACTCCTTGGTGAACTTGAAGGGGTTGGCGATAAAGGCAGCACGTTTCCGAGCCCTTTCACGACGCCGCCTCCGATGCCACTCTGCCCGGCGGAGGACCCTGATCTTCTTTCGTAGTCTGCACATCAGCTGGGCCAAGCCAATGCACTCCTCTTCTCCTGCCTCCTTCTATTGGGACTTCAGCGCTTTCATCTCCTGCCTGATGTTGTGAATCCTCAATGCTCTTTGTTCTTCGAGTAAGGGGTTTTGGAGCCTTTTTTCTTTTCTTCTCTTAACCGTTCAGCTGCGATGCTGACAATGATTGTTGTCATGGCTTGTAGCCTCCTATCGACCCCTCCCTTCTCTGTTGTTTCCAGAATTTGGTTGACACCTTCATCAAACTGCTTCCACAGTGAAGTCATGTTAGCTGCAGGCCATTTGATCCACCTCCTGTTAGACTTGATGTTAGAGGGATTAGTTTGCAACACTTGGAGATTCCGGGCACTATGGGGTGACTCCGGGCCTGGCCCCTCCTTCGTCTCACCAGGTTGGACACCTGCGCGTTGTGCTGCTCCTGCTCCCGCCAAACACTTCATCCTCGCTTGGTGGATCTTCAAGCCGTGATTGTTCTTGCAGATTTTGCCACATGCACACTGCTTCCTCACAGTCGTTTGTTCATTGCCTGGGTCTGATGCTGTTGTGTCCATCTGACTGGGGTGCTCATTCTCACCCCCCCCACCTCTCGGGCACCCCTGCGGGTGTCTTTCCCTTAGATTCATCGTAGCTTTTGTGGGGGTCCTCCTCTCAGAGGACACGGATTGGGTTGCCAGCCCGTTCTGCCCTGGTTGCCGTCTCTCCGGGCTGTCACGGACTCTCCAGTCGTCACCACTCTTTTCGCGGTTGTCACCCAGTCTTTCCTGGTTGTCACTGATGAACTCGGGGTGTAAGCTGTGTAAAATTTATTATCAGACCGCATACATATCACCACATACAACTCTGAGGTTCTTTTTCTGCGGGCGTACTTAGCAAATCTCTAGAACGGTAACCGTAAACAGGATCAATGAGCAACAAACTGTGCAAATGCAGACATAAATAAATAGCAATAAATAACGAGCATGAAGTAACAGGATAAAGGGTCCTTAGATGAGTGTAGTTACCCCTTCTTGTTCAGGAGCCTGATGGTTGAGGGGCAGTAACTGCTGGTGTGAGTCCTGAGTCACTTGTACCTTCTACCTGATGGCAGCAGTGAGAAAAGAGCCTGGCCTGGGTGGTGAGCATCTCTGATGATGGATGCTGCTTTCCTACAGCTAGATGTGCTCAATGGTTGGGAAAGTTTTACCCATGATTTACTGGCCCGAATCCACTGCCTTTTGTAAGATTTTCCACTCAAGAGCATTGGTGTTCCCATACCGGGAGGTAATGCAGCCAGTCAGCACACCTTCCACCACACATCTATAGAAGCTCGCCAAGGTTTTCGATGACATGCAGAACCTCCGCAGACTCCGGAGGAAGTAGAGGTGCTGTCGCACTTTCTTCGCAATTATAGGACAAGTCCTCCGGGTTAGTGACCCCCAGGAATTTAAAGTTACTGACCCTCCCCATCTCTGATCCTCCAACGATTACTGTCTCATGGACCTGTGGTTTCCCTCTCCTGAAATGTACAATCAGTTTCATGGTCTTGTTGGCATTGAGTGAGAGGTTGTTGTTATTACACCACTCAGACAATTTTTCAACTTCCCTCCTCTGTGCTGATTCATCGTGCCCTTTGATACGGCCCGCAGCAATCATGTCATCAGCAAATGTGTTGGAGCTGTACTTAGCCACACAGAATCAGAAATCAGAATCAGGTTTATTATCACCGGCATGTGACGTGAAAGGAAAGTGATGTAGTTTTGGATGCAAAGGAATTGCACTGTACCTGCTGCAGCAGAACATCAAATTTCACGTCATGTACGAAGACAGTGATAATAAACCTGATTCAGATGCTCACTGAGTTCTGGAGAAGGGTCTTGGCTTGAAATGTTGACTGTTTACTCTTTTCCATAGATGCTGCCTAACCTGCTGAGTTCCTCCAGCATTTTAGAAACAGAAATATAGAAAACCTACAGCACAGGCCCTTCAGCCCACAATGCTGTGCTGAACATGTACTTACTTTAGAAATTACCTGGGGTTACCCATAGCCCTCTATTTTTCTAAGCTCCAAGTACCTATCCAGGAGCCTTTTAAAAGACCCTATCGTATCCGCCTCCACAACAGTCGCTGGCAGCCCATTCCACGCACTCACCACTCTGCGTAAAAAACTTTCCCCTGACATCTCCTCTGTACCTACTTCCAAGCACCTTAAAACTATGCCCCTTTTTGTGTTGGGTGCGAGGGATTTGGGATTATTGTCGGAAATGTAACTGAGGTAAGACAGCAGCCAGGATGTTACTGGGGAAGCAGGCACAAGTTGTAGGATAGACCACTCCTGACCACTAAACATTTATCGTTTTCAGAGAGTTCCACACAACCCTGAGAGAACACAGTCAATCTGTGACCCTCTGCCACACTCCCCCAACTGCAAATGCATCCCTCCTTTGACATGCACACAGTCTTCCAGGTGGTGCTCTCAACAGGACCCAACAAAACTGCTGCACCGCATCTTCACTCCTGTTCTCAAATCGTCCTGCTATAAAAGCCAACACACCATTTACCTTCCTAATTGCTAACTGCCTCTTCTCCAGGGCACACAGCAGCAGCAGCGTTACGGCAAATTCTGATGCTGGAGTGGAGGAGTACAGCTGGGAGCTGACTGAAGAGCATTAACACCGGGTAATGAGAGTTAGAAAGGGAGGACATTAGAAAATACTTAATGGATTCATTAGTGGCAGCCTGAATTTCAGTCAGATCTGCAACGCCAGCACATTAGAACTAACAGCTCCATTAATACGAAATGAGAATGAAACCAATCTCGCTTTCAATCCACACTGCTCCAATTCTCTTACACATGTATCCATGGCTCTTACTTCATAATTAGGCAGAGCTTATTACAAGCAGCTTCGGCGATTTATTTCAGAGAGACTTTGGTCGATATGTTGCTTCTTTTCGAAGGTGCCTGCACAGCTGGAGGCAGGCTGGGTCACAGACAGCCACGGGGTGGGGAGGGGGGAGTGGGGCAGAGAGCAGAGGGGTGTGACACAGGCCTACAGGACTTCATTATCATGTGTCCTGCCTCCTCCAGCAGACTGACTGACCAAACAGTTACCATGGGGGGAAAGGCAGTTGTGGAAAGTGAGGAGTAAAAGGTGCAGAGTGATGAGGGGGTGGGGGATAAGGAGTGAAGGGTGCACAGTGAGGGGTGAGGGGTTTGGGGTAAGGGATGAAGGATGAGGTTTGAAGACTGAGGGGAGAGGGTTGAGTTCTGAGGGATGAGCGGTGAGGTTTGAAAACTGAGGGGCGAGGGGTGAGAGGTAAGGAGTGAGGGTTATGGGTGAGGGGTGAAGGGTTGAGGTTTGAAACCTCAGTGGTGAGGGTTGAAACTGAGGCGAGAGGGGTGAGTTCTGAGGGATGAGCGGTGAGGTTTGAAAACTGAGGGTCGAGGGGTGAGAGGTAAGGAGTGAGGGTTGCAGGTGAGGGGTGAATGCTGAGGTATTTAGGATTCTGGGTGAGGGATGAAGGGTTGAGATTTGAAGACTGAGGGGTGAGGGTTGCAAATGAGGGGAGAGGGTTGAGGAGTGAGGGGTGAGTTCTGAGGGATGAGGGGTGAGGTTTGAACACTGAGGGGTGAAGGGTGAGGGTAAGGAGTGAGGGTTATGGGTGAGGGGTGAAGGGTGAGGTATTTGTGATTTGGGTGAGGGATGAAGGGTTGAGGTTTGAAACCTCAGTGGTGAGGGTTGAAGACTGAGGCAAGAGGGGTGAGGAGAGAGGGGTGAGGGGTAAGAGGGGAAGACTGAGGGTTGTGGGTGAGGAATTTGTGATTTGGGGTGATGGATGAGGGGTGTGAGGGATAAGAGGGGTGAGGGGATCCGTGGTGAAGGATGGGGTGCAGGTACCATCACGCAACATCATATAATGATAGAAATGTACGGACATAATGCCTGTATGCTAATCCCATTGTTAAATAGTGCAAAAAAAGTAGAGAGGTAGTGTTTATGGGTTCAAAGCCCATTCAGAAATCTGATGGCAGAGGGGAAGAAGCTGTTCCTGAATCACTGAGTGTGTCTCTTCAGGCTTCTGTACCTCCTACCTGATGGTAGCAATGAGAAGAGGGCATGTCCTGGGTCCTTAATAATGGATGCTGCCTTTTGAGATATTGCTCTGTTCTTTGAATGTATCTGCCTCTGTCAGCAGTGTGTTCTAGGCATCCACCTGCCTTTGACATCTCATGTCAACTTCCCTCCACTTCTTCCACTCGTCTTAGGTGGACGTGACCTGGTGCAGGCCACTGCTGTCCTGGGAAATAGTACACATGATTGATGCCTTTCATAATCTTGTAAACGTCTATCAAGTCACCCCTCATCCTCCTCGCTCAACTTATCCTCATAACACATGCTCTCTAATCCAGATAGCATTCTGGTAAACCTCCTCTCAAACCTCTGTAAAGCTTCCATATCATTCCTATAATGAAGCAACCAGAACTGAATACTATATTCCAGGCATAGTCTAGGTGGAGTTTTATAGAGCTGCAACCTTACCTCATGGCTCTTGAACTCAGTCCCCCGACCAACGAAGGTTAACACAACATATGCCATCTTATCTGCCCTATCAGCTTGTGCAGCAACTTTGAGGGATCTATTGATATGAACCTCAAGATAGCTCTGTTCTTACACACTGATAAAAATTCTGCTGCTAATCCTGTACTCTGCCTTCCTTTAATCTTCCAAAGTGTATCAATTTATGCTTTTCCAGACTGAAATCCATCTGCCACTTCTCAGCCCAACTCTACAACCCGTCAATATCCTGTTGTAACCTACGACAACCTTCCACCCTGTTCACAACACCAGCAACCTTTAAATCATCTGCAGCCTTACTGATCCACCCTTCCACTCCCTCATCTAAGTTATTAATAAAATCAGAAATTGCTCATTGTGCTCTTCTTGGGTACTGGTATGTTTGTTGCCCATTTGAAGCAGGTGGGAACTTCCATCTGCAGCAGTAAGAGATTGAAGATGCCCTTGAACACTCCTTCAGCTGGTTAGCGCAGGTTTTCAGAGCCCTACCAGGTACGCCATCAGGGCCGGACACATTGTGAGGGTTCAACCTCTTGAACCAAAGGGGATAACTTCACTCAACTTCATTCATCCCAACACCAACGTGTTCCCACAAACTATGGAATCACTTTCAAGATGCCTTTATCTCATTGTCTCGATATTTATTGCTTATTTATTATATACATTTTTCTTTTTTCTCTTTGTATTTAAATAATCTATTGATGTTTGCACATTAGTTGTTTGTCCATCTTATTTGTGGTCTTCCGATCATAAGACAATGAGATTTCGGAGCAGAATTAGGCCATTTGGCCCATCGAGTTGCTTTGGCATTTCATCATGGCTGATCTATTTTCCCTCTCATCTCCAATCTTCTATTTCTCTCCGTATCCCTTTATGTCTTGACTAATCAAGAGTTTATCAACCTCTGCCTTAAATATACCCTATGACTTGGCCTCCAAAGCCGCCTGTGACAACAAATTCCACAGATTCACCACCCTCTGGCTAAAGAAATTCCCCCTCATAATCTGTGGAATTTGTTAATTCTGTTACGTTTCTTTGTATTTACTGTGACTGCCACAAGAAGATGAATCTCAGGGTTGTAACAAGTGACATACATGTATTTTCATAATAAATTTATTTTGTGGTTTGAACAGGGAAATACTGATGGGGCTGATGGGCCAAATGGTTTCCCTCTGTGTGAAAGTCAATGATGTTGGGGCCGGGGAGATCAGGAAAGCAGGAAAGCACTCCCAGGAACAGAATCTCAGCTCATACTCAACACCGCCTTCCAACTTTCAAGTGCACCTGGGTTTGACTGGGAGTGTCTGCTCTTGTACACGGAAACACTGGAGTCTGGAGCAGCCGACAACCTGTTGGAGGACCATCTGAGGAGGGCCAGGATGTGTCCTGATGTAGGATTTTGACCTGAAACATTGATATTTCTTTTCCCTCCACGGAAGCTGCTCAACATGCTGAGACCCTCCAACAGTTTGTATGCCGTCCATGTCGCTGGATGTGCTAATAACAAAAAAACACACTGACGCAAGATCTTGCGTTTCTGTGTCTACACCGGACACATCTTTTTGAACCTGCTCCCTCTAAGCTGTGAGGGTGTGTGGCCACACAGCAACCACAAATTTAAAAGGCTGGCCAGATTGAATAGATCTGGGTGTCAGGGCCGTGGGCGAGGGTCAGGCCAGTTCATCTCGCTTCGCTGCTCTGCGAGTTCCATTAGTCTCTGCATCGAACTGAGTCTTGTGGTCTGCAATTGCCAGGCTTCTGAATTGTCTGTGGACTTAGCTTTGTGACCTTCAGGTCTGAATGCTACTTGCTTACTTTTACTGTTTGCACGATTTTATTTTTCTCTGCACATTGCATGTTCGATGGCCTTCTTTTGTTTTAATGAGTTCTACTGGGTTTCTTTGTTTTGTAGCCAATGTAAGGAGATGGATCTCAAGGTTGTATAAAGTATACAGACAGCACTTTGATAATAAATGTACTTTGAAATTTGAACTTTTGAACTTTGAAATGCTCCCCTGCGCATCGCCTTTGTTGCCACGCAAATAGAATTTTCTTTTATCTATTGTTTTATTAAAGTGCCACGCTGTTTTTCAGACCGTGTAAAAATTTTCTGCTCAGAGCAATGATTGGTCCATACAGCTGTAAAAAAAATAGAGAAAACATTGTCCAGGCATGAGATTTCTTGAGATTTAGCTGGAAACCAAACTTAATAAGAAGCACAAAAGCAAATTCAATGTAAATTCCTTCATGTTTGCAACAATGAGTAGAAAGCAATTTAAAAAAAAATCTCTAAACAGATTTCTTCCAGTTGACATCCATTTATGAATTCCGATTTGTTCAAATGAAAAATTGGTAGTTAGGTCAAAGTAACCGTGAAATTGTTGGAAGAACGTTGGAGCAGTTTGTAGAATTCCCTTTCTTTTTGCATACCCTGTGAGTTTCAGACCCAAGTATCACCGCTCGGTCAAACATGAAACAGTTATTCTGCTGTTCTTCAATCACACTGGAATCTGAAGGGTAACCAGCCTCAGACAGCATCAGAATATAATGTTGATCGGATACATCTGCCAGGTGTAGTGGTGGAACTAAATGTGATTGAGGCATTGAAGATCCTGTTGGATAGACACTTGCATGTAAACACTCACACAAAATGCCGGGAGAACTCAGCAGGTCAGGCAGCATCTATGGAGAGGAATAGACATTTAACATTTGGAGCCAAGACCCTCCATTGGGACAGTTTCACACATGATTCACATCCCACCAAACCCTGACCAGATTCATTTCCCAATGTCAGGTCAAGTACAGCCTCTCCTCTTGTAGGCTTATCTACATATTGTGTCAAGAAACCTCCAAACCCTACCTATCCCTCCAGTACACAAGGATTGGAGGGATGCAGATCATGTTCAGGCAGAACGGCCTTAGATAAACTTGGCACCATGTTTAGTGCATACAACGGTGTGCCCATTGTTAGGGTGTTTCTGGAGTTAGGGTATATAGAAAATATTAATTTCACCAGCAACCAATTTTCTGATTTGAATGTAGATTGCAGGTTGAATTTAAAACGCAACTCTGAACAATTAGACCTCAGATGCCTGCATATGCATGGACGTGGCCTCGAGTTGGTAGAGATTAACATTCGTTTTGGGAGTCTCAAGTGTGGGTGTGAAGAAGGAGGGGTGTGAAAAGGGAGGATTGTAGATACATTGTGACTATAGAATTATCCTGCTGTTACCTCTAATCTTTAGCACATAAAATGTCATGGAATATTGGGTTGGGAGGCCTCTTCCTCCAAGAGTATCTAAATAAGGTGCCTGCCTGCTGTTCATTTTTGTTGAATAGAACACTTAGCGATCCATTGGCTTCAGTGTCCCTCCAGTGACGCTTTTCATGTCACACCACCTGTGCCATATTACAAAAATGAGAAAATCTGCAGATACTGCAAGTCCAACACCCACAAAATCAATGTTGAATTCCTCAACGATCTTGAGCTATATTATATAGTGTTCCATCTTCTGTGTTCCATATACAGTTCCATGTTCCATATACAGTGTTCCATGTTCCATATACAGTTCCATGTTCCATATACAGTGTTCCATGCTCCATATACAGTTTCATGTTCCATGTACAGTGTTCCATGCTCCATATCCAGTTCCACGTTCCATATACAGTGTTCCATGCTCCATATACAGTTCCATGTTCCATATACAGTGTTCCATGCTCCACATACAGTTTCATGTTCCATGTACAGTGTTCCATGCTCCATATCCAGTTCCACGTTCCATATACAGTGTTCCAAGCTCCATATACAGTTTCATGTTCCATATACAATGTTCCATGCTCCATATCCAGTTCCATGTTCCATATACAGTGTTCCATGTTCCATATCCAGTTCCATGTTCCATATACAGTGTTCCATGCTCCATATACAGTTTCATGTTCCATGCTCCATATACAGTTTCATGTTCCATGTACAGTGTTCCATGCTCCATATCCAGTTCCACGTTCCATATACAGTGTTCCAAGCTCCATATACAGTTTCATGTTCCATATACAATGTTCCATGCTCCATATCCAGTTCCATGTTCCATATACAGTGTTCCATGCTCCATATCCAGTTCCATGTTCCATATACAGTGTTCCATGCTCCATATACAGTTTCATGTTCCATGCTCCATATACAGTTTCATGTTCCATGTACAGTGTTCCATGCTCCATATCCAGTTCCACGTTCCATATACAGTGTTCCATGCTCCATATACAGTTTCATGTTCCATATGCAATGTTCCATGTTCCATATACAGCTTCATGTTCCATGTACAGTGTTCCATGTTCGATATACAGTTTCACGTTCCATATACAGTGTTCCATGCTCCATATCCAGTTCCATGTTCCATGCTCCATATACAGTTTCATGTTCCATGTACAGTGTTCCATGTTCCATATACAGTGTTCCATCTTCTGTGTTCCATGTGTTACATGAAGATAAGACTCTGCAGAAAAGAAGAAAATCAGATAATCACCTCAGTAAAATAAGTGACAGGAACAAAATGCTAAAGGAACGGATCAGGAAAGAAAGTAAAGCAGGCCTGTCTCTGGCCTCAATCCTTTGCACAGAGTGTGTAAAGCCAAATTCCAAATGTGGCCTCGATCAGACAGCCATCGTCACGGAGCGTTGGAACATTGGCACTCTGTTCTGCTGCACCCCTACACTGACCATATCAGGGAGATAGCAACCAGTAAGACCACTGCGGCAGAATCTAAAGGAGACTTTGTTTTGGAAGTACAGAGCCAAAATAATCTGTCACTCATTATGTTGAACATTTGGAAATGACCCAAGTTCTATTTGAATATTCGATCTTCCTATAAATACTCTTCCATCCTAATGTGCTGTGTTACTTCTGGGAATACCGGTTTGTTTAATCTGGTCAAGTAACAAAGTGTCAGATCAGAGGCTGTTTCAGTTGAATAATGAACTATAATCTGCTCTTGCCAGCTATCTTGTTGTGCAGCAAGAAACAGATGTCTTATAAATAGAACCCACATAATAAAGGAACTACTGATTTATGAAAAGATAAAACTTCCAGGAATTCTAATGGCACATGTAGACAGGAGTTATCAGCCTTTACATCACTGGACGATTTATTTTTCATAATTCATCAATTCTCCCGTGTATCTTCAAGTAACAATTTATCTGCCAAGGCAGAGAGCCCAGGATGAATTACTCCTGCTCTGTCACTCACACAGGCAGAGACACTGTTTAGCACAAAAGGTGGTGACTGCAGCTGTCTTGCTGAATGATCTGAAGGACTTCACCCTCAAAGGATTGCTCAGCCAATTGGACACCCAGAAAGCAAAGCCAAAAACGATGAAGTCCTGGAGAGTTTAAACATGTACAGAATGTATTTTCAAACCTTTTTGTACCATAAGTAAAATATAATCTTGAAATTGAAAGGAAAGTTGGAACCAAATACAACTTTTATGGAGGCTTGCAACATTTACCTGATAGATATGTGCACTCAGAGAAGGAAGCTGAGGTTTTGACTCATGTTCAAGGCCTGTTATTCTCTCCTGAGATTCACTAGGCCAGGCTCCCAC
The DNA here is from genome assembly GCF_963921235.1 of Mobula hypostoma. Taxonomy (NCBI): domain Eukaryota; kingdom Metazoa; phylum Chordata; class Chondrichthyes; order Myliobatiformes; family Myliobatidae; genus Mobula; species Mobula hypostoma. The sequence continues at coordinate 3,282,162 of NC_086109.1, read as the reverse complement.
TCACGCTTTCTCACAGCTACACTTCCTTCTGGAGCCCTGGCCTACTGGGCCCACGTCCAACCGTTCAGGAGGCCTCACTGCTGAGGCTTCCGATAATGTTGGAACATCCACAAATGGCAATCAGCTCTCTGTTAGAACATAGAACATTGAAGAGTACAGCAAAGAAACAGGCGCTTCAGCCCACGATGTCGTGCCAAACTAATTAAACTAATGGCAACTAATTACGCTAATCCCCACTGCCTGCACATGATCCATCTCCCTCCTTTCTCTGCATATTCATGTGCCTATCTTTGAGCTTCTTAAACATCTCGGTCATATCTGCTTCCCCCACCACTCCTCGTGACGTATTCCAGGCTCCTACAACTCTGTGCAAGAAAAAACTTGAGAGGATTTAGGGAGCTAGGTAGAAAGCTCATAAACAGAATGGAGTTTCTCATAAACAGGACTGCCAGGGGATCGCTGCCTGTGCCACGGGCCACTGAGGATAAGAATAGGAGCATTTGGCAGATAAATGCATGGGTGAGAAACTGTTGCTGGGGGCATGGGTTCAGATTTATGGATCATTGCGATCTCTCCTGGAGAAATATGACCTGTTCAAAAGGGACGGGCTTCACCTGACAACACACATCAAAGTTGCTGGTAAACGCAGCAGGCCAGGCAGCATCTCTAGGAAGAGGTACAGTCGACGTTTCAGGCCGAGACCCTTCGTCAGGACTAGCTGAAGGAAGAGCTAGTAAGAGATTTGAAAGTGGGAGGGGGAGGGGGAGATCCAAAATGATAGGAGAAGACAGGAGGGGGAGGGATGGAGCCAAGAGCTGGACAGGTGATTGGCAAAGGGGATATGAGAGGATCATGGGACAGGAGGCCTAGGGAGAAAGAAAAGGGGGAAGGGGGGGAAAAACCCAGAAGATGGGCAAGGGGTATAGTCAGAGGGACAGAGAGAAAAAGGAGAGAGAGAGAAAGAATGTGTGCATATAAATAAATAACGGATGGGGTATGAAGGGGAGGTGGGGCATTAACAGAAGTTAGAGAAGTCAATGTTCATGCCATCAGGTTGGAGGCTTCCCAGACGGAATATAAGGTGTTGTTCCTCCAACCTGAGTGTGACTGAGTGTTGAGAAGGCCGTGGATAGACATATTAGGATGGGAATGGGATGTGGAATTAAAATGTGTGGCCACTGGGAGATCTCTTACTAGCTCTTCTTTCAGTTAGTCCTGACGGAGGGTCTCGGCTTGAAACGTCCACTGTACTGCTTCCTAGAGATGCTGCCTGGCCTGCTGCGTTCACCAGCAACTTTGATGTGTGTTGCTTTACTAGAGCTGTTCAGGAGGGTTTAAACTAATTTGGCAGGAGATTAGGAACAGCAGTGATAGGATTGAGGATAGGGCTGTTGGTTTACAGGCAGAGGCAGTGTGTAGTGAGATTGTCAGAAAGCACAGGGAAATAATGGGGCAAAACTGCAGTCAGTTTCATAAGCTGCAGTGTAAGAAGGGGGTAAAATTAAAAAGAGTGACAGATATAAGATTGAAGATGTTATATTTGCATGCATGCAGTATGCCAAGTAAGGCAGGTGATCTTGCAGTGCAGTTAGAAACTGGCAGTTATAACGTGGGCCTCACTGAGATGTGGCTGAAAGAAGACTATAGTTGGGAGCTTAATATCTAAGGATACACGTTGCATCAAAAGGACAGGTGTGAAGGCAGAGGGTGTGGCGTGGTTCTGTTGGTAAAAAATGAGCCAGAGGGTGGTGAATCTATGGAATTTGTTGCCACGGGCGGCAGTGGAGGCCAAGTCATTGGGTGTCTTTAAGGCAGAGATTGATAGGTATCTGAGTAGCCAGGGCATCAAAGGTTATGGTGAGAAGGCAGGGGAGTGGGACTACATGGGAGAATGGATCAGCTCATGATAAAATAGTGGAACAGACTTGATGGGCCGAATGGCCGACTTCTGCTCCTTTGTCTTATGGTCTTATGGTCTTAAATCAAATCCTTAGATAGAGGTGACATACAGTATTTTAGGACAATATAGAATCCTTGTGGGTAGAGTTAAGAAACTGCAAGGGTAAAAAGTTCTTTATGGGAGTTATATACAAGCCCCTGAACAGTAGCCAGGATGTGGATCCAATCTACAATGGGAGATAGAAAATGTATGTCAAAAGTGCAATATTACAATAGCCATGGGGGATTTCATTATGCAGGTAGAATGAAAAAGCTAGGTTGCTGCTAGATCCCAAAAGACAGAATTTACAGAATGCCGACGAGACGGCTTTTCTAGAGCAGCTTATGGTTGAGCCTACTCAGGGATCAGCTATTCTGGATTGCGTGTTGTGTAGTGAACCGGCTTTGGTTAGGGAGTTTAAGGTAAAGGAACCCTTGGGAGATAGTGATCATAATATGATAGAATTCGCCCTGCAACTTGATGGGGAGAAGTTAAAGTCAGATGTATCAGTATTACAGTGGAGTAAAGTGAATTGCAGAGGCATGAGAAAGGAGCTGGCCCAGATATATTGGAAGGAGACACTAACAGGGATCACAGCAGAACCGTAAAGGTTGGAGTTTCTGGGAGCAATTCAGAAGGTGTAGGATAAATGCATCCCAAAGAAGAATTCTAAAGGTAAGATATTGGAACCATGGCTGACAAGCGAAGACAAAGCCAACACAAAAGCAAAGGAGAGGGCATATAATAGAACAAAATTAGTGGGAAGTTAAGATTGGGAAACTTTTAAAAGCCAACCGAAGGCAACTAAAAAAAAGATAACAAGAGACAAAGATTAGATAGGTGGTAAATGGATCCTCACACAGAACTGTCTAAAACTAGAAGATGCTAGCTTCAGGCAAGGATCACAAGATGGTGAGTGTGGATAGTCAGAGAGTATCATTACATAGAACATTAAAGCACAGTACTGGTCCCTCTGCCCATGCTGATGTTCCCACCCTTTAGCCCACTCTAAGATCAATCTAATTCTTCTCCACCTCCCCCCCCCACCAACATAGCCATCATTCATCATCATCACTGTGTGCCGCATCATGTGACGTGGCCGATCATGGTCCCATGACCATGATTGATCTTGGCAAATTTTTCTGCAGAAGTGATTTGCCATTGCCTTCCGCAGGGCAGTGTTTTACAAGATGGGTGACCGCAGCCATTATCAATATTCTTCAGAGATTGTCTGCCTGGCGTCAGTGGTCACAAAACCAGGATTTGTGATCTGCACCAGCTGCTCATACCACCATCCACCACCTGCTCCCATGGCTTCACATGACCCTGATCGGGGGCTAAGCAGGTGCTACACCTTGCCCAAGGTAGACCTGCAGGCTATCAGATGGAAAAAGCACCTTACACCTCCTTTGGTAGAGATTTATCTCCAGCCCACCACCCATAGCCATTGTCGAAATCCTCGGCAGAGGATTAAGCAACAAGGTACACAACAGGCTATGAGGGAGATGGTCAGACTGGATCAGACTAGCTAGAACTACAGTAACTCAAGGTCACCATGATCCCACAGGAGATTTTCTGAAGTTTACTTTGCAGAGTTATAATGAATAATTCAGTTTTCTGAGGGAAAAGGGAAGAGTTTCCCCTCTCCTGCTGGACAACAGAGACACTACACAGCTCATTGTAAAACACCCATCCCTGACAAAATCTCTCAGCTGGGAAGATGAATAAGACCTGGCATTTTAATAGCTGCTACTAGTTAAATATCTCCAAATAAATGATTTTATTTTGATTTATTTTGCAGCTTTATGGGGCTATTATCTTTTATCTGGGAAAGGGCACCTAAGATATAGATGGCTTTGTCTGAAAATAGTTTAAAGCAGAAATATTGTTGGCTTATGTAAAAGAGAATGTTTATGAGAAATTCTGTGGAAGCGAAGTGTTTGCTGTTTTCCTGGTGATCTCTGGAAGGTGTAGAACATTGTAATTATGGTCTGTGTTTGAAATGCTACAAACAGCGTCCTTGGAGGGTTAACTTTACAAAATTAAACCATTTGTTTTCGAACAGAAAATCGAATCTCACAGATGCCACCGCACTGGTCTTTACTGCACTGGCAAAAATAAAACATCAGCAAGTGTCAGCAGGCTTTAGTTTATGTGTTTTTTATCACTGCAGCTTAGTCATTCCCACTGACCATGGTGGGAGAAATAAAACCCCGACTCTATTTACTGCTTCCCTCTGGAGTGGTTCCTCCGCTGATAAAATGTTGCCTAAGGCCGCAGTGAACCTTGTGACATGTCATGGTACTCCAGGAACTGAAGCGAACAACTTCCTTCCTACACTTATCAAATTAATCTCATGTCTGAGCATGATATGTTGTCATGGAAATATCAGCATATAATGTAGATGGAAGACGTCCAATAGGACATTACACAATCTGTTGAGAGGGTACCTTCCATTTCCAAGAAACTCGATTATCCCACCGCTGAGGTAATGTCTACAGTAGCAATGGCGTTATCGAATAAAGTTACCATTATACGTGCTTCCTGTTCCTTTATCATGACAGATTTGGCTCATTTGATAGGATTTCTGCGCACTGTTCTTTCTGCTACGGAAGCGGGTTGAATGCTTTGGTAGATTCGCAGCTTTGCCCTGCTCCGACCAGATGGCTGCTGGAGGGAAGGAAACTGAAGAATCACTGTCAATGGACTGATTGAACCTGATTGATCGATGGTAGGCAGAGGTTGCTGCCAATTCTTGCATCACAGAAATTGGGAATAGAAAGCAACACAGCCGTCTGTAACACGGTAATAGTGACTGTCAGTCTCCCCTTTCGCTGTGAAATGGGTGACGTCTCTCCGTCCCCTGTTAGTGCAAGAGGGAGCCTGTGACATTGAAGCACCTTCAATTACTCCAAAAGACTGAGGTTTGGTAAAATACTGAAAGGCTTTCATTCGCTGTACAATACGACCTCCACAGTGAGTGTCTGCCCCCGGACTGAGAGGAAGAGCAATGGCGAAACACCTTTATACAGGACTCTGTGGGAGGAGCCACAGGGGCAGTCAGCAGAGGGGTGTGTCCAGACAGGTAACCCAGTTACAACATATATACATGGTTTACCACATTCACCCCTCCTTTTTTTAAAAAGAGTCCCGCGGGGTGAAGTGACTGACAATATTTACAAGAAGTATATTTACAGGTTAAGTCTATCAGGCGGTCGAGTCCGTCGCTGTGATCTACGTAGCACCGGCAATGGCGGTTGTGCTGGCTCCGGCCTGACTTCAGGTGCCAGCACGTTAGGCGTCGGTAATCCCTCGTGCGTGTGCGTCACGCCCGGTATGGGAGTGCCGTGTGGTGTCTGTATAGGGTTTGGGGTGCACGGTGTCTTGTAGGTACATACATTGGTGGGTACGGGGTTAATAGCCACCACGGAGTGTTCAGGGTAGGGGCCCGGAGCTCCTGCAGGCGCCAGGTCGCGGATGGAGACCGTGTCCTCCCGCCCATCAGGTAAAACCACGTAGGCATACTGGGGGTTCGCATGAAGTAAGTGAACTCTCTCGACTATCGGGGAGTATTTATTGCTCCTCGCATGTTTCCGGAGCGGCACTGGCCCCGGGGATGTCAGCCAAGTTGGTAGGGTGGTTCCAGTGGTCGATTTTCTGGGAAACGAAAAGAGCCGCTCATGAGGGGTGGCATTGGTGGCTGTGCATAACAGGGAGCGGATGGAGTGGAGTGCCTCGGGAAGGACCTCCTGCCAGCGGGAGACCGGCAGTCCCTTTGACCTGAGGGCTAAGAGTGTGGCTTTCCACACTGTGCCATTCTCCTTCTCCACCTGTCCATTCCCCCGGAGATTGTAGCTCGTGGTCCTACTGGTTGCAATTCCCCTAGCCAGTAGATATTGGCACAGCTCGTCACTCATAAACGAGGACCCTCTGTCACTGTGGATATAGCATGAGTATCCGAACAGAGTGAAGAGCTTGCGCAGGGCTTTTATAACTGACGTGGTAGTGGTGTCGGGGCAGGGGATGGTGAAGGGGAACCGCGAGTACTCGTCAATTACGTTAAGAAAGTACACATTGCAGTCGGTGGAGGGAAGAGGGCCCTTAAAGTCAACACTCAGTTGCTCAAAGGGGCGGGTGGCCTTGATGAGTTGTGCCTTTTCGGGTCGGTAGAAGTGCGGTTTGCACTCTGGGCAGACTTGGCAGTCCCTGGTCATCATCCTGATCTCCTCAAGGGAGTAAGGCAGGTTCCGGGCTTTCACGAAGTGGAAAAGCCGGGTGACTCCCGGGTGGCAAAGGTCTACATGTAGGGCGTATAGCCGATCGATCTGCGCGCTGGCGCACTTTCCCCAGAATAGGGCATCGGAGGGCTCGTTGAGCTTCCCAGGCCTGTACATGATGTCATAGTTGTAGGTGGAGAGTTTGATTCTCCACCTCAGAATTTTATCATTTTTGATTTTGCTCCGCTGCTGATTATTAAACATGAATGTGACTGAGCGCTGGTCAGTTAGCAGGGTGAACCTTTTGCCGGTGAGATAGTGCCTCCAGTGCCTTATAGCTTCCACTATGGCCTGGGCCTCTTTCTCCACTGCAGAGTGCCGAATTTCAGGGCCTTGAAGGGTACAGGAGAAGAACGCCACTGGTCTTCCTGCCTGGTTGAGGGTAGCAGCCAGCGCAAAGTCGGAGGCGTCACTCTCTACTTGGAAGGGAACGGCCTCGTCCACTGCATGCATTGCTGCTTTGGCAATGTCCCCTTTTATGCGGTTGAAGGCCGCGTGGGCCTTGGCAGAGAGGGGGAATGTGGTGGACTTGACCAGGGGGCGGGCCTTGTCTGCATAGTTAGAGACCCATTGGGCGTAATATGAAAAGAAGCCCAGGCACCTTTTGAGGGCTCTGAGGGTGTTGGGAAGAAGGACTTCCAACAGGGAGCGCATACGGTCGGGGTCAGGGCCAATGACTCCATTCTCCACGACACACCCAAGGATAGCAAGTCGGGTGGTCCTAAATACACACTTGTCCTTGTTATAGGTGAGGTTGAAAGATTTGGCCGCTTGGAGAAATTTTTGGAGGTTGTTGTCGTGATCCTGCTGGTCGTGACCGCAGATGGTGATGTTATCCAGATATGGGAACATGGCTTTCAGTTGGCACTGGTCCACCATCCGGTCCATTGCCCTCTGGAAGACAGATACACCATTTGTGACACCAAAGGGGACGCACAGGAATTGATAAAGCCTGCCGTCCGCCTCGAAGGCAGTGTAAGGGCGGTCCTCCCGGCGGATGGGGAGCTGATGGTAGGCGGATTTTAGGTCTATGGTCGAGTACACCTTGTACTGTGCTATCTGATTGACCATATCCGCGATGCGGGGTAGAGGGTACGCGTCGAGCTGTGTGACCCTATTGATGGTCTGGCTATAGTCCACGGCCATCCTATTCTTCTCCCCGTTCCGAACAACCACCACCTGCGCCCTCCAAGGACTTGTGCTTGCCTCAATGACTCCCCCTCCCTGAGCAGCCGCTGCACCTCCGACTTAATGAAGGCTCTGTCCCCCGCGCTGTACCTCCTGCTTTTAGTTGCCACAGGTTTACAGTCGGGGGTCAGGTTGGCGAACAGTGATGAGGGAGGGATCCTGAGGGTGGAGGGGCCGCAAGTGACGTCGGTAGTGTGGCAGTTGGCATGATGTTGGGTGGGATGTGCGGGTCAGTGTGTGTGTGTGTGTGTGTGTGTGTGTGTGTGTGTGTGTGTGTGTGTGTGTGGTCAGTAGCGGGGTATGTGACAAATCTCTACAAAACAGGGGATTTATGACAGTAATAAGCTGGAGGGACCCATCATACTTCATTGTCACGCTTTTCAGATGGCTCTGGAAGTCCAACCCCAACAGCACAGGGGCACACAGTTGAGGCAAGACCAGTAACGTAAAGTCCCGATATTCTGTGCCCTGCACCACTAGTGTCGCTACACAACCCTCCTGGATGTCTGTTGTATGTGACCCGGAGGCCATGGTGACCATCTGACTTACCGGCCGTATCATGAGTCCACAATGCTGCACCGTGGCCGGGTGGATAAAACTCTCCGTGCTGCCTGTGTCAAACAGGCAGCTTGTCCTGTGCCCCTCCACCAGGATGTCTATCATTGACCTTGCAAGCTGGCGGTGAGCGCTTTGGTCGAGGGTCACGGAAGCCAGGGTGGGGTCGCTGTCTTGGTCCGGCGTGATGGGGTGGCCCGTGAGCACCCGTTGGTCGTAGGCGGTGGGAGGTGGCGCTGACCAAGATGGTACATGGTGGTGGCAGTGTGCAGGGAAGATGGCGGCAGGCAAGATGGCGGCCCCCATGTCTCGCTCGCGGCGCTGCTCGATCCTGCTCGCGGTTTTGACTTACAGACCTTGGCGAAGTGGCCCTTCTTTCCGCAGCTGGAACAGGTAGTTTGTCGGGCAGCGCAGCGTTTCCGGGGGTGCTTCTCCAGTCCGCAGAAGTAGCACTCGTGGACCCACGACTGGCGGCAGCCGAGGTCGATTCGTCGGCAGGTTGCGGGGTCTGCGGCACCCACGAGGCCATCGGGGGATCGCGTGCCTGGAGAGCCTCGGAGTTATGCAGAGCGGCCTCCAACGTATCAGCCAGCTCCATCGCCGAACTTAGGGTAAGATCGGCTTTTTCCAGCAGCCGCTGGCGCACGTACACTGACCTGGTCCCCATGACGAAGGCGTCTCTCACTAGGAGTTCTGCATGCTGCACCGCCGTCAGCTCCTGGCAATTGCAGACCTGCACGAGTGTCTGTAGGACCCGGACAAACTCAGCACTCGATTCCCCGGACCGTTGTTGCCGTGTCGCTAAACGGTGCCGAGCATAGACGCTGTTTATCGGCCGCAGGTATTGTCTTTTGAGTGCGTTCATTGCGCCGTCGTAGTTTGGCTGGTCTCTGATCAGCGAATAAACCTGTAGACTGACCCTGGAGAGTAGAACTCTGCGCTTCACTATGGGGTCGGTCGCTTTAATCTCCTCTAGATACGCTTCGAAGCAGACCAGCCAGAGTTCGAAAGCGTTTCCAGCTTCAGGTGTTTGCGGATTGAGGTCTAATTTTTCTGGTCTCAGGGCCTGTTCCATGTTTTAAAATGTACAGCGAATAAAATTGAAGCACCTTCAATTACTCCAAAAGACTGAGGTTTGGTAAAATACTGAAAGGCTTTCATTCGCTGTACAATACGACCTCCACAGTGAGTGTCTGCCCCCGGACTGAGGGGGAGGGGCAAGGCGAACACCTTTATACAGGATTCTGTGGGAGGAGCCACAGGGGCAGTCAGCAGAGGGGTGTGTCCAGACAGGTAACTGAGTTACAACATATATACATGGTTTACCACAGACATGTTGAACTGTTGGCTGAACATTAGCTTTTGTTGACTGCAGATCATTGTCTCTCTGAGGCTTTGCTGTTGCTCGTGCAGGGGAGGGGGAGAGGGGGCTTTGGGGTACTAACGTTTTTCTGTCATTTGTTCTTTTGGGGTTCTTCTGTTTTTCATGGATGTCTGTGAAGAGTAAGAATGTCAGGTTGTATACTGTATACATTCTCTGATAATAAATGGAACCATTTGAACCTTTAGTTGGACTGGGCAATGTGATCACCTTGTACTCATTGATGGGCTTCAGGACCTGTGGGGGAATACAACTCCCTTGTCCACTCCTCACTTCCCACTGATCTCCCTCCTGGCACTTATCCTTGCAAGTGGAACAAGTGCCACACCTGTTCCTACACCTCCTCCCTCGCTGCCATTCAGAGTCCCAAACAGTCCTTCCATGTGAGGTGATGCTTCACCTGAGAGACTGTTCAGGTCATCTACTGTATCCAGTGCTCCTGGTGTGGCCTCCTGTGAGCCCAGTGTAGATTTGGAGACTGCATCGTCAAGCACCATCGCCCCATTTGCCTCAAAAAGCAGGATGTCCTAATGGCCACCCATTTCAATTCTACTTCCCATTCCCATTCTGGCATGTCAGTCCATGGCCTCCTCTACTGCCACGATGAGGAACACTCAGATTGGAAGAGCAATACTTTATATTCTAACCGGATAGCTTCCAACCTGATGGCATGAACACCGATTTCTCAAACTTCCAGTGACTGACCCCCACTCTCCTTCACCATTCCCCATTCCTGTTTCCCTCTCCCAACTTATCTCCTTACCTGCCCATCACCTCCTTCTGGTGCTCCTCCCCCTTCCCTTTCTTCTAGAGTCTTCTGTACTCTCCTTTCAGATTCATGGTACATGGAGGTACATGGAGCTTAGAAAAATAGAAGGTTATGGGTAAGCCTAGGTAAATTCTAAGGTAAGGACATGATCAGCACAGCTTTGTGGGCCAAAGGGCCTGTACTGTGCTGTAGGCTTTCTATATTTCTATGTTTCTATTCCCACTTCTCGAGCCCTTTATCTCTTCCACCAATGACCTTAGCAGCTCTTTATTTCACCCCTTTACTCCCTCCCAGTTTCACCTATCACATGCCACCTTGTACTTCTTCCACCCCTCCTCCCACCTTCTTACTCTGACCTGTCCCCATTCTTTCCAGTCATGATGACTGTTCACTCTTTTCCATAGATGCTGCCTGACCTGCTGAGTTCCTCCAGCATTTTGTGAGTGATGCTTTGTATTTCCAGCGCCGGCAGATTTTCTCTTGCTTGGGTCACTGTGTGCATGGGCTTGCACCCTGTCTTTCTCCATCGCTATTGTCCATGCACTCCTCAAAGTTCATATGGATAATTAATCCCTCCATGAGAGTAAGCCATTCCTGGAGGCAGGAGCACCTTGCCCTACTGTGAGAAAGGCTCAGCGAGGCACCCAGCATCCCTGGAGAGAAACAGAGCAAATGTTTCAGGTAGATGATTCTTTGTGAGAAAGGGAACACTCTGCTCAATGTTAAGGTGACTCAACATTATCTTCTGACTTGTTCTCTGTTCCTTGTTCCACGTTGTCTGTTCCCTGTTCTGTGTTCTGTGTTCCCTGTTCTGTGTTGTCTGTTCCCTGTTCCGTGTTGTCTGTTCCCTGTTCCATGTTGTCTGTTCCCTGTTCTGTGTTGTCTGTTCCCTGTTCTGTGTTCTATAGATATTTCACAGTGTCTATAGACATTGAACAGTGTATTTCACCCAGTGACACAAGTGGTTATCAAACACATGGGTTCACAGTTTCTCCGCACCACAGTTCTCTTGTCTGCTGTCTCTGATGGTTCACTGCACACCACATCCAGTTTACCAACTGTTTGTATGTGATAGACTTTCAAACAGTTTGTTATTAGCCCGTCAGCACTATAGAAATAGTGGGAGCCACAGATGGTTAAACTCTACCTGGCACATTCACATACAACTCATACACAATACATTATTAATAACTAGATTCTAATTCGGTACTCGCCAATATTTCTCCCAAGCTGAAGCCCGATAGTCAAAGCCTGGAGACTTGAGACTGAAGCCCAGAGGCCTGTCCAGGATTTGGAGAATTGTCTGTCTGTGTGGCTGGGTGACTGAATGTTGCAGGTATGTGGTGGGTAGGTTTCAGACAGTGCCGATGGATAGAAACTGCCCCTGCTGGCAAGCTGGTCAGGAGCCAGGGGATGTATAATGAAAAGAGTAATAACAGAACCAAATGTGACATATGGAAATCCCCTTCCCACACAGCAAACTGTTAGACTATGCAATGGACAACTAGGGGCGGACCACTGGATCACTGGTACCTGTGGTCAAGGATGATACTGAAAGCTAGTGGTAGTACAGTGCATATAGTAAACCCTTCCTTACCCAGCATGTGCTCAGACTGTAGAATGGACTGCAGAGGGTGATACTGATTGTACCAGAGGCTGGTGGTTGTACAACGCTGTGGAGAATATCTAGAGAACCCCTTCTCACACTGCGAGCTGTTAGACTGTAGAATGGACAATTCGGAGTGGTTCTGCAGGCAGGCTCAGTTAGTAGATATCCATTGTAGAGCTGAGTTTGAAAGGAAAGAGCTTGTAGTGTTGTGGGAAAAGAGTGAGGAGTGGAACGTCTTGGATTGTTCTATCACAAAGACTGGATTGGGTAGACTTCCTGACTAAATATTCAGCGATTCTGTGAAATTGTTTTTTCAGCAGATACAGAGAGGAAAGAAGGCATGGGGATGGAGATCTGCTTGTGTACTGGAAACAGGGAGAAAGATAGCTTGCAGGGCTGGAATCAGGAACATATGTTCACTGCATGGCTATTCTCACCTCTTATCCACTGGAGTTTAAAAGAATGAGGGGGGGGGGATCTCATTGAAATCTATCGAATATTGAAAGGCCTAGATAGCGTGGATGTGAAAAGGATTTTTCTGTTGGTGGGGGAGTCTTAGAATAAAAGAGCATATCCTCAGAACAGAGAGATGTCCATTTAGAACAGAGATCGGTGAATCTGTGGAATTCGATGCCACAGGTGGCTGTGGAGGCCAAGTCATTGGGTATATCTGAAAAGGTGGTCGATAGGTTCTTATTATATAGGACATTAAAGGTTATAGGGAGGTCAGAAGAATGTGGTTGAGAGGGATAGTAAGTCAGCCATGCTGGAATGGTGAAGCAGATTTGATTGTCCGAATGGCCAAATTCTGCTCATATGTCTTATGGTCTGATTACACGGGCTATTTTCCCTTTGAATCAGGTTTCATATCACCAGCAAATGTACTGAAATTTTGTTGTGGCAGCAGTACAATGAAATACATAATAATGGAAAAATATGAATTACAGTAAGTATATATTTCTAATAGTTAAATAAATAGTGTAAAATGGAAATAAAAAGTTGTCAGGTAGTGTTCATGGGTTCAATGTCTATTTAGAAATCTGATGGCAGAGGGGAAGAAACTGTTCCTGAATCGCTGAGTGTGTGCCTTCAGGCTTCTGTACCTCCTTCCTGATGGTAACAGTGAGAAAAGGGCATGCCCTGGGTGCTGGAGGTCCTTAATAATGGACGCTGCCTTTCTGAGTCACTGCTCCTTGAAGAAGTCCTGGGTACTTTGTACCCAAGATGGAGCTGACTAGATTTACAACCTTCTGCAGCTTCTTTCGGCCCTGTGCAGTAGCCCCTCCACACCAGACAGTGATGCAGCCTGTCAGAATGCTCTCCATGGTACAACTACAGAAGTTTTTGAGTGTATTTGTTGACATGCCAAATCTCTTCAAACTCCTAATGAAGTATAGCCACTGTCTTGCCTTCTTTTTAACTACATCGATATGTTGGGACCAGGTTAGATCCTCAGAGATCTTGACACCCAGCAACTTGAAACTGCTCACTCTCTCCACTTCTGATCCCTCTATGAGGATTGGTATGTGTTCCTTTGTCTTACCCTTGTTTGTGTCTGACCACTGCATCTTGGGGCAGTTTGATATCTACATCTGTGGGAACTCTGCAGCTTATCCTGATCCTGTGTGGTAGCCCACCCCCAACCCCAACCCAGACAGTGATGCAGCCTTTTAGAATGCTCTCCACAAATACCCACATCAGCAGCATATGCATTCAAACCAACACCAATGAAGGCCTTTTCCTCAATATACCAATACAGCTTTTTAGTTTAAGCAGATGCTTGTCTACTGTAGGTCTGCCTGACATTACCAGTATTCAGAGCAGATGGAGTTCAGGCAGCTCTTTGGCTACATGAGATACAGGTGTAGGAAATGTACTTTTCTCCACTCATCTTGTTTCTTTTTTTTTTGGCATTTATTTTTTTATTGAAGTTCATCATCAAACAAACATTTCTATAAGATGTATTTCAGATACTGTACATATATATCATATAATCATATTTGCCACAAATCTCCACATAATATTTATCTGAGGTATACACTTATAGAAAGGAGAGGAAAGAAAAAACAATCGAAAGAAGAAATCTATGTGCAGAGTAGGGAATTTAAACGCAAACAACAGGAATTCTGCAGATGCTGGAAATTCAAGCAACACACATCAAAGTTGCTGGTGAACGCAGCAGGCCAGGCAGCATCTCTAGGAAGAGGCGCAGTCGACGTTTCAGGCCGAGACCCTTTGTCAGGACTTGAGGTATATACCCAAAATATATGGTCTTACTTTCTAAGGGTATTTCATATTTAAAGACGTCTTGTAGGGCATTGTGTATCCCACTCCAATAGTCTTTGATAACGGGGCATTCCCAGAAAATATGATAATGGTTTGCATTTTGATTTCCACAATTTCTCCAGCAAACAGAGAGGTTACTATCATAATGGGATTTCTGAGAGGGTGTAATAAAATACCTTATCAAGTTTTTCCACCCAAACTCCCTCCATTTCTGTGAATTGGTACACTTCCATTGATACCTCCATATTATTGTCCATTGTTCCTCAGATATTATTATCCCTCCTTCTCCCATTTTGTTTTAAGTCGAATGTGTTTTAAGATTTGACAAACCCTTATACATGCTTGAAATGATTATACTACCGTTATCTGAATTATATGCTTTTCTAAATATTTCTATCAGAAATGTACTTGCCTTGGTTACATTTTTAACCGTCCTATTAACATACTGTCGCATCTGTAAATACCGATAAAAGCCTTGTTTTTTTAATAAGTGTTTCTCTTTGAGCATTTCAAACTGAACAGTGTTCCTTCTTTCATTATATTGCAAATAGCTGTTATTCCTTTAGCTGTCCAGTCCCTAAATCTAGCATCCAGTTTATTCAGCATTAAATCTGAGTCATATGCACACCATTTAAGAATTGCAATGTCTCTTTGTAGCTTATATTCTTTTATAATAGTTTTCCATATTTTAAGAGTCCATTTCACCCATGGGTTGTCAATTATATTTATGTAACTTTGTAGGTTGTTATCAGCTAAAATTGCCTGTATGGGGGTGGAAAGTATCCTCTCCTCAATGTTTTTCCATTGAGCGTCGTATGATGGGTTGCACCAGCGTATCACAGCTCTCAACTGTGCTGCAAAATAATAATCTCTAAGAGAAGGTAGGCCCCACCCCCCTTTTTCCTTGGCTAATTGCAGTTTTGAGACAAACTCTAGGCCTTTTACCTTGCCATATATATCTTGATAGCATCTTGTTCCATTCATTGAATTGATTTTGGTTAATGTCTATTGGTAGGGTCCGAAAGAGATACAGTAGTCTGTGCAGCATATTCATTTTAATAGATTCAATCCTTGAACTGAGACTAAAAAAAGGAATTAGGTTCCATCTTGTTATATCTTCCTTAATTTTTTTATATATAGGCTGATAATTGCATTCTGATAATTTTGCCAAATCTTTTGGCATAATAATGTCCAAATATTTAACAGTCTCTGTTTGCCATGCCCAAAGATACCTACTTTCAATTTCTCTTGGTGGGCTATAGTTATATGAAAGTAGTTGGGTTTTATCTATGTTGATCTTGTATCCTGATGATTGGCCATATGGTTCAAAGGATTGCATCAATTTAGGTAAAGAGTATGTTGGTTGCCCTAGATAGATCAAAATGTCATCCGCGTAACAGGCCAATTTATGCTCTGTCCCCTGTAATTCCCCTGATATCTTCATTTTGTCTGATGTATTGAACTAATGGTTCCAGATATAATGCGAAGAGTAGCGGTGACCATGCACAACCCTGTCTCGTGCCTTTTTCTAGGGTAAAACTATTAGATAAATATCCATTGATTTTAACACTCACCTTGTTTCAGTGAGGCACCGTTCTGTAAGTACATAGTTTAATGAATTTGTTATTCTAACAATTTTAATTATGAATGGTTGGGTTATTTTATTAGTCAGTGCAAAGTTTAGATTTTCTAAAGAGAACAATGTCAGAGTGGACTTTCAATCATTCCTTCCTTAAGTGGATCCTGCTGCCTCTGCATCTCTGCACAAAGCTGATACCCTGCAGGAGGCTGTCACAGTTTCCGTAATATACCGGCAGGAATAGGCATGTTGTCAGGTCAGCAGCAATCCTTTCTTAGTTCTCCATTTCCCTCAATTTTGAGAAATTATAGCCAAGTCCAAATATCAGGAAAAAAATTAAACATATTTTTGTGCAGGAAAAAGCCGGGGGCAATTTCTAGTACTACTATGCTCCTGCCTGCAGACTGTTCTGTCATCAGCATTGTTATTCTGTCAAGTCAAATGCACACTAGGTGGAGATATTCCGTTCGGTTCAATGTTTGGTTCCTGTTGGTTGTAAATAAGGGTGCATTTATAAAGTGCATACCATTTAAATGTACTTAGAATTTCGGAAGAAGGTGATTCAGAAGGATGGATTTCTCATGGAAATGAGCATCTTGGCTGCTCGAGACGAGCAAGCTGCTGGAGGGCGTGGAGCTGTGAAGGAGCAGATGGCCTGTCACCGCCAGGCCATCACGCAACTCAGTCCAGGCTGTTGGATAAATGTCTCTTACCTCTGCTGCCCAATCCTAACAAGGAATGAGTCTGGGCAGGTTTAACGCTGTCCCTCGTAGGCACAACACATTAGCAGACAAATTGCAAAGCTTGTTCGGGAGAGATCGCAGTAATGAAGTAGGAAATGAAATTACTATTGAATAATGATATGAGACTTCCCGGGGAAATGGAGATTAAAGACACGTCCGGGCAAAACATGCAGTTAAACTAAACTTTACTGCTGAATAACTCAAAGTTTATTATTTAAAAATAGAACATATAACAGTACAGGTCAGAAACAGAAACTTTGTTGTGTTAAATTGATTTAACTAGTGACTATTTATCTAACTAAAATAATCTCTTTACAAAGTCAAAGACAAAGTAAATTTATTATCAATGTATTGTATATACAGTATTTGTTACCGTATACAACCTTGAAATTCATTTTCTTGCAGGCACAATGTCCATCTTCCTCCATTTTCAGCACACTTGAGTGTCATTGTCCAACAGCCTCTTAAGCACCTCTACTATAGCCCCTGGTCCCACATTCCAGGCACCCACCACTCTCTGTGTAAAATAAACCCCTGCCCCAGCACATTCCCTTCTCACCTTAAATGCATTCCCTCTGTGTGATATGTTTGGATTTTCAGAAGACCTCTGGTGAAGTGTTGTAGACAGGGCTGGTGCGCTAAATTAAAGCAGGCAGGATAAGAGGTAGCATGCTGGCATGGTTGGAAGATCAGTTGTCAGACAGGAAGCGGAGAGCTGGAGTAAATGAGTCTTACTTTGGGTGTCAGGCAGTGAATCCGAGATTGGCTCTGGGCACCAGTGCTCGGGGCCAACTTTTCATCACGTACTTTCAAAGTCGGGGTGAGTTTATCATCCTGCACAGGGTTGTGCAGATACAATGAAAAACTTACTTGCAGCAGTATCACAGGTAAGAACATTCACGAGGGAAACATAATTAAATGTAAATTCTACACAGTTTTTACAAGAACACAATTGGAACAAAAAGAAACCAAAATCTATTTTAGTGAGAAGTGTTCATAGTGTTGAATAAACTCTTCTCGGCCTTCCAGCTGGGTGCAGGTATCGATTATAACCAGCATTTCAATGACAGACGCTGCCATCTTCTTCAGGGACGATGCCTGGGTAAGTCTAGTCCAGTGGTATTTATACCCCCCCAGGCCATTCCCTCCTGATCAGTTAGTCCTCATCCAATTAGGTTTAAGGTGGGGGGTTTTATGGGAAGCAGGGTTTAAGGGTTGGCACAACATTGTGGGCCGAAGGGCCTGTACTGTGCATAGAACTATCCTATGTTCTATGTTTCTGCTCTCCTACCTTGTCTACAATTGAATTCCAGTTCTTACTTAGAGTGAGACCTTTGTCTTTGTTAAAATTCTTTTCCTATAGTTTTAGATCCTTTTTTCTTGTTCATAATGTTATTAAACTGTCCTGGTTAGTGTTTTGCCATTTGGTCAACAATCAAACATTTGAAGGGAAGTAGCTGTTCTTGAACCTGGTGGTGCAGGACTTCAGGTTTCTGTACCTTCTGCTTGATGGTATTTGGGAAGATGGAAAAATGTATTATTTCTAAATTTGCCAATGATGTGAAATGGGAGGCTTTGTGAGGTGAACACATAAAGGCTTTGAAGTGAGGGTTCCCAATCTGGGGGTCCATGGACCCCTTTCTTAATGGTTTTGGTCCATGGCATAAAAAAAGATTGGGAACCCTTGCAAGTTTCAAGTGATGTAGACAAGTCAATCCATTCATAACAGAAGCAATATCATGTAGATAACATCACGTTAAGGCTTCTGGTTTAAGATAGGGTTATGGAATGTGGCTGGGCACGTGGCCAAGTGGTTAAGGCATTGGACTAGCGACCTGAAGGTCATGAGTTTGAGCCCCAGCGGAGGGAACATGTTGTGTCCTTGAGCAAGGCACTTAATCACACATTGCTCTGCGACGACACTGGTGCCAAGCTGTATGGGTCCTAATGCCCTTCTCTTGGACAACATTGGTGTCGTGGAGAGGGGAGACTTGCAGCATGGGCAACTGCTGGTCTTCCATACAACCTTGCCCAGGCCTGCGCCCTGGAGAGTGAAGACTATCCAGGCGCAGATCCATGGTTTCGCAAGACTAACGGATGCCTTTACTATCGAATGTGTGCGACAGCTCACTGGTAGTTCAAAAAGTAAGAAATTCGACCAAGAACATTACTAATGACATCTTTTCTGAAGTAAATTGTGGTAAGTTATCACTGGAGACAATGAAGAAGCAAGCAAAGATGAAGCAAATTTGAGGGATGAACCGTGTGGTATGTTGCAGAATCAACGCAGATGGAGTGAACCATTTGGAGAGGAGAACTCGAGGCAGAAGAGTTCTGATGCCTATACAATTGGCCCAGGTGTGAGCTGGACTGCCCTGGGCGATGAACCAATTTGGAGAAATCGAGAGCAGCTTCGAGCTGGGCGGAAAAATCTGGGACTGGAATGAGTTGCTGGGTGGCGCGTTTTAGGCCCAGAGACTTTCACTGGAGCGTTGCCTGGATCCTAGTGTGAGGTACGATAAGCTGTTTGGACAATCTAAGTGATATACTAGAAAGACAGGGTGTCGGCATCAGAGGTGAGAGCTGATTTTGCTCGCTCTCCCGCGATGGTGACTCCCTTCTCCATGGCACTGAGACTATGAAGACAGTCCCCACTGCTGAGCTCCATGCCTGCTAATATGATGAACTAATTCCAAAGCCTGGGCCTACTCCAGGCTGCTCCAGGGTTCGGATCTAAGGACATATTTTGGTTTGGATTGTTGTTGCTTGCTTCTATGCTTGCATGATTTGTACTCCCCCCCCCCTCCCCTTTCTCAACACACCAGGTGTTAGTCTTTATTTTATTTGATTTTTAATTGGGTTATTTCAGGTTTCTTGCTTTGTGGCTGCCTGTAAACAAACAAGTCCCAACATTGTATAATTTATACATTCCTTGGTAGTAAATGTACTTTGAGTTATGCACATCAGTAAGAACTCAGAAAGCAGAATATTAATCAATAGTGATAGAGTGGGATATGTTGATGCTTAGAGGAGCCTGTGTGAACTTGTATACTATTCACTGAAAGCAACCAGGTAGAAAGACCCATCATTGCTTGCACAAGTGGTTTTTGGTACAGGAACGTGGGTTCCTTGCTCCAGTTATGCCATAAAACATAGGAGCAGAATTAGGCCATTTGGCCCATCGAGTCTGTTCCGCCATTTCATCATGACTGATCCATTTCCCTCTCAGCCCCGATCGCCTGCCTTCTCCCTGTATCCCTTCATACCCTGACTAATCAAGAATCTACCAAACTTTGTCTTAAATATACCCAATAACATTTGCCCCACAGCTGCCTGTGGCAATTAATTCAATAGATTCAGAACTCTCTGGCTAAAGAAATTTTTCTTCATCTTCATTCTAAATGGACATCACTCTATTCTGAGGCTGTGTCATCTGGTTATAGACTCCCCACCACAGGAAACATCCTTTCCACATCCGCTCTATTGAGGCCTTTCTACATCCAATAGCTCATTCTTCTGAATTCCAGTGGGTACAGGCCCACAGCTATCAAAGACTCTTCATATGATAAGCCTTTCAATCCAGAATCATTTTTCAAACCTCCTTCGAACCCTCTCCAATGTTAGAACATCCTTTCTTAGAGAAGGGGCTCTTTATAAAGCACTGGTGAGGCCTCACTTGGAGTATTGTGATCGGTTTTGGGCCCCTTATCTTGAAAAGAATGTGCTGAAACTGGATCAAAGTCAAAGGAGGTTCATGAAAGTGATTGCAGGATTGAATGGCTTGTCGCATGAAGAGTGTTTGATGACTCTGGCCTGTATTCTGTAGAATTCAGAAGAATGAGGGGTGACCTCGTTGAAATCTATTGAATGGTGAAAGCCCTTGATAGGGTGGATGTGGAGAGAATGTTTCCTGTAGTAAGAGAATCTAAGGCCAGAGGACGCGGCCTCAGAGTAGAGAGGTGTCCTTTTAGAATGGAGATGAGGTGGAATTTCACCAGAGAGTGGTGAATCTGTAGACTTCATTGCTGCAGGCAGCTGTAGAGGCGAAATCTTTATGTATATTTAAGGCAGAGGTTGATAGATTCTTGATTGATCAAAGCATGAAGGGATACAGGGAGAAGGCAGGAGATAGAGGCTGAGAAGGAAATGGATCAGCATGAAGAAATGACAGAGCAGACTCGATGGGCCAGATGGCCCAATTCTGCTCCTATATCTTATGGCCTTACGGTCTAAAACTGCTCACACTACTCCAAGTGGGGCCTCACCAGTGCCATATAAAGCCTCAATTATACAGGTCTTGGTGAGACCACAACTGGTGTGTAGCTTGGAGACTTGACCTTGTTACCGAAAACAGGATGGAAAGAGTGCTGGCTCCCTAAACCCTAGGGTTGTATTGGTACAGATGGGTCGAGTCAGCCTGTCTTCATTACATACACAGGATGAAAGGTGCTGATGCAGGGTATCGAACTGAACCGTCAATTCCTTAACTCTCCCAGATGTTACTCAACCCTCTGAGCTCTTCCAGCAGATTGTTTGATGCTCTATATTCATCACAGTTTTATAGAATAAGGGGAGGTGAGCAGGCAGGAAATCTGGGGAGGCAGACCCTACAGAGAGATGGAATTAGTCAGAGACACAAGAATGCTGGAAGGCGGGAAACAAAAGATCTGCTGGAGAAATTCAGTGGTCGAGCAGCATCTGTGGGTTTTCACTTGAATCATCACAGTTCCATTCCTTCTACAGATGCTGTTTGATCCGCAAGAGTTCCTCCAGCAGGTGGGATTAGATCAACTAGCATTTTATTTATCTATCTATTTTATATTTTTCTATATTGATCATGTATTGCCTTATACTGCTGCTGCTAAGTTAACTGTGCACTAACAGTGATATTAAACCTGATTCTGATCGCTGTCAGTGCAGACATCATGGGCTGAAGAGACAGTCCCTGTGCAGCATAGTCCTGTGGATCTCCATAAAATGTGCCAAATTTTGACAGGGCTTGTTAGCTACTGCAGGACAAATGTTTTCTGTAGCTGTCCAATCAACAGCCATGATGCCAAAAGACATCTAAGACTGACATGTGGACAAATTTCTTCACTTAGCTGTGCTCTGCATAGATCTCCTGAACTTGATGGTTTGGTCTCACTGTGACAGAAGGATTACCCATCTTTACATCTTGATGTTTCCATTGTACACAAGGGTCGAGAGGCACTTTCTGTGTTCTGTGTCCTGCGCTCTAACACATCACTGAGTCAGGACTTAATCTCACTGGATGCAGTTTATGACCAATTACTGGGAAAACGCTTGGCTTAGCAAAAGCTGATGACATTCGTGTTTGAAGAACTCCCTGCCCAATTACCGTCAACAAATAAACTTGTAGAACCAGCGGTCCCAAAGCAGTATACCCACTGTTATACTAAGATAAGGAATGCCTACTGTTCTATGCCCAGACCAGATTTTGTTAAATTGGATCTCTTGGCAGTCCTTCTCCTACCTGCATACAGGTAGAGGCTAAAGAGCAAAGCTCCAGAGATTAGGACAACAAAGAGGTGGTCGCAGGAGGCAGAGGAGTGGCTATGGGATTGCTTTGAGTCGGTGGACTGGGTTTGTGTTCAAGAACTCATCTGTTGATCTTGTAGTCGTAGTCATAGTCATAGTCATACTTTATTGATCCCGGGGGAAATTGGTTTTTGTTACAGTTGCACCATAAATAACTTAATAGTAATAAAACCATAAATAGTTAAATAGTAATATGTAAATTATGCCAGTAAATTATGAAATAAGTCCAGGACCAGCCTATTGGCTCAGGGTGTCTGACCCTCCAAGGGAGGAGTTCTAAAGTTTGACGGCCACAGGCAGGAATGACTGCCTATGACGCTCTGTGTTGCATCTCGGTGGAGATGAATGAATACATTACGGTTGTCACAGACTTAATAAAAGCAGTTGTAGACGAGTATGTCCCCACAAGAGCGTTCAGAGTCTTCACCAGCCAGAAGCCCTAGATGAACCATGAGATCTGCAATCTGCTTAGGGACAGATCAGAGGCACTCACGTCTGGTTACAAAAACGTTACAAGATATCCAGTTACGATCTCCTGAAAGCCATCTCATGGGCAAAGTGGAAATTTTGGACGAAACTTGAATCAATGAAGAATGCTCAAGAGTTGTGGCAGGCTTTATATATCACCTCTTATAACGTAAAATCAACAAAGGCTACATCAGGGTTTTGTTTCCAGATACGCTCAATGCCTTCTACGCTCGCTTTGACCATCGAAACATGGAGGAACCATCACGAACTCCCACAGCCCTCGATGGTCCTGTGATCTCTGAGGCCGACGTGCGAGCATCTTTCAGGAGGGTGAACCCACAGAAAGCATCCAGACCAGGTGGGGTTCCTGACCAAGCACTGAAGGCCTGCGCTGACCAATTGGCTGGAGTGTTCAATGAGATCTTTAAACTCTCACTTTGGCAGTCTGGGGTACTCAGCTGCTTTATACAGGCTTCATTTATACTGGAGCCTCAGAAGAACTTGATGACCTGACTCAATGACTCAGGTCCAGTAGCTCTTACGTCAACTGTGATGAAATGTATTGAAAGGTTGGTGATGAATCATTTCAATCCCTGCCTGAGAAATGACTTGGATCTGCTCCAATTTTCCTATCAGCACACCGGCTCCACAGCAGATGCCATTTCATTGGCACTTTACTCAACTGTGGAATATCTGGACAGCAAAGGTGCTTACCTCAGGATTGTCTTTATCGACTACAGCTCGGCATTCAATACCATTATCCCCTCAAAACTAATTAACAAGCTGCAAGACCTTGGACTCAATACCTACTTGGTTCCTCAATTCCCTCACTTGCAAACCTCAGTTTGTTTGGATTGGCAACATCTCCTCCACAATCTCCATCAGCGTAGGTGCATCACAAAGCTATACGCTTAGCTCCCCACTCCACTTGCTTTACACTTATTACTGTGTCACTAAGCAGAGCTCCAACGCCATACTCAAATTTGCTGATGACACCACTGTCGTAAGCCGAATCAAAGTTGGTAACAAGTCAGCATATAGGGGGCAGATCGAAAATCCGGCAGAGTAGTGGCATAACAATAACCTCTAACTCAATGTCAGTGTAACGCTCAGTTATACTGGCTCGTATATGTCTAGGGGAAGTCCCACCCAGCACCTGCCTCAACGCTTCCCACGGAGTCGGTTGCCGCCTGAATCAATCCCAAACATCAATCATCAGCCAGCACACCCAGTACGTTTTATCAAGTACACTTTATAGATATTACTAATTCTATGATATTAATATAAATTTGATACAGAAAAGGAAGTAATGAAAAAAAAGGCGCCAGGACTTATCAAAGTCCAAGTTCTTCGCGTGCAACCGTTGGAGCTCAATCGATTCCTGTCGACTCACTGCTCGGGACCACCCGAAGTGATCGACCGGGGCCTCTCCGCACGTCCGCCGTCCTCCCCGTCTCTCCTCCGACTCCCCGTCTCTCCTCCGACTCCTCCGTCTCCCCGCCGTCCTCCGTCTCTCCCCCGACTCCCCGCCAAACCCTGTCCACCGTCCTCCCCGTCTCTCCTCCGACTCCCCACCAAAAACCGTCCGCTGTCCTCCCTGTCTCTCCTCCGACTCCCCGTCTCTCCTCTGACTCCCCGCCAAAACCCCGTCCCCAGTCATATGATACAGCATTATCATCCGAAAACAAAACGATACATGACCACCCATTGGCTAATAGCACCCTGCTGTCTGTAGTAACCCAAGCAACTGTCTAGCTGGAGACTTTCTCAGCATTTAACATAACAAAGAAGTTATTTTAAATTTAACATACAAAAAAAAGAAAGACCCTGTACATCAGTAAGACTGAATTGATTATTGAACTGAGGAGGAGGAGGAAACCAAAGATCGATGAGTCAGTCCTCATTGGGCGATCAGAGGTGGAGAGGATCAGCAACTTTAAATTCCTTGGGGTTATTATTTCAGATGATGTGAACTGGGCCCAGCACATAAGTAATTAAAAAGAAAGCATGGGATCACCCCTGCTCCCTCTGGAGTTTGTGAAGATTTGGCATGGCATCTAAAACTTTGAAAAACTTCAACAGATGTGTAGTGGGGAGTATATTGACTACATCACAGCTCGGTAAGGAAACACCAATGCCCTTGAATGGAAAATCCTACAAAACGTAATGGATATGGCCCGGTCCGTCACGAGTAAAACCCTCTCCACCACTGAGCACACCTACATGTGGCGATGTCGCAGGAAAGCAGCATCCATCAACGGGGATCCTCACAACCTATGTCATGCTCCCTTCTCACTGCTGCTTTCAGAAAGAAGGCCCTGGAGCCTCAGGCTTCACACACCAGGTTCAGGAACAGTTATTAACCCTCAACCATCAAGCTCTCCAATCAAAGGGGATTACTTCACTCAATTTCACCTGTTGCCACATCATTGAAATGTTTCCACAACCCATGGACTTTTCATCTTATTTTCTCAGTATTTACTGCTTATTTATTCTTATTTTTGTTTATCTTTATGTTGTACACCTATCGGTGCAGTCTTTCATTATAATTATTCTATTTATTGAGTATGCCCACAAGAAAATGAATCTCAGTATTGTTTATGGTGACTTTTATGTACTTTGATAATAAATTTACTTTGAACTTTGACGGAGCTGGAACTGGAATTGGAATTTCTTGATTCCACACCCTCTTTCAGATGCTAAGACAAGGGGCATAGATGTTGTGCCCTGCAGAAAAATGCAAATTGCTGAAAGAACTCAAAGAATTGTGCAGCACCTGCGAAGGGAATTCCTTTTCAAGTCAGTGAACTCCTCCTTCCTGATGAAAGGTTTCGTCTCGAAATGTCGACCATTCATTCCTTCTCCATAGACACTGCCTGACCCACGGAGTTCCTCTAGCATTTTGTGTTTGTGCAATTTCTCCAGGAGTTTCTTTTCTGCTACCATTATAAACGCTTTCTTCACACTTAATGTGGAATGATTTTTGCCCCTTGACAAAATGCAAGTCTCTATGTGCTTTCCTTACTCTGGTTTCCCACAATTATTACCATAAGACCAGAAGATATAGGAGCGAATTAGGCCATTTGGCTCATCGCGTGTGCTCTGCCATTTCATTATGGCTGATCAATTTTCCCTCTCAGCCCCGATCTCCTGCCTTCTCTCCGTATTCCTTGATGCCCTGGCGAATCAAGAATCTATCAACTTCTGCCTTAAATATACCCAATGACTTGGCCTCCACAGATGTCTTGGCAACGAATTCCACAGATTCATCCCTGCATTTGTCCCATTATTTGACCTATGAAACACTATCCTCAGCTCATACATACTATTTTCATCATCAAGAACTTCACGAGCTAACTTTTTTCCCATTAAAAGAAATTTGCAGCTGCCTGTAAGGTATCAATTTTCTGAGAAGTATGTGCACTGTTTGAAGATTTAGAACACATCAGGCAGATGCTGAACCATCTTTGCAATAGAATGTGGCAAGTTCAGAATTGATTTTTTTCCTTTTCTGACCCTGACTGAGGCCAGCGCCTTCAACTTTCAAAGCACGATAAAACACATCTCATCTCAAGAATGTGCATTTGCTTCACTTCAACTTCAGATTGCATTCATCTAATCTCCTGAATACTTTCTGCAAAATCACATTCCTTTGTCTTCTGTACTCAACATAATCAGAAGATCATCTTTGTTGAACAAGTTCCCATGGCCTTGACAATATTGGTGGAGATATATTGGGTAACTCTGTGTGTGAGCTGGGTGAATGTTCAAACACAGCTATCCTTCTCAACATGTGTCTGATCTTGTTAACTCTGTATAAGAGTCTTGAGAAATGGGTACTGAATATTGTTGAACATCTTCAGCTTGAAGTGTAACTTTATAATCTCTGCATGGCTGCAAAAATTTATCCGCCTTATGCACACTCTCTGTTGGTGTGATCCACTCTTTTGTTCTAGTGCATTCAATACTTCTCCACTTGGCTCCGCAGACCAAACAGGACTAGTCTACACTTGCAATAAACTAGTTTTGCATCTATTCCAGTGTGAAGGCATGTATTATACTGTTATATCTATGCTGTTGTCTTCGAACATATTATTAATCTTTCCAACAATATGTGAATGTGTGACTTCAGTTAGCACTGAAAATATTCTTCCAATCTATTTTGAGTTGTCCCAGTCAGACCTTTCCTGTGAAGATCAGCTATTCTTCTCGTTGCCACAGTGATGAACAATGATCCCACCTCCAGTTTTGAAGCACTTTGCCCACCCGTCCTTATTCTATCGGCATGGACCATAAGCCAGTGGAAGGTTGTACACTGAAGGTGAGAGGGGGTGGGTTCAAGGGGGATGTGAGGGGTAAGGTTTTGCCTCAGAGAGTGGTGGATACCTGGAATGTGCTGCCTGGTGTGATACTAGAGGCAAATACAGTGGAGACATTTGGATAGACACGTGGATGTATGGAAGATGGAGGGATATTGACATGGCGTAGGAAGGAGGGGTTAGTTTTGGGTGCTTGTGTTTTGATTTTAGCTGTTTCGATGCAACATTGTCGGCCATATAGCCTGTTCCTGTTCTGTACTGTTCTACATTCGATGTTCTAACTCTCTCGATCAGATTCATAACTTATTATCGAATAGTGCCATTGCCACGACAGCAGTGGACCAAACTGGTCTCACTCGGTTCCATTAAGGATGTAATGTTGAGGCTTTATAAAGCACTGGTGAGCCCTTGCTTGGGGTACCGTGAGCGGCTTTGGGCCACTCATCTAAGAAAGAATGTGCCATTGGAGGAGGTTCAAAGGAGTTCAGGAAAATGATTCTGGATTGAAAATCAGGGATAGAGTGGATGTGGAGAGGATGTTTCCTATGGTGGGGGAGTCTAGGACCAGAGGACATGGCCTCAGAATAGAGGGACATTCATTTTGAACAGAGGTGAGGTGGAATTTCTTTATCCAGAGAGTGGTGAATCTGTGGAATTCATTGCCACAGGTGGCTGTGGAGGCCAAGTCATTGGGTATATTTGCGCCTAGGTTGATAGGTTCTTAATTAGTCAGGGTATGAAGGGGTATGGGGAGAAGGCAGGAGATTGGGGCTGAGAGGGAAAATGAATCAGCTATGATGAAATGGCAGAGCAGACTCGATGCACCAAATAGCCTAATTCTGCTCCTATATCTTACGGCCTTATGGTTGGCAGTACGTTCTGGAGCTTGCTATAATTCTCTAACCTTGCTCCACAGATAAGAGCCACATCTGGTGCACAACATGGTCCAGCATTCTCAGAACCCACTCCTATTGATCCAGTGGTGTTGCTCGAGAATCTGAATGTCAGGTTCTGACTGTCATTGGTCAATGAACATCCCACACCTGCCCCGTTTCCTCAAGGCATTAGCTCCAGAGAAACAACGTGGGGGAAGATCTTTAATGAAACAATGTGCTCTGTCTACTTCTGACTATTTGTCCCGAAACCAGATTTCCGGCTTCTTCAGAATATTTATAAGCAAAACATTCTTTGTTTGCTTGACTTGAGAGCATTTGTTAGTGTATCACATCTTTCTGCCTCAGTTTTCATCAGGTGTTTTAATGATCTTTACTTGAATATCACATTGGTTTGGGCTTTCATGAGATCATACTGACACCACCCCCAGTGCAAATACACACCCACTGTACACACCCAATGCCCCAGAAACACCCTCCCACTATACACTCCTCACAGTGACAGCAATCTCTGCCCCCCCAACACATACTCACCCTCACAGAGCTCCCCCAGAAAATCCTTCCACCCCACCATAGAATTACCCCCATAACCACCCACCCACTACACACACACACACACACACACACACACACACACACACACACACACGACCGCCACTCCCACTATACACGACCCCCGCACAACAAATCCTCACCAACCTACACACCCACACTGGGTATAACTGAATCACTTAGGATTCTCGCCCTGGGGTCCGTGGAGGTTTCAGTGAATGGTAGGGGTCCAAAGCATAACAAAGGAGGAAACCCCTGCCCCAAGCACTCAGACTCCCCTAGACAGACAGACACGTGTACTTACCCAGGGTAAAGGCCACTGTCTGCCGAATCTGTCTCTGACTCTCGTGATCATATAAACCTCTATCCTGTCTCCCCTCAGCCCCAAAACTCCAGAGAAAACAACCCAAATTTGTTTGTCTTCTGCTTAGAATGAATATTTGCCAGTCTCTGGAATATCCAGGTAAACATCATCAGCGTCTCCTCTAAAGCCTTCATATTGAGTTATAGAGTACTACAGTGCAGAAACAGCCCTTTGGCCCATCAATGCCATGCTGGCCTGGTCTTCTGCAAAGACACATCTACCTGCACTTAAATAATAGTCCTTCAAACCCCTCTCACCTATGCTGACTCTCTCTAATCAATCTGTACCTATCCAGAGGCAACCATCTCCTACCCCTCAGAGCAGTGTAGTGCTTAGCACAATGCTTTACAGTACAGACAACCCGGGTTCAATTCCAGCAGCTACCGGAAAGGAGTTTGTTCTCCCTGTGATCGCATGGGTTTCATCCCACAGTCCAAAGACGTACTGGTGATTGTAAATTAACCCGTGACTAGGCTGGGATTGAATCAGGGGATTGCTGGGTGGCGCAGCTCGAGGGGCTGGAGGGGCTATTCTATGCTGCATCTCAATAAATAAATAAATAATAAATTAGCTTTGCACCATTGATGTAAGACTCATCATCCTACAATTCCTGTTTTGTCCCAATTGCCCATCTTCAAATGAGGAACGCTGACTACTCTCCAGCCCTCTGGGAACTCACCTGTGGCTGGATGGGGAAACATTCAGGTGAAGACTGATGTGGGAGATCTCAGCGGGCTTACAGTGAACATTCGATGGAGACAGCAGAAAACAGTCAGGCACTATGCCTGGTGGTGTGTTTATAAAGCTTTGAAAGACTCTGTATTGCTGAATGAATCATTTCAATGGTGGAGTTGATATCCTGTTTAAGGCACTTTGCAGAAATATTTTTCATATGTATATGGCAGTGTTAATTGATCAGCCCTGACAGGATATTTTAAGACCTGGATAAAATGATTTCCCCTATTGTGAGGACAGATGGATAGCGATTTTATGGTCACATAAGTTTAGGTAAGTAGTGCATTTATCATTTCATTAATCCGATTGTATAGAAACTAACTAATTACTCGAGGCAAGACCTTCTCCTATAGATTGTACTAAATGTACTTCTAGAATTACAACAAGCTCCACTAGCAATAATCTTCTTTGGTATCGGCTTCGTGGGGGTCCTTACAGACAGATGCTCTCTTAATTTAGATTCAAGTCTGACTCAATGACACACTTTAGAGCCCTCAGCAGAAGCCCATTATAAATAACAATGGCTGATTTTCAATTTAATGGCCATTTAAAAACAATTTTTTGGCAGAATTAAATGGTGACTCTGCGCATTTAGCTAAAAGATAATCTTATATTCAGACTGGCTGCATGTTAATCAGTGATGCATTAGCCAAGATTATTTAAACTTGCCATTTTTAATACCTAGAGATGAGATGCATTAGTAGTGAGCGGCTTTGTGGCATTTACATGGGTGGAACTGAGTGGTTCTTTGATTAACACCCAAAAATAGTCTCGTAAGATAAACCTTAAACTTGTGTTTAAAAGAAAGTCTTATATAACACAATTATGAGTTTTTCAAGTCACTGTTTGAAAAATTGTTGTACTTAAATAGTTATCAATTAATTCCTCACCAATTGTTTTTGCTGCAACCTCCCACCATGTAATCATCACTGTGGTGGAGAAAAGCAAACTACTGAGTTAAAATGCATTAACCCTTTCAATTCTGAGATGTCTAGTCTGAATATGTTCACCTGGAGAGAAATACACATGTCTCCAATCAATGACCTTTTATTAAAACTCCCCTCTTGCTTTGTATTGGTGGCCGCTTTGCTCTTCGGGGACTCTGTCACACCTGTCAAATTTTCCTCATTAAAGAGGGCCAAAGTAATCTTTATTTGTCGGAACACAAGCTTGAAATGTAAACCTGTAAACCTCAGCTGTCTCAGTAAGTATGATTAAGATATGAGAAAATGGTTAGTAATTCAAACTAATAACAAAGGAAGCTCATTAAATTAAAGCTGACAGTGATGGATGACACTCCCACATTTGACCTTCTCCACAGCGACAGACAGACTCCTGGTAAGTTCCCAATGCAGTAACCGCACAGAGAGCACTTGATATAATTCTTAAAGTGGTACCAACCAGAATTATACACACCACATGTTTTGCATTGACAAGCAAAGAGCTGGAGGAAGAACTCAGTGGGTCAGGCAGCATCTGTGGAGGGAGATGTACACTTGGCATTTCACATTGAGACCCTTCGTCTGGACTGGGAGGTACCGATGTGAGAAGGGAATCATAGAGTCATAGAACACTACAGCACAGAAACAGGCCCTTCGGTCTATCTAATTCATGCTGAACTGTTAATCTGCCTAGTCCCACTGACCTGCACCCGGACCATGGCCCTCCTTACCCCTTTCATACATGTACCTATCCAAATTTCTCTTAAATGCTGAAAGAGAACCCACGTCTACCATTTCTGCTGGCAGCTCATTCCACACTCTCACTGTCCTCTGAGTGAAGAAGTTTCCCCTTAAACATTTTACCCCTCACTCTTAACCCATGACTTCTAGTTCATCCCAGCTCAGTGAACAAAGTCCGCGTACATTTACCGTATCCCTATCCCTCATAATTTTGCATACCTCTATCAAATCTCCTCTCGTTCTCCTATGCTGTAGTGAATAAAGTCCTAACCAATTCAACCTTTCCCTATAACATAGTCATAGTCATAGTCATACTCATACTTTATTGATCCCAGGGGAAATTGGTTTTCATTACAGTTGCACCATAAATAATTAAATAGTAATAAAACCATAAATAGTTAAATAGTGATATGTAAATTATGTCAGGAAATAAGTTCAGGACCAGCCTATTGGCTCAGGGTGTCTGACCCTCCAAGGGAAGAGTTGTAAAGTTTGATGGCCACAGGCAGGAATGACTTCCTATGACGCTCTGTGTTGCATCTTGGTGGAATGAGTCTCTGGCTGAATGTACTCCTGTGCCCACCCAGTACATTATGTAGTGGATGGGCGACATTGTCCAAGATGGCATGCAACTTGGACAGCATCCTCTTTTCAGACACCACCATCAGAGAGTCCAGTTCCATCCCCACAACATCACTGGCCTTATGAATGAGTTTGTTGATTCTGTTGGAGTGTGCTACCCTCAGCCTGCTGCCCCAGCACACAACTCAAGTCTTCAAGACCTGGCATCATCCTGTAGGTGGAAAAAGAAATGGCAGGTGATAGGACCATAGAATACTACAGCATAGAAACAGGGCCTTTGGCCCATCTATTCTGTGCCAGCCTGTTTTTTTTGCCTAGTTCTATCTACCTACACCTGGACCATAGACTCCATACTCCTCTCATCAATGTACCCATGCCAACTTCTCTTAAATGTTGCAATTGGACATGAATCCCCCACCTCCCTGGCAACTTGTTGCATGAGATTAAGATTATTAAGGGATTGGACACGCTGGAGGCAGGAAGCATATTCCCACTGATGGGTGAGTCCAGAACCAGAGGCCACAATTTAAGAATAAGGGGTAGGCCATTTAAAACGGAGCTGAGGAAAAACTTTTTCACCCAGAGAGTGGTGGATATGCGGAATGCTCTGCCCCAGAAGGCAGTGGAGGCCAAGTCTCTGGATGCTTTCAAGAAAGAGATGGATAGAGCTCTTAAAGATAGCGGAATCAAAGGTTATGGGGATAAGGCAGGAACTGGATACTGATTGTGGATGATCAGCCATGATCACAGTGAATGGCAGTGCTGGCTCGAAGGGCTGAATGGCCTACTCCTGCACCTATTGTCTATTGTCTATTATCTATTGAGATAAGTAGATCCAGGTGAGGAGAGAAGGGTGGAACTAGTGACAGACACTGGGTGAAGATGGGTGCGGACAACAAAAAGTAGCAGATGTGGAATCTGGTCAGAAAGGTAGTGCATCCTTTTAATATGAAACATTCAAAAAGAAAAGACACAACCATCTGAAGTAAGAGTCCAGTCACTGTGGGTCTTACAATCCCCTGAGATATCTGTACTGAGGAAGTAGTCCTGGCTGATCATTGCTGACAATGCCTACATTTGTTGCCCACTCCTGATTGCTCTTGAGAAGATAGTGGTGAAGCTGCTTTCTAGAACTATGAACATGTTTCTGATGAAGGGGATCCTCTGTTGTTTGTCATCTATACAGGTGACCCTGCATAATGAGGCTTTGTGTTCCTATGAAATTAGATTAGATTATGATTAGATTAGATTATGAGGACACACAGTCCTCTTTTATTGTCATTTAGAAATGCATGTATTAAGAAATGTTATAATGTTCTTCCAGAATGATATCACAGAAACACAAGACAAACCAGACTGAAAAACTGACAAAAACCCACATAATTATAACATATAGTTACAACAGTGCAAAGCAACACCGTAAATTGATAAGAACTTTTCTTTAACATAGAACATAGACCATAGGACAATATAGAATAGGAACAGGCCCTCCAGCCCCTCGTATCCATGCTGAACATGATGCTGAATTAAAATAAATCTCTTCTGCCTACACATGATCCATATCCCTCCAGTCGCTATTGTACTGTCCGTTTTAAATCATTACTGTACCCGCTT
This sequence comes from Mobula hypostoma, assembly GCF_963921235.1. NCBI lineage: Eukaryota > Metazoa > Chordata > Chondrichthyes > Myliobatiformes > Myliobatidae > Mobula > Mobula hypostoma. Next base: position 3,249,068 of record NC_086109.1, on the reverse strand, counting down.
CCAGCACCACCATGAATCTGTCCAAATGTCTTTTAAATGTACCTCCTTCTGCCATTTTCCCGGGCACCTCATTCCATGTACACCTGAAAAACCTGCATCTCAAGTCCATTTTAAATCATTTCCCTCTCACCCCACACCAGCCTTTAAACCAAGATAGGAGGGGAGACTTCTTTATGCAGAGGGCAACTGTAGAGCTGGAATGAGCTGCCAGATGCAGTTGCTGAGCTGTGTATATCTGAAACACATGGGGTCCATGGACCCCTCAGTAGGTACATAGAGGTAGGGGAGAGTTTTGGAAGGTAATTAACTGAATGCAGGCAACTGGGACTAGCAGGGAGGATGTTGAGGTCGTCATGGCTCAGTTGGGCTGAAGGGCTGGTTTCTGCACTGTGTGACTCTATGACATGTGCTCTAATTTTCAACTCCCCTACCCTGGGGAAAAAGACAGGCACCATTCACCCCTTAAGTGTCTATAACCTACTGCCAGTTATGCAGCTGGCGACTAGGGCATCGTTGGCGGTGTTCAGGACTTCCTTTGTTGTGTCAGTAGCTCAGTTTTCACTATCAATTTTTGTGTCATCTGCAGACTTAAAAGGGATATCTGATGTTGCTCTGTCCAGGAGAAGGGAAGAGCAGAGATGCAGGACATGGATGAGATATGGTCAAGAGCTCAGCCCACTACGGTAAAGGGAAGACCAGAGTTCCAGAGAAGTGACCTCCCTTGATATGTGAGTCACAATCTTGTGCCATGTTTGGTTTCTCACTGTGTCTCCAACCTTTGACCTCAGCAGGTCTTTGCTGCTTCTGCTGCAGCCCGCAGAGTGCCCGTCTTCGGATGCTTCACTTCCGTTCCTACACGTTTTGACATTGCCAATTTCCTTGGTTCATGAAAACATCTGCTTATTTGTTAATGAATTACACAGCTGAAGTCTTTGCATATTTTGCATCACATGCTCCTGTCATGATATTCCTTCATCAAACCCATCTGCTTGCCTGTACCTTCCTCCAAGTACAGATGAGATAGTTTTCTGACTTTCTACTTTATATTTCTCTAGGTTCTGGGACACTGTGGGGGTGTAATCTTACAGTATGTCAGTGGCACATCCCTCCTTGACCTTGAAGTTCTCAAGTCAAGTTCAAAGGTCACTGGGTGGGCCTGACCAACAACCTGGTGTCAAGACATCTTCAAGTGGGACTTCCTTTGGCAGAAATGGCCTCATTGACATCAGGCACATAGATGAATCTCATCTCACTAATTCATGGACTTTCAGTGCTCTCTTCATTGTGAATAGAGCTGTAGTTAGAATAATATAGCCATAGATTGCAGGAACAGGCCTTTTGGCCCATCATTGGCCTGCTGGCCATCATCGACCTATCTAAATCAAACCCAGCTATCATCATATGGTCCATAGATCTCTGAACCTTGGCAATTCCAGGGCTCAGCCAGGTACTTATCACGTGTTGCATGAGTTTCCATCTCCACTACCTTTCCAGGCACAGCATTTCAGAGAGGTTGAAAAAAAGCTCCCTTAGATCCCATTTGACCTTCTTACTCCTCACCTTAAATCCTCATCATCTGGCATTTAAATGGGGAGAAATTGCTCACAATCCAACTTGTCACTTTGTCCACCCATCAGGTCTCCACTAAGCCTCCTATGGGGCAGGAGAACCAAGACCAGCCTCCTCAGTCTCTCCTCATCACTGAAACATTCCATCGCAGGAAACATCCCTGGCCAACTTCCTTAGCACCTCACTCTGTGTTTCACATTCTCCCTGTAGGAGGGGTCCAGAAACGCACAGCACAGTCCAGTGGTGGCTTCACTGAAGTTTTATAGTGCTAATGAAGGCAAGTATTCCATATTCTTTCAGAAGCAAAATCAGAATCATAGAACATTACACACCCAGGAACAGGCCCTTCGGCCCACAATGTTGTGGCAGCCCACTGAAAATAGTATTCAAATTGCCAACTAAACCAATCTCTTCTGATAAACATAATCCATTTCCTTCCATTTTCCTCACATTCATGAGCCTAATGTTTCTGCCTCTACCATCATCCCAGGCAGCACATTCCAGGCACCCAAAACTCTCTGTTAAAAAAAAACTTGTCCATCACATCTCCTTTGAAATTACTCCCTCTCACCTTAAGTGCACGCCCTCTGTCACTGGACATTTCAAACCTGGGAAAAAGATACTGTCTGTCTACTCTATCTATGCCTCTCATGTTCGTTCAGATGTCTCCTCGGCATCCACTGTTGCAGAGAAAATAACCCAAGTTTGTCCAGCCTCTTGTTATAGCACGTACCTTCTAATCCAGGCAACATCCTGATAAATCTCTTCTGCACCCTCTCCAAAGCCTATAATGAGGTGACCAGAACCGTATGAAACACTCCAGATGCAGCTGAATTAGTTTTATAAAGCTGAGCATAACTTCCTGACTAAACCAGATTCTGATTCTGAACTGTACTCCCCACTGTTGGCCATCCTCCTTTTCGAGCCCAGCTTTGGAAACTCCTAGTCTTTGATTATCTCCATGCTCATGTCCTGAGTTAACTCCAACTCATATTGTAGCCACTCCCTCAGAGAGATCTGAACTGTAGGAATTAACCCATCTCTGTTAGGTGAGTCCTTCAGACTGCACTTACCTGCAAACAACGTACAGCAGATCTGTGAAAGAATTAGTGAGGGACTCCTCCTGTTCCCGATTCCATGCAAGGATATACGAGGGGAGATTGATAAGTTCGTGGCCTAAGGTAGAAGGAGTCAATTTTAGAAAACCTAGCACCTTTATTTTTCAACATACTCCCCTCCTACATTTACACACTTAGTCCAGCGGTCGTGGAGCATACGGATCCCTTCTTTGTAGAAGTCTGCGTCTCGGACCTCTAGAAGTGGTCCACAGCAGGGGTGATTGATAAGTTTGTGGCCTAAGGTAGAAGGAGATGAGGAGAAACTTCAAACTTTCTATGTTAAACTGCACGTGCATGTAACGAGAGCTGTATAATGCATCTCCTTCTACCTTAGGCCACGAACTTATCAATCGCCCCTGCTGTGGACCACCTGGAGGTCCAAGATGCTCTCGTTACATGCATAAACAGTTCAACTCTTTGAGTGATAATGCAGAAAGCTTGAAGTTAATAACTTATCTCCTTCTACCTTAGGCCACGAGCTTATCAATCACCCTGCTGTGGACCACTTCTACAAAGAAGGGATCCGTATGCTCCGTGACCGCTGGACTAAGTGTGTACATGTAGGAGGGGACTATGTTGAAAAATAAATGTGCTAGGTTTTCTAAAATTGACTCCATCTACCCTAGGCCACGAACTTATCAATCACCCCTCGGAGTGATAGTTTACCTCCCTCACTTCTAGGCAGGTGACAATGTGTAAATGATGCTTCTAATACATCCTTCAGGGTCTCATTTGAGAGATAAATGATACAATTATCTTCCATTTCATAAGGTTAGGTACAATAACATCAGTCAAGAAGATGGCAGGAGGAGAAGATGGCGGCGCGATGCAGCGCGCGCGGTCTCTCCGGTGAAATGATATCGTATTTGTTAAATAGGGGGCCGTGGACAATCCTGATTTGATGGAGATGGATGTGAGAAGCACAGAGGAACATCTGGAGAAATTTCTGAAATGCCCGGTTCGCTGCCGCTGCTACTGTGCGATCGAGAATCTCCGGAGGGTAGGCCCCAACTCCTCGGCTTTGCCTGTTGCAGGCGGCTGGGGCTGGGGTCGAAGTGCTTGGCAGAGATGGTGCTCGGTGCTCAGTGTTGGAGGGCTGGTCGGAGGCTGGAAGTTTTCGGACGACTCAGAGTCGGACTGTGGTTGGGTGCTTCCAGGATGCTGCATCGGCAAGTTTGCGACGCTGGAAGCTCATGGCAGGGAGAGTTTTTCTTCCTTCTCCCATCTGTATGAGATCATGGGACTTTTGAGAGACTTTGAACTTTTTTTACTGTGCCCATGGCCTGTTCTTCATCAAGTTACAGTATTGCTTGCACTGTTGTAACTATATGTTATAATTATGTGGTTTTTGTCAGTTTTTCAGTCTTGGTCTGTCTTGTGTTTCTGTGATATCACACCGGAGGAACATTGTATCATTTCTTAATGCATGCATTACTAAATGACGATAAAAGAGGACTGCGTGTCCTCATAATCTAATCTAATCTAATCTTTACTTTTATTTTCTCCGGTTTACTGCCATTTCACTTCAACACAGAGTAACGCTGCCCTGTTTCCATTCGCAGACAGGTTTGGGCGCCTTTGTCTCTTCCATTGTGCACCCTCTCATTCCCTCGTTCTCTGTCACGCAGCCTGTTAGCAAGTGACTGAACCCTTGTGCAGAGGAATGACAGACTCCCGTGTAGAGACGGAAACAAGAGCTTTTACATACAGAACACCGGTGGCTCGACTGAGCAACATTGTGAGATGAGTCATTCTCAACACAAGGATCCCGTAAGAAGCGCTAATCAGGAGTCTGCTTTAAATAATCACAGTACGCGGAAAACCCATGCCAAGAAACTTGGCATGATTAAAGAGAAAGCATAAGGGCTTAATGACTATAGTTAAACCAATAATTAACAAATACAGATATTCTAGAAACCTCAGAGTCCAACGTTCAATGGCTTGCCACACAGACTTGCAGGGCTCATATCTCTCTCTCTCCCCCTCTCTCTCCCCTCTCTCTCTTTCTCTTTCCCTCTCTCCCCTTCACATTTTTCCTCTCTCTCTTTAAAAAAAGAAAAGCTTTGCTATCCAATTCAAATTCCTTCAGCCAACAAATTGCTGCTGATATTTAGATCAACATGCTGAATAAACAGAAGCAAGTGTTGATCTTGATGATCACTTACTGTTAACTGGAAGATTGATAAATGAAACTAAAGCTGGCATTGTTGATGTGACTGTCAGTTGCAGGAATGGGTCCTGTCCTTGGAAGATAATTTCAGCAAGGGTCAGTTACCTATATCCTTTGCTCGATTGCTAGGCTAGTAAACTAGATGCCAAATGTTCCATATTCTGGTTGGGGAATTACAACATTTGATTTCAGTTGGTGCCTAGTGGAGTCTGTGAAGAGACATTATTAGCAACTGAGACATTGGAATTGAAGTGTTGGTACCATGCCACACTGTGAAGGAAGCTGCTGCCATGGTCGATTAATATCCTACTTCTACAGTGAATCTTGTGCCTTCTTGTACTAATGTTGGAAAGAAAATTATTCCCATTATAACTGCATCACTTGCAAACCATGCACATTTTGCTTAATACATGTCAAACCCTAGAAAGGGAGCCATATCTTACCGTGAGCATGGCAGCAGCTCTTGATCTTGCTTCTGGCCTACTCGGAGCTGGGGTAATGATATCAAATGTTAAGGATGAGAATCCCTGCTTCCAGACAGATGAGACAAGAATGTTGTGCTCATGCCTGCAGGCATTCAGATCTGCCATGCTGGATACATTTCCCTGGGATGCAGGAATTTCAAATGGACCAGAGCAATCCAAATCAGTTTGAAATTAAAATTCATACAATAGATGCCTTAAAGGGAAACGTATACTTACGAAACTGCATTGTCTTGATAAATTTTCTTCCTTTGTTTGTTATGTGCTGTGTCATATGATGTGGGTGATCATGGTCTTTCCATGACCATGATTATTCTTGACAAACTTTTCTACAGAAGTGGTTTGCCATTGCCTTCTTCTGGGCAATCCATGTCTTTACAACATGGATGACCCAGCAATTATTAATACTCTTCAGGGGTTGTCTGCCTGGCATCAGTGGTGGCATAACCAGGACTTGTGATATGCACCAGCTGTTCATACGACCATCCACCACCTGCTGCCATGGCTTCACATGACCCTGATCGGGGGCTAAGCAGGTGCTACACCTTGCCCAAGGGCGACCTGCAGGCTAGCAGAGGGAAGGAGCACTTTACAGCTCCTTTGGTAGAGATATATCTCCACCCTGCCATCTAATAAATTTTATAGACAAAGGAAGATGAAGGCAGCTTCAATCCCATGGACCAGAACCTTTGAAACTCATGAATCCTATGCCAGAAATCAAATTGTTTGGATATTTGGCACTCATCCATTTTGGGATTTTAAACTGGGACAATATTTAACCTGGCTTTAGTGTATGTGTGTGTGTGTGTGTGTGTGTGTGTAAGGGAGAGAGAGGGAGCTTCTGAAGTGATAATGTGCCAACTCGTCGGCCCATTCATGTGTCAACCCATGGAAGAGAGCCTGATATTCATTTGTCCTGGTTCCCTGTGACACTGGTTCAGGACTTTATTCTGTGGTAGCTGGTGTGTTTTGACCATCCCGTGTTAACAGATGTCACAAATAGGCAACTTCTTCTCTTCTGGATGGTTTGGAGTCTATGACGTTTGTCATGGACAGTTCCTGGAACTACTGACTGCAATGTTCTGGGAACTATAGACCAGTCAGTCTCACAGCAGTGGTAAACGAGCAGTTGGAGGGGAATCTTAGGGACAGGATTTATGAGCAGTTAGAAAACCATGGCCTAATTTAGGGTCAGTCAGTATGACTTTGTTTGGGGCAAGTCTTGTCTTCGTAACTTGATTGACTTTTTCACGCAAGTGACGAAGGTCTTAGATAAAGGTGGAGCTGTAGTTTACATGGATTTGAGAAAAGACATTTATCAAGTTCTGGCATGAGCACTCATCCGAAAGATTAAGAAGCATGGGACCCTTGATGACTTGGTCACTTCGATTCAGAATTGGCCTGCCCATAGAAAACAGGAGTGGAGGTTCTGACAGATGGGTGGTTCTGAGTGATGGGACTGATTCTGGCTGGCTACCTTTTCTCTGCTGCCATTAGGAGGAGGTTACAGGAGCCTCAGGACTTGTGCATCAGATTCAGGAACAGTTATTACCCCTCAGCCATCAGGATCTTAAACCAAAGGGGTTAACTTCACTCAACTTCACTTGCCTATAATTTAAATATTCTCACAACCTCTGGGCTCCTTTGTAGGGGTCTTCATCTGATGTTCTTGATATTTATTGCTTGTTTATTTATTATTATTATTTATTTTTGTATTTGCACAGTTTATTGTATCTTGCACACCGCTTGGACACCCAAGTTGGTATAGTTTTTCATTGGTTCTTTTATGGTTATTCGATTTATTGAGGATCCCCACAAGAAAATGAACCTCAGGGTGTAATGTGGAGACATATATACTTCGATAATAAATTTAATTTGAGCTTTGAGGTCTGTGACTGGTGGTGTTCCACAGGGATCTGTACTGTGCCCTGTGCTATTCGTTATATTTAGAAATGACTTGGGAGGCAACATGGATGAATGGGTTAGTAACTTTGCAGATAATATAAAGATTAGAAGTGTTATGATAGTGTAGAAGACTGACAAAGGATATAGTGAGACATGGATCAGTGCAAGTATGGGCGGAGAAATGGCAGATGCAGTTTAATCTGGGCAAGTGTGAAGTGTTGCACTTTGGTAGATCAAATGTAAATGGACAGTACATAGTAAATGGCAGAATCTTTCATAGTGTTAATGGGCAGAACGATCTTGGAGTCCAAGTTCATAGCTAACAGAAAGTAGCAGCACAGGCTGATGGGTTGTAAAGAAAGAAAATGGGATGCTTCCTAAGGATAAGAAATTCTGCAGAAGCAGGAAATTCAGACCAACATACACAAACCAGGTATGATTTGCGGAGGGCTATTTCAAGGGCGAAGAGACAATTTCTAACTAGGTTGGAGGTGTCATTGGATGCATGGCAACTCTGGCAGAGTTTGCAAGACATTACTGCCTACAAAGTGAAACCCAATAGTATGAATGGCAGTGATGCTTCACTACCAGATGAACTCAACACCTTCTATGCATGCTTTGAAATGGAGAACACAACTACAGCTGTGAAGATCCCTGCTGCACCTGATGACCCTGTGATCTCTGTCTCAGAGGCCGATGTTAGACTGTCTTTAAAGAGAGTGAACCCTTGCAAAGTGGAAGGTCCCGATGGAGTACCTGGTAAGGCTCTGAAAACCTATGCCAACCAACTAGCCGGAGCATTCAAGGACATTTTCAACCTCTCACTGCTATGGGCAGAAGTTCCCACTTGCTTCAAAAAGGCACAATCACCCCAGTGCCTAAGAAGAATAACGTGGGCTGCCTTAACGACTATCACCCGGTAGCACTCACATCGACAGTGATGAAATGCTTTGAGAGGTTGGTCATGACTAGACTGAACTCCTATCTCAGCAAGGACCTGGACCCATTGCAATTTTCCCATTGCCACAATGGCAGACGCAATCTCAATGGCTCTCCACATGGCTTTAGGCCACCTAGACAACACAAACACTTATGTCAGGATGCTGTTCATCAACTATAGTTCAGCATTTAATACCATCATTCCCAAAATCCTGATTGAGAAGTTGCAGAACCTGGGCCTCTGTACCTCCCTCTGCAATTGGATCCTCAGCTTCCTAACAGGAAGACCACAACCTGTGCGGATTGGTGATAACATATCCTCCTTGCTGACGATCAACACTGGCGCACCTCAGGTGTGTGTGCTTAGCCAACTGCTCAAATACCGTCTATAAATTTGTGACGATACATCCATTGTTGGTAGAATCTCAGGTGGTGATGAGAGGGCGTAGAGGAGTGAGATATGTCAATTAGTGGAATGGTGCCACAGCATCAACCTGGCACTCAACATTAGTAAGATGAAAGAGCTGATTGTGGACTTTCAGAAGAGTAAGACAAAGGAACACATACCAATCCTTATAGAGGGATCAGAAGTGGAGAGAGTGAGTAGCTTCAAGTTCCTGGGTGTCAAGATCTCTGAGGATTTAACCTGGTCCCAACATATTGATGCAGTCATAAAGAAGGCAAGACAGCGGCTATACTTTATCAGGAGTTTGAAGAGATTTGGCAAGTCAATAATACACTCAAAAACTTCTATAGAGCATTCTGATGGGCAGCATCACTGTCTGGTATTGGTGGGGGTGGGGGGCTACTGTACAGGACCAAAAGAAGCTGCAGAGGGTTGTAAATTTAGTCAGCTCTATCTTGGCTACTACCCTACAGAGTACCCAGGACATCTTTAGGGAGCGGTGTCTCAGAAAGGCAGCGACCATTATTAAGGACCTCCAGCACCCAGGACATGCCCTTTTCTCACTGTTACCATCAGGTAGGAGATACAGAAGCCTGAAGGCACACACTCAGTGATTCAGGAACAGCTTCTTCCCCTCTGCTGTCCAATTCCTAATAGACATTTGACCCTATTTCACTTTTTTTAATATACAGTATATCTGTTTTTTGCACGTTCTTTTAATCTATTCAATACATGTATACTCCAATTTGTTTATTTATTTATTTACTTATTAATTATTTTATTTCATTTATTATTTTTTTTCTTCTTCTATGTTATGTATTGCATTGAACTGCTGCTGCTAAGTTAACAAATTTCACGTCACATGCCGGTGAAAATAAACCTGATTCTGATTCTGAAGATGCAGGAGGAACCCAGCAGGCCAGGCAGCATCGAGGAAAATGAACTGAAGGAAAGTCTTGCCCTGAAACGGTGACTATTTATTCACTTCCATAGATGCTGGCTGACTTGCTGAGTTCTCGCAGCACTTTGTGTGTGTTAATATGCGTGAGGCATGATTGCTTTACTGGTCAAGGCACAGTGTTCGGGAGTTGAGAAGTTATGGTGCAGCTTCCTGAAACTCTGGTTAGACCAGATCCGGAGTATTGCATTCAGTGGAAGGATGTGGAGGCTTTGGAGAAGGTGCAGAAAGGGTTTATCAGGATGCTGTCTATTAGAAGGTAAATGCCATAAGGAGAGGTGAAAGAAGCTTTGGGCTGTTTTCACTGAAGTACAGAGGTTGAAAGGAGTTCTGAGGGATGTTTTATAAGATTATGAGAGTCTTAGAGAGAGTAGACGGCTCGTTTCTTTTTCCCAGTATTGAAATGTCTAATATCAGAGGGCATGCTTTTAAGGTAAAGGGTTAATTTCAAAGGAGTCGTGCGGGACAAAACTTTACACAGAGAGATGGGTGCCTGGCTTGTGCTGCCTGGGGTGGGGCTGTGGGAAGAAACAGCTCAGCATCTTTCTTCTTCTTCTTCAGCCCTTAGCTCCACAGATGACCTCTCTTCTTGGAGTTCATCAATGTTTTTGTATCTACTGTGCAGGGGATTGCCCTGTACAGCTTCACCAGAGCCCTGTTGGCCGTTTCCACCTATCATGACTGGGACGTAGGGTTGGACATCGAGATAAACAGTAATCACTCAAATGAAAGCCCTGTGGCTCAGAAGGGTAGGGAAAGGAAGAGGATGGCAGCAGTGATAGGGGACTCAATAGTTAGGGGGTCAGACAGGCGATTCTGTGGATGCAGGAAAGAAACTTGGATAGTAATTTGCCTCCAGGGTCCGGGATGTTTCAGATCGCACCTCCGATATCCTGCAGTGGGAGGGAGAACAGACAGAGATAGTGGTACCTATTGGTACCAATGACGTAGGTAGGGAAAGGAAGGTCCTGAAAACGGACTACAGGGGGTTAGGAAGGAAGTTGACAAGCAGGACCTCAAAGGTAGTAATCGCAGGATTACTGCCTGTGCCATGTGACAGTGAGTACAGGAATAGAGTGAGGTGGAGGATAAATGAGTGGCTGAGGGATTGGAGCAGGGGGCAGGGATTCAGATTTCTGGATCATTGGGACCTCTTTTGGAGCAGGTGTGACCTGTACAAAAAGGATGGGTTGTACTTGAATCCCAGGGGGACCAATATCCTGGTGGGGAGGTTTGCTAAGGCTACTGGGGAGAATTTAAACTAGAATTGTTGGGGGGTGGGAACCGAACTGAAGAGACTGGGGAAGAGGCGCCTGGCTCACAAATAGAGAAAGCTTGGAGACAGTGTGTGAGGGAGGATAGGCAGGTGATAGAGAAGGGATGCGCTCAGACCGACGGTTTGAGATGTGTCTATTTTAATGCAAGGAGTATTGTGAACAAAGCGGATGAGCTTCGAGCGTGGATCAGTACTTGGAGCTATGAAGTGGTGGCCATACAGAGACTTGGATGGCTCAGGGACAGGAATGGCTACTTCAAGTGCCAGGTTTTAGATGTTTCAGAAAGGACAGGGAGGGAGGCAAAAGAGGTGGGGGCATGGCACTGTTGATCAGAGATAGTGTCACGGCTGCAGAGGAGGTGGACATTATGGAGGGATTATCTACGGAGTCTCTGTGGGTGGAGGTTAGCAACAGGAAGGGGTCAATAACTCTACTGGATGTTTTTTATAGGTTGCCCAATAGTAACAGGGATATCGAAGAGCAGGTAGGGAAACAGATCCTGGAAAAATGTAATAATAACAGAATTGTCGTGGTGGGAGATTTTAATTTCCCAAATAGTGATTGGCATCTCCCTAGAGCAAGGGGTTTATAAGGGGTGGAGTTTGTTAGGTGTGTTCAGGAAGGTTTCTTGACACAATATGTAGATAAGAGGAGAGACTGTACTTGATTTGTTATTGGGAAATGAACCTGGTCAGGTGTCAGATCTCTCAGTGGGAGAGCATTTTGGAGATAGTGAACAAAATTCTATCTCCTTTGCAATAGTATTGGAGAGAGTTAAGAACAGACAAGTTAGAAAAGCATTTAATTGGAGTAAAGGGAATTATGAGGCTATCAGGCAGGAACCTGGAAGTTTAAATTGGGAACAGATGTTCTCAGGGAAAGGTACGGAAGATATGTGGCAAATATTCAGGGGATATTTGTGTGGAATTCTAATGTTCCAATGAGACAGGGAAGTTATGGTAGGGTACAGGAACCATGCTGTTCAAAGGCTGTTATAGATCTAGTCAAGAAGAAAAGAAAAACTCATGAAAGGTTCAGAGAGCTAGGTAATGTTAGAGATCTAGAAGATTATAAGGCTAACGGGAAGGAGCTTAAGAAGGAAACTAGGAGAGCCAGAAGGGGCCATGAGAACCATAGAACCATAGAAACTACAGCACAGAAACAGGCCCTTTGGCCCTTCTTGGCTGTGCCGAACCATTTTCTGCCTAGTCCCACTGACCTGCACACGGACCATATTCCTCCGTACACCTCCCATCCATGTATCTGTCCAATTTATTCTTAAATGTTAAAAAAGAACTCGCATTTACCACCTTGTCTGGCAGCTCATTCCATACTCCCACCACTCTGTGTGTGAAGAAGCCCCCCCTAATGTTCCCTTTAAACTTTTCCCCCCTCACCCTTAACCCATGTCCTCTGGGTTTTTTCTCCCCTTGCCTCAGTGGAAAAAGCCTGCTTGCATTCACTCTATCTATACCCATCATAATTTTATATACCTCTATCAAATCTCCCCTCATTCTTCTAGGCCTTGGCGGGCAGGATTAAGGAAAATCCCAAGGCATTCTACAAGTATGTGAAGAGCAAAAGGATAAGACGTGAAAGAATAGGACCTGTCAACTGTGACGGTGGGAAAGTGTGTCTGGAACCTGAGGAGATAGCAGAGGTACTTAATGAATACTTTACTTCAGTATTCACTATGGAAAAGGATCTTGGTGATTGTTGTGACGACTTGCAGCAGACCAAAAAGATTGAGCATATAGACATTAAGAAAGAAGATGTGCTGGAGTTTTTGGAAAACATCAAGTTGGATAAGTTGCAAACACGAGAAAATCTGCAGATGCCGGAAATTCAAGCAACACACAAAATGCTGGTGAACGCAGCAGGCCAGGCAGCATCTATAGGAAGAAGTACAGTCGACGTTTTGGGCCGAGACCCTTCGTCAGGACTAACTGAAAGAAGAGATAGTAAGAGATTTGAAAGTGGGAGGGAGAGGGGAGGTCTGAAATGATAGGAGAAGACAAGAGGGGGAGGGATGGAGCTAAGACCTTGAATGTTGATTGGCAAAAGGGATACAGAGCTGGAGAAGGGGGAGGATCATGGGCCGGGAGGCCTAGGGAAATAGAAAGGGAGAGGGGAGCCCAGAGGAAGATGGAGAGCAGGCAAGGAGTGTTGGTGAGAGGGACAGAGAGAGAAAAAAGAGAAAGAAGAAAAAAAAGCTCTGTATCCCTTTTGCCAATCAAATTTCCAACTCTTAGCCTCATCCCTCCCCCTCCTGTCTTCTATCATTTCAGATCTCACCCTCCCTCTCCCACTTTTAAATCTCTTACTACCTCTTCTTTCAGTTAGTCCTGACAAAGGTTTTCGACCCGAAATGTCAACTGTACCTCTTCCTAGAGATGCTGCTTGGCCTGCTGTGTTCCACCAACAAGTTGGATAAGTCGCTGGGACCGGATGAGATGTACCCCAGACGACTGTGGGAGGCGAGGGAGGAGATTGCTGAGCCTCTGGTAATGATCTTTGCATCATCAATGGGGACGGGAGAAGTTCCGGAGGATTGGAGGGTTGCAAATGTTGTTCCCTTATTCAAGAAAGGGAGTAGAGATAGCCCAAGAAATTATAGACTAGTCATTGTTACTGCAGTGGTTGGTAAGTTGATGGAAAAGATCCTGAGAGGCAGGATTTATGAACAGTTGGAGAGGTATAATATGATTAGGAATAATCAGCATGGCTTTGTCAAGGGCAGGTCGTGCCTTACAAGCCTGGTTGAATTTTTTGAGGATGCGACTAAACACATTGAGCAGTAGATGTAGTGTATATGGATTTCAGTGAGGCATTTGATAAGGTACCCCATGCAAGGCTTATTGAGAAAGTAAGGAGGGATGGGATCCAAGGGGACATTTCTTTGTGGATCCAGAACTGGCTTGCCCACAGAAGGCAAAGAGTGGTTGTAGACGGATCATATTCTGCATGGAGGTCGGTGGGCAGTGGTGTGCCCCAGGGATCTGTTCTGGGACCCTTCCTCTTCGTGATTTTTATAAGTGACCTGGATGAGGAAGTGGAGGGATGGGTTAGTAAGTTTGCTGATGACACAAAGGTTGGGTGTGTTGTGGATAGTGTGGAAGGCTGTTAGAGGTTACAGCAGGACATCGATAGGATGCAAAACTGGGCTGAGAAGTGGCAGATGGAGTTCAACCCAAATAAGTGTGAGGTGGTTCATTTTGGTGGGTCAAATATGATGACAGAATTTAGTATAATGGTAAGTCTCTTGGCAGTGTGGAGGATCAGAGAGATCTTGGGGTTCGAGTCCATATGACGCTCAAAGCTGCTGTACAGGTTGACTCTGTGGTTAAGGAGGCATGTGGTGCATTGGCCTTCATCAATCGTGGGATTGAATTTAGGAGCCGAGAGGTAATGTTGCAGCTATGTAGGACCCTGGTCAGACCCCACTTGGAGTACTGTGCTCAGTTCTGGTCGCCTCAGTACAGGAAGATTGTGGAAACTATAGAAAGGGTGCAGAGGAGATTTACAAGGATGTTGCCTGGATTGTGGAGCATGCCTTATGAAAACAGGTTGAGTGAACTTGGCCTTTTTTCCTTGGAGCGATGGGGATGAGGTGACCTGACAGAGGTGTATAAGGTGATGAGAGGCTTTGATCATGTGGATAGTCAGAGGCTTTTTCCCAGGGCTGAAATGGCTGCTACAAGAGGACTCAGGTTTAAGGTGTTTAGGAGTAGATACAGAGGAGACATCAGGGGTAAGTTTTTTACTCAGAGAGTCGTGAGTGTGTGGAATGGGCTGCCGGCAACGGTGGTGGAGGCGAATACGATAGGGTCTTTTAAGAGACTTTTGGATAGGTACATGGAGCTTAGAAAAATAGAGGGCTATGGGGAGGTTTAGTAATTTCTAAGGTAGGGAAATGTTCGGCACAACTTTGTGGACTGAAGGGCCTGTATTGTGCTGTAGGTTTTCTATGTTTCTATGTTTCTATGAAGCAAGTGAACTCTATTCATCGAGGTTGGTACACTGCACTACATCACATATGGCCATTATCGTCATCAGACTGAATGTAGACAGCAAGCAGACTCGCGCTTTAAATTGTTGTGTAATATATTTCATGTTAGAATGGAGAACTTGCAGACTCTGTTAATCTCATCAACCATAGGGATCAGAATTGATGACACCAGGTCACTAAATTCTGTTGTTTTTCAAACGGAGATGTGCTACCACTGAGTTCCAAACTGAACCTTGGTGGAGGAGTAAGAAACTTGTGATCTGAGCTGAGCACCTGCACCAGAAAAAGACATTAACGTCCACGAGAACTGCAATCTTCATAATTAATCGGAATAATTATCCATTGTTTGTCGATTGCTTGTCTCAGTTGTATCATTGGGAAGTCATAGGCGTCATAAAGAAAGATTAACTCCTACAGAATTGGCATTTAATTAACACAAACATATTAAAACTAACATTTATTTTACAGAAATCAATGGGCCAAGTGTATTGCAATCAACACTTGCTCATTGAGCTGGAAGTCTTCAGTCTGAACCTTACGGAAACCAGCACACAGAAACATAAACTAAGTCTGTATATGTGGTTATTTGCAAAGAGGAACTCAAATCAATAATCTAATAGAGAGAGAGATTTACAAAAGCAGAGCTCTACAGAAGGGTGATTCATCTGAATTATTAACTCTGTTCTCATTCCGTGGGTAGCGTCTGACTACACCAGGGCTCCAGCAACTCCCTTTATTACAGACAGAAATAATTATGCCTAGCTGAACGAGAATCAGGTTAATACTTGTGGTACGGGGGCCTGTGATGGACTCTGTCAATACTACTCATAAAAAAACAATAAGCACCCAAGGGAGGCAGAAGGTTCTGGAGGAAGCAATTCTCTCATCATTAATAAGTCAACAGCAATATCAGGTCATGTAGGCATGAAAGTCACAATGCCAAGGTTCTGTCGGAGAACTCTAACGATGCTTCCTGTCCACGTTGTCACCTTAGTGCTGAGAAGAGATTGGGATACGGGCTGCATCCTTTAGATTGGTTACAGCTGGCTTGCTGTTTGCTGAGGGTGAAAAATATTCATTGGACAAGGATCTGAATTCAATCTATTGAGCATTTCAGCACCGAGTCAGTAGCACTTGATTGACTATAGCATTAGGAAAGTCTGGTAATAACAAGAACAACAAGCATCGGGGAAACATTGCCACCAGTCAGGTCAACCCCTGCACTAAAGAAAATGGCTGTGGCTGGAGGAACTTCATTGCAGTGGGTGGGGACCGGGAGGTGTACTGGTCCTGTAACAACACTCGACGGTACCTGGGGGGGATAGGAGGTGTACTGGTCCTGTAACAACACTCGACGGTACTTGGGGGGGATAGGAGGTGTACTGGTCCTGGAACAACACTCGACGGTACTTGGGGGGGATAGGAGGTGTACTGGTCCTGGAACAACACTCGACGGTACTTGGGGGGGATAGGAGGTGTACTGGTCCTGGAACAACACTCGACGGTACTTGGGGGGGATAGGAGGTGTACTGGTCCTGGAACAACACTCGACGGTACTTGGGGGGGATAGGAGGTGTACTGGTCCTGGAACAACACTCGACGGTACTTGGGGGGGATAGGAGGTGTACTGGTCCTGGAACAACACTCGACGGTACTTGGGGGGGATAGGAGGTGTACTGGTCCTGGAACAACACTCGACGGTACCTGGGGGGGGGATAGGAGGTGTACTGGTCCTGTAACAACACTCGACGGTACTTGGGGGGGATAGGAGGCGTACTGGTCCTGGAACAGCCCCAAATGATGAAATAGGGTGCAACTGGAGAAATAACAGAGCTTATCAGAAGGGGGTGTCAGTAGGTCTATCTTACTGTACTAGGGACTGCTCAACAGCTTTATAACTGCGGGCTAAAAGCTATCCTTGAGCCTGGTGGTACTTACAGGCTTTTCTACCTTCTGCCTGATGGAAGTGGCCATGAATGTTGGGAGTAGGTGGGGTCTTTAATTATGCTCTAATTAAGGCTGTTGATAAAGTCCAGCATGGAAGGTTGGTCCAGAGGGTTAAGACACAAGGATCAAGCTGTGTGGGTAAATTGGATCCAGAAATGGTTTGGTGAAAGAAAGCAGAGTGGTGATGGGGTGAGGTTTTCTTGACTGGACGTCTGTAATCATCGCTGTACCACAGATTGCTACTGACACCCTTGGAGTTTTTAGTATACATGGATGAAAATGTAAGTAGTTTCACTGGAGTCATAGGACACCAGAGCACAGAAACAGGCCCTTTGGCCCATCTAATCTGTGCCAGCTTAATTGTTTTGTTTATTCCCATCGACACACTATCAGACCACAGGCTTTTATACCACTCCTATCCATCTACCTATCCAAACTTCTCTTAAATTTGAACACATTTTGTTCCAAGTATAGCTATAGAGACACTTGGGGATTCTCCTTCAACTTGACCACTAGAGAAACCTCATATTTGCTTTCAGCCCTCCTGATCTCTCTCTTATGTGTTCTTTTGCATTTCCTGTATTCCTCAAGCACCTCATTTGATCCCAACTGCCAGAATTTGACATGCATCTCCTTTTTTTTAAAACCAGGGCCTCAATATCTCTTGATAACCAAGACTCGCTGTTAGCTTTGCCTTATATTCCAACAGGAACATATAGATTCTGTACTCTCACTATTTTACTTCTGAAGGCCTCCCACTCATCCTCTTTGGTTGTGTCTATGATGGGGCTGGCTGAGTCCATAAATCTCTATGGCCTCTGGTGATCCTGTGCATTGGAGATTCCACACTGGGCTGTGATGTAATCAATCACAATATTCTCCACCATACAAGCTCATGGTTGTTGTCATTCAATTGTATACATGTGTACCGCCAAATGAAACAACATCCCTCCAGGCAAAGCTGCAAAACACAGTACATACAACTGACAAACAACACAAAGGTAATACTACCACAAATAAATTAACAAATAATAATTTGTGCATTTACGACACAAGTTAAAAAGTCAACAGTATAGCACTACTGATGAGACCTGGGCGGCGGCAGGGAATCTCATTGCCTGGGGGGAGTAGCTGTTCCCCATCCGAACAGTTCTAGTCCGAATCCTGCCTGATGATAGGGATTAAAACTCAACCCCGTGCACCTGCCTTCACGTCATATCCTTTGATGCCTTGACCCATCAGGAAACAATCAACTTCCTCCTTAAGTATACCCACGGACTTGGCCTCCACAGCAGTCCGCAGCAGAGTGTTCCACAGACTTAGTATTCTCCGGCTAAAAGAATTCCTCCTTACCTCTGTTCTAAAAGGTCGCGCCTCAATTTCGAGGCTGTGCCCTTTAGTTCTGGATACCCCCACGATAGGAAACATCCTCTCCACATCCACCCTAGCTAGTCCTTTCAACATTCATTAGGATTCAGTGAGATCCCATACACATTCTTCTAAACTCCAGTGAGTACAGTCCCAAAGCTGCCGAACCCCTTCGTTCCTGGGTTCCTTCTCGTGAACCTCCTCTGACTCTCTCCAATGATAACACTGCCTTTCTGAGATATGGGACTCAAAACTGTTAACAATACTCCAAGTGCGGCCTTACTAGTGTCTTATAAAGGCTCAGCATTATCTCCTTGCTTTTGTATTTTATTTCCCTTGAAACAAATGCCAACACTGCATTTGCCTTCTTTACCACAGCCTCGATCTGTAAGTTAACCTTCTGGGAGCCTTGCATGAGGACTCCCAAGTCCCTTTGCATCTCTGATGTTTGAACCTTCTCCCCATTTAGTTAATAGTTTGCATTATTGTTCCTTTTACCAAAATGCATTATTATATATTTCCCAACGTTCTATTCCGTCTGCTACCTTTTTGCTCATACTTCCAATTTGTCCAAGTCCTGTTGTAATTGTGTTGCTTCCTCAGCACTACCTACCCCTCCACCTTTCTTTGTATCATCCACAAGCATTGCCACAAAGCCATCAATTCCATTATCCAAATCATTGACAAATAATGTGAAATGTAGTGGTCCCAATACGGACCCCTGAGGGTCACCAGTAGTCTCTGGCAGCCAACCAGAAAAGGCCCCTTTTATTCCCACTTGCTGCCACCTGCCTGTCAACCATTCCTCTATCCATGTCAGTATCTTTCCTGTAATGCCATGAGATTTTATATTGTTAAGCAGCCTCATGTGTGGCACCTTATCAAATGCCTTCTGAAAATCCAAGTAAATGACATCCACTGCCTCTCCTTTGTCCACCTTGTTTGTTACTTCCTTGAAGAACTCTAACAGATTTGACCGAAACCATGTTGACTTTGACTTATTTTATCATTAGTCTCCAAGTACCCTGAAATCTCAGACTTAATAATAGACTCCAACACTTTCCCAGCCACTGAGGTTAGGCTAACTGGCCTTTAATTTCCTTTCTTTTGACTTCCTCTCTTCTTAAAGAGTGGAGTGACATTTGCAATCTTCCAGTCCACTGGGACCATGGCAGAATCAAGTGATTCTTGAAAGATCATGACCAATGCATCCGTTATCTCTTCAGCAACCTCTCTCAGACTCTGGGATGAAGTCCATCTGGTCCAGGTGACTGATCCACCTTAAGACCTTTGAGTTTACCTAGCACTTTTTCCTTTGTAATAGCAATAGCACTCACTCCTGCTCCCTGACACTCATGGATCTCTGGCACACCACTAATGTCTTTCACAGAGAAGACAGTTGCAAAGCACCCATTAATTTCATCTGCCATATCTTTTTCCCCCATTACTACCTCACCAGCATCATTTTCCAGTGGTCCAATATCAACTCCAACTTTCCTTTTACTCTTTATATAACTAAAAAAACTTTTAAGTATAGTATCCTGTTTTATATTATAGGCTAGTTTTCCCTCAGATTTCATCTTTTCCCTTTTAGGTTTTTAGTTGCCTTTTGTTGGATTTGAAAAGCTTCCCAATCATCCAACCTCCCACTCACTTTTGCTACCTTATATGCCCTTTCCTTGGCTTTTATGCAGTCTTTAACTTCCTTTGTCAGTCACAGTTGCCTACCTCTGCCGTTTGAGAATTTCTTCTTCTGTGGGACACATCTATCCTGTGCCTTGTGAACTATCCCCAGAAACTTAAGCCACCTCTGCTCTGCCATCATTCCTGCCAATATCTTCCTCCAAACCATCTGGGAAAGCTCGTCTGTCACGCCTCTGTAATTCCCTTTACTGCACTGGGATACAGATACATGTGAATTATGCTGCTCCCTCTCAAATTGACGATGATCCTCTCAGCATTCCACAATCATCCCTTTAGTCTTGTTCGCATTGAGACTCAAGTTACTGTGCTCACACCATTCTACCTGCCAGTCTGCCTCCTCTCTATATGCCGTCTCATTGCCACTGTCAACGAGGCCACCCACTCTTGTGTCATCAGTGGACTTGATGATTCAGTTTGAGCTGAATCGAGCAGAACGATACATCAATAGATCAATAGCTCCGTCGAAATTTGCTGGAATCTTTGGTGACTTACCAGACTCCTCAAACTCCTAACAAAATAAAGCTACTGGCGTGCCTTCTTCAGGATTGCATCAATGTGTTGGGCCCAGGACGACCCTTTTAAATATTGATGTCCAAGAATTTGAAGCTGCTTACTCTTTTCTCCACTGCCCCCTCAATAAGGACTAATGTGCATCCTCCTGACTTCCCCTTCCTGGAAGTCCACAAGCAGTTGCTTGGTCTTCCTGACACCGACCTCACTCCTGTCGCCTCCTCGTCACCATCTGAGTGGATGGATTACAGCAGGGGTCCCCAACCTTTTCTGCACCGTGGACTGGTTTAATATTGACAATATTCATGTGGACCAGCTGACTGGGTGGGGGGGGGGTGTTCAAGTAGGGTTAAACTCAGCTCAACATGTCTTTTACAGTTAGGGTTGCCAACTTGCTCACTCCCAAATAAGGGACAAAAGTAGCAGTCAAATCCCGGGACACTTTACCCCAAAAGACTACCATGACCATGAAGCCTTGCGCGGGCACCTGTGTGCGCATGCGTGACGTGCACGTGTTGTGCGCATGCGCATACGTGCCGAATTTTTTTCTTCCACAAATCTGTTTTGCCTTCATCTTCCCGACTATATTGTACATACATTATTTCGGCTTTATATAGGCTGTGTATTTATCATTCCTGCTTTTACTATACGTTAGTGTTATTTATTTTCAGTTTTATGTGTTATTTGGTATGATTTGTTAGGTTATTTTTTGGATCTGGGAACACTCAAAAATTTTTCCCATATAAATTAATGGTAATTGCTTCTTTGCTCTACGTCATTTCATAGGAACGCTCTACCTTAGCAGGGGAAATACCGGAGAAGGGTGGTCTTGTATGGGACAAGACAATTTAGCCCAATATACGAGATGTCCCGGCAAATACGGGACAGTTGGCAACCCTATGTTCAAGTTCAACAGTGCGTGACAGGGAATGAGGAAAGGTGCAGCTGACTCATATCGTTTCCTCACGGCCCGGTAGCACATGCTGCCTGGTACCGGTCCGCGGCCCAGTGGTTGGGGACCGCTGGATTACAGGAGAGGAGGAGGCTAATAGGTGATCTTTTAGACATTTATAAAATTATGAAGCAGATAGATAGGGTGGATAGCTGTGTTCATGTCGGTGTTATCTAGTAGTAGAGGATGCAGGTTTAAAGTGAGAGGGGAGGAACTGTAAAGAAGAGCTGAGGAGTAGGTTTTTCACACAATGGTGGCTATCTGGAAGGAGCAGTCAGACTGGGTGGTGGATGCAGATACAGCAACAATACTTAACAGGCTTTTGGACAGGTACCTTAATAGGGAAGGGGTAGAGAGACATGGGCTCAATGTGAACAAATGTGATCAGTGTAACTAGGCATCATAGGTGATGTGGACAGATTAGTATGAAAGGCCCTGTTCCTTTGTTATATAATTCTATGATTTTATAAAGTGAACTGAGGTTAAATGAGGTGAAAGAATCAATTCGTCAGTGTGGTAGGAGACATTGGATATCTTTTTAGAATGCACAGAATAGATACAATTCCAATGAGAAGGAATCTTCCAAGTGGGAGCTAAACAAGTTAAAAGTAGTGTTATCCTAAACATGTGCCCTCTGGATTTAGACTTCCCTACCTTGGGAAAAAGACTGTAACCGCTCATCTTCTCTATATCCTTTGTGATTTTATAAAACACCATAAGGTCAACTCTCAGCCTCCTCCACTCCAGGCAGAACTCCTGTAGAACCCAATCTCCGACAGTCGGGCTGAGCATCCTATCTGACCTTGTTGTGCAGGTAGTCAACACCTCAGCCAGGACACTGGAAAGAGCCCTAGCCTTTGGCATGCCCAGTGGATACTGTCTTTCCTTAAATATCAATCTGGAGTGAACCGTTACCTCAGCATTGGTGAGAACCACCAGAAAGACTCATGGTGGTCATCCACTTGTCATTTTCAACTTCCATCCTTACCTCAGGTTGGATTTATTGGTAATGCTTGGAATGTTTTTGGCCATGAAGTGTCTTGACATTATTTACTTGACTGCACCTTTCGTCCAATTTCCAAATGCCCACTTCTCAATTCTCACTCTGTGCGTCTGTCTGAGTTCTTACCCTCCCTCCAGTTGCAGAGTGGAGAAAAACAGAGAATATGGATGGAACTATCAACAGGCCAGATGTTCCATGGCTCCAGAGAGAATTCCATTTTCCAACCGACAAGCGTTCAGTCACTACGGGAAGTTTCTTACAGCAGTTTCAATGACGGTGTCACATATGTCCTTGCCACACAAAAGCAGCACGCCTTCTGTCTGTGCTGGAGCCTCCTTCACGCCTTACAGCTAATGATAGGAGCAGACCTTGGTTTCTTCTGTCGAGGTAGATTTAATTGTTACTTCCTGAGGAAGATAACAGCATTCCAGTGCCTCATATCAGCTGCTTTCCAAATGACAACTAAGTCTTTTCCTGTGAACAGCAATTGACAGTTTGGGAGACCCTGTGGTGTTCTTTTTAATTTTCAGAGACTGTCAAACACTCCGGCCTTCAGTCAGTGGTGGTGTTTCCCTGGACATTGATTTAGTCTCGCTGTGAGCTGCTGTTGCTTCGATTACTAATTTGTCATTAGTGTAATTAGAGAACAAGTCTTTAAAAATCGCCATTCAGAATTTGGGGTGATTGAAACATCGATCTTTGTTCAGAGTTTGTTGCTGTCACACAACAAGACTGTATCATGCATGAATATGCCAACATTAAGCACTTAGACCTGATTATGATGACATTGAGTTTTAAAGCTTCTCAAAGACTCAGAGAAAGTCAAACTCCCTTGACAGCAATTACTTTAGTTCTCAAATTTAACCTATGCAGAATAATGTTCAATATACCTAGGTACTGTGAAGTAGAATTTGATTATTAGTATCTAGATAGATGCAGTCTGAGTTCAAATCATAGCGGACAACCCTGGACTAGGTGTTCCATGAGCTTTGTCCAGGTATCAGATCTTTCTGACTAGAATGAAATGAGCCATCATCAACAGGCAGGTGAGTTACCTGCCTGAGAGTAACCTGCATGTTGAATGTGAGTTACCTTCCATCACTGGTTAATCCTAATATCAGTTTAGTAAGAATGGAATAAAATAAGACAACATCAATAGGCATGTGAATTACCTACCTGACAGGTTAGTTACCTTCTTTCATTGGTTAAAACTGATATCAGATCTGTCTGATTGGAATATAATCAAGCATCATCAACAGGCAGGTGAGTTACCTGCCTGTTGCAGGTGAGTTACCAACCTGCCAGGTGAGTCACTTTCCATCATTGGTTAATCTTGATATCAGCTCCGTCTGACAGGAATAATATGAACCGCCATGGACAGGCAGGTGAGTTACCTACCTGAGAGTTACCTGCCTGTTGGACATCAGGCAATCCCTGAGGTTCATCCAAAACTCAACTCGCTCAGAGAAACTCCGGCACCTGAGGCTTTGAGGCAAGTTGATAGTGTCACAGTGACATGAATTTAGAATTTCACACACATTCACGGTCAATGCAATGAATGCACTTCCTTGTGCTTCTGAATGTGGGAAAATGTGACTGGTTCCCAGCATGCTCTGCTGACAAAAGATGCGTTTATTTTTGTGAAACTAGGAATTCACATTTTTACCATGCTTTCCCCAAAATTGTAGATTTATCATCTGAGTGTAATTTTGTAAATGTAATGACCAAATTGCACACAGAAACTAAATATTTTTGTTTAAGCCATTAGAAAGAGTCAACGCAGAACATAATCTACTGAGGACCAATAACTAAACAAGGGTACCTATGGTAGCAGTAATGTCGGTTTATGGACTAGAAATAAAAAGGACAAATGAAGGAAATGTTACCTGGATCAATAGACACTCCCGAGGAAACTAAGAGTCTCAACTCGAAACTATTGTTCTTCCCCACTCCCCCTTGTGTCACAGGCTGCCTCACTAACTCGGTCAGTATCAAAGCTAATCCATAGTAGGGAGCAGAATTTAACCACAACCCAAAACCAGCAGAGCAATAAAATGAGCTAGCAGAGGCAGGGAGTGTGAGAGACAGGGAGGGCAATGTCAGGCAAACTTCAAACACTGGAACTGGTTGACCAGAGCATTCCACAACCTGGAGCACTGGATAGACGCCATATCAAAATGAAGACATGTTCCAATGAAATAAAAATTCAAAAAAGAACACTTGTATCCAGAAAACACTAAACTTTGAAAGAATCACAAACAAGAGAAAATGTGCAGATGCTGGAAATCCAAGCGACACACACAAAATGCGACAGGAGCTCAGCAGGCCAGGCAGAATCTATGGAAAAAATGTACCGTAGACACTTTGCTCCAAAACCCCCCTTTTGTACTTTATTTCACGGATGCTGTCCGACCAGCTGAGTTCATCCGGCATATTGTGTGAGAAACGTTGAAAAACAACAGTTTAAAAGTCAATGTTTTCTTCTCTATTCCATTATCTTACAGACCAGACACTAACACTTCAGCAGAAATATTCAAAAATTATGTTGTTAAAGACAAAACTTAATGTTCTACAGCAGTGTCCCTGTAACAGACCGAGTATCTACATCAGTGTCACTGTAACAGACCGAGCATCTGCATCAGCGTCACTGTAACAGACCGAGTATCTACATCAGTGTCACTGTAACAGACCGAGTATCTGCATCAGTGTCGCTGTAACAGACCGAGTATCTGCATCAGTGTCCCTGTAACAGACCGAGTATCTGCATCAGTGTCCCCGTAACAGACCGAGTATCTGCATCCGTGTCCCTGTAACAGACCGAGTATCTACATCAGTGTCGCTGTAACAGACCGAGTATCTGCATCAGTGTCCCTGTAACAGACCGAGTATCTGCATCAGTGTCCCCGTAACAGACCGAGTATCTGCATCAGTGTCCCCGTAACAGACCGAGTATCTGCATCAGTGTCCCCGTAACAGACCGAGTATCTGCATCAGTGTCCCTGTAACAGACCGAGTATCTGCATCAGTGTCACTGTAACAGACCGAGTATCTGCATCAGCGTCCCCGTAACAGACCGAGTATCTACATCAGCGTCGCTGTAACAGACCGAGTATCTGCATCAGCGTCCCTGTAACAGACCGAGTATCTGCATCAGCGTCCCCTTAACAGACCGAGTATCTGCATCAGCGTCCCTGTAACAGACCGAGTATCTGCATCAGTGTCGCTGTAACAGACCGAGTATCTGCATCAGTGTCGCTGTAACAGACCGAGATCTGCATCAGTGTCCCTGTAACAGACTGAGTATCTGCATCAGTGTCCCTGTAACAGACCGAGTATCTGCATCAGCGTCGCTGTAACAGACCGAGTATCTGCATCAGCGTCCCTGTAACAGACCGAGTATCTGCATCAGCGTCGCTGTAACAGACCGAGTATCTGCATCAGCGTCCCTGTAACAGACCGAGTATCTGCATCAGCGTCGCTGTAACAGACCGAGTATCTGCATCAGCGTCCCTGTAACAGACCGAGTATCTGCATCAGCGTCACTGTAACAGACCGAGTATCTACATCAGTGTCCCTGTAACAGACCGAGTATCTACATCAGTGTCGCTGTAACAGACCGAGTATCTGCATCCGTGTCACTGTAACAGACCGAGTATCTGCATCAGTGTCCCTGTAACAGACCGAGTATCTGCATCAGTGACCCTGTAACAGACCGAGTATCTGCATCAGTGTCACTGTAACAGACCGAGTATCTGCATCAGCGTCCCTGTAACAGACCGAGTATCTACATCAGCGTCCCTGTAACAGACCGAGTATCTACATCAGCGTCGCTGTAACAGACCGAGTATCTGCATCAGTGTCCCTGTAACAGACCGAGTATCTGCATCAGTGTCACTGTAACAGACCGAGTATCTGCATCAGTGTCCCTGTAACAGACCGAGTATCTGCATCAGTGTCACTGTAACAGACCGAGTATCTACATCAGTGTCGCTGTAACAGACCGAATATCTGCATCAGCGTCGCTGTAACAGACCGAGTATCTGCATCAGCGTCCCTGTAACAGACCGAGTATCTGCATCAGCGTCGCTGTAACAGACCGAGTATCTGCATCAGCGTCTCTGTAACAGACCGAGTATCTGCATCAGCGTCGCTGTAACAGACCGTGTATCTGCATCAGTGTCGCTGTAACAGACCAAGTATCTGCATCAGTGTCACTGTAACAGACCGAGTATCTGCATCAGTGTCACTGTAACAGACCGAGTATCTGCATCCGTGTCCCTGTAACAGACTGAGTATCTGCATCAGTGTCCCTGTAACAGATCGAGTATCTGCATCAGTGTCGCTGTAACAGACCGAGTATTTACATCAGCATCCTCAGGAAGTCATTCAGCATCTTTGGACAGAGAAAGATATATTGTTTCAAGTCAATAAGCTTATATAGGTTATATAACCTTATACTAGCACTTAGCTAGTGAAGACTCTCAGGGGAAGGGGTTTGAGAGAGAGACTTATGATTTATTAACCAACTCCAGCCTCTCGTATCATGAATTCCCACCTCTTTAACATCATCATCCAGCAATTAAAGCTCTGAGTCAGCTAAAAGATCAGTATTTGGTCCTGTATTTGCAATTCTGTTCCAATTAGTATTCTGTTGTGTCATAACCTTGTAATTGTGGTTCCATACAGCTTGGAAAGATATGCCCCATGTTTTTTTCCACACAATTCATAGCACAGATCAGAGGAATTCTTAAGCAGGTGCTCGGCTGCAGTGGTAGCAGTTCAGCACCTTCAGCAGAGACACCAGGTATCCTGTTAGCCTCTGGGCTTGTTTCACTGCCTCACATAACAAGAAGGGTTCAGTGGCTTCTGTGAAAGATGGCAAGGTGACCTGAGACTAGAACAAGTACTACTGTTTTTTTGAAGTGGCAGAATTAGTTTTGAAAATCAGGAATTGAAGGAACGGAAAGATTTACCTTCACTTCGGTTCTCTCAAATATTTTTATTTACCAGAGCTGGAACACAAAAATCCCGCTATAGGTTGGTCAATGAACTGAAGAAGAGAAGTTCAACCGAAGAAACCCGTCATTCTGGTACAACTTACACAGTGTGACTGCTTTTTGCATTTTAATGTCACCGCACACACTATTAATAGCTCACACCTTCTGATCAAACTCTGCACTAGTCAGAACATACAGCATACCACTGCTGATGTAACCATCTGAGACAAGGGGCAGAATACAAAGCAGAGCTTTGTCATGTCACGGAAAACTCGTGCAAATTCCCACAGATGTACCATGGAGAGAATTCAGGTTGGCTGCATCACTGCCTGGTATGGGTGGGTTGGGGGAGTGGTGTGTCGGTGGAGGTGTCACTGAACAGGATCGGAATAAGCTGCAGAGAGTTGTAATATTGATCAGCTCCATCATGGGCACTAGCCTCTGTCGTATCCAGGGCATCACAAGGAGCGATCCCTCATAAAGGAAGCATCCATCATTAAGGACCTCCATCACCCAGGTCATGCCATGTTCTCATTGCTACCATCAGGTAGGAGGTACAGGAGCCTGAAAACACACACTCAGTGATTCAGGAACAGCTTCTTCCCCTCTGCCATCAGATTTCTGAATGGACACTGAACCCATGAACACTACCTCACTACTTTTTTATTTCAATTTTATTTGCACAATTTATTTAATTTAATATATATTCTTACTGTAATTCACTGTTTTTTCTCTGTATTGTCATGTATCGGAATGTACTGCTGCCACAAATTTAACAAATTTCATGACATATGCTGGTGATATTAAACCTGATTCTGATTCTGAATAGAAAGCAGCCAATGCTGGATTCGACACGTCATGCAAGACCGCTGTCTTACCTTTGGAAATCCGTGACTGATCCACCCTATAATATCCTTCCAGGTATCTTAATCCCATTTCAGTGAATAATAATTTTTCTAAGCAGAGAGCCATAAATCAGTTTGGTACCTTCTACTCAATGGATCATACACCGTTATTTATGTTTATGTATGTAGGGCGAGCAAATCGGTTTAATTACTGCACAAGTGCTGGTTATGCTACCACTGACACCAGGCAGACTATCTCTGAATGTAATGATAATGGTTGGGGTCACCCGTCCTGTAATAACACTGCCCAGAAGAAGGTAATGGCAAACCACTTCTGTAGAAAAAAATGCCAAGAACAATCCTGGTCATGGATAGACCATGATCACGTACGTCATATGGCATGACACATAACGATGCTGATGTGGCCAATCAACATAGAGTTATGCTTACCATTTTCCCAGAGAGCAAATCGGGGCCTGGTAAGAGCCCAAGGCACAACAGGGCAGCTGACTCTTACATTTCCACGGTCTTCCACTGTAGAAAGCAGGGAAATGCACTTAGCAGAAGTGGAGGGTATTGAGACCAGATGTCACAACCATGGACTCTGCTGTAGAGTCTACACTGCATGTGTGGACATGGTGGAGGATTACAAATACCTGGGGATATGAATTGACAGTAAACTGGACTGGTCAAAGAACACTGAGGCTGTCTACAAGAAGGGTCAGAGCCGTCTCTATTTCCTAAGGAGACTGAGGTCCTTTAACATCTGCCCGACGATGCTGAGGATGTTCTATGAGCCTGTGGTGGCCAGTGCGATCATGTTTGCTGTGGTGTGCTGGGGCAGCAGGCTGAGGGTAGCAAACACCAACAGAATTAATCGTAAGGCCAGTGATGTTGTGGGGATGGAACTGGACTCTCTCACGGTGGTGTCTGAAAGGAGGATGCTGTCCAAGTTGCATGCCATTTTGGACAATGTCTTCCATCCACTACATAACATCCTGGTTGGGCACAGGAGTTCATTCAGCCAGAGACTCATTCCACCGAGATGCAACACAGAGCGTCATAGGAAGTCATTCCTGCCTGTGGCCATCAAACTTTACAACTCCTCCCTTGGAGGGTCAGACAACCTGAGCCAATAGGCTGGTCCTGGACTTATTTCCTGGCACAATTTACATATTGCTATTTAATTATTTATGGTGCAACTGTCACGAAAACCAATTTCCCCCAGGATCAATAAAGTATGACTATGACTATGACTATGACTATGACCGTGGGTTCAGGTATTGCGTTTGTGAATATGCACGTTTCAGCTAATTACTGTTTCATTATGGCTGTATTTAACTCCCTGCTTTTTGTGGTAGTCTTGTCGAGACCTTGCGCAAAGCACAGCAACAATACGTTTCCTGCTTTTCTTTGTCCTTGTCTGAGAAAGACTGCTACCACTTCGACTGATGCTGGGAAGGAGTTGTAGTTGTTTGGTATTTAGCTATTGCTTTCAGCCATGGTGTTAGCATTTTACTTTCAGTTTGAGAGTTTAATTTATGGCCCAGTGTGCACAGCGTTTATTGTTTTCCTTTCCCTTGAAGCTGGAAAGTTTGCATTAAAGTCGGTGAATTGTTAACTTGCTTCAGTGTCTCTCTCTCTCTCCGTATCTGGGCCATAGCCAAATGATCTGACACAAGATAAGCAAATTAAGAAACTACCTATTTAAATAATGATTAAATTGTGATGGGCCACAGGAAATACATAACGATTAACTTGTGATGGGCCACAGGAAGTCTGGTCATGTGGGCATTATCTGCTCTCTTTCTCTATCTTGATTGAGTTATTGTTATAGGATCCTTCAGAGTCTCAGCAAGTGTTGTTCCATGGCAATTGCTGTTACGGGCCAGATCGGCGTTGACAACAGAACACCTCAGGCATTGACTAATCAAAGTATCGTTGGTAACTATCATTGGGCAGTGATTAAGAAAGTTCAGACCAGTTCAAAAAATCAAAAGTAAACTTGTGGTGGTATCCGTTAGTCTCGCGAGACCATGGATCTGCGCCTGGAAAGTCTTGCTTCAGTCTGTGTTAGAGCAGCGTCTGTTGTGGCTGTAGAGGCCCACACGGGAGTGACAGTCTCGGCTGCAGTGACTGCACTTGAAGGCCGCTGTCCTCCAGTGTTGTCTTGGTGCTGTTTTTCTGACGAGTGTGCTTTTCCTCAGCAGCAAGCCTCAGCTTCTCTTCTCCTCTTTTCAGACCTCTGCGCAGTTCCAGCCTCCAGTGAGAGCGATCGCTTGCGATGTCCTCCCACCTCTCGACATTCATTTTCAGTGACTTCATGTCTCTCTTGCAAACGTCTTTGAAACGAAGATGGGGCCACCCTTGTGCTCTCTTACCGGAGGCCAGTTCCCCGTACGGCAGGTTTTTTGGGATCCTCCCGTCTGACATGCGGTGTACGTGGCCCAGCCAGTGGAGAACTTATTATCAAAGTAAATATATGTCACCCTGAGATTCACTTTCTTGTGAGTATCCAATAACAGAGTCAGTGAAATACCACACCCAGTAGGGCAGACAACCTGAGTGCAAATGATAAACTGTGCAAATATAAAAAGAAAGAAAAAGTATAAAAATAAATAAGCAATAAATATCAAGAACATGAGAGGAAGAATCCTTAAAAGTGAGTCCATAGATTGTGGGAACAGTTCCATGATGGGGAAAGTGAACTTGAGTGCAGTTATCTCCTCTGGTTCAAAGTCTAATGTTTGAGGGTAATGACTGTTAGTTGTCTGAGCCCTGAGGCTCCCATACCTTCTTCATGATGGCAGCAGTAATACGAGAGCGTGATCTATGAGGTGAGGGTCCCTAATGATGGATGCTGCTTTCCTGCAACCACAAAGCTCTGTGTGGATGTGCTCAGTGGTGGACAGGGCTTTTCCCATATGGACTGGGCCCTATCCTCTACTTGTAGGACTTTCCTTTCAAGAGCATTGGTGTTTCCTTACCAGACTGCGTTGCAGCCAGTCAATATACTCTCTGCTAAGCTTCTATGGCAGTTTAACAAAGTTTTCGATGTTACACCAAATCTTCGCAAACTTCGAAGGAAGTAAAGGTGCTGCTGTTCTTTCCTTGAAATAATAACACCAAGGAATTTAAAGTTGTCGACCTTCTCCTCCTCTAACCCCCTGATGATGACTGACTCATGGACTTCCGGTTTGCTCCCACTGGTCAATAATCAGCTCCTTCATCTTGCTGATGGTGAGTAAGAGGTTGTTGTTGTGGCACCACTCAGATTTTCAACCTTCCTCCTACCTGCTGATTTGTCACCACCTTTGATTCGGCCAACAGTGGTATCATCAGCAAACGTAAAGATTACAAGATGGATACAGGCTCTTTGTCCTACTGAGTTCAGGTCATCAATTAAGGTCCATTTACATAAACCCTACTTTCTTCTCCACAGGTTCCCATCAGACATACAGTTGCAGAGCTCAGCACTGAATCTGGGCATTGGAGCTCCCTTGCAGTATAAGAATGCAGCCCTTTGTTTCGATGATGATACAGTCTGATAGAGTAATTCAGTAAAGGTCAGGGCTCTGGCGAGTACTACAAAACTGTGGGGACAAGGAATCCTGGTGTTCCTTGAATGTTTTGATGCGGGTAGAGAAGATGGTGAAGAAGACATATAAAATACTTTCCACTATCAGTCATAGCACTGAGTAGCAATAACAAGAAGTCATATTACATCTGTATATAAATTTGGTTCAGCCAGTTTTGAAGTATCATGTGTATTTTTCTCATCCATAACACTATAGGAGTAGAATTGGTCCATTCAGCCCATCAAATCTGGTGTGTCACTCTATCATGGCTGATATATTACCCCTCTCTTGCCTTCTCCTTATAACCTTTGATACCCTTACGAATTAAGATCCTATGAACCGCCACTCGAAATCAACCTAATGCCTTAACCAAGTCTTCACCCCACAGGATAGACAAGTCTTTGGAAGAGGGTCACCTGAACTGGAGGGTCATTCTGAGATGTTGGATGGTTTTGTATGAGACACCAGAGGTTGAGGGGAGATCTGAGGTGAATAATTCATTATGAGAGGCAAAGACAGGGTAAGTAATCATGACCCTTTTATCCAGGATGGAGATGCCTAATACCAGAGAGAATAGGTTTAAGGTGAGAAGGGGTGAGTTTACAGGAGATTCGTGTAACGAGCTTTTTATACAGAGAGAGGCAGGTGCTAGAACGCATTGCCGGGTGACATAGTAGAAACAGCTATGGCAATCAACGTTAGGGAGATACATAGACAGAATAAACTGGCAAGGAATAGAGTGTTACTGAGCATGTGCAGACAGGCTGCTTGGTACAGTCTATGGGCCGAATAGCCTGTTTCCCTTCTTTTCTGTTCTGTATTCTAAACTCACTCGAACAAAGGGGAATGGCAGGTGAATTTACTGGGAATTCTGAGAAGCATTGACATGGAAACTGTGTAACTGGTTCTCCTCATGGCTGGCTATCTAGAACTTAGTGCTCAGATTTGCCCACAATCACAAAGTTATGGGGTACAGACAAATTTCAAAACTTTCAATATCAAGCAGTAGTAAATCAAGGCAACTGGACTTGCTGTGTTGTCTTGAAGACATTTTGCCACTCATCTCCAAGGCTTCTTGAGTTCTGATCCATGGTGGCTAGTTTTTCAGCTTATAAACTCTGTGAGTTGTTTAAAGATACAGCGATCACATGAGGATTGTTAAGAGACATAGAGATAAAGAAAGGGTCACCAGTCTTATTCTTGCGTGAATGGAGGTATGAACTGTAGTGGAGATGCTGGGGTAGTGATGTTAGGACTGCATTGCAAGTAGCTGATAGGTGGGGTCGTACCCCAACTCCTCTGTACAGGGATGGGTTTTCCACTTTGACAAAGATGGCTTCTTTAACCCTTCTTTCAAACTACCTGTCCTCCCTGTCCAAAATGTGCATATTGTTATCATCAAAGGCATGTCCCTTGTCCTTTAATACAGCCGAATCTTGACCTGAGGTGTTAATCCTCCTATGTTAACTCCACTTGTGAAGTGGATGTTTTGTCTCGCTGATGTGCGGATCTGTATGGTTCTCACCGCATTGAATAGCAAATACAACATTGCTGTGTTTATCTTTGGGCGTAGGATCCCTGGGATGGATGAGTTTCTGTCTGAGTGTGTCAGTAGGTTTGAAAACCACAGGTATTTTCCATGTGTTTTCACCACCTCCAGCTGGCTCCACCACCAAGCACTACTTTCCCTCCCCCTCACTTTCTGCTTTCTGCAGGGATCACCCCCTAAATGACTCCCTTCTCCATTCGTCTTTCCCTACTCATCTCCCTCCCGGCACTTATCCTTGCAAGCGGAACAAGTGCTACACCTGCCCCTACACCTCCTCCCTCACTACCATTCAGGGCCCCAAACAGTCCTTCCAGGTGAGGCGACACTTCACTTGTGAGTTCGTTGGGGTCATTTACTGTGTTCAGTGCTCCTAGTGTGGCCTCCTGTATATCGGTGCGACCCGACGTAGATTGGGAGACCGCTTCGCCGAGCATCTACGCTCCGTCTGTCAGAACATGTGAGATCTCACAGTGGTCAGCCAAGTTAATTCCACTTCCTATTCCCATTCCGATATGTCCATCCATGGCCTCCTCCACGGTTGTGATGAGGCCACACTCAGGTTGGAGGAACAACATCTTATATTCCATTTGGGTAGCCTCCAACCTGATGGCATGAACATCGATTTCTCAAACTTCTGATAATGTTTCCCTTCACCATTTCCTATCCTCTTTTCACTCTCTCATCTTATCTCCTTGCCTGCCTATCATCTCCCTTGGGTGCTCTTCCCCCTTTTCTTTCTTCCATGGACTTCTGTCTCTTTCACCAATTAACTTCCCAGCTCTTTACTCTATCCGTCCCCCTCCAAGTTTCACCTATCATCTTGTATTTCTCTCTCCCCTCCCTCCAACTTTTAAATCTACTCCTCAGCTTTTTTTTCTCCAGTCCTGCCAAGGGGTTTCGGCTCGAAATGTCATCTATACTTTTTTCCATAGATGCTGCCTGGCCTGTGGAGTTCTTTCAGCATTTTGTGTGTGTTGCTCGGATTTCCAGCACCTGCAGATGTTCTCCTGTTTGTGCAGGGATTAGGTGCTGAAAATCCTTCTGAGTTTCTCTGAAACTATGATTTTCCATCTGCTTTTCTCCTTACCTCCGTCTGTCGGGCTGATGTCCCTGTTGGTTTCTGTTGCTGTCTTGATGAAGGCCAGTCAGGGTGGCCACAAGCTTTCAAGGTTTTTCTCAAATACTTACTCTCCTTGTCTTTAGCCGTGATGTTGGACACATTCTCGGTGTGGTGATGTAGTGTTCTGATAACCCCCAACTTACATTCTATTGGGTGATGAGAGTCAAACTGTAGGTACTGATCCTATTAAACTTCAATATCTAGATGTCCATTTTCTTTGGTAAATACTGTACATTGTAAAAAAGGACAGGTGGTTTGAAAGAAGGGTTAAAGAAGCCATCTTTGTCAGAGTGGAAAACCCATCCCTGTACAGAGGGGATGGAGTACGACCCCAGCTATCAGCTACTCACAATGCAGTCCTAACATCTCTACCCCGGCATCTCCACAGCAGTTCACACCTCCATTCATGGAAAGATAGGACTAATGACCCTCTCATTACCTCTATGAGTCTTAACGACCCTCATGTGATTGCTGTACTCAGAGTTTATAATCCAGAAAACTACCCGCCATGGATTAGAATTGAAGAAGCCTTTCGGATGAGTGGCGAAATGTCTTCTAGGCAACGCAGCAAGTCTAGTTGCCTTGATTTACTACTGCTTGCTAAACAATGACCTTCATAGATATATTTCAAAGTTCAATGTCAGTTTTATTATCAAGGTACATATATGTCACCATGTACATTACGACCCTGCGATTTATTTTCCTGTGGGCATACACAGCCAATCTATAGAATAGTAACTATAGCAGGATCAATGAAGGGTCAATCAGAGTGCAGAAGACAACAAAACTACAAATGCAAATATAAGTAAATAGCAATAAATAACGAGAACATGAGGTAATGAGATAAAAAATCCTTAAAGTAAGATCACTGGTCAGACGCCACAGAAGTAAGTTCAGGGGAAGGGGGTGGGGCAGCTGCTGTTTTGATTAGTAACAATGTGTCGACAGTACTTAGAGAGGATACTCTTGGGGATTGGCCATTGAGGCTATATGGGTAAATTCAGGAACATGAAAGGAGAGATCATTTGATGGGACTATTCCGTAAACCCTCCAGAAGTGAGAATTAGAAAAATGATTATGTAAGAAGATCACATATATCTGTGAAAACAAATAGTAAGTGATTT
Organism: Mobula hypostoma; assembly: GCF_963921235.1. Taxonomy (NCBI): domain Eukaryota; kingdom Metazoa; phylum Chordata; class Chondrichthyes; order Myliobatiformes; family Myliobatidae; genus Mobula; species Mobula hypostoma. The sequence goes on along the minus strand of NC_086109.1, from coordinate 3,213,538 downwards.
TAACTACCTAACATGGCGTGGAACTGCCATATTTCTAAGGGCATTGATTTAACGTGTTCAGGAAAATTTTCCAATATGTAGATGGCCTACTAGTGGGAGAAGGTCATCTCTCAACCTCCCACTGGGATGTGTAGCAAGGCAAACTGTCAGTGGGAGAGCATCTTGAGTGACCACAACTCTATTAGATTTAAAATATTCATGGAAAACTATGGGACTGGTCCACAAATGAAAGTGCTACATTTGTTGGCATCAGACAGGAATTTATAAAGGCCAGTTAGCCTTACCTCAGTGGTTGGGAAGCTGTTGGAATCCATTATTAAGGATGGGATTTAAAGTTACTTGAAGGGGCATGATAGAATAGGCCAAATTTAGCCTGGTTTTCTTAAAGGGAAATCTTGCCTGACGTACCTGTTGGAAATACTTTGAGGAAGTAACACACAGGGTTGACAAAGAAGACTCAATGGATGCTGTACACTCGGATTTTCAGAAAACCTTTGACAAGGAGCCACTACAAAGCTGCTGAACAAGATTACAACCCATGGTATTGCAGGAAAGGTACTGGCATGGATAGAAGATTGGCTACCTGGCAGGAGAAAAAGAGTCTGAATAAATGGGGCTTGTTATGGTTGGCTGCTGGTGACCAGTCGTGTTCTGTAGGGCTGGTATTGTGACCGCTTCTTTTCACTTTGTCTGTGAATGATTTGGATGATGGAATTGCTGGCTTTGTGGCCAAGTTTGCAGGTGATGCAGAGATAGATGGATGGACAGATAGTGTTGAGGAAGCAGGGAGTCTGCAGAAGGACTTGGACAGATTGGGAGAATAGACAATGAAGTGTCAGAGGGAATATGGTTTTGGGAAGTGTATGGTCACACAGTTTGGTAGAAGGATTAAAGGCATAGACTATTTTCTAAATAGGAAGAAAATTCAAAAATCTGAGGTGCAATAGGACTTTATAGTCCTTGAGCAGGATTTCCTAAATGTTCGCCTGCAGTTTGGGTTGGTGGTGGGGAAGGCAATCTCAATGTTAACATTCATCTTGAGAGGATTAGGATTAGAATATAGAGTACGGATGTGATGCTGAGGCTTTCTAAGGTGTTGGTCCGACTGCACTTGGAGCTTCGTGAGCAGTTTTGGGCCCCTTATCTACAAAAAGATGTGCTGGCATTGGAGAGGGTCCAGAGGAGGTTTACAAGAATGATTCTGGGAATGGAAGTGTTAACATATGAGGAGCATTTGATGGCTTTTTGCCTGTGCTTACTAGAATTTTAGAAGAATGAGGGGAGTCACATTAAAACCTGTTGAATATTGAAAGGTCTAGATAGAGTGAATGTGGAGAGGATGATTCCTATAGTGGGGGAGTTTAGGACCAAAGGCCACAAACCCAGGTAGAGGGACTTTCATTTAGAATAGAGATGAGAAGGAATTTTTTTTAGCAAAGTGAATCTGTGGAATTTATTGGCATAGACAGCTGTGGAAGTCAAGTCATTGAATATATTTAAAATGGAGGTTAGTCAGGGCATCAAAGGTTATGGGGAGATGGCAGGAGAATGGTGTTGAGAGGGATAGTAAATCAGCCATGTTGGAATGGTGGAGCAGACTCGACGGGCAGAATGGCCTAATTCTTCTCCTATGTCTCGTGGATTTCTGGTCTGGTCTAAAATAAATGAATGAGTGAATGCGGCAGATGAAGTTCTCTGGCTGGTGACGTTCTTAAAATGAGTAATTTATTTAGGATAAAAAGATTTAACTAAATTAGCTTTACTGTGTCTGGGTGAAAAGGTGAGAAGTGAAATAAAAAGCTGAAAATTGCTGCATTTCCTAAGAATATCTTGCTTAGTAAATCAAAGATGTATGGATTCTGTGGTTCATTTCTAAGAATGCGCTACTGTGATAAAGTTATTTAAGTATTGTGTCATTTTTCAGTGAGACGCTTAACCCCAGAACTTAACCTTTCAGAATAATGCCGAGTTAGCTACAACAAAATCTTTCTCTGCTGTTAGATAAATTGATGAGCTGACCATGAGCTCTGCTGAGCGACTGCAAACTCTTCTCATTGCTCGAGCCTTTATACATATGCAATAGTGACAACAATGGCAGGAAGGAGCTCAACTCTGTTAATATTTCAGAAAAAATGATGTCTCATAAGATGGAATAAATACTGTATATGTTAGCGGCCACATTGTGATTAATTTACCAATGAGCAGGGAATTCAGGAAGCTGGGCAGGATAAAGCTTGGGGTAGAATATGACCGCATCATTTGGGTGGCAAATATTGTGCCATCCGTGCTCATGGCCAGTGAGGGATTTGGATTACAGTATCGCTTTTATGCCAATGAATATGATAAGAACAGACAGAAAATCAATTTAGATTTTCAATTATTATTCAAGCGTTGGAAATATAGTAACTTATTTATTTGCTTGAGTGAAAATAACAGTTTCTTTTATGAAGAACACATCAAAGCTCAACGTGATGTCTCTTCAAAATACCAGATGTGGCACTTGAATTTTATTGGTTAAAAAATGAAATGTTGCATAGGAACTGCCATTTTTGCCCTTGGTGAACTAACACTTATCCGACCTGACAAATGAACACGAGCTCCTTGCCGTTGCCTCTCTCCAGTGCAGGTCACATATTCAGCTCCACACTGAAAGAAGAGCCACCTTTTGGCCCGTTTTAGCAAAATGGTACGTTTCTAGCTGCAGTGACATCACGCTTATTGACAACACAAGCAGAGTTGTGTGTGCCTGTCATATGGCTGGAATGCGTCAAGGAAGCAACATCAGACCACACATACAAATAGAATGTCCCTTCAAGCCTGTCTCTCATATGACCACAGCAAAAAAATTGTGCACTTCGTTAATAATTTTCAATCTTCAAAGAGTTTGTTTGTGAGTTATTGACAAATATAGAGTCATTCCACTTCCAATTCACTAAATCCCATAGCTCAAATTGGACATTGTGTGCAGTAGCAGGAAATGGTCTCTCTTCTTGTTCATTCTAGTCTGTGGGCTTCACTTGTGACGCTGCCTGTAATTCTGCTGGCACTTAGGCAGCAATGAGCGTCCTCCATCTCTGACGCACACAGCGACAGAAGGATTCTTCACTTTTGTTCCTGTTGCCATTTTATCTTACCAGTTAGGCCTGAGCTGAACCCACGAACCTGGATGACCAGCGGACCTCTCTTAGTCTGGCCTCTACCCTTTGATTTGTTTGGGATGGGTGACCCCGCCAATAGCCAAAGCACATGGCCCTGACTCTAGCCAGCATAGCTCTCGGGGTCATTGAGACATGCAAGCCCCCAAACCCTATGACAACTTTGTGGCCCTCTTGAAGGAGATTTAACTTGGCCTCATCCCTAATAGCCCTTGAGAAGGTGGGTGAGCTGCCTCTTTCAGCCACTGCAGCCCATGTGTTGAAGGTGCTTGATGAGGGAGTTCATTGGTTTTAACCCAAGCTTGAGTTTTTACTTCTAATTTAGAACAGAATGTAGACCAGTACCAGCACAGTGAGCTCATTCAGCCTATGATGTCTTCGCTGATTGATGCCAAACTGTCTAATCCTTCCTGGCTGCACATTGTTCATATCCCTCCGTTCACTTGCCTGTCTAACAGACTTAAACATTGCTATCATACCTGCTCCCAACACCATCCTTGGCAGCAGGCTCCAGGCTCCCACCACTCCAGTTGTGAGCTAGTTGCCTTATAAATCTCCTTTCATGCTCTCTCACCTTAACCCCGTGCCCTCTAGTGTATAGTATTTCCATGCTGGAAGAAAGACCCCGATGCCTGCCCTATCTAGTCCTCTCATACTTCTATCAGGCCTCCCCTCAGTCTCCAACATTCCAGAAAAAAAACAAGTTCAACTAACTTCTCCTTGTAGCTCACACACTCTAATAAGACATGGGAGCAGAATTAGGCTAATCAGTCTGCCCACCAATCCGTCATTCCTCTTAACCTCATTCTCCTATCTTCTCCTTGTATCCTTTGACTCCCGTACCTATCAGAACTTAAATACACCTAGTGACTTGGTCTCTACAGCTGAATGTAGCAATAAATTCTGTTGCGACTGTGAATGAAGTCACCAGAGACACACTGACGTAGGTGACATCGAAGAGCAAGCGGGCACCACTCTGGAGACTCTCTCGGTAAGAGGCTCACCAACCCAAAAGTACATCACATTTTTTATCCTTAAGATCAAAGATATGAGTAGGTGAGACAATGCAATTTCAACAGTTACAATGACGTTGTTTACTTCAATACTTTGGGTTGACAAATGGTTCCTTTGAGATACACAGTGGAATCACATTGTAATTGAAAAGACACCTCCGAAAGTCCAAATACCTTTCAGAGAAACTAATTAACACAAATATCCCAAAGCATTTTGATGACAGTGAGCTAGAGATCCAAAATTAATATTGTCAGGACTGTCTCAGTACACAAATATAGCAAGTACACAAAAACTATTGATTGCCTATGCCTGTGACCATGTTTGTTATGCCAGGCGAAAACATCCAGCTGGTCTACCAGCTTGCACTTGAGTCAAATAATTTAGCCATGTTTCTCTGGTTTGACACAAACCCATTGTCTTAACGTTTCACTTTTGTATATGCATTCTCTTAGTCTGCGGAGTAGCCTGAACTTTTAACTCCAATTTACTGCTTGCAATCTACAAAAAACTGAAGACTAATTGCAAGCTTCCTGAATCTATTCAGATTTACAGTAAGAACTGAAGCCTGCTTCTTGTTTGAATTAGTATCTGGTATATTCACATACTGTAACTTCAGAATACTCCCTAATAAATTCCTTAGATTCACCACCCTCCTCATCTCTGTTCTAAAGAGACATCCTTGGGTGAAAGTGGAGAAGTTTAAAGGGAACATTAGTGGGGGGCTTCTTCACACAGAGAATGGTGGGAGTGTGGAATGAGCTGCCAGATGAGGTGGTAAATGCGGGTTCTTTTTTTAACATTTAAGAATAAATTGGACAGGTACATGGATGGGAGGTATATGGAGGGATATGGTCCGTGTGCAGGTCAGTGGGACTAGGCAGAAAATGGTTCGGCACAGCCAAGAAGGGTCAAAAAGCCTGTTTCTGTGCTGTAGGTTTTTATGGTTTCTATTCTGAGGCTGTGCTGTCTGATCCTAGACTCCCCCGATACAGGACACATTCTCTCCACTTCCAGTATATCTCATCGTCATCGTTACATGCCGTGTTGTATGTAACGATGATGGGTGATGATGGTCTCCATGACCATGATTGTTCTTGGCAAATTTTGCTACAGAAGTGGTTCACCATTGTCTTCTTCTGGGCGGTGTCTTTACAAGGTGGGTGATCCTATACATTATCAATACACTTCAGAGATGGTCTGGCTGGTGTCAGTGGTCGCATAACCAGGACTTGTGATATGCATCAGCTGCTCATATGACCATCCACCACCTGCTCCCATGCTTCACGTGACCCTGATCGGTGTGGGGGGGGGGTGGCTAAGGGTGATCTGTAAGCTAGAGGAGGGAAGGAATGCCTTACCCTTCTTTTGGTGGAAAGGTATTCCACCACCCACCCACTCTATCGAAGCATTTCATATTCAATAGATTTCATTGAGTTCCATCCCTCGTTCTTCTAAACTCCAGCAAGAACCAGTCCAGAGCCATCAAACCGTCCTCATGTTAGCCCTTTCAATCCTGGGATCAGTCTATTGAACTTCCTCTGCAGCTGCTCATAAGCCTCCACATCTTTCCAGTAAAGCAGTGACCAGAAATGTAAATATAAAGCACCTTCAATTACTCCAAAAGACTGAGGTTTGGTAAAATACTGAAAGGCTTTTATTCGCTGTACAATACGACCTCCACAGTGAGTGTCTGCCCCCGGACTGAGGGGGAGGGGCAAGGCGAACACCTTTATACAGGACTCTGTGGGAGGAGCCACAGGGACAGTCAGCAGAGGGGTGTGTTCAGACAGGTAACCCAGTTACAACATGTATATGGTTTACCACATTCACCCCTCCTTTTTTTAAAAAAGAGTCCCGCGGGGTGAAGTGACTGACAATATTTACAAGAAGTATACTTACAGGTCAAGTCGATCAGGTGGTCGAGTCCGTCGCTGTGATCTACGTAGCACTGGCAATGGCGGTTGTGCTGGCTCCGGCCTGACTTCAGGTGTCAGCACGTTAGGCGTCGGTAATCCCTCGTGCGTGAGCGTCGCGCCCGGTATGGGAGTGTCGTGTGGTGTCCGTATAGGGTTTGGGGTGCACGGTGTCTCGTAGGTACATACATTGGTGGGTACGGGGTTAATAGTCACCACGGAGTGTTCAGGGTAGGGGCCCGGAGCTCCTGCGGGCACCAGGTCGCGGATGGAGACCGTGTCCTCCCGCCCACCAGGTAAAACCACATAGGCATACTGGGGGTTCGCATGAAGTAAGTGAACCCTCTCGACTATCGGGGAGTATTTATTGCTCCTCGCATGTTTCCGGAGCAGCACTGGCCCCGGGGACATCAGCCAAGATGGTAGGGTGGTTCCAGTGGTCGACTTTCTGGGAAAAGAACAGAGCCGCTCATGAGGGGTGGCATTGGTGGCCGTGCATAACAGGGAGCGGATGGAGTGGAGTGCCTCGGGAAGGACCTCCTGCCAGCGGGAGACCGGCAGTCCCTTTGACCTGAGGGCTAAGAGTGTGGCTTTCCACACTGTGCCATTCTCCTTCTCCACCTGTCCATTCCCCCGGGGATTATAGCTCGTGGTCCTACTGGTTGCAATTCCCCTAGCCAGTAGATATTGGCACAGCTCGTCACTCATAAACGAGGACGCTCTGTCACTGTGGATATAGCATGGGTATCCGAACAGAGTGAAGAGCTTGCGCAGGGCTTTTATAACTGACGTGGTAGTGGTGTCGGGGCAGGGGATGGCGAAGGGGAACCGCGAGTACTCGTCAATTACGGGGTTAAGAAAGTACACATTGCGGTCGGAGGACAGAAGGGGGCCCTTAAAGTCAACACTCAGTTGCTCAAAGGGGCGGGTGGCCTTGATGAGTTGTGCCTTTTCGGGTCGGTAGAAGTGTGGTTTGCAGTCTGCGCAGACTTAGCAGTCCCTGGTCATCGTCCTGATCTCCTCAAGGGAGTAAGGCAGGTTCCGGGCTTTCACGAAGTGGAAAAGCCGGGTGACTCCCGGGTGGCAAAGGTCTACATGTAGGGCGTATAGCCGGTCGATCTGCGCGCTGGCGCATGTTCCCCGGGATAGGGCATCGGAGGGCTCGTTGAGCTTCCCAGGCCTGTACATGATGTCATAGTTGTAGGTGGAGAGTTCGATTCTCCACCTCAGAATTTTATCATTTTTGATTTTATTCCGCTGCTGATTATTAAACATGAATGCGACTGAGCGCTGGTCAGTTAGCAGGGTGAACCTTTTGCCGGCAAGATAGTGCCTCCAGTGCCTTATGGCTTCCACTATGGCCTGGGCCTCTTTCTCTACCGCAGAGTGCCGAATTTCAGGGCCTTGAAGAGTACGGGAGAAGAACGCCACTGGTCTTCCTGCCTGGTTGAGGGTAGCAGCCAGCGCAAAGTCGGAGGCGTCACTCTCTACTTGGAAGGGAATGGTCTCATCCACCACATGCATTGCTGCTTTGGCAATGTCCCCTTTTATGCGGTTGAAGGCCGCGTGGGCCTCGGCTGAGAGGGGGAATGTGGTGGACTTGACCAGGGGCAGGCCTTGTCTGCATAGTTAGAGACCCATTGGGCGTAATATGAAAAGAAGCCCAGGCACCTTTTGAGGGCTCTGAGGGTGTTGGGAGGAGCGAGTTCCAACAAGGGGCGCATACGGTCGGGGTCAGGGCCAATGACTCCATTCTCCACGACACACCCAAGGATAGCAAGTCGGGTGATCCCAAATACACACTTGTCCTTGTTATAGGTGAGGTTGAAAGATTTGGCCGCTTGGAGAAATTTTTGGAGGTTGTTGCCGTGATCCTGCTGGTCGTGATCGCAGATGGTGATGTTATCCAGATATGGGAACGTGGCCTTCAGTTGGCACTGGTCCACCATCCGGTCCATTGCCCTCTGGAAGACAGATACACCATTTGTGACACCAAAGGGGACGCACAGGAATTGATAAAGCCTGCCGTCCGCCTCGAAGGCAGTGTAAGGGCGGTCCTCCCGGCGGATGGGGAGCTGATGGTAGGCGGATTTTAGGTCTATGGTCGAGTACACCTTGTACTGTGCTATCTGATTGACCGTATCCGCGATGCGGGGTAGAGGGTACGCGTCGAGCTGCGTGACCCTATTGATGGTCTGGCTATAGTCCACGACCATCCTATTCTTCTCCCCGTTCCAAACAACCACCACCTGCGCCCTCCAAGGACTTGTGCTTGCCTCAGTGACCCCCTCCCTGAGCAGCTGCTGCACCTCCGACTTAATGAAGGCTCTGTCCCCCGCGCTGTACCTCCTGCTTTTAGTTGCCACAGGTTTACAGTCGGGGGTCAGGTTGGCGAACAGCGGTGGGGGAGGGATCCTGAGGGTGGAGAGGCCGCAAGTGGTGTCGGTAGTGTGGCAGTTGGCATGATGTTGGGTGGGATGTGCGGGTCAGTGTGTGTGTGGTCAGTAGTGGGGTACGTGACATATCTCTACAAAACAGGGGATTTATGACAATAATTGGTGGGAGGGGCCCATCATACTTCATTGTCACGCTTTTCAGGTGGCTCTGGAAGTCCAACTCCAACAGCACAGGGGCACACAGTTGAGGCAAGACCAGTAACGTAAAGTCCCGATATTCTGTGCCCTGCACCACTAGCGTCGCTGTACAACCCCCCCAGATGTCTGTTGTATGTGACCCGGAGGCCATGGTGACCCTCTGACTTACCGGCCGTATCATGAGTCCACAATGCTGCACCGTGGCCGGGTGGATAAAACTCTCCGTGCTGCCTGTGTCAAACAGGCAGCTTGTCCTGTGCCCCTCCACCAGGATGTCCATCATTGACCTTGCGAGCTGGTGGGGAGCGCTTTGGTCGAGGGTCACAGAAGCCAGGGTGAGGTCGCTGTCTTGGTCCGGCGCGGTGGAGTGTCCCGTGAGCACCCGTTGGTCGTGGGCGGTGGGAGGTGGCGCTGACCAAGATGGCCACCCCCATGTCTCGCACGTGGTGGCGGTGTGCAGGGAAGATGGCGGCCCCCATGTCTCGCACGTGGTGGCAGTGTGCAGGGAAGATGGCGGCCCCGTCTTGCACGCGGCGCTGCTCGACCCCGCTCGCGGTTTTGACTTACAGACCTTGGCGAAGTGGCCCTTCTTTCCGCAGCTGGAACAGGTAGCTTGTCGGGCCGCGCAGCGTTTCTGGGGGTGCTTCTCCAGTCCGCAGAAGTAACACTTCGCGGACTCACGACTGGCGGCAGCTGAGGTCGATTCGCCGGCAGGTTGCGGGGTCTGCGGTACCCACGAGGCCATCGGGGGATCGCGTGCCTGGAGAGCCTCGGAGTTATGCAGAGCGGCCTCCAACGTATCAGCCAGCTCGATCGCCGAACTTAGGGTAAGATCAGTTTTTTCCAGCAGCCGCCGGCGCACGTACACTGACCTGGTCCCCATGACGAAGGCGTCTCTCACTAGGAGTTCTGCATGCTGCGCCGCCGTCAGCTCCTGGCAATTGCAGGCCCGCACGAGCGTCTGTAGGGCCTGGACAAACTCAGCACTCGATTCCCCGGGGCGTTGTTGCCGTGTCGCTAAGCGGTGTCGAGCATAGACGCTGTTTATCGGCCACAGGTATTGTCTTGAGTGCGTTCATCGTGCCGTCATAGTTCGGCTGGTCTCTGATCAGCGAATAAACCCGTGGACTGACCCTGGGGAGTAGAACTCTGCGCTTCACTACGGGGTCGGTCGCTTTAATCTCCTCTAGATACGCTTCGAAGCAGGCCAGCCAGAGTTCGAAAGCGTTTTCAGCTTCAGGTGTTTGCGGATTGAGGTCTAATTTTTCTGGTCTCAGGGCCTGTTCCATGTTTTAAAATGTACAGCGAATAAAATTGAAGCACCTTCAATTACTCCAAAAGACTGAGGTTTGGTAAAATACTGAAAGGCTTTTATTCGCTGTACAATACGACCTCCACAGTGAGTGTCTGCCCCCGGACTGAGGGGAAGGGGCAAGGCGAACACCTTTATACAGGACTCTGTGGGAGGAGCCACAGGGGCAGTCAGCAGAGGGGTGTGTCCAGACAGGTAACCCAGTTACAACATATATACATGGTTTACCACAAAATAGTACTCCAAATTCATCAAAGTATCAAAGTACATTTATTACGAAAGATTGTATAAATTATGCACCTCGAGATTTGCTTGCTTACAGGCAGACACAGAGTGAAAAACCTTAAGAACCCAATAATAAAGAAATACTATAACCATCGCGCAGAGTAGGAGGATAAAAAAACACACACATCATATAAACAATAGATGCAAACAACAGCATTCCAAACCAGATTGAATCTATAGATCTGCTCCATCGAGCAGCCAGAGTAATAGGCCTAAGCCTTGATCTCAGTTCATCGTATTAGCGGGGCAAAAATGCTGCGAAACTCGCAGAGGGAACAGCCACTGGAGAGAGGAATTTATATTGCGGGAGAGCGAGCAAAATCAGCCTGACTCTCGAGCTTTCTGGTCTATCTGGGCTGACATTGAACTTGTCTAAGTGCTGGGTCATGCCTTGCTCTAAGCACTGGGCCCTGGCACAGTGACACACCTAGGCCGCACTGCCCAAAGCCATTCTCAATGCCACCAAATCAGGCTGGTGCTTGGAGCGATCCAACCTCACACCCAGGTTCGGGCACTGCACTCTTTCCTTATGGTGAGTGAATTGCTCCGAGGCTTCCACCAGTGTTACAAGGATAATATCTCCTCTAGTGCAAGTTGAAATCTGCATGCGACTGCACAAGTTACAAACAAGAAATACCATCAAAACTTGCAGCGGAATCTGGACCAGTTGGAAAAGTGGGCTGAAAAATAGCAGATGAAATTTGCTGCAGACAAGTGAGAAGTATTGTACTTTGGGAAGACCTACCAGGGCAGGCCTTGCACATTGAACAATTAGGTACTGAGGAGCGCGATAGAACAGAGGGATCTGGGAATACAGATCCAAATTTCCTTGAAAGTGGCATCACAAGTAGACAGGGTTGCAAAGAGAGCTTTTGGTACATTCACCTTCGTAAATTGGAGTTTTGAGTACAAGAGATGGGATGTTACGTTGAAGTTCTAAGATGTTGGTGAGGTCCATTTTGGGGTATTGTGTGAAGTTCTGGTCACCTACCTATAGGAAAGATACCAATAAGAGTAAAAGAGTGCAAAGGAAATTTATGAGGATGTATCTCAGGCTTGCGAACCTGAGTTGCAGGGAAAAGTTGACTAGAGCGTTCATTTCCTAGAGCATAGGAGAATGAGGGGAGATTTGATAGAGGTATACAAAATAATTCAAGCTGACATCTACATCGGAAACGACAAGATTGAACAAGTGTCCTCCTTTATATACTTTGGTGCAGAACTAAATGATGCAAACAGATGCAGCAAGGAAATGTGAAGGCTAGCAATGGCACGCACAAACACTACCAGACTCTGGAACATCTGGAAAGATAGACCTGTGAGCTCTGACAGCAACACATGCCTCCTCAGGAGTCTAGTCTGGCCGGTAACCCTATATGTCTGTGAAACATTGACCCTCAAAGCAGCTGATGAAAAGAAGTTGACAGCATTTGAGATGTGGACATACAGACGGATCGTCAGGGTATCACACATCGAAAGGAGATCCAACAATTTCATCCTAGAAAAGACTGGCACGAAACCAATACTTCTGGAAACTTCGCTATTTGGGACACATCTCAGGAACTGATGACACACTGGAACGCACTGTGCTTGATGGCAGTAGAAGGAAGCCGCTCCCAAGGCAGACAGAGGACAATCTGGATCAACAACATCAAGAGGTGGACCAGCCTCTCCGCCAGAGATGCAAGAGGTTTGACTGCCGACAGATCGCAGTGGAAGAGAGTGATCACCGAGGCTCTGGCAGAGTATGGCACATGATGATGATGATACAAAATAATGAGGGGTACAGATAGAGTGAATGCAAGCACTGAAGTTGGGTGAGACTAGAACTACAGGCCATAGGCCAAGGGTGAAAGGTGAAATATTTAAGGGGAACTGAAGGAGACTACTTCACTCAGATGATAGTGTGAGTGTAGAACGAGCTGCTAGAGGAAGTGGTATGTACGGGTTCATTTGCAAAATTCAAGAGAAATTTGGATAAGTACATGGATGGGAGAGGTATGCAGGACTATAGGGTGCAGGTGCAGGTTGATGAGACTAGGCAGAACAATAGTTTGGCATGGACTAGATGGGCTGAAGGGCCTGTTTCCTTGCTGTAGCAATCCGGGAATCTATGACCCCTATCTGACCAACAGAGTTATTTATCAACACACATCAAAGTTGCTGGTGAACGCAGCAGGCCAGGCAGCATCTCTAGTTGACGTTTCCGGCCGAGACCCTTCGTCAGGACTAACTGAAAGAAGAGCTAGTAAGAGATTTGAAAGTGGGAGGGGGAGGGGGGAGGGGGAGATCCAAAATGATAGAAGAAGACGGGAGGGGGAGGGATGGAGCCAAGAGCTGGACAGGTGGTTGGCAAAAGGGATAGGAGAGGATCATGGGACAGAAGGCCCAGGGAGAAAGAAAAGCAGGGGGGGAAACCCGGAGGATGGGCAAGGGGTATAGTCAGAGGGACAGAGGGAGAAAAAGTAGAGAGAGAGAAAGAATGTGTGTATATAAATAAATAAGGGATTGTGTACGAGGGGGAGGTGGGGCATTAGCGGAAGTTAGAGAAGTTAATGTTCATGCCATCAGGTTGGAGGAATTTATTTATCTCCACCTTTCACAGAGTGATGATCAAGTAGAAGTAATTGACTTGTAGATCAGTGTCTCACTGTAGCTCTGCTTGGCGGGTACCACTCAGCCACCATCAAACAGAGAAGCATTGTCAGGCACATTGCAAAGAGAAGATGCATCCTTGAATAAAACATATCACCTGGGCCTTCTCCAGCACAAAGAGAAATATGTGAAGTTCAACACACTTCCGTCGAGAGCTGGCAAGTGTGTCTGGAGCATGATGCCGCCTTCTGTCTGAGCATTTGTTTTCCGCCGAAGTGCGACACTGAAAATTGCAAGTGCTGGTGAAAACCTGAGACTCAGCATCCTACAGCAGCAGAAAGAATAGGGAGCAGACCCTGCACACCAGGGCAAAGTCTGAGGCTCCTTGCCGCTCTGCACAACTTCAGCGCATCCTACTTTACATAATGTAGGAGAGAAGTATTCATTTATTAACTTGCTGCCACTGCAGTGTGATCACTCCATTCCTCATCAAAATGGATGAAGACGTGAAGCCTCAGTTGGAGGTGGTTAGCGGGATGATGAGTAGGGATGTCACGATATGATTTATTTCCTGACCATTAATATTTTCACAGCTCCCGCGGCAGCGCTTGGCATGTGGAGGAGCATAATTCAAGTCCGGGAATGTATCTCCTCTCCATTATTAGCACATAAGCTGAAAAAAAGGAAATATATGAGATTCAGTTACTAGAACTTCACTTTAACTTGCTCAGTTTAGCTTCAGGTCCTGACTATTGTGTCAGAAGCATCACTGCTGGGTACATACATGAGCCTTTCACCGGAGACTTCCGATTTATTTGTGCTGCTCGTCACCAAACTAGAACCCAGAAGCGTAAAATTAACCTTGTTACTGTATATTCATACAGATTGAACACGTGTGTTTTTGACGGTGTGCGAGGGCAAACGTGGAGAGGAAGTGGTAAGCTGGCACACTTCTCAGTAATGACGCAAGTGAGCAGCAGCCATGCGGCAGTGTTAGCTGTGAGGAGGATGCTCAGAGGATGCAGGGTGACCTGCATAGGTTAGGTGAGTGGCCAAATTCATGGCAGATGCAATTTAATGTGGATAAATGTAAGGTTATCCACTTTGGTGGCAAAAATAGGAAAACAGATTATTATCTGAATGGTGGCCGATTAGGAAAAGGGGAGGTGCAACGAGACCTGGGTGTCATTATACACCAGTCATTGAAAGTGGGCATGCAGGTACAGCAGGCGGTGAAAAAGGCGAACGGTATGCTGGCATTTATAGCGAGAGGATTCGAGTACAGGAGCAGGGAGGTACTACTGCAGTTGTACAAGGCCTTGGTGAGACCACACCTGGAGTATTGTGTGCAGTTTTGGTCCCCTAATCTGAGGAAAGACATTCTTGCCATGGAGGGAGTACAAAGAAGGTTCACCAGATTGATTCCTGGGATGGCAGGACTTTCATATGTTGAAAGACTGGATTGACTAGGCTTGTACTCGCTGGAATTTAAAAGATTGAGGGGGGATCTTATTGAAACGTATAAAATCCTAAAGGGATTGGACAAGCTAGATGCAGGAAGATTGTTCCCGATGTTGGGGAAGTCCAGAATGAGGGGTCACAGTTTAAGGATAAAGGGGAAGCCTTTTAGGACCGAGATGAGGAAAAACTCCTTCACACAGAGAGTGGTGAATCTGTGGAATTCTCTGCCACAGGTAACAGTTGAGGCCAGTTCATTGGCTATATTTAAGAGGGGGTTAGATATGGCCCTTGTGGCTAGAGGGATCAGGGGGTATGGAAAGTGGATTCTGAGTTGGGTGATCAGCCATGATCATACTGAATGGCGGTGCAGACTCAAAGGGCTGAATGGCCTACTCCTGCACCTATTTTCTATGTTTCTATGTTTCAGGAAACAGAGCTGGAGATGCTCAGGTCAAACTGAGCCTCTAAAGACAGCAAAGAAGCCAGAAAAGATCTTACAAAGGGAATTAGCAGAGCCAGGAGGGGCCTTGGAAAGACATTGCCAAGAAGGATTAAAGAGAAACCCAGGGCATTCTATACATATATCTGGAGCAACTAGGGAGCAAGTAGGACAATTTAAGGACAAAAAAGGGAACATCCGTTTGGGGGTGGAGGACATGAGAAAGGTCCTAAGTGAGTAATTTGCATCAGTATTAACCAAGGGAAAAGCCTTAGAAGATAGGGAGATCAGTGCAGAGTTATGGCTATTTTGAAATAAGGGAGGAGTCTCTTAAAGAATATGAAGGTGAATAAGTCTTCAGGACCTGATGAGATATATCCCAGGTTATTGGGAAAGGCAAGAGATGAGCTTGCTGTGGTGTCAACCAAGATCTTCATGTCCTCATCATCCACTGCTGAGTTCCCAAAAGACTGGCAAGTAGCTAACTTTCCATTCTTTGAAAAGTTAAATAGGGCCAAGTATACAGTGACTTGGCCTCAACAGCCAGCTGTGGCAACAAGTTCCACAGATTCAACACCATCTGTCAAGATGATCCTCCTCGCTTCTGTTTTAAATAGATGTCCCTCTGTTTTGAGCCCTCTGGTCCGAGACTCCCCCACCGAAGGAAACATCCTCTTCACATCCACTTTATCCAAGCCTTTCAACATTCGGTAGGCTTCAATGAGATCCTTATGGATCAATGTCTAGAATGAACTCGAAACTGAATTTCCACAGCTCAGGGTGGTAAACAATTTAAAAGCTCACCTTACTTCACATGCAATAAAGTTCTCTTTGTCTTAGTTGTGAGTGCCCTCCCCTTGCTCGAGACTTGTGGCTGGTTCTAGTCTCCACAGTCAGGAGGAACATCTCCTGCATCCAAATAGTCAAGTCCGCAACACCTTATAAGTTTCAGTGATGGGAGGGGTCCAGTCTGGTGGGTCACACACAAAATGCTGGACGAACTCAACAGGCCAGGCAGCATCGATGGAAAAGGGTAAACAGTCAACATTTCGGTTCGAGACCCTTCTTCAGGACTGGGAAGAAAGATGAGAAGTCAGAACAAGAAGGTGAGGGGAGGGGAGGAAGAAGTACAAGGTGGTAGGTGATAGGTGAAACTGCGAGGGGGAGTGGTGAAGTATAGAGATAAGGGGCTGGAGAAGGAGGAATCCGATAGGAGAGGACAGAAGCCCATGGGGGGGGGGAGGAGAAGCAGAGGGAGGTTATGAGCAGGTAAGGAGATAAGGTGAGAGAGGGAAATGGGAATGGGGGAATGGTGAAGTGGGTGGGGGGGGGGGAGTACCAGAATTTCGAGAAATCAATGTTCATCCCATTAGGTTGGAGGCTACCCAGACAGAATATAAGGTGTTGTTTCTCCAACCTGAGTATAGCCTCATCACAGCCATCGAGGAGTCCATGGACTAACACGTCAGAATGGGAATAGGGAGTCGAATTCAAATGGGTGACCACTGGGAGATCCTGCTTTCCAGAGACAGATACAATGAGATTGAGAAATAGAAGGGAGGGGTCGGATATGGACCAAGTAAACTTGAGGGCAGGATGGATTTTTGAGGCCAGGTTGATTACAAGTGACAGGGTGAGAAGAGATATAGTCCCAGTAGCTGTGAGAATCAGTGGGTTTGTAAGAGATGTCAGTAGATAAACAGTCCCAATCTCTGGTCCTCCATTTTCTCGATCTCTCTGTCTCTATCTCTGGACCCTCCACTTTCTTGATCTCTCTGGAGATAGTTTATCTACTGATATCTTTTATAAATCTACCTGGTTCTCACAGCTACCTTAAAGTGGAGGCGGAGTTAAGATGGCGCTAAACGGCAACTCCTTCGCTTGCATCTTCAGAAACAGCTCTATTTCCATCTTTAATGTCTTTATTTTTCCCTTTCAGGGTTCTTTTGAAGGCCCTGACCTGGAATTACACGCTGACTTTGGTTCTTTGCAGGAATGGGACCCGCTCTCGGGGTTTCAGGACCGACCGTTGTTCGGCACGCCAAGAGTAGGCCTGAGAGGTGGCCTAGTGTTTGGAAGCCTAAGATCTTGAGGTTCTGGAGACAGGCAGATCGAGGGTCGGTGTCACGGCAGGAGACTCGTGCGTTGTCGGGGAGGCTGGAAAATCATTTGCTGTGGGCCCGAAGACCTGAGATCTTTGCGATCTTTGGGCACAGAGCTCGTAAAAGGTGACGAAACGGACTTTTAACATTGTAAACCATCGGGTTGTTGTTATGTCTCCCGCTCGCTGTGAACGTGGGGGTCACCTCCTTCTCCTTTATTAGGGGGAGAGAGAACCTGTGGGTTGCCGAATGTCGGATGAAATGCGATGGTCTTTGGGGTAACTGCAAGGTCTGTGTCTTTGTTTCCGCTTAGCTCACGCTTGTGCTCAGTAGCGGGCGCACTTTTTGTTTTGCCGGTGGGGCGAGAGGGGATTGTTTCTCACTGCTGCTTAAGTGCGGGAGGGGAACTTTGGGGTTCTCACGTTTAACTGTCATTCATTCTTTGGGGCACTTCTCTGTTTTCGTGGATGTTTGGCTAAGAAAAAGCATTTCAGGATGTATATTGTATACATTTCTCTGACGTTAAATTGAACTGTTGAACCTTCAAACCTTTGAACCTTTGAACTATACCTCTTCCCACCCTGTCACTTGTAAAATTGACGACCCCTTCTCTCAATTACTCCGTCTCTGCTACATCTGCTCTCAGGATGAGGCTTTTCATTCCAGAACTAATGAGATGTCTTCCTCTTCCAAAGAACGGTGCTTTCTTTCCTCCACCATCAGTTCTGCCCTCACCTGCATCTCTTCCATTTCATGCACGTCTGCCCTCTGCCCAACCACTCGCCACCCCACCAGGGATAGGGTTACTCTTGTCCTCACCTACAACCCCACTAGCCTCCAAGTCCAGCACATAATTCTCCGTAACTTCTACATCTCCAAGGGGATCCCACCACAGGGCACATTTTCCCCCCACCCCCACTTTCCGCCTTTCACAGGGATCTCTCCCTTGTCCATTGATCCTTCCCCACTGATCTCCCTCCTGGTACAAGTGCCTTCCTTGCCCCTACACCTCCTCCTTCACTACCATTCAGGATCCCAAGCAGTCCTTCCATGCGAGGCAACACTTCACCTGTGAGCCTGTTGGGGTCATATACCGTATCTGGTACTCCCGGTGTGGTCTCTTGTGTATCGTTGAGACCCAACGTAGATTGGGAGACTTCTTCACCGAGTATCTTCTCTCCATCTGCCAGATAAAGCAGCCACCCATTTCAATTCTACTTCCCATTCCCATGCCAACATGTCAGTCCATGGACTCCTCTACTGCTGTGATAAGACCACACTCAGGTTGGAGGAGCAACACCTTATATTCCACCTGGGTAGCTTCCAACCTGATGGCATGAACATTGATTTCTCCAACTTCTGGTAAATACCCTCCTCTTCTCTTTCACCATTTCGTGCTTGTTTCCCTCACACACCTTCTCTTCTTTCCTGCCCATTACCTCCCTCTGTTTCTCCAATTCCTTCCCTTTATCCCATGGTCTTCTCTCCTCTCCTATCAGATTCTCCCTTCTCAAGCCATTTTATCCCTTTCACCAGTCAACTTCATAGCAGTTTACTTCAGCCCCCCCCCCAAAGTTTCACCAATCACCTGCAACTCTGTAATTCTTCTTCCACCTTCTTACTCAGGCCTCCCCTTCCTTTCAGTCCTGATGAAGGATATCAGCCCAAAGCATCGATTGTTTATACCTGTCCATAGATGCAGCCTAACCTGCTGAGCTCCTCCCGCACGTCGTGTGTATTGCTCCAGATTTCCAGCATCTGCAGAACCTCTTGTGGCTGGGGATCCATTTATCCTTTTGAATGTTAACTTCTCTCACTCTTCAATACTTGAAGAAATAATAGGATTAAACATCAGTTTCTCCCCCCAATTCCTCTTCTCACGTTTTCCATTCCCCATTCTGGTCTCCCTCTTTACTCTTCTCCCCATCGCCTCCCTATCTACTTCCCTATGGTGCCCCTCCTACTTCCCTCTCTCTCATGGTCCACTGTCCCCTCCTATCAGATTCCTTCTTCTTCAACCCTTTAGCTCTTCAGACCCACTCACCTTTCCCCTCTCCTGGTCTCACCTATCCCACTGTACTCCTGCTCCTCCCCATCCTCCTTCTGGTTTTTTCCTCTTAATTTTCCAGTCCTCATGAAGGGTCTCAGCCTGAAATGCCAACTGTTTATCCCTCTCCATAGATGCTGCCTGACCTGCTGTGTTTCTCCAGCATTTTGCGTGTGTTGTTCAGGATTTCGAACATCTGCAGAATGTCTTGGTGTTTAAGAAGTACTGTTAGAACACTGTGGCACTGTGTAGGTTACATGCACTGAAATGGGTGATGTGTGTTTCACATCATATTCGATATTCTTGTCCACTCACCTCTCACTGGAAGCCTCGTCACACCTCCCTCCTGACTCACAGGTTGGTAAGAATGCAGGCAGGGGGCTTTCCTTCACTAGCCAAGGAATAGAATATGAGAGAGCAGGGAGTTTATGCTGAAAGTGTTCTGATACTAATTAGACCACAGCTACAGTCCTGGTCTCCATGTTACAAGAGAGGTGTGATTGCACTAGAGAAGGTGCATAGGACATTAAGACAATCCTGTCTACACTGCAAAATAGTCATTCTGTAGAGTGATTGGACAGGTTAGAATGTTTTATTTGTAGCTGAGGAGGCTAAGAGGAAAGTTAATGGAGTTGTATGAAATGATGAGGGACTTAGACTCAATAGGAAGGAGTAATTTCCTCTAGCAGAGGGATAAAGAACTAGAGGACAAAGATTTAAAGAAATTAAATAGTCCGAGTACAAATACTGTTCAGCTAGTCATATCTCATCACATACAAGTGCTTTATGATCATCATTAGAATTCTTTTATTGATAATAATTTATACTGTTAGCATTAGCGAACCCACTTATTGAAAGATCCTACTGTGGCCAGTGCAAAATTTTGCCTCCAAATTTAATCCCCATCAGCCTATTTCTATCTTTCTGCTTCACCACAGCCAATCTCACCCACTCTCCATTCTGCTTTGGGGCACCTAGACAACCACAAAACAGGCTGCTGTTTTGCTGTTTCCTGATTATAGCTTGGTGTTCAACACCACCTAATGATGCTGCCTGTTTTTTTTTTAAGCTTCCTAATCTTCTCAGTAATTTTTGTTCTGTTATATGCCCTCTCCTTTTCTTTTGTGTTGGTTTTGACCCCTTGTCAGCCATGATTGCATCATCCTGCCTTTAGAATACTTCTTCTTTGGGATGTATCCATTTTGAGGCTTCCGAATTGCCCCCCGAAACTCCAGCCATTGCTGCTTTTCCATCCGTCCCTACTAGTGTGCCCTTTCAATCAACTTTGGCCAGCTCCTCTCTCATTCCTCTGTAATCCCCCTTTACTCCACTATAATACGGATACATCTGACTTTAGCTTCTCCCTCTCAAACTGCAGGGTCAATTCCACCATCTTATGGTCACTGTCTCCTGAGGGCTCCTCTACCGATCATGAAGAAAGCATGCCAGAGGTTGTACATCATTGGGAGTTTGTGGAGATTTTGTATATCACCAATAACTCTTCTGAATTTCTTTCAATGTGTTGTGGAGAGCATTCTGACGGGCTGCATCACACAGTTTGGCGTGGAAGCCCCAACACACAAGAGGCTGCAGAAGCTTGTGGACTAAGCCAGTTCCATCATGGTCACAACCATTGAGGACATCTTCAAGAGGAATAAGCTCCATAAAGTGGCATCTATCACTAAGGACCCCCACCATCCAGGACATGACTTATTCTTGTTACTATCACTGGGGAGGAGATAAGGAGCCTGAAGACCCACACTCGGTGATTCAGGAACAGCTATTTTCCTTCCGACATCAGGTTTTTGAGCTGCCCATGAACCCTGACCTATTGTTCCTTTTTTGCTTATTTTGCCGTGTATTTATGTAATTTATAGATGTTTGTGTCTTTGTCTTTACTGCTGCTGCAAAACAGCAAATTTGCATCTCATGTCCGTGATAATAAACGTGATTCTGATTCTGACATCACAAGATGGCCAAGGAACTCAATCATCGGCATGTACTGTCCGCGAAGCGATCCTCGATGGTGCAGGTGATCACACTGAAACCACCTAATACATTTTCAGGAGACGATCTCTCATGCAAATGTTTGTCATTAGATTATTCTAGATTGCAGGGAAATGACCATAATCCAAAAATACTGTCTCTTAATTCTATGTAAGGAGAGAGAGAGAGAGAGAGATAATGAGAGAGAGGCAGAGACAGAGAGAGAGAGGGAGAAGATGAGAGAGAGGCACAGAGAGAGAAAGGGAGAGAGCGATAGAAACAGAGAGACAGAGACAGAGATACAAAGAGAGAGAGAGACAGAGAGAGAGTGAGAGAGAGAGAGAGAGAGAGAGGGAGGGGGAGAGAGTAAGAGAGTAATTAGCCACATATGTCAAATGCTTGTGGAAGCTGTGAGGTATTGATTTAACCACATTCATAAGGTCATTGCACACTGCAAACTGGTTTGCAACACTGTAGGACACAGGTGTCACAGCAGGCATCTCTCCACTTGACATGCTGAGTACATCAGTGTGAAATTTATGGAGAGGCATTCAAGAACTTCTAGAAGCAGCTGCCACACAAGCACCTGATATCCTGTGGGTCCGGACTTTTCTAAATCTGCATCAGAGATGGGTTGTATTTATTCTCTTTGTCAACACTAAACTTCTTACACGAATGAAGCAGAGGAGCTTGTGATAGGTAACAAGTTAATTTGTTTCTCTTACTGAAACTTTATAAGGAAAAACTGTGCAATATTATACTTTGTACTTAAGAACTGAAATTACTCTATTTTCACAGATAACCAGCATTCATTCAAATTGAAATCTAATGTCCAACCATGTAAATAATTGCATATGACATGGACCAGATCCACTAGTATAGGATGCCTGAGATGTCTGCCTTTACTCTTATCCTTTCTACAGTGGTTGATAAAATCCCCAGTTGCATTTAATGTGCCACCACCTCCTCCCTCTCCCAGAAGACCATTCCTTGTTCCTCCTCACTGACAATCTGCACAAGTGCACCTCAGGGATGTGTGCTTAGCCCACTGCTCTACTCTCTCTACACCCAGGACTGTATGGCTAAGCACAGCTCAAACTCCACTACTGCTGGCAGAATTTCAGATGGCGATGAGGATGCACACGAGGTGAGAGAGATCAGCTGGTTGAGTGGTGTCCCCACAACTACCTTACCTGCACTGACAGCAAGATCAAGGAAATGATTTGGACTTCAGGAAGGGAAAGTCAGGAAAGCATATTCCAACCCTTACTGCAGTGTCAGCAGCGGAAATGGAGAACCACTTCAAATGCCTGAGCCATGAGTACACTCTCGCTATTCTTTTCCTGCACTATTTATTTATTGTAACATATAGTAATTTATTATAAACACAGGAAATTCTGCAGATGCTGCAAGTCCAGAGCTCACACACAAAATGACCCGGCTTAGCCTGAAATGTAAACTGTTTACTCGTTTCCATAGATGCTGCCAGACCTGCTGAGTTCCTCCAGCATTTTGTGTGTGTCACTCTAGTAATTTATTGTGCCTGCACTGTACTGCTGCCACAACGCACCAAACTTTATGACTAATGCCAGTGACAATAAACCTAATTTTCATTTGATTTTCTCCAGCTACATTTCCCATGAAGTTACTGGATATGAAAATTTGAGATTCAAGTTTGTTTAATGTCATTTCCAATACTCAGTTAAAGAAGAACAAAACTGTTACTCCGGAGCTGATGCACGACACAAAAAAACACAAGAAGGTAAAGAACACGATAATAATAATTTAACACAATAAATATAAATATAAAATAGCTTATATACGTAGATTGATTATATCTCCATAAATGACACTAAGCACAGGAGTGACTGAACATGAGGTGATTTGACAGGAAATGATAACGTAGTGGTGGTTGGTGGGTGGAGGTTTGGGTTGGTGGGTGGAGGTTGGGTTGGTGGGTGGAGGTTTGGGATGGTGGGTGGAGGTTTGGGTTGGTGGGTGGAGGTTGGGATGGTGGGTGGAGGTTTGGGATGGTGGGTGGAGGTTGGGTTGGTGGGTGGAGGTTTGGGATGGTGGGTGGAGGTTTGGGTTGGTGGGTGGAGGTTGGGTTGGTGGGTGGAGGTTGGGATGGTGGGTGGAGGTTTGGGATGGTGGGTGGAAGTTGGGTTGGTGGGTGGAGGTTTGGGTTGGTGGGTGGAGGTTGGGATGGTGGGTGGAGGTTTGGGTTGGTG
Source organism: Mobula hypostoma (assembly GCF_963921235.1). Taxonomy (NCBI): domain Eukaryota; kingdom Metazoa; phylum Chordata; class Chondrichthyes; order Myliobatiformes; family Myliobatidae; genus Mobula; species Mobula hypostoma. The sequence continues at coordinate 3,190,404 of NC_086109.1, read as the reverse complement.
GGTGGAGGTTGGGTTGGTGGGTGGAGGTTTGGGTTGGTGGGTGGAGGTTGGGTTGGTGGGTGGAGGTTGGGATGGTGGGTGGAGGTTTGGGTTGGTGGGTGGAGGTTGGGTTGGTGGGTGGAGGTTTGGGTTGGTGGGTGGAGGTATTGATCAGCCTCACTGCTTGGGGAAGGTACAGTAAGTGCTTTTGAGTCTGGTGGTCCTGGCATGGATGCTACATAGCCTCCTCCCTGTTGGGACTGGGACAAACACTCCATGAGCCGGGTGGGTGGGATCCTTCATGATATTGCTTGCCTTTTTCTGATATATGTCCTCGATGGCGGGTAGGCTGGTGTCAGTGATGCATTGGGCAGGTTTGGCCACCTTCCTGTGTGCTGTGGTGTCGTTCTGTAGCACGTGATGCAGCATGTTGAGATCTTCCTTATCATGCATCTGTTGAAGGACATGGACATTGTCCAGCTATCTGAGGCGTTGGTGAGTTCTCCCACGTCCCAGAGTTCACTTAATGGGCCACTGTAACCTCCTCTGATTGACAGAAAGGAGGTGTCCTGGGGGCATGTATATTAATCTAAGCATTAACCCTAATCCAGTAGATCATAGCCAGGACTTTTGTCAAAATCAATCCATTTGAACAGATAGATTCCAGAAGAATATGGTCCTAGAGATCATAGGCTAAAGGAGAAAGGTGAAATGCTTAAGGGGAACATTGTTATCATCGGTGACTTTAACTTAACTAATATTGATTGGCACCTGATTAGTTCCAAGGGTTTAGACGGGGCAGAGTTTGTTAAGTGTGTCCAGGACAGATTCCTGTTACAGTATGTTCACAGGCCAACTAGGGGGAATGCCATACTCGATCTAGTATTAGGTAACGAACCGGGTCAGGTTACAGATCTCTCAGTGGGTGAGCATCTGGGGGACAGTGACCACCAAGGGTCTCAGCCCAAAACGTCAACTGCACCTCTTCCTACAGATGCTGCCTGGCCTGCTGCGTTCACCAGCAACTTTGATGTGTGTTGCTCAGGTGGAAGAAGGCAACATACATGAGGTTTAGGAAGAAAGGATCAAATGGGTCTATTGAAGAATATAGGGAAGCAAGAAAGGAACTTAAGAAGGGGCTGAGAAGAGCAAGAAGGGGGCATGAGAAGGCCTTGGCGAGTAGGGTAAAGGAAAATCCCAAGGCATTCTTCAATTATGTGAAGAACAAAAGGATGACAGGAGTGAAGGTAGGACCGATTAGAGATAAAGGTGGGAAGATGTGTCTGGAGGCTGCGGAAGTGAGCAAGGTCCTCAATGAATACTTCTCTTCGGTATTCACCAATGAGAGGGAACTTGATGATGGTGAGGACAATATGAGTGAGGTTGATGTTCTGGAGCATGTTGATATTAAGGGAGAGGAGGTGTTGGGAGTTGTTAAAATACATTAGGACGGATAAGTCCCCGGGACCTGATGGAATATTCCCCCGGCTGCTCCACGAGGCGAGGGAAGAGATTGCTGAGCCTCTGGCTAGGATCTTTATGTCCTCGTTGTCCACGGGAATGGTACCGGAGGATTGGAGGGAGGCGAATGTTGTCCCCTTGTTCAAAAAAAGGTAGTAGTAGGGATAGTCCGGGTAATTATAGACCAGTGAGCCTTACGTCTGTGGTGGGAAAACTGTTGGAAAAGATTCTTAGAGATAGGATCTAAGGGTATTTAGAGAATCATGATCTGATCAGGGACAGTCAGCATGGCTTTGTGAAGGGCCGATCGTGTCTAACAAGCCTGATAGAGTTCTTTGAGGAGGTGACCAGGCATATAGATGAGGGTAGTGCAGTGGATGTGATCTACATGGATTTTAGTAAGGCATTTGACAAGGTTCCACACTGTAGGTATATTCAGAAAGTCAGAAGGCATGGGATCCAGGGAAGTTTGGCCAGGTGGATTCAGAATTGGCTTGCCTGCAGAAGGCAGAGGGTGGTGGTGGAGGGAGTACATTTGGATTGGAGGGTTGTGACTAGTGGTGTCCCACAAGGATCGGGTCTGGGACCTCTATTTTTCGTGATTTTTATTAACGACCTGGATGTTGGGGTAGAAGGGTGGGTTGGCAATTTTGCAGACGACACAAAGGTTGGTGGTGTTGTAGATAGTGTAGAGGATTGTCAAAGATTGCAGAGAGACATTGATAGGATGCAGAAGTGGTCTGAGAAGTGGCAGACGGAGTTCAACCCGGAGAAGTGTGAGGTGGTACACTTTGGAAGGAAAAACTCCAAGGCAGGATACTTGGTAGTGTGGAGGAGCAGAGGGATCTAGGGGTACGTGTCCACAGATCCCTGGAAGTTGCCTCACAGGTAGATAGGGTAGTTAAGAAAGCTTATGGAGCGTTAGCTTTCATAAGTTGAGGGAAAGGTTTTAAGAGTCGCGAGGTAATGATGCAGCTCTATAAAACTCTGGTTAGGCCACACTTGGAGTACTGTGTCCAGTTCTGGTCACCTCACTGTAGGAAGGATGTGGAAGCATTGGAAAGGGTACAGAGGAGATTTACCAGGATGCTGCCTAGTTTAGAGAGTATGCATTATGATCAGAGATTAAGGGAGCTAGGGTGTTACTCTTTGGCGAGAAGGAGGATGAGAGGAGACATGATAGAGGTATACAAGATATTAAGAGGAATAGATAGAGTGGATAGCCAGCGCCTCTTCCCCAGGGTACCACTGCTCAATACAAGAGGACGTGGCTTTAAGGTAAGGGGTGGGAAGTTCAAGGGGAATATTAGAGGAAGGTTTTTAACTCAGAGAGTGGTTGGTGCGTGGAATGCACTGCCTGAGTCAGTGGTGGAGGCAGATACACTAGTGAAGTTTAAGAGACTACTAGACAGGTATATGGAGGAATTTAAGGTGGGGGTTTATATGGGAGGCAAGGTTTGAGGGTTGGCACAACATTGTGGGCCGAAGTACCTGCACTGTGCTGTACTATTCTATGTTCTATGTTCTATGAGGGGAAACTTCTTCATTCAGAGGGTGGGGTGAGAGTGTGGAACGAGCTGCCAGCACAAGTGATGCACGTAAGCTAGATTTCAATGTTTAAGAGATGTTAGGATAGTTACATGGATAGTAGGGGTACGGAGGGTTATGGTCCCAGTGCAGGTTGATGGGAGTAGGCAGATTAAATGGTTTGGCATAGACTAGGTGGGCTGAAGGGCCTGTTTCTATGCTGTACATTTCCCTGGCTCTAATGGGGGCAAATGAAATTAGTGTAGATAACCAGAAAGGTTAGCCTGAGCATGATGTGCTGAATGGCCTGTTTCTGGGCTCTATGGCCCTCTGACTAATATAACTCATAAGAGCTTCTTGTTACCACACAGGTGAGTATACTGATTTAACTGGCAACTGAATACTCACAGCCTCTGCCTGGTTCCATGCAACACAGTATAGGCCCTTCAGCCCACAATGTTGTGCTGCCTCTTTAACCTACTCCAATTTCAATCTAACACTTCCCTCCCAGATAAGCTTCCATTTTCCTATCATCCACGTGCCGATCTAAGGATATCTTAAATCTCTTGAATGCCTGCCTCTATCACCGTCCCTAGAAGTGTGTTCCAATCACTTACCATTCTGGGTGGCATGGTGGTTAGCACAACATGTTACAGTACAGGCAACTAGGGTTCAGTTCCTGTCGCTGCCAAATTACTGGAATTTGTATGCTCTCCCCATTTGTACATTTCCTCTGGGTGCTCTGGTTTCCTCCCACTCACCAATTGGTAGGCTAATTGGGTATTGTAAATTGTCCACTGATTAGGCTAGGATTAAATCAGGAGATTAGGCTAGGATTAAATCACGTGGCCAAGTGGTTAAGGCATTGGACTAGCGACCTGAAGGTCATGAGTTCGAGCCCCAGCCGAGGGAATGTGTTGTGTCCTTGAGCAAGGCACTTAATCACAAATTGCTCTGTGACGACACTGGTGCCAAGCTGTATGGGTCCTAATGCCCTTCCCTTGGACAACATCGGTGTCATGGAGAGGGGAGACTTGCAGCATGGGCAACTGCCGGTCTTCCATACAACCTTGCCCAGGCCTGCGCCCTGGAGAGTAAAGACTTTCCAGGTGCAGATCCATGGTCTAGCAAGACTAACGGTTGCCTTTATTAAATCAGGAGATTACTGGGTGGTATGGCTCGAAAGGCCAGTTGGACTTATTCCACACTGTATCACAATAAAATAAAAAAAATACTTTCCTCCAATCATCTTAAAAATAATGTTGACCTGGGAAAGTCTCTCTAGCTGTTCATTCAATCTATGCCAAATTCATGTGTCATAGAAAAGTACAGCACAGAAACAGGCCCTTCGGCCCATCTAACCAGGGCTGAGCCACTTAAACTGCCTACTCCCATCGATGTGCACCAGGAATTGAAATGTGCTCCAGTACCACCTTGAGCTCATTTCTGTGAGATCCTGCTGCATTTTTCTGTATTGCTCTGTGAATCAGGTTCAATGGGTCAACAGCTCATTTTAATATCAGAGAGTATATACAGTACACAACCTGAATTCCTACTCTTCACAGATGTCCATGAAGCAGAGAGAAAAAAAATCCAAAGAATGACAGACAAACGTTAGAAGCCTAAAGCCCCCCTCCCCCCGCCACACACACAATTCCAATTCGGCTCTTTGAGTTAAGCTTTATTGAGTAACAATTTGTTATCAAGTTTGGAAAGTTCCTATTTAGGTTATTTCGGTGGTACACAGGAGGACAAAGGCTTAGTGTAAGTAGGTTCGGAAGTGAGATAACTGTGTTTAATTGTGCATCTTCATTCAATTCCTCATCAATTTCTGCTTTAAAGTGTAAAATGTTGCCATAGCATAGTTCTTTAACCTTGGAATTCCATTATAGAATGATGGAACATAAATGTTTAACAGACTTGTCTGAAATTCTCCGTAAATAGAAATAAATGAACTAAAGCCTTTTATATTTAATGATGTGAACACCTTGATAACATTTCAGTCGACTGTGCTCCAATCCCTGGATGTAATTATAAAAATGTAATTTCATTTTTTTTTATCTTCATGCAAGAAAATAAAACTAATCTGGCTACTGGTTGTGGAACCATTATCAATTATGAGTGCTAAATGTATTTAATCTTGGGCAGTGCTTCGATTTCATCGGTGGATATTGCAGAGCTATTAAGCAAATCTCTGGCCTAAGCATGCAAAGAAAGCCCTCCTGTAATCCTTCCTTTAGATTAGTTTGTAAGCAACACCAAAAAATTGACTACATTGTGATTCTCCTTGGAGACAGCATGTCTAATTCACTGGAGCCATCATTAGGACATTCATTTGGGCAGAGCCTTCTACGGATGTGCTGATTGAATTACTCACCAGAGATACAGAGGAGTATGGAGGGAAGATTTCTATTGGTGGAGCAGATATACTGAAATCTCCAGAGGAAAGAGCTAAGTTACTTTGATGAATAGATTTGAGAAATGCTTGAAAGAAAAGGTGAAGCAGTCACAATTTCTCTGTCTTTCTGTTACGTTACCTTGAGAGCAGCAAGCTCTTAGCGTACAGCTGAAAGTCCAAAGTACATGAGCGCTTATAAAATGCTGCAGGAAGCTGAAATTTTAAGGTTAACAGAGCCAAATTCTATCGAGGCTGTAAATCAGAAGAAAGTGCAGATGATGTTGGAGATATGAGACAGTGAGATATAGGAACAGAATTAAGCCATGTGGCCCATCGAGTCTGCTCTGCCATTTCATCATTGCTGATCATTTTCCCTCTCAGCCCCAATATTCTGCCTTCTCCATGCATCCCTCCATAGCCGAACTAATCAAGAGTCTATCATCCTCTGCCTTAAATATACTGTGACTTGGCCTCCGCAGCTGTCTGTGGCAATGATTTCCACAAGATCACCACTATCTGGCTAAATTTCTCCTCATCTGTTCTGAAAGAACACCCCTCTGGTCCTCAGCTCCGTCACCATAAGAAACATCCTCCCACATCCACTCTACTGAGGCCTTTAAAGCAAATGGTATCTATGAGAACCCAGAACCAGAATTAATGGCCTTTGATCAGAACAGAGAAAAAGTTAAATGCGAAACAAACTCAAAGATGCTGTGAAAAAGGGGAAAGGGCTTTCCTTATCCAAGGAGCTACCTGAACCTACTTCTCTGGGCTGCCTCACAAATAGTCTATCCTTTCTTGAATAAGGGGACATAGACTGTGCACGGTACTCCTAGTGGGATCACTCCAATGCCCTGTACAGCTGTAGATAGATAGATATACTTTATTGATCCCGAGGGAAATTGGGTTTCATTACAGCCGCACCAACCAAGAATAGAGTATAAATATAGCAATACAAAAACCACAGACAATCAAACAACAAAAAGCAAACTATACCAGATGGAAAAAATTCCAGGACCAGTCTATTGGCTCAGGGTGTCTGACCCTCCACGGGAGGAGCTGCAAGTTCGATGGCCACAGGCAGGAACGACCTCCTGTGCCACCCAGTGTAGAATCTCGGTGGAATGTGGCCGAAGTCCAACCGTAAAAAGTTCAATATCCGGTCTACAAACACATTCCTTGATCGTAATATGACCTGGATTGCACCATCTGTTGTTAACCAGAACAGTAAGCACCCAACTCCTTTACGCTTACCACTCTCAGTGCACTTCCGGTCAGCCCGAACGGTCTGGAAGCTGTCCATGGAAAAGTTTTGATTGGGTATGTCCTTGTGCAGCCCCGTTCCAGTGAAACACATAACATTGCACTCCCGAAATGTTCTCTGACACTTGGATAGCGCCATGAACTCGTCCATTTTATTACCCACTGAACTCCTCTTCTCCATAAGTCTCTGTTGTGTCGACCTGGTCCTCTTTCCTCGACTTTGTAGAAAACATAGAAACATAGAAAATAGGTGCAGGAGTAGGCCATTCAGCCCTTCGAGCCTGCACCGCCATTTATTATGATCATGGCTGATCATCCAACTCAGAACCCTGCACCAGCCTTACCTCCATACCCTCTGATCCCCCTAGCCACAAGGGCCATATCTAACTCCCTCTTAAATATAGCCAATGAACTGGCCTCAACTGTTTCCTGTGGCAGAGAATTCCACAGATTCACCACTCTCTGTGTGAAGAAGTTTTTCCTAATCTCAGTCCTAAAAGGCTTCGCCTTTATCCTCAAACCGTGACCCCTCGTTCTGGACTTCCCCAACATCGGGAACAATCTTCCTGCATCTAGCCTGTCCAATCCCTTTAGGATTTTATGCGTTTCAATCAGATCCCCCTTCAATCTTCTAAATTCCAATGAGTACAAGCCTAGTTCATCCAGTCTTTCTTCATATGAAAGTCCTGCCATCCCAGGAATCAATCTGGTGAACTTTCTTTGTACTCCCTCTATGGCAAGGATGTCTTTCCTCAGATTAGGGGACCAAAACTGCACACAATACTCCAGGTGTGGTCTCACCAAGGCCTTGTACAACTGCAGTAGTACTTCCCTGCTCCTGTACTCGAATCCTCTTGCTATAAATGCCAGCATACCATTCACCTTTTTCACCGCCTGCTGTACCTGCATGCCCACTTTCAATGACTGGTGTATAATGACACCCAGGTCTCGTTGCACCTCCCCTATTCCTAATCGGCCACCATTCAGATAATAATCTGTTTTCCTATTTTTGCCACCAAAGTGGATAACTTCACATTTACCCACATTAAATTGCAGCTGCCATGAATTTGCCCACTCACCCAACCTATCCAAGTCACCCTGCATCCTCTTAGCATCCTCCTCACAGCTAACACCGCCACCCAGCTTCGTGTCATCTGCAAACTTGGAGATGCTGCATTTAATTCCCTCATCCAAGTCATTAATATATATTGTAAACAACTGGGGTCCCAGCACTGAGCCTTGCGGTACCCCACCAGTCACTGCCTGCCATTCTGAAAAGGTCCCGTTTATTCCCACTCTTTGCTTCCTGTCTGCTAACCAATTCTCTATCCACATCAATACCTTACCCTCAATACAGTGTGCTTTAAGTTTGCACACTAATCTCCTGTGTGGGACCTTATCAAAAACCTTTTGAAAATCCAAATATACCACATCCACTGGTTCTCCCCTATCCACTCTACTAGTTACATCCTCAAAAAATTCTATGAGATTCGTCAGACATGATTTTCCTTTCACAAATCCATGCTGACTTTGTCCGATGATTTCACCACTTTCCAAATGTGTTGTTATCACATCTTTGATAACTGACTCCAGCAGTTTCCCCACCACCGATGTTAGGCTAACCGGTCTATAATTCCCCGGTTTCTCTCTCCCTCCTTTTTTAAAAAGTGTGCTTACATTAGCCACCCTCCAATCCTCAGGAACTAGTCCAGAATCTAATGAGTTTTGAAAAATTATCACTAATGCATCCACTATTTCTTGGGCTATTTCCTTAAGTATGCTGGGATGCAGACCATCTGGCCCTGGGGATTTATCTCCCTTTAATTCCTTCAATTTACCTAACAGCACTTCCCTACTAACATGTATTTCACTCAGTTCCTCCATCTCACTGGACCCTCTGTCCCTTACTATTTCTGGAAGATTATTTATGTCCTCCTTAGTGAAGGCAGAACCAAAGTAATTATTCAATTGGTCTGCCATGTCCTTGCTCCCCATAATCAATTCACCTGTTTCTGTCTGTAGGGGACCTACATTTGTCTTTACCAGTCTTTTCCTTTTTACATATCTATAAAAGCTTTTACAGTCAGTTTTTATGTTCCCTGCCAGTTTTCTCTCATAATCTTTTTTCCCCTTCCTAATTAAGCCCTTTGTCCTCCTCTGCTGAACTCAGAATTTCTCCCAGTCCTCAGGTGAGCCACTTTCTCTGGCTAATTTGTATGCTTCTTCTTTGGAATTGATACTATCCCTAATTTCTCTTGTCAGCCACGGGTGCACTACCTTCCTTGATTTATTCTTTTGCCAAACTGGGATGAACAATTGTTGTAGTTCATCCATGTGATCTTTAAATGCTCCCCCTCTGCATCGTCTGTGTGTTTTCCTCCAGATTTCGGCAGGGGTGTCTGCTGCTCTGCTCACTAAACCGGCCGGCATTAGCGCAAGCAGCTGGTCCCTCGAATGAACAACGCGACCTTGCTTCTGTCCCACATGTCGGGATGGAACTATTTCCACCGCTAAAAACCCCAATAAAAGCTCCAATAAAATAACAGTATTTATATGTAACAATACTTCTCCATTTGCAAACTTCATCCATCTTGCAATAAAGGGCAATGAGACATTTACCTTCCTGTTTGCCTGCTGCATTCACATGTACAAGAACACCTTGGTCTCTCTGCATCTTTATTCATCTGCAATCTTTCTTCCCTTGGGTAATAATTGGCCTAGAATATAGAGCATTACAGTACAGTACAAACCCTTTGGTCCATGATGTTGTGAAGAGATTTTAACCTGCTTCAAGGTCAATCGAACGCTTCTCCTCTACTCATTGCCCTCTATTTTTTTATATTGTTTATTGATTGAGATACAGCACCGAATAGGCCCTTCCAGCCCTTCGAGCCACATCGTCCAGCAATCCCCCAATTTATTCCTAACCTAATCATAAGACAATTTACAATGTTTAATTAGGCTACCAACAGGCACGTCATTGGACTGTGGGAGGAAACCAGAGCTCCCAGAGGAAACCCATGCAGTGCGGACACAGGGAGAACACACAAGCTCCTTCCAGGCAGTGGCGGGAAATGAACCCAGGTTGCTGGTACTGTAAAGCGCCTTGCTAACCACTGTGCTAACATGCCACCCCATCGATGTTCCTATCTTGTTGTTCTTCTGCTGTTGAGTCAAGTCCGACTCTTCGTAGCCTCATGGACTCCAGCACACCAAGCCTTCTTGTTGGGAACTCTCTCTCTAAGATCCCCCAAGGTCACACGCATTGTCTGAGTAATATTATCTATCCACTCAGCGTAGCCCCTGCCATCCTTTCCTTCTGTTACCTTCTATTTTACTTAACCTGAGAGTCTCCTCCAAGGAATCCTGTCTTCTCATGATGTGGTCAAAACATTTGAGCTTTTGTCTCATAATCAAGACTCCTAGTGATGTTGTGAGGATGGAACTGGACTCTCTGACGGTGGTGTCTGGAAAGAGGATGCTGTCCAAGTTTCATGCCATCTTGGACAATGTCTCCCATCCACTACATAATGTACTGGTTGGGCACAGGAGTACATTCAGCCAGAGACTCATTCCACCGAGATGCAACACAGAGCGTCATAGGAAGTCATTCCTGCCTGTGGCCATCAAACTTTACAACTCCTCCCTTGGAGGGTCAGGCACCCTGAGCCAATAGGCTGGCCCTGGACTTATTTCATAATTTACTGGCATAACTTACATATTACTATTTAACTATTTATGGTTCTATTACTATTTATTATTTATGATGCAACTGTAACGAAAACCAATTTCCCCCGGGATCAATAAAGTATGACTATGACTATGACTAGTGAGCAGTCTGGCTGCATTTCTTCAAGTATTGACTTGTTGGATCTTCTTGCTGTCCAACAAAGTCTTAACACTTTCCTCCAGCATCAAAGTTCAAAGGCATCGATTCTTTTGTATTCAGCCTTACAGCCATACATCACAACAAGAAATAACAGACTTGACTATACTGATCCTTGCAGACAATTTTATCTCTGCTCTTTAATATTTTGTCTAAGCTTGCCGTTGCTGCCCTCCTCAGAAGTTAGTGTGGTTTAATTTTGTGGCTGCAGTTACCATCTCTAGAAATCTTTGAACCGAGGAAGACAAAATCCGTCACTGCTTCCACTTCTTTTCCATTTATTACCACGGAGTTAATAGGGGCCGGTCAAAATAATTTTGGTTTTCTTAATATTGAGCAACAAGCCAGCTTTTGCATTTTCTTCTTTCACTTTGATTAGAAGCTTCCTCAGATCCTTCTCACTTTCAGCCATGAGGGTCGTATCATCTGCATATCTGAGGGTTGTTAATATTTCATCCGGCAATTTTGATTCCAACATTTGAATCCTCTAGACCAGTGTTCCTCATGATGTGTTCAGCATATAGATTAAATAAGTAGGGTGACAGTACGCAGCCTTGTCGTACTCCTTTCCCAATCTTGAACCAGTTTGTTGTTCCGTGTTCAGTTCCAACTGTTGCTTCTTGATCTTTATACAAGTTTCTCATAAGGCAGATTAGATGTCCCGGTATCCCTGTTTCTTTAAGGATTTGCTATAGTTTATTACAGTCCACACTGTCAAAGGTCCCTAATGTACCTGCCTCCTACCACCATCCCTGGCAGCTTATTTCATACACCGATCACTCTTTGTGTTTAAAAACAAATTCCTCTGATATCTCCTCCTACACTTCTCTCCTGTCACCTTAAACTTATTCCCTGTCATGTTAGCCATTTCCATCCTGGAAAAGTGTTACCGGCTGTCCATTCTCTCGGTGCCTCTTATCACCACGTGCACCTGCATCCGCAGCATTCTTGCTTTCCCACACATGTCACACTATTTGTCTGTCCACTAACAGGTGTTAGTAATGGCTGCTCCAGCAGTTCTGCTCATCTGTCACCACTGACAGCTACCATAGGTCAGGGTGAGAACATGTCTGAACGTGAGGGTGGAATGCCCTGTGCGACACAGTGGTCAGCTATCCTATCCATGTGGACGGGACCAAAATTTGTAAACTGTCCCCGGCTCAGCTCCGTCCATTGCAACTCACTACAGAGGAAACAGCGGGTCACCACAAGTCTTCCAGCGGACCTATCACAGCCCTTAGATCATAGAACGTAGAGAGGTACAGCGCAGGATCAGGATAGAACGTAGAGAGGTACAGCGCAGGATCAGGACAGAACGTAGAGAGGTACAGCGCAGGATCAGGACGGAACGTAGAGAGGTACAGCGCAGGATCAGGATAGAACGTAGAGAGGTACAGAGCAGGATCAGGACAGAACGTAGAGAGGTACGGCGCAGGATCAGGACAGAACGTAGAGAGGTACGGCGCAGGATCAGGACAGAACGTAGAGAGGTACGGCGCAGGATCAGGACAGAACGTTGAGAGGTACGGCGCAGGATCAGGACAGAACGTAGAGAGGTACGGCGCAGGATCAGGACAGAACGTAGAGAGGTACGGCGCAGGATCAGGACAGAATGTAGAGAGGTACGGCGCAGGATCAGGACAGAACGTTGAGAGGTACGGCGCAGGATCAGGACAGAACGTAGAGAGGTACGGCGCAGGATCAGGACAGAACGTAGAGAGGTACGGCGCAGGATCAGGACAGAACGTAGAGAGGTACGGCGCAGGATCAGGACAGAACGTAGAGAGGTACGGCGCAGGATCAGGACAGAACGTAGAGAGGTACGGCGCAGGATCAGGACAGAACGTAGAGAGGTACGGCGCAGGATCAGGCTCAAGGTGCGGTGCTGGGGCTTGCGGTGATGGCATGAGAGAGCAAGGCGGGTGATGGTTAAAATGTCTGTCACTTGATGATACACCTGTACCCTTATTCCCAACCTTTCACTGATGAGGAGCCATGGGACCGCTTGAAGGCAAGACCAGGATGGCTGGTTAACGTCAGAAACATTAATGAGGCATTTCATTTCCTCAAAGAAATCGAAGATGGGTGGTCCCGATTCTCAGGTTCACACAGGATCATCCAAACAGAAGTAGAAGCAGAGGTAATGTTTCAGGTGATTACCTTTCATCACAGCTCTGTTGGAAGTTCATCGACTGGAAAAGAGTTTCCACAGTCCTTGAGATGTTGTTTCTGTGGTGGAATGATCTCCCACAGATTAATAAAGATGTTGGTACTGTTACTAAGCAACAGGCTCTGACTAGCATAATGTAGAATATGGTATGATGGTTGTCCACAGTGTCCGATGATAACAGGAAACCTGTTGGAAAACCCATTGCATTGGGGCGGTTCCATTCTCTCGAGCTCAGAAGTCTCGGTCCAGTAGTACGAACAACTGTCACAAACTGGGTCTTGCTTGGTTGCAGTGGATGACCATGACATCTTCTGTGCTTTGCACGCTCTTCACTCTCGCAGGAACACTGCAGAACTACTTTCCTGGCCGTTGGATCTCACCCAACCACGAGGAAACCTGCAGATGCTGGAATTTCAAGCCACACACACAACATTGCTGCTGGAACACAGCAGGCCAGGCAGCATCTCCAGGAAGAGGTACAGTCGACGTTTCGGGCTGAGACCCTTCGTCAGGACTAACTGAAGGAAGAGCTAGTAAGAGATTTGAAAGTGGGAGGGGGAGGGGGAGATCCGAAATGATAGGAGAAGACAGGAGGGGGAGGGATGGAGCCAAGAGCTGGACAGGTGATTGGCAAAAGGGATATGAGAGGATCATGGGATGGAAAGAAAGGGGGAGGGGGGAAGCCCAGAGGATGGGCAAGGGGTATAGTGAGATGGACAGAGGGAGAAAAAGGAGAGAGAGAAAAAAATTAATAATAATAATTAATAAATAAATAAATAACAGATGTGGTACGAAGGGGAGGTGGGGCATTAGCGGAAGTTAGAGAGGTCAATGTTCATGCCATCAGGTTGGAGGCTACCCAGACGAAATATAAGGTGTTCCTCCAACCTGAGTGTGGCTTCATCTTTACAGTCGAGGAGGCCGTGGATAGACATATCAGAATGGAAATGGGACGTGGAATTAAAATATGTGGCCACTTGGAGATCCTGCTTTCTCTGGCGGACAGAGTCTACTGTAAAGATGAAGCCACACTCAGGTTGGAGGAACAGCACCTTATATTCCGTCTGGGTAGCCTCCGACTTGATGGCATGAACATCGACTTCTCAAACTTCTGTTAATGCCCCACCTCCCCTTCGTACCCCATCCCTTATTTATTTATTTATTTATTTATTTATTTATTTATTATTTCTCTCTCTCTGTCCCTCTCACTATAACTCCTTGCCCATCCTCTGGGCTCCCCCCCTTTGTCTTTCTCCCCGGGCCTCCTGTCCCATGATCCTCTCATATCCCTTTTGCCAATCACCTGTCCAGCTCTTGGCTCCATCCCTCTCCCTCCTGTCTTCTCCTATCATTTCGGATCTCCCCCTCCCCCTCCCACTTTCAAATCCCTTACTCACTCTTCCTTCAGTTAGTCCTGACGAAGGGTCTCGGCCCGAAACGTTGACTGTAGATGCTGCCTGGCTTGCTGCGTTCCACCAGTATTTTGTGTGTGGATCTCACCCACCCAGTCTTCCGGAGCTGACTTCGAATGCTAGGACAGGCATGTTCCTGGCTCACCAGAGTAGGAGGCTGCCAGCTACCCTCACCTGGTTTTGTCTGTCTGTTGAAGCGGTGTACTGGGGTGTGGCTGCTGACGTATGCAAACAGCTACTTGGAGCCACAGGTGAGAACTGAGTGTTCAGTGAGGCCCACAGGCGAGTCAGCTGCCCCTGAATAAACACTACAAGCCCCTTGACCAGATATGCTGCCTTTCCCTGGACACCCCGTACACCCAAGCATAATGTAAGCTTGTTCAGATACTGGTCAGCTGCCCAAGAGAAAGGGACAGAAGGTGCCATGCATCTGAGGTCAATCACGAAGAACCTGCACTGCAATATAAAATTGTCGACACCAATCCTTATTTCTCCAAGCTGTTTAACAGAGCCTAGCTGTGATTTCACTGGAAATGCCTAATTAGTAGTTGAGAAATTTTAAAACGTGATAAATTTTATTGTCCTGGGTGCGATGGTTGTCAGCTGTCAGGTGACATACTCCAGACATGTTGGCAGTTGTGTCTTCAAAAGCAGCCTCAGTGACAACAGATGGGAACCCATCATTTCCATGCACTGCAGCGATCTCAAATTTCTCTGAAAGCCTCTGCTAATTCCTTCCCTGAATATCACAGGGTGCTTACAGTTAACTCTTTCTACCCTGCTCTCACATGGGGGTTAATTCTTGTTTCACCATAAACAGATGAGAGAGGCGAACACACAGCTACACCCTCGTGCAATTTTGGTTAAACTGGAGCTTTCTCAGGAGAGTGAAGCTTTTGGAAATTCAGACGTACCTTTTGAGAGTTTATAAAGCAGCACCGCGGGCACAGAGTCACAGAGCACTGTGGCATAGAAGCAGTCCCTTTGGATCATCGAATCCATGCCGAGTCTCATCGATCTACTCCTTGCAAAGAACAATCTTCTTTCTCAGGAAAGTGTTTCTTCTTCCGTGTGATGTAAACTCTGTCATCTCCATCATGGTCTCCAGCCTCCCCAGCATCCAGGGCATCTTAAAGGAGCGATGCCTCTAAAAGGCGGCATCCATCATTAAGGACCCCCATCTCCCAGGATATGCCCTCTTCTCACTGCTATCGTCAGGGAAGAGATACAGAAGCCTGAAGGCACACACTCAATGATTCAGGAACAGCTTCTTCCCCTCTGCCATTGATTTCTAAATGGACATTGAACCCATGACCACTACCTCACTACTTTTTTATTCTCTTTTTGCACTACTTATCTAATTTACTTTTTTAAATATATATATATATACTTACTGTAATTTGTAGTGTTTTATTATTATGAATTTCAATATATGACTGCCACATGGCAACAGATTTCACGTCATATGCCAGTGATATTATACCTGATTCTGATGTTTGCTCTGACTAGTTTTAGGGAGCAAGCAGGGAGGAGTTCTCATGTCACCAGCACTCATCATGGTGATTGCCGAAGGTCACAGTCCTGAAGAACTGACTGCAGGGATGAAAAACTCCCTGAAGGGCTGCACAGACTACAAATCCATCCCAATGATTCTCTTCATACTGTGTAAAATTATTCATTTCATCAGAATGAACGAAATCAATATAGGCTTTGATAAGGTGGATATAGGGCTAACTCGGACAGGGAGCAGTTCCATAATAAAGCTTTGGTTGTTCATGATAATAGAGAAATTTGACTAATGTTTGGAGCTATCTACCCAAGCGGGCCGAGGATAGCTGATCATTGTCTGTCCAGGACAGGGGTCACTTGATGTTTTGGATATTAAGTGAATCTAGTGCAGGAAATTGTTGCTAAGGTGAAAGATCTACTGTGGTTAGATCAAGGAACCAAATGGCCCAAGTCCCCTCCTATTTCTTAACCTTGACACACAACCAAAGCCAAGTTCCAAGGAAAAGGGAAAGCAGCATCACAAAATTCTTCACACTTTCACAGTGTCTCCCTAACCAATGTGGAAGCTGAAAGAGCAGTAAAATTTAGTTTGTAAACATTTGCGAGTAAATTGCTTTGTTAGATATATATTCACAGTTCAGCAAAACACTCACAGCATGGCATATTATAGCTGTGAAGCCTTGTATTTTAAAAGCTACCACATCAGAACATTTGATGCATCCAACAATGGTCAAACCATGATTGATTCTTCCTTTGAGGTGACTGGATGGGACAAGAGGCAGCATGAAGAGCCAAAGGGTCTTCTTGTGTGCTATAACATTCTATGAACCTGCTGAAGAAGTAAAATAATCACGATATACCTGGATTCTTGAGCAATACCACAGGGGATCAGCCAGTAAATACTATGCCCTGCCCGTTACAGAGGAAGGCACAGTCTCTGGCTGTTTACACATGCATTACACACCCTACTGTTTTCATGATGTCTAATTGATACACATGTGGACACAGCCCAAATGCTATCTATAAATTTGTCAATGACACATTTGCTATTGGCAGAATCTCAGATGGTGACAAGGATGCATCCAGGAGTGAGATAGATCAGCTTGTTGAGTGCTGTCACAAACGTAAACAGCCTGTAAGGGATTGATTAGGAACAAGGAATTGCGGAGTTCAGGTAGGGAAGGTTGAGGGAACACACACAAGTCCTCATTGAAAGTTCCTGGGTGACAAAACCTCTGAACCTGGGCTCAACATATTGATGCAACTATGAAAAAGACACAGCAGCGGCTATATTTCATTAGGAGTTTGAAGAGATCTGATACGTCACCAAAGACGAGCAAATTTCTACAGATGTGCTGGGGAGAGCATTCTAACTTGTTGCATCACCATCTGGTAAGGGGGTGGCACTACACGGGGTTGAAGGAAGGTGCAGAGGGTTGCAAAGCAGTGGTAGGAGAACCCTTATATCAGCGATTGGGAAATTATTGGAGAGGATTGTTGGGGACAGGCCTCAGCCATGTTCTTTGTCTTGGAGGCACCTGTTTCACTGGCCGAGAAAGCACATGCCTGTGGAGACATGTTTACAAGCTCCAGGACAGTGAGATCTGCTTTTGTGGATTCAGAACTGTTGTTCACACAGCTGTTGTGACATCCATCACATATAATAACACCATGAAAGTGCTCTCCACACCAATCCAAAATCCATCAATCTGCAGTGCTCTTGAAGTTCAAAGTACATTTATTATCAAAGTATTTATGTATTGTACAACCTTGAGATTCATCTCCTCACAGACAGCCACAAAATGACAAACACAAAAGAACCCATTAAAAATATCTGACAAACACCCAATGTGCAGAGAGAGAAAAAAACAGATTTTGCAAACAATAATGGTAAGCAAATAGTATTTAGAACGAGAGTGAGCCCTCAGACACGAAGCCCAGAGCAGCTGGAGCAGATCCAGAGCCTCAGTATCAGTACAGTGAAGAGCGGAGTAAGCATCACAGAGCAGTGAGCACCCTTGCCTCCAGTCCCGACCCGGTCTTCCAATCCTTCTGGCCCCTCGTCCAGACATCCGGTTATCCTTTGCCCTAGGACCCAGGCACTGTTGTATCAAGGTGCTCTGGTCCTGGACCCCACCGCCACACTCTAGCCCTTACCCTACCTTTCCAAATTGGACTGGGGCCATTTGGAAAGGATCCACATTCAGTGAGAGTCGGGGAGCAAGAAGGGTTCTCTCCCTGGAGCTGCTCCCTTTCTGCAGAACAGACATCCCAACAGCAATCTGCTTTATTTCATTTCCTTTCCTTTAATGAAGTTGGTGACGCTACAACTACATTTTATGAGGTGATTTAATTGGATTTTAGTTCATTCGCTTTGTGCAGTAGAATATTCAGTTTGTTCCATCTCACTAATCAGGACCAAGACCCTATGATTGCAGCTCCATTACTGAAGCTTTAAAATAGGCGTTGTTGTAGAATCCTACAGGCCGTACACGATCCTGACCGAAAATGCCGCGTGCTGTATGAAATGTGTTATAAACTCTCACCACACTCACGGTTACCGAGCCAGTCTGGCCTTCCATAAATGGAAATAATTTAGGAAATGTGTAGCTCAGGTGCTGGATGGTTGGGGTGAGCTGTTCTAGTTTCTACCCACGGAGATCGAGAGGGGCACAACTTCGAGGGGGCATCAGTGGAAGTCATGGCGCAGGCAAACATGCGGCATGCAAGAGAATTCCCAGAAGCACGGTTTATGCAAACAATTCTGTGAACAGCCCAGTAGACCTTGATCCTATTTGTAAGCCATTGAGAGCAAAATTGCAGACCACAATGCAGAGAGTTCGCCACACAACCAATCAGCAGTGAGCCCTGCCCCCTGTATCACAACTGAGTTTCCATGATGACGACCAACAAGCTGATATATAGAAATGCCAAGCACTCAGAGGACACACCACAAATTAATGACACACTGTTCTGTCCCCTCGTATGATGACAAAATGTTTGCAAATTAACTGCTAAGTTTGGAGAACAATTCAACCCATCCTTCCATAAAACTTTGCACTGAAAATTTCCTGAACAAAAACTCAGTTATACAGAGCTACGTTTATTGGCAGGATCAGAAGCGTTCCTTATATGTAGCCATGCCTGCACCATGAGGCTGTCCTCAGTATCACTGTTGGAGAGTCAGAAATGAGGACTGATAGTGAGACAGGCATGTAGTGTAGAAGACATCCTACAATGGACTAGTGAGTGCATTCAATGCATGATGGGGATGTGCTGCCATGTTTTCTGACAGTTTATATTAACTTCAAAGTTCAAAGTAAAATTTATTATCAGGATACATACATGTCACCACATACAACCCTGAGATTCTTTTTCTGTGGGCCTACTTAAATCTATAGAACAGTAACTGCAAACGGGATCAATGGGCAACAAACTGTGGAAATGCAGATATATATAAATCACAATAAATAACAAGCATGAAATAACAAGAAGAAAGAGTCTCTAAACGAGTTGAGTTATCCCTTTTTGTTCAAGAGCCTGATGGTTGAGGGGTAGTAACTGTTCTTGAACCTGGTGGTGAGAGTCCTGAGGGTCTTGTACCTTCTACCTGATGGCAGCAGCAAGTAAAGAGCATGGACTGGGTGGTGAGGATCTTTGATGATGGATGCTACTTTTCCATGGCAACATTTCATGTAGATGCGCTCAATGGTTGGGAGGGTTTTACCTGTGATGTACTGGGCTGAATCCAGTACCTTTTGTAGGATTTTCCGCTCAAAGGTTTTGGTGTTCCCATACCAGGCTGTGATGCAGCCAGTCAGCACACTTTCCACCATGCATCTATGGAAGTTTGCCAATGTTTTCGATGACATGTCGAATCTCCGCAGACTCTTGAGGAAGTAGAGGCACTGCTGTGCTTTCTTCACAATTATGTTTATATAATGGGTCCAGGACAGGTCCTCTGAGATAGTAACCCTCAGGAATTTAAAGTTACTGACCCTCCCCACCTCTGATCCTCTGATGATTACCGGCTCATGAGCCTCTGATTTCCTTCTCCTGAAATCTACAATCACTTCTTTGGTCTTTTTGACATGAGTGAGAGGTTGTTGTTATTACACCACTCAGCCAGATTTACAGTCTCGCTCCTGTATGCTGATTCATCCCCACCTTTCAAACAGCCCACAGCAGCGGTGTCATCAGCAAACTTGTAAATGGTGTCGAAGCTGTGCTTAACCACACGTAATTCAGGCAGTATGAAGTTCAGACAGCCTGACGAGCAAAGTGCCTCCTGCTCTGTGTGTAACTCAATGGGTACCTGAATATCAGGGAAAGGTTGAATAGTTTAGCATTTCATTCTCTGAAGCGTAAGAGGTATAAAAATTTATGAGGGGTATAGATGGGGTGAATGCAATGCCGTCGCTTTTTTGACTCTGCGTTGTTAACGGTCTGCCCTCGATGAAATATTTTGCTTTAAAGCTAACAGGCCAAAGCGTTTCTGTAAGTAACACTGGCTTCCAGTAGATGAAGTGATCAGTTAAAAAAAAATTGAACTTATAGAACCATCAACTAAATGAGAGGATTTGCATGAGAATATTACGATACCATACACTTTAAATGTTCATCTGATATATTCCAGAAACAGCTGCAAATCCCCAAAAAACATTTCACTAGAGCAATAAAAGTAATGCAATATATAAGGTGTAACATGTAATACAGCAGATGGCAGTGGTGAAACGCAGTGACGCCTTACTGGCAGCAAACAAAGCTAGTAACTACTGTATTAATCACACATTTTCTGGTCAACAATTACTGCAGAGTCGAGCCAGTGTGACCTGGCATTTTTGTGGTGTGAAGGCGCAGTATGGCTGCAGCATGACGTGTCAGGGCCAAATCGAGTTGGTGGTGCCGGAGAGCAAGGAACAAGCCAATGTTTGGCCATTACTGGAGTGGACTTGGAGCTGAGTCAAAGCAGCAGATCCCAGGCGAAGTGGTGGGGCCTGGGCCCAAGAGTGAGAAATGAGCTGATGATTTAAGCGCTGGGCCAAATTGAAAAAAGTCGGGGTGTCAGGGCTAGAGGGAAGGGACAGGCCTGTTCAGCTCACTGTTCAGCAAGGTTCACTCATCTCTGCACTGAACTGAACCTGTGGCCTGTAGCTAAAGGGCTCCTGCACTGGCTGCATGGATGACTGGCTTCGTGGCTGCTATCTCACATTCGTGAATTTTAGTCCTGACTGTTACTTGCCTACTTTTATTGTTAGCACGATTTGTTCTTTTTCTGCACATTGGGTGATCGTCAGTCTTCTTCTTTCAATGGGTTCTATTGGGTTTCTTTGTTCTGTGGTTGCCCGTGAGGAGATGAATCTCAAGACTGTATATTGTATAATGCATCCGTTAGACTTGTGAGACCATGGATCTGCGCCTGGAAAGTCTTCACTCTCCAGGGTACAGGCCTGGGCAAGGTTGTATGGAAGACTGGCAGTTGCCCATGCTGCAAGTCTCCCCTCTTCATGACACCAATGTTGCCCAAGGGAAGGGCATTAGGACCCATACAGCTTGACACCGGTGTCGTCGCAGAGCTCTGTGTGGTTAAGTGCCTTGCTCAAGGACACAACAAGCTGCCTTGGCTGGGGCTCGAACTCACGACCTTCAGGTCGTTAGTCCAATGCCTCAACCACTTGGCCACGTATTGTGTAGATACTTTGATAATAAATAACTTTTGAACTTTGAATGAGTAAACTCATGCTGTTTAGTAAAGCAGTTGTAAACCTCTCTGCTGGATCTCACAATGGAGATAAGCAGGCAATTAATTCAGATTGGAATGTGTGGTTTATGTTTGGCAGCAAAATGTAAGACCCAAACGTCTGTGACAACTCAGTACATCTCTCTGCCTCTGTGACCGATCCAAGGAGGTGTCACTCTCTGTAAACTTCCTTGCATTTGAATCTCATCTCACTTCCTCATCCCCTTCACCGTTTCCTGCTTCACCCTCGCTTGCAGAAGGACCTCTGAATCCACCATCAGTGTCTGTCAGACTTCCCTTTCCGTCATCCACTTCCCACATACTGTGCTGGACTCAGTGGCCTTCAACAGATGAGGGAAGCCCAGTGAAACCATTGATCAATTTGTTCCATATGTTTCACCATGTCATGTACGTTCTTAGTTCATCCGTGAGTCCTTCATTATTTATGGCGCAGGAGGCAATTAAAGCCTCCTGCTTTCACCAAACAGTGATTGATACAAGAACATAAGACCATAATATTGTCATAAGGGTGGTGGCTGGGAACAGACCCAAGTGCAAGACACAGACACTGAAGTACAAGGGACAGGACTAAGATACAGGGCGATGGCAAGGACATGGACAGGAAAGCCAGGAACCTGGAACAGGACTGAACAAGGGAGCTAGGAGCCCGGGGTTGGACTCCGAACCAGAGACTGGACAAGGACCCAGTACCTGGGTCTTGCCTCTGGCTCGGACCCCAGAACCAGACAAGGACGAGGCTTGGCAGGCAGGCGGGACGAGACTTGAGACTTGAGACGAGGCGAGGCTGCAGGCAGGAGGCTTGAGTCTACATGCTAGAGGCTGGAGACATGAGACTTGGCTCCTCCGGGGCAGGGCGCGGATCACCTGGACAGGGCGCAGATCACCACCCGACAGAGGCAAGGGACAGGAAGGGACAGAACCAACCCCAGGTACCAGCGAGATGGCCTGGCTTACCTGGGCGGAGGCAAGGGACAGGAAGGGAGCTAGGAACAGGGTGGCTCCAGGACAAGACTGCAGGCAAGACAAGGCAGGGCTTCAGGAGAGGAAACAGAAGGCAGAGGAAGGGATACAAGGAGTAAGGACAAGAACAATCCAGCAACCATGCCCTGGTCTCTGAAGGTATTTATGCAGCCAGTCCCAACGAGCATCAGCTGCCTCAGTTAGCTCAACAAGGACAGAAGCAGGATAGAAAGGAAAACCTGGAGCAAGGGTTGATGGACCGGACCGTGAACCGGAATATGGACTTCACGGACCGGACTATGACAAAGCTATAGGAGCAGAATTAGGCCATTTGGCCCATCAAGTCTGCTCTGAAATTTCATCATGGCTGATCTATTTTCCCTCTCATCCTCAATTTCCTGCCTTCTCCCCATCTCCCTTCATGCCCTATCAACCTTTGCCTTAAATATACCCAATAATTTGGCCTCCACAGCCTCCTGTGGCAATGAATTCCATAGATCTACCACTTTTCGGCTAAAAAAATTGCTCCTCATTTCCGTTCTAAAAGGATGCCCCTCCATTTTGAGGCTGTGTTTTTTGGTTTTAGACTGCCCCACCATAGGAAACCTCCTTTCCACATCCACTCTATCGAGGCCTTTCAACGTTTGAGAGGTTTCATTGGCATCATCCCCATTCTTCTGAACTCCAGTGAGTAGAGTTCCAGAGCCATCAGATGCTCCTCATATGACAAGCCTTTCAAGCCCTGAATCGTTTTTGTAAAACTCCTTTGAACCTTCTCTAATGTCAGCATATCTTTGCATATTTGGGACTCTCTGCCAGAGACAATGGTGGAATTGGTAAAATTGCTATATTTATAAAGCATTTGGACTTAAAACTAGGGAAGGCAGCAGAGAAAATAGTCTTAATGAGGGCAAATGGGACTAGTATACAGTAGATGGGCAGAAAGGTTGATATGGACCTGATGGGCTGTGGGATTGGTATCTGTACAGTACTGTACCTCACCAAGACTGTGACAATTTTCCTTCACAGATACAAACTGGCTATTCATATTTTAAAGAATTATTGCTTTAGGTTTCTTCAGAAAGGGTAAGACCAGGGAACAGAGACTAGTCATCATAGAGGGATCGGAAGTGGAGAGAGTGAACAATTTCAAGTTGCTGGGTGTTAATAACTCTGAGGATCTAACCTGGTCCGAACCTATCAATGCAGCCATACGGAAGGCAAGATAGTGGCTACATTTCATTGGAAGTTCGAGGAGATTTGGTATGTTATCTAAAACACTTGCAAATTTCTACAGATGTACTGTAGGGAGCATTCTAACCGGCTGCATCACTGTCTGATATGGGCGGGCTACTATACGGGATCAAAGTAAGCTGCAGAGAGTTGTAAAATTAATCAGCTCCATCATGATGGGCACTAGCCTCCATAGCATCCAAGACAACTTCAAGGAGCTGTGCTTCAAATAGGCAGCGTCCATCATTGAGGAATCCCATCACCCTCTTCTCATTGATGCCATCAGGAAGGAGGTACAGGAGCATGAAGGCACAGACCCAGCACTCAGGAGCGGCCTCTTCCCCTCTGCCATCCGATTTCTAAATGAAACTATGAGCACTATCTCACTACTTCTATATTTCTATTCTTGTACTGCTTATTTAATGTAACAATTATATATATAAAATTCAAACAACAGGAATTGATCATTCAGGGCCCCAAACAGTCCTTCCAGGTGAGGCATCACTTCACCTGTGAGTCGACTGGGGTGATATACTGCGTCCGGTGCTCCCGATGTGGCCTTTTATATATTGGTGAGACCCGACGCAGACTGGGAGAACGCTTTGCTGAACATCTACTCTCTGTCCGCCAGAGAAAGCAGGATCTCCCAGTGGCCACACATTTTAATTCCACATCCCATTCCCATTCTGACATGTCTATCCACGGCCTCCTCTACTGTAAAGATGAAGCCACACTCAGGTTGGAGGAACAACACCTTATATTCCGTCTGGGTAGCCTCCAACTTGATGGCATGAACATTGACTTCTCTAACTTACGCTAAGGCCCCACCTCCCCCTCGTACCCCATCTGTTACTCATTTTTATGCACACATTCTTTCTCTCACTCTCCTTTTTCTCCCTCTGTCCCTCTGAATATACCTCTTGCCCATCCCCTGGGTCACCCCCCCACCCCTTGTCTTTCTTCCCGGACCTCCTGTCCCATGATCCTCTCGTATCCTCTTTGGACCATTAAACCTGTCCAGCTCTCGGCTCTATCCCTCCCCCTCCTGTCTTCTCCTATCATTTTGCATCTCCCCCTCCCCCTCCAGCTTTCAAATCCCTTACTCACTCTTCCTTCAGTTAGTCCTGACGAAGGGTCTCGGCCTGAAACGTCGACTGCACCTCTTCCTACAGATGCTGCCTGGCCTGCTGCGTTCACCAGCAACTTTGATGTATGTTGCATATATATAAAATTCACAGTTTTGTTCTAATAGCATGTATTGCGTTGTACTGCTGCCGCAAAGTTAACAAATTTGACAACACATACCGGTGATATTAACCCTGATTCTGATTGACAGAAAGGTTGATACGGACCTGGTGGGCTGTGGGATTGGTATCTGTGCAGTACATCTCCAGCACTCTGTGGCAATTTTCCTTCACAGATGCAAACTGGCTATTCATGCTTTAAAGAACTATTGTGTCTAAGTTTTCTCAAACCTCACATTTATAAAGGGCAGTGCAAATTGTGCTTCTTTATTAAGGTACATGTGATAAGGCAAATGTATAAACCAAGAATCTGATGACTGTACAAGGAGTGTGGTATCACAAGTAAATGACAGAAGTGAGACTGTGGTTGCTATCTTTACAAATTTTTATAAGCCTTGCAGTTGTACCCGAGAAATCTGGTACATCAAAAAGTTATTGTAAATTTTGAAATAAATTAATATAATCTTTAAAAAAGTTTATAAATTCACATTAGGTGACATCACAGCAAGTAGCTGCTATAAGAGGAACTCTTAATGGAAATCCGTTGTGATTCAGGGGAACTGAAGACATTCAAGGAGACTAGGTCCACGATTGGAAAGATCAGGAAATTCATTCGGCCTGGGTGGAGGAGAGCACTGAACGAGGGGAGGCAAATACTGGAGGATTAGAATGTGGGGACCCAAACCGTATGGATATTTGCGGGATATCAACTGGAAATAGTGGGGCTTATAACAGAGTGAAAGCAATAATCACGGGGGAGCTTTAATCTTCATGTAGGCAGGACAAATCACACCAACAATCTTAAGTTTCCCCACATTGGACGTAGGGGGCCGACCAAACAGAACAGAAAACCTATCAACACTCACAACACGCTGGAGGAACTCAGCAGGTCGGGCAGCATCCTATCTGAAAACCTATCGAAGGCTCGTAGGAGATTGGATAGATCACGGCCAAGAAAATGATTTCTGTTCCTCACACAAACTTTATCTAAGCTTATCCTGTTCCTCACTTCAGGACTCTGAAAACAACCAGGATAATCTTTGTCTTTTCCAAGAAAATGTTAGTCTCGCCCAATGTTTGTTTGTCACTGTGGTCAATGATGTACCACTATTCTTGCAAGTGCTCCTGTGTTTAAGGTTTAGAGAGTCTCACACTGTGTAGTGTCTGATCATGATGCCTTTCTCATGCACCTCCTTGGAAAAGGAACATGAATTCCATCAGTAGGAAGACCCACCACCCAGGACATGCTCCAGTATGGAAGCACCATTGAACAAAAAAGCCTACAAAAATAGTGGATACAGCCTCGGGTAAAGCCCTCTCTACCATTGAGCATGTCTACATAGAGCGCTGTCAGAGGAAAGCAGCATTCATCATCAGGGACCCCCACCACCAAGGACATGCTGGACCCACACTACCAGGTTCAGGAACAGTTATTACCCCTCAATCTTCAGGCTCTTGAACCAAAGGGGATAACGTCAGTCAACTTCACTTGCCCCATCACTGAAATATTCCCACGACTTATGAACTCACTTTCAAGGACTCTTCATCTCATGTTCTTGATTTTATTATTGTTATTCCTTTTTGTTTTCTTTTGTGTTTGCACAATTCGTTGTCTTTTGCACATTGCTTGCTTGTCCGTTGCGTGTGGTCTTTCATTGAGTCTATTGAGATTCTTGGATTTACTAAGTATGCTGGCAAGTAAACTAATCTCAGGGTGACATATATATACTCTGATAATAATTTTACTTTGAACTTTTGAACCTTCCCAGAATTGCTTCCAGAATGAAAGGTGTTGAATAAAATCATCATTGAATGATAAAGTTGCGTTAATAAGCAATAAAGAATTATATGGAACACACATCAAAGTTGCTGGTGAACGCAGCAGGCCAGGCAGCATCTGTAGGAAGAGATGCAATCGATGTTTCAGGCCGAGACCCTTCGTCAGGACTAACTGAAGGAAGAGTGAGTAAGGGATTTGAAAGTTGGAGGGGGAAGGGGGAGATCCAAAATGATAGGAGAAGACAGGAGGGGGAGGGATGGAGCCGAGAGCTGGACAGGTGATAGGCAAAAGGGGATAAGAGAGGATCATGGGACAGGAGGTCCGGGAAGAAAGACAAGGCGGTGGGGGGGACCCAGAGGATGGGCAAGAGGTATATTCAGAGGGACAGAGGGAGAAAAAGGAGAGTGAGAGAAAGAATGTGTGCATAAAAATAAGTAACAGATGGGGTACGAGGGGGAGGTGGGGCCTTAGCGGAAGTTAGAGAAGTCGATGTTCATACCATCGGGTTGGAGGCTACCCAGACGGAATATAAGGTGTTGTTCCTCCAACCTGAGTGTGGCTTCATCTTTACAGTAGAGGAGGCCGTGGATAGACATGTCAGAATGGGAATGGGATGTGGAATTAAAATGTGTGGCCACTGGGAGATCCTGCTTTCTCTGGCGGACAGAGCGTAGATGTTCAGCAAAGCGGTCTCCCAGTCTGCGTCGGGTCTCGCCAATATATAAAAGGCCACATCGGGAGCACCGGACGCAGTATATCACCCCAGTCGACTCACAGGTGAAGTGTTGCCTCACCTGGAAGGACTGTTTGGAGCCCTGAATGGTGGTAAACAGTCCCCAAACAGTCCTTCCAGGTGAGGCACCCCAAACAGTCCTTCCAGGTGAGGCAACACTTCACCTGTGAGTTGACTGGGGTGATATACTGCGCCGGTGCTCCCGATGTGGCCTTTTCTATATTGGCGAGACCCGACGCAGACTGGGAGACCGCTTTGCTGAACATCTACGCTCTGTCCGCCAGAGAAAGCAGGATCTCCCAGTGGCCACACATTTTAATTCCACATCCCATTCCCATTCTGACATGTCTGTCCACGGCCTCCTCTACTGTAAAGATGAAGCCACACTCAGGTTGGAGGAACAATACCTTATATTCCGTCTGGGTAGCCTCCAACCGGATGGTATGAACATCGACTTCTCTAACTTCCGCTAAGGCCCCACCTCCCCCTCGTACCCCATCTGTTACTTATTTTTATGCACACATTCTTTCTCTCACTCTCCTTTTTCTCCCTCTGTCCCTCTGAATATACCTCTTGCCCATCCTCTGGGTCCCCGCCCCCGCCTTGTCTTTCTTCCCGGACATCCTGTCCCATGATCCTCTCATATCCCTTTTGCCTATCACCTGTCCAGCTCTTGGCTCCATCCCTCCCCCTCACGTCTTCTCCTATCATTTTGGATCTCCCCCTCCCCCTCCAACTTTCAAATCTCTTACTCACTCTTCCTTCAGTTAGTCCTGACGAAGGGTCTCGGCCTCAAACGTCGACTGCACCTCTTCCTACAGATGCTGCCTGGCCTGCTGCGTGTACCAGCAACTTTGATGTGTGTTGCTTGAATTTCCAGCATCTGCAGAATTCCTGTTTGCCAAAGAATTATATGGAGTGTGTTTGTTCCTGAAACTCCAGCTTTGTCCCTTTGCGGCCTGTGCTGTGATATTTAGTAATTATCCAGCGGGAGAGAGGAAGACGGTGTTGAGGAAACAGTAGCACTAATGGTGGAGCAAAGAGAGTGAATGACCTCCTTCTGCCCCTATATTTTTGTGGAAGTGTCTGTACTGACAGGCTGGTCTTCAACTAAGGAACAAAGTGACTATTAAAACACAGCCACGGGATGAGATTCACCCTCAGCTCCTCTAAAGTCAATTGACAGCTTGAAGCCATAGTAACTCTGGGAAAGTGGACAACACTGAGTTCAGACAGCCAACATACTCTAGAGAAAAATGATTAAATCTTCAGATTTACATACACAGTGATTAACCTGTGGAGGAGATAAACGCAGTGAAAAATTACAAATTTTTGAAATACATTAGATTGAAAGCGATAGGTGAGAGATCAGTGTGAAAAGAGTGAACTCTGAAGTTTACAGCTGACATTTTCTATGCTGAAGTGGATTTAATCAATGCAAATTCATCTGTCATTTATATTAATGATTTGGATGATAATGTGGTAAACTGGATCAGCAAATTTGTGGATGATACCAAGAGTGGCGGTGTAGTAGACAGTGAGGAAAACTATCAAAGCTTGCAGCGGGATCTAGACCAGCCAGACTGAAAAATAGCAGATAGAATTTAGTGCAGACAAGGGTTAGGTTTTGCACTGTTGTGTGCTGGGGCAGCAGGCTGAGGGTAGCAGACACCAACAGAATCAACAAACTCATTCGTAAGGCCAGTGGTGTTGTGGGGATGGAACTGGACTCTCTGACGGTGGTGTCTGAAAAGAGTGTGCTGTCCGAGTTGCATGCCATCTTGGTCAATGTCTCCCATCCACTACATAATGTACTGGTTGGGCACAGGAGTACATTCAGCCAGAGACTCATTCCACCGAGATGCAGCACAGAGCGTCATAGGAAGTCATTCCTGCCTGCGGCCATCAAACTTTACAACTCCTCCCTTGGAGGGTCAGACACCCTGAGCCAATAGGCTGGTCCTGGATTTATTTCATCATTTCCTGGCATAATTTACATATTACTATTTAACTATTTATGGTTTTATTACTATTTAATTATTTATGGTGCAACTGTAACGAAAACCAATTTACCCCGGGATCAATAAAGTATGACTATGACTATGACTATAACAAACCAGGCTAAGACTTACAATGAACAGGAGGGCAATGAGGAGTGTGGTAGAACAGAGGGATCTGAGAATACAGATCCATAATTCGCTGAAAGTGGTGTCACAGGTAAGATAGGGGGTGTAATGAGAAGCAGAACACCAGGTTACTTAGGAACAAGTACTCAGGCAGATCAAGAAAATAAGTGAAAACAACAAAGTTGTTATCGTGGGTAACTTCAATTTATCTAATATAAACAGGGTCTCAGTGTAAGGGGCTTATACAGGTCAAAACTTGTCTGATGCATCCAGGAGGATTTCTTAAAATAATTTGTAAATAGTTCAACAAGAGGAGGGGGCCACACTGGACCTGATGTTGGGGAATGAGCCTGGCCAGATAATTTAAAAACGCAAACAACAGGAATTCTGCAGATGCTGGAAACTCAAGCAACACACATAAAAGTTGCTGGTGAACGCAGCAGGCCAGGCAGCATCTCTAGGAAGAGATGCAGTCGACGTTTCAGGCCGAGACCCTTCTCGCCTGAAACATCGACTGTACCTCTTCCTAGAGATGCTGCCTGGCCTGCTGTGTTCACCAGCAACTTTGGTGTGTGTTGCTGGCCAGATAATTGACCTTTCAGTGGGAGAACACTTTGGAAGTGTGGTCCTTAAGTTGTAGGATAGCTGTAGTTAATGATTAAAATGGACCTTGCAGAGGAGTATTAAAATAGGGCAGGGCAAATTATGAGAGTTTTAGGCAGGGACCTAGGCAGAGTTAGTTGGGAACAGCTGTTTTTGGCCACATCCGCATCTGAGATGTGGAAGGTAGTTATAAACTAACTGCACAAGGTACAGCAGATATACGTTCCAGTAAGGGGGCAGGACAAGGATGGTAAGGTAAAGGAACTTTGGATGCCGAGAAAGGTGATCGAGAAAAAAAGGGAAGCAGATATATGTTTGAATAGTTCTCTAATTCTACCACAGCATTTCTTTACAAAGATAATTTGTAGAAAATGAGGTGCAAAATGAATAATGCATAACTGATTTCAATGAGGTTTTCAACCTCTTGCTTTGCCAGTCGGACAGTCCCACATGTTTCAAGCAGGCAACAATTAAACCAGTGTCCAGGAAGGCTGTCATAACCTGCCACAATGACCATTGTCAATTAGCGTTTACATGCACTGTGATGAAGTGCTTCAAGAGGTTGGTCATGAAGCACAGAAACTCCTTGCTTGATATGTTGAGAAGTGCCTGTTGTCACAGCAAGTCAAAAGTAGTTGACATTCCATAAGCTCTTCACTCATCCCTGGAAGACATGGACAGCAAAAGTGTATATCTCGGGATGCTCTTCATTAACTACTCTACAGCAATCAAAACTATCATTTCCTGAAAACTCATTACTAAATTTTAAGGTCTGGCTCTGGTACCTCACTGGGCAACTGGATCCTCCATTTCCTCATAGACCTATCAGTTGGAGGCACATGATAAAAACGGCAGAAGTCAGCATGGTTTCTTTAAGGGGAAATCTTTCCTGACAAATCTGTCAGAATTGAATAACAGGCAGGATAGACAAAGGACAGTCAGTGAAGCTTACTTCCTTGGATTTTCAGAGTGCCTTTGACAAGGTGCCACACGTGAGGCTGCTTAACGAGATGTGACAGTGGTATTATGGGAAAGATGTCAGCATGGATAGGAGATTGGCTGACTGTCAGGAGGCAAAGAATGGGAATAAAGGGGGCCTGTTCTGGATGGCTGCCAGTGACTAGTGGTGTTCCATAGGGTTCTTTTACATTATTTCGACGACTGAATTGATGGCTTTCTGGCCATTTTTGGAGACAATACAAAAGTAGGTGGAGGGGCAGGTAGTGTTGGGGAAACAGAGGCTACAGAAGGACTTAGACAGATTCAAAGAATGGAAAAGAAGCGGCAGATGGAATATAATGTTGGGAAGTGTATGACCAAGGAATAAAGCATAGACTATCTTCTATGTGGAGAGCAAGTTCAGCAAGGGACTTGGGAGTCCTCTTGTAGGATTATTTAAATGTTCAGTCCGTGGTAAGAAAGGTTAACTTTCATTTTCAGAGGACTAGAATATAAAGCCAAGGATGTAATGCTGAGGCTCCCAGGACATTGGTCAGATTGCACAGAGTACTGAGAGCAGTTCTGGGCCCCTTATCTAAGGAAGGGTGTGCTGGCATTGGAGAGGGTCCAGAGGAGGTTCATGAGAATTATCTCAGGAATGAAAGAGTTAATGCACGAGGAGCATTTGAGGGCTCTGGGCCTGTGCTCACTGGAGTTCAGAGGAATGAGGGGAATCTCAATGAAACCTATTGAACATTGAAGCACCTCGATGGAGTGGATATGGAGAGGATGTTTTCAATAGCGAGAGAGTCAAGGACTCCTTTCTTTCTTTCACCAGAGAGTGGTGAATCTGTAGAATTAATTTCCACACATGGCCGTGAGGGTCATGTGACTGGATATAATTCAAGTGGAGACTGATAGGTCCTTGATTAGTGAGAGTGTCAAAGGTTTCAGTAGAATGGGTTTGAGAGGGAATATAAATCAGAATCAGGTCTAATATCACTGGCATATGTCATGAAATATGTTGTTATGCAGCAGCAGTGCAATGCAATACATAATAATATCTGTAAATTACAGTAAAAATATACATATTTTTAAAAGTTAAATTAAATAAGTGGAGCACAAAAAAGTAGTGAGGTAGTGTTCATGGGTTCAATGTCCATTCGGAAATCCGATGGCAGAGGGGAAGAAGCTGTTCCTGAATTGTTGAGTGTGTGTCTTCAGGCTCCTGTACCTCCTTCCTGATGGTAGAAATGAGAAGAGGGCCTGTCCTGGATGATAGGGGTCCTTAGTGACGGACGCTGCCTTTATAAGACATCATTTCTTAACGATGTCCTGTCTGCTGGGGAGGATAGTGTGGATAATGAGCTGACAGAGCTTACAACTTTTGCAGCTTCTTTTGATCCTGTGCAGTGATATCCCTCCCCCTCCCCCTGATACTGGACAGTGGATGCAGCCAGTTAAAATGCTCTCCATGGTACATTTTAGTGACATACGAAATCAGCTACGATAGAATGGTGGAGAAGATTTGATGAGCTGAGTGGCCTAATTCTGTTTCTATCTCTTATGTATTACTTCAGTTGTTACAAAAAGAGGAACTCTAATTTCCAGTTTTGTTGCTGAGGACCTGGTCACCAGCTTTGTGCTGTTCCAGCAGTCTGATGCCAGGGAACTTTAGGCATGGACTCCTTACTGCAGCGGGAAGTTAGGAGATAGACAGAGAAGTTCCTGCTGTGGCAATCACTATATCATTGTGGAATATCTCCTGTTAGGCCAGAGGAACACATCGTCACTTTATGCCAATGGAAAATCAAGGCTTGTATTCAACCACACTAATATTCTTAATTAATTAAAAATTAAATTAATAACACTTCGATATTTTATAAAATATTTTATAAACTCACAAAGGAACGATCACTTTATTAATAAGTTTAATTTATGTGCAGACACTTCCTAAGTACTTTTTGCAGTGTTATTCACAAATTTGAAGTTTGGACACAGCTGGAACTAAATTCCTTTATCCAACTCAAAAATAACAAGCAAAAATGAACATTAAGTGTGAAATTCGTTCAATCTGTAACTGTGACAGAAAAACAAATGTCAGATATCCATCCCAGTGTTAATATTAATTTCCTTTCTGCCAATATTTCACACCCCATTGCAACTTTACACATTTATTTATAATGAAGATAAACACCCATAATAAAATATGTTCCTCTTATACAATCCAAAAATGAACAACAGGCTATAAACAAATTCTGCTTCCAGTTTGGAAGCCCTGTTCTCATAATCTGGAGCTCTCCTGCCAAAATGACAGGAATGAAAAGGGCTGGCACAGCCCTGCCAAATCCTAAAGCACTTACAGTAATGAACTATTATTTCCATTATTCACTTTCCTATTCCAGGTCATCTACATTACCAAGTTTCTACAAAGCAAACAGCCACAATCGATAATCAGCTATATTTCATTAGGACTTCGAGGAGATTTGCAAGGACCTGATATATCGTAGAAAGGATTCTAACTGGCTGCATCACTGTTTGGTATGCAGGGGACACGGCACAAGAGTGAAATAAACCCTCTTCTCATTGCTACCATCAGGAAAAGGTACCAAAGCCTAAAGGCACACACAAAATGATTCAGGAATAGCTTCTTCCCTTCTGCTATCCAATATCTGAATGGACATTAAACCCACAAACACTACTTCACAACTTTTTTTTTGCACTACTTATTTAATTTAACTATTTTATATATATATATATATACCGGCTGGTGGTGTAGTGGCATCAGCGTCGGACTTCGGAGCGAAGGCTCCTGAGTTTGAATCCAGCCGGCTCCCTTACACGCTTTCCATCTGTGCTGGGTTGGGCGTCGAGCTAGCAACTTGACCTCATAAAAATAAGAAAGCCTGCTTAAAAAAACGCCATCACTTCATATGCCAATGATATTAAACCTGATTCTGATCCTGATCATATTTTTGGCCAGTACACCTGGAGGTCCTCTATTCTATTCTTCTGCAGAAAGTGGAACAAATGTCTAATGTCCAACTGAGAGAACATGCAGAGCATGGAACATCTAACAGTGCAGCGTTCCTTCACATCTGCTCTGGAACATTAGCCTAGATATCTGTGGCTAAGTCTTTGGAGCGGGAGTTAAACATTAGGATTTTTCTTTATGTATTGTTTCTTAGGATCGAGCATGTCTTACTTCCACTCAGGGTCTTTGTGTGTTGAGGTGACTTGTAAGCCGATATGGAAATGGTAGACTCTTCTACAGATGGGCCAGGAGGTGGTTATTGGAGGAGTGAGCAAGAAGTTTGTGGATTAGGCCTTGTTCTGACCACTATGTAGGATTGGCTTGTGTAGACCTGAGGCTCTTGGTGCCAATCTAAATGCTCCTTCATTCCATGGGCAGTGGGGATGTTACATGTTTCAGTGAGAGTTTGAGAGCACAATTGAATCTTTCCTTCTGTCTGCTTGGTTTTCTCTGCATGTGACACAGCTGGGAGTCGAGGACTCATTGGGACTCCAGCGTCAAGCACGTGAATGATATGGCCATCCAACAGAGTCCGCTGAGTGTAACTCGGCCCTCAGTCTGGGATGTCAGCCTCTCAGAGGTATAGCTCCCCTTCCATGGATCCAGAGGATTTTGCAAAGGCAGGGTCATCAGGGGTCACTGCAGCTCAGTATCAATAGCTGTTGTGCCAGTTTAAGGCTGATATCTTCAAACCCTTCTCCTCAGTCCGCCCAGAGCTTTCCTACTGTATTGGTCAACGTCACATTTAATAATCAGTGCCTGCTTTGGCTGAAAGGAGATTCCCATGCTTGGGAGGAGGACTATGTTCTTCAGTGTCTGAAAATAATTATTCACGGTGGGAACGTTGGTAGAAGACTGGGAGATATTGAACACAAGGCTCATCTTCTTGTGTACAATCAGAGTACGACAGCATTAGAAAAGAGTCCTTTGGCCCATCCAGTCTGTGCCAGCCTGATCTTGGGATTCACTACATCTCCCTGCACCTCCTCTTCTCTCTCATCTATCCCTATCCAAACTTCTATTAAATGTTGCATCTGAACCCACATCGACCACATACAGCGATGCTGAAGCATTCACTGATGTACCCAGGCTAACTAGTGTCAGAGTTTCTATTATTCATCTTGAATTCTTTTCCCTGTGGGTGAGGTGAACTGTAAAATTGTAAGATGATACAGGAATCAGTCACGACTTGTTTCCTGGGACTTCTTGGCTGTAATAACCTCAGCTGGTGCGAGCGTGGATGAACTCTTAGGCCAGTCTCAGATTTGTATCTGAGTTACCTGCCTCTTTAGCACCATAAATCACTGAGAGTCTCTACAGGCTCTCAGAGAGACATGAAAGGTTTCAGGGTCACACTGTTCGAGACTCTCCCAACCATGCCAGCTTCCGAGATTTAAACGCGCTCTCTAGGATGTCAGGGCTTTTGATGTTCCCGTTAATTGATAATCATGTTCTGGGCACTAACGATTGAGTATTTAAGGAACACCTGAACATTGGTTCAGTGCTCAATCGAAAGCCTGCCTGTGATTTTGTCTAGCGTTTGTTTTGTGCTCAGTTTCTCGATCCCAGCCTTGGATGCTCCAGTATTTGGGTCCAAGTCATCCTCTTCAAGGACTCTCATCACTGGATGTTGTCCTCCTCTGTTTTAGAAGTGGGTTCTACTACTGAACCAGCTCTAACAAATACAGCACTGCCATATTGTCGATGAGGTCTTTCAATAACCAGGAACATTCCTGGTATTTGTTTTCGCTTCCCCTGTGTGTCTCCTGCAGGCAGAGGACATCACACTGCAACTCATTGCATAATGTAGCGAGGATGTTTTGTTTAGCTGCAGAGAATCCTTCAACGTTAGCAGATATAACAGACAATGCTAGTCTTGAAAAGGACCTGTGTTTCTGACATCTAAGACCTCTATCTTCAGGCATGATTTTGGTACTTAAATCAATGGTACAAAAATGTTGAATACGCTTCTTGCTGTGCGTGGTGGTGGTAGAATTGGCTGAAACAGGGCCGCGAGGTGAACGCTTCTACCTTGGCCCGTTTTATATATGCTGATGACTAATGCATCACTGGCCAAAGCACTGACTTTAACACTGTGGAGAAAATGCTTTCTGAGGCCTTGGAGAGACTAACATCCTACTATGAAGAAAATCACCTCCAGCAAGTCCATAAAAGACACAAGTTTGTGCATTCCACCTCAGGAACCGTGAAGCCAAACGACAGCTTAAAGTAACCTGGTGTGGAGCAACGCTGACGCATTGCGAGCACCCGATCTACTTAGGAGTCACCCTTGACAGACGCCTCAGTTTCAAGAACCACATCAATAAGACAAAGGCAAAAGTGACCGCACGAAACTACATCCTGAATACGCTCATTAACACAAAATGGGGAGCAAGCTGGAAAACATTGCGAGCCAGTGCACTTGCTCTTCCACTGCCGAATACGCCTGCCCTGCATGGGAAAGATCTACTCATGCTAAGAAGATGGATGCCATTCTGAATGCAAGCTGCCAACTCATCACAGGTTGTTTAAAACCAACAAATACCAACAGCCTATATATCCTGACAGGTATCGCTCCCTCTGATATAAGAACGGTAGCCAGCAAGAAAGAACGACTCTGTCAAACATCAGATGAGAGGCACCCTCTACATGGTCACACACCTACACCCAGCCGCCTAAAGTCAAGGAAGAGCTTCATGAACAGTGTTGCTCCTTTACAATCAACCCCATCTGAAGCCCGCATCACCTTGTGGAAAGACCAGCTCGCCAGTCTCAAACAACCCCCAAAGACGGAAGTTCCACCGGATGAAAGCCTTCCCCCAGGAGCTGATTGCAACTGGACAACCTGGAAGTGCCTTAACAGACTTGGGACTGGTGTAGGTCGTTCAAAGGTGTCACTGAGCAAATGGGGATATACAACCAGCCCGACAACTTGTGAATGTGGAACTGAGCCACAAACTATGCAACATCTCCTGCAATGCCCATTGTGAGAGGAACCCTGTACTGTTGCAGATCTTGCCGAATTCAACAACAAGGCGCAAAACTGTGTCCGGTTCTGGCTGGGCCATGTATAGACTGTCCGTGGACACGATAAGAAGGGGTCACTATAAGATTGAGCCTTCATGGACCCAGTGGGGTATCAGAGTCTATCGTCCACTGTGACCAGCCACAAAGAAGATACTTCCAGACAGAGCCTGGAGACTCACGACCTCCGGGTAACCATTGGTCAACCTATGCAAGGAGAAAGCCAGAGTCACTTGGGAGAGCCAGTCGGTCCTGCTCTGGAGCCAGAACGTCTTCCAGCTCTGGAGAGGTTCGACAGTAACCTAGGCTCTTGCCACGGCTTCCTCATTCAATGTTTATTAGCATTTGAACGTCAGCCATCTTGCTTCCTTTTGGAGTTTGGAAAGATGGCCTTCATTATCTCTGTCCTGACTGGAAGAGCCCTGACCCGAGCCACTGCACTTTGGGAACGGAAGTCAGCGCCTTGCGCAGATTCAGAGAAGTTCATGGCCGCCATGTGGAAGGTGTTTCATTGCCCGCCAGAGCCAGTGATTGATAATTATGTTTTGAGTGCCAGGTTACCTGACAAAGGTTTGACAGGGGGGACGGTCAGCGGCTGACTATGCAATTAAATTTCTGACCTTGGCCCAGGAGAGTGGTTGGAACATGGAGACCTTGGCCACGCTATACCACCAGGTACTCCAAGATGAACTGAAGGATCTCTCGCCTAAGGGAGAGCCAGCAGAGAACTTAGAGATTCTCATCGTCTCAGTAAATGTCTGGCAGGGTGAAAGTGGGACCACTACAGGAGGTTGAAGAGGGCCGGTCCAAGCCCAGTTCCTACATATCGCAGTTCCATTTCCCAGCCTCGGGCCATGACCAGCCCGTCACCTGCTCAAGGTCCAGTTGAACCTATGCAGGTCGGTTGCACTAGACTCTCTGTGGATGTGAAGCCCTGGCGTCGGAGTCCAGGGTGTTGCTTTTACTGTGGAGGAGCAGATCACTTGTAGTTTCTGCATTACTGACTCCCCACTCATATCCCTGATGCTCAGGTACCCCTGGTTGTCCCAGAATAACCCATCCGCGGACTGGAGGGAGGGGAGAATCATTGCTTGGCCCAGTCATTGTAAGAGGCTTTATTTGTGACATGGTGTTCTGATACTCAGACTCTCTAGTGACTTATGACCTATGAGGGGCTAGTCTTCACTGCAGGGAACCTGGATCTTCTGAAGACCTAGTCCAGTCTTCTAGTGCCGACAAGCCAATTCTGGCCACTGGGACAGTGCGAGTCCCATCAGAGTCTAGTGAGAACCCCACAGGAAGTAGAGGAACGGAATTTGTAGGTCAAGGGAAGACCAAGGAGATGTCCGAGCAGTCTGGGAGACTTGCCACCAAGCTGAAGGGAACCAGTCGCCAGGCCTCAAGAAAGGGAAAGACTCCTTTACACTGATCCTTGAAGCCTTTTCCCGGGGATTATAGAGCCCGCTGTAATGCCTCGCTGCCACTGCCTGTGGATACAGACAGGGAGTCAGCTGCTGATCTGGCCATTGTTTCCACGAATGAACTTTGTGAGCTCTGAGAGCGGACACTGTAACTCCTGTCACCAACGAAGTCTCAGGAGTCGACCTCAAAGGAAGGTCTGGAGGAGATAGCACTGCTCAAACTAGTCAAAATCCCCTCTGTGTACAAGGACTTAGAGAAGGCTTTCAGCAAGGGAAATGCCTCGACTCCTCCACTGTGACTGTGCCATGACCTGCTGCCGCGTACTTGTCCTCCACGAGGTCGTTCGTACACGTTCTCAGACCTACAGGGAAACACCATGGAGGTATATAAAGGAAACTCTTGCCATGAGCTTCATTCATCCCTCTACTTCATCTGCCCGTGCAGGTTTCTTCTTCATACAACATGAAGAAAACCTGCAGCTGTGCATAGATTACAGGAGATTAAACCACATAATGACCAAGAATTGCTACCCCCTTCCTCTTGGCTTTTGAGGTGCTCCAAGGGGTGGGCGTACTTCCAAAATTAGACTTCTGGAGTGCCTACAATCTGGTTGGTATCAGGGGAGGGGGACTTTGAGTGGAAGATGACATTCAATACACCAACAGGGCACCACGAGTACCAGGTTATGCCCTTCAACCTTGCGAATGCCTAGCTATTTTCTGAGCATTTATAAATGAATGCTTCAGGATATTCCCCATAAGTAGGCCTTTGTCTACTTGTATGAAATCCTAATCTTCTTGAGGTCTATGGAGGAGCATGTCATTCTCATCAGGGACATCTTAAAGAGGCTTCTAGACCATGGACTTTACAGCAAGTTGAAGAAGTCCAAGTTTCATGTGATGACTGCTGTATTTTTGGGCCTCACCATCTCCAATGGTAATCTCGAGATGGACCCTAGCAAGACCCAGGAAGTCAGAGACTGGCCAACACCATCTAGTATCAAATTGGTCCAATGATCCCTGAGGTCTGCTAGCTTCTACCAGACGTTCGTCAGCGCGGTGCCAACTCCGCTGATGGCCTTAACTAAGAAATCCACAGGCCCTTTTGTCTGGACTGCTGAAGTGGAGGCTGCTTTTGCACAGCTTTAACAACAGGTTACTATGGCTCCCATCCTAGTTTCTCCTAACCCAGACCTTCCTTCATAGTGGAGGCGGATGCCTCAGACATCAGAATAGGTACTGTCTTGTCCCAATGATCACCTTCAGGCAGTAGACTGCACCCCTGTGCATTCTTCTCCTGGCAGCTGTCCCCGGTAGAAAGGAACTATGACATCGGGAATTGGGAGCTTCTCGAGGTTAAGTTAGCTTTGGAGGAATGGCATCACTGGCTGGAGGGGGGCCAAGAACCCATTTATCATTTGGACTGACCATAAGAACCTGGCCTGTATTCAGGAGGCCAAGAGGCTAAATTCCAGGCAGGCCAGGTGATCTTCATTTCATCCAGTTTAATTTCATCCTGACCAGTCGACTGAGGTCTAAGAGCCAGAAGCCTGTTACCCTGTCCTGTCAGTTTGGTGGAATGAGAGGAGCAGCCTACTGCCATTTTGCCCCAAGCCAGGGTAGTAGCGCCAATCCACTGGGGAATCGACGCTCCTGTTCACAAGGCCCAAACGCAAGCGGAGATTCCTGAGAACGGTCCTCCGAGTCAGCTTTTTCTCCCAAATTCCTTTCGGTCCCAGGTACTGCAATGGGGACATTCGTCAAGAATGAGCACACACTCAGGGTATGCCAGGACCATCGGGTCTATCAAGAGGAGGCACTGATGGCCCGGAATGATGAGAGAAGTTCGGCAATACATGCAGGCATGCAAGGTGTGTACCTGGAACAAGGACCCCTGTCCACAACCTCAAGGGCTCCTCCAATCCCTACCCATTCTGGAAATACCTTGGTAGGGCAGACATCTTCATGGACTTTGTCATGGGTCTCCCACCATCCAAGGGGAAGTTGGTTGATTGGTTTTTGAAAACCTGCATGTTCATTGCCTTGGTGAAGCCACCTTCCATGGCAGGGATGGCCAAAATTGTCCTGGACCAGGTCTTCAGGGTCCATGGATTCCTGGTGGACATCACCTTGCATCATGGCTCACAATTCACATCACATTTCTGGAGGGCTTTCTGTAAACTGATAAGGGCAACAGCAAGCCTTTCCTTTGGGTATCAACTGCAGTCCAATGGCCAGACAGTCCAACCAAGATTTAGAACATACCCAGAGATACCTGGCCTCACAAAGACCTGATGAGTGGTGTGACCATTTGATGTGGGCTGAGATTTCTCACAACACCTTATAGCGCTTGACACATGAGATGTCACCGTTCGAGTGCCAGTCTGGTTATCCTCGTCCTCTCTTTCTGGAACAAAAAGCCAAAGATGGAGTCTCTGTGGCAGAAGATCTTGTCCAGCACTGCATGGAGAAATGGATGAGGGCAAGAGAGATTTTACTGGCCTCCACCCGGACAGCAGAGACCAAGGCAAACTGAAGGAGATGTCTGAGACCCGCGTTACAGCCCGAGCAACAGATGTGGCTGTCCACTCATGATTTGCCTCTCCAAGTGGAATCTAGAAAGTTGGCACCCAAGTTCAGGATCACGAGGAAAGCAAGCCTGGTGGCATATACCTTGCAGCTCCCCAAGACCCTAAAGATCAGCCCCACCTTTCACATTTCTGAATTAAAACCTGTTTACACCAGCTCCTTAGCCCCAACACCATCGGCCCCACTGCCACCCAGGTTTATCAAGGGAGAACAGGTCTTCATGGTGAAAAGACTTTTGGATGTGTGCTGTTCAAGGTGTTCAGCAATACCTAGTGGACTGGGAGGGATTCAGACCAGAGGAAAGGTGCTGGGTGGATCAGACTCTCATCTTCGATTACCATCACCGCCTCTCTGAGCAACCAGGGCCATCAGGAGTTGGCCGTGAGGGAGGAGGCTCCGTAACAAGAAGCTCCCAACATACCAAGCTTCTAAAATTTAAATGCTCTAACTCTGCGGAGTACAGATAGCTGGCACAGCCTCTTTAAGGTCTTAAGATGTTCCCATTAATTGATAAATATTTTTGGGTGCCAAGAATTGAGTACTTAAGGAACACCTGAATATACATTCAGTGTTCAATCATACGCCTACCAGAGATTTCATCTGGCGATTGCTTTGTGCTTAATTTCACGATCCCATTTGAAACTGTGTCTCAATCCCAGTCTCTGATACTCCTGCATTCGTATCCAAGCCATTCTTGGCAAGCACTCTTGTGAGGCACATTGAATTCTTGCCTAGTCTGATTTATCCAACTATGAACATATTCATTAGATATTGATTGTAAAATAATTTTCTTACAAAAAGCCTTTTAAAAATCACTGATTTACTTCTAATATAAATGAGCTGCATAGAACACAACCGTGATTAAAGGATTGTCTGAAAAGTCATGATTAATGCTTTCATTTGAGTATTTATACTAATGACTCCTCTTCATAATCATAATTTTTGCAATGGAAGAGGTAGTCAAAGTCATGGACATAATTTGGTGCTATGAATCTTACAACCTACGACAGCCTTCACTCACGGACTTGTGATGGATATATTGTTCCTTAATTGCCAAAATTCTGAGCTGTATTGTAGCTTCATCATGAACTTCATAGAATCACATTCACAAGATTCAAAGTATTGTTCTCAATGAACTTGGACAGATCTCCAATTAATGGCAGTGATATACAGAAAAATGCAAAAGTCTTAGGCACCCTAGAATTGTTATATGGTTTCAAATGGTATAGCCCTGATCTCAACATCATTGAGGCTGTCTGGGATTAGCTGGACAGACAGAAGCAAGTAAGACAGCCAAAGTCTGTAGAACAAATGTGGTATGACAATATACCTAAAAGAATTTAAACGCAAACAACAGGAATTCTGCAGATGCTGGAAATTCAAGCAACACACATCAAAGTTGCTGGTGAACGCAGCAGGCCAGGCAGCATCTATAGGAAGAGGCGCAGTCGACGTTTCAGGCCAAGACCCTTAGTCCTGACGAAGGGTCTCGGCCTGAAACGTCGACTGCGCCTCTTCCTATAGATGCTGCCTGGCCTGCTGCGTTCACCAGCAACTTTGATGTGTGTTGTTACCTAAAAGAATTGATAGATAAAGGCAAAGGGTGGGCCTATCAAATATTGATTTGATTTGGTTGTTCACTGCTTACTGCTCTTTATGGTAATTTTTTGATATTTAAAAACTTTCCATTTCATTATTTTTGAAAGCATCCTTACTTTACCGAATTTTTTTCTTACATGTGCCTAAGACTTTAGCACAGTACTGTAGCTTTCTGATGAACTATGAGCCATCAACCTGTTAACCATGCTCCAACATTTAAAAAGATCATGGCTGATTTGATTTGATGTG
The DNA here is from genome assembly GCF_963921235.1 of Mobula hypostoma. Taxonomy (NCBI): domain Eukaryota; kingdom Metazoa; phylum Chordata; class Chondrichthyes; order Myliobatiformes; family Myliobatidae; genus Mobula; species Mobula hypostoma. The sequence goes on along the minus strand of NC_086109.1, from coordinate 3,147,504 downwards.
ATCTTAATCCTGCACTCCATCTACCCATGTAAATGTTCCAACACTCAAAATATGCCTACTTCTGCCTTAAAAATTTTCAGACACTGTTTACAACAGCTTTTGAGGAAGACATCCAAGGCCTCATTACCCTGGAATACAAAAAATTGTTTTCTTGTATGACTCATGACTCCGGGATTGTACACCTAATGGGTTCTTTTCTTTCTCACTTTTCTGTTTAGTAGGTTTTTTTTGTTATCACAAATTTTTTTTCGATCTTTAAGATAATGTCTTTTTTGAGACATTGTAAGTGTTGTTACTTCAATGTACTCATGCTATTTTTTCTGTATAATATAACAATAAAAAGATTTGAAAAGAAAGAAAAAAATTGGTTTCATCTATATTTTGAATGGATGACCCCTAATAATTAAAGAATGGCCCAATAATTCAAGATTGTCCAATTGGATTCAAAGATTCAAAGCACATTTATAGGCAAAGAATGTATAAATTACACACTTTGAGATTTGGCAGCCACAAAGCAAGAAACCTGCATAACCAAATTTTAAAAAAGGAAGATCAAAAATCACTGTACAGAGAAAGAGAGAGAAAAAGACACAAATCATGCAACAATAGAAGCAAGCCAACAGCATCCCGAACCAGAATGAGTCCCCAGATCCACTCTCGGAGCAGTCGTTGGACACCCAAGTATTGGTCCCAGTTCATCACACCAGTGGAGCAAAAGCGCACACCAGCCAGATCAGTTCATAGTTTCCATGTCGCGGAGAAAGAGTGACCTTTGCGGGAGAGCAAGTGAAATCAGCCTGACCCTCAACTCCGGGCTTCCAGTCTATTTGTGCCGGTGCTTATATTGTCCAAGCACCAGACAGTGCTTTGCTCAAGAACTTGGACCCCGGTGCCATGATACGCCTGGGCCGCCCAGCTCAAAGCCATTCTCAATCTCACCAAAACGGCTCGGCGATGGGAGCAATCCAACCTCACTCCTGGGTTAGGTGGATGGTCATCAAAACTCCTCCACATCGGCTGCTCTCCAAATCACTCACTCCATCTCGGTAGCAATATGAACTCCGTCTGTGAAGCCGGCTTGAACAGGTTGGCCTTGGAATGCCCCAACACGGCTCAGCCCCTGAACCAGCCTTGCCTCTGCCTGCCTCCTTGATATCTGTGGCGATAGTTCATCACAATTTGCTTCAAAAAAGATGTTGTAAATAATGTTTTCAGTCAAATCTCTTGCCCAATGATTTGCCAGTAAGCTTCATGCACCTTTGGTAGCGCCATCTTAAACCAGAATAGGAGGCATGCTCTCCTCCTCCACCCTCACAAATCCCTCAGTATCTTTTGTCTTTAAATCAAGCCCTCCTTCTCTCTTCTCAACTCAGTGAGTACAAGCTCAACCTGTCCAGAATCCCTACCTATCCCAGGTATTATTCCAGTAAACGTCCTCTGAATATTGCTGGTTGAAATCTGGATGGCTTCTGTGTATACCTCACAATTTCTCAGGAGGCTCACGCATCTTTTCTCTCCAGGGAACTCAAGGATGGACCTTGCCAACAATTTTCCCTTCTGGGAATAGATTACTGAATGGTTTTCTTGCCTATGCACTATAAAGTCACTGATGACACCACAGTGTTGGCAGAACCTCAATATTTATTTTTGTAACATATTTATTTTATGTCTTTCACTGTACAGTACTGCTTCAAGAGAACAACAAACTTCGCAACATATGTCAGAGATAATGAACCTGATTTTGATTCTGACCCATGGACCAAGAATTTCCTAGAGACTTTTAGTGTAACTGTGGTGTAGGAGAGGATCTCTACCACTTCTCCAGGGAACTGGGTGGTTAATACCAGTATTATACTGAAACATAACTATGTGCAAATCACCTTCATCACCAAAACCTCTCAGTTTAACAACACTACTTGGTTCCCATAGAAATAAAATGAATCTCTGGGTTCTTCCATGCACAATTTTAAGAGTGGCAGATTTCAGAGTGCCTGGTCTCTGCTTCTTAAATTTTAGTTATACTTCTGGTTTGTGTATCTGCATTAGTTTCTCTGGGATCAGGGTCTACTGGATTAGAAATTAAAAAGCTCCCACTGTTAGATTTTAAAAAAAGATCTGTTTGATGGATGCAAAAATCGAACATGTACTCAATACATAAGACCATAAGCCTATAAGATATAGGAGCAGAATTAGGCCATTTGGCCCATCGAGTCTGCTCTGCCATTTCATCATGGCTGATCCATTTCCCTGTCAAGGTTTCTCCCTCTCTGCAGCCCATCTTCCCTGACAAGGTTTCTGATGACACGCCGAATCTCTGCAGAGTCTTGAGGAACTAGAGGCGCTGTTGTGCTTTCTTTGCACACAGATATGATGTGTCCAAGACAGGTTCTCTGAAATAGTGACACCCAGAAATTTAGTCACTGACCCTCTCTACCTCTGATCCTTCAATGGACCTCTGGTTTCTGTCTCCTGAAATCGACAATCAATTCATTAGTCTTATTGACATTGAGTGGGAGGTTGTTGATATGACACCGCTGAGCCAAATTCTCAACCTCCCTCCTTTATGATGATTCATCACCACCCCCCGATACAGACCACAACAGTGGTGTCATCGGCAAGCTTGAATATGGTGTTGGAACAGTATTTAGCCACACAGTCACAGGTGTAAAGTGAGTAGAGCAGGGGGCTAAGCACACATCCCTGTGGTGCTCCTGTGCTGATGGAGATTGTTGTGGAGATGATTTTGCCAATACGAACTGACTGCGGTCTGCAAGTGAGGAAATCTAGAACCCAATTGTGGACAAGGGGTTAACCCTCCTTTGAACCCTCTCCAATGTCGACACATCCTTTCTGAGATGAGGGGCAATCTGGCTGGAACCATCTGGGAAACGGTACCGCAGCATAAAAGCCAGGACCAACAGGCTCCGGGACAGCGTCTTCCACCAGGCCATCAGACTGATGAACTTACGCTGATTTGAGTGCACTCTATATTACATTGACTGTTCTATTTATTGTAAATTATTATAAATTACTATGATTGCGCATTTAGATGGAGACATAATGCAAAGATTTCTACACCTCATGAATTTGAAGGATGTAAGAAATAAAGTTGATTCAATTCAATTCTAAGAAAAAGCTCCTCACAATACTCCAAGTGAGGCTTCACCAGTGGTTTATAAAGCCTCAACATTATATCCTTAATTTTATGTTCTAGTCCTCTCAAAATGAATGCTAACGTCACCTTTGCCTTCCTCACCACAGGCTTAACCTGCAAATTAACCTTTAGTGAATCCTGCACAAGGACTCCCAAGTGCCCTTGCAGCTCAGAGTTTTGAATTTTTTCCCCATTTGGAAAATAGTCTACGCTTTTATTTCTTCTATCAACATGCATGACTATCTACTTTCCAAATCCGTATTCCAACTGCAACTTATTTGTCAGTTCTCCTAATCTGTCAAAGCACTTCTGCATCCTCTCCACTTCCTGTCCCTCCACCTGTCCTCGTATCGTCCACACAGCAGGTCAGACAGCATGCACGGGGGAAGTTAACATCTCAAGTCATTGATCTGGGATTGAAAGGCCTATCATATGTGGAGCGAATGATTGATTGCTCTGGGCCTGTACTCACTGGAATTTAGAAGATTGGGGGCTGGGGATGGGGGGGGGGGGATTGCATTGAACCCTAGCAAATGTTGAAAGGCCCAGACAGAGTGGATGTGGAGATGTTTCCTGTAGTGAGGAGTCTAGGACCTGATAGCACTACCTCAGAATAGAGGGACATCCATTTAGAATGGAGATGAGGAAGAATTCTTTTATCCTGAGAGTGGTGAATCTGTGGAATTCATTGTCACAGGCTGTTAAGGCCAAGTCATTGGGAATATTTAAAGTGGAGGTTGATGGATTTTTGATAAATCTGGGCATGAAAGATTACAGGGAGAAGACAGGACAATGGAGTTGAGGGGGATATGGATCAGCCATGATCAAATGGCAGAGCAGACTCGATGGGCTGAATGGCCTAAATCTGCTCCAGTGTCTTTTGGTCTTATGAATTTCTTCATAACTTTCTACAATTAATTCATGGCTAAGATGGACCAGGTGATTCTGAAGTAAATAAGCAAATTTCAGCACATGGTTTGAATGTTTTGATATTTGACAGGAGAGGGTGAACTGAGTCAATTTACAGGCCTGAGTATGTGCCCATTCTGGGTGGAATTGGTTCTCATCAGAGGACAGAATAGGCCGTCACTATGGTCAGTTTCTTGATGGGGTGACTGGATTGAAGGTTTATGTCACCTCTACTGCCATGATGAGACCACACTCAGGTTGAAGGGGGAGCACCTTAAATTGTGTCTGGGTATCCTCCAACCTGATGGCATAAACAATGATTTCTTGAACTTTCCGTAACTTCTCCTTCACCATTCCCCATTCCTGTTTCCCTCTCTCAACTTATCTCCTTACCTGCCCATCACCTCCCTCTGGTGCATCTCCCCCTTCCCTTTCTTCCATAATCTTCTGTTCTCTCCTATCAGATTCCCTCTTCTCCAGTCCTTGTTCACCAATCATCTTCCTAGCTCTTTATTTCACACCTTCCCCTCTCCCGGTTTCACCTTTCACCTATCACCATGTATTTATTCCTACCCTCCCCTCAGTCCTGATGAAGGGTCTCAGCCCAAGACGTTGACTGTTTACTCTTTTCCATAGATGCTGCCTGGCCTGCTCAGTTCCTCCAGCACTTTGTGTGTGTTGCTTTGGATTTCCAGCATCGGCAGATTTTCGGTGCTTTTAATGATTATTCTTGTGACAGTAATAACTGAAATGATGGCAGCAGATCACTATATCAATGCTGTATCACAAAAGTCGTACTGTAACTGCACAAGAACCAGGCTCTTTGTCACAATTAATTGTAAAGCTCGGCCCAGAACAATCTGAGCTGGTCAAGTGAGCCAGAATCAGGTTTACTACCACTGCACATCATGAAATTTGTTGTTTGTGGCAGTGGTACAGTGCAGAACATGAAATATACTCTAAACTACAACAATAAATGTAAATAATTAAATAGAGAATCACTGAATGAATAATTAAGTAGTGCAAAAAAGAGCAAAAGAGTGAGGTAATTAAACTTTATGGGTTCACGGACTGTTCAGAAATCCAATGGCCGAGAGGAAGAAGCTGTTCCTAAAACATTGCATGTGGGTCTTCAGACTCTAGTACCTTCTCCCTGATGGTAGTCATGAAAGGAGGACATGTCTCAAATTGTGAGAGTCCTTAATAATGGATGCCACCTTCTCAAGACACTGCCAGCCGAGGATGTCCTCCATGGTGGGGAGGGTTTTGTCTGTGGTGGAGCTAGCTGGCCACAGGTGTCGGTGGCTACTTGTGATCCTGTGCATTGGAACCAGGCAGAGCATAAAGAGAGAACCTTCATCCTCACTCTCTGCCTGCTGACAGCTGTTGCCAAGGCCCAGTTCTATTGACCCAGTAACAGCGGAACCCGGATGACAATCAGAGGGCTCCTGGTTTCACTCGTTTTCCCCATGAGACACGCCCAGAGCGGCTGCAATTGGCACGGACGAAATCAAAATTCTGTGTTGATGTCATCTGGGCTCCAAGTCACCAGTTGTAACTATTGCTATGCAAAGACCATGTAATATCAGGATAGACATGAAAAAGGTCATCATCATCATTATGTGCCATGTCGTATGATGTGGGTGATCATGGTCTTATGACCATTAATGGTCTTGGCAAATTTTTCTGCAGAAGTGGTTTATCATTGCAGTGTCTTTACAAGAAGGGTGACTCCAACCATTACCAATACTCCTCAGAGATTGTCTGCCTGTCATCAGTGGTCGCATAACCAGGAGTTGTGATATGTACCAGCAGCTCATACAACCATCCACCACCTGCTCCCAATGGCTTCGCGTGACCCTGGTCATGGGGTGAAGCAGGTGCTACACCTTGCCCAAGGGTGACCTGCAGGCTAGCAGAGGGAAGAAACGCCTTGAACCTCCTTTTGGTAGAGACAAATCTCCACCCTGTCACCCACTATGAAAAAGGTAGGGCTGTCGAATATACAAGTGAAGTGTAGTAGCTGGCCAAAAGGACTCAGCTGGATGTAGATCGTTGCAGGTATGGGCAGAGAAATGGCAGATGGAGTTTAATATACGTTGCACCTTGGGAGATCAAATATAAACGGGCAGTACGCAGTTAATGGCAGGACCCCGTGTACAGTGTTGATGTATAGAGGATCTTAGGTTCCAAGTCCATAGCTCCCTAAAAGTGGCTGTACAAGTTGATAGGGTGTAAAGTCAGCATATGGCATGCCAGCATTTATTCACTGAGCTACTGAGGTCAAGAGTTAGGAAATTAACTGGTAGCTTTAAAAAACTATGGTTAGGTCACATTTGGAGTATTGCTTTCAGTTCTGCTTGCTGCATCACAGTAAGGACGTTGAAGAGGTGCAGAACAGGTTTACCAGGATGCCACCTGGATTGGAGGGCATGTTCTGTGAGGAGAGGCTGGATTGTTTTCTCTGAATTTCCAGCATCTGCAATCTCTCTTGTGTTTTCTTTTCTCTGGATCAGTAAAGGCTGTTGGGAGATCTGATAGAGCTTTACGAAACTATAAAAGGCACAGATTAGAATAGATAGCAGTATCATTTTTCCAGGGTAGAAATGTCAAGTGCTAGAGGGCATGCAGTTGAAGAGAGCAGAAGGAAAACTCAATGATGTGGAGGGCAGGTTTTTTTTTCACACAGGGAGTGGTGGGGTGCCTGGGGAGGTGGCGGAAGCAGATACAAGAGTGGTGTTTCAGAGGCTTGTAGATAGGCACATGGATGTACAGAGAATGAAGAAATGTAGATATTGTGGAGTCTTCAATGTCAACTTCCTCAATCCAGGATACTCTTTCCTTTCCATTTCCCCCAGAAAACTAGTCACTACCATCACAGGAAAAAATGGGGCAATCGGCACCCCGCATCTGAGGGTAACCTCTCTCCCTGAGGTGTTCCTGACAATCACTGTTATTCTGTTTGGGTAGATAGTTGAAGATTTCTGCAGTTCAGGTCTCACCAGCACTCCTGCAGGTAAACATGACTCTTCTTTCAGGACTGACCCACCCGGATGGCTGGGCCATTGGACACTCTGGCAAATCCGGGAGTCCCTGTCACTCTAGCTACTCCTCCGGGACATAATATGACAGGCTTAGACTGGGTGTACCACACAGTTTCTCGTATCTGCTCCTCATCCTGCTTAGGAGGAACTTGAACCTTCTCAAACGTAGCTCTGAATGCGGGGTGAATGGACAAGGTTTTCAAAAAGTTTTTTTTCCATCTCTCTCCTTGCATGCTCCTGTAAATCTTCACACAATGGAAGTATTTGTTCCCACAAGAATGGAAGCTCCACCCTTTTGAATCAGACACTGGTGCATCAATAGTCTTAGTTACTCCAACATCTGCTTCCAAAAAAATCCAGTTTCAACAACAAGTAACAATCTTATGGGTACTCATCAGTATTAAGCCCCCAAATCTCAAGGGCATTGAGTATCTTCAATGGTAAATGTGTCAAATACCGATTATAAAATGATTTATAAAGCAAAATAATTTGAGAACTTGCACCAAGTACGACTCTAGCATAAACACCTTCAATTCATATGGATACACCAGAGCTTGGCCCCACTAAACCTTCAGGAATAGTGTTTTGCACTTTAGTATTTCCCTTAATACACTGATTGGAGTGTATCCTCTCCGAGACACTAGCTTGTTCCTTTACTGGGTCACTCCAGAGCTTTGCTTCTTTTCCTCTTTGTTTGTTAACTGCTAACTTACTTTCTGAAGATTTTCCCATCTCTCACAGAATTTCTCCACAGCTGTAACTGAAAACATTGGTTGCCTTTCCCATCAAGAGACCCTTTTCTGCAGCATTCCTCTGTGTCGTAAGTGCTACAGGTGGTCAAGTTTCCCAATGGACATTTGGTTGAAACGGTAGCAGACATCCATTGAGTCAGCACATCCCGAAAGTTTTCCGGCTCATCCCTCTAAAGCTCTATCGCTGTGGCATTGGGGGTCGCTTTAGCAGCAGAGGCTATCATTGACGGCATTACTCGGCTTTTGGAAATGTTCCACTTCTCAGTCATGTTTTCCTCCTCTCTAACTTCTCTGAGTAACGGTAAAAGATGGAGGAGGGCACATCTTGTCGGTCATTCGAATATGTAGAGAAATCATGTCATCTGACAGCGCACCCTTCACAGCTTGCTCCACCCTCAAGCAATTTCTCTCAGACTATTGAATGCCCCCTTTGTGGCACAAACAGTGCAGAACTTTCTCCAACCGAAGAAGGTAGGCAGAAAGCTTCTCTCCTTCCTCCTGGAATGTGTGCCCAAACTTGATTCTAAGCTCGGCTGCACTTTCAACAATGCCAAGGGCATCTCCCAGAGTTTACAAGTAATTAGCTGACGTGGCTAATGGGTTTTCTGCCTTTAGGAATCTCACTGCATCAGCCATTGGACCCCTTAAACTATGCCAGTCTCTGTTTTATCTGGGCACTGCCACTCATCCAGTAACTGAGACATCTGCTCGGCCCAAGCCTCAGATTCTTCTTCCCCATCAGGATGGGCTTGACTCCAGGGAACACTCCCAGCCTGAGACAACCTTGGCTCTCCTTGGCCACACCCTGGCATTTATCAATCAGTGATGTAATGGCTGAAAGCAGGTCAGAATTTAAATCAACAGCTGAAGGACTCATTAGACCTTCACATCAGACAATCTCTTTCTCTCACTCCGTAGAAATGAAAACAAATTGTCCTTAAAGTCTTCGCCCTCAGCTACATTCTGCCCTTCTCTAAAAATATGGACTGCCCATCGTCCCACTTCTCCAGGATCTCCTAACGTATCGGGCAGCGCGACTTCAGTCACGTCACCGCTGTCTGGACTAACATGACATCCTTACTAGCTGATTTGGTCAGGCTGCCCTTAAATCAGCGTAACTTCCCCCAAAACTTTTACAGAACTCAGCGCTCTCAATAGCAGTTCATTGGGAATTCGGATGTCCACCCTGCTTAGAACACCAGCATTATTTGTGAATAATCTCTTTGAACCACACCAGCCTTAATCCCTGCCCTTTCCCTGACACTAGTTTAAACACACAAACTGCTTGATCAATTCTAAAACAGCAGTCACACAGCATCTGAAATCCCTGGACAATGGTCCCCACAAATGTAACCCTCCCACTGGGCTCATATACAGCCTTGGCTCGTTAGCTAATTTAGTGGCAAGAAAGCTACCTTTCATAAACAATAGGTTCGGTGCAATTTATGGTTCAACCAAACAGGAACGTCATGATGTTCTGATTAAAGAAACCTCAGTTTGCGCGAATGCTGTGTAAATTCTGTCCATACTCAATTATCAGCCGGCAAGAAATAACAAATTGTACACTGCATAAGATTATAAAGAAAGTGTGTTTACCAATTTCAACTTTATCAAACAGTAATTAAAAGAAAGAAAAATAAATAAAGGGGCCCACAGTCTGTGTGAAAGCACCCACTACCGTCTGAACTTCCCTCAGAATCCATCCCAAACAAATTGGCTCTCCTCAGCAATATTAGCCCTCCTCCCTGGAGCCATTCATTTGCACAAAGCACTTTGTGCGAGGGGGACTCTCCTTCCCATGGCATTCAGTGGCATCTTCTCTTCTGCCCTGCTCCACAGCTCCCAACAAAAAGACCCCAAACCAGACTTCTGTCTGTCACAAATCTCTCTCTGCCCCGCACTCTCTAAAGCCTCCTCCAGATCCCATTATCCTGATTGCCTGACACAATATTGAACAGCAAAGCTTCTTACCTTTAGCTGAAACCAAAAGATTTACCAGCAGGACTCACTGCTTCTCCGAAACTTGCTCAAAATGGAATATCTACAACATAGTGACAGAAATCTTAACCAGAGCATTATGTGTTGCTTAAGCTCGTTTAGCACTAATCACAGGGTCCCAGTTTTGAGAATGGTACTTCTCACGGTATCGCTCGACCAAGCCAGCGACGTTCTTTGGAATTATTAAGAATGAATTGTCACCGTCTCTACATTGAAGTTTGTCTTTTGGCTCTGATATTGCCGGCATACATCGTGACAACCAGTCTAATTAGATCAACACAACGTCGCCGCGTCTTGGGGACCTGAGTTACTGGGCAACATTGAAGAGGTTTGGATTTTATTCCCTGGGGCACAAGAAAATGAGGGAGATCTTACAGAACCAATACAAAATGATGAGGGGTGTCTGCCTGCATGTTTCCCCCTACGGTTCAATGAGATAGAACTAGCGATCATAGGTTTAGGGGGAAAGGTGAAATATGTATTTAATGCGAATTTGAGGGGAAATGTCTTCACTCAGTGGGTGGTACGAGTGTAGAATAAATTGCCAGTGGAAGTGGCAGACTCAGGTTGAATTGTAACATTCATGGGAAGCTTGAATAGGTACATGGGATGAGAGAAATATGGAGGCCTATGGTCTTGTTGCAGGAAGATGGGACTAGGTGGTAAACCAGGCTGACATAGATTAGATTGGTCAAAGTGCCCGCTTTTGTGCAGTAGTGCTCCATGACGACACAGTGGGCCATTGGCCTGTTCCTACACTGTACTGTTCTACGTTCTCTGTTGTATAAATGTGGGAATGGCACTCCCTTCCATCGCTACCTCTGGTACCTCACTCCAGCTGCTCAGCACAGAAAGCTTCTTGTGTTTCCTCTCAGCCTTTCCCCTCTCACCTTAAACGTCTAGGAAAACTCATCCTAAGAAATCCCGGGAGAAGGCAATGGCAAACCACTTCTGCAGAGAAAACTTCCCAAGAAGATGGATAGAGAAAAGAATAAGACCAATAGCATGAAGGGGTTCTTCCTCATAGGCAGATGGAAGACCATGATCACCCACATCATATAGCACAGCACAAAATGATGATGACCCTAGGAAAAAATATTGTGACTATATCTCGCTCTATGTTCATCTTAACTTTTTATACTCAATAAGAATCTATTTATTTAAAACCAATAAGGTCACCTCTTGTCCTCCTACTTTCTCGTGAGAGAAAACATAGTCTATCCAACCTTTCCTTATGTAGCCCCCCTGGCAAGCCTCAAGGTCGCTCAACTCACTGTCGTCTAGGGAAACAGCCCTCTGCCCCGCCAAACTGGGTAATTAGTTTGTGTGGATGCTGTGTGATGTACCCCACCCCACCCAAATAACAGACAATACACCACATACGATTAAATGAATTACAGTTTATAGATATTACTGGAAATATATAATTAATAGAGATAAAATATAAAAGGAAAATAAAAGGCGCCACACTTATCAACGTTCAATCTCTTCGTGCATAAACAGTTGGAGCTCGGGACCCTTCTTCTGCACTCTACGATCCCCTCGGACCACCTCGACCTGCCTCCTGGGACCAACAACGTTGGTCGGCCAGACGCTCCACACGAGTCCGTCTTCGTCTCCTCTCCTCGCCGAGCACCCTGGACCTCGGACTCCTGCTCGGGGTCCGACCCTTTAGCCGACTCACAGCACCTTGTCCATCCTCTCTCTCTCTCTCTCTCTCTCTCTCTCTCGCACTTTCTTCCCCAAAACCTACGCATCACAATAACTTACAGACACACAGAAAGAATAACATCTATCCCAATTGGTTCGTTCATCCTCTTATCAATAACAATAATCCAAACAAACTGCTAGCGGGAGGACTTTCTCAGCAGTTAACATAACAAAGAAGCCATTTTAATTAGCCTATGCAGTAACATAAAAGAAGAAACACCTTACACTTATGAGTATCATGTCCTGGGAATTCCTGAGCCGGGACCAGTCAATGTGAGGAATGGGCATTCTAGATGGTGCAGAGATGCTCAGGTCACTGTGGGGGAGAACACAGGTGACCAGCAAGAATAGCAACTCCAACTCCAAGCCATCAAGCTGTGGCTGCATCAGGCACCTTTGGCCCCACTTCTGAAAAGGTCTGTGTTCCTGTCTATGCTTCATCAGTTCCCTTCAAATTGGTGTCATCCTCCAACCCAAGGAACTGATGATGCAGAAGAAGCAACGCTCTTTTTTCCCCTTTGCTCAGAATTAATGAAGAAGATAGATGTGAATAGCTGAAGCTTTCACTGCCCTCCTCCAGTTTGTAGCACGGTTACTCAGTGGGATTAAGCAGTCCACAGCGAAGGTACTAAATAATACTGGTGAACCTGACTGTAGATTTGCCCTGTCAGCTTTGGAGGTTTCTATAACTAAATGGAGTCTTACCTCTGGATAAAGATATGGCTATTGAAAGTTTAGCATTGGACATAATCCCATTAGAGTCGATTAAACATGAGAGAGAGGTTCGAGTGCCACAAAAAGGGAAATGATTTATCAGAGGACCTCCTGTGAATGACCTCAGTTCTCAGTATCACTCATCCCAGCAACAGAATCACCAAGGCCTTTCAACAAACACACTTCTGTGCGAGCTGTTTTCCCGAAAGGTGAAGAATTTGGAACATAGTACCCACTTATAAAATATTAATTCATTCTCTCAGCCCAAGAACCGCTTTATAAATGTTAATTAGGAAAAAGATTGGCACTTTACAGAAACTGGGGAATTGTTCTTCAAAACCCTATAATATCATTTCTGCCGTGTTGCAGTAAATATGAAACATGTTTCTGTAAATATCCTCTGGTCGTGTTTCTGCATATAGATTGCCTTAATGAAGGGCAAACCTCTGGATATTTACAGACTCTTAATAGATGCATTAAAATGAGACCTGTGGATATTTACAGACACTTGAGTATAGGATGTTCCAATACAGAGCACATCGACAATGCAAGAGGACAGCTAACAAGGAATGCATGCTGGGAAAGACAACAACTCTCTGTTTAATCACCGTTTGGCAATTGATCTTTTCTGGAGTGTGTGTGTGTTATCTGTAATATAGAAGACAGGAAATAAAGCTAGGAACTTCCTGTTCATTTGTTAGGGCATATTCTGGACTTAGGGTATATAGCAAAATATTAACTTCAGCAACCAATCTTCAGACTGAACATGGAACGTAGGTTAAGATTAAAATGCAGCCCTGGACAATAGGTTCCTAGAACTGTGAACAACAGTTAATTGAAAAACCAGGCCATGGTGATTAACATTCCTTTTGGGTGTCTGGAGTGTGGGTGCAAAGAAGGAGCTGTAAAAGTTACATGTGGTTCAAAGGAAGCATTGTAGATACACTATGAATACAGAATTGTCCTTCGATCTTTAGCATCTAAAATGCTGGGTCGATCAGGCCACTTCCTCCAGGAGTGTCTCAATATGATGCCTGCTGCTGGTTTTTGTCGAATAAACCACTTCTGTATCCACCAGCTTCAGTCTCTCTCTAGTGACTTTGTACACATTACAACATCGTTCACATTTGTAGAGGGACTCAGGGCAGACGCAAAGTAACATTAGCCCTCTGTGATTGTTTAGAGTGCACCTATGAGAAATGATCGCACTCCTGTCAAATGCAGCATCCTTGGTCAATAACAACTGAGGCATGCGTCCATACCACTGCAGCTTGGGATGTGATTGCTTTGGAACTTGAAGAACGTGAGCCTGTGCCAGTCTGGGAGCTGGACTCTGCTCTGACAGGTAGTGTGGAGCTGTCAACGTGTTCGGCCACAGAGGGTACAAAGCTTCTACTGTGCTTTCTGTCCTACACCGACTTCCACACAGGAGACAGATTCCTTCCTCTCACATATCTCAAGAAGTCTGGACATTTCAGCCTGTGCTAGCTCACTTCCCCAAGGACCTTCATCTTCTCCTCAGGCAGTCGTTAGGGTCACGGGTGACTCCTATCACACCAGTGTTGAGGACCATCTGATAGCTAGTCCAATGGGGGATCCTTGACCACGACATAGATGGGGCAAGAGGTAGTTAATGGTGGGAATCAGGTGCATTGTTTGCATGGTTGTGCACACCTTCCGCTGTTTCTGCACTTCTGCATGTTGTGATTAATATTCTCAGCATTCATAATGCTCCTTCACCATGTTAACCAGTGACGGACCAGGAATTATGTTCCATATCTTGAGACAAAGGACCTGTTCCTACCCCTTATTATTCTATGTCTATGAATTCTCATGAGATGTTATGCTTTCTCAAGGAGAATCCGAGAATTTCTGTGCCTTGTACTTTGACTTGTCCAAAAGGACCCGAGTGACATGCAGGTACATGGCAGAAGCTTCCACGCACAATTATTAGTCAACCACGTAGCTGTATGCCTGGAGTCACATGGGTCAGATAGGAATCAGAATCAAAAGCAGAATTATGTTTAATATCACTGACATATGTCAGAAATTTGCTGTTGTGCTGTTTTTTTCTGCAGGGGAGGGTTGGGGATTTGTTGCTATTGTCACTGTTTATGTTCTGCAGGGGATTTGGGGGTTTGCAAGTTTTATTTCTTTTTCTTTTTCTTGAAGGGGTGAGTTAATGTATGGTCCTTCCTTATTTTGTGGCTATCTGGAGAAGATAAATATCAGAGGTGTATTGTACTTGCATACTTTCACAAGAAAATGAACCTTGGAACCTTTGAACAGTTCATTGTAATACATATTAATAAAACAGTAAATTACAGTAAGAAGCACACAGATATGCACCGTATATACATATATGTATATAAAGTTAATTTAAATAAGTAGTGCAGAAAGAGAATAAAAGAGAAAAAATAGTAGAGAGGTGGTGTTCATGGGTTCAATGTCCATTCAGAAATCTGATGACAGAGGGGAAGAAGCTGTTCCTGAATTGTTGAGTATGTGGAAATAGCACATTTCTCCCCATAAACAGACTTCCTGTTTATTTTCATTGACAGAGTAATTTCATCTTCAGATTTGTCAAGACATTCCAAATTCTGGATGCAGTGCAGGATTAGAAGTCATAACTTTTGAATTACTTGCCGGGCAATATAATCACTGTCTCTACCCTACTGATGATGTAGAGGTGATGAGAGGGAATGTGGGATGTGTTGTATATTTAATATTTGAATAATATTTCAGAAATTGAGGAAATATATTGTTTGATTAAGCAGTCTTGTTCATTTAAATTCCCGGTCTCCCATGTTTTGCTTTAAATTAGTTTCATGTCTTCAATTTACAAAACACAACAGAAGCCCAGTAGAGGAATTCTCCAAAGCTACAGCACATCTTTCTCCAACAGCCACCTTGTTCGTAGTCAGAGTCCTCCGCGTGGAGGTGAACGCAGGAGATTGAAATCACAGGATACAGTATTAGCTTCAGAAAAGTGCAGTGCAGGTAAACAATAAAGTACAAGATCATAAAGATGCACAGTATGATGCGAAAGTCTGAGGTTGCCGAAAACTTTTGCGCAATACTCCATTTCCAACGTGGAACGGAGAGCGAGTTTGCAAACCTGGCGGGAGCAAAGGATGTTGGGAGTGGTGAGAGAGGAGCACTGCCGTAGAGGTGTGGGACAGGTGGTGGAAAAGGAGTGCCAGGACTGGGAGGTGGTGCAGGTGCATACACACCCAGCTCTGAGAAACCCAGTAGGCCATTTGATTCCAAACAATTGGTTTATTGACCGTTACAGATTGTCTCTCTGGTGTTTTCCACCCCTTCTCCTCTCTCTTTCTCTATTCCCAACAGTGACTCTCCTCTCCCTGCCCCCTTCCCACTCTCAGTCCATAATAGGGATCCATATAGGAATCAGGTTTATCATCACTCACATGTCATGAACTTGTTTCTCTTTTTGGGGCTCCAGTGCAGTGTAATATATAAAATTACTACAGTATTGTGCAAGAGGTTTAGGCACCCTAGCTATATATACTGTATGTGCCTAAGACTTTTGCATAGGACTGTAGATTGTGGCCTCAAGAGTCGATACTATTGTACAAGAGGTCCGTTCAAGTGTCAATAACAGTGGGGTTGAAACGGCCTTTAAGATGGTGGTAGGTCCACCAACATTCCTGGTGGTATATCTGTCTGTTCACCAGCATTCCTGGTGATATGTCTCTCTGTCCATCAACATTCCTGGTGATATGCCTCTCTATCCATCAACATTCCTGGTGATATGCCTCTCTATCCATCAACATTCCTGGGGATACATCTCTCTGTTCACCAACATTCCTGATGGTACATCTCTCTTTTGACCAACACTCCTGGTGTACATCTCTCTTTTCACCAGCATTCCTGGTGATATGTCTTTCCGTTCACTAATGTTCCTGGTGATACATCTCTCTGTTCACCAACATTCCTAGTGATATGTCTCTCCATTCACCAATATTCCTTGTGGTATATCTCTTTGTTAACAACATTCCTAACTCCCTTTTTATTTACATCAGAATTTTCTGGATTGAATTCCACCTGCCACCTCTCAGCTCAGCTCTGCATCCTGCTCAGGAGAGATTAGGTGGTATCTCTTTCCCAGTACATGGAAGTCCAGATCTGGAACAAGTAGACAGGTTCTCAGTCAGCATTGCCAAGGTAGGCCATAGGGGCCCATTTCTGCACTGTAGGTTTTCATGAACATATGCTAGCACAACAACCACTCTCTGTGAAAATAAAACTTTACCTCGAAGGACCCTTTAAAACTCCTTCCTCTCACCTTAAATTCATGTTCTTTCCCTACTCATGGGACAAATGGCTCTGACTATAGACCTTACCCTTTGCCTCTTCTAATTTGATGTACCTCTCTCGGGTGAATCCTCTGCTCCATTGCTTCAGTAAATCAAACTCAGCCTTTACAATCTTTCCTCATAACCAAGGTCCTCCAATCCAGGCAACATCCTGAGGAGTTCACTCTGTCCTCTCCCCAGCCTAACCAGAATTGTGGTGCCCCAGATGTGGCCTAACCAGGATTTGCGAAAAATGCAACAGAATGTTCCAACTTTTTTATTTTCTGCCCCTGTCTCTAAAAACAAATAAGCCATTCACCCTCTATCACTTTATTGACCTGTTGCCATTTTAAGGTGACAGTGGACTTGAATTCCAAAATATTGGCATTGGTTTATTATTATCACATATTTTCAGTTGCAGTGAAAACTTTGTCTTGCACACTGCTCATTATCATAATCATCATTATGCGCCATTTCATATGACGTAGGCGAACATGGCCTTAACCATGAGTTTTGGTAAATTTTTCTGCAGAAATGGTTTGCCACTGCCTTTTTCAGGACAGTGTGTTCACAAGACAGGTGACCCCAGACATTATCAATACTCTTCAGAGATTGTCCGCCTGGTGTCAGTGGTCACATATGCACCAGCTGCTCATACGACCATCCACCGTAATCCCATGCTCCCATGACTTCATATGACCTTGACTGGGGGCTAAGCTGGTGCTACAACTTGCCCAAGGGTGACCTGCAGGCTAGAGAACGGAAGGAGCACTTTACATCTCCTTTGATAGAGATGTATCTCCACTCCATCGCCCTATATACTATTCATACAGATTAAATCATTACACGGTGCATTGAGGTAGAACAAGGTATGAGGAATAAAGTGCATTTAGATTTTAAAAACGCAAACACGAGGAAATCTGCAGATGCTGGAATTTCAAGCAACACACATAAAAGTTTCTGGTGAACGCAGCAGGCCAGGCAGCATCTCTAGGAAGAGGTACAGTCGACGTTTCGGGCCAAGACCCTTCGTCAGGACTAACTGAAAGAAGAGATAGTAAGAGATTTGAAAATGGGAGGGGGAGGGGGCAATCCAAATGATAGGAGAAGACAAGAAGGGGAGGGATGGAGCCAGGAGCTGGACAGGTGATTGGCAAACGTCGACTATACCTCTTCCTAGAGATGCTGCCTGGCCTGCTGCGTTCACCAGCAACTTCTATGTGTATTGCATTTAGATTTTGCCCGCCTGGCATGCGGTCTCCACAGGCTGTTGGATCTGGCCACAAATCCCAGCAGGGTCACTGGTTGTTTTTATTCATTTAGCAAGTTTTCCAGCCTCAGCAACTCCCAACAAACCCAATTAACCCTAACAATTTACAATGACTAATTAACCAACCTGGTATGTCTTTGGACTGTGGAAACAAACCAGAAGACCAGGAGGAAACCCATACATTCCATGTGGGGGCAAACAGAGACTCCTTACAGAAGGGCACCAGAATTGAACTCTGATCTCCAGTGTTCCGACCTGTAATGTGGTGCTCTGGGCTGGCTCACTATTTGATTCAGGTTGGTACTACCCATCACACAGTTCCATATATGGTCACTCTCTCTATGCCTCTGCAAATGCACATGCTCCTGATCTTCTACAAATGTCACATCAGGTACAGAAGAAGTTACAAAAAACGCCCCTTGGGTCAGGTTTAGTTTGGTTTCAGTTTTGTGCTCGAGAAGAGCTCTGGTGCTCACAACATCTCTGCAAAATGCTCTAAGTTCTCTGGGCATTGCATTACCAGGAATTTAGCAAGCCCCCATCCCAAGTCCCCACAGCCCCTTCCATTGTTGACATACTTCAGGAGAACTATGACCAGGATTAAAATACAGTAATTGGATTTTTTAAATCTCCCAAATCAGGGAAAAACAGGAGCTGGCAAATAATGGAAGATTTGTAAAGTCACTCACAGTGTGTTCTTTTAATTTGGCCCCAAGCTTGAACAAATGCAATTCCCTTGTGCGTGCTTTACATTCCACCTAACTAATTCAGCCTGACACATGGACACATAGGAATCATTGGCAAATATGGTGAAAATTAGTCCAGAGGATGGATCCAAGAATGAAATGCAAACTGACATAAGGAAATAATCCAACACTCCAGCTGCTAAAATCAAATCTGCACTCCACCCTGTATTCACCTGTTTTCCCCTGCTAAAGACTTTGCCTGCAGCTTAACATGTTCCTGTTGGGCCCTTGGGAAAACCAGATCATTTCCATTCATCACTGAATCCTCCATGTCACTGGTTTCAGGTACCTGAGCCAAATCAGACAATACAGCAGGCCAGTAGCAGCTGAGGGCAGTTACCTGGGCAAACATAGTAGGGAGAGTCCTGAGGGGAATGATTCAAATCTGAAATCTTCATTTGAGGGAATGAATTGAAATATCAGTGGAAGATTCTCCAGAACTTGGCTTTAAGTGATTAATTTTATAATCCGCAGATCATACTTCTGAGCACAAATTTATCTGTAAAGCCTGGAACACACTGACAGGGGTGTGGTAGAGGCAGCTAGCATGGAAGCATTTGAGAAACTCTTAGAAAGGCACATGAATATGCAGAGGAAGGAGGGATGTGGTCAATGTGTGAGGAGAGGGATTAGATTCATTAGGAGTCATTGGTTTAATTCATTTGGGTCAAAGGGCCTATGAACCTATGTTCTATGTAGTAGAAGGCAGGCAATGTTGAGGAAGCAGGGAGTCTGCAGAAGGACAGACAGATTAAGAGAATAGGCAAAGAAAGGGGAGATGGAACAGAGGGAAGTATATGGTCAGCACTTTGGTAGAAGGAATAAAGGAGCAGATTATTTTCTATACAGGAAGAAAATTCAAAACTTAGAGGTGCAAATCTCTATACCCTTCCCTCTCACTATACCCCTTGCCCATCCTCTGGGTTCCCCCCGCCCCTTGTCTTTCTCCCCAGGCCTCCTGTCCCATGATCCTCTCATATCCCTTTTGCCAATCACCTGTCCAGCTCTTGGCTCCATCCCTCCCCCTCCTGTCTTCTCCTATCATTTTGGATCTCCCCCTCCCCCTCCCACTTTCAAATCTCTTACTAGCTCTTCCTTCAGTTAGTCCTGACGAAGGGTCTCGGCCCGAAACGTCGACTGTACCTCTTCCTTGAGATGCTGCCTGGCCTGCTGCGTTCACCAGCAACTTTTATGTGTGTTGCTTGAAATTCCAGCATCTGCAGATTTCCTCATGTGAGGATTCCCTAAAGTTTAACTTGCAGTTGAGTTGGTGGTAAGGAAGGCAAACGCAATGTTAGCATTTATTTGAGAAGACTGGAATATAAAAGTGAGGATGTAATGCTGAGACTTTAGAAGGCACTGGTCAGACTGTACTTGGAGCATTGTGAGCATTTTCGGGCCTCTTATCTAAGAAAGATATGTTGGCATTGGAGAGGGTCCAGAGGAGGCTCACAAGAATGATTCTAGGAATGAAAGGGTTAATATTTGATGGCTCATGGGCCTGTACCCACTGGTGTTCAGAAGAATGGAAAGCAGGGAATCTCATTCAAACATATTTGTTATGTGACCCTGAGATGAACCTTCGGTTTCTTTACTCTGCTCTCTATCACACTGAAAAACCTTTGCCATCTCCTCAATCGAATGATCATTGAAACCGACAGTGATGAAATGCTTTGAGAGGTTGGTCATGACTAGACTGAACTCCTGGCTCAGCAATGACCTGGATCCATTGCAATTTGCCCATCACCACAATAGGTCAATGGCAGAAGTAATCTCAGTGGCTCTCCACACAGCTTTAGACCACCTAGACAACACAAACACCTATATCAGGCTTCTGTGCATTGACTATAGTTCAGCATTTAATACCATCCTTCTCACAATCCTGACTGAGAAGATGCAGAACCTGGGCCTCTGTACCTCTTCGTGCAATTGGATCCTTGACTTCCGAACCAGAAGACTACAATCTGTGCAGATTGGTGATAATATATCCTCCTCGCTGATGATCAACACTGGCGCACCTCAGGGGTGGGTGCTTAGCCCACTGCTCTACTCTCTGTATACACATGACTGTGTGGCTAGGCATAGCTCAAACACCATCTATAAACTTGCTGATGATACAACCATTGTTGGTGGAATCTCATATGGAGATAAGAGGGCGTACAGGAGTGAGATATGCCAACTGGTGAAGTGGCGTCGCAGCAACAACCTGGCACTCAACGTCATTAAGATGAAGGAGCTGATTGTGGACTTCAGGAAGGGTAAGACGCAGGAACACATACCAATCCTCACAGAGGGATCAGAAGTGGAGAGAGTGAGCAGCTTCAAGTTCCTGGGTGTCAAGATCTCTGAGGATCTAACCTGGTCCCAACATATTGATGTAGTTATAAATAAGGCAAGACAGCAGCAATACTTTATTAGGGGTTCGAAGTGATTTGGCACGTCAACAAATATACTCAATAACTTCACTATTTGTACCGTGAAGAGCATTCTGACAGGCTGCATCAATGTTTGGTATAGAGGGGCTACTGCACAGGACCAAAAAAAGCTGCAGAAGGTTACAAATCTAGTCAGCTCTATCTTGGGTACTAGCTTACAAAGTACCCAGGACACCTTTAGTGAGCGGTGTCTCAGGAAGGCAACATCCATTATTAAAGACCTCCAGCACCCAGGGCATGCCCTTTTCTCACTGTTACCATCAGGTAGGAGATACAGAAGCCTGAAGGCACACATTCATCGATTCAGGAACAGCTTCTTTCCCTCTGCCATCCGATTCCTAAATGGGCATTGAAGCTTTGGACACTAACCCTTTTTTTTAATATACAGTATTTCTGTTTTTGCACATTTTTTAATCTATTCAACATAGGTAATTGGGTTACTTGGTTATTTATTTATTTATTTATCTTTTCTCTGCTAGATTATGTATTGCATTGAACTGCTGCTGCTAAGTTAACAAATTTCACGTCACGTGCCGATGATAGTAAACCTGATTCTGAATTCCTCATTGCCTCCAGAATGAAACTGTGCATCACAAGATGCCAAGCAGCAGTCATTAATAAAAAGGAAGTTTCGCCACCCATCCATGCTATTACCATCATCAAGTCTCCGACGACCAACTTCCTGAGCATCACTACTGGTCATGACTTTGTTGGGAATGGGGGGAGTTAAAATATGGAAGAGCATCTGCTTTAGAATGGCCCTGGTGAACCTCAGCGACTTCTGGCTGGTGGTTAATGAAACAAGGACAGCAACTAAATACTTTGTTAACTACACTTTTTCTGGCAAACAATCATTGCAAGAAATTGTCTGTAACTTTCCATTGGAGGCAAGTCGATGTGGCAGAACCAAGACGAGGCAAGGCGATGGGCCTGTCGCTGAGAGCCTGGAAGAGTGTCAAACGTCGGGCACAGGCCAAATTGAAACCACGCATCAACGCGACTGAACAGGATATGTGGACGGAGATTTACAGTCTGAATCGAGGCAGCGAAATCTACTGCATCCATGCAGCACAGCCCATTGTTCAGATGAAGAATTAAGCACAGAGGCATTTTGAAAAGATCAGGACATTGGGGCCCGAGGAGTGGTACAGGCCAGTTCGGATCACTGCTCCACAATGTTTACTCAGCTCTGCGCTGAACTATGGGATCTCCCATCACTCTTCATCTCAGAAATATAATTTGCTTGCTGTTACTGTTTGCATGATGTTTTTTTCCATTGCACATTGAGTGTTCATTGGTCTTTTTATGGTTTATTTTATTCTTTTTTTTCTTACAGACATGATGTGGTTCTTTATTCCCTGTACATTGGGTGTTAGATGGTCTTCTTTATATACATAAGGGTTTGTTTTGGAGGTTTTCTGTTTTGTGGCTGCCTGTTAGGAGGCGAATCTGAAGGTTGTATAAAGTATACGTACTTTGATAATAAATGTGCTTTGAACTTTGAAAACTTGCAACTCGAATGAGTTAAGGATGGTGGAGATAGAAAAACCAATTGCCATGTGCTTGAAGAAATGGAGGCTGTCATTTTGTGAAGCTGCTCTGTGACCTCCATTTTGTGAACTGTTGATAAAACTGCTTCTTGTTCTGGGATAAGATAATCAGAGCAATTGAATGTGGACACAAGGAGCTTCTGCTATTGATCTGCTAAACCTGAGACCACTCGCAGTTAGACTGTGTATTGTGTACAACAGCAGGTTTGCAGAAGTAATCTCATTATCTCTGCTGTGTCTGGGTGACCTGTTATAGGTCAGTCAGATGACCTCGAGCCAAGTGGAATAAGGTGCATCATTTGAACTGATAAGAAGTGTTTAAAACAAGGAGGTTCAAATACAAAGGCATGACATCTCTGGAGACTAACCATCACAAGGAAGAACCCCCCATGCCAGGGACTGGAAGAAGAAAGAATCGATTGTCTGGCCCCCTACTTTGGTGTTATCAGTTGGAAAAGTGGTCTGAGTGACTATAGGTACAAAAGGGAAAGTAGAATTTACGTTCTAAGTTGTTGGCCTGGGATCAACACAGTTACATTGTTGCTTGCGCGGAGACAATGAAGTACGAGTTTTGATTAATTACGAGTTCCGTAGTGAGTTTCCTAACCTAGTTCCATTGAAGAACGGTCAACAACTTCATTGGACCAACCTAATGCATATTGTGCCCACAAATGGAGGTCACTGACTGATATTGTGCAGGGATGATTCACATACTGATTCTCAGTCTGTTCCATCATCTGCAAGACCAAATCCTTGAGTGTAGAGGACTGCCCTCCACCACTGGCATGAGGGCAGCTACAGCAACATTGATAAAGCTGAATGTCAGGACAAAATCATCTCTGTGTATGGCACTCACCAGGAACTTGACTTCCCTCTACTACGGGGAGGTGGGGGGGGGTACATAGCATCCATGCCTGGACTACCAGAATCAGTTAAAAAGTATGCTCCGCAAGCAGTGAGGCTGACCAATACCTCCACCCACCAACCCACTGCACTACCTTACCATTTCCTGAGCAACACACACAAAATGCTGGAGAAACTCAGCAGGTTGGGGCGCATCGATGGAAATGAACAGGCAGTTGATGTTTCAAGCCGAAACCCTTCTTCAGGACTCAATTTCAGTCTGAGTCACCTTATGTAGCGACAAACCTGTGCCTAGCAGACATCTTATGGACATACAATCAAACTGTATATATAAAGTATAGCAAACACGAGGAATTCTGCAGATGCTGGAAATTCAAGCAACACACATCAAAGTTGCTGGTGAACGCAGCAGGCTAGGCAGCATCTCTAGGAAGAGGTACAGTGGATGTTTGGGGCCGGGACCCTTCGTCAGGACTAACTGAAAGAAGAGCTAGTAAGAGGTTTGACTGCCAGAGAAAGCAGAATCTCCCAGTGGCCACATATTTTAATTCCACATCCCATTCCCATTCTGATATGTCTATCCACGGCCTCCTCTACTGTAAAGATGAAGCCACACTCAGGTTGGAGGAACAACACCTTATATTCCGTCTGGGTAGCCTCCAACCTGATGGCATGAACATTGACTTCTCAAACTTCCGCTAATGCCCCACCTCCCCCTCGTACCCCATCCATTATTTATTTATATACACACATGATTTTTCTCTCTCTCCTTTTTCTCCCTCTGTCCCTCTGACTATACCCCTTGCCCATCCTCTGGGTTTTCCCCCCTTCCCTCTTTTCTTTCTCCCCGGGCCTCCTGTCCCATGATCCTCTCATATCCCTTTTGCCAATCACCTGTCCAGCTCTTGGCTCCATCCCTCCCCCTCCTGTCTTCTCCTATCATTTTGGATCTCTCCCTCCCCCTCCCACTTTCAAATCCCTTACTCACTCTTCCTTCAGTTAGTCCTGACGAAGGGTCTCGGCCCGAAATGTCGACTGTACCTCTTCCTACAGATGCTGCCTGGCCTGCTGCATTCACCAGCAACTTTGATGTATGTTGCTTGTTATATAAAGTATAGTATGGATTGATACCTATTATGTGTTTTGGTGCTGCACTGGATCCAGACTAACAATTATTTCATTTTCATTTGCGCACTAGAAATGACATTAAACAATCTTGAGCTCTTGAGCTCTTGACCTGCCAGCACTCCTTAGCATTGTGGTTAGCTGAGAGCACACCCTAGAGACTTGCTCAGACTCTTTCTATCTATCCCAAGGACAAAGGCAGAAAGTGCATAGGAACACCACCACCTGCAGCTTCTTCACCAACTTTTGTATCTGACTGATTGCATCACAGCTTGGTATGGAAACAGCATTGCACAAGCACTTGAAAGGCTACAGAAAAGTGGTGAACACAGCCCCAGTTCATCCGAGACGAAGACTCCCTACTATCGATTACATCCATAAGCACTGACACAAGGAAGCAGCATCCATCATCAAAGAGTCCCACCATCCAGGCCAGGCTGTCTTCTTGCTGCTTCCATCAGGAAGCAGATGCAGGAGATGTGATTCCCACACCACCGCATTCAAGAACAGTTATTACCCTACAAACATCAGGTTCCCGAGCCAGTGCGGGTAACTTCACTCACCCGAGCTGATTCTACCGTCTACAGACTCCAGTTTCTGAGTTACTCTACAACTCATGTTCTCAGTATTATTTTTATTTGTACGGCACAGTTGGTCTATTTTGCACGTTAGTTGTCAATCTTTATGTATAGTTTTTCATAAAGTTCTATTGTTTTTTCCTGTAAATGCCTGTAAGAAAATGAATCGAGAGTTAGTATATCTTAACATATGCATACTTTGATGTTGAAGTTTACTTTGAACTTTGAATGTGCTGTGAATCTGACTTGGCCTAGTCATGTTGCAGACGTTAAAATTACCCAAAGCAGGAGGAGACCCAATGAAGTGACCACAGACAACCAGAGACGGTAAGGGGAATAGTCAATGGGTAGTCATGGCGTCATACGGGACACAAACAGGCCTTTGGCCCATCACGCCTATGTTGTCATACCCCCCACACTAATTCCATCGTTTTCTGCTTCACCCTGCCATGTCCGCACCCCGTTCTACCACAGTCACCCAGCTTCCCCCGGTGGCCGACCACAGACTCCCATTCCTGGTCAGTTTGCACCCCTCTGTCCCCCTTCACAGTCTGGAAAGACCACGACCCTTTCAGGTCTGCACCCAGCCCAGCGTGTTCCTTTCGGGTCCACCTGGGTTATCTGCTGACTTCTCCCCTTTGGGTCAGCATCCACTGTGCCAGATTTGCACTGGATTCTCTATTTGTCTCCCGGCTGCACGGTCCCTCTGTGGCCCACGTGGCTCGCGCCTGCTATCCACTTCACTCTACCCAGGACCCGGTCCGTCGCCCTGTGCCTCTTCACGCTCGCCGCTTCCCTTTGCAGCCAACCACCGGTGTCCAACCCTGGGTCGCTCTGCCGTCACAGAACTTTAATCTCCCTACGTGGTCCGGTAGGCCTTCACCGTTTTAGGTCCGATTCACCCTGAGGAATTTCTCACAGGTCCACTTGAGTTCCGTCCTGCCTTTTGCTTTTCACGTTTATCTCAGCACCAGTTCGCCCTCCCCCTTTTACGTTCTCTCGCCCGTCTGAAATGGCAAATGCAGACTGAGATCAATCCAGCAGCCAATAAAGGATTGAAAAAGCAAGAAAGAGAAGACATACTGTGAGGGATGAGAAGTATAAAAATGGACAATGAGAACTTTATTAAGTGCATTTAAAGGCAGAAGATGTCAACCAAAACGTATGTTAAAGAAGGACCTGGTGCTTTCCTGGCATATACGACAAATAATCTCTTCTCAGGCTTCCAGCTGGGCACGCATATCGATTGTAACCAACATTTCGATAATAAACTCTGCCATCTTCATCAGCGATGATGCCAGGGCATGTCTAATCTGGTGGTATTTATATCCCCATCATTCGTTCCTCCTGATTGGTTAGTCCTCATCCAATCAGGTTTCTGCTCTCCCACCTTGTTTACAATCGAAAAGCTAGGAAATCTAACAAGAAAGAACCTGCACTATTGCCTATCTTTGTTATATTTCCATGGTTTCTGGAAGGGTCACCAGGATCCTGAAGAAATATTGGATTAATACCATCCACACACCCATAAGGAAGCTCAAACCACAGATCATGCGGGTCAAAGATGATCTGGGACTCAGGTTGGCTGGTGTTATGGGATTCCCTGTGAATGTGGAGCTTTTGGAACTATCTGGTAAAGGAAGCCATTGAAATAAAACTGGAGGAAAAGAATTTTAACAAAGGCGAAGGTCTCGCTCTAAGTAAGAACTGAAATTCAATTGTGAACAAGGTGGGAGAGCAGAAACCTGATTGGGTGAGGACTAATTAATCAGGAGGGGTGGACAATGGGGGTATAAATACCATCAAACTAGACATACCCAGGCATCATCTCTGATGAAGATGGCAGAGTTTGTCATCGAAATGTTGGTTATAATTGATACCTGCATTTGGTTGGAAGCCCGAGAGAAGTTTATTTGTCAAACCTATGTTGCATGTCGTTAGTTAGTTAGAGCTTTATTGTCATTACTGAGGATGATGAGATTGCAGTGTAAAACAGCAAACTGGCAATCCAATTACCTAAATCACAATGGCTAAATTACAAATAACGTCTGAGTTATTTGGAGTGACATCGAAGTTACAACTGGATTTAAAAACAAACAACCCTTAAAATGCGGCATTGTTCAGTTGTATGACAGCCCTCGGGAAAAAGCTATTTATCAGTCTGGATATCCATGCAGAGGTGTATCTGTATGCCCTGCTGGATTGAACAGATGATTACTGGGGTGGGATGTCTCCATCATGTAGACATCGTGAGTTGTAGATGGATTCCATATTGGGCTCCCAATGATCTTCTGTGCAGTCCTGATCACTCACTGAGGTGCTGTTTAGTCAATCCTGCTGCACTATCATGCAGAAGGTCAATGTACTCTCAAAGACACTTGATAAGAGTTTAACTAGCAGATTTTGGGGCATATTTGCTCTTTTTAAACTCCTAAGTGAGAACAGGCATAGAACAAGAACATAGCCTTCCCTACTATCAAGGAGGTGTTGGTGTTCCAAGAGAGCTCCTCTGTGGTATTCACTCCCAAGAACTTAAAGCTGGAGCCCCTTTCCACTGTTTCAATGCTTATGAGTAGTGTAGCTTGCTCATACCTTCTTGATTTCCTAAAATCAATAATCATTTCTTTGTTTTTTTTATTTTGAGTGAAATGTTATGGTTATTGCACCATTTGGACAATTTCTGCCCCTCCTCTCTATATGTTGTTTCATTGTTATTTGTAATTAATCCAATCAAGGAGGTGTCATCTGCGAAGTTAAGGATGGAGTGGGTGAAAAGAATGTAAAGGGGAATGCTCAGTACACATCCCTGCGGTGCACCAGTGTTCACGGTCAGGGAGGTAGATGTATCCTTGCCTCGTCTCACTGGGTGTGATTGGTAGGAAAGTGCAGAATGCAGTTACAAATTGATGTCTTGAGTCCCAGCTTGTGTAGCCTAACAGTCAACCTGTTGGGAAGTGTGGTGTTGAAATTAAATCATTGATTGGTAAGAGCGTTAAGGGTGAATGGGAAAATGCAGGAGAACAGGTTATAAGAAGAAATTAGACATGACTGCATGTGGAACAGACTCAATGAACCAAATGGAAGGTGAGTATATATTTTGTATACTGTATCTTTACAGTGGAAGAGGCTTTAAACATCTCATGGATTCTAAACTTAAAAAAATAAAAATAGATCAATAAATCAGGTCATCATTACAACTAGGTTAACATTAGGAAAACTAGTACAAATGAGGCTGATAAACACAGGGCCTGATGGTTTACATTGTAGTGGTTGGAGATGGTGGAGCAGCCAGCTGCTATCCTGAGCTTCTGGTTTTGGAGGTCGTTCTTGGATATGGATAGTAAATCAAGTACCAATGGGTAAGGATGCAGTCAAAGGTTGGGAGATTATGGGAGAAATGTCAGAATCAATGATCAAAGTGGCTGCAGAATATTTATAAAGTCAGAATCTGATCAAGCTGTGTCAGCAAGGCCTCATGATGGGAGAGAAGTTATTTACCTGAATTATTTGAGGAAGTAGAGCCCAGGTAGACAGAGGAGAACCAATAGATGTAACAGGCAGGAGCAAGCGCTGTGGCCATCGTTGCTGCGGCTGCCGTCTGAGAGGACAGAGTCAGAGTAGTGATCTGCGGGCTTTAGCTCTGAGACTTGGGTGAAGCGAGGCTTCACTCAGAGAAAGCAAAGGAAAGAAAAGCTCTTTTTTCATTCTCTTCTTTATATCTCCTGAGTCAGGACAGTAGGGATGACAGGATAGTGAAATGCTCCTTTTGGGGGATGTGGGAAGACAGAGAGACCTCCAGCCTTCCTGACGATTACAATTGCGAGCCAGCTACAGCTTCTAACAAACAGCTTTAAGGAGTTGGAGCTAGAACTGGATGAACTCCTGATCGTTTGGGAAGCTGAAGGGTGATAGATAGTACACATATAGAGGAGTTACACCCAAGGTACAGGACACAGGAATCAGTGCAGAGTACCCCTGTGGCCATCCCCATAGTCGGGGTGGGGTGGGGAATGACGTAACTGAGGAAAGTCATGGTGGGCGAGTCTCTGGCACAGAGTCTGCCTCTGTGACTCAAAAGGGAAGTGGGTGGGGGGGTGGGGGAGAGGAGGCACGCTGTGGTGATAGGAGAGTTATTAGTTAGGAGAACGGACAAGAGGTTCTGTGGGCGGCAATGAGATCCCCGCGTGGTATGTTGCCTCCTGGGTGCCAGGGTTTGGGACATCTCGGACAGAGTCCTCAGCATTCTTAAGTGAACAGCCAGAAGTCGTGGTCCGTGTAGATGGTCCAATGATATGGGTAGCAGGAGTGACGAAATCCTGCGTAGGGAGTTCAGGGAGTTAGGTGCTAAGTTAAAGGGCAGCACCTCTAGGGTTGTGATCTCAGGATTGCTACCCATGCCACGTGCTAGTGAGGCCAGAACTAGGAAAGTTATAGAGTTTAATACGTGGCAAAGGAGTTGGTGTAGGAGGGAGGGCATATGATTTTTGGATCATTGGGCACTCTACCAGGGAAGGTGGGACTTGTACAGAAGGGACGGCTTACCCCTGAACTGGCTGGGAACTAATATCCCAGCAGGCAGGTTTGTCAATGCGGCACAGTGGGGCTTAAACTAGAGTTGCTGGGGGGTGGGAACCACAGTGCCAGAACAGTTAGTGGAGAAGTTGTGGAGGCAGATGCTGGTAGGACCTCAGACAAAGTTAGGAATCAAAAGAATGAGCATGGTGCAACTAGTGTCCTGAGCTGCTTATATTTCAATGCAAGAAGTGCCTTTTGGAAAGGCAGATAATAGTGCTGAAGGTGAGGTGGCTGGTTTACAAACAGAGGCATTGCGTAGTGAAGAGATGCTGCTGATAGGGTACATTGCAGTCAACAGGATGAGTTGCAATGTAAAAGGCAGACAAAATTGAAAAGGGTGAACACAGGACTGAAAGTGTTGTATTTGAATGTGTGCAGTATATGGTAGATGGACTTGCAGCACATTTGCAGATTGGTATGTATGATGTAGCTGAAAGAAGATTATAGCTGAGAGCTTAATATCCAAGGATACATATTATATCTAACGGACAGGCAGGAAGACAGAATGGTTGGCATTACTCTGTTGGTAAAAAATGAAATCAAATCTTTTTTCCTCTCCTTTCTATAAGTGTATACCTCGGATAAATATTATGTGGAGATTTGTGACAAATATGACTATATGATATATATGTACAGTATCTGAAATGCATCTTATGGAAATGTTTGATGATGAAATTCAATAAAAAATAAATTACAAAAAAAAAAGAAAGAGGTGACATAGGGTTGGAAGGTGTTGAATCTTTGTGGATAGAGCTAAGGAACTGCAAGGGTAAAAAGACCCTGATGGCAGTTGTATACAGACCCCTAAACAGTAGTAAGGATGTGGTCTACAAATTGCAATGGGAGATAGAAAATGCATGCCAAAAGGGCAATGTTACAATAGTCATGGTGGACTTCAATATGCAGGTATACTGCGAAAATCAGGTTGGTGCTGGGTCCCAAGAGAGAGAATTTTTAGAATCCCTATGAGATGTCTTTTTAGAGCAGCTCATGGTTGTGCCCTCGAAAGAATCAGCTATTCTAGGTGTTGTGCAATGAACTACAATTGATTAGAGAGCTTAAGGGCAAGTGATCATAATATGATTGAATTTACCCTGAAATTTGAGGAGAGAGATGTATCAGTATCAGGATGATGGAATTAATGGCTTTGTTGCAAAGATTGTAGATGATATGAAGACCGGTGCAGGAGCAGGTAGTTTTGAGGAAGTAGAGAGGCTACAGAAGGACTTAGATTTAGAGAACAGGCAAAGAAATGGCACATGGAATACAGTATTGGGAAGTGTATAGTTATGCACTTTGACAGAAGAAATGAAAGGGGTGACTATTTTCACAATGCAGAGAAAATTTAAAAAAAAACTAAGGGACAAAGGGAGTCCTTGTGCAGGATTCCTTAAGGGTTAATTTGCCAGTTGAGTCTGTGGTGAGGAAGGTAAATGCAATGTTAGCATTCATTTCAAGAGGGCTAGAGTATATAGGCAAGGATGTAATTTTGAGGCTTTATAAAGCACTGGTGAGGCCTCACTTGGAGTTTTGTGAGCAGTTTTTGGCCCCTTATCTTAGAAAAGATGTGCGGAAACTGGAGAGGGTTCAAAGGAGATTCACCAAAATGATTCCAGGATTGAATGGCTTCTCATATGAAGAGCACTTGATAGCACTGGGCCTGTATTCACTAGAATTCAGGAGAATGAGGGGTGACCTCATTGAAACCTATTGAATAGTGAAAGGGTTGACAGAGTGAATGTGGAGAGGATATTTCCTATGATGGGAGAGTCTCGGACCAGAGGACACAGGCTCAGAATAGAGGAGCGTCCTTTTAGAACAGAGATTAGGAGGAATTTCTTTAGCCAGAGAGTGATGAATCTGCGGAATTCTTTGCCACAGGCAGTTGTGGAGATCAAGTCTTTCTATATATCCAAGGCAGAGGTTGATAGGTTCTCGATTGGTCAGGTCATGAAGGGTTATGGGTAGAAGGCAGGAGATTGGGGCTGAGAGGAAAATTGTATCAGCCATGATGGAATGACGGAGCAGACTTGATGGGCCAAATGGACTAATTCTGCTCCCATGTCTTATGGTCTTATATTTGCATTTCCAGAAGGTATCTGACAGGATACCACATGAAGGGAAGATGAGAGTTTGAGGTACTGGTGGTGGTTGCTGACCACAGATGTACCTAACCAGCAGGAAACAATGGCTAATGATGAGAGTCACTTTCAGGTGGACAACTTGTGACCAACAGAGGACTGCAGCTATTTACAATAAATATTAATAATATATTGGAAACAAGATATATTGGGGAGGGAGGAGATGAGTAGAGATAGGCAAGTCCCACTCCAACTGTACAAAGCACCAGTGAGGCCACATCTTGAGTACTGGACACAGCTTTTATCCCGTACTAAAGGAAAGATATACTGTAGTAAAGATCAACAGAAAGACCACGGGTATGAATACCCAGTCTTGTCAGGAGAGGTGATCCAGGCAATGTCTGTGTTCAGAGATGTAGAAGAATGAAAGGTGTTCTTAGTGAATATGAATCTTATACCCATCTGGTCCTCTCAAGTTTGGTTAGCCCAGGATAACATTAGGAAATGAGCATTAGGGAACTCCGGAGTAATTACAATTGCTATTGTCCTCCTTCCAAGTATCTTCTGTTCATTCAGTCTGGTAGGTTGCTGGTTGCTGATTGCAGGGCACTGTTCATTGGATTTCGAGTCTGAGATCTATGTGTTTGTTCTTCTGGAGGGCATGTGATGTGATTGCCAAAACGATAAATGTGCGGTCAGTTAAAAGGGTTTGATGTACCGGTGGGTACAGTAGTACAGCAAGTTCAGGATGACATCCTTCACCAATCAACACATTTCCTTCATCTGCTTGGCCACACACAGCAACTCTCTGTGATGGTTTCCGATGCCAAGGAGACTATGTGTTTTTCTTCAGCAATCCTACCTTCTGTTGGCCGTGGTAGAACAATCAGTGGACAGACAGTGGAGGCTGGCACTGCGGACGCGTATCCAGTGCACACAGCTGAGAACCTTCACCCTGATGGGAGCAGAAAGAAAAGAGCGTGGAGGTGAGCATCCCTGAAGCTGGATGCTGTTTTCCTACGACTGTGTTTCATATAGATGTGCTCGATGGTTGGGATGGATTTAGACATGAGGTACCGGACCAAATCCATTACCCTTTGTAGGATTTTCCATCCAAAGGCATTGGTGTTTCCATACCAGGCTGTGATGCAGCCAGCCAATTCACTCTCCACTACACATCTATAAAAGTTTGTCAGAGTCTTTGATGACATGCCAAATCTCCACAGACTCTTAAGGAAGTAGAGGTGCTGCCGTGCTTTCTTTGCAATTGCATTTACTTGCTGGGTCCAGGACAGGGTCCTCTGAGGTAGCCACCCGGGAATTTAAAGTGGCGAAGCCTCTCCACCTCTGATCCTATGGACCTCTTGCACCTCTGGTTTTCCTCTCTTGGTCTGCAATCAGTTCTACTGAGTGAGAGGTTGTTGTTATAACACTGTTCGGCCAAATTTTCAACCTCCCTCCTGTATGTTGATTCATCTTAAGGCTGATTTATACTTCTGCGTCAAATCAACGCCGTAGGTATGGCGTAGCCGCGAACCCTATGCAGAGCCTACGTGGATACCTATGCCGCAGCCTGACGAGCACCTCTCTCAAAATGTAACTACGCGTCGCGGCAACGCAGACCGCAACAACTGTGATTGGTCTGCTTGGTAGCATCGCATTTCATCCTACGCTGCAATAGCTTCCCATTGTGCGACTGAAGGGCAGGGAAGGAACTCTGGCTGCAATGCTTTCCATAAAGCTTTTACGAAAAAAGACGCTCGCTTTAAACTTGTTTACCCCGAGAAAGACTACCAATTCCATGAAGCCTTGCACGGGCAGGTGTGTGCGCATGTCTGATGTGTGCGAATTGCAGAGCGATGCAGATACACCAACGCACAAGTATAAATGCTCACAACATCGTAGCCCTCTTGCGTAGGCTATGGCGTAAGCTGGTACACACAAGTATAAATCAGCCTTTCGAAGAGTATCTGGTGAGGATTTTGCTGCTGTGACTGGTCTGAGGAAGAGTATCTGGAGATGATTTGGCTGCTGTGATTGGTCTGTGGAAGAGTATCTGGTGATGGTTCAGCTGCTGTGATTGGTCTGAGGAAGAATACCTGGTGATGATTTGGCTGCTGTGATTGGTCTGAGGAAGAGTATCTGGTGATGGTTCAGCTGCTGTGATTGGTCTGAGGAGGAGAATCTGGTGATGGTTCGGCTGCTGTGATTGGTCTGAGGAAGAGTACCTGGGGATAATTTGGTTGCTGTGATTGGTCTGATGAAGAGTACCTGGGGATGATTTGGCTGCTGTGATTGGACTGAGGAAGAGTACCTGGGGATGATTTGGCTGCTGTGATTGGACTGAGGAAGAGTACCTGGGGATGATTTGGCTGCTGTGATTGGTCTGAGGAAGAGTACCTGGGGATAATTTGGTTGCTGTGATTGGTCTGAGGAAGAGTATCTGGTGATGGTTCGGCTGCTGTGATTGGTCTGAGGAAGAGTACCTGGGGATAATTTGACTGCTGTGATTGGTCTGATGAAGAGTACCTGGGGATGATTTGGCTGCTGTGACTGGGCTGAAGAAGCATTTCTACAGAGCAATATTTCTCTTTTCTCTGACAGTGACAGTTTGCCTCTACTCTGGTGCATGTTTGAAGGGCTGGTGGCAGATTCCAATGATGCCAATTCATTCTAATACAAACCTGGTTGATTGGTGTTTTTCTCTGCTGTAGGCCATTTTACTGCCTCCGTATGCCACTATCAATGTCTTCTTATCGTGAACTGGCACTGCGCAAGTTCTGCAAACACAAAATACTTTGCAGATGCTGGGTTCAAAGCAACACTCACAACACGCTGGAGGAACTCAGCAGGTCAGGCAGCATCCGTGGAAACGATCAGTCGACGTTTCTGGCTGGAACCCTTTGTCAGGACCCCAGCATCTGCAGAGTATTTTGTGTTTACGAGTTCTGCAACACCTCCCCGCATTTTGGAAAACATTTGTTTCTGGGACAAGCATGCAATTAACAAAAGAAAAATATGTTTTCAAAAGATCAAGAGCCACAATTAATTCCTTATAAATTATATTTCCCCAGATAGTGAAGCTGAATCAGTTGGGCATCACAGATCTAGTCTCATTTCTTTGTACCAGCACGTGTCATTAGCTCTCATTATGATAATATTAGTGATTGATACCTACTCCAGATATTCATTAAAAAATCAGCCAGTATGCAGCATCTGATCCAAGAGATTAGCACACACGGCCATGAATTCCTTTTATAAATTCATTATGATAGTTATGAGAGATTCTGCAGATGCTGGAAATCCAAAGTAACAGGCACAAAATGCTGGAGGAACTCGGCAGGTCAGGCAGCAGCTATGGAAATGAATAAACCCTTCTTCCGGACTGAAAATGATTATTTTGATAGAGGATGTTACCACATTAACAAATCCAGCTCTCAAGTTAGCAAAGGAGCATGTATCTGATTTGTGCTTGTGAAGAATTTCAGGCCGGCAGCATAGTCTAGAAATCGTTGTGTTGACTTTGTTGATTAAACTCACATTTACCGTTCAGTTGCACCGTGTAGAATTAGGACAGGAGTCAGCAGGAATGTCAGTGCTAAGAGGAATATAAAGGCACTGTACATTTGGGTTACTGTAATGATCACAATAATGATTTTATGTTGGAATCTGTTCTGCGTTTTCACTGCACTTTCTTTGCAGTCACAGCTGCACATGAAAAGGGTTACTGAATAGCTCAGAAATTTAACAAAAAGTGATTGCTGTAATAACTGGAGCAGAGGATTTACTTCCCCGAACTGTGAATGGATTCACAAGAGACTCTACAACTACTGAATCATCTTTCCCACCCCAAGCCCCTGCTTACATTTCAGAGTGGAATTCAGACCCCTAACAAATGATCAAACTCTGTTCAGTAATGGCATTTATAAAATCATACGTAGGAAACTACCTGACCTCAGAAAAATGTAAAATGTGGTTTTATTTAACTCTTACTGCACCTGCGAGCTTGAGTGAGATCTGAGTGGCGGTGATTTTAGTTATTGCTGATTGATTCCAAATTAATATCGCGCAGGTTGACACAGGTGCAGACGGAAGATGCTAGATACCTGGGGAAACACACCGAATGCTGGAGGAACTCAGCAGGTCAGGCAGCATCTGTGGAGGAGAAATAGACAGTTGGTGTTCCAGGTTGAGACCCTTCATCTGGACACAAATGCCCACAGTTCATAATGAGGGCTGGAAACATCACTGCGATGATGATGTCTTTGTGGGAAAGTTCTTTTGCTGGTTAGTTACATTTCCTTTTGCATCTAAGCACAAAAGCCACAAGCAGCTCAGTGCACTTCATTGGAATCGTGTTGGTACAATGAGCTACAAAATTAATCAACGTAATTTCCTTGAATTGACATGTAAACTACACTATCGCCTGGTGATCATTGCGATGTGCTTTGTCCAGCGAATGACAAATACAACCACCCTGCCCGCGAATCCCATATCCACCACTGGCTGGGCTGACTGTACCTTTAAACATCAATGGCGAGCACGATTTCTTTGCCACGGGGAGGGGGGGTGGGGAGGTTACCTCAAGTTGCGGCATCTGGGGACGCGTCAATATGAGCTCGTCAGCTGTGCACTCGGGCATCAACCAAGCAACAGATGGATGTAGGCTGGGGTGTAAGTGGTTCCTATGGTATCTGACTGCCTATTTAATATGAGTCAGGACCCAAGAGATATCCTGTCCGTCACCCAGCACGTACCTTCACACCGTACCCCTTTCTCTTTAGGAAAAACCACAAACAGAAAAGCTTAAGGGATCAGCAGTTGGATTGATAGCATCACCACCAAATCACAGTAGGAATATTAAATTTTACACTTTCCTTATTCACCTTTGCCCCAGGGCAGAAATACCTAATATGAGGTGGCATAATTTTAAGGTGATTGGGGGGAGTGTCACAGGTGGATTTTTTCAGCATCAGGTTTAATATCACTGTGAATTTTATTATGTGGTAGCAATGCATTGTAAAACATAATAAGAATGAGAAATTAAAGTAAGTATATATATTCAAAATGTTAAATTAAAAGCAATATTGTGCAGAAGAGACGGAGAGTCTGATGAGGGATATAGATAGGTTTAGTGAGTGGGCAAGGGTCTGGCAGATGGAGTACAATGTTTGTAAATGCGAGTTTATCCACTCTGGAAAGAAAAATGAGAGAGTAGATTATTATTTAAAAGGTAAAAAAATTGTAGCACGCTGCTGTGCAGAGGGATGTGGGAGAGCGTGGGCATGAATCACAAAAGGCTGGTTTGCAGGCGCAGCAGGCTATCAAGAAGGCAAATGGAATATTGGCCTTCATTACTAGAGGGATTGAATTTAAGGACCGGGAGGTTATGCTGCAACTGTACAGGGTACTGGTGAGGCTGCACCTGGAGAACTGCATGCAGTTCTGGTCTCCTTACTTGAGGAAGGATGTACTGGCTTTGAAGGTGGTGCAGAGGAGGTTCACCAGGTTGATTCCAGAGATGAGGGGGTTAGACTATGAGGAGAGATCGAGTTGCCTGGGACTGTACTCACCGGAATTCAGAAGAATGAGAGGAGATCTTATAGAAACATATAAAATTATGAAAGGGATAGATAAGATAGAGGCAAGAAAGTTGGTTCCACTGGTAGGTGAGACTAGAACTAGGGGACATAGCCTCAAGATTCGGGGGAGTAGATTTAGGATGGAGATGAGGAGAAATTGCTTTTCTCAGAGAGTGGTGAATCTGTGGAATTCTCTGCCCAATGAGGCTGTGCAGGCTACCTTAGTAAATAGTTTTAAGACAAGGTTGGATAGATTCTTGCACAGTAGAGGAATTAAGGGTTATGGGGAAAAGGCAGGTATTTGAAGATGAGTCCATGGTCAGATCAGGCATGATCTTACTGAATGGCAGAGCAGGCTCGACAGGCCAGATGGCCAACTCCTGCTCCTATTTTTAAAGTTCTTATGTTCTTAAATAAATAGTGCAAAATGAGAAAATAGTGAGGTCATGTTCATGGGTTCAATGTCCATTCAGAGATCTGATGGCAGAGGGGAAGAAGCTATTCCTGAATCAGAGAGTTGGTATCGTACTGTTCAAAAGTCTTAGGCATGTATTTATAGTTAGGGTGCCTAGGACTTTTGCTCAGTACAGTATTTGTCAACGTGGAGCAGACAGTGAGCTTCTAAATCTGGTGGGAGCAAAGGATGTTGGGAATGGTGAGGGTGCAACGCCATGGGATGGGTGTGGGACAGGTGGCAGAGAAGGACTGTCGGGGTGGAGAGGATTTGGCACAGGTGCAGACACATTTAGTCCTGAGACACCAGGCAAGGTCATTTGATTCCAAACAATTGGTCTATTGATCAATCTAGAATGTCTCTCTGGTGCTTCCCGTTCCCTTCCCCTTTTCTCAACCATGAATCCCTTCACCCTGTCCCCTTTCCACTCTCAGTCTATATCAGAATCAGGTTCATGTCTTGAAATTTGTTTCATTTTTGGCAACAGTACTGTGCAATACATAAGATTACTACAGTACTGTGCAAAAATCTTAGGTCCCCTAGCTATATCTATACAGTGGCATGCAAAAGTTTGAGTATCCCTGGACAAAATTTCTGTTACTGTGAATAGCTAAGCGAGTAAAAGATGAACTGATTTCCAAAAAGCATAAAGTTAAAGCAAATATCACACCGTCTGTAAAAAAGTCGAAGATGAAAAGAGGATGGCGTCTACAACAGGATAATGATCTTAAACACACCTCAAAATCCACAATGGACTACCTCAAGAGGCACAAGCTGAAGGTTTTGCCATGGCCCTTACAGTCCCCCGACCTAAACATCATCAAGAATCTGTGGATAGACCTCAAGAGAGCCGTGCATGCAAGACGGCCCAAGAATCTCACAGAACTAGAAGCCTTTTGCAAGGAAGAATGGGTGAAAATCCCCCAAACAAGAATTGAAAGACTCTTAGTTGGCTACAAGAAGTGTCTACAAGCTGTGATACTTGCCAAAGGGGGTGTTACTAAGTACTGCTATGCAGGGTGCCCAAACTTTTGCTTCAGGCCCTTTTCCATTTTTGTTATTTTGAAACTGTAAAAAATGGAAATAAAGAAGTTTTCTTGCTTAAAATATTAAAGAAATGTGTCATCTTTAACCTTATGCCTTTTGGAAATCAGTTCATCTTTTACTTGCTTAGCTATTCACAGTAACAGAAATTTTGACCAGGGGTGCCCAAACTTTTGCATGCCACTGTATGCCTAAGACTTTTGCACAGTACTGTAGGTACATGGAAAGTACCATCAAGGGTGGTGGTAGGAGCAGATACACTCAGAAGATTTGACAGGCTCTTAGATAGGGACATGCATGAAAGCGAAATGGAGGGCTATGCGGGAGAGAAGGACTAGATTGATTTTAGAGAAGGTCAAAAGGTTGGCACATGATTGTGGGCTGAAGGGCCTGTACTGTATTATGCTGCTCCGTGTTCTGTGTTTCTATGTTACGGGTTCTGTTGGGGGAAAGGAAGCCCTGCCGCAAGGTCTAAATTTCTCCACAGATGCTGCCTGGTCTGCTGAGTTCCTGGGGCAGGTTGTTCCTTTGGACTTTTTTGGAGAAGCCTCAAAAACTTGCTTGCTTTTACTGTTTGCACAATTCTTTTCTGCACGCTGGGTGTTTGGCGATTTTTTATTGAGTTCTCTTGGGTCTCTATTTGGAGGCTGCCTGTAAGGAGACGAATCTCAAGGTCGTATATGGTATGCGTACTTTGATAACAAATGTACTTTGCACTTTGAACTTTGAATTAAAATGCTACTTTTGGCTTACGTTATCTGGCAATAGCATTCTCATTTACTTCTGTGACAACAGAAGGGTTTTCTTTTGTTTCAAGAGGATTTTTTCCCCCATCTAATTCAACTTCAGAAATACAGCTGAAATACCAAAAAGGGCTTCAGGCAGAATTCTAAATTATTCAGTAAAAGAGCTTGTTGCAGAAAGTTGTCAATGCAGACCATAGAAATCCTAACACGACTATCATAAATGCTATAAAAATTACAATTAAGTAGGCCATTAACATGCCAACAGCAGCCTGAGGTAAAAGATCCCTCTCATGTCTGGAATTAATATTTCAAGTCAGTTTTTCTAAATCATCTGAAACTTACACTGAAATGAATGTGAATCTGATTGCCAAACACATCACTCGAACTTCCTCAGCAAGACTTTAATGATCTCAGGCTTGGGTCTATTAAGGTAAGGCCACAGGCTGACTCGTGCACAGAACATTACCGTGACCTGTGGAAGGAGAAATTACCAGCTTTCTAAGTGTGTAGCTAGAGGGAGCTCTTTTCGGAAGGGATGGTCTGCTGATTACACATTAAAATAGTTTTTTTTTCCATCGGCCAGGTCCTGAATGTCCCTGTGGTCTTAGATACAAGTGGAGCCACTGTCTCACAGCACCAGGGACCTGGTTCTGTTCTGACCCCAGGCGTTCTCTCTGTGGAGTTTGGATATTTCCCCTGTGATTGCGCAGATTGCCTCCCCAACCACGGGTACTCTGGCTTCATCCCAAATCCCAACAATATACAGGCCGGTTGGTTAATAAACACTGCAAATCATCACCTGGCTATGACCTGGAGGGAGGAGAAGATGGCGACGCGACACAGCGCGCGTGGCCTCTCTGGTGAAATTATATCGTATTTGTTAAATAGGGGGCCGTGCACAATCCTGATTTGATGGAGACAGACGTGAGGAGCATGGAGGAACATCTGGAGAAACTTCTGAAATGTCTGCTTCGTTGCCACTGTTATTGTGCGATCGAAAATCTCCGGAGGGGCAGGCCCCGAATCCTCGGCTTTGCCTGTTGCTGGCGGCCGGAGCTGGGGTCGAAGCACTCGGCAGAGATGGTGCTCGGTGCTCGGTGTCGGAAGGCTAGTCGAAGGCTCGAAGTTTTTGTACGGACTGAGAGTCGGACTGTGGTCGGGTGCTTCCAGGATGCTGCATCGGCAATTTTATGGTGCTGGAAGCTCATGGCAGGGAGAGTTTTCTTCCTTCTACCATCTGCATGAGATGTTGGGACTTTTGGGAGAATTTGAGACATTTTTTACTGTGTCCATGGTCTGTTCTTCTATCAGATTACGGTATTGCTCTGCACTGTTGTAACTATATGTTATAATTATGTGGTTTTTGTCAGATTTTCAGTCTTGGTCTGTCTTGTGTTTCTGTGATATCACACTGGAGGAACATTGTATCATTTCTTAATGCATGCATTACTAAATGACAATAAAAGAGGACTGCATGTCTTCATAATCTAATCTAATCTAATATGTGGTTGAATGTGAAGGATGCTGATAGGAGAATGGGGTGAATGTTGTCTCAGAGTATGTGGGGAATAGTGTGGACCTGCTGGCCTAGGGGACCTGTCTCTGTGTTGCCTCTCTCTCTGACTCAATAAAAAGCAATATCTGTGCGCCCCAATAAAATGCAAAATCAGAGAATGTTGTGAAGTCCCAGCATCTGTGAAAGGAGAAATATAAACTGGAGAAATTCAGCCGATGCTGGATATCCAAAAGCAACGTGCTACAAAACACTGGAGGAACTCATCAGGTCAGGCAGCATCTGCGGAGATTAATAAAGAGTCAACGTTTTGGGCCGAAACCCTTCTTGAGGACTGGAGCAAAGGGAGAAGACATCAGAATGAAAAGGTAGGGCAGAGGGGAAGGAGGATAGCTACAAGGTAATAGGTGAAACCAGGTGGGTTGGATAGATAAAAGGGCTGGAGAAGAAGGAATCTGATAGGAGAGGAAAGTGGATCCTAGGAGAAAAGGAAGGTGCAGGGGACCTGGGAGGAGGTGACAGGCAGGTGAGAAGAAGTAGGAGTCAGAATGGGGAATAGAAGGGGGGTGGTGAAAGGATTTTTTTTACACCAGAAGGAGAATTTGGTATTCATGCCATTAGGCTGGAGGTTACCTGTTATACATACCCTGCAATGTTCATTCTTCAAAGATCAAAGTAGATTTATTATCAAAGTATATATACAGTTTACAACATGAGATTTGTCCTCCCATAGGCAGTTGTGAAGCAAACAAACACCATAAAACCCGTTTAAAGAGAAGATCAAACACTCAACGCGGAACAAAAGGAACAAATATTGCTAACAACAGAATATCGAGCAAATAACACAGAATATTAAACATCAAACCACACTGTCCGTGAAAGTCCAGGAATGCTCAGTTCAGCTTAGAGTTGTGCCGTTGGTTGACTCAGGCCGCAATGCCAGTGCGTGTTGAAGAGCTCCAATCAAAATCTCGCAAAATAGCAATAAAAAAGTAACCAGAAACGCATATTACATGAACTGCAGAGTCCTCTAATAATGATGTCAGTTCACAAACCACGCCAATCAAATCTTGCCCAAGACAAGACTCCTGCACCTTCCTCTGGCAGCAACGGGTGAGAGGGAGAGTGAGACCGGTCAAACACAGGCGGACGACGCTGAGCAACCACTTGCCTTCCACTCGCATCGTTGCTGATTTTGATTTTTCTCGACTCTTTAATCGGTGAGATTGGCGAATAATGGAGGCAATCATGGGTTCGTGCCGCACCACACTCCGTTCTCAGCCACACCGTATTCCCGCAGAGACAGCAAAGGTGCCAGATCGCTCAATCAGCCCAAAAACTCATGATCAGAATGGAAATTACAGGCTCCAATCACACACAGATTAGTAGTGGAAGAAGAACGAGAAGGAGAAGCTTCATGAACTGTCTGCAGGACATCGCCGTTGGTCGCTGACACCATTTTATTTCCCTTTCGGAAAATGCTACCCCACTTACTCAAAGTTTCCATCATTTTAGGACCAGTGACAATAATTTTATTAGTTTTAAAACAGTCATGATAAACAATGAGAATGGTCCATAAATTAGTGATCCCATATTGGGACAAAGCTAATTTTAATGACACACACAAAATAATGGAACTACTCACCCAGGTCAGGCAGCATCGATGGAGGGGAGTAAACAGTTGACATCTTGGACCGAGACCGTTCGTCAGGAAGGGACAGAAACTAGAATAAGAAAGTAGGGAGGGGAAGGAATACAAAATGGCAGGTGCTAGCTGAGACCAGGTTAGGGGGGGGGCGGGGAGATAGGAAGAGATAGGTGGAAAAGAAAAAGGGCTGAAGAATAAAGAATCTGATAGGAGAGGACAGTGAACTATGGGAGAGGTAGGAGGAGGAGGAGCACCAAAGGGAGGTGATAGGCAGGTAAGGAGAAGAGAAGGGGACCAGAATGGGAATGGAAGAAGAGGAAAGGAGGGAGGGGTCTAGAGAAATTACTGTAAGTTAGAGAAATTAACGTTCATACCATTGGCTTGGAGGCTTCGCCCATCATTTCTCTCTGGTATAGCATGTAATAACAAGGCACAGCCATGTAAAACATAAATTTGGCTAAAAGTGTATGCAGTTCTGGTTGAAAGAGGTGATGACTCTGGAGAGGAGGTTCACAAGGAAGTTGTCTGTGAAGGAGTATCTCTTAGAGGTAGGAATGGATTGACAGTGTTTGTTTCCTTTCTTCGGAGTCGAGCAGACCAAGGCGAGTCCTGACCCAAAGCTACGATGAACGTCGAGGTAGGAAAATCTATTCTTCTTCATGGGCGGGTCTATAATCAGAAACACGGTTCAGGTAAGGGGTAGACGAGTGTTTACAGGGATTTGAAGAAGAAATTATTTTTTCTCAGATGGTGGGCTGTGCCTCTTGAGGAGATGATAATGCTGCTTCCCTGTCATATTTAAGAAGTATTTAGACAAACGCTTGAGACACGTCAGAATCAGGTTTAATATCACCGACATATGTCATGAAATTTGTTGTTATGTGGCAGCAGTACAATGCAATACACAATAAAAACTTTGGATTACAGTAAGTATCATTCATTCATGATGTGCCGCGTCGTATGTCATGGGTAATCATGATCTTTCCATGACAATGATTGTTCTTGGCAAATTTTTCAAAAGTGGTTCACCATTGTCTTCTTCTGGCCAGTGTATTTACAAGATGGGTGGCCCCAGCCATTATCAATACTCTTCAGAGATTGTCTGTCTGGCGTCAGTGGTCACATAACCAGGATCTGCACTGGCTGCTCGTACAACCATCCACCACGTGTTCCTATGGCTTCACATGACCCTGATCGGGGGCTAAGCAGGTGCTACACCTTGCCCAAGGGTGACCTGCAGGCTAGAGGAGGGAAGGGGTGCTTACAGCTCCTTTGGTAGAGACATAGAGAAGACCCTGCCATCCAACAGTAAATGTATATGTATATTTAAAAAGTTAAATTAAATTAGTGGTGCAAAAAGAAAAAAAAATTGTAGTGAGGTAGTGTTCATGGGTTCGATGTCCATCCAGAAATCAATGGCAGAGGGGAAGAAGCTGTTCCTGATTCACTGAGTTTGTGCCTT
The DNA here is from genome assembly GCF_963921235.1 of Mobula hypostoma. Taxonomy (NCBI): domain Eukaryota; kingdom Metazoa; phylum Chordata; class Chondrichthyes; order Myliobatiformes; family Myliobatidae; genus Mobula; species Mobula hypostoma. The sequence goes on along the minus strand of NC_086109.1, from coordinate 3,103,231 downwards.
CAGGCTCCTGTACCTCCTCCCTGATGGTGGCAATGAGAAGATGGCATGTCTTGGGTGATGTGCGTGTTTAATAAAGGATGCTGCCTTTCTAAGGCATCGTTCCTTGAAGACGTCCTATGGAAAGAAACAGGCCGAGTGCTGTAGGGTGTAAATAATGTAGATAGTAGCAGACAAGATGGGCTGAAGGGCTTGTTTTGTGCTGTACAACTCTGTGATTCCATGAACAAAGGACTTGGAATGGTATATGTAAGATGTATTTCACCCGTCGTGAAGGCCACCCTTATCACTCCCTGAGGTACAGACTTCGACATAGAGGAGAAATAAAAACAAGCCAGGCTATTTTTTTAAAATATTATAAGTCATCCACTTCAGGCTCTGAGTAAATGCAAGAGCTATACTACTGGTGCAGAATTCATTCAAAGTCGACCCGAGTCTCAATCACATTAGCGTAATTCTACTAATGGAAGCAATTTGGTACACTGGAGGATTAGTGTTGTTTGAAAATTACATCTTGAACTGATATTAAATTACTTAAAATATTATTAAGAGGAAATGCACTTGTGGAAGGCAAACACTATGCTTAAGATGTTGCCTGAACACAGGAAAGCCTTTGCAGTTGAAGATTTCCTTTACCGGGTTCCACGCCACCACTGTCTTTGACAGACTGTCAGTGTCCATTTCGGAGCAGAAATTCCTTGTGACATTTTTCAACCTTGGATAATAACTATTCAAATTCCATGAAGTGTTGATCAAAGGAAGTTGTCTTTTCCATGATTAATTGCTTATAAAGAGGTATTTAAAAATATAACTTGCAAAGCCTGACAATGATTATTATCAACTCAAGCTGTTGGAAGAATGGCCGGAGCATCAAATGTCCTGACATTTCTCAATAATTGTCTTTGTTTTCCTTGAAGCAACTGGCATTTAAAGATACACAACAACTGTTCATGTTCCAGCCTTCATTACCCTAAGCTCAGAATCTCAGCTCACCTTATGATTAACAACCTGGTGTTTTTGTCACCCCTGTCACCCTCTCCTCATATCATTATGAAACAGACTTCCCTTGCCAATCTGGGACTGCATTTAACCTGTCATAAAAATACCACTCCTTTTCTCTGACTGGCATGTCAGAGAATCCTGATTAATCTTCTGGCAGCCCCAAAGCTCCTCTGCTCACTGATTAACTCACTGTCACCATCCGTTCTGCATAAATTTAGCAGTTAAAGGAATATATTTTGTTTATACAAAGGCAGCGGAGGCAATGTGTGAAATGCAACAATAATGGGCAGTTTTTTTTTATCGTGAGGGACCTGGTAAATGCAGCAGTGAGGATTTGCCGTTCATCCCAATCTAGGCTTTATCTAGAATCAGCCTTAAACTGTTCTCCCTCAGTGCTCTCAGTAATGGGTAGATGGCTAAAACGTTCCACAGATTGTTAAACACACACTCCGCTTCACTGCGGCCTAGCCTTCTGCTTAATTACTTTGCAAGGTCTTGTTCTAAGTAGTGTTTCACCTGACAGATTAGGCAGGATTTGACACAAACTAATCTGCACTTTGATTGGTTCATTTCACGGAGCCAATCTGATCAGTGTTTTGTTACCCTCCCTCTCCTTCTTGCTCAAGTGCTAACCTTCCTTTGTTCCCTTATGTTGCGCGAATGACTTCTTCACGTCTTGACACAACACATCTCAAACATTATGCACCACTTTAATTATAGCTTGTTGGTTTCAGTAAATTTCGGAGGCAACACTCATACATACTCTGAGGCTCCAGGTCAAGGTGTCAGGACAGTCAAGGTGTCCAAATATTTCCTTGAAAAATAATGGCCGTGGCATCCCAGGGCAGATTGTTAACTCAATACCTGGTAAATATTTTCTGTGGTCTGTTGACTGATGCCACCAAGGACAGACTGAAACTGCCTGAATTAATTCACCTTCAAGCATAAAGAGCCAGTGCAGAATGGTTCAGAGAAAGACTACATCTGACCAAGATGAATTGAGACCCCAGGAGAAAAGCATTTTATAAAGTCTGCTTAAACCTGAATTTTTTAAAAGAGAAAATCCCCACCGACTGCTCCTGTAATTGGGTATGTTGTTGGAGAATATGCCTATTTGTATGTTAGTCAGAGTCTGGGACTTTTGGTAAGCTCACTCAGAACACCAGCAGTAATATCTCGCATTGCCACTAAATCTTTTCATTACCTTAAAAATTGTAACAGATTTTTAAATCAACAAAATACTGCCAGCTCCTGATATTGTCACCCATCTGTGAATATATCTGGTTAATTTAGGAACATGTTCCATTTCTCTCGTGAGTAAAGGCAAAGTTTTATCAGTCATTAACCATGCAAGTGTTGAATCTCATTAGTTATTTTACAGCGAGGAAAATGTCTGCCCCATTATCCCAGGAAGGTGGCATATGTAAAATATATTCAGTTAAAGTGTCAAATATTCAGAGAATATGGCAGGAGAAAAAGAGATTGAATGCGTCTGTCTGTCTGAAAGTGCAAACTGTCCAAAACATTTTTTTTTCCCAAATGCACCAATAGGGATTCCATCTGTTCGGGATGATGATTCTTACCCTTAAAACAAGCTTGTAAAATCCACACATTTACTTACAATCCAAACTTGGTGCGATTTTGCTGGGCCTCTGTCTGTTACACTTTGGAATTGGCGCACATTTCGAGAATATATTTAGCAACACAATCCATTGGAAATAGCAGCTTTCACTGATTCCGTCTGTCACCTTAGTGCTAACAACTTCCTCTTTTTACTTCCCAGGTACGACCACTCAGGGTCAGGAATACAAAGTGATTCCTGGGGTTGAATGTTTCATGATGAAGGGAGACTTCCATACACACCTCTTCAGTTGCCGATCTGAGGCAGGCCTGCTGAGCGTTTCTGGGTCGTTTCTGTGTACAACTGAGGCCACAAAATGCTGGAAATCTGGAGCAATGCACAGAACTCTGCAGAAGATCAACAGGTCAGGTAGCATCTGTGGAGGGGAATGGATCTTCGACGTTTCAGGGGGAGACCCTTCATCAGGACTGGAAAGAAAGAGGGGAGAATCCATTATATGGCGGGGGAGAGAATGGACACGAGCTGGTAGGTGATGGGTAGGTTCAGGTGAGGGGACTGAGAGGCAGGTGTGGGAAGGGGAGCTTGGGAATGGTGTACTAAACTGGAAGGTGGAATTGACAAGGGGCGGAAGAAGATGGAGTTTGGCCGAGTAGACGGTGGACCATGGAGTAGAGGGAGGGAGGTGGGGATGGGAACCAGTGGGAGGTATGCGAAGGTGACAAGTAGATTGAGTAGAAGGGTGAAGGGGAAGGAATGGGATGAGTGGGCTGGTGGGATCGGGGGCAACGTATATTTGGGGAGGAGAGTAAGAGAAACAGGAATACTCATGGTGTGGCATTAGATCATGTGTCAGTCTATTAGTTGGCTCCACACCAAGATGGATGAAGAACTGGTGTAGTCAAATTTCAAATTACATTTATTATCAAACTATGTGTACTATATACAACCTTGAGATCCAGCTCCTTACAGACAGCCACGAAACAAAGAAATCCAATAGAACCAAATTAAATAAAAGGCCATCAAACACCCAATGTGCAGAAAAAAAGAACAAATTGTGCAAACGATAAAAATAAGCAAATAATATTGAGAACTGAAGATCCTGAAAGTGAGTCCACAGCCAGGAAGTCAGTCATCACTACAGCTGATCCAGGAGCCTGATAGCTGCAGCCCACAACTTTGGCTCAGCACAGAATGAACCTCATGGAGCAGTGAGCTGAACACCAGCCCATCCCTCGCCTCCGGCCCTGACACCCTAACCTTTCCAATCTGGTCTGGTGTTTCATAACAAACTTGGTCACTCCTCATTTTTTGGAGGTGGCCCTGGGCCCTGCCACTTTGACTTTGCCTCCTCGGCCCTGCTGCATGAAATCACCTCCGAGTCCACTCCAGCAATGACAAACATTGGCTCATTTCCCACTCCCACAGACCCCACTGCCTCGATTTGGTCGGTACCGCCATGTTGCAACTGTCCCGCAGCTTCGAGACTTCACACCACACCGCAGGAATGCCAGGTCGTACAGGTGGTTCAAAAGCTCACTTCCGAAAGGGAAGTTACAGGCTATTGAGTGCAGTGATCGTATCTGAGAAAAAGTGTGATTAATACAGTAATTCCTGACGAAGGGTCTCGGCCTGAAACGTCGACTGCGCCTCTTCCTATAGATGCTGCTTGGCCTGCTGCGTTCACCAGCAACTTTGATGTATGTTGCTTGAATTTCCAGCATCTGCAGAATTCCTGTTGTTTAATACAGTAATTTATAGTTTTGTTTGCCAGTGCCACCTTAAACCAGAAAACACCATTGCCTGCCTGCCTATATCCTCAGGAAGCAAGTGAACAAGCAACAGGGGAAAGAGTGAAAGATATCCCTTCACCTACTGTCAATGTGTCTGGTCTCTTGGTACAGGATTTTGCACTGACTTTACATACTCCGCACGGTCTCAGTGAGCCACTATTCCATACAAGATACCAAAATCATCATCAAGGAGTCTAACACTGCAAATCAATGGCCCAAGGACCCATGTATAAATATTGGCCAATCCTATAATACTCCATCTTTAAATGAATCACCCAAGTGGTTGGTGAATCATTCAAGCAACGCAGTTTGACCACACAACGGGATTTCACCAGACATGAATGCAATATCAGTTTGTAATATCTCCTATTTATGAGATCTTTTCTCTGTGAGGTTCTGAGAACTCTTTTCAGAAAACAGGCATGAAATTGTTGCTAGACTCTCACAGGAACTTCAGATAACCCACTATTTGTTTTTCTGGGTAACCACACTAGTTCTCCTCCCACCTCCTTCTGTCATACGGAGGTGGCTGGGAACGTACCCAAGTGCAAGACACAGACACTGAAGTACTAGGGACAGGACTAGGATGCAGGGTGAGGGCTAGGACATGGACACAAAAACCGGGAACCCGGAACAGGACTGGACAAGAGAGCTAGGAGCCAGGGATTGGACTCCGAGCCAGAGACTGGACAAGGAGCCAGAACCTGGGTCTTGCCTCTGGCTTGGACCCCAGAACTAGGTAAGGATGTGACGTGGCTGGCAGGCAGGATGAGGCTGGAGTCTTCAGGCTTGAGACTTGAGGCGAGGCTAGAGACCCGAGGCGAGGCTGGGGACCAGAGAGTCGAGGCGAGGCTGGAGGCTTGGGGTCTTGAAGCTCCTCCTGGGTAGGGCCCGGATCACCTGGGCAGGGCGCAGATCTCCACCTGACGGAGGCAAGGGACAGGAAGGGACAGAACCAACTGTAGGGTAACAGCAAGATGGACTGGCTTACCTAACAGAGGCAAGGGACAGGAAGGGACAGAACCAACCGCAGGGTAACGGCAAGAGGGCCTGGCTTACCCGACGGAGGCAAGGGACAGGAAGGGACAGAACCAACCGCAGGGTAACGGCAAGAGGGCCTGACTTACCCGACGGAGGCAAGGGACAGGAAGGGACAGAACCAACCGCAGGGTAACGGCAAGAGGGCCAGGCTTACCCGACGGAGGCAAAGGACAGGAAAGGAGCTAGGTACAGGGTGGCTCCAGGACAAGACTTCAGGCGAGATCAGGTGAGAGTCACCAGCAAGACAAGGCAAGGCTTCAGGTAATGCAAGGCGAGGCAAGAACTTCAGGTGAGGCGAGAGTTACCGGCAAGACAAGGCAAGGCTTCAGGCCAGGAAACAAGGCAGAGGAAGGGATACGAGGAGTAAGGACAAGAACAATCCAGCAGGCACGCCCTGGTCTCTGGAGATATTTATGCAGCCAGCCCCAATGAGAATCAGCTGCCTCAATTAGTGCTCAACAGGAACAGAAACAGGGTAGACAGGAAAACCTGGAGCAAGGATCGATGGACCAGACTGTGAACCGGAATGCGGACTTCACGGACCGGACCATGACACCTTCCCTCTCTGTCTAACACCCAAACTGTGAATTTCCCATCCATGGAAGGAGGCTAACATGACAAACCAAAAATCCCAGTTAGAAAGACCAAAAGGAAAGTCAAACACTGCCTTAACCCCAAGCTGGCATAATGGGAAGACAGGTGCCAATACACTAAGAGTCTATACTTATCGGCGATATTGTACCTTAATTGGAGATCCATATAGAAAATAGAGAGAATAAAGCATTCTTGCATGAGCATATGGGGAGTTGGTGGCACACTATGCTTCTGAGGCTGACGCACTTCTGTTGGTCAGAAAGAATGACAATCAGTAATCAGGAATGGAGGCGGCCATTTTGTGAGACTGTCCTTGCAGTCGCCATTTTGGGAACTGTTTGAACTGATTTCTTGCTCTGGGATAACTTAGTCACAATAAATGAATGTGGATGCAAGGAGTTTCAGCTAATGACCTGCTAAACCTGAGACCATTCTCAGAGAAGTAGCTATTTATTAACTAAAGTGGATAGTTTGCAGAAGGAGCCATCTGAGAATTTAAAAACGCAAACAACAGGAATTCTGCAGATGCTGGAAATTCAAGCAACACACATAAAAGTTGCTGGTGAACGCAGCAGGCCAGGCAGCATCTCTAGGAAGAGGTGCAGTCAACGTTTCAGGCCGAGACCCTTTGTCAGGGTCTCGGCCTGAAACATCGACTGCACCTCTTCCTAGAGATGCTGCCTGGCCTGCTGCGTTCACCAGCAACTTTTATGTGTGTCATCTGAGAATTTGTAAGGCTCAGTATTTGGGTCACCTGGTTTGACTGGTCTGAACTAGTCAAGAGTTGAAAAGAATAAAAGGAATGGTGCTGGGGGTAAAGGCTATAGAACAACACTGGCTTGGACTGGAGCAAATAAGAAGGTGACACCAGGTTGGTCAGGTGACCTCGAGCCAATGAGATTGAAACACAAGATTTGAGCTGGTGAGGAAAGAGTATAAAAATAAACATCTTCAAATGCAGAAAGGTGATAACTCTCTGGAAACCAACCATTGCGGTTATGTAGGACCCCATGTTGGGCAGGTAGGGATTTGATCAGAATCATGAGGACCACTTGCCCAGTTTGCACTCCTTTTCAAAGTATTACCTTTTCTATTCTTTGACTGTTCATGGGGGTCAGGGAGATTTAGGAGATGCGTACACATGTATTTGGTTGTGCAAGTTCGTGTGCTTTTCAGTTGAGACAATAAAGGTACTTGTTAGTAAAGAATGCTAGAACTCAGCAAGTCAGGCAACCTATATGGAAATGAATAAGCAGTTGACTTTTCAGGCCGAGCCCCTTCATCAAAATCCTGAATTCCTCTAGCATTTTGTGTGTGTTACTTTGGATTTCCAGTATTTGCAGATTATCTTGTGTTTATGACTTGTCAGTAAATACAGATTCTCTCTGTACCTACTGATCATTATTACTAAGGGGTTATCCTTGTAACGCTGCACGCAACAGTATGACCAGCTCTTTGAGCATCTGTTCCTGTTGTTCCTCTACTCCAGTGATACAGTCAGGAGTAAGGATCTGGCTAATTATTTCCTAACAGTCTGGGGACTGGAACAGTGCTGCTTCCCCAGTTTAACTCAAAAACCTGAGCCAGGTATTTTCCACGGGTACAGAGATTTTCCTGTGAATGATCATTTCCTGCCTTTTAAATCAGATTAATTACTGAAGACAAGTTTGGCACAATGTGGTGTGTAAGGTTCCTGCTCCTGGACAGACACCAGATGGCTCATCAGTGCAGCTGTACACAGGCAATATGGTAGACAGCTATTGATAAAATGGCAGTGTGAAGACCATCATCAGGTAAAAAAAAATCACACAATCTAAATTAGATCACCAAAACCTCAGAAACCTTTCTCTTCTGCTCCATCTTCAGGACATACAATATCAGTTTGTCATATCCTCCTAATATATGGATTGGTGCAATTAATTGAGCTATGTTCTGCTTAAGTTAATGTGATTTAGAAATTTATCCTGGTCAGTGTGGGTGGAGGCCATGGCAGTGAGTTCTACTCCAGAACAATATCAGGCATGAATACAGTGTACTGCCAATAAGTCCCTAAGACCATGAGATAAAAGAGGAAAGTTAGGCCTTTTAGCCCATTAAGTCTGTTTTCCATTCAACCATGGCTGAATTTTTTCAACTCCATCATTCTGTCTTTTTTCCCCATAACCCTTAGTCCCTTTACCAAACAAGAACCTATCAATCTCTTCCTTAATTACCCCGGTGGCCACCACAATCCTCTGTGGCAATGAATTCAAAGGTCAAAGGATACTTATTATCGAAGTATGTATACATGATACAACCTTGAGATTCATCTCCTTACAGGCAGCCAAAAAACATGAAGCCCAAAAGAACCCATTATAAAAAGAAGGCCAATGAATACCCAATGCGCTGACAGAGGGAAAAAACACCAATCACGCAAACAATAAGGGCAAGCAAACTGCAGTCAGAATGAAAGTGAGTCCATAGACATGAAGCCCGGAGCAGGTTCACAGCCACAGGCTCAGTTCATCACACAGCCGGGCTAATCATTGTGGAGCTCGCAGACACGAGGCCCATGAGCACCCAGAGCAGGCCACAGCCCCAGCTTCAGTTCATCACACAGCCGGGCTAATCATTGTGGAGCTCGCAGACACGAGGCCCATGAGCACCCAGAGCAGGCCACAGCCCCAGCTTCAGTTCATCACACAGCCGGGCTAATCATTGTGGAGCTCGCAGACACGAGGCCCATGAGCACCCAGAGCAGGCCACAGCCCCAGCTTCAGTTCATCACACAGCCGGGCTAATCATTGTGGAGCTCGCAGACACGAGGCCCATGAGCACCCAGAGCAGGCCACAGCCCCAGCTTCAGTTCATCACACAGCCGGGCTAATCATTGTGGAGCTCGCAGACACGAGGCCCGGAGCAGGTTCACAGCCTGAGCTTCAGTGCAGCGAAGAGCAGAGCAAACGTTGCGGACAGTGAGCAGAACCGGCCTGACCCTTGACTCTGGTCCTGACACCCAGCCTTCTCAATCCATCTGGCCCAACATTTAAATTGCCTATCAATGTTAAATTTCCACCGTTTCACCATCTTCTCACTGAAGAAATTCCTCCTCATATCATTTCTAAGGAATGCCTCTATTCTGAGGCTGTGTTCTCACTTCTTAGACACTCCTGCTGATGGGAACACCTTCCCCACATCAACTCTACCCAGGACTTATAAAGTCTCAGCATTACACCCTGACCTTATATTCTAGTCCTCTCGAAATGAATGCTAACATTGCATTTGCCTTCCTTGCCACAGACTCAGCCTGAAAGTTAACCCTTAGAAAATATTTCACAATGACTCCTAAGTACCCTTGCACCTCCAATTTCAGAATTCTCCCCCCCTTTAGAAAATAGTCTTCATCTTTATCCTTCCTACCAATGAGCATAACTGCTCACTTCCCTGCACTGTACTCCATCTGCCACTTCTTTGTCCATTCTCCCAACGTGTCCAAGTCCTTCTGGATGCTCCCTGCCTTGGTGACACTAACTGTTCCTCCAAACACCTTTGTATTATCTGCAAACATGGCCACAATGTTATCATTACTTTTCCAGAGTATTAATTCTTAAAATGAAAATTTGTGGTCCCAGCACCGACCTCTGCAGAACTCCACTATCCTCCAGACCATCCTGAAAAGACCCCCTTTATCGGCACTCTCTGACCTCTGGCAGTCAGCCAAATTTCTATCCATGCTAGTACCTTGCCTCTAACACCATGGACTTTATCTTGTTTAGCAGCCTGGTGTGGCGCTTTATCAAAGTCTTCTGGAAATCCAAGTAAATAACCACCCACCAACTCTCCTTTGTCTATCCTGCTTGTCTTTAATAATGGACTAAAATCTTACTAGCCACCAAGGTGAGACTAACTAGCCTATGATATACTTCCTTTCCTAAACAGTGTGTCACATTTGCAATTTTACATTCCTCTGAGAACCTCCCTGACTCCAGTGAATTCTTGAAGGACCACTGCTGATGTCCCCACAATCTTTTCAGTGATCTTTCTGAACCATCCTGTCCAGATGATTTCTCCAACTACATACCTTTAAGCTTTCCAGTACCACCTTATTGGTAATGAACACCACACTCACCTATGCCCCCCAATTCTCTAAAATTTCTGGCATGTTACTGGTCTCTCGCTCTGATGACTGACACAAACTACTTGCGTGGCTCCCCCATTTTCCTATTCCCTGTTACTACTACTACAGCATCATTTTCCAGTAGTCCAATGGCCACTCTTGCCTCTCGCTTACCTTTTTCGTATCTAAAAACACTTTAGAAATTTTCTTTTGTAATATAGCATCTTAACTACATTCTACAAAGGCGTGGTTGAGAGTGTGCTGACCTTTTGCATCACAACCTGGTACTCCAGCTGCAGTGCTGTCGACAAAAAAGCCTTGCAGAGGGTGGTTAGGGGAGCAGAGAAGGTTATTGGGGTCTCCCTACCTTCTGTCCAAGACCTCTTTCAGAGTCGATGCCTCCAGAAGACACGGTACATCATTAAAGACCCTTCACACCCTCTCCATGAACTGTTTGTTCTTCTGCCATCAGGCAAATGTTACAGGAGCATCAAAACTAAAACCACAAGGCTACTAAACAGCTTCCTCCCACAGGCAGTCAGACTGCTAAATAGCTGCTCTACCTGACTCTGCTTTGGACACTTTTAACTTGCACTGGACACTTATAACTTGATTTTAACTGACATGTGGCTGTTGTGTTTTACGATTTATTGTTATATTTATTATTTAGTGTTGCGTTTGTTATGTTATGATTGCACTGCTCCTGGGAAACACTGTCTCATTCTGCCCTGCAGAGCTGATGTACGGTTAGAATGACAATAAAGTTTTTTGAATCTTTGAATCTTTACCTTCACATTTCACACTCTCCTCCCTTTTAGCTTTTCAGTTGCCCTCTGTTGGTTTTTAAAGGCTTCCCAGTCCTCTGGCCTTCCATTAATTTTGCGATATTGTTTGTCTTTAATGCTGTCCAATTTCCCTTTTCAGCCATGGTTTCCTTGTCCTCCCATTAGTGTAATGCTTCCTTGGGATGAAATTCTGCTGCATCTGCTGAATTACTCCCAGAAACTCCTGCCGTTACTGCTCCATCATCTTCTCTGCCAGGGTCTTCTTCCAATCCTCTCTAGCCAGCTCCTCCTTCATGACTCGATAATTACCTTTACTCAACTGTAATGTCATTACATGAGATTTCAGCTTCTCTCTCTCAAACTGCAGGATGCCACAGCCTCCTAAGGATTCCTTCACCTTAATCTCTCCGCTCAAGCCTGCCTCATTATGCAACACAACCAGAACTACTGAACGAGATGAATTCTATCTATATCTTCCAAATGTGGCAAAAAAGGAGCTACAGGACAACATTTTCTTAATAATAAAATTCACTCCCCAGTGTAAACTTGTTTTAAGATATTCTCTTTTTAGCACAACACATCACAAGTTGCATATATATATATTTAGAAAACATTTGGTCTGAGCTGTTTGCTGAAGTCCATTACAGCACACAATTAAAAGAAATCCAGACGAATTGATACCAATTTATTCAAATGGTTCCATTTAATATCAAAGAATGTATATGGTATACACCCTGAAATTCTTACTCTTCACAGACATCCACAAAACAAGAAACCCCAAAGAATGAATGATATTGATGCCACACTCCAGAGCAACCTCTCCTACACACAACCTGTAGCAGAAGCATCGACCCTTCCCCTCCTCCCCCCCCCACTTGCACCAGCAGAAACACAACCCCCATCACCATGCAAGCAATGGCAAAAGCCACCAAAGAGACTAGAATCCATCAAAAACCCAGGACTTCAGTATCTCAGACAGGCTCTCTTTCACCAGCGAGGGGGAGACAGATCACTCCAGCAACAACAAGATCCGGAGAGCAGTAGCTCGCTGTTCTGACGCTACAATCTTCGGCGTCACTTCTCCAAGCCCCATGACTCGGGGACTGACGGGTTCACACTCTCCATCAAGAGAAAGAGAGAGGGATCGCTCGAGTTCAGGGGCCTTCTTCCGACAGCAGCGCACACCGTTTTCTGTCTCGATGTTTCGGTCTCCCACAACATTTCTGTCAGTAAAATCGGCGAGGAACTGTGTTGCCTATGGGGCTGCTCCCTGAAGACACATCTTCCAGGCCGCAACTAGAGATATCAAAACGTCAAGCTGCACTGCCAGTGCGAAAACCACTTCTTGTGGAGAAACGTAGTTTGAGCTGTAGCTGTAAATCATGGACCCCGACAGAATCCCACCTACCTTGAAAAGAAAAAAAAGACGTAAAGAAGGAAACTACTGAAAGACGACCTCAATCCTGATTGTGTAAGTTCTGCCCATTACTGAGTCCTTCAATTCTAGCAGAAACATCAGTCCATGGCAGACAGGATTATGGTAAATCCAAAGGTGTTTTATAGATATTTTTATGACAGAAAAGGGAAAGCGTTGAGCTATTAGGGACGACAGGAGCAATTAAGCGAATTTGTTTCTAAATTGCCTTGGCAATATTGACAGGATCATTGCAGTCAGGGAAGGTCCCAGAGGACTGGAAAATTGTAAATGTGACACTGTTATTTAAGAAGGGAGGGGGGCAAATCATGGGCTGGTTAGCCTGCCCACAGCTTTGTAATTGGATGCCTGTGAATAGTGGTGTTCCACAATGGTTAGTGGTGGGACATTTGGTATTTGTAATATACAGTATATGGATGACTTGGATGTGGATGTGCGAGGCATGATCAGTAAGTTTGCAGTTGACATGAAGATTGGTGGAGATTTTGACAATGTGGAGGGTGATCTTAGACTACTGGGTGATATTGATGTGTTGGTGAAATAGTCCAAGAAATATCAGAGTGAGTTTACTCCAGATAAATGTAAGGTGGTACATTTTGGAAGCATGTGTGAGGCAATGGCATACACAAGGAATGTTGTGGTGCTCAGACTTTTGAGGAAGAGAGGACACTGGCCTGCAAGCTGTCAGGTCTTTGAAGATGGAAATGCATGTGGATAATGTGGTTAAGAAGGCATATGGGTCAGACCCTGACTCGCTTACTGTGTGCAGTCCCAGTTACCATGTACAATAAGGATGTGGTAGTGCTGCAGAGTAGATTCATCAGGCTGTTTCTCGGGGATCAGCGGTTCATTTATAAGGAGACAATGGAGCTGAGGAAGTCAAGAGGGGATATGAGTGAGGTAAATAAAATGATGGAATATATAGATAGGATGAGTGCAGGAAAGCTTTCCCCACATGTACAATTTGATACTCTATATTAAAGATGGATTAAACTAGAAAAAATTGTTAGTGTAAGGAGTGAGAGGTTTAGAGGGGAGACCTTTGTCACACAAAGAGCAGTGAGTGTCTGGAACACTGCCAGAGAGAGTGATGAAGCAGAGCCACTGACAGTGTTAAATAGACGAGGTTTTGAGCCACCAAGGCACAGGAGTGTGGGGGATGGGTGCTGCAAGATGAGATCAATGTGAGTGCATGCCCTTTGCTTGGTAAGGTCAGGATGGACTAATGGCCTGTGTCCATGAAGTAGGATTCTATGAATCCGTGAATTTACAGAAGGACTGTTGCTACCAATAAAACCCAAAAAATTATGTTAAAAACCCACCTTTTCCAATTCCAATTCAAGTTTAATTGTCATTTAATGATACATGAATACTCATGGAAACAGCCAAACAAGACAACATTACTACTGGGTCAACGTGCTAAAACACGTTTACCCACAGTCACACACAAGAACGTATTCATGGACTGAAAGAGTCCCGATGCCCTCCCTCCCTCAGCTCGAGACCCACAGTCCTCGCACGTACAAGTCAACAACCACATATAGAAATACAGAGTATCAGCAAGGTACAATGATGCAGAATATGCATCGTCCAAACCCTCCAGCCCACCGATATCATGTCTTGCCTCCCTTTCTCTTCATCATTTACACCTCGGACTTCAATTACTGCACAAAGTCTTGTCATCTTCAGAAGTTTTCTGATGACTCTGCCATAGTTGGATGCATCAGCAAGGGAGGTGAGGCTGAGTACAGGGCTACGGTAGGAAACTTTGTCACATGGTGTGAGCAGAATTATCTGCAGCTTAATGTGAAAAAGACTAAGGAGCTGGTGGTAGACCTGAGGAGAGCTAAGGTACCGGTGACCCCTGTTTCCATCCAGGGGTCAGTGCGGACATGATGGAGGATTACAAATACCTGGGGATACGAATTGGCAATAAACTGGACTGGTCAAAGAACACTGAGGCTGTCTACAAGAAGGGTCAGAGCCGTCTCTATTTCCTGAGGAGTCTGAGGTCCTTTAACATCTGCCAGATGATGCTGAGGATGTTCTACGAGTCTGTGGTGGCCAGTGTGATCATATTTGCTGTTGTGTGCTGGGGCAGCAGGCTGAGGGTAGTAGACACCAACAGAATCAACAAACTCATTCGTAAGGCCAGTGATGTTGTGGGGATGGAACTGGACTCTCTCACGGTGGTGTCTGAAAAGAGGATGCTGTCTAAGTTGCATGCCATCTTGGTCAATGTCTCCCATCCACTACATAATGTACTAGGTGGACATAGGAGTACATTCAGCCAGAGACTCATTCCACCGAGATGCAACACAGAGCGTCATAGGAAGTCATTCCTGCCTATGGCCATCAAACTTTACAACTCCTCCCTTGGAGGGTCAGACACCCTGAGCCAACAGGCTGGTCCTGGACTTATTTCTTGGCATAATTTACATATTACTATTTAACTATTTATGGTTTTATTATTATTTAATAATTTATGGTGCAACTGTAACGAAAACCATTTTCCCCCGGGATCAATAAAGTATGACTATGACTATGACTAACTCATCTTGATGCCCTGATGCCTGCTAGGTGATGCCCAGGCTTTGGGGCCCATCTCTCATATATAGACACAAAATGACTCAGACCATGCATGTATATGGTCCAGACCTCCCAGCCCACCGAGATGGGCTGGTGACTGGCCCCAGCACACAACGCCTGCTAGGCAACACAGCCGCTCATAGGCCCAGTCCCTGCATATACAGACACATTAGTAAAAACGCAACCAGACAAATATAGATGTATTTTGATGTTAAGCTCGCTGGTCTGAGAAACAAGAGTTCTTATTCATTCACTGAACCTCCAGCTTTCAGCAATGCTGTTCCCTCCTGAACATTTACTGTGGCCAGAGACAGAGAATTTATAGTTGGGAATAAGGAAAAGGAAGAGAAATTAAACAATTATTTTGTATCTTCTCAGAAAGGATATAAAAATCCTACGAGAAATATCAGAGACTCAGAATAATATACGGCACTGAAGAGCAGAAGTATTAGCATAAATAGTACTCGGGAGGTTGGTAACCTTGAAAGCTAATAAGTCACAAGGGCATGATGATCTACATCCCAGACTTTTGAAAGTGGTGACTATAAAGATAACTGATGCTGTGCTTATCTTTCAATGTTCTGTGGTCTCTGGAATTGCTCTTGTGAATTGACGATCATCAATTGTGAGTCCAGTATTGAATGAAATAAGGAGAGGGAGAAGAGTTGATCAGCATTGGAGATGGTGCTGGTATCTAAAGCAGGTGTAATAATTGAACAGAAATTAACCAATCTCAGCCTGAAACGTCGACTGTACTCTTTTCCATGGATGTTGCCTGGCCTGCTGAGTTCCTCCAGTATTTTGTGTTTTGTTTTGGATTTCCAGCATCTGCAGAATCTCTTGTGTTTGTAATAATTGCACATCTTGAAACAGAGAAAATGTAGATTAAGCAAGGGAAATTACGTTTGACTAATCTTTCAGAATTCTTTGAGGAAGCATCAAGTAGAATAAGGGGAAACTGGAGGATGTTGTTTTGGAACATTTTTGACACGGTCCCACACATGACACTGGATAACAGCACCTGATATTGGGAGTAATGCACTGATGGACTGGGGACTGGTTTTCAAACAGAAAAGAAAGAGTGGTAATAAATGAATCTTAGGTTGGCTGCCTACGTCTAGTGAATTACCCCTGGGGGTATATGCTGGAGCCAGAGCTACTCATGATCTATATCAGTGAGGACCAAATGTCATCTTTACAACTTTGAAGCAAATATTAAGCCAGGGGGTTTGGGAGTTGAGAAGAGGATGGAAAGGTGAGTGGACGTGTGAGAACAAGGCAGATGGAATAAAGTGTGAAAAATGAGCTTATCACTTTGGTGCACAAAATTAGATAAAAAACATTACTTTCTTCATGGTTTGATATTGGGAAACTTGGATATTTAAAAGGATCTAGGTGTCACAATACACAAATCCCTGAAGCCAACTTGTAGGTACGATAATTGATTAGGAAGAGAAATGTTTTAGCACAACAAGAGAGTGGGTTCAGGGAGTTTTGAATGTCTCACTGCAATTATATTGGGTTGTGGTGAGAAAACACCTGTAGTTTTGTTCTCTTTACTCATTAAAGAATATGCTGGAAAGCAGCAGAGCAGTGAACGTTCACTGGACCAGTTCCAGAGATGGCGAATTTGCCTGGGTTTTGTCTACACTGAACCTTTCACCTGTTGGTACGGGGCATACAAGTGCACAGTTCTTTAAAACAGTGCCGTGGGTAGACAGGGTGGTGGAAAAGGAATTTAGCATGTTGGCCTTCATCAGTCAGGTTACTGAGTAGAGGAGTTGGGTCCTTGTGTTGCAGTTGTAAGCTATTGGAGAGGCTGCACTTGGAGTACTGTACTGTGTACAGCGTTGGTCTCCCTTTTGCAGGAATGATATGGTTGGGTTTGAGTTAGGGTTAGAGCCTAATGTTGGGACTGATGGACTGAAATGTGTTTATTTCAACACTGGAAGGAGAATGAACTTAAGGCCTAGATCAGTACATGGAATTATAATCTTGTTATCATGACAGGGATCTGTTCCAAGAATCAGCCTTCAAATAGAGTCATAGAAAAGTACAGCACAGAAGCAGGGTCTTTGTCCCATCTGGTCCATGCTGGACCATTTAAACCGCCTGCTCCAAATGACCCGAACAGGGAACATAACCCTCCATATCCCTATTATCCATGTACCTATTGAAACTTCTCTTAACGTTGAAATCGAGTTCTCATGCACCATTTGCACTGGCAGCTCGTTCTACACTCACTACCCTCTGAGCGAAGAAGTTTCCCCTCATGTTTCCCTTAAACTTTTCACCTTTCACCCTTAACCTATGACATCTGGTTTTAGTCCCACCCAACGTCTGTGGGGGAAAAAAATCTGCTTGCATTTACCCAATCTATATCCCTCATAAATTCTGTAAAGATCCATCAAATTTCCTCTCAATCTTCTACATTGCAAAGAATAATGTCCCAAGTTATTCAATCTTTCCATCTAACTCAGGTCCTCTCGTTCTGACAACAGGCTTGTAAATCTTCTCTGTGCTCTTTCAACATTATTTACACCTTTCCTGTGGGTAGGTGACTACAATACTTCAATTTAGGCCTCACCAATAACTTCAACATAACATCCCATCGCTTTAAAATCTCATCCTCTGCTTCTACCTTTGAGCCAATTTTGAGCCCATCCAACTTGCTCTCCTTGGATTCGATGGGACATAACCTCGCAGACTAGCCTGCTGTGTGGGATCTCGTTGAAGGCCTTGCTGGAGTCCAAACTGATGGAATCCACCCTCTTCTACTTGTTGGGTTACACCTCCAACTAATGCCACAGACATGAGCCTGCAATGGAATCACTTCCTGCAGGTGTAATCACACAGATGGTGGAGGGCAGAGAGAACAGACTACGAGAGGATGAGACAGAAGCAGGTACAATCAGAATGTTTAAGAAGCATTGGACAGAACAGGAAAAGAGAAATATGGGCAAAATGCAGGAAAGTGGGATTAACATAAATAAGGTATTTTGGTCAGCATGGTTGAGATGGGCCGAAAGGCCTGTTTCTATTATGTAGCAGCTATGACTTCGAATAAAATGTTTTTTTTCCCTACAGAGGTGGTTGTCCACCTGAAGTTGGAATCTGGAAAAAGTGCTGAGGAGATTCTCCGGGATGTTGCCTAGATTGGAGCATTTTAGTTAGAAGCAGAGACTAGATAAGCTGGGTTTGTTTTACCTGGAGTCAAGGAGGCTAACTGGGGACCTGATTGAAGTCTGTGAATGAGGGGATGAATAGGGTAGGTTAGACAAAGACATCAGGATACTGCAGATGCTGGAAATCTAGAGCAATACACACAATGTGTTGGCTGAGACTCTTTGAATCCTGATGAGGAGCCTCAGCCCGAAATGTCGACTGTTTATTCCCATTCGTAGATGCTGCCCTGACCTGCTGAGCTCCTCCAGTAGATTATAAGAGACCATTTCCTATGGTAGAGCTGCCTAAAACAAGAGAGTATATTTACAAAGTGAACGACAGGCATTTAGAGGGGATCTGAACGAGTAGTTGGAACCTGGAACAAGATGCTTGAGAAGCTGAAGGAGCCAGGGACATCTATACAAATACCTGAATTGCCATTGTATAGAAGGCTGTGGAGCGTGATTGTCAATGGGTTTAGTGCAATAGTCAGTGTAGATGAGATGGGCTGAATGGCCTGTTTCTGTACTGTGTGGTCCCACAGACATCAGGAGCATTTGAATCTCCCAGATCTACCACATCTCACAGGAGGAGAACACCGTTCCACTGATTGACTGCCATTGCCCTTTTAACAGCTAGAGTCTTAGAGTTATAGGGAAAGTACAGCAAAAGAACAGGCCCTTTAGCCAACTTAGTCCATGGCAAACCATTTAAACTGCTTACTCCCACTGACCTGCATTGCAAACATTGCCCTCCATATCCTACCTTCCACGTACCTATCCAAACTTCCCTTAGACGTTGAAATCAAGCTTCATGCATTCCACACTCTCTCGACCCTCTGTGTGAAGTTTCCTCTTATGCCTCCCTTAACCTTTTCATCTTTCACCCTTAAACAATGACCTCGAGCTGTAGTCCCACCCAACCTCAGTGGAAAAAGCCTGCTTGCGTTTACCCTATCTATACCCCTCATCATTTTACTTTACTTTACTTTATTGTCACCAAACAATTGATACTAGAGCGTACAATCATCACAGCGATATTTGATTCAGCACTTCACACTCCCTGGATTACAAATCGATAGTAAATATTAAAAATTTAAATTATAAATCATAACTAGAAAATGGCAAGTAAGGTAGTGCAAAAAAATCCGAGAGGCAGGTCCGGATATTTGGAGGGTACGGCCCAGATCCGGGTCAGAATCCGTTCAGCAGTCTTATCACAGTTGGAAAGAAGCTGTTCCCAAATCTGGCCGTACGAGTCTTCAAGCTCCTGAGCTTTCTCCCGGAGGGAAGAGGGACGAAAAGTGTGTCGGCTGGGTGGGTCGTGTCCTTGATTATCCTGGCAGCACTGCTCCGACAGCGTGCGGTGTAAAGTGAGTCCAAGGATGGAAGATTGGTTTGTGTGATGTGCTGGGCTGTGTTCACAATCTTCTGCAGCTTCTTCCTGTCTTGGACAGGACAACTTCCATACCAGGTTGTGATGCACTCTAGAAGAATGCTTTCTACGGTGCAGCTATAAAAATTAGTGAGGGTTTTAGGGGACAGGCCAAATTTCCTTAGCTTTCTCAGGAAGTAAAGGCGCTTTGTATAGCTCTATCAAATCTCCTCTCAATCTCTACCTTCCAAGGAATAAAGTCCTAACCTGTTCAATCTATCCTTATAACTCAGGTTCTCCAAATTTGGCAATAACCTTGTAAATTTTCTCTGTACTCTTTCAATCTTATTTACATCTTTTCTGTAGGTAAGTGACCAAAACTGTATATAATACTCTAAATTAGTCCTCAACAATGTCTTGTACAACTTCAACATAACATTCCACCTCCTTTACTCTATATTTTGATTCATAAAGGCCAATGTACCAGAAGATTTCTTTACAACCCTGTCCACCTGTGACACCACTTTCAATGACTTATGGACCTGTTTTCCCAGATCCCTTTGTTCTACCACACTCTTCAGTGCCCTACCATTCACTGTGCAAGACCTACCCTGGTTGGTCCTACCGATGTGCAACACCTCACACTTGTCTGCATTTAATTCCATCCGCCATTTTCCTCACAATAGTCTGCATTAAATTCCATCCACCAATTTTCAGCTCATTTTTCCTGCTGGTCCAGATTCTACTGCAAACCGTGATAGCCTTCCTCACTGTCCACTATATTCCCAAACTTGGTGTCATCTGCAAATTTGCCGATCCAGTTAACCACATTATCATCCAGATCATTGATATAGATGACAACAACAATGGACCCAGCACCAATCCCTGAGGCACTCCACTAGTCACAGGCCTCCAGTTAGAGAGGCAGCTATCTACTACCACTCTCTGCCTTCTCTAACAGAGCTAAGAAAACTGATAGAAGTATCTTACCTTTCCCTCTCGCCGCACTTTGACTTGACAGCAGCACACCCCCCTCAAGGCTGGCAATTCTTCGAGACCCATCGTCCCTTTTGATTCACTTCTCACGGTAAACAATCAAACTGCTCCACACCTGATCCACATGTTTCTCATAGCTGCTGCCATTTCTCCTTCCTGGGCCTCACGGTAAGCAGTAAGCATGACCAGAGAAGCTTTGGAGGAACAAAAATACGTACGTCGAGGCGTGCACACATTGATGTGTGTGTGTGTGTGTGTGTGAGCTGGGGTATGTGCATGCACATGTGTGCACATTGGGACGTGTGTTGTACACGTGGTGAATTGAGATGTGTTGTGTTTTGTAACTTCAAAACATTAAGCTAATTCAAAGGAAGACACGGGAGTCCAAAATGCGGGTCTAACTTTGTGTTTACTTCAAACAAAGTGTGCACATGCCACTTAGTACTTTGACGCATATGCAATTCATGTATTTTTACATATAACCCATAATAAATTATTTAAATGAACAAGGATGTTTAATCAACCTATATCTACAAGATTACTCAAATATTACCTAAATATTAAATACACAACAATGTGTGCATTGAGGTGTGTGTGTGTGTGTGTGTGCACATTGAGGTGTGTGTGTGTACACGTGTGGGTGCATTGAGGTGTGATTGTGTGATGAACAATAATGACAATTGACAAACAGGTTGCATTATTTAGCTGTGGCTGCACAGGAGGAAACTCCATTTGATTTACCTTTAATTGGATTCCATTTCTCAGAGAAACTTTCTAATTTTTCAATTAGCAATTATTGTCAAAAGCACATTATCCAAGGCAGCTTTGTGAAAACCTACCCCTTCTTCCACGCTTTACATACACGATGAGACTGTCAACAAAACTCAGACAATGAATTTTCTACACTAGACTTAACCAGTATTCCAGCACAAATCTTAAATCTCTCATTGTTTTGTAATTTAATTATTTATTGATGCACTCTTTTAACAAATGTTGAAAGACTTCGATAGAGTGGATGTGGAGAGGATGTTTCTTATCATGGAGGAGTCTAGGACCAGAGAACACAGCCTCAGAATAGAGGGGTGTCCTTTTAGAATGTGGATGAGAAGGAATTTCTTTAGCCAGAGAATGGTGACTCTGTGGAATTCGTTGCCACAGGCCCTATGGAAGACAAGTCATTGAGTATATTTAAGGCAGAGGTTGATAAATTCTTGATTAGTCAGGGCATAAAGAGATAAGGCCATAAGATATAGGAGCAGAAGTAGGCTATTCAGCCCATCGAGTCTGATCCGCATCGATTCCAACAACCTCCCAACCACTGATATCAGGCTAACAGGTCTATAGTTTCCTTTCTGCTGCCTCCCACCCTTCTTAAATAGCAGAGTAACATTTGCAATTTTCCAGTCATCCAGTACAATGCCAGAATCTATCGATTCTTGAAAGATCATCGTTAATGCCTCCACAATCTCTCCAGCTACTTCCTTCACAACCCAAGGATGCATTCCATCAGGTCCAGCAGATTTATCCACCCTCAGACCATTAAGCTTCCTGAGACCTTCTCAGTCATAATTTTCGCTGCACAAACTTCACTTCCCTGACACTCTTGAATGTCCGGTATAGCGCAGATGTCTTCCATTGTGCAAAATGCGCATTCAGTTCCACTGCCATCTCTGCATCTCTCATTACAATATTTCTAGCGTCATTTTCTATTGGTCTTATATCTACCTTCACCTCTCTTTTACCCTTTATATACTTAAAAAAGCTTTTAATATCTTCTTTGATATTAGTCACCAGCTTCCTTCCATAATTCATCTTTTCCTTCCTAATGACCTGCTTAGTTTTTTTCTGCAAGTTTTTAAAAGCTTCTCAATCCTCTATCTTCCCTCTAGCTCTGGCTTCCTTGTATACCCTCTCTTTTGCTTACGGGGAGAAGGTGGGAAAACGGGGCTGAGAGGGAAGTAAATCAGTCATGACGAAATGGCTGAGCAGACTCGATGGGCCAAATGACCTAATTCTGCTCTGATATCTTGTGGTCTTATGGTTTTATTAGCGATGCTCTTTGAAATGTAAAATTGCTTTTCAATGCAAATCTTTTGGATGCTAAAGATGTTGATGTGGATGTTGCAACAGTACATGGTTGGACTATCATCACTTCCTGTTGTGGGATGCCCACTTCCAGATGGCAAACGTTGGATTAACATTGAACACTACTGTCTGAAATAGTCTCTTACAAAGCACCAGCAACACTGAATGATTCTACATTGAAAGAATCTCCTATCAGTGGGAAACAAAGGAATGCAGCGTTTGGTGCTTCATGGCGACCTGGGTGATGGAGGAGATACCGGATCATGCCATTGAGCCCTCCGGGTTCTCCCTGTTCCGGGTGGACAGGTGTAAAACCTCACTGGGTAGAGTAAAGGAGAAAGGGTATGCTTCATGGTCAACAATGCTTGGTGCGACCCCCAGGATGTGCATGCACTCAAATCCTTTTGTTCCCCAGACCTGAAATACCTGGTACTGCTGTACAGATCTGACTGGCTGCCTCAGGAGTTCTCAGCTGTTATTATCACAGCGGTGTACATTCTGCTGCAGGCTGATACTGACCCGGCTCTCAAGGAATTGTACGAGACAATCAACACGCTGGAGACTGCACACCCAGAGGCTGCCTTCATCAGTGCTGGTGACTTCAATTGAGTGTTGTTGACGAAAGTCTCTCTGAAGTTTTGTCAGCACATCATGGTGAGCACTCGTGGGGATAAGACACTTGAACACTGTTACACTCCCTTTCGCAGCGCTTACAAAGCTCTCCTTCACCCAGCTTTTGGAAAATCAGATCACTCTTCAATCCTGCTTTTGCCGACGTACAGGCAAAAGCTGAAACAAGAGGTGGCCACAGTTAAAACCGTCCACTGTTGGTCTGACCAATCGGCCTCCATGCTGCAGGACTGCTTCAATGTCGTCAACTGGAATGTCTTCCATGATGAGGATGTCTCCAAGTTCACTGATGGAGTCACCTGCTTCATCCGGAAGTGCATCGACGATGCTGTCCCCCAGAAGTCGGTCAGGGTCTTCCTGAACCAGAAACCCTGGATCAATAGTTCCATGCGAGCAGCATCTACAGCCCGACATCGAACTTACATCGCTGGTGATCAACCAGAGCTCAGGAAAAGCAGCTGTGATCTGCGCAAATCTATCAAGGCAGTGAAACAACAATATAGGGAGAAGATTAAGTCAAGATTCACTACGAATAGCACACATGACTTGTGGTGAGGGCTGCATCCCATCGCAGACTTCAAAGCCAAACGTTGTGGTGCCGCCAACATCGCGGCCTCTCGCCCAGATGAGCTCAATCACGTTTACGCTCGGTTCGATGACGCTAACTCTGAGCCTCCGGGGAAAGCCACCGCTACAACCTGCAACCTGGTCATCTCTGAGGCTGAGGTACGCGGATGTTTCCAACGAGTGGACAGTCTCAAGGCTGCGGGACTGGACGGCATCCCAGGGCAAGTACTCAGAATGTGCACAGCACAACTGGCAGCTGTGTTCACTGACATTTTTAATCTCCCTCCCCCAGTGTAGAGTGCCCTCCTGCTCCAAATTATCCACCATTGTCCATGTACCGAAAAAGACCAGGGTAACATGCCTGAATGACTGGTGTCCTGTTGTACTCACCTTAATAATAAGCAAACATTTTGAGAGGCTGGTTAAGGGTTACATCTGCAGCTTGCTACCACCCAAAACTGGACCCCCTACAATTCACCAACCAACACAACCGATCGACAGATGATGCAATAGCTACTGCTCTACATACCGTCCTTACACATTTGGAGAAGAAGGATGCTTATGTGAGAATACTGTTCTTGGACTACAGTTCAGCATTCAATACCATAGTTCCATCCAGGCTTGACAAGAAGCTCGGAGACCTCAGCCTTGACACTGCCTTGTGCAGCTGGATCCTGGACTTCCTGTCAGATTGCCGGCAGGTGGTAAGAGTGGGCTCCCTCACCTCCATCCCTCTGACTCTCAACACAGGAGCCCCTCAGGGCTGTATACTAAGTCCCCTCCTTTACCCCCTGTATACCCATGACCATGTTGTCACTCCCAGCTCCAATCTGCTAATTAAATTTTCCAACGACACTACATTGTTTGGCCTTAACTCAAACAATAACGAGGTGGCCTACAGGGAAGAAGTCAGCTCTCTGACACAGTGGTGTCAAGAAAACAACCTCTCCCTCAATGTCGCAAAAATAAAGGCACAACAGTGCCTCTTTCACCTCAGATGGTTGAGGAAGTTTGGTGTGGGCCCCCAACTCCTAAGAACTTTCTATAGGGGCACAATTGAGATCATTCTGACTGGCTGCATCACTGCCTGGTATGGGATCTGTACTTCACTTAATTGTAGGACTCTGCAGAGAGTTGTGCGGACAACCCAGCGCATCTGTAGTTGTCAACTTCCCATGATTCAAGACATCTTCAAGGACAGGTATGTATTAAGGGCCCGTAGGATCATTGGGGACCCAAGTCATCCCAACTATAATCTATTCCAGCTGCTACCATCCGGGAAAGCGGTACCGCAGCATAAAAGCCAGGACCAACAGGCTCCGGGACAGCTTCTTCCACCAGGCCATCAGACTGATGAACTCACACTGATTTGAGTGTACTCTATATTACATTGACTGTTCTATTTATTATAAATTATTATAAATTACTATGATTACACATAGCACATTTAGATGGAGACGTAACATAAAGATTTTTACTCCTCATGTATGCGAAGGATGTAAGAAATAAAGTCAATTCAATTCAAAACATACCGTTGCAGTATACATAATGTTTCCACTTGGGAAACGGTAATAATGATCTTAAGCAAGAATTGGTGATTAATTTTGATGGCGTGTTTAATTTTATTGACTGTTTAATAAACTTTGCTCCCATTCATTTACTTTAAGAATAGTTAAGTCTCACTCTTTTGGATTTTGATCATAGTTGGAGACTTTGAAAGTTACAGTGACAATTTCAAATGGTTCAAGTGAGTATCAGAGAATGTATACAGCATAGAACCTGAAATTCTTACTGTTCACAGGCATCCACAAAATACGGACCCCAATAGAATGAATCATAGAAAGATCAGAACCCAGAAACCCCCATTCCCCCCCCCCATTGCACAATAATTACTCTCTCAATGTAATTGCTTCCTCACTATTCAGACAGGGATGGCACTCAGTACTTGGTGTCGGAGAGATGATCAGAGGCTCGAAGTTTTCGGATGTCTCAGATTCGGACTGTGGTCGGGCATGGCAGGGAGAGTTTTTCTTCCTTCTCCCGTCTGCGTGAGATGTGGGACATTTGAGAGACTTTGAACTTTTTACTGTGCTTATGGACTTCTTCATCAAGTTATGGTATTGTTGCACTGTTTGTAACTATGTGTTATAATTATGTGGTTTTGTTAGTTTTTTCAGTCTTGGTCTGTCCTGTGTTTTGTGGTATCACACTGGAGGAAATATTGTATCATTTCTTAATGCATGCATCACTAAATGACAATAAAAGAGGACTGCGTGTCTTCATAATCTAATCTATTTCAGATTCTGTCCATGATTTGACATTAAGTTAAATACACAGACTATTCACGTCTCAGTAAAGTTTCTACAGTCTAATGCAAGGACACCATTGCTTTCCCTGTTCAAATACACATGGGGGTGCCTGCAGGGTTTTGTCCTTTTGTGGTATAAAAGCCCAATGGTAAGTGAGTTCAGTACATGCCTAAGGTATGTTTCATTCACCATTCATTGACTCTGTGCATAACACCAGCTCTGCCCACAGTGGCCTGCTCCTTTAAACCAACAAGTTACTGACAAGTCTTTGCCATTGCTTGAGTATCAGGGACACAAGAGCGCATGACGGGACTTGTTCTATAACGCTGGGGGACAGGCAAAGCCCCTGAGTTAAGTCAAAGTGTAATTAAGGTCAATGAGTCCACAAACACAAAGTTTAGTTTCAACCTGAAATATCAACTGTCCATTTCCCTCTACAGAATCTTCATTTTTTTAATGGATTCTTTTGGGTTTCTTGTTTCGTGGCCGCCTGTAAGGAGACGAATCTCAAGGTTGTATCATGTATACATACTCTGATAATAAATGTACCTTGAGATGCAGTCTGAACCATTGAGTTCCTTCAGCATCTTGTTCATTGCACCAGAATCACAGGTCGCTGGCTCAAAGATGTTTAATAAGGTCTCCCTTTATGGAACATCTTTCAGCCATTGAAGGAGGCTTGGGCAATAGAAAATACTGTAAACGTCTCAAGGGTGTATGGCAGCTTCGTACGTTACAGCTCTCTGAATTCTTTGTGAAAAAAATCAACCCTGAGTGAATGATAATTAAAGGGACTGCAGAGATGGAACTGCAAAAATTTCAGCCCTGATGCAGGGCGTCAATCTTAAATGTCAACAAATCCTTTACCCATACAGATGCTGCTCAGCCCCCGAGTTCCCCAGCAGGTAGCCTTTGCTGCAGAAACATTGCGTTGGTTCAGGGTCAGCTGATTATGGGCGACCTGAAGCAATGTGTTAAAGGTACTGGATGCACCCAAGGTGACCAAGCAGAGAGTAATAATAACCGCGACATTGCAGGAAGCACTGAACATTCACCCAGGAGCAGGCAACTTCATTAAAATTCTTTCAGAATCTAGATTCACTTGAGGTCGGATGTGGAGTAGAATTTGAATGCATGAAGTACAGAAATATACAGAATATCTGAGTCTTTTAGATAGAACCATGAAACTAAAGGGCAAGTGTTTCCTAGGTGTGGATAAAGTTCTACAATACAGACATTGTAGTCTGGTTGGTTGGATCACAGTGGCTGCTACTGTGCTGACAACATCAGGAAGACAAAATAAATCATAATTAACTTCAGGAAAGTAAGATGTCCTGAACAAGCCTCACTGGGTGAAGTAGTGGAAAGGGTCTCCAGTTTCAGATTTTTGAGGATTTTTATCTCTGTTGGTCCATAAACTCAACCTCAATAGTAGGGAAGGCACAACAGCGATTATCTGAGGTGCTTAAGGAGAGCTAATCTGCCCAAAGAAGTGCCGGCCGTTTTTTTATCGATGTGCAGTAGAGAGCGTACTGACATACGGAATGACAGTGTGATACTCAAGCTGCAGCAAGACAGATCACAAAGCACTCTAATCGGTGATTAGGCCAGCTTAGGACAATACTGGGACTCAACTGCTGGACCTGGAGACAATCTACAAATCTTGATGTGGTTGTAACATCGTTAAAGATCTGGCCCATCCTGGACACTGATCAACCTCCTGCCAACCGATAGGAGACACAGAAATATCTTAGCCAGGGCAGTAAGGCTGAAAAACAGCTTCTTTCTGAAGGCTGTTGTGCAGTTGAATAATACTACACCCTGGATTGTCCAACGGCCTTTGAGAGTTATGGACTATCAAAGTCACTTGTTGCATGTAGATATAGGATTTTTTTAATTAAGCTGTGACACATGCGTTGTAAATGTGTGTTTTGCACAGACTGGAGTAGCACTGCAATCATGTTGTCTGGAGCAAAGGCAATAAAGTTCATTTCTATTCTCTGGTCCCAGATCCTGCATAACAACAAGGAAGCCCCAGTCTTTAGAGGTTGTTGCTTTACAACAGGCAACCGTGGAGCTGCCCCATGTATGAACATAGATCAACCAAACGTGTTTTTTCCCAATTCAGAAATAAAACTCGCTTTTCTTATTTTCATAAAAGCAATTTTTTTGCCCATTGGATCGTAATTCAAGATCCACAGACTCTGGATAAAAAAGAACTTACTGTATTTTCAATGATAGTAGTCTCTTGATAAATATTCCCAACTATAATTCAGAAAAAATCATCCCTTCAAATTTTCTTGCAGTTCAACCTTTTATTTCTACTTAGAGATATAAACTGTCTCTATTAGACGATATCAGCCCATATTTATTTCACGAACTCTCTACAGGTTCTGGTTGCTATAGCATTCCTGGCCATTAAGCTACTGTCAACCCCCAGGTCATTAGAAAATTGTTTCTCTGAATCTATTGTTCCTGCTTTCCTTTCTTTATCTTTTATCTCACTCACAAGTGGAAGAGGCAACCAGGCAGACAGATGAAATGCTGGATTCTGAGAAGGAACAGTTTCTGTGTCAAGTCCATTGACACTCATCTACATGGCTATCTTTTCATGTGACTATGTTAAGCTGTTGGAAAGATGGACTTGGATGACAGCTGTTCAAAACCTATAATTTGTTACCTCAGGTTTACTAAGGCACAATTGGCTTGAAAGTAGCTGCAAACAGTACCAAGTATATTACGTCCATCCTAGTTATAAATACTTAAAGGAAGTGTAAAAGCGTATCAGCCCCAATACCGGTTCCAGCTCTCAGTGTTTCCACCTTGTTACTTTTAGAATTAGGTTTTGTCACAGTAATTTCAAATATGCAGTTCCCAAACCAAAGAGCAAAAAAAACTGATAGTGGATTTCAGAAAGGGTAAGACGAGGGAACACACCCGTAGAGAGATCAGAAGTTCCTGGGTGTCAGCATTACTGAGGATCTATCCTAGGCCCAACATATTGATGTTGCTAAAAAGAAGGCACAACAGCAGCTATATTTCATTAGGAGTTTGAGGAGATTTGCTATGTCACCAAAGACACTCACAAATTTCTACAGATATACCATGGAGAGCATTCTAAATGGCTGCATCACCATCTGGTATTGGGTGTGGAGCAGGGAGGGGGGTAGGATTAAAATAAGCTGCAGAGAGCTGTAAACTTAGTCAGTTCCACCATGGGCACTAGCCTCTGTAGTACCCAGGACATCTTCAAGGAAGAGAGGTGTCATCCACATTAAAGACCCCCATCACTTAGGACATGCCCTCTTCTCGTTACTACAACAGGTAGGAGGTACAGGAGCCTGAAGTCACACTCTCAATATTTCAGGAACAGCTTCTTCCCCTCAGCCATCCGATTCCTAAATGGACATTGAACCATGAACATTACCTCACTACTTTTAAATTTTTTAATTTTTGCATTATCTATTAATTTTATCTATTATATATAGTTTAGTACAATTTTTTCTCTACTATTATGTATCACTATGTACCACTGCCACAAAGACAACAAATTTCACAACATATTCCAGTGATATCAAACCTTATTCTGATTCTGGTAAAACGGATCTAGAATTCTCCAAACCCATGCATGAAAAAAATCAAAATGTATTCAAGAGGGGACACATGGATTCGAAGTACAAGTTCAAAGTACATTTATTATCAAAGTGTGTATAAATTATACAACCTTGAGATTTGTCTGCTTACAGTCAGCCATAAAACAAGAAAGCGGAAAGAGTCCATTTAAAAAAGACCAACCAACACCCGACGTGCTGTGAGAGAAAAGAAACACAGATTGTGCAAACAACAGCGGAATGAAAGTGAGTCCACAGACACGAATCCTGGTCAGCCAGAGAAGGGCCACAGCCTCATTCTCAGTTTCTCAATTCATCACACAGTGGGGCAGATCATTGTGGAGCTCACAGATACGAAACCCGGAGCAGGCCCGCAGCCTCGGCCTCAGTCCAGCGAAGAATGGGGCAGTGAGCAAAAATGGCCCAACCCTTGCCTCCAGTCCCGACACCCTGCATTTCCAATTCGTCTGGCCTGGTGTTTAAACATCAGTCATCCCTCACTCTAAGATCCGGGCCCTAAACACAAAATAATCTGCAGATGCTGGGGTCAAAGCAACACTCACAACACGCTAGAGGAACTCAGCAGGTCGGGCAGCATCCGTGGAAAAGATCGGTCGACGTCTCGGGCCGGAACCGTTCATCAGGACCCACAGTCCTGACGAAGGGTTCCGGCCCGAAACGTCGACCGATCAAGATCTGGGCCTTGTCGCATCAATACACTCTGTGCCTGGACCCTGCCATCACGCTTTGGCCTGTATCTGACCTTTCAAAATCAGCTTGGTGTTTAGACGGATCAGACCTCGCTCCTGGTTTAGGTGAATGGGCTCTCAAACTCCTCTGCTCCAATTCCATCTCTCACTCTGACTCTGTACTGAACGTGCCTCAATCTTGCTCCGACGTCTCCTCCTCGACCTCGCTCGGACTCTGCATCACGTCCGCACACCCCCACCCTCCACCCAGCCTCAACCTCGCTTGCCTCTTCGTTGTTTGTGGTGACTGTTTACCACAATTTTCCACAGAAAAACAGTTATTATAAAGTGTTTAATTGTTTTCTTGTGGGCATGTGGCCAAGTGGTTAAGGCGTTCAACTAGCGATCTGAAGGTCGCTAGTTCGAGCCTCAGCTGAGGCAGCGTGTGTGTCCTTGAGCAAGGCACTTAACCACACATTGCTCTGTGACGACACTGGTGCCAAGCTGTATGGGTCCTAATGCCCTTCCCTTGGACAACATCGGTGTCATGGAGAGGGGAGACTTGCAGCATGGGCAACTGCCGGTCTTCCATACAACCTTGCCCAGGCCCGCGCCCTGGAGAGTGAAGACTTTCCAGACACAGATCCATAGTCTCGCAAGACTAACGGATGCCTTTTTTAATTGTTTTCTTGCTGCATGAACCATTAGTAAGCCATTGCCCATCTGCATATCAACATTTTAAACCGATGGATAGGCAGCAGTATGGGTAATGTTTAATTGTATCCAGTGAGGCCCTATGTGCACAATGGGCTGAATGGCCTCCTGTCAGAGCATCCTGTAGTTCCACGGTTTGGATGAATGAATCTTTGTTTTCAACATGAACTTATTCCTGGGGCAAACACACCTACAGTTCCTGACTCTGGGAGAAAGAGGGTCTTACACTGTGTAGCTCTCGTGATTTGAACTACAGTTGCTGCCTCTCCTCCGTGTGTAAGTGGGTAAGGGCTGCTTTCCGTACCATTGCTCATGGAAAATTCATTGCCATAAAATCTTTCACGGATAGCTTTGTCACACTGTTAAGTTTTATTTACAGTTTAATTCCAAATGTTTAAATTATGGAGGTACTTTACACCTGGCAGGGCAACAAACAGTAGGCAAAATGTGCAGAGGGAGGAGCTGGTGGGGGGGGGGGGGAGAGAGAATTTCTTCAATCAGATGCTGATTTCAGAGTTACCAGGGGAGAAGTAATTAGACTGACACACGCAGAGTCTGATCTGCTTCATTGTACTGTAACCCAATTCCTCTAATTCATTAAAATCTAACTGTGGTAATAATTTCTAACAACTCCTGCTGGGCTGTGGAATTCTGAGGGAACTCATTTAAATTTATTTGTGGAAGAATATGCATCAGTTTAGCAATAAGCAGAAATGAAGATATTTTGATGAGTAAAATATTGATTCGCATTCCCTGCAGCGTGCTTGAACTTCACGGGGGCGGTGCTCCCCAGTGGAAAAGGTATTTTGTATACCTCCCTGTAGCATCTTTAATATGGTCTGAAGGAACTCAATGTCAAACCACCTCATCAACCTGAATCTTGCCTGTAATGCTTTCTAACAAAGGCTATAATATTTCAGGGAGCTATCCAGTTTGATGGGGCTGGGGTTTGACAGGTGGTTCTGCAGAAAACACAAGTGCATTCCTACGTTAGCAAAGTCAACGGGAGATTTAAAAAGCACAGAGAGGCCACGTCTGTGAGAAGAGGAACAGTTAATGCTTCAGGTTGGAAACCTTTTGTCAGAACTGTGCAGGAGACAGAAGAACCTGCAGGGAGGGTGGGGGGGGTCCTCTGCTGGGGTAAATTCAGCATGACTGAGGGGAACAGATTGATCTGCTCAATGAGTGAAAGCGAACAGCTTCAGAGGGAGAATGTAGGAAGGAGGATGTGGGAGGTGTGTAATACACACAGCAGGAAGAGAACAACAGTTTCCAGACCACCGACCCCCTGTGATAGGAAGAAACAGCTGGGACCTCTGGATACTGCAAAGACCACAGGACCAGAAACATCTCAACAATAGTACTGAGGACCAGCATTTTAGCTGAACTATTCCAGTAGAGTTATAGTATTGGCATCTCAAAAGCATGGGAAATTGCCTAGGGATGTTCCAGTCCCATTAAGGAGGACAAATCCCATCTCATTATGTCCATCCAGTCTGCCATCATTCACCAATATGGTGATGGAAAGGCCACCAAATGTTCTATCATGCCACCTTTACTCAGCAGTAACTTGTTCACTGATGTCCCACTTAAGCTTCTGTGAGGAACATACAATCTTGGAACTCTTCACAGTTTTGGTCCAAATTTAAATAAAGAACAGAGTTCCAAAGGTGGTCACCATGAGTGGTTTAACATTAAGGTAGTATTTGGCTGGAATTTGGATAGTGAGCTCATCCAGAAAGTCTGGAGGCTGGGGATCCATGGAAATTTGGCAGCCTAGATTCTGAATTCTCTTGCCTGCAGAAGGCAAAGGGTGGTTGAAGAAGGAGCACATTCTGCCTGGAGGTCAGTATCTTGTTGTGTTCCACAGAGAAGAGTTTTTTGACCCAATAATCTTTGCAATCTTTATAAATTACTTGAAGGAGGAAGTGATAGGGTGCATTACTCAGATTACAGATGATACGAAGGCCGGTGGTGTTGAGGAGAGTGTAAAAGGTTGTCATAGGTTACAAAGGGAAGTTTTGGATTGAGACCCTCCTTCAGGACTGAAAAGGTAGGGGGAAGATGCCTGAATAAAAACGTGGGAGGAGGGTAGCGAGGCGAGTTGGAAGGTGACAAGGGAAGCCAGATGGGTGGGAAAGGACAGGGTTGGGGAAGAAAGAATCTGACAGGAGATGAGAGTGGACAATAGGAGAAAGGCGAGGAGGAGGGGTCCCAGGGGAAATGATGGGAAGGTGAGAAGAAGTGAAAGGTCAAAGTGGGGAATAGAGGGATGGAGGCAGGGAGGGGGGAGTTGTTCACCAGAATGAGAAATCAATGTACATGCCTTCAGGTTGGAGGATACTCAAATGCAATATAAGGTGTTGTTCTTCCATCCTGAGGGTGGCTTCATCTTGGCAGGAGGAGGTCACGGACATTGATAGGGTACCATTGCAAAACACCACCACTACAATACCAGAAAGTAAAAGCTGGTTACCATGAGAGGGAAATCCCTGATAAATGTAGGAATAACCTTTCCAAAAAAAAAGGGAAGTAACAATGAAACAAGAGGGGTACAGCAGCTTCCCAACAGCTTCAGAGACACGAGTTCAATCCCCGCATCAGGTACTGCTCATGTGGAGTTTGCACGTTCTGCCTCCGACCAAGTTGACTTACCCTGGTTTTCTCCCACACCCCAAACACATGCAGGCTGTGCAACAAGAGAGCTGTGGACGGTGGTGAGCTCAAGTGCAGAGCAAGGTCTGACAACAACAATATCACAAACAGTAGTACTAGAAAGAGAATGCCACAGCTGGCCTTGAAGTGCAGACTTTCCATGCAGGAATGTGTCCGGCAGTAATTGGCAGTCTGATTCTTAAAGAGGCCGGAACTGGAGTACTGAAACTTGGACACCTTCACTTGTTCGGTTGGGGCCGTGACAGGTTGGTGAGTTAGTTTGTCATTCCATGTGTTTAGTAAGTGGTATAATATGGGGAAGGGGGGAGTTGATAAGAATATGGGAGGAACAGTAAGTGGGATTATTGTCATGCTAATGTGATTGGGGGTGACAGGATGGAGATACGTCTCTACCAAAGAAGATGTGAGGTGCTCCTTTGCTCCACTACCCTGCAGCTCACCCTTGGGCAAGATGTAGCACCTGCTTAGCCTCCCACCCGATCAGTGTCACGAGAACCCATGGGAGCAGCCGGTGCAGATCACAAGTCCTGGTTACGCTCCACTGATGCCAGGCAGACAGTCTCTGAAGAGTGTTGATAATAGCTGGGGTCACCCGTCTTGTAAAGACACGATGCAGAAGAAGGCAATGGCAAACCACTTCCGTAGAAAAACTTGCCAAGAACAAACATGGTCGTGTGACATGGCACATAACGAACGAATGTGACTGGATGGTTTTGGTTGGCATGGAATTATTGGGCAGAAGGGTCTGCTACCATGCCATAGTTGTTCATGAGGCCAGGACTCTATCGGATATCTGTTCATGAGGCCGGGACTGTATTAGATATCTGTCAATGAGGCCGGCACTCTATCGGATATCTGTTCATGAGGCCGGGACTGTATTAGATATCTGTTCATGAGGCCGGGACTCCATCAGATATCTGTTCTTGAGGCCGGGACTCTATCAGATATTTGCCCTCTCCCATCTTTATTGTACTCCATGTACACTGAGCAGTGACGACAGGTAAAAACATCCTTTCCCATTTCTCTGTGCCCCATCACAACCTCTGCCATTGTCTCCATGAATCCAACATTATTTATTTATTGAGATACAGCATAGAATAAGCCCTTCCGGCCCTTTGAGCTGCACAGCCCAGCAATCCCCTGATTTAATTCTAGCCTAATCACAGGACAATTTACAATGACCAATTAACCTAGCAAATGGTACATCTTTGGACCGTGGGCAGAAACTGGAGCACCCGGAGAAAACCCATGAGGAGGACATACAAACCCATACAGGAGCAAACCTGGGCCGCCTGTACTGTAAAGCATCGTGCTAGCCACTACACTACAGAGCTGCACCCGTACCCCCACATATCCCCAACCCCTTGCCTTACCTTATTACAAACTCACAGATGCTCATGTTCCTCTTTCTATATTTCCTATTAATTTGTTTGCATGATTGATTCTCTCTCCATGTCAATTTATTCATCGTCTGTTTCTGTTTTTAAAACTTTCTCTTTCCTCAGGCTTAGTACTCAACATTTCAAGCAACACCTTTTAATCTAAAGTTTTCCTTAAATAAACCAAATATAAAGATTGAAGAAAAAGGAATCACAAAGCATGGTAAACAGTCCAATTTAAAATTCCTTTTAAAGGAAGAAGAGTCAATTTTGCTTTAGATTCCCAAGGTGAAACATGGGGATCTTCTTGGCCATAAACCCCTTTTCACCCTCCCACTGAGTCACTGAATCACTCTCCTGTAACCCCAGCAGGAGCTAAAGCAATACAAAACCAAGCTGCTGCGTACACAGTATTCGAGCGGTCTCAGCCTGTGGCTAAAGCGTGTGTTGAATACTTCAGCCACACTGCCACTGAAGAGATCTGTGAAGTTATCAGCAGAAGCTCTGGAGTAAATATTTGTCATTCGTGTCCTCTGGGATGGTTATAGATTGTTCAGATACCATACTATGCAAAAGTCTGAAGTACATACAGGGTGACTCAGACTGTATTTGTCAACATGGAGCAGAGAGCTCCGGTGAGAGCAAAGTATGTTGGGAATGGCGGGGTGGAGAGCTGTGGGACGGGGGTAGAGCAGGAGTGCTGGGGTGGCGGGGTGGAGAGCTGTGGGACGGGGGTAGAGCAGGAGTGCTGGGGTGGGGGGTGGAGAGCTGTGGGACGGGGGTAGAGCAGGAGTGCTGGGGTGGGGTGGTAGAGAGCTGTGGGACGGGGGTAGAGCAGGAGTGCTGGGGTGGCGGGGTGGAGAGCTGTGGGACGGGGGGATAGAGCAGGAGTGCTGGGGTGGGGGGGTGGAGAGCTGTGGGACGGGGTAGAGCAGGAGTGCTGGGGTGGGGGGGTGGAGAGCTGTGGGATGGAGGTAGAGCAGGAGTGCTGGGGTGGGGGGGTGGAGAGCTGTGGGATGGGGGTAGAGCAGGAGTGCTGGGGTGGCGGGGTGGAGAGCTGTGGGACGGGGGGATAGAGCAGGAGTGCTGGGGTGGGGGGGTGGAGTGCTTGGGACGGGGGGTAGAGCAGGAGTGCTGGGGTGGCGGGGTGGAGAGCTGTGGGACGGGGTAGAGCAGGAGTGCTGGGGTGGGGGGTGGAGAGCTGTGGGACGGGGTAGAGCAGGAGTGCTGGGGTGGGGGGTGGAGAGCTGTGGGACGGAGGGGTAGAGCAGGAGTGCTGGGGTGGCGGGGTGGAGAGCTGTGGGACGGGGTAGAGCAGGAGTGCTGGGGTGGGGTGGTAGAGAGCTGTGGGACGGGGTAGAGCAGGAGTGCTGGGGTGGCGGGGTGGAGAGCTGTGGGACGGGGGTAGAGCAGGAGTGCTGGGGTGGGGTGGTGGAGAGCTGTGGGACGGGGGTAGAGCAGGAGTGTTGGGGTGGCGGGGTGGAGAGCTGTGGGATGGAGGTAGAGCAGGAGTGCTGGGGTGGGGGGGTGGAGAGCTGTGGGATGGGGGTAGAGCAGGAGTGCTGGGGTGGCGGGGTGGAGAGCTGTGGGACGGGGGTAGAGCAGGAGTGCTGGGGTGGGGTGGTAGAGAGCTGTGGGACGGGGGTAGAGCAGGAGTGCTGGGGTGGCGGGGTGGAGAGCTGTGGGACGGGGTAGAGCAGGAGTGCTGGGGTGGGGTGGTAGAGCAGGAGTGCTGGGGTGGCGGGGTGGAGAGCTGTGGGATGGGGGTAGAGCAGGAGTGCTGGGGTGGGGGGGTGGAGAGCTGTGGGATGGGGGTAGAGCAGGAGTGCTGGGGTGCGGGGGTGGATTGCTGTGGGACGGGGGTAGAGCAGGAGTGCTGGGGTGGCGGGGTGGAGAGCTGTGGGACGGGGTAGAGCAGGAGTGCTGGGGTGGCGGGGTGGAGAGCTGTGGGACGGGGTAGAGCAGGAGTGCTGGGGTGGTGGGGTGGAGAGCTGTGGGATGGGGTACAGCAGGAGTGTTGGGGTGGCGGGGTGGAGTGTTGTGGGACGGGGGTAGAGCAGGAGTGCTGGGGTGGGGTGGTGGAGAGCTGTGGGACGGGGGTAGAGCAGGAGTGCTGGGGTGGCGGGGTGGAGTGCTGTGGGACGGGGTAGAGCTGGGGTGCGGGGGTGGATTGCTGTGGGACGGGGGTAGAGCAGGAGTGCTGGGGTGGCGGGGTGGAGTGCTGTGGGACGGGGTAGAGCAGGAGTGCTGGGGTGGCGGGGTGGAGAGCTGTGGGACGGGGGTAGAGCAGGAGTGTTGGGGTGGGGGGGTGGGAGAGCTGTGGGACGGGGGTAGAGCAGGAGGGCTGGGGTGGGGGGGTGGATAGCTGTGGGACGGGAGTAGAGCAGGAGTGTTGGGGTGGCGGGGTGGAGTGTTGTGGGACGGGGTAGAGCAGGAGTGTTGGGGTGGCGGGGTGGAGTGTTGTGGGACGGGGTAGAGCAGGAGTGCTGGGGTGCGGGGGTGGATTGCTGTGGGACGGGGGTAGAGCAGGAGTGCTGGGGTGGCGGGGTGGAGTGCTGTGGGACGGGGTAGAGCAGGAGTGCTGGGGTGGCGGGGTGGAGAGCTGTGGGACGGGGGTAGAGCAGGAGTGCTGGGGTGGCGGGGTGGAGTGTTGTGGGACGGGGGTAGAGCAGGAGTGCTGGGGTGGCGGGGTGGAGTGTTGTGGGACGGGGGTAGAGCAGGAGTGCTGGGGTGCGGGGGTGGATTGCTGTGGGACGGGGGTAGAGCAGGAGTGCTGGGGTGGCAGGGGTGGGTGCGGGTGCAGATACACCTAGTACTGAGCCACCAGGCTAGGTCATTTGATTCCAACATTTGGTTTATTGTCCAAGACATCTTCAAGGAGCACTGCCTCAAAAAGGTGGCATCCATTATTAAGGACCCCTATCACACAGGGCATGCCCTCTTCCCACTGTCACCATCAGGAAGAAGCCTGAAGGCACACACTCAGTGATTCAGGGACAGCTTTTTCCCCTCTGCCATCCGATTCCTGAATGGACATTGAACCAGTGAGCACTACCTCACTTTTATTTTATTATCTCTGTTTCTGCACTACTATTTTTAATTTAACTATTTAATATATATTTTACTGTAATTCATTGTTCCTTCTATATTATCATGTATTGCATTGTACTGCTGCCATGAAGTTAACAAATTTCACAATGTATGCCAGTGATATTAAACCCGATTCTGATTCATTACAGAATGTCCCTCTGGTGCTTCCCACTCCTTCCCCCTTTTCCAAACCATGACTCCCTCTCCCTGCCCCCTTCCCACTCTCAGTCCGCAGCAGAGACACATATCAGAATCAGGTTTATCATCACTCACACACGTCATGAAATGAGTCTTTTTTTGATGGTAGCAGTACAGAGCAGTAGGGCACCCTAGCTACATACAAGCCTAAGACTTTTGTACAGTATTATGAATTATTTTCTTCTTTATGGATCCCACTTTGCGTTGAGTCCATGGAGCAGACTCGATGGGCTGAAGAGTCTAATTTTGCTCCTACATCGTATGGTCTTGTGGTGATTCATGATCTCGGAGGTGATGTTCATTTGGAACTTGAGAACTGCAAGGGAGTTGAAACCTTAGCCAATGCTACCCATGGGAGCACATCAAAACATCAGCAGCAGCAATTAAATGTGAGAGTCCTGGATAGTTGTCCCTCTCCTTGCGTGAAACTCTAAACAAGTTGAGCGCCACAGAGTTGGTATCAGTTGAAGTGT
Source organism: Mobula hypostoma (assembly GCF_963921235.1). Classification (NCBI taxonomy): domain Eukaryota; kingdom Metazoa; phylum Chordata; class Chondrichthyes; order Myliobatiformes; family Myliobatidae; genus Mobula; species Mobula hypostoma. The sequence continues at coordinate 3,064,364 of NC_086109.1, read as the reverse complement.
GCAAATTCAGCTGGGTCACAGGAGAGAGGCCACTCATTGGACATTTAACACTTAATTTTAATTGAAAGCTTCTGATGAAGCGCGGACTAGTGTCACAGCTTGGAGCATACGCTCAGTGGCCACTTTACTGGGTGCCCTGGTACACCTGCTCAATAATACAAATATCGACTCAGCCAATCATGTGGCAGCAACTCAATGTATAAAAGCATGCAGACGTGGTCAAGAGGTTCAGTTGTTGTTCAGCCTAAACATCTGAATGTGAAAGAAATGTAATCTAAGTGACTGTGGAATGATTGTTGATGCCAGGCAGGGAGGTTTGGGTATCTCAGAAACTGCTGATTTCCTGGGATCTTCACACAGAATGGTCACTAGAATTTACAGAGAATTGTGTGGAACAAAAACAACAGTCAGTGGCAGTTCTGTGGGCAAAAATACCTTGTTAATGAGAAGGGTCTGAGGAGAATGGCCAGAATGGTTCAAGCTGACAGGAAGGCGACAGTAACTCAAATGTAACTCAGTAACACGTAACAGGGTGGTGAATCTATGGAATTTGTTGCCATGGGCGGCAGTGGAGGCCAAGTCATTGGGTGTATTTAAGGCAGAGATTGATAGGTGTCTGAGTAGCCAGGGCATCAAGGTGAGATGGCAGGGGAGTGGGACTAAATGGGAGAATGGATCAGCTCATGATAAAATGGTGGAGCAGACTCAATGGGCCGAATGGCCAACCTGCTCCTTTGTCTTATGGTCTTATGGTCTAACAGCACTGGTGTTCAGAAGAGCATCTCTGAACACACACAATATATTGATTCTTGAAGTGGGTGGGCTCCAGCTACAGAAGCCTCACCGGGTTCCATTCCTGTACCTAATAAAGTGGCCACGGAGTGTATTTACTGCACACATTTGCATAAATTTACTTATATTTTACATGTTTTTGTAATGAATGACTTCCTCTTAAATTCATGCTGAATTCATTTATTTTAAATTGGATTAATCTGGAAGCATTCCTTGTTTCCTGATGCTCTGCTATATGTTTATCCCAGGTGAATGGTCTGTCATTTCCAGATAAACTCTTTATAATTTCTTTCAAAACTGTTGTTACTTATTTTCTAAATATCATGTATCATGTCTGTGCTTAAAGAGTTGTTGGCAGACTTTGCAAAGCTTTGCATTTCCTTGTTTGTTTCTTCCACTTACACTGAGTGAGTGCCACAAGTCCTTGGGTTATTTATACGTTCTGTTCCCAACTCCTTGAGCATACTGAGATCCACAGTACTGTGCAAAAGTCTTAAGCACATAGATATATATTTAGGGTGTCCAAGACCTTTGCACAGTACTGTAGTAATTTTCCATATTGCTACAGTAAAAAAACAGATGTCATGACATATGTGAGTGATGATGACCCTGATTCTGATAGGGGTCTCTATTGTGGACTGAGAGTGGGAAGGGGGCAGGGAGAGGGGTATCATGGTTGGAAAGGGAGAGGGAAGCATCAGAGAGACACTCTGTAATGTTCAATAAACCAGCTGTTTTGAATCAAATGACCCTGCCTGGTGTCTCTGCACCAGCGCCATCCCCAGTGTCTGGCATTACTCGACTGCCGCCTGTCCCACACCCCTCCTGCGGCACTCCGCCCTCACTGTTCTCAACATCTTGTGCTCCCACCATTTTTACAAACTCACTCTCCACTCCATGCTGACAAATACAGGACCGTGCAAAGGTTTGGAGCACCCTAGCTATGTATGTGAGCCGAAGACATTGAACAGCACACCAAATGCTCTCCTCTGATGGCCTACTCGTTTCCTCAACCCATCTCAAATTCTGGAGTATCTCAATGTCAAAGTCAAGCTTATTGTCAAATGCACATGTCCATGTATGCACAGGTGCAATTCATTAGGCCCAGGGCATCATAGAAACAACATTCAAAAGAAAAACATAAATTATTCATTAATTGCATACAATTTCTATAACAAAATGCAATCACCACAAAAACACAAGTCAATTTTAGTGCAAGATGATTAAAACAGTCATAGTGATGCTAATTGTGGTGTTCCTAGTGGTCTGCCATTTGTTTGAACAAACAGATGTTTGAACAGAGGTAACTGGTCTTGAACCTGGTAGTGTGGGACTTCAGGTTCCTGTAACGCCTGCGTAATGGTAGCAGCTAGAAGATGGCATGACTTGGATGGTGGAGACCGCTGATGATAGTTGTTGCCCTCTTGATACAGTGCCTCCTGTAGATACTACAGATGGTGGAGCAGGGGTGGGGGGGGGGGGGCAATGTGTCCTTGAGGAACCGGGAAGCGTTCACTGCTCTTTGCAACATTTTACGTCCCTGTACATTCAAATTGTATCTTCAACCCACATTTCAAAGTACATTTATCATCAAAGTATGTAAGCGTTATGTAACCTTGAGATTTGCCTTCTTGCAGGTAGCCACAAAAGCAAAGAAACACAGTGGGACCTGTTTAAAGAATACCGCGCCCCCCCCCCACATATGTGTGCGTGCACACGCACACACACACACACACACACACACACACACACCACAGCTATTAAATGTGTGAAAGAAAGAACAAATCACACAAACAACAAAAATCAAACAAATAACACACTGAACATTCAAAATCAAGCCTCAGAATCCTCAAAAATAAGTCCACAGCCATGGGCCACCGAGGCAAGTGAAGACGATCCAGCAGCTGATAGCCGTGGCCCCAGCCACCAAGTTACAGATGTCTTTTCTCCATCCAAATGTCTGTTCCAAGTTGAGCTACAATTTCTGAACACTCAGTGAATAGGTAGTCTCCCCAAGCCCCACCTTACTCAGACCAAATAACACATTCCCTATTGCCAAAGCCAGTGGCAGGATTGGGGATGGGCATATTACAGATCTGGTGTTTTGGCTGTGTCTGTGTGTAGCAAGTGCTCTATGTGTGGCTGTTTTGTAGTCTGGCTCTTCCTCTTAGTGGGAAACTGTTGCCAGCTCTCTGTCTGCATGTGGAACCATTATCTGTCAACTGAAGCTGCCTCTTTTTGCCGGAGGCCCTGAATTTCATCTTGAGGGACTGTGTGAGTCAGTCCAGCTTCAATATTTCAGACACAAAGATTGATTGAACCCAAACAATAGGAGTGACTGTCATCCAGACTGTTCCTGCTCAATTTAAATTTGAAACAAAAATTGCAAAGGCAGCCTGCTCAAAATAAAGCCAGACTGTGAGCCAATAAAAAGATGGTAGACAGTCACAAACAGGTCAGGGCTGAATCCGAAAACTTTCTCCATTTTGACACAACAGCAGCCTTAAAGATACTCAGGAAGCTTTCAAAACCATGTTTGTTCCCCTACCTCGCCATATTTGTCCTGCTGAGTTTTCTGACCTCTAACTAACCAGACCCTAAAGACAAAACAACCGATGAAGAAAATCATCACCTTGATCTACAAGTCTACAATACCAAGTTCTCATTTCCTCCTCAGGGTCAGCAACAAAATTCTGGGGGTCTTGAACCTATCAAGCATTCAATGAGATCATGACTAAGCTGGGGCTTGGATCTTATTGATCCCATTTGTACCTACCTATCTAGTAATAATGTACAGGAAATAAGCTTATAAAATGCTGGAAATGCACAGCCAGTCAAGCATTACATAGAACATAAAACTGCACCGTTCAGGCCCTTTGGCCTACAATGTTGTGGCAGCATCTTAACCAACTTCAAAATCACTCTAACCCTTCCCTCCTACAGTATATGTCCCTCCATTTTTCTGTTGTCCATGTGCCTATCTACAAGTCTTTTAAACGTCCCCAACGTATCTGCCTCTACCACCACCCAGCAATGTATTCCACCAACTTCCACACTCTGTGTAAAAAAATAAACCTCTGACATCCCCATATGTCTTAAAAATAAAAGTTCAAAGTTCAACATATATTTATTATCAAAGTACGGGTGCATTATACAACCTTGAGATTCATCTCCTTGCAGGCTGCCACGAAACAAGAAACCCAAACGAGCCCGTTATATTAAAAAAAAGACCAACAGACACCCACCGTGCAGAGAGAGAAAAAAAAACATTGTGTTAAAAAAAATAAAAGCAAACAAAACTGGCATTTGGAACAAAAGTGAGTCTTCAGACATGAAGCTCGGATCAGCCGGTGTAGGCCCACGTCCTCAGGCTCGGTTCAGCACATAGCAGAATAAGTGGCACAGAGCCTGCAGACATGAAACCCAGATCAGCCGGAGCAGGCATTATGGCCTTTTGAATTAGCCATTGCCACCCTGGGAAAAGGCGCTGGCTGTCCATCCTGTCTATGCCCCTTATCACCTTATACACCCCTGTCAAGTCACCTCTCATCCTCCTTCACTCCAAAGAGAGAAAAAAAGTGTGAAGAATTAAAAAAAACAAAAATTTAAATAAAATAAACTGGATGCTGGAAATCTGGCATACAGACAGAAAGTAAGGAAAATGCTTAGCAGGGCAGTTTACATAGGTAAAATTTCAGGTCACTGACTATTTTGGCATTTACCACAGAGGACAGAAGATAGACAAGCAGAAAATATTTTTTTTAACCAAGAAAAGAGACCAGATAAAGGGGAAGGAGGAGGGTGGAGATGCATGAGCAGGTCAGGTCTGTACTGGGCTGAAAGTCAGATGAGCAAAGGGCTTGTGAGAAGGTGGAAGTGTCTGCAGATGAACCAACTGAAAAGCAATGATGGGTTTGTGAAGGTGTAAATGGAAACAGGGAAATTTTCATCTGAAATTGTTGAATTCACTGCAAATTGGGCAAATCTTTAAGCCACTCTGTCAGGGGATGAGATGATGTTCTTTTGGTTTGGAACAATTTAAGGGCCGTGGGCAGAGAATTGCAAGTGAGACTGGAACAGAAAATTAATGTGACGTGATTAGAAACACAGGTAAAGACTGCGAAGCATGTGGTTCTTCACACAATGGGGGTCATCTAATCATATCTATCTTCCAATGCAGACAAAACCACTCACTGGATACAGCATAAGAGAAGTATTAAGAGGCTGCTGATGTACCTGGAAAGAATACAGTGGAAGAGATTCACAGAACAATGCACCACAGATACCTGCCCTTCAGCCCAACTAGCCAAATCAACCATGCTGCCCATCCAGCTTGTCCCAATTTCCTCTGTTCAGTCCATATTCCTCTAAGCCAGGGGTTCCCAACCTTCTTTATGCCATGAACCAATGCATTCAGCAGGTGTAGGTGTAGCCCATCTATGACTCTTCCAGACGAAGATCCTTTCTGTCTCAGGGATGAGGTCTTTGGAGCTTCTGCCGGCATTCCTTTAACGCTGGGTCTTTACGGGATGGGGTTGCAAGCCCCACACCCAAACCTCTTCCTTTTGCAGTCAGGCTTGGGATTGTCCACGGCAGAGCTGAAGGACTTCTTTGGAATGCTGAAAGAGACGGGTTGTTATTCTGAGGGAGAGAATTAATGCTCTCTTGGGAAGGCAGAGTTAATCAGAGACATTCTATATGGGGATGTTCTGGGAAGAAGGCCTAATAATCCATATACTGAAGCTCTCTTTGTTCCAGCTCCATAATCATGTATTTAACTTTTCTCCCTTCCTATCACTTGTCTTGCTCGCTCAGGGAACAAAATTGAGATTACAAGCTTGAGGTCTTTCTTTTAAAAAATCTATTTAATTCCCTAAATCATTTTTCTTCCAACTTGTGTCAATGGTACCTTTCTGAACCATGTTCTCATTGCTCAAGGTCCCCTCTCTGAATGTCCTGTGTACGTTCAAAGACATCCTTCACTCTGGCTCCAGAGAGGCAATGCAGCATCCTGGAATCATGTATATGGCCACGGAAATGCCTGTCTGGGTCCCTGACTGAAGTCCTCTGTCACTGAAGCTTTTCCTTCTATCAGAGGTAGATAACACTAGTGGTCTTAGGCTGAGAGTAAGGGGAAGAGATTTAGACAGGATGTAAAGGGGATGTCCTTCACCTGGAGAGCAGTGAGTATCTGGAACACAGGCAGGAGAGAGTGGTGGAAGTAGAGCCACAGACAGGGTTTAAGAAATGTCTGGAGGGGCATTTCAATCACTCAGGTGCAAAGGGCTCCTGGATGTTGGGATTGATTGAGGAAGGTGTCTACGGGTTGGCATGGGTGTGTTGGGCTGAATGGCCTGTATCTATGCAGTACAATTCTATTTTTTTTTGCTGTTTTTCAAAGAACGTGAAAGATTTGTGTGTTGATCCAGGAAGTATAATTACAGAAAGGATTGCATTTGAGCAAAAGAGTGAGAGATGGCAATAATGGGTCCAGACCATAATGGTGAGGAACCCTGGGGGAAGGGAAGAGGCAAAGGATCAGATGCACTAGAATGAAGAGCGGTGTTGTATGACCCATACAGAAAATCCATGTTATGTGAGAGTTTTCCAGAATTGAGTGGGATGAGAATACTGGGGTGGCTGTGGGAGAGAGTTGCAGCAAATACTGGTTACTAATGTGACCTCACATTTATTGGAATTGTATAAACGGGTAGAAAAGAATAAGAAAAGCATGACAATGATTCAAACAAAGAGACAATTGATCTGTTGAAGTTCAAAGTTCAATCTTCAAAGTAGATTTATTATCAAAGTATGTATGCAGTTTACAAAGCTGAAGTTCATCTTCCCCACATAGAGTCACGAAACCATGGAATCAATCCGCCCAAAGAGAAATATCAAACATCAAACCCACTCCCCTTCGCACAAAAAAAATTGTGGAAATGGCAACCAAAAAAAAGGTGAGTGAAAGCACGGAATTTAGGAACACAAAATCAAAAGGCTTATTTAAGTTCAGCTCAGCTCAATGTTTAATATCTGCAGGGTGCCCCCACTCACAAATCGCCCCAAAGTAGTAACAACAAAGAGCAACCAGAGCCAGAACACATCAAAACATCATAAAGACCGGTTAGCCTGACCTCAGTAGTTGGGAAGATGTTAGAGTCAGTTGTTAAGGATGAGGTGATAGAGTACTTGGTGACACAGGACAAGATAATACAAAGTCAGCATGGTTTCCTTCAGGGAAAATCCTGCCTGACGAACCTGTTGGAATTGTTTGAAGAGATTACACATAGGATAGATAAAGGGGATTCAACTGACGTTGAATATTTGGATTTTCAGAAAGCCCTTGACAAGGTGCCACACGTGAGGCTGCTTACCAAGTTAAGAGCACATGGTATTATAGGAAAGTTACTAACATGGTTAGAGCATTGACTGATTGATAGGAGGCAGCGAGTGGGAATAAAAGGATCCTTTTTTGGTTGGCTGCCAGTGACTAGTGGTGTTCCGTAGGAGTCAGTATTAGGACCATTGCTTTTTATGCTGCTCATAAATGATTTAGATAATAGAATAGATGGCATTGTTGCCAAGTTTGCAGATGATACAAAGATTGATGGAGGGGCAGGTAGTGTTGAAGAAACAGGTAGGATGCAGAAGGACTTAGTATAGGAGAAGGGGCAAGAAAGTGGCAAATGAAATACAATGTTGGAAAATGCATGGTCATGCATTTGGGAGTAGAAATAAATGTGTGGACTGTTTTCTCAACAGGGAGAAAATCCAGGAATCTGAGATGCAGGGGGACTTGGGAGTCCTTGTGCAGAACACCCTGAAGCTGAACTTGCAGGTTGAGTGAGTGGTGAAGAAGGCAAATGCCATGTTAGCATTCATTTCAAGAGGTCTAGAATACAAAAGCAAGGAGGTGATGCTGAGGCTTTATAAGGCACTGGTGAGGCCTCACCTTGAGTACTATGAACAGTTTTGGGCTCCTCATCTTAGAAAAGATGTGCTGGCACTGGAGAGGGTCCAGAGGAGGTTCACAAGGATGATTCCAGGAATGAAAGGGTTATCGTACAAGGAACGTTTGATGGCTCTGGGTCTGTACTTGTTGGAATTTAGAAGGATGAGGGGTTTGATGTGCAGTGGATATTTCCCATGGTGGGAATGTCTCGGACAAGAGGGCACAGCCTCAGGATAAAGGGGTGCCCTTTCAAAACAGAGATGCGAGAAATTTCTTTAGCCAAAGGGTGGTGAATTTGTGGAACTTGTTGCCACGTGCAGTTGTGGAGGTCACGTCGTTGGGTGTATTTAAGGCAGAGATTGATAGGTTCTTTATTGGCCATGGCATTAAAGGTTACAGGAAGAAGGCCGGGAACTGGGGTTGAGGAAGAGATTTAAAAAAAGGATGAGCCATGATTGAATGGTGGAGCAGGCTCGATTGGCCAGATGGCCTAATTCTGTTCCTATAATTTATGGTCTTATGGTCTTAAATCTGAATTAGAAGTCAATTTCTATGATCCACATTGAATAAACCTTGCTACGGAACCCAACCGCCGACAGCATCGAGGTTTACTCGTTAAACGGGAACTGCAAAACTTCAGAGGTATAGTCTGCTAGACACCATTCAGAATTCACCCTGGTATTCACTTGCAAGTATTTAAGTAGAAACATCACAATGTGTTTATCAATATTAAATTATTTAACATATTTAACAGTTTGGTTCTTCCCTTGCCTCATAAAGGCAATGCACAGTTGAGCTGATCAATCGTGAGTTTTGATGTGACATATAAGCTCCCATGCTTCATGGATGCTGCAGCCTTGATCAGACCGATTACACAAATATTTATTTTAATACATTACCTCCCAGCAGACTTCAGTGCTTAATTATTAAATACTTGGAAATCAAAAGCCAAGCTGTGAAAATGGAATGTTTAACTGTAAATATGTTTAATTAATTATTAAAGTTGTTTGTTCCTAACAATATGAAATTGAGAAAACAAGTCTGTGAATTCCAGCTGAGAATGATTCCGGTTTGGGAGAATTCGGTTACACTGACCAAGCTACCTGCTCCTCCTTAAGCAATAGCGCCATACACGTACCTCTAGGAGGACCACAATCTAGTCGAGGTTTGGAGGCTTGTGTTCCTTATGTTGGCTGGAGTCAGGGTTTTATGCTTTAGCTCTTGGTAGGGTCACCTATGCCAAACAGTTCAAAGGGTAAAGGGCAGATTAAAAGTGGTCCACCAGTCCTCCAGGTTTTGGGCATTCATCTCAGGGCTAACAACCATGACAGGTCAAACAAAATTGTTATGGAAACAGCAATGAAGAATTCTTCTACATCTAAGTTCAATGGTACTCCTGGTCTCCAACTGGGGCTTGCATGACTGACAATAGTGAAAACTGAGAGGAAGCTGCTGACGTGATGAAGGAAGCCCTGAACACCACCAGAGATGGAGGACCTTCATTGCTGCCCTAAATGCCAATACACGTAAGCTAATCTGTTCAACACTGTATTCATTTCCAGTTGCAGCCTCTTGCTGTGATAGAGTTTAGTGTTTTTTTTTCCTGTAGTCCTGATGAAAGGTCTCAGCCCGAAATGTCAACTGTACGCTTTTCCGTGGATGCTGCCTGGCCTGCTGAGTTCCTCCAGCATTTTGGGCGTGTTGCTTTTGTTTTTGGTTTTGCATTCAATTTATTATTATCGTATGTACCAAGATGCAGTGAAAAGCTTACCCTACATACAGATCAAATCACTACTCAGTGCATTGAGCTAAAATAAAGTGAAACAGTAAGAATGCAGAATAAAGTGTAAGAGCTACCAAAAAAATTATGTGCAGATAACGATAACGTGCGAGTCCGTAATGAGGGGGATTGTGAGGCCAAGAATCCATTTTATTGTACAAGAAGTCCATTTAAGAGTAGGAAAGAAGCTGGTCTTGAGCCTGGTGATACGTGCTTTCAGATTTTTACCGTTTCTGCCAGTGAGAGAGGGGAGAAGACAGAATATCCAGTAAGGGTGGAGTCGTGGATTAAGCTGGGAGCTATGCCGAGGCAGTGAGAAGTGTAGGCAGAGTCCATGGAGGGGAGGCTGATTCCTGTGATGTGCTGAGCTGTGTCCACAGTCCTCTGCAGTTCCTCGTGATCACATGCAGTAGCCAAACTAAGGCATTATGCATCCGGCCAGAATGCTTTCTACAGTACATTTATCAAAATTGGCTAGAGTTGTTGAAGATATGTCAAATTTCTTCAGCTTCCTGAGGCAGTAGGGGAATAGGTGAGCTCTCCTGGCTGTGACATCAGTGTGATAGGATTGAGAGACACTATTGATGAATCACACTGAGGAGCCTAATTACTCAGTCCTCTCAACCTTAACACCATTGAAGTAGAAAGGAGCAGGTGTTTAAAGCTGGTGGCCAGTTATTTTGTTTAGTTGACATTGAGTGAAATGTTGATGTCATATCACCAAGTCAATAAGGACCGATGACATCCACACTGAGTTGGTAGATTATATTGAAAATTGTCTCAGCCATACAAGGCAAACCATAACAGTCCAGGCATGTTATTCTAACTGAAGGTCTGTGACCAGTGGTGTTCTGCAGAGATCTGTTTTTTTTTTGTGATTTGGATGAAAACGTAGATGAACTGATTAGGACATTTATAGATGACAAAATAAGTTGGTGGATTTATAGTGAAGACTATCATCAGCATGATATAGATCAATTGGAGCTATGGGCAGAGAAATGGTTTGTCCAGACAACGTGAGGTGTTGCTCTTTGGGAGAAGGAAGTAGGCACGAGGAAAGTATACAGTAAATAATGGGGCCTTCAGCAACATTGATTTGAAGAGGGATCCTGAGGTGGAAATCCATAGCTCCTGAAAGAAGGAATACCTGTAGACAGGGTGGTTAAGGCACACAGAACACCTGCCTTCATCTGTCAGGGGGTTGAGTATAAAAATCAGAAAGTCATAATGTAACTGTATGAAACCTTGTTTAAGCCACAGTACTAAGCAGTATTGCATCCGTATTGTACTGTCTCAGTACTTCTATATTTGTGTGCTGTAACACTTTTTTTATTCACAGTTATTTTGTAAACAACACTATTCTTTGCATTTCTGGTCAGATGCTAAATGCATTTCAATGCATATCTGTACTCAGCACAATGACAATAAAGTTGAATCTAATCTAATCTGATTTAGAGTATTGCATACAGTTACCACATTACAGGAAGGATTTGGAGAGGTGCAGAAGACATTTACTGGTATGTTTTCTGGATTAAAGAGTGTTAGCTACAAGGAAAGATTGGACAAACTTGCACTTGTTTCCTCCAGAGTGTCGGGGGCTGACGGAAGATCCGATGGAAGTTCGCAAAATTAAAAGGGGGGAATCAGCCAGGTAGATAGAGTAGATAGCCAGTTCTTCCAGCATGAAAGTGCCAAATAGCTTTACGGGGAAAGGGGGAAAGTTTAAAGCAGATTTATGAGAAAAGATTTTTCACACAGAGAGTGGTGGGAACTTGGAACACATTAAGAAGGAGGCTGCTAGGCACTGATTAGACAGAGCATGAAAGATTGCAGAGAGAGGGCATGAGATTGGGGCTGAAATGGAAAGTAGATCAGCCAGAATGAAGTGGCAGAACAGACTTGATGGGCCAAATGTCCTAAATCTGCCTCTATGTCTTATGGTCATAGAATGTAAGGTAGCAATGTTTTAGATGCATTTAGGCAGGCACATGAACAGGCGTAGAATAAGTGGATTGATATGCATCATGTCCAGGCAGATATAGATTTTAAACTGTCCGCATAGTGAGCACAGTCATCTTGGGCTGAAAGGTCTGTACCGTTTTAGAGTCATACAGCACAGAGAAAGGCCCTTTGGCTGACCAAGATGTATATTCAAGCTAATTCCATTTCCCACCTCTTGGTCTATGACCCTCTAAACTCTTTGTCATCCGTCAACCCACCCACATGTAGCAGTTAAATGTATACCTGCTATACCCGCTTCAACCACTTCCTCTAGCAGCTGGTTCCATATACAGTATCTAATATCCAGACTGTGAAAATGTTGCAACTCAGGTTCTTGTTAAATCTTTCACCACCAACCCTAAAACTGCCCTAAAGCAGGCAGATGGAATAGTGTCGATGGGCAGGGAAGCCAGCACTGATCTGCAGGGCTGAAGTGCTGCTTTCTGTGTTCTCTGACTCTGACTCTCACAGAGAAATAAAACAAAAGCAATGTTATGTACTGAGTTTAAAAAATAAATCACAAAATAATTTTATTTTCTGATAAACTGACTAAACAACTGGGGAACAAGTCTATAAGTCAAAATTATATTAAAGTCTGGTTTTAATTCTGAAATTGCAGGTTTCTGACTATTTATCAGTAATGTTCCAACTGAACCTTTAACTTGTTCTGTTGTAAATATCCAGTTTAATCACTGAATTATTCATTGCCACAGAGGTCTCTTCATGGAATTCTTTAAATCAGCATTTAAAATCCTGCAGTGATTTGCTTTATTAAAATAAACATTATGCCATTCTGAAACTTTCCAGTAAGTTTCCATAACTTTACCGTTTTGTTCTGGCAGGAATCAATAACACCAATCAATATAATTATACCTGCCAAAAAATCACAGTGATTTAAATCCATCTAGATTTGGAAATATTGAAATGTATCTTGTGGTGAATTGAATTTAAATTACATTTAAAGAAATAGCTTTCTCTTCTCATGTCAATCATGACATCATTGTGTCCCAGGTCATGAGATTTCAGACAGGGCCTGTTTCTCAGCAATCTCATTCTACATTTAGAAACATAGAAACATAGAAAATAGGTGCAGGAGTAGGCCATTCGGCCCTTCGAGCCTGCACCGCCATTTATTATGATCATGGCTGATCATCCAACTCAGAACCCAGCCTTCCCTCCATACCCCCTGACCCCTGTAGCCACAAGGGCCATATCTAACTTCCTTTTAAACATAGCTAATGAACTGGCCTCAACAGTTTGCTGTGGCAGAGAATTCCACAGATTCACCACTCTCTGTGTGAAGAAGTTTTTCCTAACCTCGGTCCTAAAAGGCTTCCCCTCTATCCTCAAACTGTGACCCCTCGTTCTAGACCTCCCCAACATCGGGAACAATCTTCCTGCATCTAGCCTGTCCAATCCCTTTAGGATCTTATACGTTTCAATCAGATCCCCCCTCAATCTTCTAAATTCCAACGAGTACAAGCCCAGTTCATCCAGTCTTTCTTCATATGAAAGACCTGCCATCCCAGGAATCAATCTGGTGAACCTTCTTTGTACTCCCTCTATGGCAAAGATGTCTTTCCTCAGATTAGGGGACCAAAACTGCACACAATACTCCAGGTGTGGTCTCACCAAGGCCTTGTACAACTGCAGTAGTACCTCCCTGCTCCTGTACTCGAATCCTCTCGCTATAAATGCCAGCATACCGTTCGCCTTTTTCACCGCCTGCTGTACCTGCATGCCCACTTTCAATGACTGGTGTATAATGACACCCAGGTCTCGTTGCACCTCCCCTTTTCCTAATCGGCCACCATTCAGATAATAATCTGTTTTCCTATTTTTGCCACCAAAGTGGATAACTTCACATTTATCCACATTAAATTGCATCTGCCATGAGTTTGCCCACTCACCCAACCTATCCAAGTCACCCTGCATCCTCTTAGCATCCTCCTCACTGCTAACACTGCCACCCAGCTTCGTGTCATCCGCAAACTTGGAGATGCTGCATTTAATTCCCTCATCCAAGTCATTAATATATATTGTAAACAACTGGGGTCCCAGCACTGAGCCTTGCGGTACCCCACTAGTCACCGCCTGCCATTCTGAAAAGGTCCCGTTTATTCCCACTCTTTGCTTCCTGTCTGCTAACCAATTCTCCACCCACACCAATACCTTACCCCCAATACCGTGTGCTTTAAGTTTGCACACTAATCTCCTATGTGGGACCTTGTCAAAAGCCTTTTGAAAATCCAAATATACCACATCCACTGGTTCTCCCCTATCCACTCTACTAGTTACATCCTCAAAAAATTCTATGAGATTCGTCAGACATGATTTTCCTTTCACAAATCCATGCTGACTTTGTCCGATCATTTCACCGCTTTCCAAATGTGCTGTTATCACATCCTTGATAACTGACTCCAGCAGTTTCCCCACCACCGACGTTAGGCTAACCGGCCTATAATTCCCCGGTTTCTCTCTCCCTCCTTTTTTAAAAAGTGGGGTTACATTAGCCACCCTCCAATCCTCAGGAACTAGTCCAGAATCTAACGAGTTTTGAAAAATTATCACTAATGCATCCACTATTTCTTGGGCCACTTCCTTAAGCACTCTGGGATGCAGACCATCTGGCCCTGGGGATTTATCTGCCTTCAATCCCTTCAATTTACCTAACACCACTTCCCTACTAACATGTATTTCGCTCAGTTCCTCCATCTCACTGGACCCTCTGTCCCTTACTATTTCTGGAAGATTATTTATGTCCTCCTTAGTGAAGACAGAACCAAAGTAATTATTCAATTGGTCTGCCATGTCCTTGCTCCCCATAATCAATTCACCTGTTTCTGTTTGCAGGGGACCTACATTTGTCTTTATCAGTCTTTTCCTTTTTACATATCTATAAAAGCTTTTACAGTCCGTTTTTATGTTCTCTGCCAGTTTTCTCTCATAATCTTTTTTCCCCTTCCTAATTAAGCCCTTTGTCCTCCTCTGCTGAACTCTGAATTTCTCCCAGTCCTCAGGTGAGCCACTTTCTCTGGCTAATTTGTATGCTACTTCTTTGGAATTGATACTATCCCTAATTTCTCTTGTCAGCCACGGGTGCACTACCTTCCTTGATTTATTCTTTTGCCAAACTGGGATGAACAATTGTTGTAGTTCATCCATGCAACCTTTAAATGCCTGCCATTGCATATCCACCGTCAATCCTTGAAGTGTCATTTGCCAGTCTATCTTAGCTAATTCATGTCTCATACCTTCAAAGTTACCCCTCTTTAAGTTCAGAACCTTTGTTTCTGAATTAACTACGTCACTCTCCATGTTAATGAAGAATTCCACCATATTATGGTCACTCTTACCCAAGGGGCCTCTCACGACAAGATCGCTAATTAACCCTTCCTCATTGCTCAAAACCCAGTCCAGAATAGCCTGCTCTCTAGTCGGTTCCTCGACATGTTGGTTCAAAAAACCATCCCGCATACATTCCAAGAAATCCTCTTCCTCAGCACCTTTACCAATTTGGTTCACCCAGTCTACATGTAGATTGAAGTCACCCATTATAACTGCTGTTCCTTTATTGCACACATTTCTAATTTCCTGTTTAATACCATCTCCGACCTCACTACTACTGTTAGGTGGCCTGTACACAACTCCCACCAGCGTCTTCTGCCCCTTAGTGTTACGCAGCTCTACCCATATCGATTCCACATCTTCCCGGCTTATGTCCTTCCTTTCTATTGCGTTAATCTCTTTTTTAACCAGCAACGCCACCCCACCTCCCCTTCCTTCGTGTCTATCCCTCCTGAATATTGAATATCCCTGAACGTTGAGCTCCCATCCCTGGTCACCCTGGAGCCATGTCTCTGTGATCCCAACTATATCATAATCATTAATAACAATCTGCACTTTCAATTCATCCACCTTATTACGAATGCTCCTTGCATTGACACATAAAGCCTTCAGGCACTCTTTTACAACTCTCTTAGCCCTTTTTAATGCTTGCCCTGGATTTGTCGGCCTGCCACTTTTACTTTTCCCCTTTGTACTTTTTGCTTCTACGCTCACTTTACACCCCTCTGTCTCTCTGCACTGGTTCCCATCCCTCTGTTGTGAACTAACCTCCTCACACCTAGCCGCTTTAATTTGATTCCCACCCCCCAACCATTCTAGTTTAAAGTCACCTCAGTAGCCCCCGCTAATCTCCCTGCCAGGATATTGGTCCCCCTAGGATTTAAGTGTAACCCGTCCTTTTTGTACAGGTCACACCTGCGCCAAAAGAGGTCCCAATGATCCAAAAACTTGAATCCCTGCCCCCTGCTCCAATCCCTCAGCCACGCATTTATCCTCCACCTCATCGCATTCCTACTCTCACTGTCGCGTGGCACAGGCAGTAATCCCGAGATTACTACCTTTGCGGTCCTTTTTCTCAACTCCCTTCCTAGCTCCCTATATTCTTCTTTCAGGACCTCATCCCTTTTCCTACCTATGTCATTGGTACCTATATGTACCAGGACCTCTGGCTCTTCACCCTCCCACTTCAGGATATCTTGGACACGATCAGAAATATCCCGGACCCTGGCACCAGGGAGGCAAACTACCATCCGAGTCTCTGGACTGCGTCCACAGAATCGCCTATCTGACCCCCTTACTATCGAGTCCCCCCTATCTGACCCCCTTACTATCGAGCTTTTACAGTCATTGAATCTTTGAAACAGAGCATAGTAATAGGTTCTTCGACGCAACGTGTCCAAGCTCATTATGATCTCTACCTATGCTAATCCTAATTACCCACATCTTTAAAAACGCAAACACAAGGAATTCTGCAGATGCTGGAAATTCAAGCAACACACATCAAAGTTGCTGGTGAACGCAGCAGGCCAGGCAGCATCTCTAGGAAGAGGTACAGTCAACGTTTTGGGCCGAGACCCTTCGTCAGGACTAACTGAAAGAAGAGCTAGTAAGAAATTTCAAATCTGTTACTCACATCTTTCTTACTCTTCTCCATCTTCCAATGGGCAGGAGGTAGCGGAGTCTGAAGTCTCACACCACCAGGTCTAAGAACAGCTACTTCCCTCCAATATTTGGTTCTTCAATCTAATCACTGTGTTTTAACAACACTCTGATCATGTGACCACTTGCACTCTGAACATGCTATTTGTGTTCTTTATTTGTAAAAATGTTTTCATGTGAATGCTGCTAATCTGATACTAAGTGTCCATGAAAAAGTTCAGAGTTCAAAGTAAATTTTATTATCAAAGTACCCTGAGATTCATGTTCCTGTGGCCATACTCAGTAACTCTTCTCTGTGGACTGTCACCTTGTCGCGGTGGAGAAGTTTGTGTGGTCCTGAGATCCCGAGAGTGATGCCGTCTGGAGCTATGCTCCTGGGAGGGTCACCCATGGCGGTAAGGTCGAGGGTGAGGTCCCTGACGAAGAACAATCCAACCAAGACCTCAACGGTGGAACAGGCGGACGAAGTTACTTCGAACTGAACGGCTGTGAAGGCGGATGAAGGCTGCAACAAATCCATCAGCTCCAGTCGTCGTGGTTTCCATGCCATTGGAATTAGTTGGTTGATTTGTGAAGTGTCGTGTGCTTCTTGGAGTGCAGCATCAAGTACACGTAAACAAATACACGCACAGGCGTCTTCGCTCTGTGGGCCACTTCTTCAGAACGAAGACCATCATCCTCGACCTCGAGGGATAGCCACGACTCAGTAACTATAATAGGATCAATGAAAGATCGACTATTCTGCAGGAAACAACAAACTGTACAAATGCAAATATAAATGAATAGTAATAACTAATGAGAACATGAGATAATGAGATAAAGGGTCCTTAAAGTGAGATCATTGGTTGTGGGAACATCTCAAGGGATTGGCAAGTGAGTGTAGTTATCCCTTTTTGTTCAGGAGCCTGATGGTTGAGGGGTAGTAACCTGATGGTGCACGTCCCTTCAACCAACAGGTCCTGAAGCTGCTGCACATCGCCTGTGCATACATGTACTTGCCCGTGTGACATTCAACTTGGCTTTGACTTTGACTTGTCTGTGCTGACCAATTTGCTGAACCGTGCTCGTCCCGTTTGCATACATTTTGTACATACTTACTGCCTGTTACGCTGCTGGTGTTTAGGGCAGCAATGCAGGTCTCCATCTCTGCCTGTCCTTGGCAAAACTAATTTTGGTCTTGGTCCTGGCGGCGTTCAGGGCTTCCTTCATTATGCCAGTAACTTCCTCTCGGTTTTCACTCCTGTCAGCCATGTATGTCCCGGGTGGAGACTCAGAGGTAGAAGGATTCCTCATTGCTGTTTCTGGAACAGTTTGGATTAACCAGTCAGGGTTGTTAGGCCTGAGCTGAACTCCTGAACTTGAAGGACCAGTGGTCCACTCTTAGTCTGGCTTATACCCTTTGACCTGTTTGGCATGGGTAACCCTAACAAGAGACAAAGCACAAAGCCCCGACTCTGGCTAACGTAGGTGTCCGGGTCATTGAGGCACGCAAACCTCCAAACCCTACGGCAAAGTTGTGGTCGTCTTGGAAGCATTTGGCTCATATCCCAGTCCAAATACCTCATAAACATTGTTCTAAGGGCCAGTGACTTTGATGAAAAGTCCAAATTTAACCTCTGGCTGAAATACTTGAGACCCTCCATTGGTAGGGGTTAAGCATGGATGTCGTGTCCTAGCTGTCTCCGTGATACACAAGCCAGGTGGTACAATATGGAGAGCAAGCTGTTGCCCAGGTAGCAAGCTCCCCCTCTCCACACAGCTGATGAATCCAAAGGAACAACAGAGACCAATTCAGTTTCGAACCAGGGTGGTCACAGGAGTTACCAGTCAGCATCAAACTCAATGTAGGACTGCCTGAGACTCCTTAGAGTTTACTCCCGAAGCCTTCCCCATGAAACATAGAAACATAGAAAATAGGTGCAGGAGTAGGCCATTCGGCCGTTCGAGCCTGCACCGCCATTTATTATGATCATGGCTGATCATCCAACTCAGAACCCCGCCCCAGCCTTCCCTCCATACCCCCTGACCCCCGTAGCCACAAGGGCCATATCTAACTCCCTCTTAAACATAGCCAATGAACTGGCCTCAACTGTTTCCTGTGGTAGAGAATTCCACAGATTCACCACTCTCTGTGTGAAGAAGTTTTTCCTAATCTCGGTCCTAAAAGGCTTCCCCTCTATCCTCAAACTGTGACCCCTCGTTCTGGACTTCCCCAACATCGGGAACAATCTTCCTGCATCTAGCCTGTCCAATCCCTTTAGGATTGAGTCGGTATAGCTGCCAGTCAGCAGACATTTGAGATTTCCTTTGTTACATGTCAATGTTTTCTTTTACCCTGTAAGCGTCACTTTAGGCGCCTGGACGAGGCGGGTGAATGACGTCATTAACAAGATGTGGAGAGGTTGCTGGAACATTCGGCAGTTAAGGGACAGCGGACTGCAAGCTACCAGTGGGAGAACGAGCTGGGTGGAGTTGGTTGAAGAGTTCGTTACAGCTGTGGGTGAGTCTAATACTTCTCCATGTCCAGAAGGTTGTGATAATTAGCGGCACACGGTGCATATTGGATACGTGACTGTCACTTTGTAGGATCCATACTTGGATTTCTGGAGTATCCTGTGGCGACCTCTTTCTGTTAATTTGTACCTGGATTCGAATGTGTTATGTGGCGACCACTTGTGTTAAGGAATATTCTATGATTGCCACCTTGTGATATCCCTATGGGAATTTTGGAACTTTGGCGTCACTTTGTTATCCCCGCATAGACTCTAGTATTTCAGTGACGACTACTCAACTTCTGGAATCTTCTGTGACTGTCACCTTGTGTCATCTTAAGGTGGATTTATGAGCTCTCCCCTACAGACATTTGTACCTGTTTTCATGGATTTCTGGAACCTTCTGGATTGCAATCTAAGGACTCTGTTTGAGTAAGACTTAGGAAGAACTGTTCCTAAACCTCCGCAGTTTGTGAGCTAAAATGCATAGCACTGTTAATTTTTGTTTAGGGGAGTAATTTGTTTAATTGTCTGTACTTGGATAGATACTGAGAATATAGCTGTTTAACCTTAAAAACTGAATCTGTGGTCTATTGCTGCTGGCACATAATACCTTCTCCTAGACAAGCTGCCAACCGTGGTTGGTGAGCCCCACCTGCCCAAAACAACTGGCTTTAAGGCAGCTAGAACCTCCTTTTACCCCTCTTGTCAGTGGAAACATTTCCACCAGGTTTAGTAGCTAAGCCACACATGAAGGCAAGAGCTAGAAGTAGTTGTCAGAGACTATCTGAGATGCACCCCCATTGGAAGAATTTAATAGGTAATGGGAGGTTATTCCCCTTATCACCTCAGCTTTAACAATTTTATGGAACCTGGATGAAATATTAAGAACATATTAAACTTCTGTCATTTCTCTGCCCACATTTAATTTTTGTTCACACTGGTCTGTTTTATAGTGCAACCTTTGACAAACGGACACACTCTGCACAACATCAATATCTCCACAAAATTACTAATCAATTTCCCTCCCCCCACACCTATATATGTGTGCAAATTATTTATATAGAACACAAGCACAGAGGTCTCAGCTCTGATCCCTGTGGAACGCTATTGGTCACAGATGTCCATTCAGAGAAATACCACTCCAGCACTGTCCTATCTTCTTTGGTTAAGTCAATCTTGGGTCCAATTTACTGACTCTCCATTACGAGTTGTTACTTAATACCCTTGGGCAAGGTGTAGCACCTGCCTAGCCACTGATCAGGGTCACTTGAAACCATGGGAGCAGGTGGTGGATGGTCGTATGAGCAGTCGGTGCATTTCACAAATCCTGGTTCTGTAACCACTGACACCAGGCGGACAATCTCTGAAGAGTATTGATAATGGCTGGGGTCACCCGTCTTGTAAAGGCACTGCCCAGAAGAAGCCAATGGCAAACCACTTTTGTATGTAAGGGTTTCTTCTTTCATGTTACTGCTAAGGTGAATACAATGGCTTCTCTGTACCGTTAACTGCTGAGACTGCGGTTCTCTATAGCAGTATGTTTGGATTATAATTAGTGATAATGGGACTTGTATTCATTTGTTAACTAATTGGGTTGGATGTTATTCTCTCTGTCTGTGTGAAAGCTGCTAGTTGTGCGGGCTTGGGGGAGAAGACGCGAAGAGGGTGAAGAGAGAAGAGGTGGCTTGAGGAGACGGTTGCCGGACCCGCTGGACCTGGGCTCGGGGCGGGAGCCCAGGGGTCGACGACGAGCGAAGGAGGATCAGAGACAGGGAATCCGTGAGCTCCAACGTTTGTGCACTGGACACGTTTATGAGATTATTGGCGCCTTTTATTTGTTTTCCTTTTCTTTTGTTCTCTACTAACCCCATACTTAAATATAAAATCTTAATTGTTTAACCGCACATTGTGGACTGAATGTTATTTTGGGGTACTGATGTTACACAGGGGACACAACACACAGCATCCACACAAACTTGATTACCCAGTTTGCCGGGGCCAAAGGCTGCTCCCCCTAGTCAGAAGCGAGTTGAGCGAGCCTGAGGCTCACCAGGGGGCTACATGTAGAAAAATTTGCGAGAACAATCATAGTCATGGAAGACCATGATCGCCCACGTCATAATGGATAACGTAACTTAATGAATGAAGGTATGGAGGCAGAAAGCAGAAAAACGAAGGGAAGTGGGACTAACCCAGAACATCTGTTGATGTAACTACTCTCTAATTGAGTCAATCTAAGTCCTTCTTTTAGAGAAATATCAAAATTCGCTTGGACTTTACACCGTGGTATTTGTGCCTCTGTGCACACCTCCACCTCACCCCATCTGTCTTCACACAGTATGCTGCTGTCCTGGACAGAGAACCGATTAGTGAACACAACACAAAGTGAGGGAGTAAACAGATATTTCTCAGGATGTAAGGTTATGTCTGTTGGGGCATTTGTGAGAGCAACTTTTCATAAGAAAATGGCAAATAGGCAAATCACATTTCTGTGGAACGGTGGAAAATGATCCCGCAGCAAGTGGAAAGAACAACAGACACTGAGTACTGCATTGTCTCATTATTCTTCTGTCGCTGTAATATTTGTAATATGCCTACAAGCTAGTGTGTAGAAATGAACTAAATTAATGCAAATTCTGAGGGGTTTCATCTCACTCAGCAACCGATTTAACTCTTTCATAACCAGTACACTCTTAACTGATCAACCAACCACAAGAAATGGATGAGGTCCTAAACAAGTACCGCACATCAGTATTCACCACAGAGAAGGACGTGGACAGAGCAAGATTGGTGTAGGGTGTCCCGATTGTCCAAAAACGTTGAGATCAAGAAGGAGGAGGTTTTCAGCCTCTTGAAAAGCCTGAAGGTGGGTTTGTCCATAGGTCTTGATAGACGACCCCAGGCTGTTGAGAGAAGCAAGAGAGGAGCTTGCTAGGGGCTTGAAAGAGGTCTTTGTATCCTCTTTCTCCACAGGTGAGGTCCCAGAGAACTGGGGTGTGGTCAGAGCCATTCCACTGTATAAGATAGATAGATAGATAGACAGATATACTTTATTGATCCCGAGGGAAATTGGGTTTTGTTACAGCCGCACCAAACAAGAATAGAGCATAAATATAGCAATACAAAGACCACAAACAATCAAACAACAAAATGCGAACTATGCCAGATGGAAAAAAGGCCAGGACCAGTCTATTGGCTCAGGGTGTCTGACCTTCCATGGGAGGAGCTGCAAGTTCGATGGCCACAGGCAGGAACGACCTCCCATGCCACCCAGTGTTGAATCTCGGTGGAATGTGGCCGAAGTCCAACAGTAAAAAGTTCAATATCCAGTCTACAAACACGTTCCTCGATCGTAATATGACCCGGATTGCACCATCTGTTGTTAACCAGAACAGTAAGCACCCAACTCCTTTACGCTTACCGCTCTCAGTGCACTTCCGGTCAGCCTGAACGGTCTGGAAGCTGTCCATGGAAAAGTTTTGATCGGGTATGTCCTTGTGCAGCCCCGTTCCAGTGAAACACATAACACTGCACTCCCGAAATGTTCTCTGACGCCTGGATAGCGCCATGAACTCCTCCATTTTATTACCCACTGAACTCCTCTTCTCCATAAGTCTCTGTTGTCTCGACCCAGTCCTCTTTTCTCGACTTTGTGATCCCTCTGCTCGCTAAACCGGCCGGCATTAGCGCAAGCTGGTCAATGGAATGAACAATGCGACCATGCTTCTGTCCCGCGTGTCGGGATGTAACTATTTCCAGCACTAAAAACCCAAATAAAACTCTCTCTACCAGCATGTTAGAGAGGGTGCAGCTTCGACGTGTTACTGTGAAAAAAAAAATACAAAAAATAAGTTAAAAAGTAAGAAGACAAAAAGTAAGAATCCGATCTGATCTGCAAGTTAGAAAGGTAGCAGACACAAACAGACTAATGATTCTTTTACTATCTTACCCTCTTACTATCTCTTCTTTCAGTTAGTCCTGACGAAGGGTCCTGGCCTGAAACGTCGACTGTACCTCTTCCTGTAGATGCTGCCTGGCCTGCTGCATTCACCAGCACTTTTTGTGTGTGTTGTTTAATGATTCTTTTGCCATTGTTGAAGAAAGAACCTACTCTCTTCTGGAAAAGCATGGACTTACTAGGGGCAGTCAGCATGGCTTTAAGCAGTGAAAGTCACCTCACAAGCTTCACTGACTTTTTTTTGAGGAGGTGATGAAGATGATTGTTGAGGAAGGGTAATGGGAATTGTCTGCATGGACTTTACTAAGGAATTTGATAGGGTGGCTGATGGTGGGTTGATCTAAAATAATAAGGCAAGTGAGATCCATGGATACTTGGTAGCTGAATCCAAAATTGGCTTGGCCACAGAAGAGAGAGCTTCAATGTGGGGGTCGGTATTGGGGTAGGTTGGGTTACAGTTTAAAGGAGATTTATGCAACATGTTTCTTTACACTAAGAGTGGTAGGCATCTGGAAAGTTCTTGCAGGGGAGGTGGTGGAAGTAGATATGACAACAATATTTTAGAAACATTTAGACGGGCACATGGACAGACGGGGAGTTAAGGAATATAGATCACATGTATGGCGATGTGAACAGCATAATCTGGCATTGTGGGCAGCCAAGACATGGAGGGTGTAAATGTTCCTGTACAGAATTGTTCTCTTTTCTATATTCCCAGGATGTTGAATTTGCTGATCTTGGACTCTGCTGTTCCGCAAGTCCAGAAAGAACAGTCAAACTGCACAAAGCTTTTGGCATCCTGGTGCACTGAAGAAGCAGCAGCGATTGGGGGAGTACGACAGGGAGAGCAAGCTGTCGCCTATGTAGCAGGCTCCCTTTCTCTACGCATCTGATGGACCCAAAGCAACAGGAGAGACTGATACAGTTCGGCACCGGCTGTGTCACGGAGTTGCCAGTTGACATTGAACTAACATAGACCTGCCTTAGGGACGCCAGCTCATGGATTTTTCCCTCAAACTTTACTCTCAAAGCCTTTCCCATGAGTGGGACAACTGCAAGGCAGTGGGGATTTGAGATCAGAGTTTTCCTTCTAGATGAGCAGCCAACCACCGCTGATGAGCCCCATCTGCCCGAAGCGACTGACTTTAAGGTGCCAGTAAACCTGCCTTTGCCCCTTCTATCGGTAGAAATGGTTCCCCGGGGTTAGTAGCCGAGCCATACGTGAAGGCCAGGAGCTAAACTTGGTTGTCAGAGGCTATTTGAGGCGCATGCCACTGGGAACACTTAATAGGAAGTGGGAGCTTGTCCTGATTACCACACCTGACTATAACAACCTTAAGGTACCATTGATAAGGTTAATGGTTGCAATATTTTTTCTCCTGGTGTCGTGGAGGCTAAAGTTAAAGGGTGTAGTTTTTTTTAGATTATGAAGACACGCAGTCCTCTTTTATTGTCATTTAGTAATGCATGCATTAAGAAATGATACAATATTCCTCCGGTGTGATATCACAAAACACAGGACAGACCAAGACTGAAAAAACTAACAAAACCACATAATTATAACATATAGTTACAACAGTGCAACAATACCATAACTTGATGAAGAAGTCCATGAGCACAGTAAAAGTTCAAAGTCTCTCAAATATCCCACATCTCACGCAGACAGGAGAAAGAAGAACTCTCCCTGCCATGCCCAACCACAGTCCGAATCTGAGTCATCCGAAAACTTCGAGCTCTGATCAGCTCTCCGACACCGAGTACTGAGCGCCATCTCTGTCCGAACGATTCGACCTCAACCTCGGTCGCCAACAGCAAGCAAAGCCGGGGATTTTGAGGCCTACCCTCCGAAAGATTCCTGACCACGCAGTAATGACAGCAGCAAACGAGCGTTTCAGAAATTTCTCCGGATGTTCCTCTGTGCTTTCACGTCCATTCTCCATCAAATCAGAATGGTCCATGGCCCCTATTTAGCAGATACAATATCATTTTTCACCGGCAGTTACAAGTTTAAGGTTACAGAGAAAAAAGATACATTTGTGGGCTTAAAGGAGGACAATTCCCCAGAACCAGATGGAATTGATCCTCGTCTGCTCGAGGAGGCAAGGAAAGAGATTGCGGGCCCTGACCGGGATTTTCGAATGCATGCAGGACACGGCTGAGGTAGCAGTTGACCGGAGGACAGTAAACATGTCCCTCAGAACACAGTAGCAATGTCTGTACATGATAGATTTGTGAGCCTCACATCAGTAGTACGGAAGATACTGTGAACAATTTTCAGTAAGAAGATTAATACTCACTTGGAAAGGCAAGAGCTGATCAGAGAGATTCAACATAGTGTGGTCATAGGCCAACTAGAGAGTGCAGAAAAGATTTAGGTCATTACTGGGATCGGAGGGCTTGATTTACAAGGAGAGACTGGATCGGCTGGATTTGGTTTTCCTGGAGTGAAGGAGACTAATGGGTGACCTTATGGAGGTTTGTAAAGTATGAGAACAGAGATAAGGCTGATTTTCATAACCTTTTCTTTTCCAAGCAAGGGAATCTAAAACTAGAGGGCATTGGTTTAAGCTGATAAAGGAAAAATTTAAAAGGGATCTGAGTGGTTACTTTTCACACAGAGGACAGAGGTTAAGCCATGAAAGGAGGTGGTAGAGGCAGTCACAGTTACAACATTTAAAAGACGTTTTGACAGGTACACAGATAGGAAAGGTTTAGAGGATACGGGCCAAGTACAGGCAAATGGGACTAGCTCAGAAGTACACTATCGGCTGAAGGGCCTGTTTCCCAGGTGAGACCAGTATCTTGAACTCTTTATTCTCAATTTTAGTTCAAACGCTGCAGAGCTTGTTGGCTTGGTTGTTGCTTTTGCTTCATGGAAATGTTAACTTGTAACTTTAGCGAACTTGCATGAAACTTCCCATATAGTACTGAGCATCTTATTAGCTCTATAAATCACGGCATACACATTAGCTCTGAAAGATATTTATTATTGTGTAAGTATTTAAATGGATAACTCACTGCTGGGTGGATGAGATGAATGATATTGTTGTTGGCAGAAGAATTATTTGGTCATTTGGAATTCACCTTTAGACCACATTTCACATCAAAGTCACAAATACAAGTCCAGCCTGCTCATCCAGCACTGGTGACTCTCCCTCAAAAGACTGCAGAAAGCTGTAGACACACAACTAAGAACATCAGGGAAACCAACCTCCCCTCCAAAGACTCTGTCTGAACTTCTCACTGCCTTGATAAAGCAGCCAGTGTAATCAAAGTCCCTACCCACCCCACAGATTCTCTTTTCTTCTCCCTCCTATCAGGCATCACTATCATGTGCCATGTTGTATGACATGGATGATCATGGTCTTTCCTTGACCAAGATTGTTCTTGCAAAATTTTTCTACAGAAGTGGTTTGCCATTGCTTTCTTCTGGGCAGTGTCTTTACAAGATGGGTGACCTCAGCCATTATCAATACTGTTCAGAGATCGTCTGCCTGGCGTCAGTGGTCACATAACCAGGACTAGTGACATGCACCAGCTGCTCATACAACAATCCATTGGCCAGAACATACAAAAGCCTGAAAGCACACACCACCAGGCTCGAGAAGGGTTTCTATTCCCCTGTTATGACAAGTGAATGGTTGCCTAGTACAATAAGATTGTACACCTGACCTCACAATGTACCTTGTATGACCAAGCACATAATTGGCTACCTGCACAGCTCTCTTTCTCTGCTGTTGGTTGTTACACTCTAGTCCCATTCTGCTATTGAACTAGCTGAACGCACTGTGTAATAAATTGATCTGTATGAACAGCATGCAGGACCAGTTTTTCACAGAACTTCGCTACATGTGGCAATTATAAAACAAAACAACACACACAAACCTCTGGAAAAACTAGCAGTTCAGCTAGCATCTAGGGGAAGGAATGAACTGTCGACCTTTCGGGCTGAGAACCTACGTCAGGTACATGGAGCTTAGAAAAATAGAGGGCTATGGGTAACCCTGGTAATTTCTAAGGTAAGTACATGTTCAGCACAGCATTGTGGGCAGAAGGGCCTGTATTGTGCTGTAGGTTTTCTGTGTTTCTATGTTTTTATGTCAGGACTGGAAAAAAAGCCAGAAGACACCAGAATAAAAAGGTGGGGCATAGGGGAAGGAGGTTAGCTGGAACGTGATAAGTGAAGCCAGGTAGGTGGAAAAGGTAAGGGCTGAGGAGGAATGAATCTGATAGGAGAGGAGAGTGGACCATAGGAGAAAAGGAAGGAGGAGGGGAAGCAGGGGGAGGTGATAGGCAGGTGAGAAGAGTTAAGAGCTAGAGTGGGGAATAGAAAAAGAGGGGAGGAGAGGGATTATTTTTTACCAAAAGGAGAAATTGAAATTCATGCCATTTGGTTGGAGGCTACCCAGATGGTATATAAAGTGTTGCTCCTCCACCCTGAGTGTGGCCCCATCTTGGCACAAGGGGAGGCCATAGGATGTGACATGGGACATGTTGGGACGGGAATGGAAATCGGAATTAAAATGTTAGTCCACTGGGAAGTTCTGCCTTTGGCGGATGGAGCAGAGGTGGTCCATGAAGCAGTCCCTCCAATTTGCAATGGATCTAACCAACGTAGAGAAGGCCGTATCGTGAGCAGCAGACACAATAGATGATCCCATCAGATTCGCAGCTGAAGTGTTGCCTCACCTGGAAGGGTCGTTTGGGGCACAGAATGGGGGAGAGGGAAGAGGTGAATGGGCGGTTGTAGCACTTTAGCCGCCTATAAAACAATTCACCAGCTTGCTCATTCTGCATTGTTGCTCCCTGCCAGATCCCCTGAATTTATAAAAAGGACATTTTACAGTACCAGTTTCTTAGGTTCAATTCCCACTGCTGCCTGTAAAGAGTTTGTACGTTCTCCCCGTGTCTGCGTGGGTTTCCTCCGGGTGCTCTGGTTTCCTCCCACAGTCCAAAGATGTACCAATTGGTAGGTTAATTGGTCATTGTAAATTGTCCCGTTATTAGGATGAGGTTAAATCTCAGCTTGCTGGGTGGTTTGAAGGGCCAGAAGTATATCTCAATAAAAATTTAAAATAAATAGATAAAAATTATATTTTGAATATCTACTGGAGATTTTTGAGGGTGCTGTGTAATGATAAACAGGATGATTTGGTAGATTTAGAATTATGGAAAATCTTTGATTTAAGTGCCTAGAAATAATTAAACAGTACCAAAATAACACATATGGATTGAGGAGTAGTTCATGGAATAAACAGACCAGTTTCATCTAAACAAAAGGTAAATGAAGAGAGAACTATTTTTATTTATTTATTTTAATTTTAATTATTGAGGGACAGCGAGGAGTAGACCCTTACGGCCCTTCAAACCACCCAGCAATCTTTGAGTTAACCTTAGCCTAATCACGGGACAATTTACAATGACCAATTAACCAACCAACTGGTATGTCTTTGGACTGTGGGAGGAAACTGGAGCACCTGGAGGAAACCAGGTGGCTGCTGGGAGAACATACAGACTCCTTTGTTTAATTGAGTTGTATAACCATGCAGCATGGAAATGGCACCCCTTACTGACAGAGACAAGAGAATTTACAATGAGGAAGAACGGAATGGCAGCAGAAATAAACAATATTTTATGTCTGTCTCACAGAAGACATAAAAGAGAACAAAAAACATTACTGTCGAAACAGGAAATAAAAGAAATCAGTACTAGTAAAAAAAAACTTCTTGTAAAGTTAATGAGCCTAAAAGCTAATAAATCCAACAGATTTGATTATCTACATCTCACAGATGTGGCTGTGGAGATGGGGGATGTTTCATGTAAATCGTCTTCTGAAGTTCAATAGATTCTGGGGTGAGCGCCATTATCATGATGTAGAATTAACCTGGATCTGTTTAATTAAATGTCTGTGAGGTAGCATCATCCTACATCCTACTCAATAGTGACTTTTCAATGTGCCCTGAGCACTAATCATTCCACTCATTGGCCACGGCCGTTATCAGAGGCCCAATCCATCCTCGCTGGCATTAATTAAAGCTATCAGGTTAATTAAATTTGGTGCAGATCACTACGAGATCAATCCAAGCAATCAGGTATTGAGGACATGGACGCGATGTCAGAAGAAGTTCAGTGACTTAGCGTGAGTGTCTAAGATCCATAATGTTCCTTCAAATGTTCTCTGCCACCAACTACCTCACTTGAGACATTGGTCAATGTTCAACCCTTAACCCTCTCTTCCCACAATTATTCAACAATGTCTATCAATCAGGCCAATAGTGATTGTCATTGCTGGAAGGTGATACTGAAACTTTCTACCTTTTCATCATGAGCATTATATCCTTCTGGGTGGCAGGAAGGATGGTAACTCACTATCAAAGGAGGAGTAAGGTGCTCCTTCCCTCCACTAGCCTGCAAGCCACACTTGGGCAAGGTGCAGCCCCTGATCTTGAGCTGGTGAGACGTGCTTTCAGGTTTTTGTATCTTACAAAATCACAAAATGTGGTGAAAGAAAGGAAACTCCTATGACTGAGCACAGAGTGCTCAGCACAAGGCTTTTAAGAACAGATTTTCCACGAAGGAATGTGGCAGACAATCATTGTCAGTCTGTGTCCTAAAGAGACATCGTCAGCTAACCATACTTTAAGATCTTGCAGTTTACAATAAGATTACTCTAAGTTTTCAATAACGTTGTCTAAACTCCAGAAAATTACAAATCCTTTTTATCAGCCATTTATTATAGGGAAATTGTGTCATCTCAGAAATAAGGCTTGTGAATCTCTTGAAACTGCC
Source organism: Mobula hypostoma (assembly GCF_963921235.1). NCBI lineage: Eukaryota > Metazoa > Chordata > Chondrichthyes > Myliobatiformes > Myliobatidae > Mobula > Mobula hypostoma. The sequence goes on along the minus strand of NC_086109.1, from coordinate 3,034,590 downwards.
TCCAATGGTAGTATAAACCAAGAACATAGGTAATAGAACATAGAACATTATGGCACAGGAACAGGCCCTTCAGCCCATAATGTTGTGCCAAACCAGCTGACAAGTAAATTTAAAAAAAGCCAAAAACAAATCCCTCCAACCAGCAAAACGTCCTTATCCCTCTATTTTCCTCACATGAGGCTGCTTAACAAGTTACAAGCCATGGTAATACAGGAAAAATTCTAGCATGAATAAAGCAGTGACTGATTCATAAGAGGCAAATAATGGGAATGAAGGGAGCCTTTTCTTCCTGGCTGATGGTGACTAGAGATTTTCCACAGAGCTCTGTGTTGGCACCGATTCTTTTTAAGTTATATGTCAATGATTTGGATGATGAAATTGATGACTTTGTTGCAAGATTTGAAGACAATATGAAGATAGGTGGAGGGGTAGGTAGTTTTGAGGAATCAGAGAGGCTACCGAAGGACTTAGACAGATTAGGACAATGGGCAAAGAACTGGCAGATGGAATAGTGTTGGGAAGTGTATGGTCATGCACTTTGGTAGGAGCAATGAAATGGTTGACTATTTTCTAAATGTAGAAAAACTACAACAAATCTGAGTCACAAAGGGACTTGGGAGTCCTTATGCAGGATTCCCTAAAGGTTAATTTGCAGGTTGAGTCTGTGGTGAGGAAGGCAAATGCAATGTTAGCATTCATTTCAAGAGGACTAGAATATAAAAGCAAGGATGTAATGTTAAGAATTTATAAAGCACTGGTGAGGCCTCACAGATTATTGTGAGCAGTTCTGGGCCCTTTCTCTGAGAAAGGAAGTGCTGAAACTGACAGGGTTCAAAGGAGGTTCACAAAAATGATTCCAGGATTGAATAGCTTGTCATATGAAGAGCACTTGATTGTTCTAGGCCTGTATTCACTGGCTGTCTATGTGATACTTAAGCCAGGGCATTACAATAAGGATAGAAAGCTGTTGCCCATCTAGCAGGCTTCCCCTCTCCATGCAGTGGTTAAATCAAAGGAACGACAGAGACCGATAGAGTTTGGCATCAGCAGTGTTGAATGAGTTGCCAGACAGCATTGAATTCAACATAAGACTGCCTTAAGAACTCCAACTCCAGATTTTTATCTTGGGGTTTTCTCCTGAAGCCTTCCCATGAATGACTATAGCTGCAAGGCAGCGAAGGTTTAAGATCAGAATTTTCCTTCTGCTAGATGAGCTGTCAACCATGCTGACAACCCCATCTGCCTGAAGCGACTGGTTTTAAGGCGCCAGTCACCTGCCTTTGCCCCTTTCTCCTGTCAGTAGAAATGGTTCCACCGAGCTTAGTAGCTGAGACACATAAAAGCTGGGAGCTGGATTTGGATGTCAGAGGCTATTTGAGGTGCACGCCATTGGGAGCATTTAATGGGTAGTGGGAGCTTTTCCCCATTAGCTATAGCGTCACCAACACCCTGGAAAATTGTAACAAAACTTTACTCTTAGAAACAACAGCCAATGTACAACTTATCTCCTTAACTATTGGAGCACCTGCTCATAACACCTTAATCTTTCTGTTCGCCACTCATTTGCTATCTCTCTGCTTAATTGGTTGCTGTGAGTGAGTCCCTGTGTAAATGGGTGATTGGATAATTGGGGGACGATGATGTGAGCAAGAATTTGGTACAAGTACATCAATGGGAAACTGGACTGATGGGACTATTCTGAGAACCTGCCTTGATTTAATGGGCCAAATGTCCTTCATGTAATGCCATTGGAGGAAACCATCAGCAGGTACCAGAACACAACCAGCTGGACAGACAGCTACAAATAAAAGTTCTAATATTTAGGTGGGAGAAGAGAAAGTCAAAGAAGGTTAATATGAAATCCTTGTAGCTGGAAGAGGTGGTGAGTGAGATAAAGTTCCTGCTCCAGATATTCTTGACAATGATGTTGAGAGATGATGGGTTTCAAGGTTTCAAGTATTTGCAACCTTCTTATGCAGAATGTATGAACACCATAGTGGACTTGTGTTCAGCAGACCAAATGAAGATAAATAGAAAATTCCTCTCACAGCATGGGCAAGTAACATCCTACATGTTTCCATATTTACAAAGTATTTAGAATGTTTCGTTCGAGCCAGAATTTTGTGTGTTGTTTCAGAATAGAGTTTTAATTCCTGAAGAAGGATCTCACTTTTAATCTCCGAAGCAAATAAATAAAAATTCAGTGGCATCTGTCTTCTGTCACCAATGCTTTCAGCAAAAAAAAAAAATCAGGTCAGTAGATTCGCCATCTGCTCCCCTCCCCTGGTGCTGGGCTCCCATTCCCATCCCAGGCAATCATTACTGGGACTGCCACTCCTGTCAGCTTCCTTCATTCCCACAAGTCCTCTCCTCTTTCTGCCTGGGCAGTCAGGACAGCTTTCCAGTATCAGGATTAGCTCGATGTATTCCAGCAGGAACTCTTCTTGTGACACTGATTACCTGGCATGCAGTTTGGAGGAGAGTTCTTTTTTTAATCTTGCAGCATCTTTTTTTACAAAGGGGAATGTCTGCTTGCTCACATTGCTTGTTCCATCAGTGAACTCTAACCTTGAGGAGATCCCAGGAAGGAGTCTGACATTACAGTGCAATACTTTCTCTCTGCATTCTCAGTACCTTCCGCTGAGATGCCAGATCAAGAATTCACTTTTCCGTTAACTGAGAAATCTCTGCATATGATATTGGGGTGTATGGGGTGTCCGGGGAGAGGTAGCACCTCTGGTGAAGGGGCTTGTTGTGTCCACTCTGGAGCAGCTCACTCACCTTTGGTCCAGACACTCAGATCTCACATGTGGCTCCAAGTTGCTGTTTGCATGTGAAAGTGGCCACACCTTGCTATACTGCTTCAACAGGTGGGCTAAGGCAGGTGAGGGTTGTCGGCAGCCTCGTACCCTGGTGAGATAGGGACGTGTCTGTGCTAGTATGTAACGTCAGCTCTGGTGGACTGGGTGATCTGGAAGCTGGTACTGCAACACCCCGTGGAGAGCGAAGGGCACGAGAAGTCATGTTATGACACTTCTTCATACCACTGGACATGACTTTTGAGGTTGAAAGAGTGGAGCTGCCACAGTGCAATGACTTTTCCACTTTAAAAGCTCTCCTGCACTGGTTTCTGGCCATCATTGGACATGACGGACAACCAGCATGAGATATTGTTTGAGCATATCATGTTATATTATTATCAACCTTCATAACATTACTCAATGGATGAAGATTGAGTTTGTAATCTTAATTACAGATCAATCAAGCATTGTTTTGAGTCTGAATCTTCAACAGTAATGACAGAGAAACCACAGCCTGTTTTTCACAGTGGTTCTTGGTGTACAACAGCCTTAGAGATCTGACCTTTGGCTGGACAGTGTGACAAATGTACCAGTCACATCAGTGGATGATGAATATATTCACTTTCTGAAAATCTACACGTACTTTTAATAAATCTTGACATCTACTGTTGGAATTAACATTCTCTCAACTTAACCACTACAACCAGCCTTATCTTTCTCCATAACTCTAACCTGTAACCCACTGAATTCTGGTCACTATTTCCGAGCAATTCATCCACAGACACGTTCACCACTTGCCCCTCCTCATCCCTAGGCTAAATTCAAGTACAGTCCCCCCTCCCATTGTTGGATTCTTTAAAAACTACTTCCAAATACATTTTGATAATTCCACACCATTTAAACCCTTACATTAAGGCAATGCCTATTAATATTCGGAATGTTACAAATTCCCACAGCTACAACTGTTGCTTTTACACCCCACTGCAATTTCCCCACAAATCTGTTCTTGCACTGGAAGGTGATAGCATCACTCCATCAAAATGACTGTCTCCATTTTCAACACAAAAGGATTGGCAGATCCCAGAGATCGTAACTGACACACAAGTGCTAGAGGAACACATCTATGAAGGGGAATAAACAGTCAATGTTTTCATACAAGATTCTAGTCAGGACTGGAATGGAAGGGGACAGAAGTCAGAATAAGAAGTTAGGGGTTGGGATGGGGAAGTGAAACCAGGTGAGGGGGAAGGTGGGTGGGTGGGGAAGGCTGGATGAAGTAAGAAGTCAGGAGATAATATATTGAGGAGCTAAAGAAGAATAAATCTAATAGAAGGGAGCAGTGGACCATGGAAGAAGGGAATGAAGCAGGGGCCCTAAAAGGAGCTGATGGGCAGGTGGGAAGAAGAGAGTGGAACTAGAGTGGGGAATAGAGAAAGAGAGAAAGAGGGAAGGGAAAGAAATCATGGGAAGTCAGAGAAGTTGATGTTCATGCAATTGGGTTGGAGGTTACCTAGGTGGAATATGAGATGTTGCTCCTCCAACCTGGGTTTGGCCTCATCGTGGCTATAAAGCAACCTATGGGCCAACATTGTTGCATTGAGTTGTCCATTCTTGGTAATCCATTTGCAAACGTTTCATCACTGTATGAGGGGATATCATTGTGTGGTGACAAAATATTTGCAAATAAGTTGCCAAGGCCAGAGAACAATTCAACCCGGCCATCAACCACCCAAGCTACACATTTTCTGAGTTATTTTCATGGACCAATGTGTCAGTATGGGAATGGGAAAGTAGAGGAGGCCACATCAGCTGAGGTGACTCTTCAGCTGTGAATCTGTTGGGGTCATCTATTGTATCCATTGCTCCCAGTATGGCTTCCTCTACATGAGTGAGAGCTGACAGAGATTGGGGACCAATTTGTTAAAAACGGTTGATCTGTCTGCCGCAAAAAGGAAGATCTCCTGGTGGTTACACATTTCAATTCTACTTCCCATTCCCCTTCTGACCTGTTCCTCCAGCATTTTGCATGTTATTTCATTTCTTGTTTCTTTGTTCTCTTCCTACAGTCGACAGGTTGATCCCACCAAAACATCCTCCTTTAGCATTACTTTATTGCTCCCATTAATGAGCAGGGAAAACCCCCTACCCTTTTGCACTGCCCTCTGTCATGGTTGGAATTTTGCTATCCTGCAAGTTCTGCCCTTTCTTCAACTATTGTACTATGATTGCATCGGTAACCCGTGTGCTGATCCACACACTTAACTCATCTGCCTTGTCTGTGAGGCTCCTTGCATTAAAGTGAATGCAGTGAAGACTCCCCCCCCCCCACTGCCTCACACTTCCCTTCTTTCCTCTGCCTCCTCTTCCCACTGACTTCCCCCTGAGCTCTTCCCCACCTGCTGCACTGTTTGCGTAAAATTGCAGTGACGTTTGGTGTGTAATCGAGGACTAGTCAAGCTGGGCTGTGGCAGTCTGTGAAAAAGTTTTTAAAAAGTTCTTCGCTTCACTGTGTTGTGGAAACATTCTGGACAAATTCACCGATGACGCAAGTGTTGGATGAATCACGGGTCGTGAATAGTCAGCTTCCAGGAGCGAAGGAGGTCACCTGGTTGAGAGGTTCCACAACATTAGTAAAGCCAGGGGTTCTTAACCTTTCAATGAAATAGGCTAATACCATTAAGCAAGGGGCCCTAGGTAGGGAACACCTGAGTAAAGCTAAAGAGCTGATAATTGTCTTCAGGATGGGGAAGGAATGCGATTACATGCCGGTCTACATTGGGGGACTGGCAATGAAGAGAATCCATAGCTTTAAATTCCTTGACATTAAAATATCAAATTACTTATCCTGGGGCCAGCATATAGATGCAATTACATGGGAGTCTTAGAAAGTTAAGGAGGTTCAGCAAGTCACCAAAGTACCAAGATTGGTGAATCCAGCCAATATCAATACCCTTCAGAGATTGTCTGCCTGGTGTCAGTAGTTGCATAACCAGGACTTGTGATGTGCATCAGCTGACCATCCACAAACAACTCCCATGGCTTCATGTGACCCTGATCAGGGGGCTAAGCAGGTGCTACACCTCGCCCAAGGGTGACCTGCAGGCGAGCAGAGGGAAGGAACGCCTTACACCTCCTTTGGTAGAGACATATCTCTACCCCACCACCCATATGTACTTGTACATATGGCAATAAAGTCGACTTTGACTTTGGACAGCAAATCCTGTTGTGTTAGCAGTTTTCTCTGGCTATGTCTGCGTGAGGGAAGATAAGGATAGTGATATTATTAACTAGTTCTCCAGAGTGCCATCCTCGATCGATCATTGCAGTGTGATGCATGTTTGCAATCATGAAGATATGCAAATTATTTTTATTCATTAATGTTTAAGGACAAGATTGATTCACAAGACCTGTACATAATTAGATTCTGTAAAGCAAAGACTATTATCTACTGCTTTTAGATCAGAAGTGTTCAGTGTAATACAATGGGTAACAGAGATCTACACAATCAGTGAATAAGGTCTTACCTACTCAATAAAATTAAAACAGAACTGCAGATACTACAGATCTGAAAGAAAAACAAAAATTCCCAGAAACATACAGCAGGTCAGGCATCACTTCTGGAAAGAGAAATAGTTATTACTTCAGGTGCAGGACAACTCATCGGAAATGGGAAAGAATCCATGGGATTGCTGGAAGAGATCTACACACCAGGGAAGCAGCTGAGGCTTCTTCAAAAAATATATTTAAGATACAGTTAGATAGATTTTTACATAGTAGGGGAATTAAGGGTTATGGGGAAAAGGCAGGTAGATGGAGCTGAGTTTACGGACAGATCAGCCATGAGCTTATTGGATGGCGGGGCAGGCTCGATGAGCCGGATGGCCTACTCCTGCTCCTATTTCTTATGTTCTTATACCGGGAGCATGGACGTCACCCCTCGCTTCCCACGCTGAAGAAAATTCTGTCCTGTACTACTTCCCAGGACTCTCAAAGTCCAACCCTATGTCCCCATCGTGAGAGGGAGAAATGGGTAAGGACAGCCAACAGGTTGAAGCTGTATAGGCTAAGCCCCTGTGTAGTGGATGTAATGGATTGCAGATGCGTTGAACTCCAACCACACCATTGAGTTCAGAGGCCGATGGAGATGGGAGATCATTGGTGGCCTTTGCTCCACTTAGGAGCTAAGAGGCCAAGTAAATAATTACTTCCCACTCAACCTTTCATTGTTTCCTTCAGCTCCTGAGCAAGGATTTTGATTTGGCAGCACCTATTCACTGGTCTGATCTCCACTGTGAAGACCACTTCCAGTGCAAAGAGCAGGATCACCTCCTGGTTTAGGGAATCCATGGGTTTGTCTCCATCCCATGGACAGCTGGAGATCCACATCTCCGACCAGGAATGAACTAAGACACAGTCAGGAGGCATCGTGTCCATGGCATTAGCCGAAGAGTTGTGATGATCTCACGCCCAGCAATGAATCAGCAATCTTGATGCTGCTGTCATTTACGGCTTCTCGATATCTGAGGCACATATTGCCCACAGTGTCAGTACTGAATGGCAGAACTGGAGGTTGGCTTATTTCATTGGGGTCTTGATGATGATTTTCCTTGTGATTGGTTTTATATTATTTTTCTGATGACCTGAAAAAGTATAATAATTCTAGAAGCAGGGTTAATGTTCATATTACTATCTGATTAATTACCAAGAAACTGATTGTATCGCCATAATAAAGGACAATTTGATTTCAGGTTGATATCTCTCTGCAGCCTGACTACCTTCCACACCATCAATAATTCCACCTATCTTTGAATCATCCAAAGGCCAACTAAATTTGCCTCCCACTTCTGTTTCCAAGTACAAGTCTTTCACAATTATTACAAAGAGCAAAGAGCACATTGCAAATCCCTGTGGTACACCACTTCTCAGAGGTATATCAAGGTAGCTGGACTTGCTCTATTGCCTAAAAGATGCTTCACCACTCATCCAAGAAACTTCTTCAGTTCTAATCCATGGTGGGTAGTTTTCTGGTTTATAAACTCAGTGAATTGTTTAATGATATAGCAATCACATGAGGGTCATTAAGACTCATAGAGGTAATGAGAGGGTCATTAGTCCTATCTTTGCATGAATGGAGGTGTGAACTGCTGTGGAGATGCCGGGGTAGAGATGTTAGGACTGCATTGTGAGTAGCTGATAGGTGGGGTCGTACTCCATCCCCTCTGTACAGGGACGGGTTTTCCAGTTTGACAAAGATGTCTTCTCAGAGGTATCTGAATCCAAATATCAACCTTTTATAAACACTCCTTTTGCAATGAAAATTTTGGAACCAGTTTGCCTCAGTGTTGAACCGTTCTCCAATATAGGAAGTTGTTTTAAAGACTCTTTTATCTTATTATTTCATGCTCGTTATTTATTGCTATTTATTTATATCAGCATTTGCACAGTTTGTTGTCTATTGATCCTGTTTACAGATTTGCTGGCAGAAAAAGGATCCCAGTGTTGTATGTTGTGACGTATTAGATTATGAGGATATGGCAGTCCTCTCTTATTGTCATTTAGTAATGCATGCATTAAGAAATGATACAATATTCCTCCGGTGTGATATCACAAAAACACAGGACAGACCAAGACTGAAAAACTAACAAAAACCACATAATTATAACATATAGTTACAACAGTGCAACAATACCATAACTTGATGAAGAGCAGGCCATGGCACAGTAAAAAAGTTCAAAGTCTCTTGAAAGTCCCACATCTCACACAGATGGGAGAAGGAAGAAAACTCTCCCTGCCATGCCCGACCACAGTCCGACTCTGAGTCGTCCGAAAACTTCAAGCCTCCGATCAGCCCTCCGACACCAAGTGCCGAGCACCATCTCTATCCAAACGATTCGACCTCAGCCTCGGTCGCCAGCAGCAGGCAAAACCGGGGATTTTGGGGCCTTCCCTCCGGAGGATTCTCGATCGCCCAGTAATGGCAGCAGTGAACCGGCGTTTCAGAAATTTCTCCAGATGTTCCTCTGTGCTTTCACATCTGTCTCCATCAAATCAGAATCATTCACGGCCCCTATTTAACAGAAACAATATCATTTCACCGGAGAGCTGCCCGCGCGTAGCGCTGCCATCTTCTCCTCCTGCCATGTACTCTGATAATGAATTTTACTTTGAATTCTTTCTAAAGTTCATATAATTCACAACTATTGCCCTGCCCACATCAATATATTTTGTTACCTCTTCAAATAATTCAGTAAAATTGGACAGCCAGGATCTACCTAATGGATTCTGCTGTGGCGACCCACTTTCTACGCAGGCGAACTGGCTTACAAAATGGCGTGCGTCGGCAGAGAGGCCAACCCCAAAATGGCGCTGGGCCTTCTTCTTCACCAGCAAGGGGAGAAAGCCCGCGCACGGGGAGAGTCTTTGTAATGCACCTCTGATGTTGCTTCCGCCCGGAGAGGGCGGGAACGGAACTTCGTAAAAGCTCGTGCTGCGAAGTTTGAATAAACTAGTCTCAAGAGCAACTTACAGACTGTGTGTTGTTATTTCTAGCTCTGTATGTAGCATGTGGCCAAGTGGTTAAGGCATCGGACTAGCAACCTGCAGGTCGTGAGTTCGATCCCCAGCCGAGGGAACGTGTTGTGTTCTTGAGCAAGGCACTTAACCACACATTGCTCTGCAATGACACTGGTGCCAAGGTGTATGGGTCCTAATGCCCTTCCCTTGGACAACATTGGTGTCGTGGACAGGGGAGACTTGCAGCATGGGCAACTGCTGGTCTTCCATACAACCTTGCCCAGGCCTGCACCCTGGAGAGTGAAGACTTTCCAGGTGCAGATCCATGGTCTCACAAGACTAATGGATGCCTTAAATATGTGTTGCACATCACTATACTGCCTCATTATTTAACAGTGAGCACCCAACGGTGTGGCAACATTTGCCATTATCTCCAGTATATCCTTAGGTTCAAAGGTTTAAAGTTTCATTTAATATCAGAGTATGTATATAGTATACAACCTGAAATTTGTACTCTTCACAGACATCCACAAAACAAGAAATCCCATAGAATGAATGATAGAAACATCAAAGCCCCTGCTCCAAACTCCCTTCGCACAAGCAACAGCAAAGGCAACGGCATCTCCCCCTCCACTAGCATCAGCAGAAGACCTGACCTCCTCAACAGCAGAAGCCCCAAAGAGTCCTTGACCCAGAGATCTAGAGTCTATCAAAACTACAGTCCAGTACTTTGGTATTCAGGCAGGCTGTATCTCTCCATCGAGGGAAAGAGAGGTCACTCCTGCTGCAATGAAAGTGGAGACCAGCAACTTACTGTTCTGACATTACAACCTTCCGCGTTGCTTCTCCAAGCCCCCCTGTCTTGAGGACTGACCGGCTTTCACTCTTCAATGAAAGAGGGAGAGGGATCAATCGAGTAGAGTGGCCCTCCTCTGACATCAGTGGTGACAAGCAGACACACCTCCTGCTTTCTCATTGCTCCGGTCTGGCTGTTTTGTTGTGTTGGCTGTTTGCACAAACAATGCATTTCATGGTATGTTTCAATGCTCTGTACATGTGATAAATAAATGAATTTGAAACTCAGTCTGAAGGATTCAAGCAGTTTGAATGATTATTGCATTTCTCAATTTGTTTGCACCAACTTTGTCAATTACTCGACATTCATAAATGCTTCCAGGAGGGACAGTGAGGCTTGGATAAATGCTTCAAATTATGTAAAGTGAGATGAAATTAGCCTTCGGATGGTTGAGAATCATCTGAGGTATCAGCTTAATCTGTACTTAATAATCATCTGGAACATATTGCAGATGTGTTTCAATGCAAACCAGATGTAAGGAATAAACAAAGAAACTAGGTATTAATTGAATGACAGTAGCATGAAGCTTGATGCCCTTCAACAACAAGGTGCATCGATTAGATCACTTGATAAACGTCTGCAGCCTTGCAGATGCTGTTAATGCTGAATTATGAGCAGTAGCAAATGTATGGCAGAGTATTTCACTTCTGGTAAAAATACATCCTGAATGCGATCCATAAGCGATGAAATATCATGGGCAAGTCATGGTCATGATCATGCTTCAGTCAAAAACGAGCTTTAGAAATCAGGACACAGAACAGGACAATACAGTAACAGGCCCTCCACTATGTATATACCGAGTATGATCGAAATCCCTCCATCCATCCCCTGCCTGTTCATGTGGCTGTCTACTTACGTACTGCCCATTACTTTGCTGGCATTTAGGGCAGCAATGAAGGTCCTCCATCTCTGTCTGCCCATACTGTCGCACATAGATATAGAAGGATTCTTCGTTGCTGTTTCCATAACAATATTTGCTAGTCCTGAGCTGAACCCCCGAACCAGGACGACTGGTGGACCACTCCTTGTCTGGTCTCTGCCCTTTGACCTGTTTGGCATGGGTGACCCTACCGACAGCCAAAGCACATGGCCCTGACTCCAGCCAACATAGCTCTCCGGGTCATTGGGGCACACAAGCCTCCAAACCCTTCGACAAGGTTGTGATCCTCTTGGAGGGTGGCTGTCAAAATGCCCTTTAAACATTGCTGTTGAACTGCTGCGAACAGGCCAGTGAGCCTTACACCAGCAAAGGCACTTAGGGAACAAATCTACTGGGAAAAGCATAGCCTTATTAGGGCTTACTAAATAAGATGGCATTGTAAGGGACAGGTCACGTCTTACAAACCTGACTGGGTTTTCATGAGGAGGTGATGAAGGTGATTGAAGAAGGCCAGTAAGGATGTTTGCGTGGACTGTAGTAAGACATTTGATAAAGTCCCTCAAGGTGAGTGGACAAATTCACATGGGATCCAGGTGAATTGGTAGACTGAATTCCAAACTGGCTTGGCCATTGAATAGAGAGGGTAGTGATGGAGGTGTGCTATACTGACTGGAGCTTTGTTCTGCAGGAATCAATGCTGGGACTTTTGTTGTGATATATATATATAAATGGTATGGGTGAAAACCTCAGTCACAGAGATATACAGCAAGGAAACAGCCCTTCAGCCCAACTGAGGTACCTTCCTGAGTGACTCCCATTTACTGGTATCTGTCCAATATCCCACTGGAAGTATGAACAGTGAAGGTAGTGGATGCAGATCTGATAGAAGTGTTTGAGTCATGCGGACAGGCACATGAACAGGCAGGGAATGGAGGAATATAGATGTTAGTTTAAATTAACATCACGGTCTGCTTAGAAATTGTGCAGAGAGAAACCTTCTCCAGTGCTGTTCTATGTTCTATGATTTATGTACCATCTCCTCTGGCAGCATGCCCCAGGCACTTACCAACCTCTGTATAAAAAGAGTTTGCCTCATACCATCTCCTTTAAATTTTCTCCTTAAACTTGTGCTTCCAGTAAATGATGTGGAAAAAGACTGGATGTCTCTCCTGTCTTTGCCTCTTATAATTTTATAAACTTATCTGACTTTCCAGACATAAAGAACAACTCAAGTTTGTCCGACTGCTCTCTTTACCTGATATAGTGCCATCCAGACAAAACTCTGGTATATTCCCTCTGCAACAGGAATTCTGCAGATGCTGGAAATTCAAGCAACACACATCAAAGTTGCTGGTGAACGCAGCAGGCCAGGCAGCATCTCTAGGAAGAGGTACAGTCGATGTTTCAGGCCGAGACCCTTCGTCCCTCTATTCCCTCTATATTCCCTCTATATCTTCTCCAAAGCCCCCAGGTTCTTCCTGGAGTGTGGCAAACAGAACCACACACAAATGTGCCTGTCTGAAGTTCGATATAGATAGCTGCAACAGCTTTGGGCCCCTTGTCTAAGAAAGGATGTGCTGTCATTGGAGAGGGTTCAAAGGAGGTTCATGAAAATGATTCAGGGACTGAAAGGCTTATCATATGAGGAACGTTTGATGGCTCTGAGCCTCTACCTACTGGAATTCTGAAGAATGAGGGGTGACCTCATTGAAACCCATTGAATCTTGAAAGGCCTCAACAGAGTGGATGTGGAGAGTATATTTCCTCTGGTGGGGAGGGTCTAAGACAAGAGGGGCACCCACTTGGAATGGAGAAGAGGAGGAATTTTTTTAGCCAAAGGGTGGTGAATCTTCAAAATTCGTTGCCACAGGTGGCTGTGGAGGCGAAGTCACTGGGTATATCTAAGGGAGAGGTTGATAGATCCTTGACTAGTCAGGTCATGAAGGGATGGGGGGAAGGCAGGAGATTGGGGCTGAGAAAGAAAATAGATCAGCCATGATGAAAAGGTGTAGCAGACTCGATGGGCCAAATAGCCTATATCTTATGATCTTATGGTCTTATAACATAGCGACTTATATACTTACGGCTCTGACTGACGAAGGCAAACATCCCATGCGCCTTCATTATTACTATATCTATTTGTGTTACCATGGTGACAGGGAAGAGCATTAGCGAATTAGTTTGCTATTAACTTATAGTGTATAGATTCTTATAAGGTATCTATAGAATCAGTTGTAAGTATACATCAATGGAATTTTCTTTTTAAAATTATTACTCTGTCCATCAATATTGTTATCATTATGTGCCATGTCATATAACGTAGGCGATCACACTCTTTTCATGACCATGATTTGTTCTTGACAAATTTTTCCACAGGAGTAGTTTGCCATTGCCACCTTCTGGGCAGTGTCCTTACAAGATGGGTGACCCCAGTCATTATCAATACTCTTCAGAGGTTGTCTGCCTGGCGTCAGTGGCCACATAACCAGGACGTGATATGAACTAGCTGCTCATATGACCATCCACCACCTGCTCCCATGGTTCCCATGACCCCGATCTGGAGGCTGAGCAGGTTCAACACCTTGCCCAAGAGTGACCTGCAGGCTAGTGGAGGGAAGAAGCGCCATACACCTCCTTTGCTAGAGACGTATCTCCACTCGGACATAGAGCATAGAAAGGATAATTTTTTTATTCAGAACTACAAAATGAAGTGATAGCAAAATGTTGCAGATGGAATTTTAAACAAAACAGCAAAAGTTGGAAATACTCAGCAGCACAGGCAGCATCTGTGGAGGGAGAAATACTGCGGATCTCAATGAAACTTTATTGGTCCCATTTTTGTGGCCATTTCATGTATAATTGGTCTTACAAAAATGTTGTAACTTTAAGGCAGACATTTAAATGTCACTGAAAATATGCACATTCTACAGAGTCAGAATTATTACTGAATTTGCTTGGTTGGTAAACTACATTGTCATTAAAATTAATTTTTGATAGTTTAAGTAGCAAATAGGGCAGCAAGGTGGAGATACATCTCTACTAAAGGAGGTGCAAGGTGTTCCTTCCCACCGCTAGCCTGCAAGTCACCCTTGGGCAAGGTGTAGCACCTGCTTAGCCCCCGATCAGGGTCACGTGAGTCCATGGGAGCAGGTGGTGGATGGTCGTATGAACAGCTGGTGCATATCACAAGTCCTGGCTATGCGACCACTCTGATGCGGGGCAGACAAGAGTCACCTGTCTTGTGAAGACACTGCCCAAGAGTAGACAATGGCAAACCTCTTCTGTAGAAAAATTTGCCAAGAACAATCATGGTCACCATGATTGCCCACATCACTCAACACGGCACATAACGATGAATAATAAAGTAAAATATGCCAATCTATAGATTATTAATTTTTTTGCAAACGAAGTTCACCATCTTGTGCTCATGATGTAGTGGTCATAATCAATTGTGGTAATATTTATGACACACACTGTCTGGTAAACACAGTGGTTAAAAACTGGAAAGTGGCATCTGTCAATGTGATGACGGGGAGTATCTGAGTACTGATTTACAGTGTCCTGGAAGAGCAATTCTGCTCCTAACTTCCTGATAGAAACTGATTCCTGAGAAATCCACATCACAGCAGCCGATTCTGATATCCACAGCTCATCAGGTCTAAAGGAGGAGCCATCTGACACGGGGAGTTAGGATCATGAATTTCAAAGGATATGATGATTGGATTTTGATGAAAAATGAATTGATTCCATTTAGAAGGAACACAAATGGTTTTCGAGATGACATTTTATAACCATGAGAGAAAATAAAGATAGGACTGATACAATCTGCTGCAATAAAGCTTCGTCTCACTAGAATAAGCAATTTATTTAATCATCAGACATTTAACTCGTAATGTTCCCACCATGAACTTGCACAATTGAATTGCATTCACTTTGAATTTGGTGCAGATCTTGTTCTCCGTTAATTTAAATGGTGATAAAACTAAAATAAATTCACTATGGTGGTACTGTTCCCTTTAAATAATGAAATTGTAAAAACGACAGGTTTCACCCAGAGCTTCGTCTATTTAAATATTAAATTGGTAAATCAATTTATTATTATCGAATGTACCGAGGTAGGCTTAAGCAGAAACCAGTAGCTGAGATACGTCACTGAGAGGTCAGCATTGCACAAGCAATGAGAAATGTGATTTTAGGTTCCAGAGCCAAACACCCCTCAACTTAGGGAGTTTTGCATATAGACTCAAGTTTCTTGTGAACGTTAAACTCTTCCTGTACTCGTCAACTAATGAAAGTAATCAGAGACCAGCACGAATCATTTCAACTCGACTTTGGCAGGTCATTGTGTCAGCTCATATCAATTAGACATAAACGTGACTAACAGTAACATTAGGCTTAAACTTCGGTACCAACTATTTCCCACAGGCTGTGAGACTAATGAATACCCGGCACCAACGAGGTCTCATCACTTGGACAGCAAGCTGTTTACTGTTTACCTGTGCCAGGATTTGCTACATATATTTTGAATTATATTCTATTGACTTATTTATAGTGTAATATTTTGGTTGATGTGATGTATGTGATATATATATGTTGTGTGGGTACACTGTGATCCAGAGGATCATTGTTTCGTTTGTTTGTATATATGTACTGTCAGATGGCAATAAACTTCAATTGAACTACAACTTGAATTTGATAAAAATTCAGCTAATGTTAGCAGGCTAAAAGATAGCTCTCCCACTTAACCCATCAGTGGGAATATTGTATCAGTCCAGCTCTAGCTGCTTCTTAATGATAAGCAGTCAAGCGAATTTAAAAACTTTAAATATTGCTCTGATTTTCACACATTGGATTTAGATGGGGTATCTAAAGCCATCTTCTTTGCTTTCTCTATATTTGATCATGAGTCTGTTGTTGCTTCACACATTGGATTTAGATGGGGTATCTAAAGCCAAAGTCCTGGGTATGACTCTAAACTGCAACCAGTGAGGAGTACTGAAATGTTACTTTTAACCAGTTATGTTATATGGCTCAGAATGGTGGACAATATCTAGTAAAATGAGGAAACAAATTGTAGCAGCAGAGATGTGGTTTTTGAGGAGGATGTAAAGAATATCATGGATGAAAAAAATATCTGACGGGGATGTCATGAACAGAGCAAACACAAAAAGAGAAATAATGTATGAGATCATGAAAAGGCAAAGTAACTTCATTGGACATGTGATTAGGAAAGAGGAGTTAGAATGCATGGTAATTATGGGAAAGGTTGAAGGGAAGAAAGCAAGAGGATAGATAGATAGATTATCAGAACACTCAGTCCTCTTTTATTGTCATTTAGAAATGCATACATGCATTAAGAAATGATACAATGTTTCTCCGGAGGGATATCACAGAAAACAAGACAGACCAAAGACTAACACTGACAGAACCACATAATTATAACATATAGTTACAGCAGTGCAAAGCAATACCATAATTTGATGAAGAACAGTTCATTGGCACAGTAAAAAGAATAGACTCAAAGTCCCCGAGTCGATCGAATCCCGAGTCCCTGATAGCGGCAGCAAAAGGGAGAAACTCCCTGCCATAAACCTCCAGGCACGGTCAACTTGCTGATACCTCGGAAGCAGCCGACCACAGCCGACCCTGAGTCCATCCATCCAAAAACTCCGAGCCTCTGACCAGCCTCTCCGATACAGCCTCCCGAGCGCCATCCTCTGCCGAGCGCCTTCGACCTCTCCCCGGCCACTGAAACACACAAAGCCGAGGATTTCGAGGCCTCCAGCTCAAGAGATTCCGGTTACCACACAGTAGCAGCGGTAGCAAAGCAGACATTTCAGAAGTTTTCCAGATGTTCCGTTGTGCACTCACATCTGTCTCCATCAAATCAGGATTGTGCATGGTCCCCTACTTGACATTTAACAGATATTCATCACCAGAGAGGCCGCGCACGCTGCTGTCGCGCCGCCATCTTCTCCCCAAATGAAGACAAAGACAAATGATGATGGAGACAGCAGCCAGAGAACTGGAAATGAATACCAATGAATTGATCCACTTGACCCGAAACAGGAGTGTGTGGGCCATGGCAGTCAAAGCTCAAACTGGGCATGGCACCTGATGATGATGATGATCTAAAGCCATCTACTTTCTCTAGATTTGGTCATGGTGGGTCTGTTGTTGCTTCATGGCCAATGGGGCCCATCCTGTCTTCAGGAGAAGAGTTTGCACGTTTCCCTCGGACTGCGTCATTTCCCCCGAATGCTTCAGCTTCCTGCTGCTTCCCAAGGCTGTTCTGGTAGGTTAATTGGTTTCTGTAAATTACTCCTTATTGTAGGTCGGTGGTTAAATAAAACAAAAAGAATTAAAAGGCTCTGATAGCCATTTGTGAAAGAAAAATGAGTTGCAAGATTGCTTGTTATCAAAGAGTGCAGGAAAATACTGTTGGGATTGAACTCCTTGCTTGGGCCTTCCTTCTACTTTATTCTTAAAAAAGGTAGGAAATTAAAAAAAATGAAATAGAGACATAACGTGGCAAAAATCCTTCAGGATTTAAAATTCTGCATAATAACCGTGAGCCCGATGAATAAGAAAGTTAATGGACATTAAATATTACAACACCGCTTTTCAAAGCATAAATCCCATGAGAGGTCATGTTCAAATTCTTGGTAACCTTGTACTGGGTTATAAAATCTGTTGTATTTATTGCAGTTTAAATAAATTCTAGTACTTTTATTGAAAGTTCTTCCCCTCCCTGGTGAACTGAATTCATCTTTGGATTCAACTAGTTGCCAAAGTTTAATTTTGTAATGTGTGTTAATTAGTTTTTGCACGGCACTGATGCCTCGTTGTAGCATGGGCAGGAGATCCTGGATTGTAGATATTCTAAAGTGGAAATGAGATTCTCATTCAGACATTACTGGCTGATTTACAAACACATTCACCACGCAAAGGAACTTGACCCATTGGCATCACAAAGTTCCTTCCTGTCCTATTGGACCAGCGTAATGACATTTATCTGGAACTGGGGTTCTTCAGTCAGTGGTAGGGGTCCATGGCATTAAAAAGTTGGGAACACGTGTTCCAGAGAAAAGCTGCAACATCCCTGATGAAGGGTCTCGGCCTGGAACGTCGACTGTACCTCTTCCTAGAGATGCTGCCTGGCCTGCTGTGTTCACCAGCAACTTTGATGTGTGTTGGCTGTACATCCCTTTTCCTTTCTCTTCCTTTCTGATCAGCTGACATATTTCTAGACCTCTTCAGAATCAGAAACACGTTTAATATCCCTGGCACGTGTTGTGAAATTTGTTGTCTTTGTGGCAGCAGTACAATGCAATACATAATAGTAGACAAAAATGTGGATTAAAGTAAGTATATATAGTAAATAGTTAAATTAAATGAGTAGTGCAAATGTCCATTCAGAAATTAGATGGCAGAGGGGAAGAAGCTGTTCCTGATCACTGAGTTTGTGCCTTCAGGCTTCTGTACCTCCTTCCTGATGGTAGCAATGAGAGCAGGGCAAGTCCTGGGTGATGGTGGCCCTGAATGATGGACGCTGCCTTTCTGAGGCATCGCTCCTTGAAGATGTCCTGGATACTATGGAAGCTAGAGCCCATGAGGTGACAACTTTCTGCAGCTTATTTCGATCCTGTGCACTGGTACAGGGTCCTGTACTG
Source organism: Mobula hypostoma (assembly GCF_963921235.1). Classification (NCBI taxonomy): domain Eukaryota; kingdom Metazoa; phylum Chordata; class Chondrichthyes; order Myliobatiformes; family Myliobatidae; genus Mobula; species Mobula hypostoma. The sequence continues at coordinate 3,015,867 of NC_086109.1, read as the reverse complement.
TGAATCTTCTTCAAATTCCTGTTAGTCTTGTTGATGTTAAAATCTGAAAATAGTTTCCTTAATTGTTAAATTTTTGACAATTTATGCGTACTGTGGAACTGGGTAAAATTTCCAGACCATTTACTGAGAAATGAAGAACTATTTAAGCATAAAAGCATTGAACCTTTTTATTCGTTCAAGATCGGCTCCATTACTCCTCACCGATTAAAATGTTAGCCAAGATTGAAAATGACAAAGACGAGAGTGGAAGGTGAGCAGGTGTTCAGCACTGACTGTCTTCATTTTACCAGTCTCTTTCTCCCTCTTGCTTGCGGCCGCCGGAATCTCCGTCATGCTGCAAGATTCCGCTGGTGCTGCCCATGGCTGTGGATTCGCTCTTTGGAGGAGTCTGCTGTTCATGTTGCATGTGTTCCCGGTTTCTGGTTACTTCCTTTCTGCTATTTTGCCCGCTTTTATTGGGGCACTTCAGCACAGACTGGCTCCGCAGCCTGCAGTCAACGAACGACACAGCGCTAAACCGAACAAAACTCGAACACTTCCAGACAGTTCTGAGGACTTGACGGTTTGCTGTTTAATAATCTGTGTGTTATTCGCTGGCTTTTTGCCATATGCGCGATTTGTTCCTTTTTTCATGGGTTGGATGTTTGATGTTTTCTTTGAACGGGATCCATGATGTTTCTTTGTTTCGTGGCCACCTGTGGGAGCGTAAATCTCAAGGTTATGTAATTACATGTACTTTGGTAATAAATATAATTTGAATTTGACTTAGATGAGAATTAAAAAAGACATAAAACATAAACCGAGACCTTCCTGAGGTGATGAACTGTGTTGTTTTGTTAGCACACGGCATGCAGATCTGCCCCTCAATTCTTTAAACCCCACCCAGAATAAAACAGTTACATACTGAGTATCTTAACTGCCTGTTGAAGTAGTGAATAATATTTCACTACACAGGAGCAGTGTGATGTTCTCACAGGCACCAGCGAGAAGGTTGACATGAGAAAACATAGAAAACCTACAGCGCAATACAGGCCCTTCGGCCCACAATGCTGTGCAGGACATGTACTTACTTTAGAAATTACCTAAAGTTACCCATAGCCCTCTAATTTTCGAAGTTGCATGTACCTATACAGGAGTCTCTTCAAAGGCCCTATCGCATCCTCCTCCACCAATGTCACCAGCAGCTCATTCCATGCACTCACCACTCTCTGTAAAAAATTACCCCTAACAACTCCTCTGTACCTACTTCCAAACACCTTAAAACTATGCCCTTTCCTGTTAGTCATTTCAGCCCTGGGAAAAAGCCTGTGACTATCCACACAATCAATGCCTTTCATCATCTTATATACCTCTATCAGGTCACCTGTCATCCTCCGTTGCTGCAAGGAGAAAAGACCGAGATCACTCAACCTATTCTCATAAGGCATGCTCCCCAATCCAGGCAACATCCTTGTAAATCTCCTCTGCACCCTTTCTATAGTTTCCACATCCTTCCTGTAGTGAGGTGACCAGAACTGAGCACAGTACTCCAAGTGGGGTCTGACCAGGGTCCTATGTAGCTGCAACATTTCCTCTCGGCTCCTAAACTCAATCCCATGATTGGTGAAGGCCAGTGCACAGTATGCCTTCTTAACCACAGTCAACCTGCGCAGCAGCTTTGAGTGTCCTATGAATTCAGACCCCAAGATCCCTCTGATCCTCCACACTGCCAACTGTCTTACCATTACTACTATATTCCGCCATCATATTTGACCTATCAAAATGAACCACCTCACACTTATCTGGGTTGAACTCCATCTGCCACTTCTCAGCCCAGTTTTGCATCCTATTGATGTCCCGCTGTAACGTCTGACAGTCCTCCACACTATCCATAACACCCCAACTTTTGTGTCATGAGCAAATTAAACTAACTCATCCCTCCACTTCCTCATCCAGGTCATTTATAAAAATCAGAAAGAGTAGGGGTCCCAGAACAGATCCTTGAGGCACACCGCTGGTCACTGACCTCCATGAAGAATATGACCCATCCACAACCACACTTTCCCTTCTGTGGGCAAGCCAATTCTGGATCCACAAAGCAATATTCCCTTCAACCCATACCACCTTACTTTCTCAATTACCTTACATGGGGTATCTTATCAAATGCCTTGCTGAAATCCATATACACTACATCTACTGCTCTACCTTCATCAGTGTGTTTAGTCACATCCTCAAAAAATTCATCAGGCTCGTAAGACATGACCTGCCTTTCACAAAGCCATGCTGACTATTCCTAATCATATTATGCCTCCCCAAATGTTCATAAATCCTGTCTCTAAGGATCTTCTCCATCAACTTACCAACCACTGACGTAAGACTCACTGGGCTATCTCTACTCCCTTTCTTGAATAAGGGAACAACATCTGCAAACTTCCAATTCTCTAGAACCTCTCCAGTCCCCATTGATGATGCAAAGATTATCACCAGAGGCTCAGCAATCTCATCCCTCACCTCCCACAGTAACCTGCGGTACATCTCATCCGGTCCCAGTGACTTATCCAACCTGATGCTTCCCAAAAGCTCCAGCACATCCTCTTTCCTAATATCTATATGCTTAAGTTTTTCAGTCTGCTGTAAGTCATCCCTACAATCGCCAAGATCTTTGTCTGTAGTGAATACTGAAGCAAAGTATTCATTAAGTACCTCTGCTATCTCCTCCGGTTCCATACACACTCTTCCACTATCACTCTTGATTGGTCCTATTCTCCTTTCCTCTTGCTCTTCACATACTTGTAGAATGCCTTGGGGTTTTCCTTAATCCTGCCCACCAAGGTCTTCTCATGGCCCCATCTGGCTCTCCTAATTTCATTCTTAAGTTCCTTCCTCCTAGCCTTATAATCTTCTAGATCTCTGTCTTTACCTAGATTTTGGAACCTTTCGTAAGCTTTTCAACAGCCTTTGTATAACCATGGTTCCTGTACCCTACCATCCTTTCCCTGTCTCATTAGAACGTACCTATGCAAAACTTCACGCAAATATCCCCTGAACATTTGCCACATTTCTGCCTGAGAACATCTGTTCCCAATTTATGCTTCCAAATTCCTGCCTGATAGCCTCATATTTCCCCTTACTCCAATTAAACGCTTTCCTATCTTGTCTGTTCCTATCCCTCTCCAATGCTATAGTAAGGGAGATAGAATTGTGATCACTATCTCCAAAATGCTCTCCCACTGAGAGACCTGACACCTGATTGGGTTCATTTCCCAATACCAGATCAAGGACAGTCTCTCCTCTTGTAGGCTTATCTACATATTGTGCCAAGAAACCTTCCTGAATACACCTAACAAACTCCACCCTGTCTAATATTCTTGCTCTAGGGAGATGCCAATCAATATTTGGGAAATTAAAATCTCCCATCCCGACAACCCTGTTATTATTACACCTTTGCAGAATCTGTCTCCCTATCAGCTCCTTGATGTCCCAGTTACTATTGGGTGGTCTATAAAAACACCCAGTAGAGTTATTGACCCCTTCCTGTTCCTAACTGCCACCCACAGAGACTCCATAGACAATCCCACCATGACTTCCTCCTTTTCTGCAGCCGTGACACTATCTCTGATCAACAGTGCTACACTCCCACCTCTTATGCCTCCCTCCTTGACCTTTCTGAAACATCTGTAGCCTGGCACTCTAAGTAACCATTCCTGCCCCTGAGCTATCCAAGTCGCTGTAATGGCCACAACATCGTAGCTCCAAGTACTGATCCATGCTTAAGCTTATCTGCTTTGTTCATAATACTCATTGCATTAAAATAGACACATCTGAAACCATCGGTCTGAGCGTATCCCTTCTCTATCACCTGCCTATCTTCCCTCTCGTACTGTCTCCAAGCTTTCTCTATTTGTGAGCTAACCTCCCCTTCCTCCATCTCCTCAGTTTGGTTCCCACTCCCTCCCCAGCAATTCTATTTTAAACTCTCCCCAATAGCTTTAGCAAACTTCCCAGACAGGATACTGGTCCCCCTTGGATTCAAGTGCAACCCATCCTTTTTGTACAGCTCACGCCTGCCACAAAAGAGGTCCCAATGATCCATAAATCTGAATCCCTGCCTCCTGCTTCAATCCCTCAGCCACTCATTTATCCTCCACCTCATTCTATTCCTATACTCACTGTCACATGGCACAGGCAGTAATCCCGAGATCACTACCTTTGTAGTCCTGCTTCTCAACTTCCTTCCTAACTCTCTGTAGTCTGTTTTCAGGACCTCCTCCCTTTTCCTACCTATGTCGTTGGTACCAATATGTACCACGACCTCTGGCTGTTCTTCTTCCTACTTCAGGATATCATGAGCGTGATCAGAAACATCCCGGACCCTGGCACCTGGGAGGCAGACAACCATCCGTGTTTCTTTCCTGCATCCACAGAATCGCCTGTCTGACCCCCTAACTATAGAGTCCTTTGTTACTGCTGCCATCCTCTCCCTTACCCTACCCTTCTGAGCCACAGGCCCAGACTCTGTACCAGAGGCGTGGCCACTGTTGCCTCCCCCAAGTAGGCCATCCCCCCCCCCCAACGGTACTCAAACAGGAGTACTTATCGTTAAGCTGGACAGCCACAGGGGTACCCTCTAGTATCTGACTCTTGCCCTTCCCTCTCCTGACTGTTACCCACTTACCTGTCTCCCAAGTCCCCGGTGTGACCACCTGCCTGTAACCCCTCTCTATCACTTCCTCACTCTCCCTGACCAGACGAAGGTCATTGAGCTGCATCTCCAGTTCCCTAACCCGGTCCCTAAGTTGCTGCAGCTTGACGCACCTGGTGCAGATGTGGCCATCTGGGAGACTGCAGGATGTTTTGAAATCCTCGCAGAGCTGATGTGCGCATCAGTTTTGTGCAGTAGACGGATGGGCCAGTTGACATTGGCTTCGCTCTGCCAAGAGTTTTTCTTCATTTGTGAGTCAATACTGAACATCAATGTTTCTTATGTTATACATGAGGTACGATTACTATACTATTTAGAAATGATGTTATTTTTCAATTGTCTTTTAAAGATTAATATTAATAATTTTTGAATAGGTTTTCTAAAATGATTCGTTTATTTCAATCTGTCTCATACTTTTATTGATATCAAAACAACAAATGCACAGGATGAATAATTTTTCATTAAAAGGTCCATAATTATTGTTACTAATTCATTTATCAATGATAATTTCTGCTCAAAATTACTATGGCATGCTAGAGAATATTTTAGAAGATTATTGCCAATTCGGGCATATGCTCTCAAAAAAGTTTGCCACAGTTATACAATTTAAACTTATTCCAGTGGTTAGGCCAACTTATCAAATATTGTCGAACTACGTAGAACGTTCCATGTTCCAAGCCCTCTTTGGTAATGCTCCCCAACTCTTTCTCCACTAGATTGACAGCTGCATGGCAAGGCTAGAAATGTTGGTGCCAAAGGTTTTGCAGACCCAAGCGACATCTTCCAGTTCGCCTGCAAAACAGTTTACTCTTCTTTCCTCTTGTCCTTTATTTTTCAAGGTGGCTGGAGTCCTGTCGGAGTCCATGATCTGCGGGCGCTGCTGAAGCTGTGGTTCTCTACCAACGAGTTCTCGGACTCACTGTGTGGCCTGGCATTTTCATATTGCCAGGTGTGGCCTGGGGTGCCCAGCCCAATGGTGTCCTGCTCTCATTTGTTGCAGGAGTGACCTCTCTCTCCCTCGCTAGTGAGAGACACCAAAGTGTTGGGACGGACTGTTGTTTCTTGATGGACTCTAAATCATGGGCTCTTTGGGGGCTTTGCTGTTGCTCGTGTGGTGGGGAACGGGTTGCTGGAACAAGTGGGGGGAGGGTTAATGCTTTTGCTGCAGCTTGTGCATGGGAGGGGAGACGGGGACTTTGGGGTTCTAACGTTTCTGTCATTTATTCTTTCAGGTTTTTTTTGTTTAGTGGATATCCATGAAGAGTAGGAATTTCAGGATGTATACTGTATCCACCTTCTGATATTAAATGAGCCATTGAACCAGTGGTGCTGCTTCATACACCCTTGTGGTGCTTGTTGATTTTATCAACTTTGCCTCCAACTTCCACCCTACCCTTAAATTCACTAGGTCCATTTCTCCCTCCCCTTTTTCGATGTCTCCTTCACCTCCATTTAGGGCCCCAAGCAGTTCTTCCAGGTGAGGCAACACTTCACCTGTAAACCTACTGGGGTCATATGCTGTATCCAGAGGCCCCATTGCAGTTTTCTCCACTTTAGTGAGACCTGTTGTGAATTGGGGGACCGCTTCGTCAAGCACCTGCTTCATCAAAAGTGGAACTTCTCAATGACCAAAGATTTTAGTTCCAATTCCGACATATCAGTTCATGGTTTGCCACGATGAGGCCACCCTCGGGGTGGAGGAACAACACCTTATATTCTGTCTGGGTGGCCTCCAACCCGATGGCATAAATATCAATTTCTTCTCCCAGTAAAAAAATCCCTACCGCTCCCCTCTTCTTCTAATCCCCACTTTGGTCCCTTCCTCCTTCTCACCTGCCTATCATCTCCCACCCCCCCACCCCCGGTCCCCTCCTACTTCCCTTTCTCCTTTCCCACTCTCCGGTCCTATCAGGTTCCTTCCTCTCCAGCCCTTTTTCTTTCCTACCCACCTGACTTCACCTATCACCTTCAGGCCAGTCTCGTTCCCTTCCTCAACCTTTTTATTCTGTCATCTTCCCCCTTCCTTTCCAATCCTGAAGAAGAGTGAGAGGAGCTAGGAAACATGGTGCCAGAGATTTTTTCAGACCCAGGCAACTTCTTTCGGTTCATCTGCGAAACAGCTTATTCTTCTTTTCTTGTGATCCTCTTTTGCTTTCAAGGGGGCTGGGGTCCTGTCAGAGTCTGTGATCTACAGCTGCACCTGAAACTACGGCTCTCCTCATGTGGTGTGTCCTCATTCTCGGATTCACCATTCAGTCTGACCTTTCGATATCTCTTGGTGCAGCCTAGAAGACATGCGCCTTCACGGTGCGACCGCGTGGAGCGGAAAACCCAGTTCCTCAGATGGCATGCGTTGCTGTCAGAAGATAGCCCCTGTACTCAATCGATCTCTCTCTCTCTCTCTCTCGATGGTGGGTGAGAGCCTGTTGGTCCACGAGTCGGGGACTTGCAGAAGCAACACGAAAGACTGTAAAGTCGAAACTGTGAACTGCTGGTCTCCCACTCTCGCTTGTTGCAGGAGTGACTTCTTTCTCCCTCGCTAGTGAGAAGGGGAGGCTGACTGAGACACCAAAGTGCTGGCTTATGGACTGTAGCTTTTTGATGGGCTCTAGGTCATTGTCTCTTTGGGGCCCTTCCTATTGCTTGCTTGGTGGGGTTGGGGGCAGTCATTGCTTTTGCTGGTACAAGTGGGGAGAGGGGGATGGAAGGGTTAATGCTTTTGCTGCTGCTTGAGGGTGGAGGGGGGCTTTTGAGGTTTAATGTTTCTGTCATTCATTCTTTGCTTATTTGTCTGTTTTGTGGATGTCTGCGAAGAGTAAGAGTTTCAGGTTGTATACTGTATACATTCTCCGATATAAAATTGAACCAGTGAAATTGATCCAAATCATCAACTGCTTATTTGTTTTCATAGATGCTGTCTGACTTGCTTCATCAAATTTCATCTCCCTCTTGCTCTTTCCAATACCCTCCCCCTCAGAATATTCCACCTCAGCAACTGCAAGAGGGGCAAATAGTCTAAGATTCTCCTGAAGGCAGAGGAAAGTGACAGAATGAAAACTGGGTTACGGATATCACTCAGCAACGTACATTGAAGAGATTATCCTGAAAATTCTTATGGAACCAGTGTGGGTGTTTCTGGAATGGCCCAGGAATGACCACTGGGCCACTCAAGCCAACGTAAAAACAATGACATCCAGGAAAACCACTAAATGTTGAAAATGGCAGCACGATAAATCTCTAAGCAATTTTCTCTAGCTTGTGTTAATACTGGTGACATCGAGAAGCAATTACTGGGTGACTGAGAACTATTGTTATCCCTCCCCAGTGATTTAACAGTGTCTACCCACAGGGATCTATACACAAAAGTACTGAACTGATTAGCTTATAGGCAGGAACTTCAACAATAGTGAAAAGGATACTCTTTTGATCTATGATTGAGATCCAACAGTAGATACAGTCAGCAGAGCAGATTAATTTGTTTGAGCTCATTCAACTGCAGTGGGCAGTACACTGTCTAATAGAATAGGATGGAACTGTACAACACACGGACTAACCATTCTACTGATGAAGTCTGCTGGGAAGCACAATGCCAAATAAAACTAAATCCTTTCTACCTGCATATGACCAATTCCTCCATTTTCTTCATATTCATATTCCTGTTTAACCGTATATTGTATCCCTCTCTCCCCCACCGCCCCTGACAATGCATTCCAGGCACCCAGCGCTCTGTGAAAAAATCCTGCCCAGCACATTTTCTTTAAACTTACACCTTCTCTTATTAAATGCACACCCTCTGGCACTATATATTACTTGGGAAAAAAGCTGCTGGCTATCTACTCTCTCTATGCCTCTCTCCTTTCATATACTTGTACTTTCCCTAGGTTTCCCCTCAGCCTCTGACGCTTCAGACTAAACAATCCAAGTTTGTACAACTTCTCCTCATATCTTACAGTTAAAACCATCTGATCCAGGCGGCATCCTGGCGAACCTCTTTGCAGCTTCTCCAAAGCCTCCACATCCTTCCACTAACCCTAGTGGGCAGTGCACTTGTGAATAAACTCCCAGTGGGAGGGCAGTGCATTCTCTTAAAATTCAGCTTGTTTGAGCTCAGAATAGCATTGCTGCACCCAGTTTGTTAATCAATGGTATCATATTCCATTCTATAGACATACAGAGGACGCTAGGTGTTCAACAACACGGACTTTCTCTTCTGTTAGCTATCATCAGCCTCATGCTTCACTGTTTGATCGAAATGTTTCGGCATGGGGCTAGGTGTGTAGGGTTGTGGCCAGCGGTCATCGACACAATGCTGAACCAACTGAGTTGGTGGCTGTGGCCTTGGGCTGGCTGGACCAGCTTCATTCACCTCTGTGGCTCGTGGTTGTGGTCTCACTTTCGGGGATTCTGTGGTTTGATGTTTAACGCTCTGTTTGCTATTTGATGTTTGCATGATTTGTTCTTTTGTTACTGCACCTCTGATGATCTTGTTGTGTGTGTGTGTCGGGGGGGGGTTTCTTTAAGTGGGTTCTATTTGGTTTCTTCCTTTTGTAGCTGCCTGCAAGAGGACGAATCGCAAGGTTGTATACTCTATACGTCCATTCATTATGTGCCATGTCGTATGATGTGGGCTATCATGGTCTTTCCAATGACCATGACTGTTCTCGGCAAATTTTACTACAGAAGTGGTTTGCCATTGCTGTCTTCCAGGCAGTGTCTTTATAAGGTGGGTGACCCCAGCCATTGTCAATACTTGTCTGCCTGGGGTAAGTGGTCACATAACCAGGACTTGCGATATGCACCAGCTGCTATATGACCGCTGGCTCCCATGGCTTCTCATGACGCCGGTCGGGGGCTGAGCTACTCCTTGCCCGTGGAGAGAAGGAGCTCCTTACACCTCCTTTGGTAAAGACGTATCTCCACCCTGCCCCCCCTAATACTGCACACATATTTTGATAATAAATGTACTTTGAACTTTAATGAAAATGGATCGAAGCACAAATTGAATTCTGCAGGAATAGGCTGGCTCGCTGTTCATCAGATTTTAAAATCACAGTCCTCTCTCTGTTGCTCCCAGTAAGTGTTGCTCTACAATGGAGAAATTAGCTTTGAACTGTGCATCCATTGAAGCTATGCTGGTGAGAGAACTAATTTATTGAAAATGAGCTTTGATAGATTTCAAATTAACGTACGTGGTGCTTAAAGCAAATGATTGCAAAGAGAAACATGATTTACATTCCGTGTAGTGATCCTGAGGTACACGCTGCCGATGCGCTGGGGCACATCATCAGTGATGTAACCTGGGGTCGTGGGGTGTTTCGGGTCTTTCAACATCAGACCCCCTTGCCTAGGCGGCCCAGCCGGGGTTGATCAGACCCCAGCTTGTGTCTCAGCAGCACTGGCCCACTGATCACCCCTCCTGATCCACAGCCATCTGGAGGCTCTCTATGATGGTCCTGTAGCTCTCCTCTTGCCAGCCCAGTGATGCCAAGTAGGGTGTCGACTCTGCAGAGTGAGCAGCCTGAAAACCCCTGCACTCGACTTCGATGGGCTCGCAGCGAGCCTCCCAGCCCTGCCTCCAGCACTGCTCCACCAGCTCCTGGTACCTGGCCTGCTTCTGCTCATTCGTCTCCTCAATGTGGTCCTCCCAGGGGAGGTTCAACTCAATGAGGACAACCTGCTTCGAGGGCACTGAAGAAAGGACCACATCCGGCCTCAGTGAAGCTGTTGCTATTTGGTCGGGAAACTTCAGCTGCCTCCCCAGGTCAGCTTGAAGCAGCCAGTCTGCTGCAGTGCTAAGCAGGCCCGATGATGATGCTGGTCTGGGCTGATGTGGGGACTGTGCTCTGGCTCTGACAAAGGAGATGTTCTTCCTCTGACCACTCTGTTTGCTGGTGGTCATGGCCATCGCAATGCTCTCTGCCACTGGCTTCAGCATCTGGTCATGACACCACCAGTAGCGACCTTCCCCCAAGGCTTTAGGGCAACTGCTAAGGATGTGCCCCAGTGCTCCTCTTCTTGGACAGAGAGGACGTGCTGGTGCATTGCTCTTGCCCCAGACATGGAGGTTTGCAGGGCTTGGCGAGACATCATAGACAGCCTGGTTCATAAATCTAATGCGCTGGGGTTCTGCCTGCCAGATGTCAGACCAGGAGATTTTCTGCTCCAGCGCGCCTTCCCACCTTGTCCATGCTCCCTGCTGCTGCATGCCCACCACCCTCCTATTCCTCTCCTCTTCAACGCCAGGCCGCACTTCCTCCAGGACTAGTTGGCGGCTGTCCTTGCCTTTGCCTTGTCATAGCGAGGTTGTGAAACGGAGCCCAGCCCCGCTCGCCCAGTTGACACTGTCCCCACCAGAGCCCTGTGTCTCAGCGTACCACCAGCCCTTCCTGTGCCTTCCACTTCCTGCCCATCCGTACCTGGATACCTGCTGCTGCCGCTTTAGGGTCTTTGGAATCCCTGTACTGCAGCACCTCTCTTGTGCAGGAAACCCTGAACTCCTCGTCCAGGCTGCTGAAGGGAATTCGCAGCTTATTGCACCGTCCGTACAGTGCTGCGCTGCTCAGACTACGAGGTAGGCCCAGCCACCTTCGAAAGTAGTTACTGACCTTTCTCTCCAGCAACTCCACAGTTGTCATATACCAGTAACGGCCATGGGATTCGGGGTAGGATGCCATACTGGAAAATCCAGGCACTGAACCTTCCATGTAAGCCTGACTTGTCCACCGTGGTGAGCCAGCTCTCAAGCTCCCTGGAAGCTGATCGGACGGCAGCTGCATCTCTGAGGCAGCAGTCGAAGACTTTCCCCAAGCCTTTGACTGGCTTCTCGGTGATAGATGGAATTGCAGTGCCATCCAAGGTAAAACGAAACTTGTCCACCACTTTGCCCTTCTTCAGAATCATGGAGCTGGATTTAGCTGGTTTGAAGCTCATCCTTGCCCACGCGATGAGCTTTTCCAGGCCCCGGAGGACCCACCTGCTGTTGTCGTGACAATGAGGTTGTCCATAAAGGCTCTGATCGGGGGCTGCCGAACGCCAGACTTGGTCAGTGGGCCTCTACTCTCTGCCTCAGCTGCCTTGACCATCATATTCATGGCAAGGGCAAAGAGAATGACGGAGATTGTGCACCCAGTTATAATTCTGCAGGAATAGGCTGGCTCGCTGCTCATCAGATTTTAAAATCACAGTCATCCCTCTTGCTTCCAGTAAGTGTTGCTCTACAACAGAGAAATTAACTTTGAACTGTGCATCCATTGAAGCTATGCTGGTGAGAGAACTAATTTACTGAAAATGAGCTTTGATAGATTTCAAATTAATGTACGTGGTGCTTAAAGCAAATGATTACAAAGAGAAACATGATTTGCATTCCATGTAGAATCAATTGCTTTGAAGTAATATATAGATTTCTCGGCTCAGACTGTGGAAGCTAAGGAACTGATACAGGGGGAATGTCTTTAGATCTGTGGACCATGTCTTCCACTGCAGGGTGGGACCTGAACAGAGTCGGGCTACGGCTGAGCTGGAGGGTGCCAATACCCTCGCAGGGAGATTTGCTGGTGCAAATCAGGAATGTGTAAACTAGTCTGGTAGTGGGGTGAGGCCTAAAGCACTAGGGTGGTAGATGAGAAGGCTGAAACCAGTACAAGATGGCGTAGCAAGAAGACTTGTAGCAAGCTGAGGCAATGTACAAATTAGTTGAGGAGCAGCTGTGCAGAGAAACTGCTCATAGTTGTAAGAATTATAAAGTTGTACTAGTGGGAGATTTCATTTTCTACAGTACTGACTGGACCACCCACTGTTTCCCTGGATGGGGTGGAATTCGGGAAAGTTTCTTGCCTGAGTGGACTGAGATCCTTACTCAGGAAGGTGCAATACCAGATCTCCTCTTCGGAACGAGGAGTGAAATGGCAGTCAGAGAAAACTTTGACTCTCAACATCATGCTTCTATTAACTGTAAGACGACAATAGAAAGGAATAGGTCAAGCCTACAGATTAGGGTCTAAACTGGAGCAGGTCTAAATTTGGGGGAATTTAGCAGGATCTAGTAGAGGTTGATTAGCAGAGTTTGTTTGAAGGGACAGGAACAGTGCAGAAAGCAGCCAAAGTATACAGTGGGATTTAGATCATTTGCTGATACGGTTAGAGAAAAGTCATATCTAATTCAGCACCACAGTAACGCAGCTCTTAGCGTGACCATGGTAAAGCCTTTCCAACCGCTGAGCACATTGACATGAAATGCTGTAGGAAAGCAGCATCCATCGTCAGAGATCCCCACCACCTAGGCCATTCTCTCTTCTCACTGCTGCCATCAAGTAGAAGGCACAAGAGCCCAGGACTCGCACCATCAGGTTCAAGAACAGTTTCTACCCCTCAACCATCAGGCTCTTGAACAAAAGGGGATAACCACACTCACTTGCCCATCCATTGAATTGTTTCCACAGCCAATGATCTCACTTCAAGGACTCTTTATCTCATTATCTCATGTTCTCATTATTTATTGCTATTTATTTATATTTGCATTTGCACAGTCTGTTGTCTTCTGCACTCTGGTTGATCTTTCATTGATCCTGTTATAGTTAATATTCTGTAGATTTGCTGGGTATGCCCACAGGAAAATGAATCTCAGTGCTGGAAATGGTGACGTGTATGTAACTTGTTAATAACAATTACTTTGAACTTTAACCCTAAACGCGGTGTTCTGGAGTTTGGACTTCAATATCCAACACTGTTCTGTAAGGAGTCTCTGTCCATCTTCCCTGTTGAATCTCTGGGTGCTCCAGCTTCCTCCCACAGTCCAGAGACCTACTAGGTAGGTTAGTTGGTCATTGGAAATTGCCCCGTGATTAGGTTAGGGTTAATTGGGTTTGTCGGGGGTTTCTGGGGCCGTGTGGCTCGAAGGGCCAGAAGGGCTGGAAGGACGTATTCCACGCTGTATCACTTAATAAATATAAAAATAATAATCCGGCCAAGTGTGAGTTTTTTACTTTGGGAGATCAAATATATAGGGACCGTACACTGTTAACAACAGGGTCCTTAATAATGTAAATGTGCAGAGGGACAAGTTGAAAGCTTCCTGAAAGTGGCTGCACAAGTTAACACGGAATTCTTGTTCGTGGAAATACTGAGTTCAAGAATCAGAAAGTTATGCTGCAGCTTTACTGCTTCTTCCTCCCCATCATTCTCAACACCACCCCCCACCCCCCCACCCCCACAACTCCCGGGCTGGGTGTTCAGCCCACTGCTCTAAACTCTGCCCGCACGTGACTGGACGGCCAAACGCTTGAGTAATCACTTTGTTAGGTCTGTCGATGACATGACAGTTGTGGGTCTCATCAACAATGACGATAAGATGGCCTACAGAGAGGAGGTGGTAGAGCTCGAGGCTTAGCGCTGGACATTGTCAACAAGACAAAGGAGATGGTTATCGACTTCAGGAAAATCCACAACACTCACACCCTTCTCTATCCTAGTGGCACATCTGTGGAAACCATGAGCAGTTTCAAGCTCCTAGCAGAGCACATCACACACAACCTCTCTTGGGCCCAGAACATGTCTACGAGGAGGCAGACGACAGTGGGACTATGCACGACTGTACTCATGTCTTTCTACAGATGTGCAGTAGAGAGCATCCTAACAAACCTTATTGCTGCATGGTACGGACACTGCATTGCGGTAGACAGGAAAACTCTACAACAGGTACTCCAAATGACCACCCATCCCCAACACCAGCGTACCCAATATCAAGGATGTATATACAGAAAGGTGCTGGAAAAGGGCCAGTACTATCGTGAATTGTCCTACCCATCCCACCCATGGACTGCTTGTCCCACTCCCATCGGAAAGGAGGCTATGTAATATCCACTCCAGGACCACCAGACTCAAAAACAGTTACTTTCCCCAAGCAGTAAGGCTGATCAACACCTCCAACTGCTAACCCACCCCTCCACACCCCCAACCACCACTACTTTATCATTTCCTCTCAGTCACCTTGTGTACAGACACTCCTGTGCCTAGCATCACTTTATGGACATACAATCAATCTATGTATAGAAGGTAACTTATATATTTATATTTTTTCTGTATCTTTTCTTTATCTTTATCTTCTTATGTTTTCTTTGTGCTGCATCAGAACCAGGGTAACAGTTATTTTGTTCTCCTTTACAGCTATATATATTGGAAATTACACCAACCAATCTTGAATATTGAAGTTTGAATCAAACCCTGGTTGAACAACCTCTGGAGAATTACAGGAAGGATGTGGAAGCTTTGTGAGGTTGCGGAGGAGGTTTACCCAGATGCTACCCGGATCTGAGGGCATGAGTTTGAAGGAGAAGTTGGAGAAACATGTGTTGTTTTCTCTGGAGCGGCACAGGCTGAGGGAAGACCTGATTGAGGTTTATACGATTATGAGAGGCACAGATACAGTAGACAAACGTATCTTTTTCCCAGGGTTGAAATGTCTAATAGCAGAGGGCATGCAATTAAGGTGAGGGGGGTAAGTCAAAAGGAGTTGAGTAGGGGAAGGTTTTCTACACAGAGAGAAGTGGGTGCCTGGAGGCTCTTACTTAGATACATGAATATGCAGAGAATGGAGGGAGATGGACCATGTTCAGGTAGAGGGACAGAGAATGGAGAGATGGACTATGTTCAGGCAGAGGGACAGAGAATGAAGAGATGGACCATATTCAGGCAGAGGGACAGAGAATGGAGAGATGGATCATATTCAGGCAGAGGGACAGAGAATGGAGAGATGGATCATATTCAGGCAGAGGGACAGAGAATGGAGAGATGGATCATATTCAGGCAGAGGGACAGAGAATGGAGGCAGATGGACCATGTGCAGGCAGAGGGGATTAATGTAATTAGTAGTCATTAGTTTAATTACTTTGGCATGACTTCGTGGGCTTAAACGCCTCTTCATATGCTATACTGTTCTATGCTCTATGTACAACAAAGGGGGCTGAAGTGTGACCTTATACATACTGTATAGCTTCAGAAGAGGGCATATGTAATGTGAATAGTCAGACAATGAAGTGTGACAGCACTGCCAACAACAGCACAAGCACATCCTATCCTGATCAGCTTAACATATTCTCACACTGACACAGTGGTGTCAAGAAAACAACCTCTCCCTCAATGTCGCAAAAACAAAGGGGCTGATTGTGGAATGGAGATGACAGTCTCCAGGCACCTGAACCCACAGACAGCACCTGCAGACGCAATATCAGTGTTCCAGAGGGTGAACCTACAGAAAGCATTCGGCCCAGATGGTGTCCCACTGGCTGTGTCCTTAATCCTCTGGAAGTCATCTGGCAGGAGTACTTGCAGATATCTTTAGCTCTCTCTGCTTTAATATGAGGTCCTCACCTGCTTTAGGACCACTGTCATCCCAGTACCTAATAAAAACAAAGTAATAACGATGTCGGGGTGGAGATACGTCTCTACCAAAGGAGGAATGAGGTGCTCCTTCTCTCCACTAGCCTGCAGGTCACTCTTCGGCAAGGCGTAGCACCTGCTTAGCCTTCTATCAGGGTCACGTGAAGCCATGGGAGCAGGTCATATGAGCAGCTGGTGCATATCGCAGGTCCTGGTTATGCTCCCTCCAATGCCAGGTGGACAATCTCTGAAGAGTATTGACAATGGCTGGGGTCACCCGTCTTGTAAAAACACTGCCCAGAAGAAGGCAATGGCAGACCACTTCCGTAGAAAAAATTGCCAAGAACAATCACGGTCATGGAAAGGCCACGATGGCCCACACTATACGACACAGCACACAACAAACAAATGAAATGTGTCACACTGACTACTATGCTGTGGGTCTGACATCCACCATCATGAAGTGCTTGAAGAGACATGGTCATGACACACATCAACTCCAGACTCGCAGACAACCTCAATCTTTGCAATTTGTCCACCACTGAAACACTCCTACAGTAGATCCCATCTCCTTGGTCCTAAGTTCACACCTGGAGCATTTGGACCGTAAAACTACCTACGTTGTTGTTTATTGATTATGGGGCGATAGTGAATGATTGTTGTCCTTTTGAAGCAGGTGGGAACCTCTGATTGCAGAAGTGAGAGACTGCAGAGGTCATTGAACACGCCGTCAGTTAGCGGGTGCAAGTTTTCAGTACTTGGCCAGGTAAGCTGTCGCGCACTGACCCTCTTGGTAATAACTGCCATTGTACAGGAAGGGTGGCATTAGCTTGGGAATTCAGGGTTATCACACTCCCATAAGGGTAAAAGCCAAAGGTGACAGGCATTTGAAACCCTGACATCTGGGGATGTCAAGGTTTAGATAAAGAGAAGAAAGGAGCAAATAGAAAGCATAGACTTGAGAGCTGACAAAGTATAAGGAGACACTTTAAAAAGAAATTAAGAAGGCAAAGAGGGGTTACAAAATACCGTAGGCAAATAGGATTAAGATACGTAAAGATACAGTAAAGATCTTGAAAAGATTAGCTTTATTTGTCACATGCCCATCAAAATACTGTAATATCCAGTGAAATGCTTCACTTGCTTGGGATTTCTGGTACAGCTGTTTAGTACTTGGGACTTTCAGTACATTTGCATTTGGGAAGTCAAATATACGGGAGAATGAAGGAGCATTGAGTGTGTTGAAGTTCAGAGGGATTTTGCAGTTCCCTGAATGTGGACAAGAAAGTAGATGGGTTGGTGAAGAAGTCATATAATATGACTTGTCTTCATTGGCCAGGGCGTTGGGTTTCGAAGTCAGCTGGTCATAATGCAGCTGCATAAAGCTTTTGTTTGACCTCATTTGGAGCCTTGTGTGCAGTTATGGTGGCCACAGTATTGGAAAGATTTGGAGGCTTCAGAGAGCGCACAGAAGATATTCATCAAGATAGAATGTAGAACATAGAGCATTACAACATAGTACAGGCCTTTCAGCACACAATGTTGTGCCGAGCATGTAACCTACTCTAAGATCAATTTAGCTCTTACACCTGCTTAGCCCCCCCAATTTTCTATCATCCACATTGCCTGGATTTGAGAATAGGAACTACACAGAGAGCTTGCACAAACTTGGAATGTTTTCTCTGGATCCTCCGAGACGTGATTGAAGTATAGAGAATTATTAGAGGCATAGATAGCGTAGGTAGTCAGATGGAAATGTCATCCACTAGACGGCACATGTTTAAGGAGAGGGGGGAAAGTTCGAAAGGAGATTTACGAGGTGAGTTATTTATACAGAGAGCGGAGGCTGTCTGGAGTGAGCTGCCAGTGCGCTGGGGGGGAGGGTGCGTGGAGGAGGAGGTAGTAGAAGCAGATACAACAGAAACGTCAGGGGTTCCCAACCTTCTTTATGCCATGGACCAACACCGTTAAGCAAGGAGTCCGTGGACCCTGGGTTGGGAACCCCTGATAGATGGACACATGAAAAGGCAGGGGATGGAGGGGTATAGACCATGTGCAGGCAGCTGGCAATAGTTTAATTTGCCATCGTGGTTAGCACAGAACAAACAAGGTGGGCCAAAGGGCCTGACTCATCTGTAACACTAATAGCAGAGCTCACGTTCACGTTGACCGAGGTGTACTGCTTGCTCACATTGCTGGTCATGTATTCTCACTTATTAATGATCAGAGCTAACCACCTTCTATGTGAACTGCATTTACGGCAGCAGCACGGGGTAAAGCAATTATTACCACTCATGCAGTGGTAATGGAATTGTCAGAGGACTTCGATAGACATTGTCGGCAGTCCGTCTTCACCACTCTCCAGTGCTAACTGTCACCATAGTAACTCCCAATGTCACTAGGCTTAAATCAGAGATTTAACAGGCCCTGTCACATTCCCCATCGTCCACTGAATCGGAGCAGATGAGCAAGGTGAACTATTCAGTCTGGGCATGCACAGTCCTGTTTCATACCCACACGCTCATCAGATCGGTACTATGCAATTTCTTTAGTTCTTCGAGATAGGATATTAATTTTGATATTCTGCATGAGAAAAAAAATGTATCTTCAGATTTAACAAAATGGTGAAAATCCAGAGTAAACAAGAATGTTCTGGAACAGGAAGAAGCACTGCGAAAGCTCAGCAGGTCAGACAGCATCTATAGAGGCAAACATCGTTTCAGGTCGAGCCTCTGCATCAGGGCTGAAGGGGAAGAGGAACGTAAGGCAGCAGGAACAGAGGGCAGCGAGATAAGATAGAGGCTGGAAGGCGATGATGTGCAACCAAACAGGGAGGGGACGATGGTCGGATGGAGCCAGGAGGAGGGAGGGGATGGGAGAGATATACAAAGGGAGAAATGGACAACTGGGTGAGTGTGGGAGGGCGTAAAGAACGGGGCAAGTGAATTACCTGCAAGCCCACAACTATCATGTTCTTGAACTCACGGGGATAACTTTACTCAGCTTCACTCCCTCCAACTCTGAACTGTTCCCACAACCCATGGTCTTTCAAGGTCTCTTCATCTCACATTCTCAATGCCTATTGCTTATTTATTATTATTATTTTGTTTGTTTTTTTTTCCTTTTTGTATTTGCATAGTTCATTGTTTTTTGCACATTGGTTGTTTGTCCTATAGAATGTGACCTTTCATTGATTCTGTTATGTCTCTTGTGTTGACTGTGAATGCCCTCAAGGAAATGAAACTCATGGTAGTATATAGTCATAGTCATAGTCATAGTCATACCTTACTGATCCCGGGGGAAATTGGTTTTTGTTACAGTTGCACCATAAATAATTAAATAGTAATAAAACCATAAATAGTTAAAAAGTAATACGTAAATTATGCCAGGAAATAAGTCCAGGACCAGCCTATTGGCTCAGGGTGTCTGACCCTCCGAGGGAGGAGTTGTAAAGTTTGATGGCCACAGGCAGGAACGACCTCCTATGACGCTCTGTGTTGCATCTCAGTGGAATGAGTCTCTGGCTGAATGTAAACATATATGCTCTTTGATAATAAATTTACTTTGAACTTTGAATCAGAATATTCAATGATCGTACCTTGGGTTGTAGACTAAATGTTGTCAAAAATGTGGAGAAACCAATTTTTAATTGAATTGTTCAACCATCTAATTCTTGATTTGGTCTTGATCAGCTGATGGCTTTGTGAACCATTTGCAGTAACAAAGGTCCCATCTGTTCTAGCACTGATTACATGCTACAGTGAGCACATTAGGCCCAGTAGTTTAGGAAGGCACGGTAGCATCGTGATTAGCACAACACAATTACAGTGCCAGTAACCCAGATTTAATTCCACCGTTATCTATAAGCAGTTTGTACGTTCTGTCCGTGACCCAAGTGATTCCTCCAGGTGTTCTGGTTTCCTCCTACATCCCCGAGACGTACAGATTAGGAGGTTAATCGGTCACGTTGATGTTATTGGGTGGCATGAGCCAGAGAGCCGTTACTATGCTGTATCTCTAAGCACAAATAGGTCATTCTGACAACCCCGATTATTGAGACTCCCGCGGTGCTGCACTGGCAGTGTGTCGAGATTCTTGTTACTCCGAATCAGAGTCAGAATCAGGCTTATTATCGTCGGCATGTGACGTGAAATTTGTTAACTTAGCAGCAGCAGTTCAATGCAATACATAATCTAGCGGAGAAGAAATAATAGTAATTATTATAAATAAACAAGTAAAGTAATTACGTATATTGAATAGATTAAAAAATGTGCAAAATCAGAAATACTACATATTTTTTAAAAAGTGAGATAGTGTCCAAAGCTTCAATGTCCATTTAGGAATCAGATGGCAGAGGGGAAGAAGCTGTTCCTGAATCACTGAGTGTGTGCCTTCAGGCTTCTGTACCTCCTACCTGATGGTAACAGTGAGTAAAGGACATACCCTGGGTGCTGGAGGTTCTTAATAATGGACACTGCCTTTCTGAGACACTGCTCCCTGAAGATATCCTGGGTACTTTGTAGGCTCGTACTCAGGATGGAGCTGACTAAATTTACAACCTTCTGCAGCTTCTTTTGGTCCTGTGCAGTAGCCCCTCCATACCAGACAGTGATGCAGCCTGTCAGAATGCTCTCCATGGTACAACTATAGAAGTTTTTGAGTTTATTTGTTGACATGCCAAATCTCTTCAAACTCCTAATGAAGTATAGTCACTGTCTTGTCTTCTTTATTACTACATGTTGGGACCAGGTTAGATCCTCAGAGATCCTGACACACAGGAACTTGAAACTGCTCACTCTCTCCACTTCTGATCCCTCTATGAGGATTGATATGTGTTCCTTCATTTTACCCTTCCTGAAGTCCACAATCAGCTCTTCCGTCTTACTGACGTTGAGTGCCAGGTTGTTGCTGCGGCACCATTCCACTAGTTGGCATATCTCACTCCTGTACGTCCTCTCGTCACCACCTGAGATTCTACCAACAATGGCTGTATTGTCAGCAAATTTATAGATGGTATTTGAGCTATGCCTAGCCACACAGCCATGTGTATATCTAGTAATATCTAAGCACTTTAATTTCACTCTGTTAGATGTTAAATAGTGCACCAATACACCCTGTGAGTTTAAAGGGAGCCCAGCTTCAGACTCCAGCTTGAGCTGCAATCCTACACATGTTCCTGACACCTACCCTCTCTCTGTCCACACATGCAGCCCGCAGTCCAGCCCTAACTCACATTATGGGTGAACAAGTGAACCAGATGCCAGACCATCAGGGTCTCGGAACTATCTGATACCAGAGTTTTACTGTATTAGGTTGTTGGAATGCAAGGGAGGAAGCCATGAACTTCACTAAAGCTGAAGAGTACCAATGATCCACAACACCCCGCAGTAATGTTCCTCCGATGAAGAGAAACCTCTGAGGAACATCTGAAGATTGTTAATAGGTAACAAGCAAAGGCTTAGTCAAAGAATAATATTTCAACCAATGTCATGGTAGTGGAGAACAAAGTGGTGCAGAGTATAGGTTTAAAATGAGCAAGGAATTTAGAGTCTCGCCAGCTTTGTAGCATGACCCCTATGAGTATAAAACTGATTTATTTATTTATTTATTTGAGTATCACCGTCCTTTATTTCTTTTCCTGAAGTATTGAACTGAAAGCCAAGCAATATCAAAAGATTTGATATAGGGAACTAGTAAAACAAAATATACAAATAAGGAACTGTTTTTGTATGTGCAAGCTGAAAATTTAGAAATATTGTATTTACAATTATTCAGATGAATTTAGAAATATGTGTTCTATATGTTTAGAATGCGTGGAAGCTGGAGGGATATGGACATTGTGTAGGTAGGAGGTGTTAGTGTTTGCAATACACACAGTATGCTCAAGGAGCTCAGCATGGATAGTTGGGAATAAACAGTTGACAATTCGGGCTGAGATCTTCCATCAGGACACTTGGAGATCAGGACTGTTATAAACATTGGCTGTTCATTCCCATCCATAGATGCTGCCTGACATGCTGAGCTCCTCCAGTGCATTGTGTGTTTTGCTCTAGATTTCCAGCAGCTGCAGTAACTCCTGGGTCTGGGATTAGTCTTTGGGTGTCTTTGATTTGCTCTTTAGCTGGCTCGGCACAACATTATGGGTCTAGAGCCTGTTCCTGTGCTGTAGTCTTCTATGTTCTAGAACTGAAATGTCAGGACACTCGACTTTGTTGCATTTCCCAATTAGCACTAATGAATATGAGACTGGCTTGATGAATTGTAGATCATAAACAGGAGGCTGTGCAAACAGAAAGCATTGTGAGCTGTCAGCAACCATTGCACACTCTGTGGGAAATTGTACTATTTTCAAATCAAAAAAATTAAAATACATGAATAACGTGTGAAGTTTAAAAAATAAGTAGTTAATCAAGTTTGACAGTTACCAGTGCAGCTGCAGAGAAAGTTTATTAACCACGTTCATTTTAATGCATTAAATGTTAATAGCTGATACACATAAGGTTGCAAGTAATCAATTGACAGTAATGGGGCACTAGAGAATGGGGCAAAATATAAACACTGAACCATTTCTAGCGAGCTTCAGACTTGCAGTCAGAGCATTAAGATCTCAGTAAGTTAATTTGTTCCCTGATGTGAGGCGAGAGATATTTTTCCTGATTCTTAATACTCTTCACTATTACATTTTAGATCCAGTATCCATGGTGATATGTACTTTATTTCCCTAGATGCTCAAACAAACCATAGCTTTCTTTCATTTAGAATACAAATACTATAATTCATAACTTTCAACTCAATTAAATATCCTGTTACTGAGTCTCTGAGGTACTTATTAGCATTTCTGTGCAATTTTAGGAATTAGCTTTTTTTAAATATATTGCTTTGAAGCATTTTATATGAAACGCCAGATCAAATCATTTAAATTCTGCAACTTTGTTTTGATTTGAGGATATTTTCATCTCTGTAGAACAAGTAGTAATTGTTTATGAACATTTTTCCTGACCTTTATTTCGTTCAGAAATAAAACGTCGCCCCCCCCCCCCCACCCCACCACCACCACCACCTTGCCTTTTGCATTTTCAATGCTGCACTTTCAGAATCAGAATCAGGTTTCATATCACTGGCAAATGTAAAATTTGTTAACTTTGTGGCAGCAGTACAATGCAATACATAGTAATAGAGTAAAACCGTGAATTACTGCTGTATGAATATACATATTAAATAGTTAAATTAAATGAGTTGTGCAGCAAAAAAGGAAATAAAAATATAGTGAGATAGTGTCCATTCAGACATTGGGTGGAAGAGGGGAAGAAGCTGTTCCTGAATTGTTGGATGCATGCCTTCAGACTTCTGTACCTCCTCCTTGATGGTAGCAATGAGTAGAGGGCATATCCTGAGTGATGGGGATCCTTAATGATGGATGCTGCCTCTTTGAGGCATCGCTTCTCGGAGATGTTATGGATAGTATGGAGGCTGGTGCCCATGATAGAGCTTTCTGTAGCTTACTTTGAACACAATCCACATCCTGTGACCTCACACTAAGATACATCACCGAGCTACTGTCCACAGTCACCTGCCGACAAACACCCTCAGCAAACCTGTTGCTCTAGGTTTTGCTTCCCCCGATATGATTCACCACCTCTGGACTGGATTAACCTCTGGCAAAATTCCTCATTAAAACCTTCCTTTAGTACCGAATTTTGCAAACTTCTCACAGACTCTTGCTGAATGTTTAGAATTGTTCTCCAGCTTCTGAGGAAACACTGCTGGCTTTACAAGCACTTTTCACAAGTGTATTATTGGTAAGAACATCCAATTACTGAAAGTGCTGGAAACATTCAGAACATTCAATGATGAAGCAAGAAACAGGGTCAACGTTTCAGGTCATCAGTAGAAAAGAAACTAGTTTTAAGTTGCATAGACGGTTGGAGAAGACAAGGGGAATTTCTCTGATCAGTTGAGTGCAAGGGTTGTCATGGTGTTAATCTGCTTTTTGAACCTCTGCTCCTGATGTCTCACTGAATAATTAAAATGGGACATAGAAAAGTCTGGGTATGTTGAAACTTCTGGAATCAATATCAAATTCATCAGTTTCAGGTACCTTAATTCCCTGATTTATATCAGAACTGTCCCATTCTGCTTCAATCATCATCATCATTATGAATCATATGACGTGGGTGACCACGGTCTTTGACCACAATTACTCTTGGTAAATTTTTCTACAGACATAGTTTGCCATTGTCTTCCTCTGGGCAATTTGTTTACAAGACGGGTGACCCCAACCATTATCAATGCACTTCAGAGATTGCCTGCCTGGCATCAGTGGTTGCATGACCAGGACTTGAGATATGCACCATCTGCTCGTATGATCAGCCACCTGCTCTCACGGCTTCACATGGTCCTGATCGGGGTGGGTGTGGGGGGCTAAGCAGGTGATACACCTTTCCCAGGGGGTGACCTGCAGGCTAGTGGGCGGGAATAAGTGCCTTACACCTCCTTTGATAGAGATGTAGCTCCACTCTGCCACCCAGGGATATCCACGTATTATTCTGAACTTCTTTATCTCGCCAGACAATGTCTGAACCACTGGGCATTCCAACTTTCTCTTATGTTTCCAACTCTGAAACACTGACATTTTACGTTTTAATTATGTCATTTTCGTCTTCCCACCACTGCCCTCAATGTAACAGATGGCTTCTTCAACAACAGATCACTACAACCCTGGTCTCCCTCAATCAGATATTTCATTTATCCTATCCATGTCTCTTCCACCATCTCTGCGTTCTGAAAATATGTTCTGAATTTATTCAGCCACAGATATGAACCATTTCTCTTTCTACAGATGCTGTCTGACCTGCTGATCATTGCCAGCATTCTCTGCTCTCAGTCACAGGGCATTCACTCAGTGGCCACTTTATTATCCACACATGTAAATAACTAATCAGCCAATCATGTGGTAGCAACTCAATGCATAAAAGCATGCAGACGTGGTCATGAGGTTCAGTTGTCCTTCAGTCTAAAGATCGGAATGGGCAAGAAATGTGATCCAAGTGACTTTGACCATGGAGCAATTGTTTGTGTCAGACAGGAAGGCTTGAGTATCCGAAACTGCTGATATGCTGGGTTTTTCATGCACAACAATCTTGAGAGTTTATAGAAAATGGTGCGAGAAACAAAAAAAATTCCAGTGAGTGGAAGTTCTGTGTGTGAAAACACCTTGTTAATGAGAGATCATAGCAGTGCCAGGAAGAACCTGCCTCAACGACTGTTGTCCAGTAGCACTTAGTGTATATCCACAGTGATGAAGTGTTTTAAGAGGTTGGTGATGAAACACATCAACTCCTGCCTGAAAGGCAACTTGGATCTGCTCCAGTTTGCCTACCAGAACAACAGGTCAACAGCAGATGCCATCTCACTGGCTCTTCACTCAACACTGGAAAATCTGGACAGCAAAGATGCATACATCAGAATGTTCTTCATTGATTACAGTTCAGCATTCAATACCATCATCACCTCAAAACTAATCAATAAGCTTCAAGACCTTGGCTTCAATAACTCCTTGTACAAATGGATCCTCAATCTCCACAGTTGCAGACTCCAGTCAGTTTGGATGGACAACAGCATCTCCTCCACAATCTCCATCAGCATAGGTGCACTGCCAGGCTGTGTGCTTAGCTCCCTGCTCAATTCGCTTTACGCTTATGACTGTGTGGCTAAGCATAGCTTCAATGTCATATTTAAATTTGCTGACGACACCATTGACTTTGACCGAATCAAAGGTGGTAACTAATCAGCTTATAGGAGGGAGATTGGAAGGCTGGCTGAGTGGTGCCACAACAGCAGGCTCTCACTCAATGTCAGCAAGACCAAGGAGCTGATTATTGACTTCAGGAGATCCATAAGCCAGTTCTCATTGAAGGATCAAAGAAGGAGAAGGTCAGCAACTTAAATTCCTCAGTGTTATCATTTCAGAAGACCCGACCTGGTCCCAGTACATAAATGCAATTATGAAGAAAGCATGGCCACGCCTCTACTTCCTTAGAAGTTTCCAAAGATTTAGCATGACATCTAAAGCTTTGGTAAACTTCTATAGTAGTGCGGTGAAGAGTATATTCACTGGCTGCATCACTGCCTGGCATGGGAACACCAATGCCATTGAATGAAAAATCCTACAAAAAGTGGGCGAAACCCTCCCTTCTATTGAGCACATCTACTTGGAGTGCAGCATCTATCATCAAGGGCAGTTTTTTTGCCTCATTTTTCCAGGATTTCTGCTGATACTTTGCTGCTACTAGGGAATGGCGATTGGATGGGAATGACTATAATTTCTTTTAGAATAAAGAAGGAAACATTTCTAAGAGATATTTTTAATGTTGTAACCTTGGGGCCTAATGTGTCTGGGCAGCTGGATCATTGTGGTAGGTGATGTAGCAAAGATCAATGGTATTATTGGAATGTGTGCAGATTGCAGTTCAGATGAATGTGTAGGTGAAAAGGGAAGAGTTTTGGATCATTCAAAGTGTTTTGTGGTGGTTGGTTGGATCTATGCAAGTGGTACAAGTTGAACTTGAACTTAAATGGGTCCAACACCCTTGTTGGGAGGTTTTCATGTACCATTGGGGATGTTTTTCAATCATTTGACAGGGAGATGGGACAGAGGGAGCATGTACAGTTGCATTAAACAAGATGCAGTTTATTCCTGCATTCCTCACGTGTGCCTCAACACACCCATGCCTGCTCGACTAGTCTGAATGAGTTTTCTTTCTATTGTTGACTATATTTATTTTAATCATTTTATTGAATACTGTCACCACTTTGTCACCAAAATCCCCATAATCGTCACGGTTCACCTCTATGGACACAGCTTTAAAAGCATTCTACATTTGCTCTGAGAGTAGAAATTCCCAGGTGTCAGTACCTTTGTGTGACCCGATGTCAATTAACCAGTTCAAATAGATTACCCAATTACATGCAAGATTTTTTTACCACTTCATATCATTCCAATTTAAAACTACAATGAACAGCAATGAAAGCAGAAACCAGTGGTCTGCAACCAGTAGCTAAACTCAAATCCTCCGTGAGGACCACAAGCTTGTTATGGTTTGGAGGCTTGTGTGCCTCGATGACCGGAGAGCTATGTTGGATAGAGTGAGTGCTTTATAGTCACCCATGCCACACAGGTCAAAGGGTAGAGGCCAAACTAAGAGAGATCCACTGGTCCTTCAGATTCGGGGGTTCATCTCAGGGCTAACAACACTTACTGGTGAAATATGATTGTTATGGAAACAGCAATGAAGAATCCCTCTACATCTAAGTGTGACCATATTCCTGAGTCCCCACCTGGGACTTGTATGACTGACAGTGGTGGAAGCTGAAAGGAGGCTGTTGACTTGGTGAAGGAAGCCCTGAACACTGTCAGAGATGAAGGACCTTTATTGCTGCCCTAAATGCCAGTCAGTGGTGTAACAGGCAGTAAAGCTAACCTCCAAGATGTGGACAATCTGTTGAACCAATGTTAAGTGGAGTGTAGTCCTCCTACTGCTTGAAGCATTGAGTTGTGCAAAGTATTAGATGGAACTCCAGAGGTCATAGGTTAAGGATGAAAGGTGAAATGTTTAAGGGGGAAACTTTTTCACTCAGGCACAGGCGTTCCTACCCTGGGGTCCATGGGACCCCTTGCTTAATGGTATTGGTCCCTGGCATTAAAAAAAAAGTTTGGGAACCCCTGACTCAGAGATCGTGACAGTGTGGAACAAACTGTCAGAGCAAGTGCGCATGTCAGCTCGATTTCAACCTTTAGGAGAAGTTTGGATAGGTACATGGATGGTAGGGGTATGGGGGGCTATGGCCCCGGTGCAGTTCGATAGGAGGAGGCAGTTTAAATGGTTCAGCATGGACTAGATGGGCTGAAGGGCCCGTTTCTGTGCTGTAGTTTTCTATGACTCTATTTTGGCAATGTAAGTGACAAATCAACATTGTCCAAATCGATATCACAATCCTCAGAGGATATGCTTTTGCATTTCTCATGTCACTTTTTCTTCCAACGTGCCATCCTCCAGTTCTTCACCCTCACGCACACACATTTGACGGAAGAAGCAGCGATTTTGCTTTGTAGTCATTGTGTTAGGAATAAACAACAACAGCAGTGTCTTGAAAACATCCATTGAGCAACAACAAAAGAAAAATTGACCTCAATTAATGTGATGGATTTGCTAAAAATCGTTTCCCATTACAGTGAAGAGAAATAGTAGGACATGTGCTGAGTTTTTGGAAATTGATGCAATCAAATGTTTTTTATGTATCCTTTTGTACTCCATAAACTCAGCCTATGCTCTCATTGATCATATGTGTTGAGATCAATCATCAAACCATCTTTTACTCAGTCTCATTATTTCTCAAAATCCCAAAATTGTAGAATTCTTCAACCACAGCCTACACTACTAAATTAACTTTAACACAGAAATGTTCCAAGGCACTTCACAGAGATGAAGTTGGAGTTATTTGTGAGGGTGAGGAGAGAGAGATAGAGCTCCCACAGCAGCAGACGAGAGAGGAGTATACCAGCGCACCAAACACAAAGGCGTTGTAGACCATTCCACCACCGAGACTGAAGCTGATCCAATGTGGCCATCAACACTGTTTTCTCTCATTCTCCTCACTCTTAATTTCCTCATAGAAGTACCTGTCAATATCCACATTGAATGTATTCAGAGACTCTACGTTTGCAGCTCTCTGGAGTGTGGAAGTCATTACCATCTGGGAGAAGAAAATCTATCTATCATGATATTTTGATAGAGGACCAAGTTCTCCAGCACAGTAGTGTAGTAGTCAGCACAACAATTTACAGTAACAGCGACCCGGGTTCAATTCCCACCACCGCCTCTTTGTATATTCTCCCTGTGACCTTGTAGGTTTCCTCCGGGTGCTACGGTTTCCTTCCACTGTCCAAAGCCGTTCCGGTTGGTAGGTTAATTGGTCATGTAAATTGTCCCTGATTAGGTTAGGTTTAAATTAGGGGATTGCTGGGTGGCTTTGCTCGAAGGGCTGGAAGGGTCTATTCTGTGCTGTATCTCAATAAATATCTTAAGTGGGCATCTTTTTATGCCCCCTACCTTCAGAATTCATCACTGGATGAAGCATCTTCTCTGCATCCATCCTGTTAATTCTCCACAGAACCGCCCTAAATTCAGTGAGATCTGAATGGCAGTATGTGGAGCCCAACCTGCCCAGCTTCACAACAACGTCTCCAGTGCAAGTATATCCTTCTGAATCTGTGCACTGGATTCAAGGTTTGGTGTCACCATTATCCTCAGTTTGTATGGTTCAAGAGGGACAGGAAGGAGGGAGAGGAGGTGCGGGATAGTATCACAGCTGCAGAAAGGAAGGACATGGTGCAGGGATTGTCTACCTAGTCAGTGTGGGTGGAAATTAGAAGCAGGAAGGGAGCAGTCAGTCTATTGGGAATATTCTATGGACCCTCTAAAAGCAACAGAGACCCTGAGGAACAGATCAGGAATCAGATTTTGGAAAGGTGGAAAAATAAGAGGGTTATTGTCATGGGTGTCCCCAGCTTCTCTAATATTGATTGGCACCTCCTTAGCGCAAAAGTATTTAGATGGGCGGATTGTGTTAGGTGTGTCCGGGAAGGATTCCTGGCACAACTACAGGTTGACTAGAGCAGAACCAACAATGGATCTGGTACCAGGCAATACACAAGTTCAAGTGCCATATCTCTTGGTGGGTGAGCATTTTGTGTCAGTGATCACAACTCCTTGACTCTTTCATAGCCTTGGAGAGGGATAGGAACAGATGATATGTGAAAACACTTCATTGAGGGAGGGGAATTATGAAGCCATTCGGCAGGAACTTGGGAGCATAAATTAGAACAGATGTACTCAGAGAAATCCACAACAGAATTGCAGATGTTGTTTAGGGATTATTTGCATGGAGTTCTGGATAGGTTTGTCCCATTGAGGCAAGGAAAGGATGGTAAGGTGAAGGAACCTTGGTTGACAAGAGATGTGGGACATCTAGAAAAGAGGAAGAAAGCACCTTATTTAAGGTTTAGGAAGCAAAGTTCAGGCAAGGCTCTAAAGAGTTACAAGGTAGCCAGAAAGAAGCAGAAGAATGGACTTAGAAGTCCTAGAAGGGGGCATGAGAAGGCCTTGGCGCATGGGATTAAGGAAAAACCCAAGGTATTCTGCATGTATGTGAAAAACAGGAAGGTGATTAAAGTTAGGATGGGATCGATCAGGGATAAAAGAGGAAATATGTGCCTGGAATCGGAGGAAGTTGTGGAGGTCCTTAAGGAATACTTTACTTCAGTATTCACCAGAGGGAGGGAACTTGATATTTATGAGGACAGTACATAACAAGCTGTTATGCTTGAACATATTGATGTTAAGAAGGATGTTCTGCAACCTTTGAAAAAAAATAGAATACATGAATCCTTGGGATTGGATGCGATATATCCTAGATTAATATGGGATGGGAGGGAATAGTCTGTGGTAAGGAAGGCAAATGCAATGTTACCATTCATTTCAACAGGACTAGAAGATAAAAACAAGGATGTACTGCTGAGGCTTTATAAGACATTGGTCAGACCACATGGAGTATTGTGCACAAAATGCTGGTGGAACGCAGCAGGCCAGGCAGCATCTATAGGAAGAAGAACAGTCAACGTTTTGGGCCGAGACCCTTCATCCTGACAAAGGGTCTCGGCCCGAAACGTCGACTGTACTTCTTCCTATAGATGGTGCCTGGCCTGCTGCGTTCCACCGGCATTTTGTGTGTGTTGCTTGAATTTCCAGCATCTGCAGATTTCCTGGTGATGGAGTATTGTGAGTAGTTTTGGGCCTCTTATCTAAGAAAAGATGGGTTGGCATTGAAGAGGGCACAGAGGAGATTCACAAGAATGATTCTGGAAACGAAAGAGTTAACACATGAGGAGATTTTGATGGGTCTGGGCCTGTATTTGCTGGAATTTAGAAGAATGAGAGGGGATCTCATTGAGACGTATCAAATATTGAAAGGTCCAGATGGAGTGGATGTGGAGAGGACCTTTCCTAAAGTTGAAGTTCAAGTTTAATTATTCAACCGTACACGCATACATCCAACCAAACAGTGTTCCTCTAAGGGCAAGATTCAGAACACATTACTAACAGCACACAGCAAACTGCAAATAACACATATGGTTATGATTTCAGAAAAATATATAGTCACAAAGAAAAGGAATATAGTCCAAGTCCCTCAGTGGTATGACTGTCGATGGCACTGGTTCAGCTTGTTCTTCCACTGAGCAAACACTGGAGGGCAGCACTGAGAGAAGGAGCCACCCCCAGACCAGCACAATTCCAGCACACCCAGCAGAGGCTTCTGCTCTCTCCCCTTGGTGGCTGCAACAGGCTATTGTGTCAATAGCGATCCCGTGGCCAAGGCCTAGTTCTTGCCACAGCAGAGGCAACACATCTTTCTGGCTGTTGGTCTCACCAAAGAATGGACTTGCAGTATTCTATGTAACCAATGTCCATCAGAATTGTTCGATACAGGGTTGTTAGGTATAAATACTGCTAGTATCCAGCAGTGTCTTGCGATCACAAAAAACATTTACAAGATGAACCTTTTCATTGAACCCTCAATGGCTCTGCCATCCTATCAGAGTCTAGAACCAGAGGAAACAGTCTCTGAATAGAGGGACTTCCATTTAGAACAGAGATAAGGAGGAATTTCTTTAGCCAGAGGGTGGTGAATCTGTGGAATTCATTGCCACAGGGGCTGTGGTGGCCAAGTCATTGGGTATACTTAAAGCGGAGGTTGATAGTTTCTTGATTAATCAGGGCATCGAAGCTTATGGGACGTGGGCAGGAGAGTGGAGTTGAGAGGGATAATAAATCAACCATGATGGAATGGAGGAGTGGACATGATGGGCCAAATGATCTAATTCTGCTCCTATGCCTTATGGTCTTATTATCTAAGAGACTGCTGCACATTTGGTAATGATTTTTGCATCCTCACTGGCCACGAGTAATTCTAGGTAATTTTAGGGTGGGAAGTATTATTCATTTGTTGAAGACAAGAAGTAGGGATAACCCTGGGAATTATCAACCAGTGAGTCTTACTTCAGTGATGGGAAAATTATTAGAGAGAATCCTTAGACTTATGACCATTTGGAAAAGCATAGTCTGATCATGAATAATCAACTTTGCTTTGTGAGAGGCAGATCATATCTCACAAGCGTGATTGAAGTCTTTGAGGATGTGACAAAGCAAAGGGATGAAAGTAGAGCTGTGAATGTGGTTAACATGGATTTTAATAAGGCATTTGATGAAACTCCCTGCAGGCTCATTCAGAGAGTCAAGAGGCGTGGGATCCAGGGAATCTGGTCTGTGTGAATACAAAACTGGCCTTTCATAGAGGGCAGAGGGTGACTGCAAATGGAGTGTATTCTGTGTGGTCAGTGACCAGTGGTGTTCCAAATGGAACTGTTTGGGGATCCCTGCTCTTCATGAATTTTATTAATGACTTGGATGAGGCAGTGGAAGGGTGTGTTGGTACGTTTGCAGGTGAGAAGAAGGTTGGTGGTGTTGTGGATAGTGTAGAAGGTTGTTGCAGATTACAACAGGACATTGACAGATGCAAAGCTGAGTTGAGAAGTGGCAGATGGAGTTCAGCCCAGAAAAGTGTGAAGCGATTCACTTTGGAAGTCAAATTTGAAGGGGGAATACTGGGTTAATGACTGGATTTTCAGTCTTGCAGAGAAACAGAAGGACCTTGGGGTCCACGTCTATACATCCTTCAAAATTGCCACCAAGTTAATAGGGTATGGTGTTTTGGGGAATTGTTGGTGAAATTGAGTGCAAGAGCTGTGAGTTAATGTTACAGCTCCATAAAAATAATAGGCTCATAAAGGCAGCATCCATCATTAAGGACCCCTATCGCCTCTTCTCATTGCTACCATCATGCAAGAGGTACAGGAGCCTAAGACACACACAGCCTTTTAGGAACAGCTTCTTCCACTTTGTCATCAAATTTCTGAAAGATCCATGAACCCACGAACACCACCTCACTGTTTTCATGCTGGTTTTGCACTACTTATTGATTTATATATATATATATTTTTTTCTTATTGCATTATATCACATTTTTATATATTGCACTATACTTCTGCCACGGGATAGCAAATTTCACAATACAGTATATATCAATGATAATAAACCTGATTTATAGAAACATAGAAACATAGAAAATAGGTGCAGGAGTAGGCCATTTGGCCCTTCGAGCCTGCACCGCCATTTATTATGATCATGGCTGATCATCCAACTCAGAACCCCGCCCCAGCCTTCCCTCCATACCCCCTGACCCCCGTAGCCACAAAGGCCATATCTAACTCCCTCTTAAATATAGCCAATGAACTGGCCTCAACAGTTTCCTGTGGCAGAGAATTCCACAGATTCACCACTCTCTGTGTGAAGAAGTTTTTCCTAATCTCGGTCCTAAAAGGCTTCCCCTCTATCCTCAAACGGTGGCCCCTCATTCTGGACTTCCCCAACATCGGGAACAATCTTCCTGCATCTAGCCTGTCCAATCCCTTTAGGCTCTTATACGTTTCAATCACATCCCCCCTCAATCTTCTAAATTCCAACGAGCACAAGCCCAGTTCATCCAGTCTTTCTTCATATGAAAGTCCTGCCATCCCAGGAATCAATCTGGTGAACCTTCTTTGTACTCCCTCTATGGCAAAGATGTCTTTCCTCAGATTAGGGGACCAAAACTGCACACAATACTCCAGGTGTGGTCTCACCAAGGCCTTGTACAACTGCAATAGTACCTCCCTGCTCCTGTACTCGAATCCTCTCGCTATAAATGCCAGCATACCATTCGCCTTTTTCACCGCCTGCTGTACCTGCATGCCCACTTTCAATGACTGGTGTATAATGACACCCAGGTCTCGTTGCACCTCACCTTTTCCTAATCGGCCACCATTCAGATAATAATCTGTTTTCCTATTTTTGCCACCAAAGTGGATAACTTCACATTTATCCACATTAAATTGCATCTGCCATGAATTTGCCCACTCACCCAACCTATCCAAGTCACCCTGCATCCTCTTAGCATCCTCCTCACTGCTAACACTGCCACCCAGCTTC
This sequence comes from Mobula hypostoma, assembly GCF_963921235.1. Lineage (NCBI taxonomy): Eukaryota > Metazoa > Chordata > Chondrichthyes > Myliobatiformes > Myliobatidae > Mobula > Mobula hypostoma. Next base: position 2,981,670 of record NC_086109.1, on the reverse strand, counting down.
GTGTCATCCGCAAACTTGGAGATGCTGCATTTAATTCCCTCATCCAAGTCATTAATATATATTGTAAACAACTGGGGTCCCAGCACTGAGCCTTGCTAGTCACCGCCTGCCATTCTGAAAAGGTCCCGTTTATTCCCACTCTTTGCTTCCTGTCTGCTGACCAATTCTCCACCCACACCAATACCTTACCCCCAATACTGTGTGCTTTAAGTTTGCACACTAATCTCCTGTGTGGGACCTTGTCAAAAGCCTTTTGAAAATCCAAATATACCACATCCACTGGTTCTCCCCTATCCACTCTACTAGTTACATCCTCAAAAAATTCTATGAGATTCGTCAGACATGATTTTCCTTTCACAAATCCATGCTCACTTTGTCCGATCATTTCACCGCTTTCCAAATGTGCTGTTATCACATCCTTGATAACTGACTCCAGCAGTTTCCCCACCACCAACTTTAGGCTAACCGGTCTATAATTCCCCAGTTTCTCTCTCCCTCCTTTTTTAAAAAGTGGGGTTACATTAGCCACCATCCAATCCTCAGGAACTAGCCCAGAATCTAACAAGTCTATTCTGCTGATTCATTGATTATTAAGCTTCATGTGCTGTAAAAGACATAACAGTACCTCCTATCTCAAAATGCCTCGGCATATTAGCAATCTTCACACTGATCTCGCTATCCTCCATATTCTTCTCCTCGGTAAACGCTGATGCAAAGTATTCATTCAGGAACTCATAATGTTCTGCCTCCAAGCACGTGTTCCCTTCTTTATCCTCAAGTGGTCCAACTGGCTGTCTAGTTATTCTCTTGCTCTTGATGTATCAATAGAATGCCTCAAGTTTCTCCTCAATCCAATGTCCCAAGGACTTTTTATGGCCCCTTGTTTCTCTCCTAATTCTCTTCTTGAGTTATTTTTGGCTTCTTTATGAACCTCAAGAGATCTGTTTGATTTTAGATTTCCCTAAACATTACACACACTGTCTCTTCTTGACTATATTTGAAAATTGTTGCTTTTGCACTTTTGCCTAACATGCCTGCATATCTGTTCCTTTTTGTCCCAGTGACTATTGGGAGGTGGGCTTTGTAGTACAATCCCATCAGAGTGTTTGCATCTTTCTTGTTTTTGAGTTCAGTAGTGAGACCTTCCAAGAGAACCTGCTGCAAATGTCTTTTCCTTTTTCCCTATAGGAGTATCTTTCAATTTCTTGATCCCTGAATCTGTGAATCGTTATACCACCTTTCTCTTTGGCACAATGTAATCATATACCAATGTGCTCTGGGACATTATACTTTATTCATTAATTTAACTGCAGATAATTCTAGTATTATTTAATTGAAACCATGCATCATGTAGTCAGGGTGACTCTTGAGAAATATTTAACTTGGCATCTGTAAATCAGACAATTTCCCTAAACCAATGCATATTATTTCTGATTTTCTTAAGTAGAAATTATTAAAAATATCTTCAAATCAGATGCATGCAAATAACCTAAGGTAATGCGAGAGCAGGTCTTTATTAATTTTTGTTCATCTGGGATGTAATTCTACCCAACATAACAAGGAAATCGGACTTCTTTATTTGGGCAGGAATTCACTCATGATCATCTTTGAGATAATTAGTGATCTTCTTACAGAAAAGAACAAATTATAGTCAGAGCGATACAGCAGGAGAACCGGCTGTTCAGCACACCATGTTCACACAATCAGAGGGCATCTGGCTTGCAACCCTTAACCCAAAGCTTCCTCTGCCAAGGTGATTCACCTTTTTCCCTAGAATAGACACTTACAGCCACAGGGTCATTCAATATTGAAACAGTCCACTCGGCCCAACTCATCCATGCTAACCAAAATTCCCGTTTGAACTGGTCCCATTGCTCCTCTTTTGCCCCATATCCCTCCAAGCCTTTCCCATTTGTGGGCATGTCCAAGAACCTTTTATATGTTGTTAATGTACCTCCCTCAACCACTTCCTCCGGCAGCTCATTCCATATTCTGACCACTCTTTTTTTGAAACTGTTCCCCTTGGGTTCTTAATAAATTCCAACCCCCCGCCCACCGCCTTCAAACTGTGCTATCAGTCATGCCCCCTCTTAATCTGCTCTGCTCCAGGGAGTACAGACCCGGCCTCTCCTATATCTCCTCATCACTGAAGTTCTCCCACCCAGACAACGTCCTGGTGAATCTCTTCTGCACCTTCTCCAGCACCATCACATCCAAGTGCAGAAAGAAACATCTGCACAGTAAAAGGAAAAGGACAAAAATGTTACTCAGATCAGAAAACGAAGTGTGGACCTCCCTCCCATTAAGGGATAATTTAAAAAAATAGTTGCAATTCTCATTACTAAACAGTAATAGAATGAAAATGCTATTGACCTGATGAAAAGCTCTTCAGTTTATATTCACTGTGTGATTGAACGTTTAGAAACCAGAGCACTTTAACAGTGAACACTCCAGAAGATAGAATACAACTTTAACACTTAATATTCTGCAGCTGGGATGATCACTTGAAGAGACATTATTACTGAAGCTGGCAGAAACCCACAGCCTCTATCAATCACAGTCTAAGAGAGAAAACCCCAGCTTCGAGCTGTTGTAGAATCATAAATTCATGGAACACTACACTACAGAAATAGGATCTTTGGCCCTTCTAGTCTATGTTGAACTACTTACCTGACTAGTTCCATTGACCTGCGCCTGGAAAATTGCCCTCCATATCCACCCCATCCATGTTAGTATCTGAATTTCTCTTAAATGTTGAAGTCATACCCTCATTCACCACTTGTTCTGGCAGCTCATTCCACCCTCTGAGTGAAGAAGTTCCTCTCCATATTCACCTTTCACCTTAACCCATGACCTTTTACCCAACCACATTGGAAAAGGCCTGCTTGCATTTACCCTCTCTATACCTGCTTAATGTTGTATACCTCTAGCCAACCTGAGTCCCAGGTCATATTTGACCCACTGGCATTTATAGGCTTACCTGTGAATGTGGAGTAGTGTATATCGGCCTGATGGGACACATGGTGGAAACCCACATCAAGGAGCACAGGAGGGGTATCCGTTTGGGTTACCCATAGAAATTGTCGGTAGCAGAACACTGCATTTTCAATGGCCATAGGATTGACATCAATGATTCAAAACAACTATGCCGCACCAATGGCTTTTGGGACCACCTGGTAAAGGAAGCCATTGAAATAAAACTAGAGGGAAATAATTTTAACAAGAACGAAGGTCTCGCTCTAAGTAAGGTCTGGAACTTGATTGTAAACAAAGTGAGAGAATGGAAACCTGATTGGATGAGTACTAACCAAACAGGAGGGACAGACTATGGGAGTATAAATACCACCAGACTCTTCTTCTTCGTCTTCTTCTGTTGTCCATCGAAATCCGATGACAACATCCACTCCTTTAACGGTGAGATCTCTGATGACTATACAGTCCTATCCTGGACCCACAAACCCTATTGCAGGTGGGACATGTATACGTGGTAGTGGTGGCAACCATGGCTGCATTTCTCCTGGCTCTCTTCTGCTGTCTTCTGGTTGTTCTTTCCATCTCCAGAATACGAACCCCGTCCCTTGGCGTCACCAAGTGGTATGGTCAGCAGCAACGTCCTCCAGGTCCTCGGGTCTGATTCGCACTTCCTTAAAGCATTCTTCATCTGATCCTTATAGCGATTCTTTGGCCCTCCAGCTGAGCGTCGACCATGATGTACCTAGCCGTATAACACTCTGTGGGGTAGCCGACATGGGGGCATCCTTATCACATGCCCCAGCCACTGCAGTTGGCGCTGGGTGATCATGGCCTCAATACCCTTGCAGTTGGTCTTTACGAGTATTTCAGTGTGAGGCACCCGCTCACGCCAGGTAATCCCCAGGATGCGCTGGATGCAGCTTATGTGGAAGTGCTCCAAGGACTTGATGTGACAGCTGTAGGTTACCCAAGCTTCACAGCTATAAAGGAGGGTGGTGACACAGACCGCTTGGTATACGGCGACCTTTGTGGAGGGACGAAGGTTCCTTGTTCTGAAAGACTCTACGCTGAAGTCTCCCAAAGGCAGCTGGTGCCTGTTTAATGCGGCTCTGGATGTCGTCGTCAATGCCGCTATCCTCAGAGAGAATGCTCCCCAGGTATTTGAAAGATGGCACTCCTGACAGCTTTTCATCACCAACAGTGAAGGCAGGTAGAGTGGGTGGGACACGGGTACTCCATTGGCAAACCACTTCTGTCTTGGTGGTATTGACAGTCAGCCCCACCCTGCTGTACGCTCTCACCAGACTAGACATGCCCAGACGTCATTGAGAATGACAGAGCTTGTCATTGTGTGTTGTAATCAATAACTGTACTTGGCTGGAAGCCTGAGAAGAGATTGTTCGTCATGTATGCCAGGAAAGCACTCAATCCTTTATTCCATCTCCAGTACTCAATGCATTGATTTATGAAGGCCAATCTACCAAAAGATTTCTTTACTACCCTATCTCCCTATTAGATAGATGAGAATAGATTCAACTTTATTGTCATTGTGCCAAGTACAGATGCAAAGCCAATGAAATGCATTTAGCATCTGACCAGAAATGCAAAGAATAGTGTTATTTACAAAATAACTGCGAATAAAAAGTAAGTGCTACAGCACGCAAATATAAAAGTACTGAGACAGTACAATACGGATGCAATACTGCTTAGCGCTGTGATGTGAGGTTCAGCAGGGTCACAGCCTCAGGGAAGAAGCTCTTCCTGTGCCTGCTGGTGTGGGAGCGGAGGCTCCTGTAGCGCCTACCGGATGGGAGGAAAGTAAAATGTCCATGATTAGGGTGAGATGCATCCCTGATAATGCTTTTCACCCTGCCCAGGCAGCGTTTATGGCAGATGTTCTCAATGGTGGGCAATTGGGTGCCGATAATCCGCGGGGCAGTTTCACTACACGCTGAAGTGCTTTGCGGTCCGATACGGGACAATTGCCATACCGCACTGAGATGCATTTGGTGAGTATGCTCTCAATGGTACAGCGGTAAAACTCCGTCAGTATCCTGGGACAGAGGTGAGCTTTCTTCATGCTCCGCAGGAAGTAAAGGTGCTGTTGCGCCTTTTTGATCAGGATGGAGGAGTTCAGGGACCAGGTGAAATAACACCATCTTCAAGGAATTATGTATCTGTTTTCCCAGATTCCATTGTTCTACTGCACTGCTCAGTGCCCTATCACTCACCATGTAAAACCTACCCTGGTTTGTCCTCCCAAAGTCCAACATCTCACACTTGTCAGCATTAAGGTCCCACCTGCCATTTTTCCAGCTGGTACAGATCCTGCTGCAAGCTTTGATAGTCTTCCTTAATGTCCACTACACCCTCAGTATTGGTGTCATCTGCAAATTTGCTGATCCAGTTGACCACATCATCATCCAGATCATTGATATAAATGACTAACAGCAATGGGCTCTGCACCGATCCCTGTGGCACACCATTAGTCACAGGCCTCCAGTCTGAGAGGCAACCATCTATTACTGCTCTCTGGCTTCTCCCACAAAGCCAATGTCTAATCCAATTTACTACCTCATCTTGAATGCCGAGCCACTGAACCTTCTTGACCAACCTCCCATGCAGGACCATGTCAAAAGTCCACATAGCCAGTATCTATTGTCTTGCCTTCATCGGCTTTCCCAGTAACTTCCTCAAAAACTCCATAAGATTGGTTATCCACAACCTACCACTCATGAAGCCATGTTGTTGAGTTTTTGAAAAGTAAACAAAAAAGCCAATGAGTGCAGGATGGTCTATATGGACTTTAGTAAGGTTCCGCATGGTAGGCTGCTACGGAAAGTTAGATCACATGGGACCCATAGGAATCTAGCTAATTGTATTCACAATTGATTTGATGTTAGGAAGCAGAAAGTGATGGTAGAAGGTTCTTTTCTCAATTGGAGGCCCATGACCAAAGGTATTGCCCAAGAAACAGTACTAGATCTATTGCTATTTGTCATCTATATAAAAGATTTGGATGAGAATGTACTAATGTTGGCTAAATGGCTAAAACAGGTAGTATCACTGACAGTGAAGCTCTGTTATCAGTATTTACAAAGAGATGTTGATCCAGCTGTGCAAGTGGGCAGAGCAAGAGCAGATGCAGTTTAATTCAGAGAAGTGTGAGTTGTTGCATTTTGTAAAGACAGGTGAGGGTAGGATTTTCACTGTAAGAATTAGGGCCATAGAGAGCATTGTAGGACAGAGGGGTCTCAGACGACAAGCCCATGGTGCCATGAATGTGGCATCACGGGTAGACAGATGGTGAAGACAGTTGTTCTTGAGAATGATTCCGGGAATGAAAGGATGACCATAAAAGAACCAATTGATGGCTCTGGGTCTGTACTCTCTGGAAGTCAGAAGAATGAGTGGGGATATCACTGAAACCTATTGAATGTTGAAAAGCACAGAGTGAATGGGGAGAAGATGTTTCCTAAGGTGGGGCAGTCCAGGACTGGAAGGCACAGCCTCAGAACAGAGGGATGTCCATTTAGAAAAGAGATGAGGAGGAATTTCTTGCCAAAAAGTGGTGAATCTGTGGGATTCATTGCTACAGTCGGCTGTGGAGGTGAATCATTGTGTATATTGGTCATTGTAAATTGTTCTGTGATTAGGCTAGCATTAAGTTGGGGGAGTGCTGGGCTGGTGGAGTTTGAAGGGCTAGAAGGGCCTTCTCCATGCTGAATATCAATAAATAAGTCAATAACTAATTATGGCAGAGGTTGATAGATTCTTGACTAGTTAGTGCATGACGGGATACAGAGCGAAAGCAGGAGATTGAGGCTGAGAAGGAAAATTGGATTAGGCATGATGAAATGGCGGAGAAGACTCAATGGGCCAAATGGCCTAGTTCTTCTATATCCTATAGTCTTATGAAGAATGTTTTTTGGCATGCTGGCCTTCATCAGTCAGGGCATTGGGTATAGAAGTTGGGATGTTATGTTGCAGTTGGACGAGATGATGGTGGGGCTGCATCTGGAATATTATGTTTAGTTTGCGATACTCCACTATAGGAAAGATGCTATTAAGCTGAATAGAGTGCAAAGGAGATGTACTAGGTTGTTGCTGGGACTCAAGGAACAGAGTCATGGAGAGTTTGAACAGACTGGGCCATCATTTATCGGAGCATAAGGTCATAAGACCATAAGATATAGGAGAGAATTAGGCCATTTGGCCCATCGAGCCTAATTTATCATGGCTGATCCATTTCAGTCTCCGCCCAGATCTTCTACTTTCTCCCTGTATTCCATCATGCCCTGACTAGTCAAAAATATATTAACCTCTGTCTTAAATATACCCATGGGAGAATGAAGTATGATCATATGAAGGTGTATAAGATCTGGAAGGGCATAGATAAAGTGAATATGCACAGTCTTTTTCTCAGGATTCAGAAATAAAGAATGAGAGGGCATCAATGAAGGTGAGGGGGAGAGATTTAATAAGAACCCAAGGGGCAAATTTTTCATCCAGAGGATGGTCAGTATATGAAACGAACTGCCAGAGGAAGTTGTTGGGGCAGATACATTAACAACGTTCAATAGGTACTTGGACAGGTACATAGATAGGAAAAATTTGGAGAGGAAAAGGACCAAATATGAGCCAATGGGACAAGCTCAGATGGGCGCGTGGGTTGAAGGCCTGCTTACGTGATCTGTAACTCTGAATCTATAATTTGAATTGCTCAACCTGCCACTTACATGGAGCTTCATTGAGTTTCAGATGCACGGACTTGATGTTTTTGATACCAACCAAAATTCCTTCTGTAGCTTGAGTGACGATGGACCAGAGATTCGCAGGAGGCCATGAAAATGTATTTTTTCAAGGAGGATTTGAACACATCTTGGAGTATTTTCTGCTGCCTACCAGGTGTTCTAAGATTAGGGTTTTTTTATAAGAATATGGAATTGTTCACTTGGACAATGTTTCTTGCACAGTGGAGTTGCTATGTGTAAGCAGGGTCCAGCTGGAGATGTTGTATCATTTTGCCTTCATTATACAGTTGTTTAAGCATGAGGAGATGTGAAAAATGCAATAATATTACACTGTTTTACCTGAGTAGCCAGTCAATCAATACTTATTGATTAATACACACAAAATGCTGGAGGAACTCTGCATTGACGGAGAGGAATGAACAGTTGCTGTTTCGGGCCAAGACCCTCCCTTCATCAGGACTGGAAGGTGGATGAATATGTGTTGGTTGACTGGCACCAACCAGGTTGGTGTGGTCTTTCATTGATTCTATCACGCTTATTATTCTATTGTGGATTTATTGAGGTTGCCCACAAAAAATGAACCACAGGATTATATATGATGACATATAGCAAAGATCTGAAGGTTCAAAGGTTCAAAGGTTCATTTTATTTTCAAAGTACTCATGTACAATACAACTCTGATATTTGTCTTCTCCAGATAGCCATCAAGTACAGAAAAGACCACGGGTACTGATGAAAGAAAATGTGTCAACTCACACCCTCCCCACCCCTCCCCCCGGCTTTGATAGTAAATTTACTTTGCAGTTTGAACTTCAGTGTCAGGTAGCAGGAAAACTGTTACTTGGAATGGGAGATTTCAAAAGCTGTACCTGTCTATTCAGCTTAAAGCCCCAGGAGCCCAAAGGAGGCACAACTGTAAATTGTTATTTGGAAATTAATTGGGTAATTAAGCAATTGGTAAGGGTCAATAAAAAGAAGTTAGGCTTGAGTGGAGTGGCCATGGTAGGAGTGTATTGGATTCCATCACTTCATCTGACAGTACATGTTAGTTATTAACCATTTTCTGTGTGAGAAGGGTACTGCTGAGGCCGTACCTGGGCAAATGAACACAGTTTGGGCTCCCTTATTTAAGAAGGGACATACTGGCATTGTACAGAAAAAATCATTTACCTAATTCCTGAGATGAAGGAATTCAGCTATTATCAGTGGTTAAATAAACAAGATCCATATTCTTTGGAGTTCAGAAGAAAAATAGATGACTTTATTAAAAATAATATGGATTCTGAGAGCCAATGGAGTTGGATGTTGAGATATCTCCATGTGTGAGACAATCTCGACTCAGGCAACAGCGCTACAATATTAGGGGACTGTCATTTAAAACTGTGCTCACGAGGAGCAACTCCTCACTGAGGATGGGGAATCTCTGGAATTCTCCACCACAAGGAGGTGGGATCACTGCAGCCAGTTAAAGAGGAAGTGGACAGCTTTTAAAAAGATAGGGAATGAAGTCCCATGAGGAAATGATGCAGAAGAAGGGCTGAGGCTTGGGGAAGTTAACCATGATAACGGGCTACATCTCGTCCAGTCTCAGTGACTTTTCCAACTTGATGCTTTCCAAAAGCTCCAGCACATCCTCTTTCTTAATGTCTATGTGCTTAAGCTTTTCAGTCTGCAGTAAGTTATCCCTACAATCACCAAGATCCTCTTCTGTAGTGAATATTGAAGCAAAGTATTCATTAAGTACCTCCACTACCTTCTCCCATTCCATACACACTTTTCCACTTACACACTTGACTGGTCCTATTCTCTCACATCTTATCCGCTTGCTCTTCATGTATATGTAGAATGCCTTGGGGTTTTCCTTAATCCTGTCCACCAAGGACTTCTCATGGCCCCTTCTGGCTCTCCCAATTTCATTCTTAAACTCCTTCCTGCTAGCCTTATAGTTTTCTGGATCTCTGTCATTATCTAGTTTTTTGAACCTTTTGTAAGCTTTTCTTTTCTACTTGACTAGATTTTCAACAGCATTTGTACACCATGGTTTCTGTACTCTACCATCCTTTCCCTGTCTCATTGGAATGTACCTATGCAGAACGCCACGCAGCCGAAAATTTGCCACAGTTCTCCCTGACAACAGCTGCTCCCAACTTATGCTTCCAAGTTTCTGCCTGATAGCTTCATATTTCCCCTTACCCCAATTAAACGTTTTCCTAACTTGTCTGCTCCTATCCCTCTCCAATGCTATGGTAAAGGAGACAGAATTGTGATCACTATCTCTGAAATGCTCTCCCAATAACAGATCTGACACCTGACCAGGTTCATTTCCCAAATACCAGATCAAGTACAGCCTCCCCTCTTGTAGGCTTATCTACAATCGTGTCAGGAACACACCTCAACACACCTAACAAACTTCACCCCATCTAAACCCCTTGCTCTAGGGACATGCCAATCGATATTTAGGAAATTGAGTCTCCCACCATGACAAACCTGTTATTTTGCACCTTTCCAGAATCTGTCTCCCTATCTGCTCCTCGATATCCCTGTTACTATTGGGTAGTCTGTAAAAAACATCCAGTAGATTTATTGACGCCATCCTGTTTCTAACTTCCACCCATTGAGACTCAGTAGACAATTCCTCCATGACTTCCTCTTTTTCTGCAGCCGTGACACTATCTCTGATCAGCAGTGCCACACCCCCACCTCTTTTGCCCCCCTCCTTGTCCTTTCTGAAACATCTAAAGCCTGGCATTCTAAGTAGCCATTCCTGCCCCTGAGCCATCCAAGTCTTTGTAATGGCCACAACATCATAGCTCCAAGTACTGATCCATGTTCTAAGCTCATCCGCTTTGTTCATGATACTCCTTGCATTAAAATAGACACATCTCAGACCGTCTGTCTGAGCATATCCCCTCTCTATCACCTGCCTATCCTCCCTCTCACATGCCTACAAGCTTTCTGTATTCGTGAGCCAACCACCCCTTCCTCCATCTCTTCAGTTTAGTTCCCACCCCTCAGCAATTCTAGTTTAAACTCTCTCCAATATCCTTAGCAAACCTCACTGCCAGGAAATTGGTCCCCCTTGGATTCAAGTGCAACCCATCCTTACTGCACAGGTCACGCCTGCCCCAAAAGAGGTCCCAATAATCCAGAAATCTGAATCCCTGCCTCCCTGCTCCAATCCCTCAGCCACACATTTATCCTCCACCTCACTCTATTCCGATACTCACTGTCGCGTGGCACAGGCAGTAATCCCGACATTGATAGGATACAGAGCGAGGCTGGGAAGTGGCAGATAGACCAATCTGGAAAAGTGTGAAGTGAAGGCAGGATATAGGGTTAATCAAAAGTTCAAAGGAAAGTTTTCATCCTAGTACCATTATGTCACCATTCAGAACACTGATATTAACCTTCTTGTGGGCATTCACAGTGAATACAGGAAACAGTATAGAATCATTAAAGACCAAAGGGACAGACAAACAGCCAATGTGCAAAAGACAACACCGTGTGCAACTACAAAAAGAAATAGCATCAATAATAATAATTATAACTGATAAAAAATGTCATATCTTGCAATAAATACAAGCCTGATCCACCTTTAAAGTCAAAGTCCGACAAATTATATTATGACCAATTGATTATTACAGATATGACAATCTATAATAACCATCTGGATATAATATTACAGGATAAACAAGCAAGAACAACTTACTTACAAGATACAGCCATTCCAAACACACATAACTTACGGAAATCAATTTGTCAATAACACCAGAAATACACTGAATTAAAAGAGGAAATTGTAAGACTGTGGAACATGAATAGGGTAGACATTGTCCCAATAGTAATATCTACAGCTGGTGTCACCCCAAAATCGCCTTTGGGAGACTCCGTGAGAACGTCTGGGAGCGGAGAGGACTCAGCCTTACCACCAAGCTGAAGGTCTACTGTGCAGTGGTCCTTACCACCCTCCTTTACGCCAGTGAGACCTGGACTGTCTGCAGCAGACACGTCAAACAGCTCAACCACCTTCACCTGAGCAGTCTCCGCAGACTCCTCCACATCAGGTGGCAGGACAAAGTCCCCAACACGGAAATCCTGGAACGAGCTGGGCTCTGCAGCGTCTACACCCTCCTGCTGAAAGCCCAAGCCAGGTGGGCTGGACATGTGGTCAGAATGCCAGACAGCCGATTACCTGAGCAGTTGCTGTACGGAGAACTGTGTCAGGGCAAGCGCTCAGTCGGGGGGGCAGAAGAAACGTTACAAAGACTGCCTCAAAGCGTCCCTCAAAGGCCTGGGTGTCAACATCAACACGTGGGAGACGCTTGCCCTCGACCGTCCAGCTTGGTGCAACAAGATCACCACAGGAGCCCGTGCAGCTGAAGTCAGGCGCATCATCGAGGCGCAACGAAAGCGTGCTGTGCGCAAGGCCCGAGCAGCACCCACTACCACGATAGCACCCACCCACTTGTGTCCCACATGTGGGCGAGCCTTCAGGGCCCGGATTGGCCTCATCAGTCACCTCCGGACCCACAGTCACCAATCTCCCATTTGACTTTGAAGTCATGGTCATCTTCGACTACGAAGGACGAACAACAACACAATAGTATTAAACAATTAGACCCACGCGCCAATCTTTATGTAAATGTTCAAAAAGCAACAATACTAACCACCACTAGAATAGTCCAAAATCTTGTAGCATTTGTGAAAAGAGTTTGCTTGGCTCTGCCCGCACCTCAGGTTTTACCAGCTTGAGCTAAGAAAAGATAATAAGTAACAATATCTTCTATACATGGATGATTAGAAATTACACGCTCCTTCATCAGTAAAGCTAAAGCAATTAATTCAAATATTAAAACTGTTTTCTAAAAATATAAACATGAACTTTGGACTAGATAAGTGCAGAACATTAAACATAAAGAAAGGTGCAATAGAACTAGTACCATACCAAACTGAGCAGCAGGAAGCAATACAACCGTGGATGAATATGTAACGGATACGTATCTGGATGGTCAACAAGCAAAGAAAATAGATCATGGTGTGATAAAGGAAAAACTTTCGACATGATTTACTTAGGGCTTAAGAAAATCTGCCAAACAGAGTTCAACAGTGAAAGGAAAAACAAAGGCAGAAAACACTTTCACAATACCTATACTAATGTATTCTTTTGGCATAATATCTTGGTTCAAACCCAATTTGGAAAAATTACTAAGAAAAAAAGCGATTGAAATGACAAATTTTAGAAAATGCCATGTATGCTCAAATGTACTTAGATTAACACTACCTAGGACAGAAGAAGGAAGAGGAATAACAGACATAAAACATTTACATAGCAGTCAGATAAAACTTATAAGGATATATATTCATCAATGAAAATAGGATTTAGTACTCCATGAGCATTTGCAATTCTGATAAGAAGTGCACACCACTAATCTTAAATGAAAGCCAGAAAATTGAAGAAATTATCACTACAGAAGAAAATATTAATCAATGGAAGACCATGACCCTCCATGGATAACATCCCCACGATCTGGACAGGCTAGGTGTCGACAAGGAAACATTGAACACGTGACTAAGAGTTGGAGACCTCTTCCCAGAAAGAGAGGCGTTCCTTGTGGCAATACAGGACCAGATGGTTAATACAAACAATATTAAAAGTAGATTTAAAAAAGAACAAATTCAAGATGATAAATGCAGAAAATGCCAAGAGAAACCAGAAACAATCCTGCATGTTACAAGACCCGGCAGCAGTTTAACTCGATCTAATTACTGACACAAGCACAATCATGTGACAAACATTGCTTTAAGATTTTGGCCAAAATCTTGCTTTAAAATACAAATTCAGTAAAGAAATCATACATTACTACGAATACAACACTGATCCAGTTTTAGAGTCAGGGTCCTACAATATATTTTGACTGATCCATTATTACAGAGGATTACCCATAATAACGATCCCAATATAATAATACAGGACAAATAAGCAACAACAACTTACTTAATAGATATAGCCATCCCAAACACACATAACATACAGAAATCAGTAAGTGAAAATCATAGAAATATACTTTATACTTTATTGTCACCAAACAATTGGTACTAGAATGTACAATCATCACAGCGATATTTGAGTCTGCGCTTCCCAGTCCCTGGATTACAAATATTAAATATTAAAAATAGTTAAAATTAGTAAATATTAAAAACATAAATTATAAATCATAAATAGAAAATAAAAAAATGGAAAGTAAGGTAGTGCAAAAAAACCGAGAGGCAGGTCCGGATACTTGGAGGGTACGGCCCAGATCCGGGTCAGGATCTGTTCAGCAATCTTATCACAGTTGGAAAGAAGCTGTTCCCAAATCTGGCTGTACGTGTCTTCAAGCTCCTGAGCCTTCTCCCGGAGGGAAGATGGACGAAAAGTGTGTTGGCTGGGTAGGTCGTGTCCTTGATTATCCTGGCAGCACTGCTCTGACAGCGTGCGGTGTAAAGTGAGTCCAAGGATGGAAGATTGGTTTGTGTGATGTGCTGCGCCGTGTTCGCGATCTTCTGCAGCCTCTTTCGGTCTTGGACAGGACAACTTCCATACCAGGTTGTGATGCACCCTAGAAGAATTCTTTCTACAGTGCATCTATAAAAATTAGTGAGGGTTTTAGGGGACAGGCCAAATATGCTGAATTAAAAGTGGAAATTGATAGATTATGGAACATGAACAGAGTATACATTGTCTCAATAGATGTATCTACAGCTGGTATCATCTGAATTAGACTTACACAGCAATATTTATGTAAATCTCCAGAAAACCTCAATAGGAAACATTATGAGGATAGTCTGAAAGTTCCATGCAATTGGGAAATGAGCGTGCTTGGCAATGTCCATACCTCAGGTTTTACCAACTTGAGCTGAGAAAAATTAAAAACATAATAATAATAAATAAATAAACAACAGATATCGAGAATATGGCAATAAATAATGAGAACATGAAATGCAGAGTTCTTGAAAGTAAATCCATAGGTTGTGGGAACAGTTCAGTAATGAGGCAGGTGAAGCTGAGTGACGTCACCCCCTTTGGTTCAAGAGCCCGATGGTTGAGGGGCAATAATTGTTCCTAACCCTGGTAATGTGGGTCCAGAGGCTCCTGTACCCTCTTCCTGATGGGAGCAGTGAGATGAGAGCACGACCTGGGTGGTGGGGGTCCCTGATGATGAATACTGCTTTACTGCATGTAGATGTGTTCATTAGTGGGGAGGGCTTTACCCGTAATGGACTGGTTGTATCCATTACTTTTTGTAAGGCTTTTCTGTTCAAGGATATTGATGTTTCCATACCAGAACATGATGCAACCAGTCAATATGCACTCCACTGCACATCTATAGAAGTTTGTCAAAGTTTTTGATTACATGCCAAATCTTTGCAAGGAGAGGTGTTGCTGTGTTTTCTTTGTAATGGCAATTGGGTGCTGGACACAGGACAGAGGCTCTGAAACCATAACACTGAGGAATTCAAAGTTGCTGACCCTCTCCTCCCATATCCACTAACGAGAACTGGCTCATGGACATCTGATTTCCTCCTCCTGATGTAATCAGCTCTTTGCTCTTGCTGACACTGAGTGAGATATTGTTGTTGTGGCACCACTTAGCCAGATTTTCAATATCCTCTTATATGCTGATTCATCGCCACTTTTGATTTGGCCAGCTACAGAGGTGTTGTCAGCAAACTTAAATATAGCGTTGGAGCTGTGCTTAGCCTCAGAATCTTAAATATAAAGCAAGTAGAGCAGGGATCTAAACACATTGCCTTGTGGTGCACCTGTGCTGATGGAGATTGTAGAAGAGATGTTCCTAATCTGAAATGACTAGAGTCTGCAAGAGAGGAAACTGAGGACTCAGTTGAACAAGGAGGTATTGAAGCCAAGGTCTTGAAGCTTACTGATTAGTTTTGATGATAGTATTGAATGCCAAGCTCTAGTCAATGAAATATGCATCTTCACTGTCCAGATGTTCCAGGGTGGAGTGAAGAATCAATGAAATGGCACCTACTATTGACCTCTTGTGATGGTAGACAAATTGGAGCAGATTCAAGTCACTTCTCAGGCAGAAATTGATATATTTCATCATCAGCTTCTCAAAGCACAGTGGATGTTATTTCTGCTGGACGGTAGTCACCGAAGCAGGTTAGCGAAGTCTTCTTAGGCACCAGTGTAATTGAAGTCTGCTTGAAGCAGTTGGGTACCCCAGACTGCCGAAGTGAGAGGTTAATGATATCGGTGATATCCAACAAGTTAATCAGCATAGGTCTTTAATACTTGGCCATGTACCTCATCTGGATCAGATGTTTTCTGTGAATTTATCCTCCTGAAGGATCCTCTCACGTCATCGGGGGGCGGATACGGAGGGGAGGAGAAGATGGCAGCACGACGCAGTGCGCGCGGCCACTCCTAATTGATATCATATTTGTTAAATAGGGGCCATGCACAATTCTTATTTGATGGAGATGGACGTGAGAAGCACGGAGGAACATCTGGAGAAACTTCTGAAATGCCTGCTTCGTTGCCACTGCTACTGTGCGATCGAGAATCTCTGGAGGGGAAGGCCCCAAATCCTCAGCTTTGCCTATTGCCTGTTGCTGGGGCCGGGGTCGAAGCGCTCGGCAGAGGTGGTGCTCGGTGCTCGGTATCGGAGGGCTGGTCGGAGGCTCGAAGCTTTCGGACAGACTCAGAGTCGGACTGTGGTTGGGTGCTTCCAGGGTGCTGCATCGGCAAGTTTGCGGTGCTGGAAGCTCATGGCAGAGAGAGTTTTCTCCCTTCTACCGTCTGCGTGAGGTGATGGGACTTTTGAGAGACTTTGAGACTTTTTTTTACCAAGCCCATGGCCTGTTCTTCATCAAATTACGGTATTGCTTTGCACTGTTGTAACTATGTTATAATTATGTGGTTTTTGTCAGTTTTTTTTTAGTCTTGGTTTGTCCTGTGTTTCTGTGATACCATGCTGGAGGAACATTGTATCATTTTTTAATGCATGCATTACTAAATGACAAGAAAAGAGGACTGAGTGTCCTCATAATCTGATCTAATCTAAATATAAAATCATAGAATTACATAAAATCATCAGAAGTTTAGATAAGGTGAGTGGTGTTTCTTCCAGGGCTGAAAAATCAAAACCTGAGGATATAATTTTTTTCTCAATCTTTTTTATTGATAAACATAACAATGATAATGATACAAAGAGATTAGATTAGATTAGATTAGATTATGAGGACACGCAGTCCTCTTTTATTGTCATTTAGTAATGCATGCGTTAAGAAATGATATAATGTTCCTCCAGTATGATATCACAGAAACATACTGAAAAACTGACAAAACAACATAATTATAGCATATAGTTACAAAAGTGCAAAGCAATACCGTAATTTGATGAAGAACAGACCATAGGCATGGTAAAAAAAAGTTTCAAAGTCTCTCGAAAGTCCCAACATCTCACGCAGACAGTTAAAGGGAGAAACTCTCCCTGCCATGAGCTTCCTGTGCTGCAGATTTGCCAATACAGCATCCTGGAAGCACCCGACCACAGTCCGACTCTGAGTCCATCCGAAAACTTCCAGCCTCCGACCAGCCCTCCAACACCGAGCACCGAGCACCATCTCTGCCGAGCTCTTTGACCCTGGCCCCGGCCACCAGCAACAGACAAAGCCAAGGATTTGGGGCCTTCCCCTCCAGAGATTCTCGATCGCACGGTAGCAGCGGCAGTGAAGCGGGCATTTCAGAAGTTTCTCCAGATGTTCCTCCGTGCTCTCACGTCCGTCTCCATCAAATCAGGATTGTGCACGGTACCTACTTGACAAATACAGACATCATTCCGGAGCGGCCGCTGAGCTGCGTCGCACCGCCATCTTCTCCTTCCCCTAGTTCGAGATCGGGATTACATTAATAACAGTTAACATATACAGACACAGACTCCGAGTAACATATGTAATTTAAGCCTCCCAATCTCTTCATAACTGAACATGAAAAAGATTCAAAAAGTTTTATACGAAAAACAGTCCCCTACACTGAAAAAAACAAAACAGAGCAAAACAAAACAAAAGCTGGGCTGCCATGTTTCATCGGTTAAGATCATTATTTGTCATTAACTCCGCTCCTCCATACACAAACAAAAAGTTATTGAAAAGGATTTGGAAAAGGTCAACTTACATCATATGAAAATGTTGAATAGATGTCCTCCAAGTTTCTTCAAATTTAGCTGAAAGATCGATAGTACCACTCCTAATTTTTTCCAAGTTTAAACATGTTAGAGTTTGGGAAAACCATTGAAATGTAATACGGGGATTAGAATCTTTCCACTTAAATAAAATGGATCTTCTGGCTGTTAATGTAACAAATGCAATCAAACGACAAGCTGAAGGGGACAAATGATTAGAGTCCATAAGAGGATATAATTTTAAGCTCAGAGGTGAACGGTTTGATGAGAACCCTAAGGGAATTTTTATTTTACACAGGATTTGGTAGATCTATGGAACCAATTGACAGAGGAAGTGGTTAAGGCAGGTACATTAGAAATGCTTAAGAAGTGTGTGGACAGGTAAATGGAGACATGAGTTTGGAGGGATATGGGCCATATGGTGGGAAATGTGATTAGATTAAATGCATGTCTTTGTCGGCATGGTCATGTATGGACCGAAGTGCCTTTTTCCATGCTGTACAGCTCTATAAATATATCTGTAGGAAATATCATGATGAAAACTTTGTGATTCTGCAACAGGACATAGATAGGCTGAATGAATCCTGGCACATGCAGTTTAAGGTGGGAGATATGAAATTGTGCAGCTCGATAAGAGGAATCAAAAGCCAGATCATTATCTGGAGCGAGATGGCAAAGATGAAAGTCTCAGCCTGAAACATTGAGTCTTTATTTCCTTCCACGGATGCTGCCTGGCCTGCTGAGTTCCTCCAGCATCTTGTGTACATTGCTTTGGATTTCCAGCATCTGCAGATTTTCTCATGTTTGTGATACTGCTGAGGTCCTCCTCCTTTTTCTGTGTGTTGTCTCGGTTAAACTCTGTCTGCCATTTCCCCACCCACATTTCAAACATCTCTTTCCTAATGAAGCCGAACATGCCCCTACCACTGAGCACACAGAAAGCAGATACGGATGCTCCGATAACAGACATCTTGGGCACCGTGTCGCTGGGATCGACAGATAAATTGTAGAAGCATAAACATGTGGTAATTGCACCCCATGTGGCTAAAGTGACTATGGAAAGAAGATTCAGAGACTTGGAGAAGTCTTGTCAAACTCCCACCAGGTTCATCTGGAGTGAATAGAGGATTTTGGAAACTGCGAAACCAAAAAAGGGAACACATAATGACTCCCGGAGTTGTTCAAACTAACCACGATTTATTGAAGTATAATTATTACGCAGGCCTGGTGTGGCTTATCAGGTGTTGAAACAACATTGGCAACGTGTGCTCCCAAAATGTATCTTGTTATGTTTGTCTAGATTAAGCTCTATCTGCTGTTTCACCAATGTATTCATATCTCTCCACTGCTTAACACTGCCTTTGACAAATCAACACCGCCACCAATCTTCAAATCATTTGCCTCCCACATCCATCATCTCAGTCCATCATGTATATTGCATACAGCAAGGACACACCATCGGTCTTTGTGGAACATCACTAGTTACCACTATCTAATCCAATGTGTGACCTATGGACCCCTCGGTTAATGGCAGGAGTCCATAGCATAATAAAGGTCGGGAGCCATCCGCCCTGCTCTGCTGGGGGAGAAGCTGACAGCGATGCAGGTGGATGCTTTCCTGGTGTCATGGATTCCTGATTACCTGACTGGCAGACCACAGTACGTGTGCTTGCAACAGCGTGTGTCCGACAGAGTGATCAGCAGCACTGGGGCTCCACAGGGGACTGTCTTGTCTCCCTTTCTCTTCACCATTTACACCTCGGACTTCAGCTACTGCACAGAGTCTTGTCATCTTCAGAAGTTTTCGGATGACTCTGCCATAGTTGGATGCATCAGCAAGGGAGATGAGGCTGAGTACAGGGCTACGGTAGGAAACTTTGTCACATGGTGTGAGCAGAATTATCTGCAGCTTAATGTGAAAAAGACTAAGGAGCTGCTGGTAGACCTGAGGAGAGCTAAGGTACTGGTGACCCCTGTTTCCATCCTGGGGGTCAGTGTGGATATGGTGGAGGATTACAAATACCTGGGGATACGAATTGACAATAAACTGGACTGGTCAAAGAACACTGAGGCTGTCTAGAAGAAGGGTCAGAGCCGTCTCTATTTCCTGAGGAGACTGAGGTCCTTTAACATCTGCCGGACGATGCTGAGGATGTTCTATGAGTCTGTGGTGGCCAGTGCTATCATGTTTGCTGTTGTGTGCTGGGGCAGCAGGCTGAGGGTAGCAGACACCAACAGAATCAACAAACTCATTCGTAAGGCCAGTGATGTTGTGGGGATGGAACTGGACTCTCTGACAGTGGTGTCTGAAAAGAGGATGCTGTCCAAGTTGCATGCCATCTTGGACAATGTCTCCCATCCACTACATAATGTACTGGGTGGGCACAGGAGTACATTCAGCCAGAGACTCATTCCACCGAGATGCAACACAGAGCGTCATAGGAAGTCATTCCTGCCTGTAGCCATCAAACTTTACAACTCCTCCCTTGGAGGGTCAGGCACCCTGAGCCAATAGGCTGGTCCTGGACTTATTTCCTGGCATAATTTACATATTACTATTTAACTATTTATGGTTTTATCACTATTTATTATTTATGGTGCAACTGTAATGAAAACCAATTTCCCCCGGGATCAATAAAGTATGACTATGACTATGACTATAACCCCTGATTTAGTCACTAAAGCAACCCTCTACTATCAACCTCTGACTCCAAGGCAATTGTCAATCCAGTTTTCCAATTTGTCCCAGATCTCATGAGCTCTAAACTTGTGTTCAGTCTCCCATGTAAATCACATGCCAAACATTTAGGTTGTATAGTAGTTAGCACAGAGCTTTACAGTACAGGCAACCAGGGTTCCTGCCGCTGCCTGGACATTCTCTCCATGACTGTCTGGCTTTCTCTGACCACTGCAGTTTCTTCCCACCGTCCGCAGGGTAGGTTAATTGGTCATTGTAAATTGCCCTGCAATTAGGCTGGATTAAATCCGAGGATTTCCGGGCGCTGTGCCTTGAAGAGCTGGAAGGGCTTATTCTGCGTTGTACCTCAGTAAATAAATAACTAAAAGTAAGGTTATTTAGCCACTGTGAATTGCACCCAGTCTGTGGGTAAGTGGCAAAATCTGGAGAGAGCTGATGATAATATGAAGAGAACAAAAAGTGGTATTAATGTGCAAATGGTTGGAACAAACTCAGTGGCTGAAGGTCCTGTTTGACTGCAGTGTCTCTCTGTGACTCAGACGCTCAAATTATTTCTTTGTCCGCTCCCTGCTTACAAATACAACAGCTCCATCGTGTGGCACTATTGAATTCATCAGCATGTCCGGTGACCAAGTTATTTTAGAAAAATGGTTCCTCGTGACAATTATCTCGTTAGTTGAGTGCTTCTATAACACATTATTAAATGCATAAAATATAATATGATAAAGAGGCTCATTTAGTCATTCTCTAATTACCATAAAGTGAGGAAGGGATAAACAAAATGGCCACTGAAGTCATGGAAATGTCATGTGAATTGTGTTTCACCCAGCACCGATATCTGTGACATACATTATACATTAAATTTGTGGGGCTTGCTCGTTACAGTGATTTGAGCACCAATGCGCCCATTGGAACAATGGAAAACAACAGATGGGTTCAGCACATCAAACACACTCAAAGGGAAAGAAACAAAGCTGATAATTCAGATCAGGGACCTTTAATCAGAACTGGAAATGTGAGAAATCAAGCCTTCTATGTCACAGAGAGAGGTGCGTGGAGAGAATATTTGTGATGGGGCAGAGCAAAGTTGATAAAAAAAAATCACTTTATAATCTGTCCACGGGAAACTGAAGGGAAAAAAAAGGATTAAATCGAAACAAAGGTTTGACTACATCTGCAGAATAAAAAAAATGATGCTCTGAAATTGTTGAATCCTGTGGGATGAAATATACCATTGGGAAATAATGTGCTGTTCTTGGAGTTTATATTGAACATTGTTAGACCAACACAGGAGGTTGGAGAGAGGTCACAGTGGGAGTGAGATAATGGATGAAATTGACAGGAACTGATAGTTAAGGATAGATCGTCCCTGCCTTCCCCTTTTATAGAGCCATAGAACTGTCCAACTCAGACCTGAGCACCCCAGCCCAACTCGTCCACACCTACTCTGATCCCTGTCTACACTCACTACATTAGACCTGCAGCCCTCTTCTCCTTTCCTATTCACTATAGAACACTGCAGCACAGAAAACAGGCCATTCAGCCCTTCTAGTCCAAATGCCTCGGATGGAAGTGATGCTTCTGCCTCTCCCTGGCCCCCCCCACCACCTCCATCAAAACTCTCATGGCACTCTCCCGTGTCACCTCAGGAGATGCAACTCCTGGCCATTTTTTGTCCTGATTGTTTCACATAAAAATGTATTTTTTTCTAATGTTGCATATATGATACTATGTGCCTGTGATAAGACCAAAAGAGACAGAAGAAGAATTAGGCCACTCAGCCCATTTGAGTTGGCTCCAAGCATTCCATCCTGGCTGATTTATTATCCCGCTGAACTCCATTCTCCTGCCTTCTCCCTGTAACCTTGAACACCCTTACAAACCAAGAACCTATCAATCTTCACTTTAAATAGGTCTTGGCTTCCAAGGCCATTTGTGGCAATGAATTCCACAGATTCACCATCCTCTGGCTGAAGAAATTCCACTTCATCTCTATTCTAAAGGGATGTTCCTCTATTCTGAGGCTGTGTTCTAGACTTCCCCACTTTAGGAAACATCTTCTCCCCATCCACTCTAAATAGTCCTTTCAATATTTGGTAGGTTTCAATGAGATTCCACACCTTATTCTTCTAAATTCCAGCAAGTACAAACTCAGAGCCATCAAGTGCCCCACATATGTTAACCCTTTCATTCGTGGGATCATTCTTATGATGCTGCTGTAAGTTTTTCATTGCATCTGTGTAGGCATGGATTTGTACAGATGACAATAAGCTTGGCTTTCAATTTAACCTCTTCCCTTCCTAACATCTGTGAGCTCCGCAACATACTTAATCAGTCCTTCCATGAGTACAGATATACTTCCAATCTGATGTACTACACTTGGAGCTCATGATGTGGTCTGCATTACAGCAGAGAAACTGAACACAGAACAGTAATTTCTTTAGTCCAGAAGCTGACTTGAGTCTCTCAGCTTCCGTTGTCCTATTCCCAGTCTGGAATCTATGTTTCAGTCTCCTACATTGTACTAGTAATGCCCAATTAAGATCAAGAAATATCTCCTCTATCAAAGTTGAGTTTAATAATTTTGGGTAACTTGCCTTTTCCATCTCCAACCCCTGCTCCCTCCAGATATACCTAAACCTTTCTAATTATCATTTCTCTCACCCCATTTGTGAATTAATTCTTAATTATCTTGAAAGTCCTACAAAAAGTAGTGGATGCAGCCCAGACCATCAAAGGTAAAGGCCTCCCCACCACTGAACATGTCTACATAGAGCGCTGTTATAGGAAAGCATCATCCATCTTCAGGGACCTCCACCACCCAGGCCATTCTCTCTTCTCACTGCTGCCATCAGGAAGAAGATACAGGAGCCTCAGGACTCTCACCGCCAGGTTCAGGAACAGATGTTACTCTTCAACCATCGGGCCCTTGAACCAAAGGTGACAAACTTCACTTGTTTGTCCCCCTCAGGTCAAGAACCCTTCATTGAAAGGTTCCCGCAACCTATGGACTCACTTTCAAGGACTCTTCATCTCATGTTCTCGATATTTATTACTATTTATTTATTATTATTATTTCTTTCTTTTTGTATTTGCACAGCTTGTTGTTTCCTGAACACTGGTAGAGCAGACAAGTGGGCGGTCTTTCATTGATTCTTTTATAGTTACTATTCTACAGATTTATTGAGAATGCCCAAAAGAAAATGAATATGGGTGACGTATATGTACTTTGATAATAAATTTACTTTGAACTTTGAAAAATAAACCTAATCAGTTACGGGTAGAATGCACAAACTCGTTACAGACAGCGGCGATTGCTGATTGTTGGTGTTGTAAAGCATTACTCTAACCACTGCTGCCCACGCTCATATATATGGAACTCTGTTCCTGTGCTTCCATATGAACCATTTTACCCATCATTTGAAAAACAAATTGCTATTTCTGTACAATAACATACTGAAGTGAACATCACTGTTAGGGATGGTAAATTGTTCATGAAAGGATGATAGGCATCCGTTAATCTTGCAAGATCATGGATCTGCACCTGGAGAGTCTTCACTCTCCAGGGCACAGGCCTGGGCAAGGTTGTATGGAAGATCAGCAGTTGCCCATGCTGCAATTCTCCCCTCTCCACGACACCGATGTTGTCCAAGGGAAGGGCATTAGGACCCATACAGCTTGGTATCGGTGTTGTCGCAGAGCAATGTGTGGTTAAGTGCCTTGCTCAAGGACACAACACGCTGCCTCAGCTGAGGCTCGAACTCACGACCTTCAGATCACTAGACTGACGCCTTAACCACTCGGCCATGTGCCCACAAAGGATGGTAAGAGCTGGGCAAATTCCCTGCACAGCTTCTGTGAAATGGCCTTTCCTGCTGTCCTTGTTCTGTTGATAATTATCGAGTTTGTTCATATGTTCACATTTAGTTCAGTTTGATTATAGACTTGTGACCCTTCTGCTGGTTGTTGATTGCTCACCTTGTAAATTATTGATTGCTCTTGTGTTGTCTATTATGGTATTGTCCTGTGTTTTACACTTGGCACCAAGCCACAATCAATTCTGGTATAGTTCACATACTATAAACATGGAAATCCAAGGCAACACGCACAAAATGCTGGATGAACTCACCAGGTCAGGCTGCATCTATGGAAATATTTTGGGCCCAGACCCTGCTTCAGGACTGAAAAGGAAGCGGGGAGACGCCAGAATAAAAAGGTCGTGGTTGTGGGTGGGGGGAAGGAGGATAGCTAGCAGGTGATAGATGAACCCAAGTTGGTAGGAAAGGTGAAGGGCTAGAGAAGAAGGAATCTGATAAGAAAGGAGAGAGAACCATGGGAGAAAGGACAGGAAGAGAGGACCGAAGGGGAGGAGATAGGCAGGCGAGAAAGGGTAGGAGCTAAAAGTGGAGAACAGAAGAAGAGGGGAGGGGGAGGGAAAATGTTTTTACCAGAAGGTGACATCGATACTTGTGCCATCAGGTTGGAGGCTACACAGACAGAATATAAGATGTTGCTCCTCCACCCTGAGGGTGGCCTTACTTACTTAAAATGAGTTGAGATTTCAGAGAATGTTTACCAGAAACAGAAGTTAACAATATGCCTCTGTGTAGCAAACAGGAGCTGTAATTGGACACTGAACACATGCTCAGTCAGTACTGGATTTGTACAGCAGGTGGCGCCAAACTTCATCTCCTGAAGTCTTTAGCGCTTCAACTAAATCTTAATTATCCTACTTTTAAAATGGACATACCAAGGAGTATTTTCAAAGATTCCACAAAAACAGCATGGGCTGAATGGTGTTATAAGGTGCTTTAACATTATTTAGCTTCTGTAGATGAAAAAATAACTTGTCATAGAACTAAACTACATCACCAAAAATGATTTGGTGACTGGAGAAAAATGGCAGTGGTGATCGGAGAGCGAGCTCATTAGTGATCAGAGGGAGTGAGC
Organism: Mobula hypostoma; assembly: GCF_963921235.1. Taxonomy (NCBI): domain Eukaryota; kingdom Metazoa; phylum Chordata; class Chondrichthyes; order Myliobatiformes; family Myliobatidae; genus Mobula; species Mobula hypostoma. The sequence continues at coordinate 2,956,105 of NC_086109.1, read as the reverse complement.
TGTGGTGAATAGAGCGAAAGGACAATAGTAATCAGAGGGAGAGAGCTTTGGTGACCAGAGTGAGAATGCTGTGGTGATCGGAGGGAAAAGGCAATGGTGATCAGAGTGAGAGGGGAGTGGAGATCAGAGGGAGAGGACAGTGGTAATCAGGGGGAGAGGGAAATAGTGAACAGAGGGAGAAGACAATGATGATCAGAGTGAGAGACAGTGGTAATCTGAGGAGATGGCAGTAGGGAGAGGGCAGTAGTGATCAGAGTGAGAGAACAGTGGTGATCAGAGGGAGAGGGAAGTAGTGAACAGAGGGAGAAGACAATGGTGATCAGAATGAGAGACTGTGGTAATCTGAGGAGATGGCAGTAGGGAGAGGGCAGTGGTGATCAGAGTGAGAATGCAATGGTGATCAGATTGAGAGGACAGTGGTGATCAGAGGGAAAGGCAGTCACAATCTTTTTTCCCAGTGAAGGCTGGTCTAGAAATCAAGGGCAGAAGTTTAATTTGAGAGGGAAGAGAGTTGAAAGATATGTGAGGGGCAAGTTCCGCACTAAGAGTGTTATGGCTATCTGGAACAAGCTGCTAAAAGATGTGTTAGGCTCAGATAAATTTACAATGTCTGAGGAATGTAGACAGGTACGTGGATGAGAAGAGTGTAGAGAGATACCAGACAAATGCAAATAACTGAATGGCTGTCGATAAGCATTACTGTTGGTGTTGGATGTGGTGGGCTCCAAGAGAGTCTGTTTCAAAGTTTTAATTTTCTGTGTGTGTGTGTGTGTGTGTGTGTGTGTGTGTGTGTGTGTGTGTGTTAGTTTGAGAGGTATACAGTATATCGGTATGAAATATACCTGTGCATTTAGCATACGCGTGTGTGAGTGAGATTTGTATGTATGCTAGATGTATATATGTATATGTAAGGGTTTTGTAGTAGGAGACGTGAGTGCATGGGAAATGTGCGTGGGTGTGTAAGAAAGTTGAGCAATGTGAGTGTATTAGAGTATAACAGGTGATGCAGAGGGAGGAGAACAAATAGAAAAATCACTCTCAGCAAGTTCGAACACATCCCGGGCATTCCAATGTGAGATCGTGTCTCATGGGAAGAAAGCACAACTATTTATGTAAATTTTTTGGAACATTTCCCATAAATATAAATCATCCTCGTACATGAATTTACTAAAAAAAAATCTTTCAATTCCCAGTGCTATTTGAAAATATTTGTATTTTTTTAGTGTGTACCTCACAACAGAAGGTGATACCAAACAATGAGTTGTGAAATGGCCAGGAACCTTGGAAGAGACAGATAAAATGTGTGTGTGTGTGTGTGTGTGTGTGTGAGAGTGTGTGTGTGTGTGTGTATGTATGAGTGTGTTTGTATTCTTGTGTATGTACGTGTGTGTGAGAGTGTGTATGTGAGTGGGTGTGTGTCTGTGTGTGCGTGTGAGTGTGTGTGTGTGCTTCTGTTGGTGAGTGTGTTTGTGTCTTTGTGTGTGTGAGTGTCTGTGTGTGTTTGTGTGTCTATGTGAGTGTGTTGAGTTTTCAATAAATCTTTCATAGATTTGCAGCTAAAGGTTAGTTGGTAAACTTGAGACTCGTGGGATTGGATGTAGTGCACGTAGGTGGTAATGTAGAATGCAGACTGGAGACAGAGAGAAGGAATAACTGGAACTTCCTTTGGATGCCACAGAGATCACTGGGTGGCCCCAGTAGTTCACAGATGTCAATTACCTGTGTAAATATACGAGGCTATGTAGAAAATCATGAAGGGGCAAGAAGTTGTCATAGTAGGTGATTGTAAACCCCCTTACGTTGATGGGGGAAGACATAATGCTAAGGGACGGGATTTGCTAAGTGTGTCCAGAAAGGTTTACACAAAGAAAACGTAGATGGCCATAAGTAGAGAAGGGTAACACTCAAACTAGGTAAGGCGGCTGGACAACTGGTTCATTATTAGGAAGTAAGCCTTGGAGACAGAGAGTGATACAGAAAGCCCTTCCGCACCGGCTGATCCATGCCAGCCAGGGCAAGTGGTTATCCCAATGCTCTTATAGTACCAGTGATCTGGATTCAATTCCCACTGCTGCCTGTAAGAAGTCCGTGCAATCTCCACGTGACCGCGTGGGTTTCCTCTGGGTGCTCTGCTTCCCTCCCACAGTCCAAAGATGTCCCGGTTGACAGGTTAATTATTCGTTGTAAAATGTCCCGAGATCAGGCTAGGATTAAATTGGGGGATTGCTGGGAGGCGCGGCTCAGTGGGCTGGAAGGGCCAATTCCACACAGTATCTCAATAAAAAAATTAATTAATAAAAATAAATTAGCTGAGGCACACCCCTAAGTTAGTGCCATTTGTCCATGATTAACATATTGCTCTAAAGCAGGGGTTCCCAACCCGGGGTCTACAGACTGCTCAGGGGTCCATGGCATAATAAACGTTGTCAGCCCCTGATCTGAACTGTTCCTATCCATGTATCTATCCAAATAACTTCTAGATTTTGCTATTGCTTTGACAGTTTGGTCCATGTACTGACCATCCTCTGTAAGAAGAAATTCAGGTCTCTATTAAATCTTCTTTCTATTTCAGATTAGTGATCATAATTCCATTAGTTTTCAAAGTTATGGGAAAAGAGAGACTAACTGGTCCACAAGCAGAAGTGCTACAGTTTTGAAGGCATTTGACAAGGATTTGCAGTGGTTGGTTGGGAGAGGCTGTTTGCAGGTAAAGTGATGTCTGGCCAGCGGGAGCTCAGTCAAGTAGCGATAGAGAGAGTTCAGAGGCAGCATTTTCCAAATAGATTGAAGGACAAGGCTGGAAGGATTAGAGATCCCTGGCTGATGAGGGTTATTACTGAAAGTGTCCTGACTGGTTGCATCATAGTCCAGTATGGCATTTCAGACATTTATATCCTTTGAAAATATTCCATATCTATGCCTTTCCTAACTTTTTAAACAATCAGGTTCCCCTCAAGCCCTGATGCTCGGGAGAAGCTTGCTAGTCTCTCCTTATAGCTTGTACCACCCATCCATCCAGCACCCTCTTTGACTTTCTACCATCAGGCAGGAGACTCCGATGGATAAAGACGAGCACCAGTCAGGTTGGGAAACAGTTTCTTCCTCAGCCCTCATCACATTTGAAGAGCTGCTGGTTAATCTGTTCCGTACCTGACAATATTTAATTTAAGCACTTTAGTTTGTTTACTTATGAAGGATTCATCTGTAGATTTCATCCTTACTTTCATAAATCATTGTGTGTTATGTGTACTACTGTGCTTTACACCCTGGTTTGAAGAAACTTTGTCTAATTTCTATATGCATTGTATGGTTATTCATGTTATATATAGTACATCCCATAGTGAAATGACAATAAACTTGCCTTGACTTGATACCCTCAACTCCAAACAGTATCCTGGTCAACTCTCAGAATGCTTACTAGAAGCTCCACATCTTTCCTGCAATGGAACAATCAGAGTTGCTGACAATGCTGCCAGTGTGGCCTCTTCAAAGTTTTATAGACCTGCAACGTGATCGCTCATCTTGGGGGATAGTTCATCATCTCTTATGATATGCATCAATTTTACTTACAAAGGAAAAAATATTCCAATGAAATGTAGAGAAAAGAGATCAAAGGATATCATTACGAAGAAATTATCAATTAAAAAGACAAGTAATGTCCTAACTGTATATTCCTGATTAATTGGGAAAAAACTAAGTGAGAAACTATGTTCTGTTGTCTAAGCAAGTTATTATAGGAAATAGTAAGCAGAAGAATTGTGATTAGTTGCAGTAAGGGTTTTCAAAATCACCTTTAATATAATTTGGCATCTATCCTCCTGCTTTACACAGCCCCCTCATAGATCACAGGCACTGCTGAGCTGACGGTTAAGGGTAATGCAAGTCCACTTCATAAAGGAGCTAAAGCAGAGAATTATTGATGGTTTTCTACATAACCTCTGCTATCCTACAGTATGCCTCCTTCTTTAGAAATGAATTATAAACATAATTTTATAATTATCCACTTGTCCCGCCTCAGAAAACTCCCTCCCAGCACTTAACCTGTGCAAGCGGGCAAAGTGCTACACCTGCCTATTCACCTCCTCGCTCACCTTCAGAGCCCCAGACAGTCCTTCCAGGTGAGACAACCCTTCACCTGCGAATCAGGTGAAGTTGCTTGTTGTATCCGGTGTTCACGATGCAGCCTCCTCTACATTGCTGAGATCTGTTTTAAATTGGGGAAACCACTTTGTCAAGCGCCTTTGCTCCATTCGACAAAAGCAGAGCTTCCCTGTGGCCAAGCATTTTAATTCCTATTCCCATCCCCGTTCCGACATGTCGGTCCATGGCCTCCTCTTGTGCTATAATGAGGCCACCCTCAGGGTGGAAAAGCAGCACCTTATGTTCCATCTGGGTAGCCTCCAACCTGATGGCACAAATATTGATTTCTCCTTCTGGTTAAAAAATGATTCTCTCTCCCTCCCCTCATCTTCTATTCCCCACTCTGGCCTTCTACTCTTCTCGCCTGCCTATCACCTGCCCCCATGTGTCCCTCCTCCTTCCCTTTCTCCTATGGTCCACTCTCCTGTCCTATCAGATCCCTTCTTCTCCAGCCCTTACCTCTCCCACTCACCTGGCTTCACTTATCACCTGCAGATCAGACAATGTGCTGGAGGAGCTCAGCAGGTCAGGCAGCATCTATGGAAGGGGGAGGAAGTCAGAAATGGAAGGTGGAGGGGGGTAGGGAAGGAGGAGGTACGAGGTGGCAGGTGATAGGTGAAACCAGGAGATAGACATTGACTGTTGATTCCCATCCATTGATGCTGCCTGAGCTGCTGTGCTTCTCCAGCACACTGCGTGTATTGTTGTGTATTTCCAGCGTCTATGTTCTCCTATCACTTTGTTATCTTCCTTCCCCTCCAACCCCCTCCCTACCTTTTTATTCTGGCATCTTCCCCCTTCCTTTCCAGTCCTGAAGAAGGGTCTCGGCCCGAGACATGGATATTTTTATTCATTTCCACGTATGCTGCCTGACCTGCTGAGTTCCTCCAGCATTTTGCTCGGGTTTCCAGCATCTGCAGGTTTCCTCTTGTTTGTGACATTGCTATTTTTGTTCGTTTTGCTGCCTGACGTGTTGAGCTCCTCTAACGTTTCGTATGCACTTCTTTCGATTTCCAGCATGTGCAGAATTTCTCACGTTTATAAAAATAATGGCCAGTAACTCTCCTAAGCCTATTCAGAAGCAAGAAAACAATTGGCCCACAAGCTCTAACTCTCACTTCAATAATATTATCATCAGGATTCCTGAATGCAGGGGTAATATGTTGTCCACCAAAAATCGTTAGTAAGTTTAGGTTTCATTTATAAAACTTTTATTAAAATGAATCCAAAACTTACTAACAATTTTTGGTGGACAATGGTCGACCTCAAATCCATCTCTAGTAATTTGACTTTCCATTTGGAATTGCGGCTTTTTCAACTGAGGTCAATTAATTTCAGCTGACTGGGGTCAAACCATTTGAATAGATAAAAATGGAGGTAGATTAACCACGTGGCACATGAGTGATTTTCATCATTGGTGCTGCTCGGGTTGGTATCACTGTTCTACAGTTCAAATAAAGTGTGAGATTAGTTATTACGTTTTAAGAGGCTTTCTCCAAATTGAAATGTGGTTGCAATGTTGTGTGCCTTGAGTCAATATCAGGGATAGGGAAGCTCTACTGTAACCAGGGTGACTGTTCTGTTCTTCAGAGAACATTATAAGGCAAAGCAGTCAGAGGGAATGAGTGACCACCATGCGGAGGAAGGAGAATCTCTGCTCCTCACTCAAATGATTTGTGCTGGGAAATGGTGGTGACAAATGTGCTTCTGGTTTCTGGCCACTCACGAGGTCATGGAACCATGGGATCTCAGTTGAACAGGAGGAGCATGAATCCAACAGCAAGTAGTGGTAGGAGACTGGATTAGACAGACGCTTCTTTGGCTTCCCACATTGGTACGTTGCTTCCTTGCGTCCTGGGACAATAATGTTACAGAGTCTTTATTGGACCTTCTACGGGAGGATGGAAACAACAGTCCATAAGAGACCAGAAGACATAGGAGAAGGATTAGTCCATGTGCCTGATTGACTCTACTCTGCCATTCCACCATGGCTGATTTATTATCTCTCTCAACCCCACTCTCCTACCTCCTGCTTGTAACCTTTGATACCTTACTAATCAAGAACCAATCAACCTCTGCTTTAATATATTCTCAATGACTTGGCCTCCACGGCCACTTGTGGCAATGCATTCTACAGATTCGCTATCTCTGGATAAAGAAGACAATGAAGTGTCTCAGCCCGAAACATCTACTGTTCACTCTTTTCCATTGATGCTACCCGGCCTGCTGAGTTCCTCCAGCACCTTGTGTGTGTTGCATAAAAAACATCTTCTCCACATCCACACCATCTAGACCTTTCAATATTTGGTAGGTTTCAATGAAACACCCATTCTTCTAAACTCCAATGAGGAAATACCAGAACCATCAATATTCCCTCATATATTAACCCTTTCATTCCTGGGATCAAGCTTGTGAACCTCCTGGACCCTCTCAAATGCCAGCACATCCTTTTCTAAATAAGGGACGTAAAGCTGTCCACAATACTCTGTGTGGTCTGACTAATGTCTTATAAAGCTTCAGCATTGCCTCCTTCCTTCTATATTCTTGTTCTTTCAAAATGAATATGAACATTGCATTTGCCTTCCATCTCAAGGAAGGATTACTTCCACAACCTGCAAGTTAGGGAATCCTGCATGAGGTCTTCCAAGTCCCTTTGCCACTCTGATTTTTCAATTTTCTCCCATTTAGAAATGCCTTCAATCCTTCTACCAAGGTGTATACACGTCCCCACACTATATTCCATCTGCCACTTCTTTACCCATTCTCATAATCTGTCTATGTACTTCTGCAGACACCCTGCTTCCTCAACACTACCAGCCCCTCCACCTGTCTTTGTATAGTCCACAAGCTTGGCCACAAGTTCATCAATTCCATCATCCAATTCATTGACATACAACGTGAAAAGAAGTGATCCCAACACCAACCCCTGAAAGCGTCACTAGGCACGTCTATCCAAACAGAAAAAGCCCCCTCATTCCCACTCTTTGCCTCTGTAAGTCAGCCAGTCTTCTGTACATAAGACTGTCTTTCCTGCAATACCATAGGTTCTATCTTGTTTAGCAACCTCATGGGGAACTCCTTGTCAAAAACCTTCTGAAAATCCAATTAAAAACATCCACTGACTCTCCTTTGTCTATCCTCCCTGTTATTTTCTCAATGAACTCCAACATATTGTCAGGCAAGATTTCCCCGTAAAGAAATTAATGCTGACCAGTCTACTTTATCATGTGCTTCCAAGTACCCTGAAACCTCATCCTTAATAGTGGACTCCAACATCTTCCCAACCGTTGAGATCAGGCTAATGGGCCTAAAATTTCCCGTGCTTTGTCTCCCTACCTTCTTCAAGAGTGGAGTGGTTATTTGTAACTTTCCGGTCCTTTGGAACCATTCCAAAATTTGTGATTCATGAAGCAATCTTTCAGAAGAGCTGGGTGGAGCAAACCGCATCTGTGGGAAGAAGGAAGTGCTTGGAACTGAAACTCTGCACTAGGACAGAGAGTGTGGAGGTGAGATGGTCGGTGTAAAGAGGAGAGAGGGAGTTGTGAGACAGGAGTCCAAAGTGATTGGTGAACTGAGGAGGGGTGTCTGGTAGGAGGCAAGACAGGAGTACACTCTCTGTCAACTCTGCACTAGGTCTGAGAGTGCAGAGGTGGGATGGTCGGTGTAAAGAGGAGAGAGGGAGTTGTGAGACAGGGGTCCAAAGTGATTGGTGAACTGAGGGGAGGTGATTAGTAAGATGACAGACAGGAGTGCACTCTCTGTCCTGAAGCAAGGTTTTGAACAGAAATATCAACAATTCCACAGATGCTACTGAACTGCTAAATTTCTCCACCAGACTGTTGATAAAGAAGAGATCTTTGTATTTCTCACAAACTCAAAGGTGGATAAATCTCCATGGTCTAATGTACCACCGTTGGCTATTCTGGTATGGGGCTTTCATTCGAATACTTTTGCTTGCTTTTATTGCTTGCACGATTTGTAATTTTTTCTCTCTGTGCATTGGCTGTTTCTTATTTTATGGCTGCCTGTAAGCAGACAAATCTCAATGCATACTTTGATAACAAATGTACTTTGAACTTCGTAGAGCAGGGGCTTATGCCATGAACGCTTACCATGAACTGAGGGGTCTATGGACCCTAGCTTGGAAAGCCCTGGTGTAGAGGGGGTCTGAGCCCAATAACAATCAGGATTTGAGTAGATACGTGTCATGGTTGGCATGGACAAGTTGAGTGGTACAATTCTATGATTCACATTCCTCGATCTCCCGTTGACTGTTGGGAAGTTTATAGTTTACCCACAGCAAGGTGATCACCTCCTTTAGTTCCTACGCTCTACCCCTATGGTCTTGTTTGATAAGTCTTCTGGGGAATACTCCATCACTGGGATGCAAAGATTCCAAATACATTTATTATCAAACTACTGCAAGTGTACCAAAAGCACACAGATACAATGACCAAACTCTCATGAACCATTTTGAACTGGAAGAAGTCTACATGGACCACAGGAACAGCCCTGTCACCTCACACTGAACGTGATGCCAAATTAAATGAATCTTTTCTGCCTGTACATGCCCAATATCCCTCCATCTCTGCCCACCTAGAGCATTCTTAAACACCTCTACGGTACCCCTAGCACGTATTCCGGGCACCCACCACTCTTGTGCGCAACGAAAAACTCGTCCCTGCACATTTCCCTTCAACTTGCTAATCCAGGCCGCAGGTTGGTAAGCATTTTCTGCACTCTCTCCAAAGCCTGTGCGTCCTGTTTGTTGTGGGGCAAGCAGAAATAAGCACAATACTGAAAATGCATCCTAACCAATGTTCTACACAGTCGCAAAATTACCTCCTGTCTCCTATACACAATACCCTGACCATTGGAGGCAATGTGCTACGTGCCAAATCATCGGAGGTGGGTTCTCATCCTTGTTCTTTATAAATTGTCCAATTTAGATGCCAACTTGCTCCTGGAAATTGGTATCCTGTAGGATCTCAACTAATAACGAGAGACCTCAAGGTGACGTGATCGAGGAATCAAAGCCTTGCTTTAGAGTCCATCCTCTTGTGAATGTGCAATAGATTGCCTTGAAGCAGTAAATGAACACGAGGGTAAATCCAATGCAGTGGATTGTCAATCCCAGGAGTAAGGCGGCAAAACAAGCTGGTAGGCAGGTTTCTGAGATCACTACCTGCTGTTTCCTAGTGCTGGGTTAAAGTGCACATAATTAAGTTGTCAGACTGGTTTGAGGCAGTCCATACCCAATATTTTCTCTGGAACTCAGTGAAAATCTGAACAAGTTGGAAAAATAAAATAGACCTATTGAACCCCCTCAGTGAAAACGGTGACTCCCAGCACTCATGGAACAGTACAGCACAGGAACAGGCCACCGTAACATTGTGCTGAACCAACTGAAAAGCAAATTAAAATCACCAAAACACTAATCCCTCCTACTACAACATGTCCATAATCCTCCATCTTCCCTATATCCATGTGCCTATCCAAATAGCCTCTAATGCATTTGCCTCCAGCACCAAACCAGGCAGCACATTCCAGGCATCCACAACTGTCTGAGTAAAAAACTTACTCCTCACATCTCCTTTAAAACTACCCCCTCTCACCTTCAATGCATGCCCTCTGGTATTAGACATTCCTGAAAACTAAGCCTCTGGCGCCCTTCAGCTAAGTGACTTTCTGGCTTCAGGACGGTTGCTTTACAGTCAAGTCCAATAAAGCATGAATATGTGGAGTCCCACGTTACCAGGTTTTCTATTACCCTGCCCTAGCAATTTGCCCATTAGATAATAAAGGCAGAGAATTATGTTTTAAACCATGTCAGCAATAACTTTCATTTGCCTTTAAGGGGCTTGGTTGAATCATGGGAGAATTCTGAGTTACCTGCTCAGTGATACACAGTCATTTTCCTGAAGTCTTTATCACAATCTCTCCCAAAATGTATCATTTGTTATTGCAAGGACAACATTTACTGGAAAATGAAAGCAGAGGTGTGAACAGAAAATAATTAAAATTGGCAAACTAAGCAGCAAAAGTATTGTGAATGTTTTAAACGCAAACACCCAGAAGTATCAGGCAAGAACAATCACTGTCAGGCTGCAGGAGAGACTGGCTGAGACACGCCGAAATCCACTTGCCATCACAAGTTCACCACAGTGGTATGTAGTCGACATCAGCCACCCTTCACAAAGTGTGCGGTTATCTGAGAAAATAAAGGAGTGGTTGTTAAGCTGCATAAGATCTATAATGTTAAGATCAAGGCAGTTGCTAAGGTTTGCATAAACAGTATATTTTTAATATAATAAAATAATATATAATTGTATAGTACTGCCCTTGCTGAGGTGTTGTAACATCAACTAGGCAGTCAGCCAGTCCATTCAAGTAAGTCAGGGTATAGCTCCTTGGTTTTAGTGCAGGTTCAATAGTATGACAATAGTGAATAAGTGAAACAGAAATAAATACAAAATACTGTGCAATTATCACTTTGTTCCACTATATCTTTTAATATAATAAAAGAATAAAACAATATAATTATATAATATATTGCTATATTATATTTTATATACTTTATACTTATACTTTATACTTTATTGTCACCAAACAATTGGTACTAGAACGTACAATCATCACAGCGATATCTGAATCTGTGCTTCACTCTCCCTGGATTACAAATATTAAATATTAAAAATAGTAAAAATTCAGTAAATATTAAAAATTTAAATTATAAATCATAAATAGAAAATGGAAAAATGGAAAGTAAGGTGGTGCAAAAAAACCGAGACGCAGATCCGGATATTTGGAGGGTACGGCCCAGATCCGGGTCAGGATCCGTTCAGCAGTCTTATCACAGTTGGAAAGAAGCTGTTCCCAAATCTGGCCGTACGAGTCTTCAAGTTCCTGAGCCTTCTCCTGAAGGGAAGAGGGACGAAAAGTGTGTTGTCTGGGTGGGCCGTGTCCTTGATTATCCTGGCAACACTGCTCCGACAGCGTGCATCGTGAAGTGAGTCCACGGATGGAAGATTGGTTTGTGTGATGTGCTGCGCCATGTTCACGATCTTCTGCAGCTTTTTTCGGTCTTGGACAGGACAACTAATAAAATATAATATCATAATAAAAGTTTGGATAAGTACAAGGGTTATGGAGGGCTATGGTCCTGGTGCAGGTTGATGGGAGTAAGCAGTTTAAATGGTCTGGCATAGGCTAGATGGGCTGAAGGGCATTTCTGAGCTGTACTTTTCTATGACTCTATGACTCTAAGTTGCATTGCCATCGTGCTGCCATTTCAAAGGCATGTACTGTACGTCTTTAATTCATCTGAAAATTATTAACGCAAGAGATGCTGGGAATCCAGAGCCACACACACAAAATGCTGGAGGATCTCAGCCGCACCTATGGAAATGAATAAACAGTTGACATTTCATTTGAAAAGTATGTGCTTTTCAATACTAAATCCTGGCTTGGTGGTTAATTTAAACATCAGCGAAATACGAGATAGCCTTTCATGGAAAAGTTCTAAAAATGTAGCACATAGCAAAATATGTTAATATAAGTTTATGTAAAGTTGTCCTCCTACTGTACTGGGCTGCTACTGCTAAAAGCTAACCTATAACATTCATATCTTGAGTATTTGGAGTATTTCTCTGCTAAGTCTCACAAAACACTATACCAACACTGAGTGAATCTTTACCTAGCATCTTTATTACTAGTCACAAAGTTCAATACATATTTCCGCAGGTATATGTAACAGCAAACTTGAACATTTTTAAACAGTAAGTTGATATTTTTTTCATAAAATTATGTCATCTCTTTGGTTATTAATTTCCTGTCTTTATAATTTTTTAGAAAAGGTTTTGTAAAATACACCACGCAAAGAAAAACTCTATCACAGTTGAGGTCCAAAGGCCAAAAGGATTGGTGAGATCATAGCTAGACAGAAATTGGACAAAGCAGGGTCATGGTAAGTGTTGGTTTTACAGTTGGAGAGTGAATGTCCCAAGCACCGTTTTGGCTATGTGTTTGTAACTTGTACGTAGCTGTGCAAGGTAACATTTCGTAGTCGGAGGATGATAGAAGCTCGGCGGTACGCAAGTGAGGAGGATGATTAAAGGCTGTTAGAAGACCTAAATGAACAGACAGAGCTTTAACTCAGAGAAGTGTGAAGTAAATCAGTGTGGCAGAAAGAACAAAGCGAGGCTAAGCGAACGTAATGGCAGATTTCCAGAGAACATGCATACACATGGGAAACTGGGGCACATCTGCATAAATCATAGAAAGTGACAGAAAATATTGAATCTTATGAGATGCTCAATTTCCTAAATGGAGGCATGAGGTATAAAGGCATCAGGGCCATGCTGAACCTTTGAAGATCAATGGTGAGGCCACTAAATTCTGGTCACCCTGCCCTCTCCTGCCTAAGGGTCTGAGGAAAGGTGCTACAAGGATTCCGGGAATGTAGGAATTCAGCCACAAGATCAGAACAGAGGAGCTGGGATTGCTACAATTGGTACAAAGAAGTTGGAGATTTGGTTGAGATGTATTATTTATGATTGGCTTAAATAGCTGTTCATTTGAGGACGAGAGGGAGGAGGATGTAAAGTACTGTATTGCAGAACGGTAACTATAATTCTCTACCTGTATGAAATAAGGAAATAGACAATCACTGTTTTCAAAAGAGAGTTGCACAAAGAGCAGTAATTTTCATGGCAATAGGGAAAGAGCAGGGAAACTGACTGAATTACTCAAGAAATAATGGATGCATGTTCACTCAGCCAAATGGCCTTCTATGTCATAACAATTTCATGGCTGTGTGAATCTTAGCTGTTTCCTTCATTGCCGAATTTGCAGAAATACTGTTTTGCATGATCACAGTTGATAGATAAAACAGTTAATGATCCCTAAGTTTCTTACAGCAGGAAGCTGTAAAACAGAACTTCTGCAGCCACGTCTGTTCTGTAGCAGCTCTGCATGTGCCGTCCTGCCACGAATCCAATAGTTTAGACAGCTGCAGCAGCATTCCACCTCTTGCAGAATGTTAAGTGTAAAACCGTCTTCAAAATTATAATCCCTCTTTTGTGATCATAGGCTATGATTCATAGCTAAGGAAAGAAGATTTTTTTTCGAATCAGATCCACATAGCTTTGATATTCTTCGCCCTTCCAGAAGCAGCGAGCTTAAAATTTCAAAAGTGAGATTTCACGTAGTGCTCTTGAATTTGAGGGAAAGTTTCAATCTCATCGTTGCAAATCAACGCTGTACAGCTCATGGCAGAGATACTTTTCACATAGACGTTCTTTATAAATTACACAACCTGTCATTTCTATTTAATGGCTGTCCTATTTATTTCAGTTCACAGAAAAAGTGTTCCATATTCTTATCTCAAAGAACCTTTGTCCCATGTGCTTGGATTTTATCAAATTTATATTTCAAAATTTGATTTAATTACTCATTTGCTTTAAAGTTGAAATTCCATATTTACCTGAAAATTCTTGCTTGCTGTAGTGATCATTTCTCAATGATTCTCTTTCCCCATTAAGTTACCACTCTGTTAAAGAAGCAATCGTATAGTGTAGGGAAACAGGCCTTTCAGCCCATCATTTTCATGCTAACTTTAAGTATCTATCCATACTGATCCTACTTACCAGCACATGGTCTAATGCCTTCTATCTCGGTTGACTTGGCTGATAAATGTTCTTTTTTTCTTTTTAACTCCTCTTAATGTTCTTCCTTTGCTGTCTATTTGCTCTGATTGTCTATTCAACTGTTCATTGTTGTTCAGACCATAAGACATAGGAACAGAATTAGGCCATTCAGCCCATCGAGTCTGCTCTGCCATTCCATCATGGCTGATTCCAGATCCCACTGAACCCCATACACCTGCTTTCTCACCATATCCTTTAATACCCTGACCGGTCAGGAAATTATCAGCATCTGCCTTAAATATACCCACAGACTTGGCCTCCACTGCAGCCTGTGGCAGAGCATTCCAGAGATTCACTACTCTCTGGGTAAAAAAAAATTCCTCCTTACCTCTGTTCTAAAAGGTCACCCCTCAATTTTGAGACTGTGTCCTTCAGTTCTGGATACCCTGACCATAGTAAATGTTCTCTCCATTTCCACCTTATCTAGTTCTTTCAACATTCGTAAGGTTTCAATGAGATTCCCCCGCACTAAATTCCAGTGAGTACTGGCCCAAAGCTGCCAAACGCTCTTCATATGTTAACCCCTTCATTCCCAGAATCATCCTCGTGAACCTCCTTTGGACTCTCTCCAATGACAACACATCCTTTCTGAAGTATGGGGCCCAAAATCATTGACAATACTCCATGTGGGCCTGACTAGTGTCTTATACAGCTTCAGCATTATCTCCTTGCTTTTATATTCTATTCCACTTGAAATAAATGCCAATATTTCATTTGCCTTCCTTGCCACAGACGCAACCTGTGAATTAATCTTCTGGGAGTCTTGCATGAGGACTCCTAAGTCCCTCCGCACCTCCGATGTTTGAACTTTCTCCCCATTTAGATAATAGTCCACACCATTGTTCCTTTTACCAAAATATATCATCATACATTTCCCATCTGCCACTTTTTAAATCCATTCTTTCAATTTGTCTAAGTCCTGCTGCAATCATATTGCTTCCTCAACCCTACCTGCCCCCGCACCTATCTTCATATCATCCACAAACTTTGCCACAAATCCATCAATTCCAATGTCTAAATCACTGACAAACAATGTGAAAAGTAACGGTCCCATACTGACCCCTGAGGAACACCACTAGTCACAGGCAGCCCTTTTATTCCCACTCGCTGCCTCCTGCCTGTCAGCCATTCCGCTATCCATGGCAGTATCTTTCCTGTAACGTCATAGGATTTTATCTTGTTAAGCAGCCTCATGTGTGGCACCTTATCAAATGCCTTCTGAAAATCCAAGTAAATTACATTCACTGCCTCTCCTTTGTCCAGCCTGCTTGTTAATTCCTCCAAATACCCTGAAACCTCATCCTTAAAAATAGACTCCAACACTTTCCCAATTGCTGAGGTTAGGCTAACTGGCCTATAATTTCCTCTCTTTTTCCTTCCTCCCATCTTCAAGAGTGGAGTGTCATTTGAAAATTTCCAGTCCTCCAGGACCATGCCAGAATCAAGTGATTCTTGAAAGATCATGACTAATGCATCCATTATCTCTTTAGAAACTTCGCTCGAGACTTTGGGATGTAGTCCATCTGGTCCAGGTGACGTATCCACCTTAAGACCTTTGAGTTTGCCTATCACTTTTTCCTTTGTAGTAGCAATGGCACTCACCCCTTCTCCCTGACACTCATGGACCTCTGACACACTAATGGTGTCTTCCACAATGAAGACTGATGCAAAGAACTTCCTTTGTTCCCCATTACTACCTCACCAGCATCAATTTCCAATGGTCCAATATCATCTCTTACCTCCCTTTTACTCCTTATATAACAGAAAAAAACTCTGAGTTTAAAATGCTGTTGCCGATTCTCAGCGAATTCTGGCTGATGGTAAATGAAACAAGGATAGCCACTGAATGCTTCGTTAATCACTCTTCTTTCTAGTAAGCAATCATCGGAAGTAATAGTCTGTAACCTTCCTTTGAACTTGGAGGCAAATTGATGTGGCAGAACCAAGGCAAAGCAGTGGGCCTGTCATCGAGAGTGAGGAAGAAACCGAGTTTGATCAACTTAAGTGCCAGGCCGAATTGGAAGAGTTGGGTACAGACCGAATCAAGGTAGAGGAGACCAGGCCTAGAATGCACCAAAGCAACTGTAGCCAACGTCTGGATGACAATTTAAGTGCTGTACTGAATTGGGAAGGTTGGGTACAGACCAAATTGAGGTAACGGGTTCCAGGCGCCAGAGTGTATCGAGGTGACTGAATCTGATTTTTGGATGATGATTTAAGCGCTGGGTCAGACTGAGGGACGGGCCATTTCAGCTCACTGCTCCCTGATATCTTGCTCGGCTCTGCACTGAACCAAGGGTCTGGGGACGGACTCTCTCTAGTTCAGTTTGAGTGTGTTTATTGTTCGCATGATTTTTTTTTTCTGTGTGTTTGACGGTCTTTTTACAGGTTCTTTAGGTTTCTAGTATTGTGGCTGCCTCTTAGGAGACGAACCACAAGGTTGTATAACAAATACATACTTTGTTAATAAATGTACTTTGAACTTGAACTTTTGAACTTTCATTCTATTAATGAATTCTACTTCATTATCATAGTCAGTGCAATCATTCAATTCCATGTTATATAAGTGGAAATCTGATTATGACACCACACAGAGAAGAGTAAAGTACCACAGTAGAGCTTTCATCCCACGACGTCATGCCAAATTAAATTAGTTATTGAGTTTCTAACTCAACTAATCGCTTCTCGCTATACAATGTCCGTACCTCTCCATTTCCCATGCATTCATATATCTGTCTAAAAGCCTCTTGTACACCATTATGGCTTCCACCCCAGGCAGCACATTGCAGGCACCCCCACACTCTGTACTTTAAAAAAAAACTTGCCCAGCACATCTCCTTTGAACTTCTCTCACCTTAAATACATGCCCTCTGGTATTAAGACATTTCAACCCTAGGAAAAAGATACTACCATTATCCCATAATGTTATAAACCTCTTATGGGTTACATGATTACTGAGGGAGTGTTTTTAAATCTATCACTTTGCTTCTGCGTGGTGTCCCGATAAAGTTTCTGAAGTACGAACATTAAAAAGGTAGGCGGTGTGTACTCGATTCAGCAATAAATAATGCTGATGGATCATAAAGATTTTCATACGGACCATTAGTTCAAATGGGTGCCTCTCTTACGTGTTTATAAAAGATAAATTACAGTAAAGTTCCATGTGTATCTGATTTTCTTTGATGCTATTTATTATCAGGACTTCTCACTTGTGACCAGAGAGAAGTTATTAGCTACACGGTAAAAGTTAATGTTGGGTGATAAGGTAGCACGGTCGTTAGTGCTCACAGCACCAGGAGCCAGGTTCAGTCCTGACCTTGGATGCTGACAGTGCAGCTCAACTGAGAGCTTGGAATTCCTCCAACAGATTGTTCATTACTCCAGGATCAAAGAGAATATGGTGGGCATGAATGAGAAAGAATATTTTGCAGGGGTACAGGGAAATCAAAGGGAGATGGGATTAATGGATTTTTCCCTGACTGCCAACATGGATCCAATGGGCCAAATAGACTTTATCTACATCAATACTTTTGAGGCTATTTGATTTCACTATGAACTATTTCCATTTGAGGAATTATTCTGATTAATGTTTTGTAACACATTTAAAATTGAAGGTAAGGTTTAGAATTATCATCTTTATCATTATGTGCCATGTCATATGATGTGGGTGATCATGGCCTTCTATCTGTCTTTAATCTGAGAAATTCTAATAGATTCTTCAAAACTTTTGCCTATCCACCCCTTGTTGTAACTTATGACTGTCATGCACTGTCAACCGTGAGTTTTTCTTCCATCAGTTTTTTCCTCACCGCAAGATGTTTGAGCTTCTCTTTTCTCAGTACGTCCCAGAAATTCCAGCTGCCGCTTTCTGATTGATGATATCAGCTCACTTCTTATGCTGGCTTTTCACAACACTCTGAGTTTCATACTCATAGAAATTATGTTATTCTTTAGCATCTTGCTCAAACACTCAAACATGCATTTAACAATCCCAATCCTTCCAATGTCAACATCAGCCCCACTTTCAGGTGTTATCGTGCTCCCTAAGAATTAGAATAAGTATATTAAATCATGGACAATTATCATTGTTATATATATCTTTTTCAAGTCTATCAACATTTGCAAAACAAATAAAAATAAAACAAGATGAATATTTTTTAAATTTTATTGAGTGGCGGGGTGGAGGTACATCTCTACTGAAGGAGGTGTAAGGTGCTCTTTCCCTCCACTAGCCTGCAGGTCACCCTTGGGCAAGGTGTAGCACCTGCTTAGCCCCCAA
Source organism: Mobula hypostoma (assembly GCF_963921235.1). Classification (NCBI taxonomy): domain Eukaryota; kingdom Metazoa; phylum Chordata; class Chondrichthyes; order Myliobatiformes; family Myliobatidae; genus Mobula; species Mobula hypostoma. The sequence goes on along the minus strand of NC_086109.1, from coordinate 2,937,979 downwards.
TCAGGGTCACGTGAAGTCATAGGAGCAGGTGGTGGATGGTCGTACGAGCAGCCGGTGCGGATCACAATTCCTGGTTATGCGACCACTGACGCCAGGCAGACAATCTCTGAAGAGTATTGATCATGGCTGGAGTCATCTGTCTTGTAAAGACACTGCCCAGAAGAAGGAAATGGCAAACCACTTCTGTAGAAAAATTTGCCAAGAACAATCATGGTCATGGAAAGACCATGATCACCCATGTCATAGGACACGTTACATAACAACTGAAGAACAAGGAAACAGAAGGGGAATGGGACTACTGCATCTTTCCCTGACATCCAACATGGATCTAATAGGCCAAATAGCCTCCTTATGCATCATTGTAAGATGGTATTGTTGAGGCTATTTAATTTTGTGATGATCTGTTCTCCATTTGAGGAATTATTCTAGTTAATATAATTTGTAACTCATTTAAAATTGAAGGTAAAAATTAGAACAAGTACACTAAATTTTGGATAATAATTATTTATATATTTTGACGATCAACATTTGCAAAACAAGTAAAGATAGAAGCTAATGAAAATTTTACGCTGAGGACAGCCTTAGAACAATATGCATCTTTTTCTTGACAAAACAATTGAGTAAGGTTTCCAAGCTTGTTGCATTTCGGTATAACGGGTGAATAGTAATAACAACATTGACAATCAGAAGGATAACCAAAGGCTGTGAAGTTACTCTCCTGCCGTGATGTGTCATTTTTTTCATTTTGAATAGTCACTGGTGCTTGAAACACAATGAACAACCCAAGGAAATCTGCGACTGTCTGTGTTCTGTAACAGTTACACAAATAACCATCTAATCAATCCAGGCATGAACAGCTTTCGTCGCGCTGATAACTGGAGGAAGCAGCAGAAACGAGCTATTTTGCTCAGATTGAATGCACTATACTAGTCCAGGATAGGTTGACTGATGGCTGTCAATCAAAAGCAGGTGAACCTCCTTCATCTGTACAATTATCATGGAAATTAAAAACATCAATTGGAGAGGCACTCATTTCAATCACTATCTTCTCTGGAAATATCTGTGGTCCCCATGCTCTCTTACAAGAGCCACTCTGAGAAGGTTGAAATAGTTGGTTCCAAAATAACATCATTCATGTTAGCAGTTAGTGTATTGCCTTTCAGAGTCAGAGCCCTTCCCATTTCCTCTGGGTGCTCCAGTTTCCTACCACAGTCCAAAGACATACAGGTTGGCAGGGTAGTTGGTCACATGGGTGCAACTAGACAGCATGAAATCGTTGGGCTGTTACTCGTGCTATATGTCTGGAATAAAGTTGCTAAAAGCAGAACCAAAGAGACACACACAAAATGCTGAAGGAACTTGGCAGGTCAGGCAGCACCTCTGGCAATGAAGAACAAAAGTTGACGTTTCGATGAAGAAAGGTGGGTGGAAAAGTTCAAGGGCTTGAGAAGAAAAACTCTAAATCAGGAAAAAGGAAGGAGGAGGGGCCTGGGGGGAAGTGATAGGCAGGTGAGAAGATAAAACAGTTCAGAGTTCAGACTAGAAGAAGTGGGCAGGGGGTGATAGAGGAGAGTGGGGGAAAATCTGTTCACCAGAATGAGAAATCAATATTCATACCTTCAGGTTGGAGGGTAACCAGTCGGAATATAAGATGTTGCTCCTCCACCCTGATGGTAGCCTCATCTTGGCACGAGAGGAGGCCACGGACCCACATGTTGGAATGGGAATGGGAATCGGAATTAAAGCGTTTGGCCACCGAGAAGTCTCACTTGTGCGGATGGTGCAGAGTTGTTCAAAGAAGCCTCTATTCGTGACGGGATTCAGCAACGTAGAGGAGGCCACATCGGGAGCACTGGACACAACAGACGAACCCAGCAGAGTCACAAGTGAGGTGTTGCCTCAGCTGGAAGGACTGTTTGGGGCCCTGAATGGAGGTGAGGGAGGAGGTGAATGGGCAGGTGTAGCACTTTGGCCACTTGCAAGAATAAGAGCCTGAAGGGAGATTAGTGGGGAAGGACAAATGGTCAAGGAAATCGTGCAGGGAGTGGTCCCTGTAGAAGGCAAAGGGGGGGGAGTAAAGATAGGTTGAGTAGTAGGATCCTTTCGGAGATGGCAGAAATTGTGGACGATAATGTGTTGGATTGAAGGCTGATGGGGTGGTAAGTAAGGTCAAGAGGGACTCTATCACGGCGAAGGAAGGTCGGGTGAGCATGGATGTACGGGAAATGGATAAGGTGTGGGTGAGGGCGGCATCAATAGTAGAGGGAGGGGTTCCCCACTCTTCAAAGAAGGAGCACATCTCTGTTGTCCTGGAATGGCAAGCCGTATCCTAAAAACAGATGTCGTGGAGGCAAAGAAACTGAGAAAAAGGGATACAACAGGAATTCTGCAGATGCTGGAAATTCAAGCAACACACATCAAAGTTGCTGGTGAACGCAGCAGGCCAAGCAGCATCTATAGGAAGAGGCGTAGTCGACGTTTCAGGCCGAGACCCTTCGTCAGGACTAACTGAAGGAAGAGTGAGTAAGGGATTTGAAAGCTGGAGGGGGAGGGGGAGATCCAAAAAGAAGAAAAAGGGATAGCATTTTTACAGGAGATAGGGTTTACAAAATAGAACTCTTGAGTTTTCACTCAGGACTGAGGAGAGTTTGCCTCCACTGTTCTTTATGGTTCTAAGCAGGCTGAAAAGTCCTGTGTGTGACCTGCAGATTCTTTCATGGACATGGCAGGAATTGGTCATGTGCTGTGTACCATGTGCAGTCCCTTGACTCCAGGACATTACTCCAGTGTTGCCCATCCATACTGGTCAAATGTCAGTGGCAGGATCATCACGTCTGCAGGTTCTATGTCCTCACAGTGAGGGAAGCACCAGGTAGACAGGGACCGATGCCAGTAAACAGGATACAGGAGGAACTCTATGGGTCCATGCAATGAAATGGACGGTCGATGTTCTTGAGGATGTGACGGGGGTGGCGGGTTGGTGGGGTACCCAGTATAAGGTGGTGAGGGGAAAGAGGCAGGAGAAGATCTGACAAGCAGTAGGATGACCCAGGTGAGGGAGGGTGGTAGATAGGGGAACAGAGAGTGGAAGCAGAATCTGTGGGAGGTGACGGGTGGAGATGACAAGGGGCTGCAGATGCTAGAATCTTCAGGGAGCTCCAGAAGGCCATGGTGCTTGGCAAAGCTGTCTAGTCTGCACCGGTCCCTCCAATGTGGAGGAGCTGCATTGAGTACCACTTGTCTTAAACAAGGCTGGAACAGGTGAATGTGAAGTTCTGTCTCACCTGGAAGGTATGTTTAGGGCCCTGGATGTGGTGAGAGAGGAGGTGTAGGGACAGGTGTTACACACAATGTGTTGGGCCCAGGATAGATCCTCAGAGATGTTGATGTCCAGGAACTGGAAGCTGCTCACACCTTCCACTGCTGACCCCTGGCCAGGGTCAGAGGGCAGCGCATGATTCCCGAACTCCCTCACTTAGAGAGGTGATTAAATGCAGACGGCTCCGCAAGGAACTGCCAACTCCTTTTGCCGATTTGGGGCAATAAAAGGAATTGGAAGATAGGAATTTTTTCTGGTCATTTTATGCCTCTGATGTAATTCCCTTGACATTCCCCTAAAACAGACCATTTCAAGCAGTTACAGTCAGCCCAGATACTTCAGTTCACAGACACAGATTGTTCTTTTGTATTGATCATTCTACCTTATCAAAGAACACTCCATGAATAATTTATTATTTGGAAATTATCTCTGGTTTACAATATTATTGATAGAGGCCTCATTACATCCGCTTTCGATTGTTTTAATCCAGCAAGGGTTAGTTCAGGAAACAGTTCACAAAATGGTGGTCACAAAAACAGCCTCACAAAGAGGTGGACTCCATGGCAACAACAAAGGCATTTGCTTTGTCTTTTTCCACTGTCCTTGACTTATTCCAGTCACCTGTTTTACAGATACATTCTTCCTGCTTAACCAAAAACCCTTTTCTCCAATTTTTACATTTCTGATAAAATGTCACTGACCTGAAATATCATCTCTGTTTCTCACTCCATGGCAGCTGCCTGACCTGCTGAGTTCTTCCATCATTTTATGATCTTACCGTCTCACAATCAGGATCAGAATCGGGTTCATTATCACCAACTGATAATGGTGATTGCGGGTTCAATTTCAACATTTAAGAGAATTTTTGGACAGGTACATGGATGGGAGGGATGTGGAAAGCTATGGTCCAGGTACATGTCGATGGGAGTAGGCAGAATAACAGTTTGGCATGGACAAGGTGGGCCAAGGAGCCTGTTTCTGTGCTGTAGTGTTTTTATATATATTAAAAAAAATGGCTGCAGAGGGATGAGTGAACAGGGAGTTATGGATGTAGTATGCTTCAATAATATTTGAATAATATTATAAATACATTATTTGATTAAGTACTCTTCATAATTTGTGTAATTCATTACGGGTTATTGAATGTACAAAGTATGTGAATAGCATACGTTATTACGTGGCCACGTCATAAATGCATACCTCACTAAACGTAAAGAACGAAATCTAAGACACGCATCTCCCTGCTCTGCGTTTTTCTTTCAATCAATTTTATGTTTTGGAGTTACAAAACAAAACCGTGAATATCTCAGCATCTGCAAACTCTTCTGTCAGAGAGAGATCCGTGACCAGTCGGAGATGTGCCAGATAAATTCCAGACAGTTGTCTACGGTGATGTAGCTGAGAAAATGTTTCCAAGTTTGTACAGACCTTCGTTAGTAAGGGAGTCTCTCAACTGAGAGTTTTAGCAGAACCTTGACAATGGAAAGGGTTATGTGGGACGGCAGTATAAGCATTAAGGGGATTGACCAGCTTTCTACAAAGGGGGAGAAGTGGACTGTTTGGAATACTGAAACCCACCTTACTACCCATGTTGGCCAGTCACAAGCATGCACTGTAAAGGAAAGATATTCACTGAGGCCTGTGATTGTGCTGGCAGACCATGTAACTCCTTCTGACCTGCCCATAACTTGAGGATAGGCCGTAAGTGTTTCAGGATATTGCAGTTACCAAATCTTGAGTTTTGCATTGTGGCTGTCAATGGAAAGAGTTTTCTTTTTTGCATCGATCAAAAGAAACTAGTTTCATGTACATGCTCTGAATTGATGCCTAAGGAGATGCATTCTTTTTCAATGCTAACTCTACAAAGTTACTTTATGTCAATTATATTTGATAGCATATATCATAGCTAAAATTATAATTATTGGCTTTAGAATGGAAAAAATTCAAAAGTAGAAATATGTTAATAATGTAAATTACTGAAATATTCGACGGGAGATAATTACTTTTTGAAGTCAGCACACATGGCCTGCCAGAACATGCTCAGCACTCTGCAAACGTTCAGATAAGCTTTCACACTGATATCTCCAATGTGATCCCATGAATAATAAAGACAGTTTTTCAATGGTATCATTTATATTGCTGTGGGTAACATTCTTACTTTGCGTTAGTTGGTTGTGGGGGAGTGAAGGTGAATTCTCTGAGGCTGGCACTGGAGAAACATATTATTGTGAGTGATAGGTTTGGTTGATGTGTTAAACTAGGACTCTGTCAATGTTCCCAAATTAAGGCAAGGAATATCTTGAGGAGATTGGAAGAATAGCCGTGGGTGATATCATGGTCAATAATTGCCACCTGATCTTTGATCCCTTTAATTCTCTTATGAAGAAATTCCAAGAAGAACGCCTCTATACTACACTCATTCACTCAGTTTAACTTACTTCAAATTTAACAGCTTCTCTTTCAACCCTTCTCCCATGTTTTAATAGATATGACTATTGATATTCCCATGGACCAAAGATATCCTCATCTCTTGGGGGATTGATATCACAGTCTTTACTTCCATAATACCATAAGACATAGGAACAAAACCAGGCCTTTCATCCCATTGAGTCTGCTTTGCCATTCCATCATGGCTGATTAATTATCCCGCTCAACCCTATTCTCCTGCCTTCTCCCCATAACCTTTGGTTCCATGACTAATCAAGAATCTATCTACCTCCACTTCAAGTATACTCGAATAAATGGTCTCCACAGTCATCTGTAGCAATGAATTCCACCAACTCACTACCCTCTGGCTGAAGAAATTCCTCCTCATCTCGGTTCACAAAGGATGTCCCTCTTCTGAGCTTGTGTTCTCTGGTCCTAGACTCCTTCATAATAGGAAACATCCTCTCTACATCCACTCTCTCCAGGTCTTTCAGTATCCAATGGGTTCCATTGAGACTCACCCCCCATTCTTCTGAACTCCATTGAGTACAAGCCCAGAGCTATCAAATACACCTCAGAGATAAATCCTTTCATTCCTGGAATCATTCTCTGAGCCCTCTCCAATGCCAGCAGAGCTTTTCTTAGATAATGAGCCCAAAACTGCTCACAATATAAGGTCTGATCAATACCTTATGAAACCTCAGCATTACAATCTTACTCTTACTCTCTAGTCCTCTCAAAATGAATGCTAACATTGTTAACGAGGACCCTCAAGTCCCTTTGCATCTTTGATTTTTAATTTTCTCCCCATAAAGAAAATAGTCCAGATCTTTATTCTTTCTACCAAAGTCCATGACCATCTAATTCCCTACACTATATCCCATCTGCCAATTCTTTGCCCATTCTCCCAATCTATCTGTCCATCTGCAGACTTCCTGCTTCCTCAACACTACTTGCCCTTCCACCTATCTTCGTAATGTCCATAAATTTGGCCACAAGGACGTCAATTCCATCATCTAAATCATTCACATATGACATGAAAAGAAGCTGTCCCAACACCGACCCCTGCAGAACACCACTAGTCACCACCAGCATATCAGAACCCCATCTATTGCCACTCTTTATCTCCTGCCATTCTCCAATACTCTATGCATACTAGTACCTTACCTTTGCCTCTTATCTTGTTAAGCAGCCTCATGGTGTGACACCTTGTCAAAGGCCTTCTGAAAATCCAGGTAAACAACATCCACTGACTCTCCTTTGTCTATCCTGTTTGATAGTTCCTCAAATAATTCCAGGAAATTTGTCAGGCAAGATTTCCCCTTAAGGTAACCATGCTGACTTTCAACTATTTTATTATGCGTCTCCAAGTACTCCAGAACTTCATCCGTAAAAATGACCCCAAAATCTCCTAGGCTAACTAGCCTATGATTTCCTTTCTCCTGCCTTTGTCCTTTCTTAAAGAGAAGAGTGGCACTGGCAATTTCCCAGTCCTCTGGAACCACTGCAGAATCTAGTGATTCCTGAAAGATCATTACTATTTGCCTCCAGAAACTCTTCAACCATCTTTTTCAGGACAGTGGGGTGTAGCCCATCTGCTACAAATGATAAATCTACTTTCAGACCCTTCATCTTCCCAAGCACCTTCTCCTTAGTAATAGCAACAACACTCACTTCTGTCACTTGAATTTCTGGCATACTGCTAGTGTCTTCCATGGTAAGGAATAACACAAAAAACTTATTGAATTCATCTGCAGTTTCCTTGACCCCCATTACTACCCCTTGGACGAAATCCCTCAATGATGAAGGCCAACACCAGGTGCCTTCTTAGCCACCCTATCAACTTACACTGTAACTCTGAGGGATCCATGGACTTGAACCTTAAGATCCCTCTGTTCTCCCTCCATGTTAAGAATCCTGCCTTCAAGTTCGACGTAACACTTCACACTTTTCCAGATTGAAGGAAGTTCACTGCAATATTTTCTTTCAAACCCTGCTCACTGAATGACTAATACAGCAGTCATATTTGTTTTTTTAAACATTTTATCCTGCACTGATTAAAGATATAATGTATTCTCTGTCTCCCACGGAAAGATACCTGGGGTCAGAGACATATTAGTCAGATACATGCCTTTCAGCCCATTGAGCAATTCATGCTGATCCTATGCTATTCCCACCTGCAGTCCCCAGATTCTGTCAGTTACACACACACACCTTCTGGCCATGCTATCCTGCAATCCCACAATTTAATCCCAATTTACATAAACCAATTAACCTATCAACCGGTACATCTTTGGACTGTGGGAGGAAACTGGAGCACCCGGAGGAAACCCACACAGTCACAGGGAGGACGTACAACCTCCTTACAGGCAGTGGCAGGAACTGAACCCGGGACACCAGCACTGTAAAGCTTTGTGCTAACCACTATGCTACCATGCTGCTCTGTCTCTTTGGAATGGGGAAAGAAACTGGAGCATGTGAGGGAAACGCAGAAGGTCACAGGGAAATACATGGAAACGGACAGCACAGACCCAGATTGAACACAGGTCACTGGAGAGGTGAGCAGCTGAGCGATCAATCTCCTCCCTCTCCTTATTCCTCCATAGCCCTTCCATTTGTTCCCTCACACGCCTATCAGTTTCCATTTGATGTTCTATCACTTCCCTAAACCAGGAATAATTTACGGAGAACAGCTCTCCACAAGCACGTCTTTAGAATGTGGCTGCCCCAAGGGAAACATACACATTCACTATGAAGACTCATATGACTAATCACCACTGTGACTAGTTAGTACACTGACTAGTTACCACTCTGACTAGCTACCATAAACTCATATTTTATTTTATCTTTAATATTCTAAATTTGTTGTCAACAAACCCCACGCCTCCCCTCCACTCATCATCTTCATTATGTGCCTTGTCATATGACATCATCATTATGTGCTGTGTCGTTATGATGTGGGCAATCGTGATCTTTTCATGACTAGGAGTGATTCTGGCAAACTTTTCTACAGAAATAGTTTGTCATTGCCTTCTTCTGGGCAGTGTCTTTACCAGACGGGTGATCCCAGCTATTATCAATACTCCTGAGAGATTGTCTGCCTGGCGTCAGTGGTCACATAACCAGGACTTGTGGTGCCACCATCTGCTCATATGACCATCCACCTCCTGCTCCCATGGCTTCACGTGACCCTGATCGGGGGCTAAGCAGGTGCTACTCCTTGCCCCAGGGTGACCTGCTGGGGAGCAGAGGGAAGGATCTTCACCCACCGCCTGCCTTCTCCACTAATGACTTTAAACTCTTATCTCCAGTTTTATTTATTCAACCGACAAGACCATGGTCTCAGCCATTTGAGAAGTCCAACCAATTAAAGTCCTGATTTCTGCTGCAGATCTGTGAGTAGCGGTGTTCTGCAGGGATCCATACTGAGACCTCTACTGTTTGTGGTGTACATAATTAACCTGGATCCAAATGTAGATGGGAGAGTTATTAATTTTGTAGATCATACAAAGATTGGTGGTGTTGTGGACAGTGTAGAAGACTGGCAAAGAAGGGATATGGATCAGTTGTAGGTATGGGCTAAATGTGAAGTGTTGCAACTCAGTCGATCAAAGGTATAAAGACAAATGACAAGACACCTAACAGTGCTGATGAGCAGAGAGATCTTGGTGTTCTAGTTCATAGCTTCCCTGTGAAGTTGACAGAGTGGCAGAGGAAGTATAAGGCAGGCTTGCCTTTGGGACCTGATGCTTTGAGTTCAAGTGCCAGAATGTTATGTTTCAGCTTTATAAATCTCTGATTATGTGGCCCCTGAATTATTACAGGAAGAATTTAGAGAAGAGTCAGATGTACTGAACTCTTACTCTAACCCAGGATGCCGCCTGGATTAGGTAACGTGTTATGGGGAAGAGGCGGAAATGGAACGACTGAGGGGACACCTGATAGAAATTTATAAGACATACAGCACACAGCCGGTATCTTCTTCCTAAGTTCAAATGTCTAATATCAGAGGGCATGTACTTAAGGTGAAAGGGTGTAAGTTCAAAGGAGATGTGTGAGGTAAGGTTTTCTTTGCATGGAGAGCTGCATGCCTGGAATGCACTGCCTGGGGAGCTGTTGAAGACAAACATGACAGAAGTGTTGAAGAGGCTGTAGAGATAAAAGTGTAGAGAACAGAGGGACAGTGTGTAGACTGAGGGGGGGTGTAGTCCAGTCGGCGTTTACTTACTAGTTTAAACTACGCTCTGGGCCAAAGAGTCTGCTCCTGTATTGTACTGCCCTAGGCTCGAGTATTTGACCACTAAAAGATCTCAGTGTTGGTTATTCTGTTATCGAAATTGGAGTTAGAACTGGTTCATTATTATCACGGGCACTGAGGAGCGTAACGGTAGAGTAATGGTTAGCACAACGCTTTACAGTACAGATAACCCGGGTTCAGTTCCCACCGTTGTCTGTAAGCAGTTTGTGCATGGGTTTCTCTGGGTGCTTCAGTCTCTTCCCACAGTCTAAAGACAGACTGCTTGGTTCGGTTCATTGATCATTGTAAATCATTCTGTGATTAGCTGATGGAGGTGATCTCTCTGGAACAATTCATCATTCTCTCAGTTTTTAAGGTTGCAACCATCATTCCAGTTCCAAGGAGGGTGATGATAACCAGCCTAAATGTCTATCGTCTGGTGGCATTAACATCAACCATTATGAAATGCTTTGAGCAGCACACATCAAAGTTGCTGGTGAACGCAGCAGGCCTGGCAGCATCTCTATGAAGAGGTACAGTCGATGTTTCGGGCCGAGACCCTTTGTCAGGACGAAGGGTCTCGGCCCGAAACGTCGACTGTACCTCTTCCTAGAGATGCTGCCTGGCCTGCTGCATTCACCAGCAACTTTGATGTGTGTTGCTTGAATTTCCAGCATCTGCAGAATTCCTCGTGTTTATGAAATGCTTTGAGTGGCTGCTCATGGATCACATTAAAGCCTTTCTCCCGGCTACACTGGACCGTTTCCAGTTCACTTATCAGTCAAATCAATCCGCCGATAGTGCAATAGCCTCTGCCATTCACTCTGTCCTGTCCCACCTGGAAAATGGGGCCTCATCTGCCAGACTGCTGCTTCTATATTTCAATTCAACGTTCACCATCATACCCCAGAAACTAGTGAGGAAACTATCCTCACTGGGTCTCAATACCTCCCTCTGCAATTGGATAATGGGCTTCTTAACAGTAAGGCCATAGTTGGTCCGTGTCAGCAGCAATGTCTCTTGTCCCATTAGGCTGAGAACTGGTGCTCCCCAAGGCTGTGTGCTCAGCCCCTGGTGTTCACACTACTGATGTGTAACTGTGGCAGGATCCAGCTCAAACCGTGCCACCTGGTTTGCGGAGGACTCCATGGTGGTTGGCCTTATCAAGAGTGATGACGAGGCGGAGTATAAAGAGGAACTGGAGCAGCTGGTGGATTGACGTGAGGAGAGCAACCAAAGCCTGAATGCAGAGAAGACAAAGGAAATCATTGTGGATTTCAGGAAGGTGCAGACAAACCGTCCCCCTTCGTGAATACATGACTCCTCCATAAAGAAAGTTAAGTGCACCAAGTTCCTGGGAGTTCACATCACGGATGACCTCACCTCCCAGAACAAGAAGGCACAGCAGCACCTCCACTTCCGGAGAAGATTAAGGCAAGCAAGGCTCTCCCTACCCCTATCTTAACTGTGTTTTACAGGAGCACCATTGAGAGCATCCTGCATCTCCATCTGGTACGGGAGCAGTCGAGTATCGGACCTGAGGTCCCTACAAAGGACTGTAAAAATGGCTGAGAGGATGATAGGGGTCTCCTGACTATCCACTGGGGACATTTATCAGGAGGGCTGCATACACAGGGCCCTTAGTATTATCAAGGATCCCACCCATCCATCCGGCATCCTCTTTGACTTTCTCCCATCAGGCAGGAAAATCTGATGCATGAAAACTAGAACAGTCAGGATGACAAACAGTTTCTCCCCCAGGTCAATAGGCTTCTGAACTCCCTGCCACGTTGCATTCAAAGTGTGACTGGTTAATCTGTTCCGTATCTTACAATATTTAATACTAATACACTTTAGTATGTGTGATCCATGTAAATTTTATTCTTATCTTCATAAATTATCATGCGTTGTGTCTGTAATGTGTACTACTGTGCTTTACACCCTGGTGCTAAGAAATGGTGTCTTGTTTCTACGTACATTATATGGTTATATTTGACACATACATGTAAATAGTTAAATGGCAATAAACTTGACTTGACTTGACTGCGATGAAATCGGGGGATTGCTGGGCGACACAGCTCGACACGGAAGGGCATATTCCGTGCTGAATCTCCATCAATAAATAAACACAGTGAAAACCATGTTTTGCGAACTGTTCATACAGATCAAATCATTACACAGTACGTTGATGTAGAACAAGATACAAACAGAATCGCAGAATAGAGCGTTACAGCTGCAGAGGATGTGCAGTTCACGCAGACAATGCGGCTCACAACGGTGAGGTCAGCAGTCCACCTTATTGTACTGGGAACTATTTAATAGTCTTCTAACAGCCACTATTATTATACCAGAAACTGCTTATTATTGTGAGGAGGAAGTACATGTGCAACTGTTTGAGTTGCCTAATATGCTATCAGTATAGGGACAAGTGTCAGAACAGCAAAGGGACAATGATACCATCAGTCCACTTGAGATCTTCACTGGTCTTTCCAGGAGTTTTGGGGGATTGAGCATAAATACAAGGGAATCGCAGTTGGCAGACACCCAATCCAGGTGGGGCCCAGTGGCGGAACCCAGCACAGAATTCCCAGAAGGGCAAGGCTGGCAGGTTCTGGGCACCTGCCAGTGAATGGCAGACCGAAAATACACTACTTGCAAAACACTGGAAAATCCTGGTCAGTATTTCAAAGCTAAGATCAAGCCAGTTCATCTCACCATGAAAGATGACGAACTGTCCATGTGGAATGTGAAGCTTAAAAGCAGTAAACCTATGGAAAATTTTGAAATAATGTTTTGATTCTTGGTACCTGGACAAGGTGCAACATGCCAGTAATAATTTGCTGCTGTTTTTGCAACCTTATCTTCATCGCTGATCTTCAAAGGAAGGTAGTAATAGATCAGCTTCCTTCTCTCTGTCTGCCTCAGGCAACCGACTTCATTCACATTTATGTGTAGACCTTTACTCAGAATACCTGAAGCCACACTACTCCACTGAAACAGGGATGCATCTGGGGATGAAGCGGCCCTGGTCAACTTCCTCAACAAAGATTTCTCCCTTCAGCGGCTTTAAAAGTGCTTTGCTGTCCTGGCAGAGAACAATTCCAGAACGCCATAATTATGTAGCAGAACAAACTCATCGGAAGTAAACTTGAGAGCTGACCAGACATCCACAGCCTGGATTCTAAATGCACTGAAGAGTCTGAAGAGCGGAGAATGGTAATCTGAGTTTGATCATCTCAACCAGACAGAACTCCTGATACACTTCTTACTGCATGCCCAACTTCTACCGAAATTCTCAAGGTAGAATTTTGCAAATGTGCAAAGTATTTCTAATAATTAGTTACAACTTTCTGAATATTTTATCTTTGCTTTATGTAGACCATAGACCGTATGACATAGGAGCAGAATTAGGCCATTCAGCCCATTGAGTCTGCTCTGCCATTCTATCATGGCTGATTTATTACCCTTCTCAGCCACATTCTTCTGTCTTCTCCCCGTAATCTTTGATGTCATTACGAATTAAGAATTTATCACCCTCTGTTTTAAAAGTACTCGGTGACTTGGCCTCCAAAGTGATCTGTGGAAATGAATTCCACAGATTCACTACCCCCTGGCTAAAGAAATCCTTCCTCTTCTCTGTTTGAAAGGTATGTCTTTCTATTCTGAGGCTGTGCCATCTTGTCCTAGACTCATCCACTATATGAAATATCCTTTCTACATCCACTCTACCTAGGCTTTTTCTGTAGGTTTTGATAAAACTCCCTCCCCCTCATTCTTCTGAACACCAGTCAGTACAGGCCCAGAGCCATTAAACAGTCCTCATATATTAACTGTGTCATTTCCAGAATCACTCTCAGGGACCTGCTCTGACCCCGCTCCAATTCCAGCACATCCTTTCTCAGGTACAAGGACTATATCTACTCCCATTACTCCAAATGTGGTCTGCACAAAGGTTTATACAGCCTTAGCATCACATCCTTGCTTTTATATTCTAGCTCTTTTGAAATGAATGCTAACATTGCATTTGCCTTCTTTATCACCGACTCAACCTGCAAGTTAACCATTAGGGAATTCTGCACAAGACTCTCAAGTCCCTTTGCACATCTGATTTCTGAATTTTCTCCCCACTTAGAAAATAGTCTACACCTTTATTCCTTCGACCAAAGTGCAGTACCATATATGTTGCCTTTTGACATAATTACCATATTTTAGAAAGCCTGACTCAGATATTTTCAAAGGCCATCTCTAAAATTGATCAGAGTGAAATGAACAGGTAGGGTTTATTTATTTACCTATCACAAAAGAATCTTTTATTTCAATCTGGGGACACTTCTAGACAGGGGAAGGGATTTACTAAAATCTTGCACTGGAGTGTGGAGGAGATGTCGCTACTTATCAGCCTGACGAATCTGTAACCAGGAGCCACAATCTCAGTCATAACCGATAGAGATCAAAAGGGATTACTTCATCCAGGCAGTTGTGAGTCTACAGAATACTTTGCCCAAGCAGGGTGCTGAGGATCTGTCACTTTCTATTCAAGACAGAGACTGATGAATTTTAGATATGACGAGATTCAATGGATGTGGGATTAATACCGGGATGTGGAATTAATGGGAGGATGTGAGATTAATGGTGGGATGTGAGATTATACAGGGATGAGGGATTAATACAGGGATGTGGGATTGAGACAGGGATGTGGGATTGATGGAGCAATGAGGGTTTAATACAGGAATGTGGGATTAATGGAGGGATGTGAGATCAATACAGGGATGTGGGATAATACAGGGTTGAGGAATCAATACAGGGATGTGGGATTATACAGGGATGAGGGATTAATACAGGGATGTGGGATTATACAGGGTTGAAGGATTAATACAGGATTGTGGGATTGAGACAGGCATGTGGGATTAATGGAGGGGTGTGGGATTAATACAGGGATGTGGGATTAATGGAAGGATGTGGGATTAATGGAGGGATATGGGATTAATGGAGGGATGTGGGATTAATACAGGGATGTGGGATTATACAGGGATGAGGGATTAATACAGGATGTCAGATTGAGACAGGGATGTGGGATTAATACAAGGATGTTGGATTAATGGAGGGATGTGGTACTGAGCTATAAGAAGGGAAAAAATGAAATACGAAGGCAAGCTAGCCGATGATATAAATCAGGATACGAAAAGTTTTTTTCAGTTATATAAAGAATAAAAGGGAGGTGAGCGTTGATACTGGACCACCAGAAAATGATGCTGGTGTGGTAGTAATGGAGGACAAAAACATGGCAGATGACCTTAATAAGTACTTTGCATCAGTCTTTACTCTGGAAGACACTAGCTGTGTGCCAGAGGTCCGCGAGTGTCAGGGAGCAGGAGTGATGACATTGCTATTACAAAAGAAAAGGTGCTAAGCAAACTCAAAGGTTTTAAGATGAATAAGTCACCTGAACCAGTTGGACTACAGCCCAGAGTCTGAGAGAGGGTGCTGAAGAGATAACAGATGCATTGGTCATGATCTTTCAAGAATCACTTGATTCTATCATGGTCCTGGAGGACTGGAAAATTTCAAATGACACTCCACTCTTTAGGAAGGGAGAAAGACCAAAGGGAGGAAATTATAGGCCAGTTAGCGTAACTTCAGCGGGTGGAAAAGTGTTGGATTCCATTATTAAGGACGAGGTTTCAGGAATAGTTCCTGAGGATTGGAAAGTGGCTAATGTAACCCAGCTTTTTAAAAAAGGACGGAGAGAGAAACCGGGGAATTATAGACCGGTTAGCCTAACATCAGTGGTGAGGAAAATGCTAGAGTCAGTTATCAAAGATGTGATAACAGCACATTTGGAAAGCAGCGAAATCATCAGACAAAGTCAGCATGGATTTGTGAAAGGAAAATCATGTCTGACGAATCTCATAGAATTTTTTGAGGATGTAACTAGTGGAGTTGATAGGGGAGAACCAGTGGATGTGGTATATTTGGATTTTCAAAAGGCTTTTGACAAGGTCCCACACAGGAGATTAGTGTGCAAACTTAAAGCACACGGTATTGGGGGTAAGGTATTGATGTGAATAAAGAATTGGTTAGCAGACAGGAAGCAAAGAGTGGGAATAAATGGGACCTTTTCAGAATGGCAGGCAGTGACCAGTGGGGTACCGCAAGGCTCAGTGCTGGGACCCCAGTTGTTTACAATATATATTAATGATTTGGATAAAGGAATTAAATGCAGCATCTCCAAGTTTGCGGATGACACGAAGCTGGGCGGCAGTGTTAGCTGTGAGGAGGATGCTAAGAGGATGCAGGGTGACTTGGATAGGTTAGGTGAGTGGGCAAATTCATGGCAGATGCAATTTAATGTGGATAAATGTGAAGTTATCCACTTTGGTGGCAAAAACAGGAAAACAGATTATTATCTGAATGGTGGCCGATTAGGAAAAGGGGAGGTGCAACGAGACCTGGGTGTCATTATACACCAGTCATTGAAAGTGGGCATGCAGGTACAGCAGGCAGTGAAAAATGCGAATGGTATGCTGGCATTTATAGCGAGAGGATTCGAGTACAGGAGCAGGGAGGTACTACTGCAGTTGTACAAGGCCTTGGTGAGACCACACCTGGAGTATTGTGTGCAGTTTTGGTCCCCTAATCTGAGGAAAGACATCCTTGCCATAGAGGGAGTACAAAGAAGGTTCACCAGATTGATTCCTGGGATGGCAGGACTTTCATACGATGAAAGACTGGATGAACTGGGCTTATACTCGTTGGAATTTAGAAGATTGAGGGGGGATCTGATTGAAGCGTATAAGATCCTAAAGGGATTGGACAGGCTAGATGCAGGAAGATTGTTCCCGATGTTGGGGAAGTCCAGAATGAGGGGTCACAGTTTGAGGATAAAGGGGAAGCCTTTTAGGACCGAGATTAGGAAAAACTTCTTCACACAGAGAGTGGTGAATCTGTGGAATTCTCTGCCACAGGAAACAGTTGAGGCCAGTTCATTGGCTGTATTTAAGAGGGAGTTAGATATGGCCCTTGTGGCTAAAAGGATCAGGGGGTATGGGGGGAAGGCTGGTACAGGGTCCTGAGTTGGATGATCAGCCATGATCATACTGAATGGCGGTGCAGGCTCGAAGGGCCAAATGGCCTACTCCTGCACCTATTTTCTATGTTTCTATGTTTCTGTGTACTTGGAGACTAATGATAAAATAAGTCAAAATCAGCATGTATTCTATCAAGAGAAATCTTCCCTGACAAATCTGTTAGAGTTCTTTGAGGAAGTAAGATGCAGGATGGACAAAGGAGAGGCAGTGGATTCCATTTACTTAGATTTTCAGATGGCTTAATTTAGGGCAATCCCAGAAAATATGAAAATGATTTGCCTCCTTGGAGCCGCACCTTCTCCAACACATCACATTTGTATCTTTATATTTTTCCTGATATGGGGTCTTGAAGTATCTTATAATGTTTTTCCAACAATGTTCTCTCCAAGTCAAAGAGTTAGTCGAGGACCATTGAAAGCTGCAGATTTCCCCCCAAGCCTCCTCTGAAAGTATCAACCCCGCTTCTTTCTCCCACTTCTCTTTAATATACAGAAATAAAAATAAAATTTAAAAAAAAAAAGATTTTCAGATGGCATTTAATGTGCCACACATGAGGCTGCTTAACAAGATAAAATCCTGTGGTGTTACAGGAAAGATACTGGCATGGATACAGGAAAGATACTGGCATGGATAGAGGAATGGCTGACAGGCAGAAGGCAGCAAGTGGGAATAAAAGGGGCATTTTCTGGTTGGTTGTCAGTGACTAGTGGTGTTCCTCAGGGGTCAGTATTGGGACCACTACTTTTCACGTTGTTTGTCAATGATTTGGATAATGAAATTGATGGCTTTGTGGCAAAGTTTGCAGATGATACAAAGGTAGGTGGAGGGGTAGATAGTGCTGAGGAAGTAATGCGATTACAGCAGCACAGGCAAATTGGAAGAATGGGCAAAAAAGTGGCAGATGGAATACAGTGTTGGGAAATGTATGATAAGTTATTTTGGTAAAAGGAACAATAGTCCGGAGTATTATCTAAATGCAGAGAAAATTCAAACATCAGAGGTGCAGAGGGACTTAGGAGTCTTCGTGGAAGAAGGTTAATTCATAGGTTGAGTCTATGGTAAAGAAGGAAAATAAAATGTTAGCATTTATTTCAAGAGGAATAGAACATAAATGCAAGGAGGTAATGCTGCGGCTTTATAACACACTAGTCTGGTCACACTTGGAGTATTGGCAACAATTTTGGGCCCCTTATCTCAGATAGGATGTATTGTCTTTGGAGACTGTCTGGAGGAGGTTCATGAGGATGATTCTGGGACTGAGGGGTTTAACATATGAGGAGTGTTTGGCAGCTTTCGGCCTGTACTCACTGGAATTTAGAAGAATGCTTGGGGATCTCATTGAAACCTACTGAATGTTGAAAGGACTAGATAAGGCGGATATGGAGAGGATGTTTCCTCAGGTGGGGTATCTGGAGCTCAAGGGCACAGCCTCAAAATCGAGGGGCAACCTTTTAGAAAAGAGGTAAGGAGGATTTTTTTTTAGCCGAAGAGTGGTGATTCTGAGGAACACTCTGCCACCTACTGCGGTGGAGGCAAGTCCCTGGGTATATTTAAAGCAGAAGTTGATAGATTCCCGATTGGTCAGGGCATCAAGGGTTATCAAGAGAGGGCAGTAGTATAAGGTTGAGTGGGATCTAGGATCAGCCTGATGAATTGGCGGAGTGGACTTGATGGGCTGAATGGCCTAATTCTACTCCTAGGTCTTATAGTCTTATGATGTATAAGACCGCCTAGATCTATTGAATGGTGGAACAGGTGCTGGGTCTGTTCCTGCTTCCATTTGTAATATCGTTAAATGTTGTAATGCTGTTGTCAAATGAGTACAGAGCATCATAGATCTATTCCAAATTCACTTAGTTAGACCAATGATAAAACCACCCCACATAGGAGATGGTATCTTCATTGTAAATTCTGGACTTTGTCTTCATACAGTCTAAATGCTAGTACCTTCATAGACTGACCCATCTGTAACAAGCAGATTTACGAGGGTGTGGTCAAAGTGAATTGTCCCTGCGTTGGTTACTGCAGGCCCAGTCTGACTGGCAACCCTTCAGCATTCAACCAGTGATGCCAGCAGCTAACTCTCAGTGACAAACATTGATGACCCCACCCAGAGCACTTTCTGGAGGAAAGATCTGTAGAGCTAATAACCACATTAATCTGATTTTGAGAGAATGCTGGAAGGTAATTATTTCTAATTATTGAAAGGAAGTAGCCTTTAATGCTCTTCCTCTGTACTGAGATAAAGTGTAGTGGTAGCAACTCTAATAAAGTCATCTGCTCAGCCAAAGTACATGTATGTCACTATATACAAACCTGTGATTCATTTCCTTGTGGGCATACCCAATAAATCTATAGAATACCATATAGTTATATGCCACACCATACAGTTAGGGGTTTTTGATGAACCCGAGTTCAGATATAGCAATACACATTCATTTATACTGCCATTAAACTTGGCATAGTCAACTTTTTCAAAGTAAACAAGATCAGATTTTTATTGTCCTTATTGTAAAAGAAAACTACCTAATGTTCCCTTTTTGAAAGAATTTCAAAGCAATTTGCTTAGAATTATTGACCTGTTAGTTTAAATCTGGAATAGGTACTGAATTTTTTTTTAGAAATAAACTTAAACGCAGCTCCCAAATGGAAAGAGGAAGGCTTGTGCTTTTCATGCTGCAAACATCAGATGGAATAGCAGCTAGCCTCACACTACATTCCTTTGCAAGCACTTTGAGGCAAGTGGGAACAAGTTTCTCCGCAGCTGAACTTCGAAGGGAAAACAGGCATCAACAAAGCCAATGCCAATGAAGGTTAAATCACAGGTAATGAAAATAAATGTTAAACTTCTTGAACTGGAATTAGAATCTCTCCATGTTGATTACGTAGACTACTCAGGATACCTTGATGCTGAGACGAACTTTGATATCTCTTGAAATAAAAGTTAAGAAAAACACAAAATCAAATAAATGAGGCAGAACGGAGTTTGACCAATGAACACTTCCAAATTTATTTCAAACACCTCTGGTGCCTGTTTTTATTCTGAAGTTGCAAGAAAATCAGAGCATTTATGGATAATGAGGAAATGCAGAGAAATGTATCAGAAATTAGCACTGGATATTTAAAAAACATGTAAGGTAAATATGTAAACTTTATTTACAAAATAAACGCATTTTATATAAAAATCAAAGTTAAAATTCACGTGACATAATTGATAAGAAAGTTAAAGATATACGGGTATGAAGTAGTGATTTCTACTACAATTAAAGGCTGTAAAAGGAACTGGTGAGGCATCACTTAGAGTATTGTGAGCAGTTTTAGGCCCCTTACTTAAAAGAAAGGATGTGCTGACATTGGAGAGGTTTCAGAGGAGGTTCACAAGTATGATATGAGCAGCGGTTGATTACTCCGTGCCTGCACTCACTTGAATTTAGAAGCATGCAACGGGATCTTGTTAAAGCCTAGCGGATGTTGAAAGGCTTAGATAGAATGGATATGATGTCTCCTTTAGTGGGGGAGTCTAGGACCAGAGGACACAGCCTCAAAAGAGATGCACTTCCATATAGAACAGAGACGTAGAGAAATTTCCTTAGCCAGAGAGTGGAGAATCTGTGGAATTTGTGACTGTGGATGGCTGTGGATGCCAGGTCACTGGGTGCATTTAAGGTAGAGGTTGATAGGTCCTTGACTAGTTAAGGTGTGAAAGATTATGGGGAGAAGGCAGGAGAATGGGGTTGAGAAGAAAATGGATCAGCCATGATGAAATAGCAGAGCAGACTCAATGGGCTGAATGGCCTAACTCTTCTCCTACATCCAAAAATGTTGACATATGTAAGTACACTTTTGAATAATTGATTTTTCGTTAAGTAACTAATGCATATTCATTCATCTTATGGTCACCAAAATCAAGATGATGGAAAAGATAACAGCAAAGTTTCATGAGAATGGGTTCAAGTTTTAAATTGCAATAGCATGGAAACCAAATGTTCACTGTGAATAAAAATGCACAAATTCCAAACGCAGTCATTGATGTAGTGGAGAAAGATTTGGGAGGACTGTCAGTGTAGGTCACAGATAGTTTGGTGCTGTGCTGCCTGTGCAGAGTTTGTACAGAGATCAGGATTGCACCCAGATTGCTGGAATTGATACTCCATCACTCTTGTCACTCGTTCGGGTCTGAAGGACCTAAGATAAGAAAAAGGTTAAAAAGGTTAGCACTTTATTCCTTGGAATGTAGAAGATTGAGGGTAAATTTGATAGAGGTATACAAAGTTATCTATTTTTTTATAGGGCTTTGCATTCAAGGGCATTGGTGTTTCCAATTTTGCAGAGCGCTAGTTCCGTTCTGCAGATATCACTACACCTTTCTAACAATATAGACAACACATAGGTTCAGACCTGCGTTTTAATAGCTAAAGCAGGGAAGGAGAAGAAGTGGATATGAAACGAGTGTTGCAGCCATGGTCAGGGATTTCAGTTACAGGTTCATTCTTTTTCAAGAATCTACATGTTTGGACAGAACTACAAAGTGTGTGAGCTTTTGTTTCTAACATACTCTAGATGGTGAATTGGATGACATCTAGTCTGCGTTATTGTGCCAGCATCTTACAGGCATTCCTGGAGACCAGGTGCATCAGATCCTTAAATCTCATAAAAGAGCATACATCCAGGTTTGCCTGAATCTGTTACAACATGACAAACGCTGAGTACTCCCTGAAAGACTGATTCAGACAGACATTATGTCGGTAGAAAGCATAGATAACACATTCCTCAAACAGCAAGTTGGAACAGATTTAGAACTGGGTTTAAAATCTTATAATTGATAGTGAAATTTCCTCTATGCAGTGATGAATGTTCTTCATAATCAAAACTATTTAACTTAGATGGTTTCCTCTGAGTATATGCAAATCAAAAAAGAACTTCAAGAGAAAATGTGTTGAGCTGAAAGGTGCAGTTTGAAATCACACTGCAATTCTCCTGAATTTACTTGACCACGTAGTTTACATGAGAAAGATCCTGTTGTCACCTCATTGTATCAGTCATTCCTTTGAAGGCCTTGCCAAATGGCCATAGGGTCCCGTTTTGTGATTGCCTAAGAAATCTCAGTCAGGTGCCCAGAGGAAAGCTGTCCTACACTTTTAAAGTGCAGCTTTCTCATCCATCATCGTAGAAGTCATTCCCAGATGCTGGGAGGCTCTTGACAGTCACGGCTGCTCACAAGTGAGATAGACAATCTGGTTTACAAGAGGCTGAAGAGGACACCAGAAGTCCTCTACATGCAGGAACTTGGACTCAAGAAGTACTCCAGAAAAAAGGGAATTAGTTAAGGGTGCCAACACCAAGAGTGAATCCTCACAAATGTTCATGCAAAGCCATAAAATGAGTTGTACTGTGCTGGACCTGACTAATGGTCCGAACACACCTGCAACAGTCCCTGTCCACATTTACACCTTCCAGATGCAGATACAAATTGATCCCTTGTACCTGAGAAGTGCCCCGTAAGGCAGAGTGAGTGAAAAGATCTGAACAATCAAATCTGATCCCAAGAGCTCCCCAGAACAACCCAATGGCTTTCAGTAGCTGTCACTGTCTAAATCATTTATCTGGTTTTAAATCCCTAATAGACAATTTAAAAAATCATTCAAATAAATTCAAATAAGAATAAAATAATGTCATTAATATACTATTCATCACCATCATCATCATCATTATGTGTCATGTCTTAGAGAGGATGTGATATATCTCTAAGAGATTGTGTCACAACTCATCAAAAAAAGTGATAAAGACAAACATTTCTTGTGAAGGTAATTCGTTAGGTGGTGTGTTTTATGATGTAGGTGATCATGGTCTTTCCATGACCATGATTGTTTTTGGCAAATTTTTCTGCAGAAGTGGTTTGCCATTGCCTTCTTCTGGACAGTGCCTTTACAAGACGGGTGACCTCGGCCATTGTCAATACTCTTCAGAGATTGTCTGCCTGGCGTCAGTGGTCGCATAACCAGGACTTGTGATATGCACCAGCTGCTCATATGACCATCCACCACCTGCTCCCATGGCTTCATGTGACCCGATTCGGGGGGTGGGGGGGCTAAGTAGGTGCTACATGTTGCCCGAGGGTGACCCACAGGCTAGCAGTTAGAAGGAGCACCTTACACTTCCTTTTGTAGGGATGTATCTCCACCATCCAACCAAGATATACTTATAAAGAGTTTGAAACATTAAAATAAAGTAACTCAAACACTTGCCTGTACATTTTTTTCCACAGGGCCAGTAACCCAAATCAAATAAAATGGTTGATTCTTTCTAGACCAGTCAGACTTCATGTAAAGATAAGGGGCAAGCTGCACCTTATGGTTGCCACAACACTGACAGCGGGCAACCTTTTCTCTGGAAACACCAAACTATATAACAGTCATGTCAGTAGAAAAAGCCACCTGGCCCTTCACTGAGGTTACTTCACCATTCAATATGATTACAGATGCTCTCCTCTGAAAGGCAATTCTACCCAAGAGTATCCTAAACAAGACAGTGGCGTGGGCTGTTTTCTGGTATTCCACAGGGATCAGTGAGGGATCTCTCTTGTTCTCAATATACGTTACTGATTTCAATGAAAATATATGTAGTTAGATTAGTAAGTTTTTCAGATGGCAGAAGAATTGGTGGAATTGTGAACTGTGGGATAGGTTTTCAAAGGATACAGCCAGGCATAGGTCATTTGGGAACATAGGCAAAAGAATGGCAGATGGAGTTTAATCGAGACAAATGTGAGGTGTTGTATTGAGGAGGTCAAATACAGTAGGAAAACACAAGACCTTATAAGCATTGACCTACTGAAGGATCTTGGGATGTAAGTACATACAAAGTGGCAAAGCAAGTGAATAAGGTGATAAATAAGGGTGTACGACATGGTTGTCTTTAACAGTTGGTGTATTTAATATAAAAGCTGTCAAGTTACATGCTGTGCTACTGCTGCTGTATAAAACTTTGGCTAGGCCACAGTTGGAGTGCAGTTGTGTTTACCACTCTGTAGGGTTAGTGTTGGGTTGTAGGAAGGATGTGCAAGCACTGGAAAGGTACAGAACATCACCAGGATGCTTCCTGGATTAGGTCTAGTTATATAGCGAAGAAAAAATAAACCAATTTATCAATTTGGATTGTTTACTCTGGAGCATTGAAAACAGAATGGAAACCTAATACTGTAGAAGTTTATAAATTTATGTAAGGCATAGATAGGGCACACAAGACATGCTCTCTTCTCACTGCTGGAAGAAGGTACAAGAGCCTCAGGATTCACACCACCAAGTTCAGGGACAGTTATTACTCCTCACCCATAGGCTCTTGAAGTAAAGGAGATAACTTCACTTGCCCCATCATTGAAATATTCCAACAACTGTTGGTCTCACTTTCAAAGACTCTTTATCTCATATTCTCGATACGTATCACTTATTTATTTAGTTTGTATTTACCCAGTTTGTTGTCTTTTGCACACCAGTTGAACACCCAAGTTGCTTTTTTAAAAAACACAAACACGAGGAAATCTGCAGATGCTGGAAATTCAAGCAACACACATCAAAGTTGTTGGTGAACGCAGCAGACCAGGCAGCATCTCTAGGAAGAGGTACAGTTGACGTTTCAGGCCGAGACCCTTCGTCAGGACTAACTGAAGGAAGAGTTAGTAAGAGATTTGAAAGTGGGAGGGGGAGGGGGAGATCCAAAATGATAGGAGAAGACAGGAGGGGGAGGGATGGAGCCAAGAGTTGGACAGGTGATTGGCAAAGGGGATATGAGAGGATCATGGGACAGGAGGCTTAGGGAGAAAGAAAAGGGGGAGGGGGGGAAACCCCAGAGGATGGGTAAGGGGTATAGTCAGAGGGACAGAGGGAGAAAAAGGAGAGAGAGAAAAAGAATGTGTGTATATAAATAAATAACGGATGGGGTACGAGGGGGAAGTGGGGCATAAGCGGAAGTTTGAGAGGTTAGTTTGGAGGCTACCCAGACGGAATATAAGGTGTTGTTCCTCCAACCTGAGTGTGGCTTCATCTTTACAGTAGCGGAGGCCGTGGGTAGACATATCAGAATGGGAATGGGACGTGGAATTAAAATGTGTGGCCACTGGGAGATCCTGCTTTCTCTGGTCTCACCTTGTCCTCACCTATCAGATCAGATTAATTAGGCATCGTGACAGTGCAAACATGTTGTGTCTGTGCTGTACAATGTTCAGTCAGTGAACTTCTAACCAGAAAATGCACATACTACTTCACAAGATGGGTGGCGGGGTGGAGATACGTCTCTACCAAAGGAGGTGTAAGACACAATCTCTTAGGGATATTTCACATCATCTATATATTGATTGGCAACTGAAAGTCAATCTTGGCAAGCAATGAATTCTCTTGACTTCATTGCATCATCACTGAGGCCTGACATGGCCATTCTGTCAGAAACCTCGAAGCAGGAGGCCATGGTAGAACTGACAGTGCCTTGGAAAGACCAGATTGAGGAGGCGTTTGAGCGTGAGAAAGCCAAATACCAGGAGCTGGTAGAGCAGTGCCAGAGACAGGGGTGGAGGACATGAAGTGAGCCTATGGAGGTGGAGTGTAGAGGCTTTACAGGCTGTACGATGTGCAGACCCTACTTTCTCCTTGGATTTATGGGCACTGCAAAGAAAAGAGCCACCAGGACCATCACAGAGGCTGCTGAGTGAGCCTCCAAATGACCCTGGTTCAAGAGGTGTGACCCATGGACCAGCTGGGACACAAGCCAGGGCCTGATCAACTCTGGCTGGGTGAGCTGGTGGGAGTGTCTGATGTTGGAAGATCCAAAGCACTCAATCACTAATGATGTGTCATAGCACATCCTAGGATTTATCACAGCATCAAATGACTAAAGTGCAAATACATTTGTCACTTATATTCTGCATTCAATGGTAGAATAACCTACCTTAATTTCTTTCCATTGTTTTCTTATTCCTTTGTGGGTAATTCAACTCCACAGGTTTAATAAAGTGAGGAAAGAAAATTCAAATTCAAGCAAACACTTTGGAATCTCCATCTGTCATTTAGTATCTTGTATTCTGAGTCCATATCGCCTAGTTATTTATAATTATGGTAACTTTCAGGCAAATTGCTGGGCAACGTCACAAAACCACCCTCAGTTCTAAAGAGGTTAGAACATTGTTCGAACATGCATAAACTGTTGAGTCATTAGTAGAGCTTTAAATTACTGTGAACAGGCCTGTACAAGAGACTGTGGTTTGGTTTTCACATACTAACAATTACGAACTTTAAATCTCCACTTAAGATTTCTTAATACTCACGAACCAAAGTTGTACATTGATAAACTAAAAAGAAATTCCATTAGTGTGACTATTTTAACAAACTAAGAACCCAAAAGATGTTCAGTTTGGTTCACTTGATTCATTTTTAACCTATCCAAATTGCTAGATCAATTCTTTTCAACCACTGCTAATTCATAACACTGGACAACAAAGAGTTTGCTTCCTGAATTCTTTTGGGTGTACATTATGGATTTTGGGCTGCCAATCATGAAAATCAACATGAAATTTCCCTATCACACACCATTTTTTAATTGCCTAAATTTGTTACCTTAATTCATAATTCAAGTCAGAATAACTGATGCCAAGATTAAAGAATGCATTTCTGTTGGTCCACAAATCAAACAGGTCATCAATGACAGGCAATTCAAAGAACTTCTAGTGGAACTGGGGAAAATCGCATGGAAGTTATTCAATGATGTTGTTGAAAATTTTCTTGGCAACTACAGAGCACCAGACTAAGTGTAGCTGGTTGACAACATGCTTCAAGCATGCTATGAAGTGCAACATGTCACTGAAGATTAATTTTCTGCATTCCCATTTGGACTTCTTCCCTGCAAATCTTGGTGCTATCAGTGATGAGCATGATGAAAGGTTTCACCAGGATATTGCAGTCATGGAAAAAAGGTATCAGGGCAACTGAAATCCCTCAATGCTGGCTGATTATTATTGGACTCTTTAGTGAGAAGCCTCAGACACTGAGTACAAATGAAAACCATCAACAAAACATTTTTAGTTTAGTCAAACTATTGCAAGGCATCGGCAGCATTATGCAACTAAATGCATTATATTCAATAAAAGTTAATTTCTTGTTTCTCCAAATTCCTATATGATACAAGTACTCTGAAATTATATTCGTATTCGTTTTCAAGTGGTCTATCATAAACAAAATTGAATTCTGAGGAAGCAACACTTTTGAAAAAAAAATGTCCAGTGTAATTATATATATTTGCTTATTTCTTGAAAATCCGCTTCAAGTCAAATTAATTGGTCACAGATAATTGTAAGTGTGTACCGCTAAACTTCGGTGGAAACAAAGCATCATTTCCTCCAAGGAGACCACAATTTTGTTGCAGTTTGGAGGCTTGTGTGCCTCACTGACCGGGAAGCGATGCTGGCTGGAGTGAGCGCTTTATGCTTTGGCTCTTGGTAAAGTCACCCATGCCAAACCAGTCAAAGGGTAAAGGTTAGACTAAGATTTATAGTAGGTGATTTTAACTTTCTGAAAATTGACTGGGACTCCTGTTCTATAAAAGGACTAGAGTTTGTCAAAAGGGGTTCACAAAAGCTTCCTTAATAGGTACATAGAAGCCCCAAAGAGAGAGTATGCGATACTTAGAGAATGAGACAGAGCAGGTGAAAGTGTTTGTGTAGGGAAACTCTACCTGTAGTGATAATAATGTCACTAGTTTCAAAGAAAATATGCAAAATGATAGGCCTGGTCCATGGGTTGAAATTCTAAATCAGAGAAAGGCCAATTTTGATGGTAACAGAGATGTCCTGGCATGTGTGGATTTGGACAGGCTGTTAAGTGGGGGGCCTTCAAACGTGAAATTTTGAGAGTACAAAGCTTGTATGTGCCTGTCAGAACAAAAGGTAAAGATAACAGGTTGAGGGAACCTTGGTTTTCAAAAGATATTGATGTCCTGGTTAAGAAAAAATTGGGTGCATAGCAGTTGTTGGAGCAAATGAGGTACTTATGGAGTATAAGAAATGCAAGAAAAGAAAGAAATCAGGAGATAAGGTAGATAAGGTCATAAAGAAAGCTTTTGGCACATTGTCCTTTATATTTCCAAGTATTAAGTACCGGAGATGGAATGTTATGTTGAAATTGTATAAGACATTGGTTAGGTCTAATCTGGAGTATCGTGTGCAGATTTGGTCACCTACCTATAGGAAAGGTGTCAATAACATTGTACAGAGAAAACTTATCAGGATGTTGCCAGGTCTGGAGGATCTGAGTTATAAGCAAAGGTTGAATAGGTTAGCCCTTTGATTCATGGAGCGTAGAAGATTGAGGGGAGATTTGAGAGAGGTATACAACACAGATACAGTAAATGTAAGCAAGCGTTTTCCACCGAGGTTGTTTGAGACTACAACTAGAGGTCATGGGTTAAGGGTGAAAGGTGAAAACTTTAAGTGGAACATAAGGGGAAGCTTCTTCACTCAGAGGTCTGGGAGAGTGTAGAACAAGCTGCCAGTGCAAGGTGCTTGCAAAACTCATTTTCCACATTCAAGAGATGTTGGATATGTTTATGGATGGCAAGGGTATAAAGGGCTATGGCCCAGGTGCAGATCGACAGGAATAGGCAGTTTAAGTGGTTTAGCATGAACTAGATTGGCTGAAGAAACTGCTTCTATACTGTACTTTTCTATGACTTTTTGACCCTAACTTCACTTGGCCAATCACTGAACTGCTCCCATAGCCTATAGGCTCATTTTCAAGAACTCTTCATCTCATGTTCTCAATATTTATTGCTTATTTATTCGTATTACTACTATTTTCACTTTCATATTTGCACAGTTTGTTGTCTTTTGCATGTTGGTTGTCCACTCTACTGGGTACAGTCTTTCATTGATTCTCTTTTGGTTCTTGGATTTATTGAGTATGACTGCAAGGAAACAAATCTCGGGGTTGTGTATGGTGACATATATGTACTTTGATAGTAAAATTACTTTGAACTTTGTATAAATGTATCTATCTACACTAGGCTTTCCATCGTCAATCCCAGAATTCCAATTCATCCATTTCCCCCTACTGTGCTACTGTAGGATTGTTGTTGGGTGAAGAGACCGCCATCCCCTTTGCTGGTTCAACCATTTGGGAAGTTTCTAGGCCAGGAACATGTCAAGTTCAGTTTGTTATCATGTGGTCAAGTACAGAGTGGTGCAGATACAATAAAAAACTGGCAGTAGTCACACAGGCACATAGAGTCAGACAGCATATTATATACATTAAGTTTAAATTGTACAAGACAGGAAGAGACAAGAGGGCCATCATGCCATAGAGGGCTTGTCGCCATTATGTGCTGTGTTGTATGCTGTAGGTACGAGGTAGGGATCGGGTTGTGTAGATTGTTTTAAAAATAACTGATGGTTGTAATAAGGTAACTGTTCTTGAAACTAGTGGTGTGGAACTTAAGGTTTCTGTACCTCCTAGGTGAGAGTATCACCCAAAAGAGATCTCAACCCAGATGGTGGTACTGTAGTTCATAATACTAGGTGCAGCCTTCCTGATGTAGTGTCTCCTGCAGTTACTATTAGCGGAGGGGAGGGCTGAGTCCACTGCTCTGCAGTCTCGTAAGTTAGAAATGCTATTGCAAGCCATGGTGAAATCGGTCAGGATACCGTCACCAATGCATCTGCAGAGGTTTGCCAGAACACCTGGTGACATGCCGAAGCTCTTTAAGCTTCTAAGTAAATAGCAGCGTTGGTACACCTTCTTCGTGACTGAGTCTATGTGCTGGGTACAGGATACCGCATGTGAGGCGTTAATGTGCAGGAACTTGAAACTGCTGACTCTCCGGCCCACCAATGGGAACTGCCACATGGTCTGACTTCCCTTTTCTGAACTCAGATGATTAGTTATTTGTTTCCACTGATGTTCAGCAAGAGACTGTTACCGTGGAAACACCAGACATCATTCCGGTACGCTGAATCAATGCCACCAGTGATGCGGCTAACAGTGGTGGTACCATTGGCAAACTGATAGACAGTATTCGAGCAGTGCTTAGCCACACAGTTGTGGGTGTAAAGAGCAGAGCAGGTGATGTTGTTACAAATCCATACTGATCAAGGCCCACTTCTCTGCAAACCTGTTTATATGTCCTACTGAAATCAGTTTTCCATTTTTCTGATGCCAGGGATTTTATCCTTGCACACCTCCAGAATTTCAAGAGTTGTAGAATCCAGTAAAATGACTAGACCAATCACATTAATTTCTGCACTAGTGGTGTGCCTTTGAACTCTGCAGTGTCTTTCCTTCATAAAGGATGTCTGCAATGTCACCCTGCACTTATTTTAAAGTGTACGCCATTCCTTCAAGTGTTTGATAGTTTGATTGACCTTTTGTTTTAGACATTGTAGAGGGAAGGATGAAAGGAGGAGGATGACATTACCAGTCAGGGAAAATGTCACGACAGTTCTCAGACAGGAAGGCTACTGAGGCTACATCAGTAGAAATGAGGAATGAGAAATGAATGACCTTTCTTAATGGGATTATATTCTAGACCACCAACAGTCAGCTGGATTTAGAGGAGCAAATTTGTGAAGAGATCACACTGTTGCAAGAAACAATAAGCTGTAATTGCAGATGATTTTAACTTTCCACATATTGATTGGGACTCCCAGACTGCAAAAGGGCTGGACGGGGTAGGGTTTGTCAAATGTGTTCAGAAAAGTTTCCTTAATCAGTACATAGAAGTCGCAGCTAGAGAGGGTGTGAAACTAAATCTCCTATTAGGAATGAGGAAGCAGGTGACAGAAGTCTGTGTAGCCAAACACTTTGGATCTAATGATCATAATGCTGTTAATTTCAACCTAATTATGGAGAAGGATGGGTCTAGTTCTCGTGTTGAGATTCTAAATTGGCAAAAGGACAATTCTGATGTACCAGCAAAGATCCGGCAAGTATGAACTGGGATAAGTTGTTTTCTGGAAAGGTGGGAGGCCTTCAAAAGTGAACACTTTGAGACGGCAGAGTTTGTATCTTCCTGTCAGAATAAAAGGCTAGAATAACATGTTAATGCCCTGGCTAAGAAGAAAACAGGGGGGTGATGCTTAGTAGCTGTAGGCAGGAAGGAGCAAATGGAGTACTTGAGGTGTGTAAGGAATGCAAAAAAGCACTCAAGAAGGAAATTAGCAGGGATAGAAGAAAGCAGGAAATTTCTCTAGCTGACAAGGTGAAGGAGAATCCTGGTGGCTTCTGCAGATTTATTACGAGTAAAAGATAGCAAGGATCAAAATTGGTCCTCTGGAGGATCAGAGGGGTCACCTATGTGTGTAGCCAAAAGCAATTGCAAAGGTTGCAAATGGATTTTCTGCATCTGTATTTACTCAGCAGGCAGGCACAGAGTCTATAAAAGTGAGACAAAGCAGCAACGAGTTCGTGGGCCCTGCACAGATTGCCAGAGGAGGAGGTGTTTGCTGTCTTGTGGAAAATCAGGGTGGATAAAATCCCAGGGTCTGGTAAGGTGTTCCCTCAGACCTGGTGGTGGTGGCTGGGGTCGGGGGGGGCGGGGGGTGGGTGGTGGCTAGTGCGGAAATTGCAGGGACCCCAGCAGAGATATGAGTGAGTGCCGGAGGACTGGAGGAGAGCTAATGTTATTCCGTTATTTAAGAAAGGCTCTAAGAAAGCAGGTGAGGTGCCAGAGGATGACTAATGTTGCTCTGAAAGCTAATATTGTAAGAAAGTGTTAAGAATAGGCTGGAAATTATAGGCCAGTGAGCCTGCCATTAGTAGTGGGTAAGTTATTGGAAGGTATTCTAAGGGGCCAGATATATGAGTATTTGGATAGACAGGGACTGATTGGGGATAGTCAGCATGGCCTTGTGGCTGTCTAACCAAAATTATAGAGTTTTTCTAAAGTTATCAGGAAAGTTGATGAAACCAAAGTGGTGGATGTTGTTTAGCAAGGCTTTGAACAAGACCCTGCATGAGAGGTTCCTCAAGAACATTCAGGTATTTGGCATTCAAGATGAAGTAGTAATTCTCCTCTATTTCCTGAGGAGACTGAGGTCCTTTAACATCTGCCAGACGATGCTGAGGATGTTCTACGAGTCTGTGGTGGCCAGTGCGATCATTGTTTGCTGTTGTGTGCTGTTTAATTGTGTACTATTTAATTATTTATGGTGCAACTGTAATGAAACCAATTTCCCCTGGGATCAATAAAATATGACTATGACTATGACTATGACTATGACTATGAGTAAATTGATGTAGACATTGGCTTCAAGAGAGAGGCCAGAGAGTGGTAGTAGATGGTTGCCTCTCCGACTGGAGGCAAAGAGTTATAGAAAATTTCAGTACAGAAACAAGTTCTTTGGCACATCCAGTCTGTGCAGAAATGATGGCTGCAGGTTTGATTTCAATGCTTGAGAAATTTGTATAGGTACGTGGATGGAAGAGGTATGGAGAGCTATGGTCTGGGTGCAGGTTGATGGGCTAGGCAGATTAATACTTTGACACTGACTAGAGGGGCCAAAGGGTCTGTTTCTCTGCTGTAGATTTCTATAACTCTATGATCTCTAGCCAATAATATTAAAGAGGATACAAAAAGCTTCTTCAGATACATAAGGTATAAAAGAGAGGCAAGAGAGAATAACAGACTGCTGGAAAATGATGCAGGAGAGGTGATAAAGGAAGACAATGATATGGTGGATGAACTGAATAAGTATTTTGCATAAGTCTTCATTGTGGAAGAAACTAGCAGTATTGTGGAAATTCCAGGCGTCTGGGATCATGAAGTGTGTGAAGTTACCATAACTAGAAAGAAGGTTCTTAGGAAACTGAAAGGTCGGAAGGTAGATAAGTCACCTGGACCAGACCCCCAGGGGTCTGAAAGAGGTGGCTGCAGAGATCGTGGAGGCATTAGTAATGATCACTAGATTCTGGGACGGTTCCGGAAGACTGGAAAGTTGCAAATGTCACTCCACTCTTCAAGAAAGGAGAGAGGCAGAATATAGGCATTAGTCTGACCTCAGTGGTTGGGAAGATCTTATAGTCGATTATTAAAGATGATATCTCAGCGTACTTGAGGCTCATGATAAAATAGACCATAGTCAACATGGTTTCCTCAAGGGAAAATCTTGCCTGACAAATCTGCTGGAATTCTTTAAAGAAATAACAAGCAGGATAGACAAAGGTGAATCAGTTGATGTTTTGTTCTTAGATTTTCAAAAGGTCTTTGACAAAGTGCCACACATGAGGCTGCTTAGCAAGCTACGAGCCCATGGTATTACAGGAAAGATTCTAGCATGGCTAAAGCAGTGGCTGATTGGTAGGTGGCAAGGAGAGGGAATAAACAGAGCCTTTTTTGGTTGGCTGCTGGTGTCCAGTTGTGTTACTCAGTGGTCTATGTCGGGACCGATTCTTCTTATGTTATAAGGCAATGATTTGGATTATAGATTTCATGGCTTTGTTGCAAAGGCTGCAGATGATATGAAGACAGGGGGAGGAGCAGGTAGTTTTGAGGAAGTGGAGAGGCTACTGAAGGAATTCATAGTCATAGTCATAGTCATAGTCATACTTTATTGATCCCGGGGGAAATTGGTTTTCGTTACAGTTGCTCCATAAATAATAAATAGTAATAGAACCATAAATAGTTAAATAGTGATATGTAAATTATGCCAGTAAATTATGAAATAAGTCCAAGACCAGCCTATCAGCTCGGGGTGTCTGGCTCTCCAAGGGAGGAGTTGTAAAGTTTGATGGCCACAGGCAGGAATGACTTCCTATGACGCTCTGTGCTGCATCTCGGTGGAATGAGTCTCTGGCTGAATGTACTCCTGTGCCCAACCAGTACATTATGTAGTGGATGGGAGACATTGTCCAAGATGGCATGCAACTTAGACAGCATCCTCTTTTCAGACACCACTGTCAGAGAGTCCAGTTCCATCCCCACAACATCACTGGCCTTACGAATGAGTTTGTTGATTCTGTTGGTGTCTGCCACCCTCAGCCTGCTGCCCCAGCACACAACAGCAAACATGATAGCACTGGCCACCACAGACTCATAGAACATCCTCAGCATCGTCCGGCAGATGTTAAAGGACCTCAGTCTCCTCAGGAAATAGAGACGGCTCTGACCCTTCTTGTAGACAGCCTCAGTGTTCTTTGACCAGTCCAGTTTATTGTCATTTTGTATCCCCAGGTATTTGTAATCCTCCACCATGTCCACACTGACTCCCTGGATGGAAGCGGGGGTCACCGGTACCTTAGCTCTCCTCAGGTCTACCACCAGCTCCTTCGTCTTTTTCATATTAAGCTGCAGATAATTCTGCTCACACCATGTGACAAAGTTTCCTACCGTAGCCCTGTACTCAGCTTCATCTCCCTTGCTGATGCATCCAACTATGGCAGAGTCATCCGAAAACTTCTGAAGATGACAAGACTCTGTGCAGTAGTTGAAGTCCGAGGTGTAAATGGTGAAGAGAAAAGGAGACAAGACAGTCCCCTGTGGAGCCCCAGTGCTGCTGATCACTCTGTCGGACACACAATTAGCTGGATTAGGAGAACAGGCAAAGAAATGGCAAATGGATTACAAGGTTGGGAGCTGTATATTCATGAACTTTGACAGAGGAAATGAAAGGGTTGGCTATTTTCTAAATGAAGAGAAAATACAAAAAACTGAGGGGCAATGGGACTTGGGAATCCTTGTGCAGGATTCCCTAAGAATGAATTTGCAGGTTGAGTCTGTGGTGAGGAAGGCAAATGCAAGTTAGCATTCATTATAAGGGGACTAGAATATGATAGCAAAGATGTAATATTGAGACTTTATAAAGCACTGGTGAGACCTCACTCGGATGATTGTGAGCAGTTTTGGGCCCCTTATCTTAGAAAGGATGTGCTGAAATTGGAGAGGGTTCAAAGGAAGTTCATGAAAATGATTCCAGGATTAAATGGCTTGTCATATGAAGAGTGTTTGATGGCTCTGGGATTGCATTCACTGGAATTCAGAAGAATGAGGGGTGACCTCATTGAAACCTATCAAATGGTGAAAGGCCTTGATAGAGTGGCTGTACAGAGGATGTTTCCTATAGTGAAATAATCTAAGACCAGAGGACACAGACTCAGAATAGAGGAGATGAAGAGGAATTTCTTTAGCCAGAGTGTTGAACATGTGGAATTCTTTGCCACAAGCAGCTGTGGAGGGCAAGTCATTATGCATGTTTAAGGCAGAGGTTGTTAGATTCTTGAATGGTCAGGCATGAAGGGATACGGGGAGAGGGCAGGAGATTGGGGCTGAGAGGAAAATTGAATCAGCCATGATGAAATGGTATAACAGACTTGATAGGCCAAAGGTCCTAATTCTGGTCCTATTTCTTATGGTCTTATGGTCTCTCCCCTCGGGTAGATGCCAGAAAGTATGTGCCACCAGTTTCATGGACAGTTGTTATGAGAGTTGCGACCTCACAATATACTTTATTGTGACCTTGAACCTTCTTGTTTTCCTGCACAAGGTCAATGCACTGTGTAGTGACTTGATCTGTACGAGCACTATGCAAAGGCAAGCTTTTCGTTGTATCTCAGTTCATTTGACAACATAACAAATAGGAGCAGGAGTGGGCCATCTGGCCCATCGAGCCTGCTCTACCATTCAATAAGATCCGTAAACTCAGCTCCATCTACCTGCCTTTTCCCCATAACCCTTAATTCCCTTACTGTGTAAAAACCTATCCAACTGTATCTTAAATATATTTAGTGAAGAAGCCTCAACTGCTTCCCTGGGCAGAGAATTTCACAGATTCACCACTCTCTGGGAAAAACAGTTTCTCCTCATCTCCATCGCAAATCTTCTCCCCTGAATCTTGAGGCAATGTCCCCTAGTTCTAGTCTCACCTACCAATGGAAACAACTTGCCTACTTCTATCTTATCTATCCCTTTCAAAATTTTGTATGTTTCTATAAGATCCCCTCTCATTCTTCTGAACTCCAGAGAGTATAGTCCCAGGTGACTCAATCTCTCCTCATAGGTTAACCCCTTCATCTCTGGAATCAACCTGGTGAACCTCCTCTGCACTGCCTCCAAAGCCAGTATATCCTTCCTCAAGTATGGAGACCAGAACTGCACACAGTACTCCAGGTGCGGCCTCACCAGTACCCTGTATAGTTGCAGCATGACCTCTCTTCTCTTGAATTCAATCCCTCTAGCAGTGAAGGCCAACATTCAGTTTGCCTTCTTAATAACCTGTTGTACCTGCAAGCCAACTTTTGCGATTCATGAATAAGCACTCCCAAGTCCCTCTGCACAACAGCATTCTGCAATCTTTCACCATTTAAATAATAATCTGCTCTTCTATTATTCCTTCCGAAGTGGATGATCTCGCATTTACCAGCGTTGTATTCCATCTGCCAGACCTTGGCCCACTCACTTAACCTATCTATATCCCTCTGCAGACTATTCACATCCTCTGTACAACTTGCTTTTCCACTCAGTTTAGTGTCATCAGCAAATGTTGCTATGAGTCCCCTCTTCCAAACCATCAATGTAAATGGTAAACAGCTGCGGGCCCAGCACCGACCCCTGCGGCACCCCACTCACCACTGACTGCCAACCGGAGAAACATCCATTTATACCAACTCTTTGCCTTCTATCGGTTAACCAATCCACTATCCTTGTCAATACACTTCCACCGACTCCATGCATCCATATCTTATTTATAAGTCTCTTGTGCCGCACCTTATCGAACGCCTTCTGGAAATCCAAGTAGATGACATCCAGCTGTTCCCCTCTATCCACTGCACTCATTATGTCCTCTAAGAACTCCAGTAAGTTTGTCAAACAGGACCTGCCCTTTCTGAATCCATGCTGCGTCTGTCTAATGGAACCACTCCTTTCTAAATGTTTCACTATTTCTTCCTTAATGACAGCTTCAAGCATTTTCCCGACTACAGATGTTAAGCTAACTGGCCTATAGTTGCCCGTCTTTTGCCTACATCCTTTTTTAAAAAGTGGCGTGACATTTGCTGTCTTCCAATCCGCCAATTCCATCTGTGGAGAAAAAAACAGAGATAAGGTTTTGGCTAGATGGCATTTTATCAGACTTTATAAAGACAGAATTCAACATTTTTAAGATAAATTTCTATTTGTATGACACTATTTCTGGCATCCCTCCAACCAGAGTGTCGATCATGTTTCACACACACACTCCAGCTTGCAACCTTCTAGAGGTGATGAAGAGGATTGATGAGGGCAGGGTGGTAGATGATAGATGGCTATGTGGTCTTTAGCAAGGTTCTGCACAGTTAGTTGGTTGACAAGTTAGATGACATAGAATCACAGAGTGAGTTGGCCAACTGGATAGAAAACTAACTTAGTACAGGAGGAACAAGGTAGTAGAGAAAGATTACTATTCAATTTGGAGACCTGACCAGCGATGTGCTGTAGGAATCAGTGGTGATTCCACTGTTGGTTGTTTTATATATATGAACAATTTTGGTGAGAATGTAGATCGTATGATTTAGTGATTTTGTGGATGGCAGGAGAGCAGGCAGTGACATTTATTTGAAGTTATAATAGGATCTTAGTCATCTGCGAAAATACACCAGAAATGGCTGATGGAATTTAACTCAAACAACTGCAACGTGACGCAGTTTACATGTGTAAATCAGTGCAGGACATACACAGTGAATGATGTCCACTCTCCTCTCTATCAGACTCCTTCTTCTTCACCCATAGAGTCATGGAAAGGTACAGCACAGAAACAGGTTCTTTAGCCCATCTAGTTGGTGCTGAATCATTGAAAATGCCTACTCCCATCGATTTGCACCAGGACCATAGCCCTCCACACCCCTACAATTGCACTACCATTCCCACCAATCACATCCCAGCTTCTCACCTCCCTCCTCTCCTACTCACAAACCTACCCCCTCACCATCACCTTCCCTTAT
This sequence comes from Mobula hypostoma, assembly GCF_963921235.1. NCBI lineage: Eukaryota > Metazoa > Chordata > Chondrichthyes > Myliobatiformes > Myliobatidae > Mobula > Mobula hypostoma. The sequence goes on along the minus strand of NC_086109.1, from coordinate 2,899,966 downwards.
CCCAACCTTCTTGATGAGGCTGAGTACAGGGCTACGGTAGGAAACTTTGTCACATGGTGTGAGAAGAATTATCTACAGCTTAATGTGAAAAAGACTAAGGAGCTGGTGGTAGACCTGAGGAGAGCTAAGGTACCGGTGACCCCTGTTTCCATCCAGGGGGTCAGGGTGGACATGGTGGAGGAGTACAAATACCTGGGGATACAAATTGACAATAAACTGGACTGGTCAAAGAACACTGAGGCTGTCTACAAGAAGGGTCAGAGCCATCTCTATTTCCTGAGGAGACTGAGGTCCTTTAACATCTGCCAGACGATGCTGAGGATGTTCTACGAGTCTGTGGTGGCCAGTGCTGTCATGTTTGCTGTTGTGTGCTGGGGCAGCAGGCTGAGGGTGGCAGACACCAACAGAATCAACAAACTCATTCGTAAGGTCAGTGATGTTGTGGGGTTGGAACTGGACTCTCTGACGGTGGTGTCTGAAAAGAGGATGCTGTCTAAGTTGCATGCCATCTTGGACAATGTCTCCCATCCACTACATAACATCCTGGTTGGGCACAGGAGTTCATTCAGCCAGAGACTCATTCCACCGAGATGCAACACAGAGCGTCATAGGAAGTCATTCCTGCCTGTGGCCATCAAACTTTACAACTCCTCCCTTGGAGGGTCAGACATTCTGAGCCAATAGGCTGGTCCTGGACTTATTTCCTGGCATAATTTACATATTACTACTTAACTATTTATGGTTCTATTACTATTTAATTATTTATGGTGCAACTGTAACGAAAACCAATTTCCCCTGGGATCAATAAAGTATGACTATGACTATGACTATGACTATGTTCTTAGTCCCACTCTTCCCCCTTCCCTTCAAGTCACGATAAAGGGTCTCGACCTGAAATGTTAGTGCTTTTTTCCTTTCAATGCTGCCCGACTTGCAGAGTTCCTCCAGTGTATTGTGTGTGTTACTATGGATTTCCAGCATCTACAGAGTCTCTTGAGTTAACAAATTAGTTGATACCCTTCTCAATTCAAAGAGAAACAAACCACCTTACAAACACAAGAGATTCTGCAGAAGCTGGAGATCCAAAACAACACACACAAAATGCTGGAGGAACGCAGCAGATCAGGCAGCATCTATGGAAATGAATAAACAGTCGACGTTTCAGGCAGAGATCTTTCTTCAAGGATGGATAGGAAGGGGGAAGATGTCAGAATAGAAAGGTGTGGGGAGGGGAAGGAGGATAGCTAGAAAGTGATAGGTGAAGCCAGGTGGGTGGGAAAGATAAATGGCTGGAGATGAAGGGATCTGAAAAGAGAGGAGAGTGAACAATAGGAGAAAGGGAAGGAGGAACACTTTCACTACTTTCTTGTGGAATCTGCAAAAGTCAAATGCCACTTTGAACACAGGCATTGGTCTGTCTGTTTAGAATTATATAATTGAACATTATAGCTTCAGATGAGTTCATAAACCTTAGTGCATATCAATAATTCCTTCCCTACAAAAAGAAGAAATGTTCTCTCAAAAATGTTATTTGTACCTCAGTGAAGCAGAATATCTGCTTCTGGGATCTCACGTACAAATTGACTGTCGGGTCTCCTCCTTCATACAATGATACAACTGCAAAGGACTTCATGGGCTGTAACAGACTACAAACATTAATCTTTGTAAAGAACAGCGTAGCATCATGTTACAGTTGTGAGAATTACTACAAATTTTAAAAGGCATGGATTTTTTGCAACTCATGAAGACACATCAGAAAAATAAAAACATATTTGATTGAAAGAAAATGATGTAATTAAATTTTACAGAAGGAATAAAAAGAAGCTAAATCACTGGAATATCCTTTGGTGATATTCCATTTTGTGCTTCAGAGAGACAATACAAATTCCTGGGTGTTTTGGAATAAATAATTGGAAAGGGTCTCCAGGTTCAATTTTTTGGGGTGAACATCATCGAGAAGCTCTCTTGGTCCATCAACAGAACCTTGAAATTAGGGTAGGCACAACAGTGACTATACTGTGAGCTGCTTAGGGAGAGCTATTCTGCCTCAAAAATTGCTGGCCAACTTTTACAGATGTGTGATAGAGAGCATACTGATATACAGAAGGACAATGTGGTACTCTGGCTGCAGCAAGACCAATCACAAAGCACTCCAGCACATCACTGGGACTCAACTACTGGACCTGGAGTCTCTACAACTTTCGATGCCTACAACACACTCGTAACATCATTAAAACCCATCCCATCATAGAGACGCTGTCTGTTCAATCTCCTGCCATCTGGTAAAAGATACAGAAACATCTTAACCAAGACAGTAAGATTGAAAGACAGCTTCTCCCCCTTGGCTGTTGTGCCTCTGAATAATACCACACCCCGGCTTGCCTTTGAATATTATGGATTATCGTACTCACTGGAATTCAGAAGAATAAGAAGAGATCTTATGGAAACATATAAAATTATGAAAGGGATAGATAAGATAGAGGCAGGAAAGCTGTTTCCACTGGTAGGTGAGACTAAAACTAGGGGACACACATCAAAGTTGCTGGTGAATGCAGCAGGCCAGGCAGCATCTGTAAGAAGAGGTGCAGTCGACGTTTCAGGCTGAGACCCTTCGTCAGGACTAGGGGACATAGCCTCAAGATTCGAGAGAGTAAATTTAGGACAGAGATGAGGAGGAACTGCTTTTCCCAAAGAATGGTGAATCTGTGAAATTCTCGGTCCTGTGAAGCAGCAGAGGCTACCTCAGTAAATACATTTAAGATAAGGTTGGATAGATTTTTGCATAGTAGGGGAATTAGGGGTTATGGGGAAAAGACAGGTAGGTGGAGATGAGTCCATGGTGTGATCAGCCATCACCTTACTGAATGGCGGAGCAGGTTTGACGGTCCAGATAGCCGACTCCTGCTCCTGTTTCTTACGTTATGTTCTTAAGTTACTTGTTGCATGTAAATAAGGGATTTTTAAAAAATTAAGCCATGCTGTATGCATTGTAAATATCTGTTTTGCAGGGACTGGAGTAGCACGGTAATCTTGTTGTCCTGTGCAATGACAATAAAGTTCTGTTTTATTCTGCTCTAAATTGGAGAAAATTTCTAGCTACCTACAGCCAGAACATGTTGTGATCAATAACAGTGTCAGGATGCCAGTGATTTGAAAGTAGAACATCAAATTGAACTAGCACTGGAGAGAAAAGATGAATGGCCTTGTGCTTTAAAATACCTTGAGTGTCAGCTAAATCAAAAATGCTCCAACTTATTTTGTACTTAAGTAGGAAGATGAAATCACGATAAGAAAACTACTGGGACACATAAAATAATAGTTATATCCTCTCTACTCTCAGATGTTGGTGTTCTGATTGAAGACCTATCTGATAACAGGGCAATGCTGCTAACACCACAGCTGGCTAATAATTCAGAAAGGGAAGATTAAAAGGAGCTATGTATCATTTCAGAATCAGAATCAGGTTTAATATCACCACCTTATGTCATCAAATTTGTTAACTTAGCGGAAGTAGTACAATGCAATACATAATAATAGAAAAATGTGAATTATAGTTTTATATATATTAAATAGATAAATCAAATGACTAGTGCAAAAATAGAAATAAAAAAATAGTGAGGTAGTGTTCATGCGTTCAATGTCCATTCAGAAATCTGATGGCAGAGGGGAAGAAGCTGTTCCTGAATCATTGAGTGTGTGTCTTCAGGCTCCTGTACCTCCTTCCTGACGGTAGCAATGAGCACTTTATACTTTATTGTCACCATACGATTGATACTAGAACGTACAATCATCACAGCGATATTTGATTCTGCGCTTCCCCCTCCCTGGAGTACAAATCAATAGTAAATATTAAAAATTTAAATTATAAATCATAAATAGGAAATAGAAAATGGGAAGTAATGTAGTGCAAAAAAAAACGAGAGGCAGATCCGGATATTTGGAGGGTATGGCCCAGATCCGGGTCAGGATCCGTTCAGCAGTCTTATCACAGTTGGAAAGAAGCTGTTCCCAAATCTGGCTGTACGAGTCTTCAAGCTCCTGAGTCTTCTCCCGGGGGGAAGAGGGACGAGAAGTGTGTTGGCTGGGTGGGACGTGTCCTTGATTATCCTGGCAGCACTGCTCCAACAGCGTGCAGAGTAAAGTGAGTCCAAGGATGGAAGATTGGTTTGTGTGATGTGCTGGGCTGTGTTCATGATCTTCTGCAGCTTCTTCCGGTCTTGGACAGGACAACTTCCATACCAGATTGTGATGCACTCCAGAAGAGTGCTTTCTACGGTGCATCTATGACCCAGATAATGGGGGTCCTTAATGATGGACACAGCCTTTTTGCAACATTACTCCTTGAAGGTATCCTGGATACTGTGAAGTCTCGTGCCCATAATGGAACTGGCTAATTTTACAACTTTTTGCAGCTTACCTTGATCCTGTGTAGTAGCACTCCCCTCCATGCCAGACGGTGATGCAGCCAATTAGGATGCTCTCCAAATTTGCAAGTCTGTTAGGCGACATAGTAGATCACCTCAAACTCCTAATGAAATATAGCCATTGTCGTACCTTCTCTGTAGCTGCGGCAATATATTGGGTCCAGGTTAGATACTCAGGGACTTTGACACACAGGAACTTGAAACTGCTCACTATTTCCATTTCTGACCCTCTGTGAAGACTGGTGTGTGCTCATTAGAGATTAATTGCTTGTGCTTTGTTGGTAGATCTGGTCCAGAGTAATCCGGACCTCCTATAGTTACCCCCAAATGGGATGATTCTGTATTAGAATGCATTGTCTGAAAGAGTTAATAGATTTCACGTCACTACCCATTTCCACAAGATCTCGGAATCATTATGCAATAAATTTCATTGATTTTGTCCCAGGCGTATTATGAAAAAACGCTCATGAGCTACCAAGGGGTTAAGTATTCTGTAAAGCATAGTTATTCGTCTTTCCTAGGTGAGACCAGGTGTCAGCTTTTGAAAACAAAGACTTCCCCCACAGCGTAAAATCCTTAACATGTCAAATTGGAGGCGGAGTAGGTTTGGGAGACTGCTGTTTATTGGACTGTTGTATTAGACAGGCTGACAACTGAGATGTTGAGACAAGTAGATAAGAGCTAAGAGCTCAGGATGAAAATTCTGATCACTCATCTCACACTCCCCTGATCTGCTTCCCTTCTCTTTCTTGTCTAATTTCTAAATCGCCTTCTTATTTTCATATTTTAAAACAAAATGTTTTCTTTTTAAATGATCCTTTTTAAGGCATTGCCTATTTCCACCATAATTTCTGTTTTACAGAATAGTTTTTTTTTGTTCTTTTCATGTGAAAACCCCTATCTAATATTTCCTCCTCACACCGGACTTTCTCTTCCTCATCTATTTAGTCTTCTTAACTTCTCAGTAAAACAAAAGATATACTTTTACTTGAGTTCTAGGAAACTTGTTCCTGCTGGTGATCTTCGTGTATGGAGACTGGTGAGTGATCTGTTTTATAGTATTTATAGTATTAGAAAATGATAGGTTTGTGAAAGAAACTTTAGTCAGCCTCTTCCTCTATGAACGAGAAATGTAGTTTGTATAGTAATTTTTAAAGCAGAGATAACTAATACAATTTCTTGTCTCCTTTTTCCACTGGATTGTATTTATTCCTCTTTTTGGTCCTATAATAAAGTTACAGTGACAGAAAGCATAGCAATCCCAAAATTCACAGAAGAGAGTGTGTGAATTTCCTGAAATTGCTTGTGAAGAAAACATGTAATCATGGTACAATTTGACTTAACCCTCGCTGTCCTTCTTTCCTTCAGATGCAAAACCTGACTACACCTGAAGTTTCCTGGAGGGCTTGACTAAGATTGGAACAGCTTAAAGCAGGGACTCTTGGGGTAAAACTGATCTTGCCAGAGAGCAGTCATGCAGTTAGTTACTGTGCCCCTGTAACACTCATTTGAAAGGCAATTAAATAGTTGGGAAGAAGGAGGAAAAAGCAGTAAACTTTTTTTTCTTTCCATTCTGGGACTATTTTACTTAGGAAATATTGTCATTTTACCCTTTAATTCAAGACAAAGCCTTTCCAATTCCTTCTATAGTTAAGGTGAAGGGAGACTTTTTTTTATCCAGAATCATCTTCCCAGAACTGAACTGAAACAAAGACTTTGCAAAAAGTCAGATTTTGATTATCGCCACGAAAATCTCAGCCATTAAGTTGGTTTAAAACAACTTAACCAGAAATATGCCTGATGATTTCTTTAGAGTGGTGGAGGCCAAGGGGACATCTACTGGAGGTTTATAAGATTATGAGATACGTTGAGAGAGTAGATAGCGAGTATCTTTTTCCCATGGTAGAAATGTTTAATTCCAGGGGATATGCATTGAAGGTGAGAGGGGGTAGGCTCAAAGGGGATGTGAGGAGTAAGTTTTTGACTCAGAGAGTGGTAGGTGTGGGAATGCGCTGCCTGGTATGCTGCTAGAGGCTTTTAAGAGCCCTTTGGATACGCACATGAATGTGAGGAAAGCGGAGGGATATGGGCATTGTGTAGGTAGGGGAGATTAGTTTTTGGGTGTTTTTGATTTGGTTTCTAGCAAGTTTGGCACCACATTGTGAGCCAAAGGGCCAGTTCCTGTGCTGTACTGTTCTATGCTCTAAGGTGAATTGAAAAGATATTTTTATGTTTAAAACATCAAGCCCCTCTGACCAAACTAAATTTCCAAGAAGCCACTGTTAATTTGTGAGGAATTGTTAGTTTCTATGCACTGGAATATTATTTTGTGATATTCTACTTTGTATTTCAAAATAGATCAGACAGAAAATATAATGGAATACAAATTCTGGAACGAGTTAGAACAAATTGGAGAAAATTTCTAGTTACTTATGGTGAGAACATGCTATGATCAATAAGTCCCAGACTATATGAAGATGTATAAAAACAAATTAATTCACCTTGGTTGAAAATGAGTCACAAGAAATTCCAGAGACATATGTTTTGCTTTTTAGAAAATTAAAGAAACTTTTAATTTCTATATGGAATAATTCGTGCGGTAAAAATTGAAAGGACAAAAGCACTGCAGTCAGAAAAGGGTTACAGTGGCTCAGAGTGAACAATGGCTGTTTGTTTCTTCAGGAACCTGCAGCAACCTGCAGAACCAAAGTATGTTTGACAAGTCTGAAACGGTTTGAAAAGTTGCACTTGCCAGGTGTAATCATCTTTAGGTGTGGACTTTCTCTGCCCAAACCTATTGCTCTCCAAAAGATCTGTTTTTTTCTCCCTCTCAAAAAGGAAACAGCTGTCTCTCCTTGTGTGCAGGTGGTGCTTAGGCAAATCCTCCTGCTTACACATTTTCAAAATGGATTTTCTTATTCATTTGCAACCAGTATGTTTAAACAATAACCGGGTAATAATGTTAGATGTTATAAAATTAGATAAACAGAATAAAACTCAATTGACTGATATATTTCAAACCCATTTTGCCTCAATACACAATAACCTGTTCATTTAATGCAACGATATTCCCTCGGTTTAAAAGCGCACATTTAGCATATTTCTTTTCCATTAAATACACATATTTCTTTGCCCTTTTACTGAAGCAAGTCTGTTGTCAATGCTTGCCATGGACTATTTTTGAAGCCTTTCAATCCCCATAAGCTCTCATAACATAGGCTTGTTAGTTATATAGTTAAGGCTCACCAAATTAGTCTGCAAGTAAAGCTGCTGGATTTAACATTTTCTAAAAATGCCTTTGATTGGCTCCTTTGAATGCCTTTTTGTTATGGCTTCATTCCAAGTCATTGGAAAACTTCAACTTGAGCAGACCAGTTGATCGGTCTATTGTAATATTGTATTTCAGTCTGAAAGTACTGACCTTTGTTTTCGCTAGTGGGAGAATCGCGAACAAGGAGACATAACTACAAGATAAAGGGCTTGTCATTTAAAACTGAGGTATGTGGAAATTTCTTCTCACAGAGGGTGGTGAATCTCTGGAATTGTCTGTCCTCGAGCTCGGTGGAAGCAGGATCATTAGAAGTATTTCAAGTAGATTTGGGTAAATATTTGAAGCTGTTTTAGAAGCAGCTTCTTCCCCTTCAGTATTTTATTTTTGAGCAGTTCATAAACCCACAGGCACTGCCACATTCATTCTCTTTTGCACTATTTATCTATGTTATGTGACTTAGGGTAATTTTTTCTATCTTGAACTTCACCACTGCCAAAAACAACAAATTTCACAATGTATGTCACTGATTACAAACCTAACAGGGGTGTGGTGAAGAAGAGGAGTTGAGACCTGCAAAGATCAACCATCGTGGTGATGGATTTGAGGAGCCTGATAGCCCATTTCTGCTCCTATCTTCTTGTGTTGTTGTGAATTCTTCCAGATAATGCATCCTTTCCCTCCAATATAAATAGTTGTACAACTTACTTGAAAGGAAAATCACGTACCACATTCCTACTCTCCTAAATCTTTAACACCTTTGATTGGAAACATGTCATTATACAAGCTGCAGGACTCTGAGCTGAAATTTCCCACACCCAAACCTTTTCAGAGAGCAGATTGACATGTATTAAGGTAGAAAATGGTAAGCAAATAAAATGACTAAACACGTTTATTTAATTAGTTTTGAAATTAATTATTGATAATGATATAACTCATAAATTGGCCTGTTACATTTGATATTAACTTGACCTGCTGCCTGAGGATTGATAGCAAAGGTTACAGTTGTATATCTGAAGTGGCCGATATTTTGAAGTAATTTACTAGACATAAATATTTAATAGCAGAATCCTCAGCAATTGGTTCATTGATATGTGTCCAGGAATCCTCTGGTCAGCTCTCCATTCTTGAAGTGGATGGCATTGTGGCCTAAAGACTGAAAGATGAAAGAATATTAAGTGATGCAGAATAAGAAACAAGTTTTTGTCAAACAAAGCAAACAGAACACACAAGGTAACAGGAGAGGTATGCACCATGATGCAGTGACATTTTCTTTGGATATAGCCAGTAGGTGCTGCCCCCGCACTGTTTGTTTGGCAGAAGACAGGCGGTATTGTGTTCCGCTGCATGACTGTTGCAATGGTCACGGACTCAGGCACTTGAAGTATATTTTTTTTCTGTGTGATTGTAATTTACTGCTATCTTCCATGTGCTTGCTATTGTATATATGCATGATATCTTTTTTGTGTTATTTGTGCCTTGTGCTGTGAATGACTGTTGGTACTATATTTTGCAACTTGGCCCGGGTGTAACACTTGTTTCATTTGGTTGTATTCATGGGTATTCATGTATGGTTGGATGACAATTAAACTTAAACTTGAACCTGAATTTGAATAAGATCGTTGTTAATTTCAAAATGCCAAATAATAGCTCTTTCCCCTTGCACAAAATAACCAATTGCAATCATTCCTTTTAAGACTGGTCGACTATAACATATGTTTGCCACCTTTAAGCATTTTTGTTTTGAAAGTCCAACCCATATGAACTGATTGATTGTGTATAAAATATAGCCATTAATGTATAAATTCAAGCAGCAGAGCTGAATATGAAGCAAGATATATATTAGAAGTGAGCAAATGATTTTACCATTTGGATGTATAATGCTAAAAGCTGAGAAACCCAAACATAACTTACATGAAATACAACAACGCACAGCTATTTATATTGATATAACATGTTTTGTTGTGCAGAAATGTAATTTGTTGATCTATGGATTATGAGAACGTTACCAAGACATTTAAAGGAAAAAGCTTTGATCCAGTAAAACTAGATAACATCCAGCACTTCTATTGATGCACTGGTGTAATTCATCCATTCTACTGTCCTTCATTCCACCGGAGTCTGTAACATAACCAATCAGATTTCAGTGGAGTGAAGTACATGAGACATGGAACGCAATCTTCCAATCAACATCCTCCGAACAATGGCTAAGTCGACCAAACAACCTCGAGAAAAGGACCTTACTGTCAACCAACATTGACAAGTATAATAAATGGAATTTATCACAATAGAAGTCTTCAAACGGAGTGGGAAGAAATAAAGAAATCCAGTGATTATTTATAGTATATAGTAAGTTTAGTCAGAAACAAATCACCAAACTTTTATCAATTAGCATGTAATCTGAGAAGGTATATATTAAAATGAATCTTATCTAAATTAATTTCACAAGTTTGAATAGTCAAGAATTTCTACCAATCCCATGTCTTAACAGGGGTCCTTTACCAGCTTCTTGCACTTCATGGCAGCAACTGTCAACTAATATCAATGATTAATATATATTTGTAATATGTTGTCTTATTTTAGAACAAAGGGTGGTTCAGTTATATGATTACTTAAATCTAACAGACACCATATTTAAAGGAACAGCAGAATTTAACATTTGCAACAAAGGATGAGGTCATTTAACCTTCTGGTTCAAAAGGAACTTCCCAAACTAATCTCATCTTCCACCACTGGGTCCATGATTTAAATTACATAGCTGAGTACAGCTTAAGTGTGATGAGTTAAAGCTGATGCAATCCTGTCAGATAGAGAATTGCAAGCACCTACTATTCTCCAATATGTAGAAACCAAATCCTTCTCTGCCCACAAATCCTTCTACTGATTACTTCAAAGTTCTGTTTCCTATGCTGGGCCAAATATATCCTTCCTGTTCACGCTCTTCATTATTTCATACATCTCTCCAACTTAGAACATTTCCCTAAGGGGTGAAGAGACCTGGATAGAGCACTTAGGCTCTGCTGGCCTAACCTATGATGATACATACAACTTGCACAAGCTCCCAGTCCTAATGCTCTGGATCAGTGTAAGCCTTTCCTAACACATCACTTTCCTTCATCCTTCTGCCTATATAGGTTTATGGATGTGCACAAGGTGACTCTCCACCTCACATCACCGACATACCTGTACGTTCCCTGCCTCGTTTCACCTCCCCGAATCCATTAGCTCACAATGAATTAGCTGTCTGGATAAACTTCCTTTTGCCATTTGTCCGTCCGACTGGCCAGACCGCTTGCATGTTCCTGCAGTCTAAAACTTTCTTACTCATTGTCAAATACATGATCATTTCTGTATCAACTACAAAGACTTTTATCATAGAACAGGACAGGTCCTTCGGCCCACAAAGATGTACCGACCCTTTAGACTACTCTAAGATCAATCTAACTTTGCGTCCCACATCACACCATTCTGCCATCCATCTGCCCATCTAACAGCCTCCTCTGACACTACATTACATGCACCTGCCCCTCTCTGTGTAAAATCTCCACCCCAGACATCTGGCCTATACTTTTCTCCAGTCACCCTAAATTATGCTCTCTTAATCATCTAAATAAATCATTAAAATATTACAAAATACGCACTGATATTACATAAACTGTTCCTTTGCTCAAGAAAGGAAGTAGGAATAACCCCATGAATTATAGACCAGTGAGTCTTACTTCAGTGGTGGGAAAATTATTGGAGAAAGTTCTTAGAGACAGGAATCACAAGCATTTGGAGAAGAATGGCCTGATTATGAATAGGCAGCATGGCTTAGTGAGGGGCAGGCCGTGCCTTACAAGCCTGATTGAATTCTTTGAGGATATGAGAAAGCACAATGATGAAGGTAGATCAGTGGATGTAGTATATATGGATTTTAGTAAGGTGTTTGATACAGTTTCCCATGGGAGGCTCATATAGAAAGTCAGGAGGCATGGGATTCAAGGAGATTTGGCTGTGTGGATACAGAATCAGCTTGCCTGTAGAATGCATAGGGTGGTAGTAGATGAGAGAATTCTGCCCGGAGGTCAGTGACCAGTGGTGTTCCACAGGATCTCTTCTGGGTCCCCCAGCCCTTTTCGATTTTTATCAATGACTCGGATGAGGAACTGGAAGAATAGGTTATTCAGTTTGCAGATAACATGAAGGTTGGTGGAACTGTGGTTCATGTGGAGGGCTGCTGCAGTTTGCAATGGGAGGTTTACAGGCTGCAGCATTGGACTGAGAACTGGCAGATGGTCCTCAACTCAGAAAGGAGTGAAATTATTCATTTTGGAAGGTCCAATTTGAAAGCAGATTGCAGGTTAATGGCAGGATTCTTAGCAGCGTGGAGGAACAGAGGGATCTTGGGGCCCATGTCTATAGACCACACAAAGTTGATGCGCAAGTTGATCGGGTTGTCAAAAAGGCTTATGGTGTATTGGCCTTCATTAGTTGAGTGATTGAGCTCAAGAGCCGTGAGGTAATGTTACAGCTCTATAAAATCTTGGTAAGACCACACTTGGAATATTGTTTTCAGTTCTGGTTGCCTCATTATAGGAAGAATGTGGAAGCCTTGGGGAGGGTGCAGAGGAGATTTACCCAGATGCTGCCTGGATTAGAAAGCCTGTCTTATGAAGACAGAATTAGAAATCAGGTTTAATATGATCAGTATATGTTGTGAAATTTGTTATTTTGCTTCCTGGATGAGAGAGCCTGTCTGAGTGAGCTCAGACTTCTCCTTTGGAGTGAAGAAAGAGGACAGGTAACTTGATAGAGGTGTACAAGGTGATAAGAGGCATAGCCAGAGTGGACAGCCAGAGACTTTTCCCCAGTGTGGAAGTGGCTAATATGAGGAGTTGTAATTTAAAGATGATTGGAGGAAAGTATAGGGGGCAAGACTGAGATACATTCTTTACACAGAGAGTGGTGAGTGTGTGGAGTGGCCTGCCAGAGTGGTGGTAGACACAGATACATTAGGAGCACTGAAGAAACTCTTAGATGGGTACATTAATGATAGAAACCTGGAGTGGTATGTAGGAGGGAAATAGGTTGATCTTAGAGTAGGTTAAGAGGTTGACACTAAAAGGCCTGTTACATTCTATGATCTATATATTTTAAAAAGACACAGAAATGAGCACTGTGCTCTATACTGTCCACCCCTACCGCTGGTGACACCCATGCAAAAACAAATATAAACCACTACTTTCCTCCTTCTGTCACTGGGTGAATTTTGGATTGAATTCGACACCCTTCCTTGGGAGCTCATAAGCTTTTACTTGTTCTGTTAACTAGCTTGATGGAAACGACATCAAATGCTCTGCTCCTCCATTAACTTTTCAACAATACCAATCTGTTCAGTGAGTCGTGAATTTCCTTAAACAAATCCATATTGATTATTCCTGGATGATTTCAAAATAAATTCCAGTAGTTTGCACAATAACAAAATGAATCCATCAGGCCCACCTGGTCGATCCCTTTCTCCTTCTTTAGAACATTAGCAGAACTTTCAATCCTAGTCACCATTTCAGCAGCCATGGATTGAAAAATTGCTCTTAGGTCCATAATTTCCTCCCTTGTTTCTTCCACTTTCCTAGGACATGCTTCATCTGGAACTGGCAATTTTCAAATATGTTTATTGCCTAGATACTTCTGCTTTTCCTCCAAGAGGACCATGACTTTGTCCTGGTTTGGAGGCTAGCGTGCCACAATGACCCAGCGAGCTATGTCAGCTGGAGTCAGGGCTTTATGCTTTATGCTTTGGTAGGGTCACCCCTGCCAAATAGGTCAAAGAGTAGAGGCCGGAATAAGAGTAGTCCATCGGCCCTCCAGCTTTAGGGGTTTGACTCAGTGCTAACAACCTTGATGGGTCAAATGAATTGTAATGGAAACAGCAATGAAGATTCCTTCTACATGACCAAGGGCAAACAGAGAGGGCGGACCTTCACTGAAGCGGTGTAACGGGCAATTAGTAATAAACATATTCTTTTGTTATGCTTATGATATCCAATACTACATATCCACTGTCTTAACTACAACATGAGCATCAATCACTATTTGAAACCTATCACAAAATAGAACCTTAGCTAAAGCCTCCAGTTCCAATAGGTCTTACTCTTTCCTGGTTGTTGTTGAGTTTCCTTGTTGGAGTCATCATCGATAGGGTAGTTGTCCATAGGGGTTTCGTGGCAAGATACAGAAGTAGATTGCAGACCTTTCTTCTGCGCAGATACTGTTGCTGCCCAGGTTGTGACTTGGCTGGATTCAAACGCAGGACCATCTGCTTCAAACTCAGGTGCTGATACCACTACTCACTGGCTACTACACTCTTTCATTAATTATTCTCTATGTCCTGATAAAAGGTCTTTGCTTACCAATATTTTTTCATTCACTCTCTTTCCTTTACTAACTTTCCTTTTAATAAAATTAGTGTAAATTATTTCGGAAAAGCTTTCCACAAGGTCCCACGTTGTAGGCTGGTCCAAAGGTTTTGAGTCCATAGGCTCCCTGGCTTGTTAGTGAAAAACAATCAGTGATATTGGAGGATTGGAAGCTTTTGGCCAGTGATATATCACAGGGACTAGTGCTTGGACTATTCAGTAGCTGTCTATCATTTACTTTAAAGAATAAAACATTAAATTAGCAGGTATTATCCGTAAGTTTGTTCAGGAAGGGGGGCTTGACAGCCTTGGACGGCAGCCCACCTGGGAGAAGGGAAACTCTGATTTTAAACCTCTGCTGCCTTGCGGCCATACCCACTGATGAGAAAGGCTTCGGGAGTAAACCCTGAGGAAGAAATCCGAAGACGGGATCCTTAAGGCAGTTTGATGTTGTTTACAACTTCACTCTGGCAACCTCTGCGACGACACTGGTGTCAAGCTGTATCGGTATTTGCTCTTCCCTTGGACTACATCAGTGTCGTGGAGAGGGGGAACCCGCTGTATGGGCAACAGCCTGTTCTTCAAATCTTCCTGCCCAGGCTTGCGCCCTGGAGAGGACACAGTCCACCAGAGGCACAAACCCAGGATCCCCCAGGATCGATGGCTGCCTACATCAGTAAGTTTGTATGTGACACAAAAATAGGTTGATTGTAAGGAGAAAACTCTTAGGTTAGAAAATTATTTTGATTTGTTCTGGTAAGATGGCAGCATACGGACACAGTGGCCAAAGGTGTTTTTTGTCGTTTGTAAACATCTTTTTTATGTTTGCAAGTCAATGCTGAACATTAAGTACTACAGGTTTACCCCACCAACAGGATGCTTGTTGGTGGAGGGGCTGGATTTGGTGTGGCCTGCTACAGAAGTGAGTCCGAGTCAGTGCACGAACGTAGAATGCAGTCTTCCAGCGAGTGATTGCCTTGGACATTTTTCTTGGGCGCTGGTGGGCATTGCTAATGTAAAATACTGCAAGTGCAGTTCGCTGGTTTATTGGTGAGACTGGCGGCAGGGCGGCTGCGTGGCCTCGGCTGAAGTGAGGACTGGGCTCATGTCGCAGGCTTGCCTGTTTGACCCATCCAGTCGGGGAGATGGTGGAGGCAGAGTGACGTGGTGTCCGTGCTGGACTGGGGACTGGCCCCTCCAGTACTCACCCGGTGGAAGACAGGCTGGACTGCGTGCAGGTGACCACTGAGAACCGCTCGTTCTTGCCAACAACACCCATGCACCATCAAATTGCAGGACGTATCACTCAAGGACGTGGGCTATTTATACAGCAGCTACCCCGTAATGGTTATGACAAGGCCGTCACTAGAGGTGTTACCCCACCCCAGTGCACTTCTTTGCCTGGTGGGTTAAAGAAGGTGAGGATAGCTGGCAGCCTCATACCCCATGAGATAGGGACATGCCTTTCCAAGCTTCAGCAGACTGAGGGGATGAGATCTGCAGTGAGATCTAACGGCCAGGAAGCTGGTTCTGCAGCTCATCGTGGAAAGCGAAGTGCATGGTGAGGCACAGAACACATCCTGGGCATCCACTGCAGAGACCCCAGTCTCTGACGCCTGTTTGTAGTACTCTACCCAGACTTCTGAGGTCGAGAGTGGGGCCGTCTCAGTGCAATGGCTTTTCCACTGTAAGTCTCTCCCTGGATGGGTTTCCTGTTATCGCTGGACACGATGGACTATATATATATGACTGTTACTGCGATCTGAAACGTGCCTTGTGCAGTGTATGACCAGTGACTGTTGGTAATGTGATTTCCACCTTGGCCCCAGAGAAACACTGTTTCCTTTGGCTGTCTTCATGGGTGTTCATGAATGGTTGGATGACAATTAAACTTCAACTTGAACTTAAACTTGATTAGCTGGCAAACTGGGCAGAGCAATAGTCGGAAGAATATAATTACAGTAAGTGTTATGTGATACCTTCAACACCGTCTAATCAGGATGATGTATTCGATGAATGACAGACTCGAGGGGAACTGAGGAACAGAGAGACTTTAGCCTATTGATCTGTAGAAGTGGCGATATAGGTTGATAAAGTAGAGAAGCAGAGGATATAGGACCTTGACTGCCCTAACTTAATGTTATAAAAATTTGGTTTGCCATGAACTGGGGTATTGAACCATAGAATATATAACATTACAGCACAGAAACAGCCCCTCCTGCCCATGATGTCTGCACTAACCATGATGCCAAATTAAGTAAATCTCATCTGCTTTCACATGGTCTGTATCCTTTCCTCCATCCCTGTTCACACGTCTGTCTAAATGCTTATTAAACTTTAATATTGTGTCTGCACAGTGGCTGGTGGTGTGGGTGCAGACACACCCAGCCCTGAAACACCAGGCAAGGTCATTTAATTCCAAATAATTGGTTTATTGATCATTATAGAATGTCTCTCTGGTGCTTCCCATCCCCTTCCCCTTTTCTCAACCATGATTCCAATCTCTCCTGCCCCGTTCCCACTCTCAGTCCACAATAGAGACCCATATCAGAATCAGGTTTATCACCACTCAGATGTCATGAGCTTTTTTGTGACAGAAGTACAGTGCAATACACAAAATTACTACGGTACTGTGCAATAGTCTTAGGCACCCAGCTGTTCATATGTGCCAAAGATTTTTGCACAGTACTGTAGAAATCTAAGGCATGGACCAAAAGGGCCAAAGATGCTGACTGACTCAATGATCCCACTCCAAGTGAAGCTTATCCAGTGTCTTGTGCCATTCAAAATTCAAAGTACAGGATTGAATAAGGTTGCATTTGCTGTTGTGTAAATACACTTTACCAGAGTTTTTCAAAGCAGACACAATTAGGCTTGCAATTCCTATTGAAAACAATGCTGATAGAAAGTGGAAAGAGAGACATAATACTGCCCAATGAGAAACTTCAGCCGACAAATTGGAAGCTCGGAATCATTGTCAATCAATGTCTCCCTCTGCTGGTTGTTAAATACATAACAGCAGCTCTCAGCAATGGCCAGAGGCTGAATCAATACTATAGTTTCTTCATAACTCCTGAGGGCATTTTGACCAATTTTTCAACTAAAATTTGAATTTTCTTATCAGTAGGACAACAGGAAAGTTGTATTCTTTGTTTGTATCAGAACTGATCAGTTCTATTCAACACGCACGACACGCCGGAGGAACTCAGCAGGTCAGGCAGCGTCCGTGGAAACGAGCAGTCAATGTTTCGGGCCGAGACCCTTCGTCAGGACCCAAATCGTTGACTGTTCGTTTCCACGGATGCTGCCCGTCCTGCTGAGTTCCTCCAGCGTGCTGTGCGTGTTGATTTCACCCCAGCGTCTGCAGTGTATCTTGTGGTCAGTTCTATTGTAGGCCATGTATTTGTAATTTTGACCCACAGAGTCACGGGGAGAACATACAAACACCCTACGGGCTGTGATGGGAATTGAACCCAGGTACTGGTACTGGAAAGCATTGTGCCAACCACTACACTACCGTGCCAACTTAAATAAGTAGTGACTTTTGAACTACCTATTTAATTTAATTTTATATATATATTTCTTAATTTATAGATTTTTTATGTTTTGCATTGTACTGCTGCTGCAAAACAACAAATTTCATGACATGCCAGTGATAATAAACCTGATTCTTTATTTTGTATTTCTCTTTGTCAATGGTATATTAAATAAATAGGCATTATGACTCTGGGGTATTAGGAAACTGTATTCCTATTGTCTTTTTTCCTGGTTCTAAATTCTAAATAAGCTTAAATTCAAACTCCGGCCAAAATTCTAGGTCCATACACAAAATGAAACTGGAGAGGAGACTAGTGGTGCTCATTCTGTGCATCAGACTATCTTCGGCAGAGGACACAGGTTAGACGTGAAAGCTCTGTGAAATTCTCCACAGCTGAAATTTGTGGATTACAATTGTAGATTTAATTTTGTTCATCTTGCGCTGTTGTTCCGTAGTATTAATCTTTATCCACGCAAGGCATGGACATTGTAACTGCGGGGTGGACATTAGTGGGGTTGTTGAAACAAATGGGAAGTTAAGTGTTTCAGGAGCTAAGAAATTTCAGAATAAATAAACAGATCTTGGGCTACTGTGAATACTCTACTGAATTGTAGTTGGTTGCTATGGTGATTATAAACTGTCCAAGTGCTCCTTTAGAATGTTGCTTTAAATCTTGTTGACTTTGTTTTTGTTATTGTTTGTTTACTTACAGTACGAAGTAGGTTCTTCCAACCCTTCGAGCCGCAATGCCAAACAACCCCCAATTTAACCCTAGCCTAAACACAGGGCAATTTATAATGACCAATCTTTGGACTGTGGGAGGAAACCAGAGCACCCGGAGGAAACCCACGCGGTCACAGGGGAGCGTATAAACACTTTCCAGGCAGCGCTGGGAATTGAACCCAGGTCATTGGTACTGTAAAGCGTTGAGCTAACCACTACACTACTGTGAAGCCTGTGGTTCCATTAAAGTGAAAAATATTCTGACTGAGTCACTATAAGCAACTGTCGTTGTGACAATTGTTCAAGAGAATAGAATGCAGGAGGACACGCAAATGGCAAAATGAAACCTTTTTTAAAGGAACTAAATTATTTTACTTCAAGATATAAATTGTTTTAACAATAACATTTTACAGTTTGGTTTTGTTTCTCAGTACAACACCCTAAATCAGCGACCCTATCTAGGAGATTAGAATCACATTGTTGTATGTCATGAAAATAGGCCCTTCAGATCACTGACTTTTTTAAATCGTCTGCATTAATCCTATTTTCCGCATTGGGATTGTATGCTTCTATCTCTTACCTATTCAAATATCTTTCTAAATGTCCCCTACACATAGTGATTGTATCTAGTTCCACCATCTCCTCTGGCAGTGAGTTTCAGATATCAAAAATCATTTTGATAAACTGCCCCTCAAAAACACCTTCTTTTCCTCTTAAATCAGCATCTTCTTATCTAATCTATCTTTCTGTTCCTTTTACACACCAGCTGACCCCACTGCCTCCTTCCTTCCAGGGCAAACAAATGCAGCCAATCCAGCCACACAGCATATCAATCGTATTATTTTCATTGGCAATAAACTGCAATTGAAAATATATGAAGATATCATGATTATGTCAGAGAAACTATGTTCTACATAAAGTATAGCCATGAAATTTAATCACAAAACCGGAAAAACTTTAGGATAGATAAGACCCCAGGTTTGGACGTACTATACAGGAGGAAAGTGAGAAAGAAATTGCTGGGGCTTTTTTGATTATGTTTACGTCCTCCCTGGCCGCAGGAGTGGTACTAGAGGTTTGGGAGATGGCAAATGTTGTATTTTTGTTCAAGAAAGATAATAGGGATAATCCTAAGAATTATAGACAGATAAGTGGTGGGCAAACTATAGGGGATTCTTGAGGAACAGGATTTACAAGATTTTGGAGAAGCACGGTCTTATTGGGGATAGACAACATGGCTTTCTGAGGGGCAGGATGTGTCTTACAAGCCTGACTGAGTTTATCTAGAAGATACCAGAACAGAATGAGGGAAGGTGGACTGGTAGATGTGATGTATATCAGTGTTAGTAAAGCATTTAAAAAGGTTGCCAATGGTAGGCTCATCCAAAAAGTCCATGGGATCATGGAAAGCTGGCTGCCTGGATTCAAAAGAAGGAAAAGGATGGTAGCAGATGGACAATACTCTGCCTGGTGGATAGTGACTAACGATGCTCCTCAGGGATCTGCAGATGGGAGATTGACAGAACGCACAGCTTGGATAACAAGTGGCAGATGGAGTTTAATGCAGAAAAATGTGAAGTAATGAATTCTGGAAGATCAAACTTGAAGGCTGAGTACAAGGTTAATGGCAGGGTTCTTAGCTGTGTGGAGGAATAAATGGACTTTGGGATCCAAGTCGTTAGATCCCTCAAAGTTGCTGCGTAAGCTGAGAGGGTGGTTAGGAAGGCACATGTTGTGTTGCCTTCAGTAGTTAGGGATTGAGTTCAAGAGCAATGAGGTAATATTAGACCATAAGACACAGGTGCAAAATTAGGGCATTTGGCACAGCGAGTCTGTTCTGCCATTCAATCATGGCTGGTCCTTTTTTCCCCTCCTCCTTCCTTTCGTGAAGTGACATTTGTAGTTTTCCGGTCCTCCAGAATCCTGCCAGAGTCTAATGATTCTTGAAAGATCATTACTACTGCCTCCACAATCTCGACCCTCGACCACTACCTCTTTCAAAACCTTATGGTGCAATTCATTTTGTCCATTTGACTTAGACAACCTTAGTCTTCCAGTTTTTTGAGCACCTTCTCCCTTGTAATAGCAACTGCACTCACTTATCTTCCCTCACACACTTCAACACCTGGCCCATGGCTAGTATCTCCCACAGTGAAGATACTAAATAACTAAATAACCATTTAGTTCATCTGTCACCTCCTTGTCTCCCGTTATTATTTCTCTGGCCTCATTTTCTAGTGTCCAATATCCACTCCCATCTCTCTTTTATTGGTTTATATACTTGAAAAGGCTTTTTCTATCAACCTTGATATTGTTTGGTAGCTTGCTTTGATATTTCATTTTCTCCCTCCTAATGATTCTTTTAGTTGCTTTCTGTAGGTTTTTAAAAGCTTCCCAATCCACTATCTTCACGCTGATTTTTGCTTTGTTGTATGCCTCTCTTTTGCTTTTACATTAACTTTGACTTCCCTTCTCCGCCACGTTGTACTATATTGCCATTTGAGTATTTCTTTGTTTTTGGAATCTATCTATTCTGTATCTTCCTCGTTTTCCCCAGAAATGCATGCCATCACTGCTCTGCTGACATCCCTGCCAGCATCTTCTTCAAATTTATTTTGGCCAACTCCTCTCTCATACCGCTGTAATTTCCCTTAATCCACTGAAATACTGCTACATCAGACTTTACTTTCTCTCTATCAGATTTCAAGTTGAACTCAGTCATATTGTGATCACTGGTTCCTAAGGGTTCTTCTACCTTAAACTCCCTAATCGCCTCTGGTTCATTACATAACAGCCAATCCAGTATAGCTGATCCCCTAGTAGGCTCATCGACAAACTGTTCTAAAAAGCCATTTTGTAGGCATTCAACAAATTCACTTTCTTCAGATCCATTGTTAACCTGATTTTCCCTACCTGCAGATTAAAATCTTCCATGATTATCATAACATTGCCCTTTTGACCCACCACTTCTATTTCCCGTTGTAATCTGTGGTCCAGCTACTGTTGGGAGGTCTGCATATAAATGCCATCAGAGTCCTTTTACACTTACAGTTTCTTAACTCAGCCCACAAGGATTCAAAGTCTTCCGATCCTATGTGACATCTGTCTGGTGATTTGATGCCATTCTTTACCAGCAGAGCCACACCACCCCCTCTGCCTCCCTTCCTATCCCTCCGATACAATGTGTAACCTTGGACATTCAGCTCCCAACTACAACCATCCTTCAGCCACGATTCAGTGATGGCCACGACATCATACCTGACAATCTGTAAAAGTGCAACAAGTATTCCACCTTATTTCCTATACCCCATGCATTGAGACGTAACACTTTGAGTGCTGTATTTGCTACCCTTTTTGATTCTGTAGCCCTAATGATCTGGTACTCACCCTGCTGGCTGCAATTTTATCCTATCACCTGCCTGCCCTTCCTGACAGTCTGACTGCACACTACCTTTGCTTTTTTTACCATCTGTCCTTTCCTGAGTCCCTTCACTCCAGTTCCCACCCCCCTGCCAAATTAGTTTAAGCCCTCTCCAACAGCTCTAACAAATCTGCCTGTGAGAGTATTGGTCCCCCTCAGATTCAGATGCAACTTGTCTCCTTTGTACAGGTCCTACCTCCCCCAGTCTAGATCCCAATGTTCCAAGAACCTGAAGTCCTGCCCCCTGCAAATCGTCCTGCTTCAACCCTCCCAGGTGCATTTAGCTCTGTAAAGCTCTTTGTGATGAGTAATCAGTTCATTTCTGGTCATCTCATTATAGGAAGTTTGTGGAAGCTTTAGAGAGGGTGCAAAGGAGATTTACCAGGATGCTGGGTGGATTAGAGAGCATATCTTGTGAGGAAAGTTTGAGAAAGCTGGGGCTTTTCTTTTCGAAGAAACAGAGCATAAGCAGGAACTTAATAGAGTTGTACGAGATGACGAGAGCAATACTTGTTTATGGTGAGTGGAAGAAAGTGTCAGGGAGATGTCAGAGGTCAGAGTTCGGTGGCTGGAACATACTGCGGGGCTGTTGGTGCAGGCCGATGCAACAGGGCCATTTCAGAAACTCTTACGTAGGCCCATGGATTTATGAAACGTGAAGGGTTATTGGCTGTTTAGAGGGAGAGGGGAAGGAAGGGTTAGTGTTAGATTCACTATAGAGTAGATTTATTTAGACTGGCAGGATCGTGGCTGAAGGTCCCACACTGCTCAATGTTAATTAATTATTTAGTGATACAGGGTAGAGTAGGCTCTTCCAGCCCTTCGAACCATACCCCCCAGCACTCCACCCCCCCGACAAACTCAATCAACCCTAACCTAATCATGGAATAATTTACAATGACTAATTAACATCTTTGGACTGTGGGAGGATACTGGAGCACCCAGGGGAAGACTCCCAGTTCATGGGGAGGACGTACAGACTCTTTATAGATGGCACTGGAATTGAACTTTGAACTCCGGAGCACTCCAAGGTGTAATGACATCACGCTAACCACGACACTACTGTGGCCTACCATCATATTGTGCACTTTGCAATCCAATCTGAAAGAAGAGAAAAGCTTGAGTTCAAGTTCAAAGCAAGTATTATCAAGGTGAATATATATCATCATATACTACCTTAAGATTTATTTTCAGCACCACAAGATTCGAAATAAGTCTCCAATTTTTAGAGTTGTGGAAAGATTTGACTGTCTTTTGCACTTGTCACCTTAGCAACCTGGGATAGCGGACACGTGACACACACCCTGAACACAGAGAGATTTTCACATCAATTTCTACCCCATCCATTCACTCCAATGCCACTGCGTCAACTGATATGTTGTCAGCATCTGCTTCCTTAGTAAGTGTTAATGGAAAATATTCTCTTACCAGTCCAGCCTTAAGTTATGCATTACCTTCATTTTCCCTGATTGGTCCCAACCCACTTCTTCTCACACATTTACAATTTACATGTTTTTTTCTAAAATGGAGAGAAAATATAAAAAACTGAGGTGCAAAGGGACTTCGTAGTCCTTGTGCAGGATTCCCCAAAGGTTAATTTGCAGGTTGAGTCTATGGTGAGGAAGGCAAATGCAATGTTAGCATTCATTTCAAGAGGACTAGAATATACAAGCAAGAATGTAATGTTGAGACTTTATAAAGCACTGGTGAGGCCTCACCTGGAGTATTAGGAGCAGTTCTGGGCCCTTTATCTTAGAAAGGATGTGCTGACACTGGAGCAGGTTCACAAGTGGCTTATGAAAATGATTCTGGTATTGGACTGTTTGTCATATGAAGAGCATTTGGTGGCTCTGGGCTGTATTCACTGGAATTTAGAAGAATGAGGGGTGACCTCATTGAAACCTATCAAATGGTGAAAGGCCATGATAGAGTGAACATGGAGAGAATGTTTCCTATGATGGGAGAGTCTTAGACCAGAGGACACAGCCTCAGAATAGAGGGATGTCCTTTTAGAACAGAAATGAGGAGGAATTTCTTTAGCCAGAGGGTGGTGAGTCTGTGGAATTCACTGCCACTGGCAGCTGTGGAGACCAAGCCTTTATGTATATTTAAGTCAGAGGTTGATAGATCCTTCATTGGCCAGGGCATGAAGGGATACGAGTTGGGAGGATGTGGTGAAAAGCAGGAGACTGGGGCTAAGAGGAGAAATGGATCAGCCATGATGGGCCACATGGCCTATTCCTGCTCCTATATCTTATGGTCTTAATTATAAATGTATCACGACCTTTACTTTGAAACATTTTGGAGCTTTAATGTATTTACATTGGCAGTGTTTCATATTATAACACTGTTACAAATTGTAATAATAAACACAGAATGGAAGTTGGTAGCTCATTGTTAATAAACCACTGGCCCACTGGACGCCGACACATATTACAAAAGAGATATTTTAAATGCTCTACGGTTTTCATTCTGTGCAAAAATTTCCTGCTCAAAGCAAAGGTTGGTCCATACAGTTGTAAGCAAAAACTACAGGGGACATTGGTGGTGGGTATATGCACATAACTGCCAGAGGAGGTGCTAGAGGCAGGTTCAATAACAATGTTTAAAAGGAATTTAGAGGGGAAATTGAAAGGAAAGGATTAGAGGAACACAAGGCTAATAGGGGCAAGTGGGATTAGTGTAGACAGGCGTCATTGTCAGCATCAATAAATCATGCTGTGCAACTCTATGAATTTATGCAATCCATCTTTATGTTAATTTAAATATAGAACAACAAACAAAAAGAGTAACACCGGATCAGACCTACAGGCTAATCTCAGGTCTGTGTCAACAATCTGCACAAGATCTATCCCTCTGCTCCATGCCTATTCATGTACCTTTCAAAATGCCTCATAAATGTTGTTACCGTCTTGGTTTCCAGCACAATCCCACGCACCCACTACTCTAACATGTCTGCCATTTCTCTATTAATTCACAGACCTTGTTCTCTAAAGGTCCCTTCTTATAATTAATATATCTATCAAAACTCCCACTGTTTAATTTTGATATTGTACACGTATTTTCTCACAAAATTAATTTTCTTTTTGGTTCAAAATTCAAGGGTTATGGGGAGAAGGAAGAAGAATTGAGTTGAGGATGTGGAATGAGCTGCCCCCACAAGTGGAGCATTCCAGCTCGATTTCAATGTTTAAGTGAAGTTTTGGATAGGTGCGTGGATGGTAGGGGTGTGGAGGGCTGTGGTCTGGGTGTAGGTCGATGGGAGTAGGAAGTATAAGTGGTTTGGCATGGTCTAGATGGGTCAAATGGCCTGTTTCTCTGCTGAACTTTTCTATGACTCTATAAATCAGCCAGGATGGAATGGCAGAGTAGATTTGATGGGCTGAGTGGCCTAATTCTGTTCCTATGACTTAAGGCAGCGGTCCCCAACCACCGGGCCGCGGACCGATACCGGGCCGCAAAGCATGTGCTACCGGGCTGCGAGGAAACGATATGATTTGGCGATATGAGTCAGCTGCACCTTTCCTCATTCCCTGTTATGCCCACTGTTGAACTTGAACGCATGCGAGGTCATTACGCCCGCATCATCCATGTAGGAGATCAACTCCTCGAGCTTGCAAATGATGGTGGGCTGAAAAGTATGTTTGACATAACATCTCTGCCGGCATTCTGGATCAAAGTCAAGGCTAAATATCCTGAGATAGCCACGAAATCACTGAAAACGTTGCTTCCATTTCCAACATATCTCTGCGAAGCAGGGTTTTCTGCAATGAATGCAATCAAAACTAAATTGCGGAATAGACTGGACACAAGGAACCCCCTTCGAGTATTGCTGTCTCCCGTCACCCCTCGCTGGCACCGTCTCGTTGCAGGGAAACAAGCCCAGGGCTCCCACTGATTCAGCGATATTGGTGTGTTGCAATGATTTTATATGTTCATACCGGGAAATTATATACTGTGTGTTTAATATCCAAACGTTACTTAAAATGTTAAGATGCTATTGACTTATAAGTGACTTATAATTGACTTATCACTATATTCATGCGCTGTGTTACATAAAACCTAAAATAACACTAACATATAGTGAAAGCAGGAATGATATGATAAATACACAGCCTATATAAAGTAGAAATAATGTATGTACAGTGTAGTTTCACTGAACAGTATTGCCAAAAACGATTTGTAGAAAAAAATGGGCACGTACACACACGCGCACATAGGTGCCCCCGCAAGGCTTCATGGTAGTCTTTGTTGCAAAAAAGGTTGGGGACCCCTGACTTAAGGTCTAAAATTATATTAAAACAATTCCATAACTTCACAGTATAGAGGTCTATCAGATATACTTGGCGGAGTCAAGTTGTATGGTCTCTTTTATTCCACTCCTTTCACTGAGAGCGCCACGGGAGATTATGGATTAGACAAAGAAGAGATTTCAGTGTGATATTGATTCAGGTACACTATGGGTACTGTACATTTTAGCTGGTACTCAAGACAGTAATACTGATGCTGGGGAATGAAGTGAGGTTATGAGTAAACGTCATGAAGGAAGCACAAAATTCCTGTTTTGGAGTTGATTGACTCATCAAATGTGCACCAGTATTCAGACATGAAAAATCGTAAGAATGCAGAATGCTGGAACTCAAATGCTGAGGAGAAGAAGAAGGTTGTCTAAGGTTACATTAAGATCAACAGGGAAGGGGCCAGGAGAATGTCTGATGGAATTTAGCTCAGATCAATGGGAGGTAATGCATTTTGGGAAGTTGAACCAGGGCAGGGCAGATAAACAGTAAATGGCAGGGTCTGGGGTAGTGTGGGTGAACAGACCTCAGAATACAGGCCCATTGCATCCTGAAATCTGGGGCACTGCTATGAGAAAGACATATTGGCAAGAGAGAGCGTAGAAAAGATTCACAAGGATGTTCCGTGGATTGTTGGGCATGAGCTAGAGGAGGAGATTGGATGGGCTGGGAATGAAGGAAGCTGAGTGGTGACTCTATGGAGATTTATGAAACTATGTGAGGTGTAGTTACGGGAGATAGCCAATATTTGCTTCTCATAGCAGGAGAGTCTAAAAGAAGAGGGCACAGAAGTTGAGAGGGAGGAGGTTTAAAGGGAATCTGAGGAGTAAATGTTCACATAAAGGGAAGTTGCTATCTGGAATGAGCTACCAGTGGAGGTAATGGAGATAGGGACAGCCAACATTCAGAGTCATCTGGACAGGTACTTGAATGAGCCATGCTGAGAGAGTTATGGCACTATTCCTGGTAGCTGAGTCTGGTACAGATGGGCATAATTGTTGACATTTACGTGACGGCTGAAGGGCCTGTTTCTCCATTGTACAACCCTATGATGTTGTCTCTAGTACAGAATAGATCAGACTGCTTTGTGAAGGGTCTGTTTCTCTATTGTACAACCCAGTTTTATATTTTTGGGGATAAAAATAATAGGCTCTTAGCTTCCCAATTAAGGGCTGCTAGAGCTAAAAGACAAATTTTAAAGATTCGTAAAGATAATGGAGATTTAGTAAGTAATTATGAAGATATTAATAATTTTTTTAGGGTTCTTATTCCAATCTTTATAAATCTCAGTTTCCTGCAGATCCCTCCAAAATGAAGGCTTTTTTATATAAGATTAAATTTCCTCAAATTACTGCTAAAGATCAACAGACCCTTTATGCTCCAATTGTTGAGCATGAAATTCAGAAAGCTATATGGTCAATGCAATTAGGTAAAGCTCCTGGACTCGATGGTTATTTGGTAGGATTTTACAAAAAATTTGAAAAGTTACTTTCTCCATACCTTTTGGAAATATTTCATGAATCTTTTAAGAAAGGTAACTTACCTTCTTCTTTTTATGAAGCGTCTGTTTCTTTAATCCTTAAGAAAGATAAAGATCCGACTGAATGCTTATCTTATAGATCTATTTTTGCTATTAAATGTGGATGCTAAAATTCTTTCCAAGATAATGTCTAACCGTTTGGAAAACATTTTATCTAAAATTATCTCTATGGATCAAACAGGCTTTATTAGAGGCCGTTATTCTTTTTCCAATGTTCGGAGATTGATGAATATTATATATTCACCATTATCCAAAACACCCCAATGTGTTATTTCTCTGGATGCAGAAAAGACATTTGATAGAGTTAAATGGACTTACTTGTTTAATGTATTAGAGAAATTTGGCTTTGGTAATAATTTTAATAAGTGGATTCAAATGATATATAAGAACTCTATCGCTGCTGTTATTACTATTAATCTTAGGTCTCCCTTTTTTTCACTTTCACGATGTACTCGAGAAGGGTGTCCGTTAAGTCCTTTATTATTTAATCTCGTACTGGAGCCTTTGGCTATAACAATTCGTGAAGCTAAAAACATTCATGGTATTTCTACAAATGGGACCATACATAAGGTCTCTCTTTATGCAGATGATCTTTTGGTTTATATTTCGAATCCTGAAGAATCTATTCCTAATCTTCTGGAATTATTAAATGATTTTGGAAAACTTTCAGGATATAAACTTAACTTAAACAAAAGTGAATTGTTCCCTTTAAATGTTCCTGTTTTTATATATAATGATATTCCATTTAGAACTGTGAATTCTTTTAAATGTTTGGGTATTACTATTACAAAAAAAAAATCTTTATAAAGCTAATGTAGTTCCTTTATTGAACTCTATGAAACAATTACTTTCTAGATGGAATCCTCCTACACTTTCTTCAATAGGTTGTATTCATGCCGTGAAAATGATGATTTTAGCTAGATTTTTATATATTTTTCAAAATACACCTATTTTTCTAACTAAAAAATTTTTTGATCAAATTGATTCTACTATTTCGTCCTTTATTTGGAATGATAAAAAACCAAGAGTTAATAAGTTTCATTTACAAAAATCCCCCAAAAATGGTAGACTTACGCTACCTAATTTAAGATTGTATTATTAGGCTGTTAATATTCAACAACTATGTTTTTGGGTATATTGGCTCGATAAGAGCCAAAAAAACCAGTTTGGATTGATTTGGAATTAAAAGCTATTAAACAATTTCATTTAACTTCATTATTAGGAGCTTCATTACCTTTACAACTTGCTTAAATTCCCAATTTAAATCTCAACCCTGTTATTAAACAGTCCTTACGGATTTGGTTTCAGTTTCGCAACTCTTTTAATTTTAAACAATTTAAATTGCCTAGCCCTGTATTTCGAAATTTGCTATTTAAACCTTCAATTACTGATCCCATTTTTCTTTTATGGAGAAATAAGGGGATTTGTTCTTTTGCAGATTTATTTAGTGATGGTCGATTGATGACTTTTGAAGAGTTAATTAGCAAATATTCTCTCTCATACACATATCTTGCAATATTTTCAGGTTAGGCATTTTTTACAAAAATATGTTTCTATGTTTCCATATATGCAAGAATCTGATTTGTTGGATACTATTTTGAATATGAATCCTTTAGTGAGAGGTTCCATTTGTAGAATTTATAATTTATTTTTACTACAAAAAGATAACCTGTCACTAAAGATTAAACAAGATTGGGAGAGAGAACTTAATATGACTTTTGTTAATGAAGATTGGTTCTGAGTTCTGAAAATGGTTAATTCTTCTTTGATATGTGCCAATCATTGTTTAATTCAATTTAAAATTGGTCACCGTTATTATTTAACAAAGGAGAGACTATCCAAAATATTTCTGAATATAGACAACTGTTGTAATAGGTGTAAAAATGAAGTAGCTACTCTGTCACATATGTTCTGGTCATGTCCCTCATTGAAATCTTTTTGGAAATCTTTATTTTCTACAATTTCTAAAGCTTTGAAAATCAATTTACCACCTAGTACATTGACAGTTCTATTTGGAATAGTTCCGTATCATATTCAAGGTATTTCATTTTCAAAAAAACACGTAATTGCATTCGTTACATTGTTGGCAAGAAGAGCTATTTTATTGAAGTGGAAAGATACTTCTGCTCCTACACTAACTCAATGGTTTTCCCAAGTAATGTTATGTCTTAGTTTGGAAAATATTAGTAGAACTTTTGATCCCCGATTCGATTTTGAGAGAAGGTGGGGCTCTTTTGCCAAATATTATCATTTAATATGAATTAATTTATATGATTTCCTTCCAATTTTATGTTATATAGATGTGATTTGGTGGTTGTTTTTTTTAAATCTTTTATATATAGAAACATAGAAACATAGAAAATAGGTGCAGGAGTAGGCCATTCGGCCCTTCGAGCCTGCACCGCCATTTATTATGATCAAGGCTGATCATCCAACTCAGAACCCAGCCTTCCCTCCATACCCCCTGACCCCTGTAGCCACAAGGGCCATATCTAACTCCCTCTTAAACATAGCCAATGAACTGGCCTCAACAGTTTGCTGTGGCAGAGAATTCCACAGATTCACCACTCTCTGTGTGAAGAAGTTTTTCCTAATCTCGGTCCTAAAAGGCTTCCCCTCTATCCTCAAACTGTGACCCCTCGTTCTGGACCTCCCCAACATCGGGAACAATCTTCCCGCATCTAGCCTGTCCAATCCCTTTAGGATCTTATACGTTTCAATCAGATCCCCCCTCAATCTTCTAAATTCCAACGAGTACAAGCCCAGTTCATCCAGTCTTTCTTCATATGAAAGACCTGCCATCCCAGGAATCAATCTGGTGAACCTTCTTTGTACTCCCTCTATGGCAAAGATGTCTTTCCTCAGATTAGGAGACCAAAACTGCACACAATACTCCAGGTGTGGACTCACCAAGGCCTTGTACAACTGCAGTAGTACCTCCCTGCTCCTGTACTCGAATCTTCTCGCTATAAATGCCAGCATATACAGATGATTGTAAGATGTATTCCTCTGAGTGTTGGTTCCTAATGGGGTTTTTTTGTAGTTAGTTGGTTTTTTTTAGTTAGTTGGGGTTCTCTTTTTTCCTTCTTTTTCTTACATAGTTTTTTTTAAATTAACATATGGAAGTTTTTTTTCTTCAGCTTTATTAATTATATATATACTAATTTGTTGAACTTTTGTATTTTATAGCTGTAGAAGATTATATATAAATAAAAAGATTTTAAAGATGAAAATGAGATGTTGTCTCTAGTACAGAATAGGTCAGACTGCTTCCTGAAGGCCTTGTTTCTCCATTGTACAACCCTATGACTGTCCCTAGTACAGAATAGGTCAAACTGGTTCCTGAAGGTCCACCGCTTTCAAAAGAGCCAAGAAACTAAGTGAGGAGCTGACAAGCAAAGTAGAGATAAAAAGTAGGTTCAATTAAGAGATGGCACCTTTGAAAAATCTCACTTTATACTCCAGGTAACAGTTGCCCATGCTGCAAGTCTCCCCTTGCCACACCACCAATATTGTCCAAGGGAAGGGCATTAGGACCCACACAGCTTGGTACCGGTGTTGTCGCAGAGCAATGTGTGGTTAAGTGCCTTGCTGAAGGACACAACACGCTGCCTCAGCTGAGGCTCGAGGTAGCGACATTCAGATCACTAGACCGACACCTTAACCACTTGGCCACATGCCAACAAATCAGCCAAAAGCTATACAATTACATCATGTGGGTAATGTGTTAACATTTCAGCAACCAAAAGGTAAAAAGGTATACATAACTGGCTTTCTGCTAGTAGGTGGTGACAAATCATTACATACTGTGAAAAATAGTATTTGTTAAAGATACAAGTGATTAAAAACACAAATTATGTCAGTAAGAAAGAAACTGTGATTAAAACTATGATCTTAGCCTTGCATTAATTCAACTAATAGCTAACAAAAAGTAATAAAAAAAACAACCAATTCCAACACTACCAATCTAAGTGTCTTCGAGATGGAGACTGACATTTGTACAGGCAGAGAAAAGCCATGCAGAGAGTGTGAAAATCACACCCAGTCAATACCAGAGGGCAGAGGGGTTGTGATGTCGCCCTGCTGACCTCATTTATATTTTGTCAGCAAATTAACTATCTGAGGTGAAATTTGTCACTGATGCAGTGAACACACCAGCAAATGAAGCAGAAAAATAACAACACAAACACGAGGAAATCTGCAGATGCTGAAATTTCAAGCAACACACATAAAAGTTGCTGGTGAACACAGCAGCGCAAACACGAGGAAATCTACAGGTGCTGGAATTTCACAAACACGGGAACTGCTGCGTTCACCAGAAAACTAACAATCTTATTTCATCTTATTGCATCTGCAGATATCCTTGTGTTTGAATCTTATTTCATTCACTGATAGAAACACGTTTTCTCCCTCAGCTGCAGACAATATAGGAATTCACCAAATGGGTCGAATTGCAGACATGCTGACCTTTGTGGAATGTGAGGCTTTATACACAAAGCTGACAAACCCGGAGAAGGACATTACTCAGGAATTTAACAACATGTTAGAAGAAAATGACAATCTTTTCAAGACTAGAAAACGCAGAGAAATCAGTAAGTAAATTTACAAATCTGTCCTGGAAGCTCACGATTAATTAAGAACGATGACTGAAAAAATCCATCTTGGTGTCCAAGGTATCAGTGTAAAAAACAAGATCTTGCTAACTTAAAGTTGAATATTTTGTAATACATTTCCTATAGGCATCCATTTTGAAGAGCTAATTGTTCACTGAGGAACAAATCAGGGATTTCTGAGGGCCCATTGTACATACAAGAGCACAGTACAGGGACAGGCCCTTCAGCCCAATATGTTGGTACAGACCATTGATGCCAAACTAAACTAATCCCATTTACCTGTACACAGTCATTATCCTTATCCCTTGCCTGTCCATGTGCCTATTTAAATGTTGCTATTGCATTTGCCTCAACACTCCCCTAGCAGCATGTTCCAGACACCCACCACCTTCCAGGTAAAAGAGGCGTGTGGTTTACTTGCCTAATAAGGCATTAGATGAGGCATTAAGTTCAAAAGTTAGAAAGTTATGCTACAGCTTAATAAATCTTTGGGTAGGCTTTCAATTCTGGTTGCCCCATTATAGAAAGGACATGGAGGCTTTGGAGACAGTGCAAAGAGGTTTACCAGGATGCTGGCTGGATCAGAGGGAATGTGCTCTGCAAGAGCTTAAACAGGCTTAGATTGTTTTCTCTGGAGCATTGGAGGCTGCATAGAAGTGCTGGCCGATCATCGATGGAAACTCACTACTCGACTCTTAATTAACCAAAGCTTGCATTTTATTGCCTCTACACAAACATCAAAATAATTTTGTTGACCCAGGCAAAACAACTTAAAACATCAATTCTACTGTTCCCTCTGTACCAATACTCACTCAGACCACTTGTCCAATTTATAACACCAAAATACAATCTTCCGTTGGCCAGCCGATTGATCCTTCTTCTCCCAGCCCCTGCTATGGGGTTCTTCCTGGTGATATTAGTCTCTAGAGTTCTCGCCCGCCCCCTTACTTTTCTTACTTTTAAACACTTCTTATCAGTTCAAATGATGCACCTCCTTCCTGTTGGCTTGAGGTCATCTGACTGACCTATAATGGGTGACCCAGACACTGAGTGGAGGTAACAGGATTACTTCTGCAAACCTGTCATTGTACCCAATACACAGCTTATCTGAGAATGATCACACATTTCGTAGATCAATAGCAGAAGCTCCTTCTTCAATTGCTCCAATTAAGTTATCCCAGAGGAAGAATCAGTTCACCAAACAGTTCACAAAATAGAGGTTACAGAGATGCTTCACAAAATGGCAGCCTCCATTCCTTCAAGCACATGGCAAGAACAAAGACAAATGTTCTATAGTTCTGTGATACTGTGGTACCTTTTCAATCTATTGTACTGTGCGAAAGTCTTAGGCCCATATACATAGCTAGGGTATCTAAGACTTTTGCACAGTACTACATTTGTCGAGGTGAGTTTGTCTGCTCTCATTGTTCTTGACCAATTTGAGTTTGATGTTTTCTCCCATATTTTAATTCCTTCATGGCCAACAGTTTATACAATTATGAAAGGCATAGATAGAGTAGACAGCTGATAACTTCTCCCGAGGGCCGAAATGACTATACTAGATGGGTCAATTAAAGGTGAGGGGAGAACTTTCAAGGGAGGCATGTCGAGCAAGATTTTTAAAAAATATAAATACCAATTATTGATGCCTGGAATGTAGTGCCAGGGGAAAAGGTTAGGACCGATATTGAAGACATTTAAGAGGCAGTGGGAGGTAAATGACTGGAAATGAGTCAAAGAACCACATAGTGGACCATCCTCCTTGCCAACCATGGACATTACAGAATGCCTTTCTGGTGTACTAATTCTGAGCAATTTCACAGCTGTAGAAAGATATTAATTAATGGAGGACAAGAGCAAGGTGTTTAAACCATATGACAGAAGGATTGGAAGTAAGAGATCTTTCCCTCCTCCACAGGGGATAGTAGGAAACTGCCTCTTACTGGCAGAAATCCTGAACAGATTTAAAAAGTTGTTGGATTTTTTTCCAGGACCTCTGGCCCTGCATAACAATGGACTAAGCACTGGAAGGTGGAATTGGTATTCTTATTTAACCAGCCTTCTTATGGTTGTAAATGTTCTATAGTTCTGTGATGTTGTGGTACTTTTTCAATCTACAGCACTGTGCAAAAGTTTAATGCACATATGCAGTAAAAAGCTCGGGTGCCTAAGACTTTTACACAGTACTGTATTTGTCAACATAAAGTGGAGAGCTGGATTGTAGATCTGGTGAGAGTAAAGGATGTCGAGAATCGTGAAGCTAGAGCACTGCGTGAGGGCTGTGGGACAGATGGCAGAGAAGGAATGCTTGGGGCGGGTGTTGGCTCCAGTGTAGAAACACTCATCCCTGAGACACCAGACAGGGTCATTTGATTCCAAACAACTGGTTTGTTGATCATTACAGAATGTCTTTCTGGTGTTTCCCACTCCCTCCTCTTTCCCTTCCCCTTGTCCCAACTATGATCCCTCTCCCTGCCCCCTTCCCACTCTCAGTCCACAACAGACACCCATATCAGAATCAGGTTTGTCACCACTCACATACGTCGTGAAATTTGCTTTTTTCGTGGCAGCAGTACAGTGCAATACATAAAATTACGACAGTACAATGCAAATGTCTTAGGCACCCTAGATACGTATATACTGTATGTGCCAAAGATTTTTGCACAGTACAGTAAATTTCCAGTGAAAGCACCTTGGTGTGTTTTGCTGCATTGAAGTTGCTGTAAGGCAAAATGCCCTCTGATGTTCCAAAAATGTCACCTTCAAGGTCCAAGGTTCAGGGTTCAAACTACATTTATTATCATAGTATGTATGCAGTATACAACTCTGAGATTCTTCTTCAGACAGCCATGTAACAAAGAAAATCATGAAACCCTTTCAAAGAGAAACATCATCCCCCCCAACACACAAAATCAAGAAATCTCACAAATGGCAATAAGAACATCACCAACCCCCTTGCAAAAAAAACAATAAATCATGCATAGGGCAATAACAAAGAATGGGCAAAAATATAGATATAAGAACATAAACTGAGAGAGTCCAACTTGATCTACAGTCCACTCCAGAAATTGCAGAGTTCCAAAACCTCCTCGAACAGCATCACGGGAGAGAGAGAGAGAGCATTCGAACACAGAGGCCGTTCCTTTGGAGCAGCAAACGAGAAGCCGCCATGTGCAGAAACCTTTTCCGGTTTTCAATCCACCACCACGTTGCGCTGAATCCTGACATCCCAGTGTCTAAGCTTCACCGTCAAACCAGGGTTATGGGTTAGACTGATGTTGTGTGTGAATTGTGCTCTCCCCTGCTCAGCTATTGGGACTAATCTTCAGTTTCAAGAGAAAATAGAAGGGAGATGCTGCTTTCCCACAATCTTAAAAATGGTTAACGATTAACGATTAGGCATTAACTTCCACCCTTGAACTAGACTGGAGTAAGGTGGGATTTAATGTATGAGGAATTCAGAGACTGAACCATGTTAATATCACTGCGCATTCAGAACTGCTCAGAACTACAACTTACCATCCCACAGAGTGTAATCAATCCGTTTTTCCATCATTTATTGGTCTGCTTCTTAGCCGATTTCAAAGACTGCAAGGGAATTCTGATCAACTGGCTGAGAATGGATGGTGACAGTATGTACTGGGATCGGCTGTCACGAGCATTGAGACAGGTTGGTCGGGAAGACGTAGATAAAGGTAATTTTAATAAATAATGCATATTTGACCAGTAATCTCATTCAATGATCATAGTTTATTATCAAAACTGAATCAAGTATGCATTTGGTTGTGTATTATCTAAAATACTAGAACTTGGATTAATAAAATGAAGATGTCTTCACTATAATGTTTTTATCCATGAATTGTCACCTTGTCGTGGTGGAGAAGCTTGTGTGGTCCTGTGATCTCAAGAGCGATGCTGTCTGGAGCTATTTCATTGTTCTTGACCAATTTAAGTTCGATGTTTTCTTCCATATTTTAATTCCTTCATGCTCAACAGTTTATATGATTATGAAAGGCATAGATAGAGCAGACAGCTGGTAACTTCTCCCGAGGGTCGAAATGACTATACT
This sequence comes from Mobula hypostoma, assembly GCF_963921235.1. Taxonomy (NCBI): domain Eukaryota; kingdom Metazoa; phylum Chordata; class Chondrichthyes; order Myliobatiformes; family Myliobatidae; genus Mobula; species Mobula hypostoma. The sequence continues at coordinate 2,863,674 of NC_086109.1, read as the reverse complement.
AGGTGGGTCAATTAAAGGTGAGAGGGGGGCATGTTGAGCAAGATCTTAAAAAATATGTATTTTTTATATTTTATAAATAACATGTCACCCATGGCGGTAAGGTCGAGGGTGAGGTTCCTGACAAAGAACAATCCAACAAAGACCTCAACAGTGGAACAGGCGGACGAAGTTACTTCGAACTGAACGGCTGTGAAGGCGGATGAAGGCTGCAACAAATCCATCAGCTCCAATCGTCGTGGTTTCCGTGCCATTGGAATCAGTTGGTTGATTTGTGAAGTATCGTGTGCTTCTTGGAGTGCAACATCAAGTACATGTTAAACAAATACACACACAGGCGTCTTCACTCTGTGGGCCACTTCTTCAGAACGAAGACCATCATCCTCGATCTCGAGGGATAGCCACGACGACAACGATGATGATGTTTTTATTGAAATATAGTGTGGAACAGGTCCATCCAGACCTTGAGAAACACGTGACCCAGCAATCCCCCAATTTCACGCTAGTCTAATCACGGGACAATTTACAATGACCAATTAACCTACCAACCAGCACATCTTTGGACTGTGGGAGGAAACCGGAGCACCCGGAGGAAACCCACACTCTCATATGGAGAATGTACACGTTCCTTATAGGCTGCAGTGGGAATTGAACCAGGTAGCATAACCACTATGTTACCATGCCACCAACCCTAAACTTTGAGTCTTCATCAAGATTAGGGTAAGCTGTTTTCTGAAACAGGATTGACGTGACTACAAAATTTAGACTACATTTGAAATGGGTGTTTGCATTAATTTTTATAACGTTTCCTTTTATAAAGATCTGGGTGGTGGGTTGGAGGTACATCATTACAAAGGAGGTGTAAGGTGCTCCTTCTCTCCGCTAGCCTGCAAGTCACCCTTAGGCAAGGCGTAGCACCTGCTCAGTCACACACACCCCCCCCCCACCATCCAGGGTCACAAGAAGCCATGGGAGCAGGTGGTGGATGGTCGTATGAGCAGCTGGTGCATATCACAAGTCCTGGTTATGTGACCACTGATGCCAGGCTGACAGTCTCTGAAGAGTATTGATAATGGCTGGGGACACCTGTCTTGTAAAGACACTGCCCAGAAGAAGGGAAAGGCAAACCACTTCTGTTGAAAAATTTGCCAGGAGCAATCATGGTCAAAGACCATGATCATCCACATCATACGACATGGCACATAACGACGATCGTGATGAGATAGAGGATAGATGGACATGAATCATGTGCAATGATTAGTTGCATGTTGGCCCATTTAAGCTGCTGCCCCAATTAGTTGACATTTCATGGAAATAGCTAAAAAGGTATAAAAAACACAAATTGTTATTCAACAGAGTAACACATTATGTATTTAAATGAAAGACAGATAAAATTAGAACACTGCAAATAATACTGCTGGTTGTCCGTTGTATCTGAACAATGACAATGCAGGCTACAATTTTGTCCTGTCATCTGCCTGCCCTCCCTGACAGTCTGACTGCATGCTGTCTTTGCCTTTTTACCACTAGCCCTATCCTGAGTCCTTCACTCCAGTTCCCACACCCCTGCCAAATTAGTTTTAACCCTCCCCAACAGCTCGAACAATCCTGCCCACGAGAATATTTGTCCCTCTTGGGTTCAAGTGCAACCCATCCCTTTTGTACAGGTTATACCTCCCGCAGAAGAGATCCCTATGGTCCAAGAACATGAAGCCTTGCCCCCTGTACCAGCTACTCAGCCACCTATGTATCTGCTAAATTATCCCGTTTCTACCCTCAGTAGCGCATGGTATAGGTAGCAATCCAGAAATATAGTCCTGCACTTTGCTAGTAGCTATCCGTTAGTCTTGTGAGACCATGGATTTGTGCCTTGGAAGGTTTCCAGGGCGCAGGCCTGGGCAAGGTTGTGTGGAAGACCAGCAGTTGCCCATGCCGCAAGTCTCCCCTCTCCACGCCACCGATGTTGTCCAAGGGAAGGGCACTAGGGCCGATACAGCCCGGCACTAGTGTCGTCGCAGAGCAATGTGTGGTTAAGTGTCTTGCTCAAGAACACAACACGCTGCCTCAGCGGAGGCTCGAACTAGCGACCTTCAGATCACTAGACCAACGCCTTAACCACTTGGCCACTTTGCTGATCGGAATAATCATATAGACTACTTTCTAAATGGGGAGGAAATTTATAAAACAGAGTTGCAAAGGGATGTGGGAATCCTTGTGCAAGATTCCCTGAAGGTTAACTTGCAGGTTGAGCTGGTGCCAAGAAAGGCAAATGCGATGTTAGTATTCATTTCGAGAGGACTAGAATATAAAAGCAAGGATGTAATGTTGAGGCTTTATATGACATTGGTTAGACCACACTTGGAATATTGTGAGCAGTTTGGGCCCCCTTATCTAAGAAAGGATGTGCTGGCATTGGGGAGGGTCCAGAGGAGGTTCATGAGAATGATTCTAGGGATGAAAGTTAATATATAAAGAGCATTTGATGGCTCTGTGCCTGTACTCACTGTAGTTTAGAAGAATGGGGTGAATCTCATTGAAATCTATCAAAGATTGAAAGGCCTAGACATAGTGGATGTAGTGAAGATGTTTCCAATCACTGGGGAGTCTGAGTTGAGGACACAGCCTTAGAATAGAAGGATATTCCTTTAGAACAGAGATAAGGGAGAAGTTCTTTAGGTTGTGCCCTCCTTCGGTCAGTGAATCTCTGGAAATCCTTGCGACAGACAGCTATGGAGGCTAAGTCAGTTAGTATATTTAAAGTGGAGGTTGATTGTTTCTTGATTATTAAATGTATCAAAGTTTAAGGGGAGAAGACAGGAGAATGGGATTGAGGAGGATTGTGATCAATGGTGACGGCTTAGCAACAATAACCAGTTTGGCAGAGAGAGAATCTGTATTTACCAACAAGTACCTTTATTGTCTAAAGTAATAAGTGCATAAATTCATAAACTAAGTTCCTGTGTGCACTCCCACTAGGGTACAGGAAATGACCTTAAATATTCTTGGCTCTTGAATCAAGAGTGAAGGCTTGGAACATGGACTGTTCTATGCAGCCAATGACAAGGCTGGCATAGGTGGGGCCAGTGTGGGTGCCCATGGGTACACCTTGAGTTTGGAGGAAGTGAGAGGAACTGAAAGAGAAATTGTTGAGTGTGAGGACCAATTCTGCCAGATGGAGGAGGGTGGTGGTGGAGGGGAACTGGTTAGGTCTGTTGTTGTTGGGGAGAGCTTTAAGGCCTTCTTGATGCATGATAGAAGTGTATAGGGACTGGACATCCATGGAGAGAATGAGGCAATCACACACAGGGAACTAACACTTGTTGAAGTAATCAAGAGCTTGTGAAGTGACACAGATATACGTACATGGGAAAGGCTGAACCGAGGGGTATAATATGAAATCTAAATTCATAGGCACAAGTTCAGTGGGGCAGGAGCAGGCAGAAACAATGGGCCAACCCAGGCATTCAGTTTTGTGAATCTTGGGTGGTAGGTAGAAGTGAACAGTCGGGAGTAAGGGAACTATGATCCTAGTGGCTGTGGATGGGAGATCTCCAGAGTAGATGAGGTTGGTGATGATGCAGGAAACTATGGCCTGATGATACAGAGTGAGGCTCTCTTCAAAGGTTAAGTACGAAGAAGTGTTTGAGAGTTGCTGCCTGGCCTCAGCAATGTGAAGGTCAGTCCATCAAACTACAGCAGCAATCACTTGTCTGCCAGTTTGAGCGTGATGTTGCAATCGGTGTGGACAGAGTGCAGGGCTGTGTGTTCACAGGGAGTAAGGTTCAAGGAGGAGAGAAGAGCGCTGAAGTCGAGCCTGTTGCTCTCTTTTTGGCAATTAAATATGTACAGATTAGAGCAAACGGAGAACCACATGGGGGTGTTCGAGAAGAGGAGGAGGGCTAGAGATGGGAGAAGGGGTCATTGCTGCAGGGTAGGCTAGCTCACTGAGGTGCAAGCAAAGGGGTCAAAGGTAAGACCCTTGCTGAGGACAGATCTTTCTGCCCCAAAGAGAGGAAACTTGGAGAGGATCCTGAAGATACAACAGAGGTTACACCTGGGATCTGAGGTGGGAGGCGAAGACAGTTGAAGGAGAGGTGAGGGTTGGGGTGTTTACGGAAGGTAGGAATGGAGAAAGGTGTAGGCTGTGAGGAATGAAGAGGTGATGAGGGAGTCTGAGAGACCCACGGTTGGTAGGGAGTCATGATGGGTGAAAGGGAGCCCAGGGGCACAGTGGCAATGAGAAAGGTTTCAACATGGAGTTGGAGGAAGCTGGAGATGTCCAGGGCCTTCAGAACCAGAGTTGGAGACAGCAGGACCCACTGCCTGGATGTTTAACAACAGAATGTTTCAATAAACAACTGAATTCTAAAATAGCGACAAAGGTTCAAAGGATCATTTAATTTCTAAGTATGTGTACAGTATGCAACCTGAAGTTCTTACTCTTCACAGACATTCACAAGACAAGAAACCCCACAGAATGAATGATAGATCATCAAAGCCCCGAAGCCCCCTGCCTCTTCCCTTCATGCAAGTAGCAGCTAAAGCATTGAACCCGCATGAGCCAGCAGAAGGACTGACCCTCCCACCATGCAAGCAACACCAGAAGCCCCAAGGTGTCCTTGATCCAGAGTCCATCAGAACTACAGCCCACAACCAGCAGTTTGGTATCTCAGACAGATCTCCCTCCCGGCGATTACATAACGTAATATCAGTAAAGCTAATTCAGCATGTGAATGTTACCTGGGCAGGTTTGTTAACAAAGGCAACTGTAGGGACTCTATATTTTGTCGTCAATCTGTTTTATAATGTCTCATAATTTCACAATGCATCATGTCTTATAAGAAATAAGCACAGTGAAAACCACATGCAGAAAGCTGGAAGCCACTGAGATCATTACAATCTGTCTCCTTTTGCCAGAAATGAGAAAGAACATGAACCAAGACAAAACCCTGGAGGTGCAAAAGAATATTGAAGAATATGGTAAAATATTGAAACATGCCCATTCCTCACTAGTTGTGACAGATGATGAAATCAAAGTTAAGGAGCAAAACAGAGAAAAACGTAGTGAAGGTAAGTTCAAATTTAAATGATAAACCCTATGCTTTGTAATCCGTATAGATTCATAGGGTGTTGATTGTTGATAAGAGGGGGACATGATAGCAGTGCTTAGAGTTGACATTCTTTCCAATTTTTTTATTAATATCAAAATATTAAACATAGCATAGTATTAATACAAAGCTATTGGGATTACATTGTTAATAATTAGCATATATAAATATAAACTCAGTTAACACACAGATATTAAACCTCCCAAAATCTTGCAAAATACGAATATAATATAAAAAAATGCAGAAGTAGCATGAAAAAAGAAAAAAAACAAAATACCCCAAAAAGGAAACTAATCTAAACAATACTAATCAACTAAAGAAAAGAAAAAGACATGGGCTGTTGTGTTACGTCAAATAGGAGCATTAGTGTCATTAACTCCACTCCTCCCTCCATATAGTTGAAAGTAATAGAATAGATTAGGAAAAGGTCAAATTACATCTTATGGAAGTGTTGAATAAATGGCCTCCAAGTCTTTTCAAATTTAATAGAAGGATCATAAATGACACTTCTAATTTTTTCTAAATTTAAACACAACATAGTTTGAGAGAACCAATGAAATGTAATGGGAGGATTAATCTCTTTCCAATTCAGCAAAATGGATCTTCTAGCCATTAGTGTAACAAATACAATCATCCGACGAGCTGAAGAGGTTAAATTATTTGGTTCTATCATTGGTAAACCAAAAATTGCAGTAATAGGGTGAGGTTGTAAATCAATACTCAAAGCAGCTGAAATGATATCAAAGATACCTTTCCAGTAATTTTTCAAAAAAGGACATGACCAAAACATATGAGTTAAAGAAGCGATCTCAGAGTGACATCTGTCACATACAGGATTTATATGAGAGTAATAACGAGCTAATTTATCCTTAGACATATGGGCCCTATGTACTACTTTAAACTGTATCAGCGCGTGTTTAGCACATATAGAGGAAGAATTAACTAATTGGAGAAATTTCTCCCATTTTTCAATAGGTAAAGTAAGCTTAGGTTCCCTTTCCCAATCATTCTTAATTTCATTAGATAAGTCTGGATGTATTTTCATAATTATATTATAAATAGTTGCTATTACACCTTTCTGAAAAGGATTTAAATCTAAATTTTTTTCCAAAATATCCGTTGGATATAGGTTCGGAAAGGTAGGAAGAACAGTATTTAAAAAGTTTCTAATCTGTAAATATCTAAAGAAATGGGATCTAGGCAAATTATATTTATTAGATAATTGTTCAAAGGACATGAAACAGTTATCCAAAAATAGATCATAAAATCGAAATATACCTTTGGTTTTCCAAACCAAATAGGCTTGATCCATAATGGAGGGTTGAAAAAAAAGTTAGATATAATAGATAGATATAATATATAATATAACACATTTTAATTCCACATCCCATTCCCATTCTGACATGTCTATCTACGGCCTCCTCTACTGTAAAGATGAAGCCACACTCAGGTTGGAGGAACAACATCTTATATTCCATCTGGGTAGCCTCCAAACTGATGGCATGAACATCGACTTCTCTAACTTCCGCTAGTACCCCACCACCCCCTAATACCCCATCCGTTATTTATTTTTATGCATACATTCTTTCTCTCACTCTCCTTTTTCTCTCTCTGTCCCTCTGACTATACCCCTTGCCCATCCTCTGTCCCCCCACCGTCTTTCTCCCCGGATCTCCTGGCCCATGATCCTCTCATATCCCCTTTGCCAATCACCTGTCCAACTCTTGGCTCCATCCCTCCCCCTCCTGTCTTCTCCTATCATTTTGGATCTCCATCTCCCCCTCCCACTTTCAAATCTCTTACTAACTCTTCCTTCAGTTAGTCCTGACGAAGGGTCTCGGCCTGAAACGTCGACTGAAACTCTTCCAATAGATGCTGCCTGGCCTGCTGCGTTCACCAGCAACTTTGATGTGTGTTGCTTGAATTTCCAGCATCTGCAGAATTCCTGTTGTTAGATATAATAGGGCTTGCCAGAATAAATTGATTCAACCCAAAGAATTTTCGAAATTGAAACCATATTCATAAAGTATATTTAACTATTGGATTATCCATTTGTTTATGCAACTTAGAAAGAGCAAAGGGAAGTGGAAGTCCCTAAAATATTTTAGAGTTGACATTCTTGAGCGATTATCCAGTGAGGCCATGTGGATAGAAGGAAGGGAGGATCACTCTATCAGGTCTGTATTATAATTGTCTGCCGGAAGATAAGGAGCAGGTGTGTAGAGAAATAGTTCACGGTTGTAAGAATCCTGATAAAGGGTCTTGGCTGAAACTGGTAGCCATGCATTTTCCACCAGAGATGCTGCTCAACCTGCAGTATTTTGCATGTGTTGCTCAAGATTTCAAGCATCTGCAGAAAGTATCTTATGTCCCCGTATGAGAATAATAGATTTGTACCAGTGGCAGATTTTAATTTTCCTGGTATTGATTGGATATCCTATGGACATGGCAGAATTTGAGAAGTATGTCTGGGAAATATATAGACTTCTGAGTCAGTATATAGAGAGGCCAACTTGGGAAACTGCATTCCTCTTGGTGAAAAAGGCAGGGTAAGTAACAAGTGGAGGTCAGGAAGCTTTCTGGTTCGAGTGGCCATAATTCTATTAGTTTAAAGACAGTGATGGAAAAGGATAAGACAAGTTGACAGATTATGGTCCTAAACTGAAGCAGGACTAATCGTTTAGGAACGAAGCAGTATCTAGCAAAGGTCGATTGGGTGAATCTGTTTAAAGGAGAAGGAACAAGTAGCAGGTTGGAGGCTTTATTGCTACCAAGAGTCCAAGGGCAGCTTCTTCCTGTTAGGGCAAAGACTAAATCTGACATGACAGAAAACCTCGCATGAAGATAGATATTAAGGCTCTAGACTGGGGGTCCATGGACCCCTCAGTTAGTGGTAGGCATCAATGACATAAAAACGGTTGGCCATCCTTGCTCGGGACAAAATAATATAAGAAACATGTATTGGTTTCAGGAGATCAGAGATGGATGAGTCCTTTGATAACTGCAAAAAGATTAATAATACAGTTAAGAGTAAATAAAGAGAACAAAAAGATTTCTGAACAGTCCATGAAGCTATGAACACTACCTCACTATTTGTTCTTTTTTGCTTTATTTACTTACTTTTTTATTTCTTATTGTAACGTATCGTATTGCACTGTACTGCTCCAGCAAAATAACAAATACCATGACATACAGTGTGTCGATAATAAAAAACCTGATTCTCATCCCGAAGGTAGATGAGAGTATGGGAGGGAGGTCATTTCTTTCATGTGTCACAACCTCTTCTTCTAGCAGCTTGTCCCATACACTCACCACCCTCTGAAAAAGTTGCCTCTCATGTCCCCTTTAAATCTTTCCCCCCTTAGTAAATCTGTGCCCATAATTTTGGACTTCCCTAACCTGAGGAAAAAACTGTTACCATCCATATTATCTACACCTCTCATAACTCTAAACTTTTCTCCTCTGCTCCAAGGAGTGAAGAGCTAGCCTGGCCAATCTCTTTCTATAACTCAGATCATCTAGATCTGGTAACATCCATGAAAATCTTCTCTGCAGCCTTTCCAGTTTAACCGCGCCTTTCCAGTAACAGAATGGACACAACTGTACATCGTACTCCAAATACTCCCCAAAGGAGTATACATCATCGTCATTGTGTGCCACGTTGAATGACGTAGGCAATCATTGTATTTTCTCTACCCAGGTGGTTAGGCTGCAAAAATGGTTTGATAAATGTCGACTTTGGAATTTTCTGTGGAATTAATTATTTGGTTTGGCTCCAAAGGAATTATAGTAAAAACCACTAACAATAAAAACTGGAATAATTGTTTACCTTAAGCTTCCTCTTATGAACGTTTCACTCTGTACTCATATCTTGCTAGTCACTAAATCATTCTTGCATTTCTCATCCTTCTTTTCTCTGTACCTTATCCCCTGCTTCTGTGCTTGGGTTCTGATGAAACGTCTCAGGCCAAAAACATTAACTCTGATTTTCTTCCCACGTGTGGTCTCACCTGCTGAATGTCTTCTGATTGTACATATACATTTATTGATTATTGATTTGTACATTTATTAGAGTCATAGAGAGATACAGCATAGAAACAGGCCCTTCAGCCCATCTAGTTCATGCTGAACCAGCTAAACTGCCTACTCCCATCGAACTGCACCGGGACCATAACCCTCCACACCATGCCATCAGTATATCTATTCAAACTTCTCTTAAGCATTGAAATCAAAGTTGCATACACCACTTGCACCGGCAGCTCATTCCACACTCTCATGATCTCCTGAGTGAAGAAGTTTCCCCTCATGTTCCCCTTAAACTTTTCACCTTTCACCCTTAACCCGTGACCTGTAGTTGTTGTCCCACCCGACTAGTTCAATGATTCACTTATTGAATCCATGAATACTATGTCACTACTTTTTATTCCTCTTTTTGCACTAATTATTTAATTTAAATTTATATATATATCTACTGTAAATCACAGTTGCTATTATTATGTATTGCAATGTACCGCAAATTTCATGTCAGATGCCAGTGATATTAAATCTGATTCTGGTGATTTATTCTGTTTCAGCTCTGGAAATCAACTGGGATGAACTGGAACTCATTGTTGAAATGGAAAAGCTCCCACCATATCCAAGAAAACTCACAGAAGGATTCAAGACAGTACTTTGGGGTGTTTTTTTTGGATATTTTAGTTCCACAATCTTAGGTGCAATCACTCTGTACTTCATCATTAAAATAACAGAGAGAGATTGTATGGAGATAATGCGTCGGTCCAGCGTGCTTCAACGCATCAGGCATCGAAGAAAACAAGTGAAACATGAAGTCTGCTCTTCAGACGATGAAAGCTGTGTGTGAGGAAAAAACTTCCAAACACGCCAAACGTTATTTTCCACAATTCCATGCAGTAAACCATCACCAGAGATGTCAAAATCAAAAATGAGTACTGACTAAAAAGCTGCCTTTAGTATGTTTTCATTAACCATAAAACTAACGTACTCTTGAGTGGCTTTGCCTCCGTTGCATAATCACTGAACATAAAGCAATCACTTCCGGCTGACAAACTGACAGCATTTTCCCCTTTCTCTGCATCCCAGAAGGATAAATAACAAAACCTGAGGAACACAGGGTGAGGGGTAGGTGGAATGAGTTACTAGAGACCTTTGGACAGGTACATAGATAGGGAAAGACATGGACAATTGACTATCTCAGGTAGGCACTGTGGCCTGCATGGTCAACCTGCACCAAAGGGCCTGTTACAGGGCTGTATGACTGTATGAAGCGGTTGCCCGCAGGGATGCTAACTGTATGTTTCCTCTCATGAGAGTTAGCTAAAACTAGGAAAATGCACTTCATCGAGAAGAGAGAATCAGAGTCAGGTTCAATATCACTAACATATGTCATGAAATTTGTTATTGTGCAGCAGTAGTACACTGTAGTACATAAAAACCAAATGGCAGAGGGGAAGAAGCTGTTCCTGAATTACTGAGTGCATGGTTTCAGGCCCCTGTACCTCCTTCCTGATGGTAACAATGAGAACAACGCATGACCCAGGTGATGGTGGTCCTTAATGACAGATGCCACCTTTTTGAGGCAACTCTCCTTGAAAATGCCTTGGATACTGGGGAGGCCAGTGCCCAAGACTAAACTTACAACTCTCTGCAGCAATGGTCCCCCATCCCAACCTCATACCAGACAGTAATTCACCCACTTAGAATGCTGTCCCTGGTACATCTGTAAAAAATGGCCAGAAGAGGAAAAACCCAGAGGGATTGGCAGAGGCCGAGATGGACAGCAGATAACCTTAACCAGCTCAGGAATTGTCAGGTATGGGGAAAGAGCAAGAAATTGGTGTTGAGGTCAGTTTTGAGTCAGCCTTATTAATCATGGACCCAGTTCAAGAAACCTATTAGAACACAGGACACAGGGTAGTACAGCGCAGGAACAGGTCCATCAGCCATGAAGTCTGTGTCAAACATGATACTGAATTAAACTAAATCTCTTCTCCCTTCACGTGATCCATATCTCTCCATTCTATGCATACTTGTGTGTCTATCACATTTCCTCATAAATACCACTGTCATATCTACTTCCACCACTATACCTGGCCATCCATCCCAGGTATCTTTGTGTAAGATACCCAATCTAAAGATTTGATTTAAACTTCCAACCTCTCACTTTAAATACACATCCTCCAGACATTTCTAAACCATGAAAAATATTTTTTGAATGCCTACCCTATTGATAAGGGTGGCATGGGGGAAGATACGTCTCTGCCAGAGGAGGTGTAGGGTGCTCCTCCCCTTCACTAGCCTGTAGGTCACCCTTGGGCAAGGAATAGCACCTGAATGTGAGACAGATACAGGGAAATGACTAGAATGATGGGATCAGATAAGGTGACAGAAACTCAGTGGGTTTAATTTATTCCACCAGCATCATAAGGAAAAGTGAGGACTTGGTAAGTTGGGTTTCATGAGACCTGCAGACCTCTGTGGCTCACCGTACAGCATTGGACTTCTTGGCTTCTCAAGCACTTATATTTACGAATCGTTCAAGCCGCTAAGCTCAGGTACTTTTGGTTTAGCCTTGTCAAGTTAATTATGATTGGCACATGTTTCCCGGATTCTACAATTATTTAAAGGGGTCTCATTGTGCTGTATAAGTGGAATCCTCCAGTGTGTTTGCGGAGAATGACCTGTCTCATGGTGTCGCTCGGTCGTGCCTCCTGTGCTCTGTTGGTATACTTATGTCCACTTGTTTCCATCTCTTCATGGGCAATCTGCTGTTCTTTGGCACCTGGATTGAGATGTCGCTAGGATTCACCGTGACAGAACCTGCCACCCTGTGCTCCTGGGTTGACCTTGTGCCAGTGGTCACCATGACCAGAGTTCCTCTGCTCTTGGGTCCGTTCATGTGAGTATGCACTGTGACATTGGGTAGAACAATGGTAAGTGGAACTTAATCCTGATAAGGGAAAGGTTAACCCCTGTGAGAGTTAGAGGCGACAATGGATGCACATCAACTCTGGCAGGATTTGAAGGCCATTGCTTCCTACAAAGCAAAACCCAACAAATGGCAGTTAACAGGAAAGGTGGAAGTCAAGTTGAGGTCTGGAAGACCAAGAAAACTTTCCGAGAGAACTGCTCGTAGGATTGCTGGAAAGGCAAATCAAAACCCCCGTTTGACTGCGAAACACCTTCAGAAAGATTTAGCAGACTCTGGAGTGGTGGTGAGCTGTTCTACTGTGCAGCGACACTTGCGCAAATGTGTCCTTCATGGAAGAGTCATCAGAAGAAAACTTTTCCTGCGTCATCACCACAAAATTCAGCGTCAGAAGTTTGCAAAGGAACATCTAAACAAGCCTGATGCATTTTGAAAACAAGTCCTGTGGACTGATGAAGTTAAAATAGAACTTTATGGCCGCAATGAGTAAAGGTATGTTTGGAGAAAAAAGGGTGCCGAATTTCATGAAAGGAACACCTCTCCAACTGTTAAGCACGGGGGTGGATCGATCACGCTAAAGGCTTGTCTTGCAGCCAGTGGCATGGGGAAAATTTCACTGGTAGAGGGACGGGTGTCGGGCCGAAACGTCGACTGTTTACTGTTTTCTACAGTTGCTGCCTGACCTGCTGAGTTCCTCCAGCCCTCTATGTGTATTGCTTTGGATTTCCAGCATCTACAAACTTCGTGCTTGCCCTTTTCTATCGATGTATGTGACATTTCTTTTAATTATACCCACATCTCCAACTTCCCCTAGCACCTCGTTCTGCATCTTTACAACCCTCGCCTCCTTAAATTTTCCCCCTCTCACCTTAAACCTGTACCCTGTAGATTTAGACTTCCTTTCCCTGGCGGCAAATGGACTGTGATCATCCACATTACTTATGCCCCTTGTGATTTCATAAAACACACAAAATGCTGGAGGAACTCGACAGATCACGAAGCATCTATGGATCTTGTTTTGCCCCAGATTTCCAGCATGTCAGTACCTTCAGTTGAACTGTCTTTTTGTGTGTTTCCCCCCTAGATGTCAGTCTGTGGTTTTGTATTGCCATGAGCTCCTGTCCCCGCTCCTGCTCTACTCCAGCGCCTGTATTACTGAGTACTCCGTCTCTCTCACCTGTTTCTCATTATTACCTGTATTGCTGCCACGTGTCTCGTTGTGCTCCACCTATCATTTGCCTCTCTGTTTATTGTCAGTGTATCTCAGTCCTGTGTTTTCACCTGTTTGTTGTCAGATTGTGCCAGTGAATTTTCCTGAGTCTTTCCAGCATTTGTATCAGAACTCTGTCTGCCCGAATATTGTCTCTGCCTGTTTCCCGATTCTGGTTTTTGGATTTCTCTGGAATTTTTGATCTCCGCCTGAACTTGGACGCCAACTTTGTTGCCCCCCACTGGATTTGCTACTCAATAAATATCACAGTGCGCACAGTACGTGGTCTGCGATTGGGTCCCTGCTTCAGCCTCCTGACACAGCATCTGCAGAACCTCTTGTGTTTGTGATTTTATAAACGTCCTCAGGTCTCCTTCCACACAGAATCAGAATCAGGTTTATTGTCACCGGCATCGATATGAAATTTGTTAACTTAGCAGCAGCAGTTCAATGCAATACATAATCTAGCAGAGAAAAAAAATTAATAATAAATAAAACAAGTAAATCAATTACGTATATTGAATAGATCTTTTTAAAAATGTGCAAAAACAGAAATACTGTATATTAAAAAACGGCCTTAAACCGGCCCTTCAGCCTGGATGGTTCCGCGGCCACGGCCCATGCATCGCGACGTGACCGTGTGCGAGTCCGCACAATCTGGACGGGCTGAGCCACCCGCAGTCACTTCAACCAGGCTCACAGGAGCCGAGCCAGACAGACTGACAATGCCGGCTTTGCTGAATTCCTGTGGGGTGGGCTAGGCAATAGGCGATCGATGTCACATATTGTTCATGATAGAAACGGTTCGACATGATGCATAAACACGGCCATCGAGCTGTTGTGTTCACTTTCAGAGGCGCTGTCTGACACGATGACGTCGGTCAAACTTGCGGCTTTTGTTCATAATGGAAGGGCTGCGGCTTTTGTTAAACTCATAAAACAACTCTAGCATGTTTTATTTACAAATTTCCGAGTCTCTCACTCAGCTTCCTATCACAGATTTCCTTCAGCTGCATATTCACTGTAGATCTGTTTCCCCCCTCTGTCCGAGAAGTTCTCGACATCTCCGACCAACACGGACATTAAATATTCGTTTAATTCCTACGCCACTTCATTAAGCACCAGTATAGTTTCTCCTGTGTTAGCCCCGTTAAGAATCTAACAGGCGGGGTGGGAAGGGCCGGTGTGACGGGAGCCGCTGCGGGGACAGACCGGGGGGACCGGTATCCCAGACCCTTACACCCGCTCACATGGCGAGCCGAGCTCCGCAGCGTCGCGGTCATTGTCATCGGCGAACCAATCCGGCAGCTCCTTAACTGGCCAATCATCGGCACATAGCGCTCTCATCCGCCCATCCAATCAGAGAGGGCGTCGCTCACAGTGACCAATTAGGAAATCAGTCTGCGATCATAACGGTATTCAATTGGATGACATTGCTAGGACTTTAGCCAATCCTTGTGTGCGGTCTCCGAGAACGGCCAATCAGCCGCGGACCCCCCAACGAGCTGACAGAGGCTGCAGGTCGCCTTCCTCAAGCAAGGGGAGGGGAAGAGAGAAGCAAGAGAGAGCTGCGGTGGGGGGGGGGGGGGGGAGGCGTGAGGTTGAGGGTGGAGGTAGGGGATTGGAGGATGGGGAGTTTTGGGGTAGATAGAGAGAGTGAGGAAAAGTAAGGGAAAGGGAAGGAGGTTGTAGGGGTGTGGGCAAGGGGGAGAGATGAAGGGAATGGATGAGTGGAAGGAGGATGAGTACGGTGCAAGAAGAGGGAAAGAGGTGAAGATGGAGGGGTTGGGGAGGACGGAAGTAGGGGAATAGGAGGTGAAGGGGAGGACTGAAGTAGGGGAATATGAGGTGAGGGGGAGGACGGAAGTAGGGGAATAGGAGGTGAAGGGGAGGACGGAAGTAGGGGAATATGAGGTGGAGGGGAGGGGAGGAAGTAGGGGAATAGGAGGTGAAGGGGAGGACGGAAGTAGGGGAATAGGAGGTGAAGGGGAGGGGAGGAAGTAGGGGAATAGGAGGTGAAGGGGAGGACGGAAGTAGGGGAATAGGAGGTGAAGGGGAGGGGAGGAAGTAGGGGAATAGGAGGTGAAGGGGAGGACGGAAGTAGGGGAATATGAGGTGAAGGGGAGGGGAGGAAGGTAAGGGTGCAGGAGTAGGGGTGGTTCGAAGGGAAGGGGTAATGAGAGAGGGGGAGGTTGAATTGAGAAGAAAACAGGAAATGGAAGGAGGAAGGGGAACAAAGGGGAGGGGGTGTGAGAGGGAAGGGAAGCAGTAGAGAAGGAAAGGTGTGTGGGAAGGAGATGGTGGTGGGTAGGAAGCAAGGGGAAGGGGCATGTGGAGGCAGGAAAGTGGAAGAGTGGAGGAATTGGGGAGGGAGTGGGGTGGAGGTCGTAAGATGTAGGAGAAAGGGCGAAGTGTTAGGGGTAGTAGAGAAATTTGGGATTGGGGTTAGGCGAAGCAGGAAAGAGTGTGTGGAGGATGAAAGGGGAAGGGGAGAGAAGATTTGTATGATGGGGTGGTAAGGGGTAGGACATGGATGGAAAGATGGAGGGAGGGTGGGGTGAGAGGGAGAGCGAAGGTTGGGATGACTCACTTCAGCACCTGTTAGGATAATAAAAGGCACCAAAAGGATCACAGAGGTCTCCCCCCCACCCCAAGTGTGACATTTACCTGGAGGGTTGTACACAAAGGGCCTGAAGCATTGACCCCTCCCATAAGCTCTTTAACCCACTACAGTCAGGAAGGAGGTTCAGCAACATCAGGACTAGGACTGCCAGACTGGGTAACAGCTTCTTCCCTCAGGCTGTGAGACTAGTGAATACTGTGTCATCACCGAGGTCTCGTCACTAGGCAGCGAGCTGTTTACCTGCACTGTGCATTACATGGACTTTGAATTCTATTTTATTATTTGTGGTGATATTTTGTCTTATGTGCTCTGAGTGGTATTTGTTTTGTAGATACACAGTTGTCTGGAGGAACATTGTTTTGTTTGGTTATATGGTCAGATGACAGAGCACTTGAACTTGTGTGGTGACCCTGTGGGTTGTGGGGAGAAGCAGGTACTCTCTCACCTCACCCTGTCACAGCACCGCTTCAGCCCTGACACCGTTAGTGGTGACCTTCTGAGTGTGATCACACCTGCTCCTGCCCGGCTTTTGTCACGCTCTGCACTTCTGCACTTTTAGTTCCAAGTACAGACTGTTTGCTGATGTTAAAGCTGTTGTTACCTGAGCAAATGAACACAGAGTGTCTGCTCCTGACTGGCTTGCATGGTTCAGTCTATGAGTTTCACTCAGGTCAAGCTCAAAGGTTCAAAGGTCAAATTTAATGTCAGAGAAATGTATACAATATACATCCTGAAATGCTTTTTCTTTGAAAAACATCCACGAAAACAGAGAAGTGCCCCAAAGAATGAATGACAGTTAAATGTGAGAACCCCAAAGTACCCCTTCAGCTCCCCCCTCCCGCGCACAAGCGGCTGAGAGCAACAATACCCCTCCCCTACCAGCAAAAAAAAGTGGAAGGGTGGAAGCCTTTGTTTCATTTCCCTCTCTGCCTCTTTCTGGGGCCTTCATTACTTCCATGGCAGGCAGTGTCTGCTCAGCTTGGCCACAGCGTGAAGTTCTCTCTACACTGTCCCATCACACACTCCTAGGGTACGGGTCAGAGACAGAGTGAAACTCCCTCTACACTGTCCCATCACACACCCCCAGGGCACGGGTCAGACACAGAGTGAAGCTCCCTCTACACTGTCCCATCACACACTCCCAGGACACGGGTCAGACACAGAGTGAAGCTCCCTCTACACTGTCCCATCACACACTCCCAGGACACAGGTCAGAGACAGAGTGAAACTCCCTCTACACTATCCCATCACACACCCCCAGGGCACAGGTCAGACACAGAGTGAAGCTCCCTCTACACTGTCCCATCACACACTCCCAGGGTACAGGTTAGAGACAGAGTGAAGCTCCCTACATTGTCCATCTCACACTCCTCGGTCACGGGTCAGACACAGAGTGCAGATCCCTCTGCACTGTCCCATCACACACTCCCAGGACAGGGGTCAGACACAGAATGAAACTCCCTCCACACTGTCCCATCACACACTCCCAGGACAGGGGTCAGACACAGAGTGAAGCTCCCTCTACACTGTCCCATCACACACTTCCAGGGTATGGGTCAGACACAGAGTGAACCTCCCTCTTCACTGTCCCATCACACACTCCCAGGACACGGGTCAGACACAGATTGAAGCTCCCTCTACACTGTCCCATCACACACTCCCAGGACAGGGGTCAGACACAGAGTGAAACTCTCTCGACACTGTCCCATCACATACTTCCAGGGTATGGGTCAGACACAGAGTGAAGCTCCCTCTACACTGTCCCATCACACACTCCCAGGACACGGGTCAGACACAGAGTGAAGCTCCCCCTACACTGTCCCATCACACACTCCCGGGTATGGGTCAGACACAGAGTGAACCTCCCTCTTCACTGTCCCATCACACACCCCCAGGACACGGGTCAGACACAGAGTGAAGCTCCCTCTACACTGTCCCATCACACACTCCCAGGACAGGGGTCAGACACAGAGTGAAACTCTCTCGACACTGTCCCATCACACACTTCCAGGGTATGGGTCAGACACAGAGTGAAGCTCCCTCTACACTGTCCCATCACACACTCCCAGGACACGGGTCAGACACAGAGTGAAGCTCCCCCTACACTGTCCCATCACACACTCCCGGGTATGGGTCAGACACAGAGTGAACCTCCCTCTTCACTGTCCCATCACACACCCCCAGGACACGGGTCAGACACAGAGTGAAGCTCCCTCTACACTGTCCCATCACACACTCCCCGGGTACGGGTCAGACACAGAGTGAAACTCTCTCTACACTGTCCCATCACACACTCCCAGGACAGGGGTCAGACACAGAGTGAAACTCCCTCTACACTGTCCCATCACACACTTCCAGGGTATGGGTCAGACACAGAGTGAACCTCCCTCTTCACTGTCCCATCACACACTCCCAGGACACGGGTCAGACACAGAGTGAAACTCTCTCTACACTGTCCCATCACACACTTCCAGGGTCTGGGTCAGACACAGAGTGAAACTCTCTCTACACTGTCCCATCACACACTTCCAGGGTATGGGTCAGACACAGAGTGAAGCTCCCTCTACACTGTCCTATCACACACTCCCAGGACAGGGGTCAGACACAGAGTGAAGCTCCCTCTACACTGTCCCATCACACACTCCCAGGACATGGGTCAGACACAGAGTGAAACTCTCTCTACACTGTCCCATCACACACTCCCGGGGTATGGGCTAGACACAGAGTGAAGCTCCCTCGACACTGTCCCATTACATACTGCCAGTGTACGGGTCAGACACATAGAGAATCAGGGACCCAGTGTGTGAACAACTGTCCACACATGCTGCTGAAATCTGTGAACTGTAGCAGTGGGAGATGCTGAATGGAAATCTCAAGTACCTATGACCGTCAGGGAAACTGCACTGATGTAGGTGGGAAGAGATTGGAAAGAGTCTGTTGGAATAAGCTTGATGGGGAAGTGTGGGCTGGATGACTGGATATATCAGTCCTGCTTGTGGGTTCTGGGGAGCAGGGGGAAGTGGGTTGTGAGGGACTGGGAAACCACAAGTTTGTGGAGTGAAGTTCTCCTGAGGAAATGTTTTTGTTAACTGGGCGCTGTGAGCCAATGGTGAAGGAGGTGGTGTAACACAAAGAGTAGCACTTTGCACAGTTGCAGTGATAAGTGTCAGGAGGGTGATCCACCCTGTCCACATCCATCTACAATTTGATCCCATTATCTCAATCCTCCGTCACTTCCATCTGTCTCCTCCCTGCTTCTGGCCCTATTCTCACTCTCCCCTCACCATCTACCCATTGCTCTCTTCACCCGGTTGTCACCTGCTAGCTTGTACTCCACTCCTTCCCCTTGTGCTTTTTATAGTGCCCAGTGCCCCTGTGTCTTCCAGTGCAGGTGAAATGTCTCGAGCTGAAACACTGACTGTCTATTTGCAAGTCAGCCTTGTCTGCTGAAGAACTTGTTAAGCTGCAGGGTGAGTAGGGAGAGGAAATGCCTCTGATAAGGTAAAGCCAGGGTGACAATGGGGATAAGGTGAAAACAAGGTCAGTTGAAAGGGAGTGATGACATAAGACCATAAGGTATAGGAGCAGAATTAGGCCATTTGGCCCATTGAGTGTGCTCCTTATAGACAGAAATGGAGTAGATGTGAAATATAGAGCAGGCCTGCCTGGCAAATCATATTAGGGATGTGCTCTTCACCCAGAGGGAAAAAAGAGAGAAGTGGGGGGAAAAAAACATTTCATCTGCATTCTCTTGGAGAAAGTGTTGGTGGATGGAGAGTTCAAGGAAAGTGATGCTGATATTCTAGGCATGTTAACATTTAGGTAGGTGTTATGTGCTTTAGAACACTGGGATGGATTTCATTAGGATCCGGTAAGATGTCCCCAGGATGTTGTGAGGAGGCAAAGGGCCTGGCAAATTCCTCCCTCTTCTCCAGCCACAGGTGATTTTGTGGATGTTGCCTGGATTGGAGCATTTCAGTTATAACGGGCATTGGATTGCGGGAACTATATTGAATTATAAAGAGGGTAGATAGGGTACATAGGAAGAATCTTTTCCCCATTCTGAAGATGTCTAAAATAAGAGAGGCCAGGTTTAGTGTGAGAGGTAGGTTTAGAGGAGTTTGAGGAGGAACTATTTCACCTAGAGGGTGGCTGGAGTCCAGAATGCACTGCTTAAAGCAGAGACTCTTGCAACATTTAAAAACATCTGGGCAAGCACTTGAAACACCAAAATACTGAAGGCTCTGGAGACAATACAGGCAAACAGGATGTACTGATAAGTACAATGTCACTATAGTGGGTTGAAAGGCCCATTTCTGCACTATACAAACTCTGTCACTGGGAAAGAATGATTTTAAGGTGCTGAAGAAGATGGTGGGCAGAAGGGAGGGAAAAATCCTGAGAGGCAGGATTTATGAACACTTGGAGAGGCATAATATTATTAAGAATAGTCAGCATAGCTTTGTCAAAGGCAGGTAGTGCCTTACGAGGCTGATTGCAATTTTTGAGGATGTGACTAAACACATTGATGAGGGTAAAGTAGTAGATATAGTGTATATGGATTTCAGCATGGCATTTGATAAATTATCCTATGCAAGGCTTACTGTGAAAGTAAGGAGGAATGGGATCCAAGGGGGCCTTGCATTGTGGATCCAGAACTGGCTTGCCCACAGAAGGCAAAGAGTGGTTGTAGATGGGTCATTTTTTGCATGGAGGTCGGTGACCAGTGGTGTGCCCCAGGGACCCCTTCTCTTCATGATTTTTATAAATCATCTGGATGAGGAAGTGGAGGGATGGGTTAGTGAATTTGCTGATGACACAAAGGTTGGGGTGTTGTGGATTGTGTGGAGGGCTGTCAGAGGTTACAATGGGACATCGATAGGATGCAAAACTGGGCTGAGAAGTGGCAGATGGAGTTCAACCCAGATAAGTGTGAGGTGGTTCATTTTGGTAGGTCAAATATGATGGCAGAATAGAGTATCAATGGTAAGTCTCTTGGCGGTGTGGAGGATCAGAGGGATCTTGGGGTCCGAGTCCATAGGACACTCAAAGCTGCTGTGCAGGTTGACTCTGTGGTTAAGAAGGCATACGGTGTATTGGCCTTCATCAACCGTGGGATTGAGTTTAAGAGCCGAGTGGTAATGTTGCAACTATATAGGACCCTGGTCAGACCCCACTTGGAGCACTGTGCTCAATTCTGGTTGCCTCACTACAGGAAAGATGGGGAAGCCATAGAAAGGGTGCAGAGGAGATTTACAAGGATGTGGCCTGGATTGGGGAGCATGACTTATGAGAATAGGCTAAGTGAACTTGGCCTTTTCTCCTTGGAGCGACGGAGGATGAGAGGTGACCTGATAGAGGTGTATAAGATGATGAGGGGCATTGATCGTGTGGATAGTCAGAGGCTTTTTCCCAGGGCTGAAATAGCTAACACGAGAGGGCACAGTTTTAAGGTGCTTGGAAGTAGGTACAGAGGACATGTCAGGGGTAAGTTTTTTACGCAGAGAGTGGTGAGAGCATGGAATGGACTGCCAGCGACGGTGGTGGAGGTGGATACGATAGGATCTTATAAGGGACTCTTGGATAGGTACATGGAGCTTAGAAAGATAGAGGGCTATGGGTAACCCGAGGTAAATTCTAAAGTAAGGACATGTTCAGCACAGCATTGTGGGCAGAAGGACCTTTATTGTGCTGTAGGTTTTCTATGTTTCTATGGAAAAGGCAACGTCGATGTCAGGGTGAGACCAAGTCAGATGGGTTAATTGGGCAGGTAGAGGGTGATTCTGATTTGTATGCTTTGGTGTTCTGGTGTCAGTAGATAAGGCTGTACCAATTGAGAGAGGAAATACTAAGCCCAAAATTGCAAAGGGTCATATTTTAGTGATTGACTGGTTCTAGAGCAGAGCGATGTGTGTCAGTCATGTTAGTGTATAGTGTGCAATGTTCTCAGCCCAACTTGGGCACTCACTGTCCACCTGCTACTCCACACCCCTTTTCTGCTCAAACTTGCTGTTACAAAATTGGCTTGGTGATATGAGATGGAAAGCTGAAGGGTATTTATCTGACTGGAGGCCTGTGACCAGTGGTGTTCTGCAAGGATCGGTTATGAGATATGTACAAATGATTTGGACAAAAATGTCGTTGAGCTGAATTGTAGGCTTGGAAGTTGGTGGAATTGTGGATGGTGTGGAAGGTTGTTAAAAGATTCAGCAGGATATAGACCAGTTAGAAATATGGGCTGAGAAATGGCAGATGGTTTAATCCAGACAAGTGTCAGGTTTTGTATTTTGTGGGGTCAAATGTAAGGGGAAAGTATGCGATAAATGGTACAATCCTTCGGAGCACTGGAATACAGGGTATTCATGCACTGCATTCAAGAAGACATTCAGGCCCCCAAACAGACCTTCACCTGTGAATCTGCTGGGGTGGTCTATTGTGTCTGGTGCTCCCGATGTGGTCTCCCCTACATTGGTGAGCCTTGCTTAGCACCGCCACTCCACCTGCCAAAAGTGAAACTTCCTGGTGGCCCAACACTTTAATTCCAATTCCCAATCCCGTTCTGACATGTTGATCCATGACCTCCCCTTGTGCCATGATGAGGCCACACTCAGGGTGGAGGACCAACACCTTGTATTCTATCTGGATGGCCTCCAATCTGATGACGTGAATATCAATTTCTCCATCTGGTAAAAAAAATTCACATCTCAAATGTCGTCTTTCTTTAAGGATCGTGGTTTCCCTTCTACCGTCATCAATGATGCCCTCACCCACATCTCCTCCATTTCCCGCAGTTTGGCCCTCACTCCATCCTCCCGCAACCACAACAGGGACAGAGTTCCCCTTGTCCTCACCTACCACCCCACCAGCCTCCGGATCCAGCACATTATCCTCCGCAACTTCCGCCACCTTCAAGAAGACCCCATCACTAAGCACATCTTTCCCTCTCCACCCCTCTCCACTTTCCGCAGGGATCGGTCCCTCCACGACTCCCTTATCCATACGTCCCTCCCCACGGATCTCCCACCCGGCACTTATCCCTGTAAGCATAAGTGCTACACCTGTCCCTACACCTCCTCTCTTGCAACCATTTAGGGCCCCAAACAGTCCTTCCAGGTGAGGCAACACTTCACTTGTGAGTCTGTTGGGGTCATCTATTGCATCCGGTGCTCCTGGTGCGGCCTCCTCTACATCGGTCAAACCCGACGCAGATTGGGGGACCGCTTCGTCGAGCACCTCCACTCTGTCCGCCACAACAGACAGGATCTCCCGGTAGCCACCCACTTCAACTCTGCTTCCCATTCCCATTCAGATATGTCCATACATGGCCTCCTCTACTGCCATGATGAGGCTAAACTCAGGATGGAGCAGCAACACCTCATATACCGTCTAGGTAGTCTCCAGCCCCTTGGTATGAACATAGAATTCTCCAACTTCCGGTAATTCCCTCCTCCTCCCTTCCTCTATCCCTATTTCACTCTACCCCCTCCCCCAGCTCCCTCATGGTTCCGCCTCCTTCTTCTACCACCCATTGTTTTCAGGGCTATGACGTCAATGCTTCCACTCCCCCACCCCTTTGTCTTTCAAATTACTGGTCTTTCAACTGAAGCCACAAGCATTCTTCAAATCCTTCCCCATCTTTCATTCTTCAGTCCTGACGAAGGGTTCCGGCCTGAAACGTCGACTCATCGTTTCTGACTGATGCTGCCCGACCTGCTGAGTTCATCCAGCGTACTGAAAGTGTTGCTTTAAAAAAAATTCCTTCCTCCTTGCCTCTACTATTTCCCCGCTCTAGCCCCTTACCTCTTCTCACCTACCCTACCACCTCCCAATGGATCCCTTCTTCCTTTCCTTTCTCCTATGGTCCACTTTCCCGTCCTAACAAGATTCCTTCCTCTCCAGCCCTTTACCTTTCCTACCCGCCTAGCTTCATCTATCACCTTCTCCCATCCCCCCCCACCTTTGAATTCTGTTGTCTTCCCCCTTCCTTTCTAGTCCTGAAGAAGGATCTCGCCTCAAAATGTCAACTGTTTGTTCATTTATGTACTGTAGTTGCATAACTGACCTGTTGAGTTCCTCCAGCATTTTGTGTGTGTTACTTTGGATTTCCAGCACAGGCAGAATTTCTCATGGCAAGATGGAGATACTATTCTACCAAAAAAGGGTAAGGAGCTCCTTCCCTCCACTAACCGGCAGGTCACCCTTGGGCAAGGTGTAGCACCTGCTTAGCCCCTTGATCAGGGTCACGGGAAGCCATGGGAGCAGGTGGTGGATGGTCGTATGAGCAGCTGGTGCATATCATAAGTCCTTGTAATGTGACTGCTGACATCAGGTAGACAATCTCTGAAGAGTATTGATAATGGCTGGGGTCACCCGTCTTGTAGAGACACTGCCCAGAAGAAGGCAATGGCAAACCACTGCTGTAGAAAAATTTGCCAAGAACAATATGACACAACACATAGAGTCATAGAGAGGTACGGCACAGAAACCGGCCCTTTGGCTCATCTAATCCATGCTGAAACTCTTTAAAGTGCATACTCCCATTGACCTGACTGTAGCCCTCCATATCCCTACTATCCATGTACCTATTCAAACTTCTCTTAAATGCTGAAATCAAGTTTGCATGGACCACTTGATCTGGCAGTTCATTCCACACTCTCATGACCCTCTGAGTGAAGAACTTTCACCTCAGATTCTCCTTGAACTTCTCACCTTTCACCCTTAACCCATGACCTCTGGTTGTCATCCCATCTAACCTAGTAGAAAAAGCTTGCTTGTATTTACCCTACCTATACCCCTCATAAGTTTGTATACCTCTATAAAATCTACTCTCAATCTTCTACATTTTAAAGACTACAGTCATAACCAATTCAATGTTTCAATAGACAATAGGTGCAGGAGTAGGCCATTCGGCCCTTTGAGCCAGCACCACCATTCACTGATCATCCACAATCAGTACCCTGTTCCTGCTTTCTCCCCACATCCCTTGACTCCGCTATCTTTAAGAGCTCTATCCAACTCCTTCTTGAAAAAAATCCAGAGAATTGGCCTCCACTGCCTGCTGAGGCAGAGCATTCCACAGATCCACAACCCTCTGTGTGAAAAAGTTTTTCCTCAACTCTGTTCTAAATTGTCTACCCCTTATTCTTAAACTGTGGCCTCTGGTTCTGGAACATGTTTCCTGCCTCTAGCGTGTCCAATCCCTTAATAATCTTACATGTTTCAATCAGATCCCCTCTCATCCTTCTAAATTCCAGTGTATACAAGCCCAGTCGCTCCAATCTTTCAACATATGACATTCCCTCCATCCCTGGAATTAACCCAGTGAACCTACGCTGCACTCCCTCCACAGCACAAATGTCCTTTCTCAAATTTGGAGACCAAAACTGCACACAATACTCCAGGTGGGGTCTCACCAGGGCCCTGTAGATAGATAGATAGATAGATAGATATACTTTATTAATCCCGAGGGAAATTTGGTTTCGTTACAGCCGCACCAACCAAGAATAGAGCGTAAATATAGCAATACAAAAAATCCCAACAATCAAACAACAAAATGCAAACTATGCCAGATGGCAAATAAGTCCAGGACCAGTCTATTGGCTCAGGGTGTCTGACCCTCCACGGGAGGAGCTGCACGTTCGATGGCCACAGGCAGGAACGACCTCCCGTGCCACCAAGTGTTGTATCACAATGGAATGTGGCCGAAGTCCAACAGTAAAAAGTTCAATATTCAGTTTGCAAACACGTTCCTCGATCGTAATATACCCCGGATTGCACCATCCGTTTTTAACCAGATCAGTAAGCACCCAACTCCTTTACGCTTACCGCTCTCAGTGCACTTCCGGTCAGCCAGAACGGTATTACCCACCGAACTCCTCTGCTCCAAAAGTCTCTGTTGTCTCGACCCGGTCCTCTTTCCTCGGCTTTGTGATCCCCCTCTGCATCCTCTGTGTGTTTTCCTCCGGATTTCAGCAGGGGTGTCGGCTGCTCTGTTAGCTAAACTGGCCGGTCTTTGTTGGTCCGTGGAATACACAACGCAACCTTGCTTCAGTCCCGCGTGTCAGGATGTAACCATTTCCAGCGCTAAAGAAAACCCAAATAAAACTCTCTATCAGCACGTTAGAGAGGGTGCAGCTTCAACGTGTACCCGTGAGAAAAAAAAACAAAAATAACGTAAAGGACCTCTTTGCTCCTATACTCAACTCCCCTTGTAATGAAGGCCAACATGCCATTAGCTTTCTTCACTGCCTGTTATAAGTTATAAGTTTCTTTATAACTCAGGTCCTCCAGACCCAGTAACATCCTTGTAAATTTTCTCTGTAGTCTTTCCTGTAGATAGGTGATCAAAACTGCACAAAATACTCCAAATTAGGCCTCACCATTGTCTTTCATAGCCTCAACATAACATCCCATCCTCTGTACTCAATACATTGATTCATGAAGGCCAATGTGCCGAAAGCTTTCTTCACGATTCTGTCTACCTGCGACACCACTTTCAACAAATTATGTACCTGTATTCCCAGATCATTTTCTTCTACCACACTCCTCAATGCCCTACCATTCACTGTGTAAGATCTACACTGGTCGGTCCTACCAAAGTGCAAAACAACGCACCTGTCTGTATTAAGTTCCACCTGCCATTTTTCAGCCCATTTTTCCAGCTGGTAATAACGATGATCACCAAAATCTTGTCTGAAGTACAGAGTGCTAGCTTTCACGGATTGGATTTTTTTCCTCTGGATTATCAAAGACTGAAGAGACGTCTGACGGAGTTTTATAAAATAACGAGGCACAAGCAGGGCAGATGGCCATAGATTTCTTTCCCAGTGCAAAATATCAAATACCAGACAGGATAGCATCAAATTGAGTAGGAAAAGTTAAGGAGATTTGAGGCAAGATTTTCTGCACAGTGAGTGGTAGATGGAGTGGTGGAAGCAAATTTGATAACAATGTTTAGATAGGCATGGGATCATGCGGGGAATGGAGGGACAGGCACCAGACATAGGTAGGTGGTAATAATTTTGATTGACATGGTCACTGTGGGCCAAAGAGCCTGTTTCTGTGCTGTACAGTTCTATGTTCACCGTTCTTGGGCCCTGTCCAGTCTCTAGATCTGTCAGCATTTCTTACTCTTTCTCTCTGTGTTCCTGTCATTTCCCCTCATTCACGTTGTCTCTGGCCTTTCAGTACATTTAGTCTCTCCCTGCTGATCTATCTGTCTCAGCTTATGTGTTTGTTCCTAATTGTGTATCTCCCCCTCTCTCTCTCTGTCTGTCTGTCTCTATCCAACCACCCACCCTGAGCCCAGCTACATTCTCCGCTTCACACATTTCTCCACTTGTTGACCGGACATGATCTGAGCCTCACTCATTTCCTGCCACCATTTGACACCCTGAGCTCCTGTGCAGGACGAGAGCTGCTGTCGAGATGTGATGGCCTGATTGTCACAGGTTAAGGTGTTAGTGAAGCACTGTGCCCACAGGTGGCAGGAAACGGAAAAGTTCAGAATACTTCTGTTGATCAAGTGAAAAGATTTGTGAGTGCGAGATGAAACAATGTACAACCGGTTAACTAAATCTTGGGTTCAGTCTTCACGCAGAAGGTATAATTAACTTCCAGATATATTGGGGAAACAAGGGTCTAAAGAAAAAGAGAACTGCAGGACAGTGGTACTGGTTAAAAATCCTGTGGAAATGACAGACAATAAATCCCTAGTGGCTGTATCAATTGTCATCCTCGAAGAGTCTCTTCGAGATTGTGGAGAGCCTCATGAATTGAATTGAACTGACTTTGTTTTTTACATTCTTCACATACACGACGAATAAAAATCTTTATGTTATGTCTCCGTCTGAATGTGTAATGTGCAAATTATAGTAATTTGTAGTAAATAGCATGTAGAGTAAGATGTACAATAGAACAGTAAATATAGCTTAGAAATACAATTGTGTCAGCGTGAATTAATCAGTCTGATGGCCTGGTGGAAGAAGCTGTCCCGGAGCCTGTTGGTTCGGGCCCTCTTTGCACACCTGTCACTGTAAGTGTCCTGAATAGTGGGAAGTTCACATCCACAGATGCGCCAGGCTGTCCGCGCCACTCTCTGTAGAGTCCTGCGATTGAGGGAAGTACAGATTGATGAAGCCAGTCAGGATGCTCTCAATTGTGCCCCTGTAGAAAGTCCTTAGGATCTGGGGGCTCATGCTAACCTTCTTCAACCGTCTGAGATGAAAGAGGCACTGTTGTGTTTTTTTTCACCGCACATCCACTTTGTACAGACCAAGTGACATCCTCCGTGATGTGTATACCGAGGAACTTGAAGCTGTTCACCCTCACAACCCCAGATCCATTGCTGTTAATAGGGGTTATTAGTCTGTCTCCATTCCTAGTTCACAACCAGCTCCTTTGTTTTTGCAACATTGAGGGAGAGGTTACTTTCTTGACATCACTGTGTCAGGGTGAGGGCTTCTCTGTAGGCTGCCTCATTATTATTTGAGATAAGGCCAATCAGTGTGGTATCATCTGCAAATTTAATTAGCAGATTGCAGTTGTGGGTGGTGACACAGTTATGGGTATAGAGAGAGTAAAGGCGGGGGGGGGGTAAGGACAGAGCCCTGGGGGGCTGGGGATCCTATGGGGAGTAACTCACATCCTTACATCCCAAGCATTTCAGCACTCCACAAGGTACATCTGGAGCGGGATGGAACAGTCTCCACTTACCTGGGTGAGTGCGGCTCCAACAACTCTCCAGAAGTTCAACACCATCAGGCCAAAGCAAGTCCCTTCTCCCCGTCCCACCTCATTTTATCTCTCCCCCAGCCCCAGTGCTTCTGTTGCTGGATTGTGCTGTGATGGCTTCTGCCAGTGGAACACCTCACCCTCTCTGATGCTGTGCCCCTCCCACAGTTACACCACTGTGGCAGCTTCAGGCGTTCCTGTGGCCCTGTCTCCCTTTGACCTGATCACATCAATGTCTGGGATGAAAAGCTGTCTTCGCGAGACGTAACCAATGAAGTCTGTACATGGGGACTTGTCAAGGTTGTCCCCTTTGGGGGCTGTCACAACCTCACAGATGTCTGGTCTCCCAGAAGACAGACCGAGTAGTGTCTCTGGTCTATGAATAGGATCTTTCTTGTCGTGGATCCTCAAGATCAGCGTGCAGTGAGTCATCCTTCCCAGTGTCCTGCTCTTCATTCTTGGTGAGTTTCTTTTCCCCCCCCCCACCTGCACTTTCCGGAGCAGATGAGGCTGGGATCACTCCAGTCCTGCTCGATCTCCACTACCTCTCCTCTCTCTGATGCCAGCTGTTCATGCAACTGTTGTGGGAAGAGGAATCTGAGGGACGACCCTCCTCATCCACTGGACCACAGCCCATGCACAGTACCACACCTGCAAGGACCAAGATGGTACCACTACCTCCTCGCCATCCCCCACCAGAGGTGGCGGGTGCCGAGAATATGCTAGGTGCATCCTCTGGAGGGTCTACATGAGACACCTCAGCTCCACTGGCCATGAAGTTTCCATCCTGTTGGCCCCCTCTTTCCTGCCAGGGAGTCTAAAAGTCCAGGATATTGTATATAGAAACATAGAAAACCCACAGCACAATACAGGCTCTTCAGCCCACAATGCTGTGCCGAACATATACTTACTTTAGAAATTACCTAGGGTTACACATGACCCTCTATTTTTCTAAGCTCCATGTACCTATCCAAGAGTCTCTATCATTTCTGCCTCCACCACCGTCGCCGGCAGCCCATTCCACGCTCTCACCACTCTCTGCGTAAAAAGTTTACCCCTGACATCCCCTCTGTACCTGCTTCCAAGCACCTTAAAACTGTGCTGTCTCCTGCTGGCCATTTCAGCCCTGGGAAAATTGGGAAAAAGCCTGGGACCTTCCACTTGTACCAGGTCACTCGTTTCACCTCACCGTGCACCCGCATAGTGTTCTATCACAATTTGTGAATCTGTATGCTCCCCCCCCACCCCCAGGCCTGATGTGATGAGATAAGTTTGTACAAGAGGTGTTCACTCTCTTTATCTACCACAGTTACTGATTTATCCACGGGGCGGGGGGGGAGGGTATGGGGATATGGGTTTCAATTGTAATCTCAAGGAGGGGGATGTCTGGAGGAGGAGAAGCTCCCGGATTGATTGTCTATATGCTTCACAGATATGCTTCTTCTGTGTCTCGGTGGTCGGTACCACGCTCAGACCAATGACCTGTTTCCTGCGTGGGTGGCATCTGTGTATTAACGCTTCAACAATGGCTGCTGGAGCATGGAACGGGGAGGGTGCCCTGGCCATAAGGCTATGGTGGGACATGGGCAATCCCGCTGTCTGCCTGATTTGTCAGATAAACGATCACGGCAAACAAGGAAGGCGAGGCTGACTTGAGGGTCGAGGCGTTCAGCTGTGATGCAAAGTCGGAGCGAGGTCGAGGGATGTTCGAGGAGAGGAAGTTGGAGTGAGGTTGAGATACGGTCGGGATGGAGCCGGGGCATGCGAGATGGAGAAAAGTTGGAGCGGAGGAGCTTTGGAGACTGGCCACCTAAACCAAGAGCGAGGTCTGATCGATCTAAGCACTGGGTCAGTTGGGAAAGGTCAGGTCTGGGCCGGAATGTGGCGGTGGGATCCAGGCACAGAGCGTATCGATGCAACAGGGCCCCTGCCTGAGAATGAGGAATGATCTGATGTTTGGATGATTTAAATGCCAGGCCAGATAGATTGAAGAGGCAGGGGTGTTGGGACTGGAAGTGAGTGTCAGGCCAGTTCTGCTTACAGCTCCGTGACGTTTGCTCCACTCTTCGCTGCACTGAGGCTGCGGCTGCGGCCTGCTCTGGGTGCTCCGGGCTTCGTGCCTGTGAGCTCTGCAATAATTTGCCCAGCTGTGTGACGAACTGAGGCTGAGGCTGCGGCTGCGGCCTGCTCTGGCTTCTCAGGGCCTTGTGCCTGTGAGCTCTGCAATGATTTGCCCTGCTGTGTGATGAACTGAGGCTGAGGCTGCGGCCTGCTCCAGCTGATCCAGACTTTGTATGTGTGAACTCACTTTCGTTCTAAATACTGTTGCATCTCCTATTGTTTGCACGATTAGTATTTTTTTTAAATCTCTCTGCACATTTGTTGGTCTTTTTCTCTTTATGGGTTCTTTTGGGTTCCTTGTTTTGTGGCTGCCTATAAGGAGATGAATCTCAAGGTTGTATCATGTATACACACTTTGATAATAAATGTAGTTTGAACTGTGAGGTGCTTGTGAAAGGAGTCGAATACAATGGTGTCACAGACACACAACAAAGAAACATGCCCTTACTATCTGTGATAACCTATGAGTACCCGATTACACTTGACTGCAACAGGTCTGTAGTTTTCTATTGCTTGTCCGGACACTTCTGAAATATTGTGCGCATTTCCGCCTTCTCCATACCCTCAGGTAGAGTGTTACAGATTTTTCACCTCTTGAGTGAAAACCTTCTTCTTAAATGTCCCCCTGAACCTCCTATTTCCCACCTTTATATCATGTGGGGCCTTAAACAACTAGGCCTTGAGGAAAAATTTACAAACCTCCATGTCTATTCTGCCTACAATATTGTAGACCTCTATCAGGGTCTTTGGATCTCTCCTACATCCATATGGAAAATTATTAATGTACATTCAAAATTCAAAGTAAATTTATTAACAATATACATATATGTCACCGTATACAAACATGAGATTAATTCTCTTGAGGGCACAGTCAGTAAATCCAAGAAACACAATCGAATCAATGAAACATCACATCCAACGCACATAAATAGGATCCAGCAACAACCCCTATTGGTCAAAACTGGCCATAGGCTTCCAAACACAAAAGCAACAGCCCACTATCACTCTCTGCCTGCTATTACCAAGCTCACTTTGTAATTAATGTACCAACTTGCCTTGGATCTCAGGAGATTAAACTTTTGGACATGCCTTCCACATCCTAGTGAGGTGTAGAGAGCTCGAATGGTCATGTGGGTGTATGAGATCACTGGACCAGATCCTGCACAACATGGTCGCTCCCTGTCTGTGCTGTATTCCTGCATCGTTTATATTAAATCCCTGTCTCTCGTTCTCCTCACTTTCCAACAACTCCCTCTCCCTTAAACCCGAGACACACCCATATACTGGGAAACTTGGGCAACACACTCTCCGTGCAGGAGGAACTGAGCAGTTCAGGCAGCAGGCAGCTGAATCGTTGACTATTATTCTCCTGCAGAGATGCTGATGTGCTGAGTTCTTCCAGCACTGTGTGTGTGTTGTTGCTCCCTTAAACCTTTCCATTTTTCTCCCTCCCTTAAATCCCTGTTCTCCACTGAGTCCCACCTCATAAACATTCCTCATAAATCCAATACCAGCCTGAAATCGTCTCCCCTCCGCCCTCTTCCTTCCCTTCCTGATTTCTGGCAGAAGGTTGACAGAGTCTCTTGGACCTCCATCTTTCCCCAGTGATAATTCCGTACCCTCAGTGTGAACCTGTGTTTGACAGTTGATCGCTCAAGATGGGAGAGTCGTGAGCATTTGGAAACTGTGCACAGGCTCACATCATTCATTTAATTATTGACTACTGTTTGAGGAGGATTAATCAAGGTGATAATCTACAGGGGAACGTTCTGACAAAATCTCTTCCACCAGCAAAACTGGGGAGCATTATTGAACTAACATTCAACACTTAAAAAGCAAAGCAGCAAAGAGCAGCCATGCTGTTGTCCCATAGACCTCACCCCTCACCACGACAGTGGGACACAGAGGAAACCTGTATCTCCAAGCCACCGTTCCACATGCAGATTTCCCTGAGCGTCCGTACCCTCCTTGTGCCGGTGCCGAGGGAGGGTCGATCCATCCTAAACTACAGGATACAGTCCAGGGGTTCTGTCCTCAGCCCATCCATGGGGGGTCTGGCATGGTGCATCACTGCAGCATACTCAGTGGGATTAGTCTCGGCAACGACCTCCGGACCCGCAAACTACAAAAGAAACAGAACCTGTCAGCTCTGGGCGATTTAAGGGAAACAGAGACAGGACACACTGTGTCAGGAATTCTTGGAGACTGGGAAACACAGACAGGGAAATAGAGTCCAGGACCCAGTCAGGGAGATCGAGACCAGAACACAGAGACAGGACCTGGAGACAGCACACAGAGACAAGGAGATACAGACTGGGAGCCGGAGACAGGACATCGAGATAGGGAGATACAGACCAGGTCCCTGGGACAGGGAGATACAGATGAGGACACAGAGGCAGGGAGATTTAGACAAGGACACAGAAGCAAGGAGATACAGACCAGGACCGGGAGACAAGACACAGAGACAGGGAGATATAGACCAGGACCTAGTGACAGGACATGGAGACTGGAGACAGAGATAAGGACTCTGGAGAGGGGAGACATTGAGACTGGGCACATCGACATGTGACACATGGACACAAAAGACCTGGACATGCAAAGCGACACACAATGATGGAAACTCAGATCACCCAGTCAGCACCAATCAACTGACAAACAAACATACTGACCCAGCATCAACAGGGTCTCACTCTCAGTGCATTCTGAATGAACTCACTAACTACCCATCGACACAAATATTAACACCATGACTGATCATCAGAAGTGCACACACTACTGGGCAGAACTGCATGAATAGGAACAGTGTATCCCAGTGACTGGGTGAATGAGGGATTGTGTATCCTGGTGACAGGATATATGAGACAGGGATCCACAGTGACTGGGTGTGTGGGTACTGTACCCCAGTGACAGGGTGTGTGGAGGACAGTGTACCCCAGTGACTCTGTGTGTGTGGGTGCAGTGTATCCCAGTGATTGGGTGTGGGGGACAGTGTACCCCAGTGCCTGGGAGTGGGGGGTGACAGTGTACCCCAGTAACCGGGTGTGAGGGGACAGTGCATTCAGTGACTGTGTGGAGAATACAATTGCTGTTAGATCTGCCTGACCAGGCCTGGAGATCACTGAGGCAAAGTTTCAGTTGACTCCTCAGTGGTACATGGGATCTTGCTGTTCCCCCGTGTGTGCGCTGCTGAGTTCCACAGTGGTGGTTGGAACGATCTCCGGTGATGGGGACCTGTTGTTGATTCTGGGATTGTGCAGATTACATGTAGGCCTTATGTTCAGTCTGCCCCGAGGAGTGTGAGTGACCAGGAGTGGCCTCTTTCCAGGGGTAACGTGTCTGTCATTACCCTGTCATTCCCCTTGGGGGGCTGCCAGACACTGCGATTCTTCTTCACCCACTGAAGATCTGTGTAAATGATGCCCGTCTCCGATTGGTCTGTGGGACAGAAAGGAGAGGTGACAGGGTCTGTACTAAAACCATTCCCCACTTTATCTGAGCACTCTCTCCCACCCCTGTTGTCACCCCCCTGCCCATCCCCTCTCTCTCCCTCCCCCAAATGCCAGACTCAACGACAGGGTGTCAGATCCACTTACCTTCAGTCCCTGAAGTTACTTCCCTTCCCTCAGGTCTTCTTCTCCGTGTGACCATGAGGATCACAGTGAGAGCAAAGATCAGGACGGTTCCCACCACTAACAGTACAATCTTCAGGATCACTGCATCTGGCATTGCTGTAACAGAGAGTAGAAGAGGCTTCCTGATGAATCCAGTCCTCATGCTCCCAGTGACACAGGATCGATGAATTCACTCCATCCCTCCTCAGTCAGAGAAAACTCCCTGTCACCTCAACACGGTCCCTCAGTACCCTACAATCACCATCACATAACTCCCCTCCAAACCCCACCTCTCCACCCCGCTCCCCTCCCTTCCAACATCCCTCAGTCCCTCCACCCCATTCCCTCCAATATCCCTCAGTCCCCTAAGTCCTCATTCTCTCCGATCACCATCACCTCACTGTCCTCCACCCCACCCCTCCCCTCCAATACCTTTCAATCCCTCCATTCCCATTCCCTCCAATCACCATCAAATCACTCACCTCGAAACCCATCACCTCCCCTCTGATACCTCTCAGTCCCCTCAACCCCCATTCCCTCTAATCAACATTACATCACTGACCCGCACCCCTCCCCTCCAATACTCCTCAGTCCCCTCATCCCCTATTTCCTCCAGTAACGATCACAACACTCCGCTCCAACCCCTCCTACTCCATGGTGCTCCCAGTGGGACACAAAAGAAGAATACTGTTGACGGACACATTTGGAAATGTTTGTGGCAGGAATTAAGAAAATGGAGGAGGAATCAAAACTGTAATTGCCCATCTTCTCAAACATAGAAACATAGAAAACCCACATCACTATACAGACCCTTCGGCCCACAAAGTTGTGCTGAACATGCCCTTACCTTAGAACTACCAAGACTTACCCATAGCCCTCTATTTTTCTGAGCTCCATGTACCTATCCAGGAGTCTCTTAAAAGACCCTATCATATCCGCCTCCACCACCATTGCCGGCAGCCCATTCCATGCACTCACCACTCTCTGCGTAAAAAACTTACCCCTGACATCTCCTCTGTACCTACTTCCAAACACCTTAAAACCGTGCCCTCTTGTGTTAGCCATTTAGCCCTGGGAAAAAGCCTCTGACTATCCACACGATCAATGCCTCTCATCATCTTGTACACCTCTATCAAGTCACCTCTCATCCTCCGTCACTCCAAGGAGAAAAGGCCGAGTTCACTCAACCTATTCTCATAAGGCATGCTCCCGAATCCAGGTAACATCCTTGTAAATCTCCTCAGCACCCTTTCTATAGTTTCCACATCCTTCCTGTAGTGAGGTGACCAGAACTGAGCCCAGTACTCCAAGTGGGGTCTGACCAGGGTCCTATATAGCTGCAACATTACCTCTCAGCTCTTGAACACAATCCCGTGATTGATGAAGGCTAATGTAGCATATGCCTTCTTAGCAACTCCAGTTTGTATGTATTCTGTCTGACAGGATACTGTAGAGGATTATTAACTTTGTAGGTAACCTTTGTTTTTGGATTTTATACTTAAGCCTCCACTCATATTTGTCAGCACAGCCTGGGTGAGGAACTACAGTGCATTTTGCAGAAGGTCCACACTGAATCAACTGTGCACTGTTGCTGGAGGGAGGGAGTGATTAGATTGGAGGGAAGGATTATTTAGGATAGCTGAGGCACTGAGTGGTCAGGGAGGTGGAGGCTGAACTTGAGGAGGGGGGTTATGAGGGCCAATGTGAGGGAGCTGGATTAAAATCAGTGGTGATACACTTAGTTAGATCCCACTTGGAGTACTGTGCTCAGTTCTGGTCGCCTCACTCACTACAGGAAGGATGTGGAAACTATTGAAAGGGTGCAGAGGAGATTCACAAGGATGCTGCCTGGATTGGGGAGCATGCCTTATGAGAATAGGTTGAGTGAACTTGGCCTTTTCTCCTTGGAGCGACGGAGGATGAGAGGTGACCTGATAAAGGTGTATAAGATGATGAGGGGCATTGATCGTGTGGATAGTCAGAGGCTTTTTCGAAGGACTGAAATGGCTAACACAAAGGGGCATCGTTTAAGGTGCTTGGAAGTAGGTACAAGGGGGATGTTAGAGGTAAGTGTTCACACAGAAAGTGGTGGGTGCATGGAACTGCCAGCAATAGTGGTAGAGGTGAATACAATATGGTCTTTTAAGAGATCGTTCAATAGGTGCATGGAGCTTAGAAAAATCGAGGGCTATGCTGTAGGGAATTTCTAGGCAGTTTCTAGAGTAGGTACATGGTCAGCACAACATTGTGGGTCAAAAGGTCTGTAATCTGCTGTAAATTTTTTATGTTTTTATGAAGCTCTTCTATGCTGTCCCGTCTCACACTCCTGCGATGGGGGACCTAACTAAATTGCAACATCTTCGTCAGACACTCACGACATGTGTCCAGATTACAGACGTCCCCCAGCCGGACCTGTGCGGTGTCCTCACTGATGGGGTTGCTGGCCTCACACCTGTACACAACATCCTCCATCTCTGCTATGCAATCAACCTGTATCGTCTTTCCGTCTTTCCAGAAGTGCTGGCTGCTGTTGTCTCCTGTAACTTCTCCTCTCCACCAACTGAATCTGGTGTGGTTGCCAGAGGTCACGGAGCAGGTCAGGGTGAGGTTACAAGTCCCAGTGATGTTCTGAACCATGATGTTTGCTCCTGACACGGGCTCTGAGGGTGTGAGGGAGAGATAGAAGATGAATAAAGGAGATCCTTGTGGACACCTCAATCCCCAACTCCCCCATCCCATCCCCAACACTCCAGAGTGAACTTCAAGCCAATCCCACCTCAATTTTACCCAACGGTTTAAACCTTCCCTCACCATTCACTTGCTGCCGGGGGATGTTCCCACATGCACTACCCACACTCATCTACAAACTCTCCTCCATTTCCTGTTTATAGCTCTCTATTCCAGGAATTCTCTCCATTTCCATGTCTTTAGTTCTTCCTCTGTGTGGTGCCAGCTTCCCTTTGAAATCTGACTGAGCCCCAGCCTTGACCTGCCCTGAACCTGGTCCAACCTAAGACACAGCCCAGTCTATTCTGTCAGTCTCTCCATCTCCACACTGCCTGCCCAGATTATGATGAAGGTTTGAGTCTATGTCATTTCTTTCATCTCTGTTCTCATACCCTCTCCAACCAAAAGTAACAGTAAGGTTCATCTGTCCGTCTCCTTCTACCCCACTCGTCTCCCTATTCAGTGCATCAACATCTATGCTTCCTGGTCCTTTCAATGAGACTCCATTGAATCATAGAGCATTGCAGTGCCAAAACAAACCCTTCAGTCCATCTAGTCCATTCCTAGTCCCATTGATACTCATCTGGACATCACCTTCCACATCCCTTTCAATATTTATCCCAATTTCTGTTAGACATTGAAATCGAACCTGGTTCCAACCCTTCCACCTGCACCTTGTTCCACCCTCTGAGTGAAGAAGTTTCCCCACCTTCCCCTATAACTCAGGTCCTTGAGTCCTGATACTCTGCACTCTTTCAACCTAATTGATACCTTTCCTGTACGTAGGTGACCAGAATTGCACAAATACTGCAAATTAGGCCTCTCCAAGGTCTTATACAATTTCAACATAACATCCCAACTCCTGGACTCAATTCTTTGATTTATGAAGGCCAATGTGCTAAAAGCTTTTTTTATGACCCTATCTACCTGTGATACCACTTTTAAGAAATTATGGATCTGTATTCCCAGATATCTCTATTCTACTACACTCCTGAGTGCCCAACCACTCATCATTTATGTCCCACCCTGGTTTACTTTCCAAGGGTCAAGGCTTCGTACTCGTCTGCATTAAATTCAACCTGCAAATTTTCGGCTCATTATTCCCGCTGGTCCCGATCCTGCTACAGGCTTTGATAGTCTTCTTCACTGTCCACTATACCCACAACTACTGTCATCCGCAAATTTGATGATCCACTGACATTCCACTCCCTTCCCTCTTTCTTACATATTTTGACCAGTTTCTCCCTGAGTAACACCTCGCTCTGCTCTTCTGCCAAACCCACAACTCCCACCACTCCACGACCCACTCCACTTTCTGGACATCCACGGGAGGGGGGCTTCATATGAACTTTCACATTTTCCCTTCCCTCCATGCAGGGAACCAAAAGCTGAAACAGTGATTGACAAGCACTCCCAATGCAGTGAACTGCACTCAGTGTTCACACGGTGGCCTCCTCTCCACTGAGAAACCAGGCACAGTGTCACTAACCACCTTGAGGGACATCTCAGTTCAGGCACAATTGTGACTCAGAAGTTCTGGTCGCTGTCACTTTGATTCTCCATCCTGCTCCCACTCTGACACACTGATTCTAACTCTTGACACTATTCCAGTGAGACCAATGTATAGACAAGAGCCCATCTCCAGCTGGATCTGATGCAGAACTTGCGGATCTCCCTCCTTTGTAGAGATGATATTCAGAACAGGTTCATTGTCTGAAAGGTTTTGTTGACTACTGTCTGATTCAGAGAGTCATAGACTCCCAGAATACTACAGAACAGGAACAGGCCCTTCAGCCCATCTAGTCCATGCCGATTACTTAATCTGCCTTGTCACCTCAACCTGCACACAAAACATAGCCCCCCATAACCATTCCATTCATGTACCTATCCAAATTTCTTTTAAATTTTGAAATCAAACTCACATCCATCACTTCTGCTGGCAGATCATACAACATGCTCAGCACGCATCGTGAAAGTTCCCCATCATGTCCTCTTAAACATTTTGCCTTTCACCCTAAACCCATGACGTCTAATTCTACTCTGACCCAATCTCAGTGGAAAAATCCTGCTTGCATTTACATGATCTGTATCCCTCATAATTTTGTAAACCTCAGTCCCTTTCTTCCCCTACTCGATCCCAGAGGAGGTCTTTGTCTCCAACCCATGTTCATGATTTTCTATCTTCTGTGTTCTATTTCCCATGTTCTGATGTTCTCCTCCTTCAACTGGGGAACATTAACACTGGGATGGAGGACGTTGTAACGTGAAGTCAACGGAGAGACACCAAAGCCGGTGGATATAGAAATGTCTGATTCACCAAAAACAGGCATCATATTGAGACAATCTTGGATGAAGCAGACTCCCGATTCAATATTACATGATAATTTGACATGCTAAAGATCAGTGGTAAATGCTGGATAATTGTACCGTTACAATGTACCAACAATGCTTCCTTGGCCCTACATATATTTTTCACCTACCTTGTCGTTCACACCCACACTCCAGACACACAAAATGAATGTTAATCAGAATTGTCTGGATTGCAATCAGCTCCAGTCCACAGCTACAGGAAAACTACTGTTCAGAGCTGCATTTTAAATTCAATCTACAATCCACCTTCATGTCTGAAGATGGGTTCTGGTGAGATTAATATTTGTGTATTCCCTAACTACACAATACGTCCTAACAGAGGAGAGAGGATTTCTCAGCCAAACATTGCTGAGTGAGATTATTGTGAATGTGATATTACTGTTAGAGTGAGTCAGGAACCATATTGCTGTGTGTGAGTGTACTGTTGTGTCCGTGTACTGTTGTGTCCGTGTACTGTGTCACTCACTGGGACACTATATTCAGTGTAATGAATACACAGGGTCTCACTCAGCACAGCACAGCATGAAGGCTGAGGAATAAACACCTTGCTGAGCTCAGACCTCAATCTGGGAAATTAACAAGCAGTGTCCTGGGAAACAGACTGGATAACTGGGATCCCTGAGCATGACAGAGCAGGCCTTTGACTGGAGATACAGTTTGTAACTGTGACCCACAGATACAGACTGTTCAGGCCATTCACACCAGGTCCATTCTCCCTGTGTGCTGAGCTCCCTCTGTCTCAGATACATGAGATTCCCCAATGTTGGTTCGATCCCTTCTGGCTCCTGTCTCAGTCTTGGTGGATGTGGCGGGTGTATCCTCCAAACTCACACTGACTCAGCCTCACTACACTGGGACCGTGAGCCCAGCTCTGGACACGGGTAGTCAGTGAGGTTCAGTAAACAGGGAAACACACAGGATCTGCCCTCACCCATCCATTAGGGGTGTTTCAGGGACAGGTCTCACTCACCGTACACCTCCAGTCGCACTGTTGTTTTATTTTCAGCTCCTGAACTTGCAGCTGCAAACATCACCTCATAATCACCAGAGTCCTCTCTCCGTAGATCATGGATTTCCAGACTGATGCTCCCAGGGTGAAAGGTTATCCTGTTCTTGTACTGCTCATTACTGAAGTAGCTGATGTTCCCATTCAAGTACTTCACAATCTTGATTCTGGGCGATACCCGAATCCAATGAACCTCAAAGTCTGGACTGACTGGGATCCCAAAAAGTAAGGAGACTGAGTGTCCCTGAGCTCCGGTCACAGTGGTGGGAGGAGTCCCAGTCCCAGCTGAGGAGACAAGACAAGACAGTCCGTAGGTGAGGTCAGTGATAGGAAGAGGAATCAGACCTGGGAAAATCAAAGACATGGGAGGAAGCCAAGCGGCCCATCCTGTTGTTCCAGCCCTGTGAGACAGACAGCGCAAAGTTAGTGTTGTTTCATGCCGAGACCCTTCATCGGGACTCCAGACTCTCTGTACCCGGCCCTCAGAAATGAAGTTGCAGCCTGCAGCCGGATATCAGTGGTCAGGTAGGGGGGGGGCGGATGAGATACTGGGATAACCTCACTGTGTGTGTGCAGGGGTCAGGAGGTCGACTGATCAGACTCACAGTGACGACCACTCAGCCGGAATTGTCACTGGATCTGGGTCCCCCAAGCTCTCCTAAAGAGCTGGTTCAGCGCAACTTGAGCCATCTCTGGGAAATGTCCCACAGGCTGCACCTCCCGTCCCCAGGGGGTTCCTTGCACCGGCTGCTCCTGTACACTCTGCACTGTCCGACCCTCACCTGTTGCCTGGACGTCCAGAGTCAGGTGGTGAGGGTGGAGTCCCAGTTAGAGTCTGTCTGTGAGGACTCTTCCACTCCTCATCAGACCTTGGAGCAAAGAGGGTGTACAGTCCAATGCTACAGTTTCTGTTGTGCGAGAGGGTCAGAATTCCCTGTTTAGATGGATAGAGGTGTCTAGTGAGCTGCTGTCAGCAGCCTGTGCCCCACCAGGGGTGATTGGCTTCAGAAGGGTGTAAGAGAATCTAGCTGGATGTGGTAGTGGAGATGGTGTCTAGCCCGACCTACAGGACCAGGCTTCCTGTTCAATAGTTCACGTCTATACATTGTCGTCAATATCCTTTTGTCCATGTTCTCCCTGTTCCAACTGCTCCAAATCAGCCATTGACCAGATAATCTTGTAGCCAGCTTATCCCCATGGCACCCTGTCAGAGACACCCCCACACCCGCTTTCCCTATAGTTTTTACTTCTCCACAGTTCTAATGAAGAGTCTTTGACCTGAAAAGTTGGCTCTTTTCTCATTCCACAAATGTGTCCTGAACTGCTGACTGCTTCCCTCTCCTGTATCATACGATGGAGAAGGAGAAATTTTAAAAAATGGATCAGAGTGTGTTTGGGGCAACTTCTCTGGTTCTCACCCATTTCCCAGCCACGTGTGGCTGTACAGTGAAGAAAGTGCTAAATACTCCTGCTCGTGGGACCACACGGATCTTTAGTACTCGGCCAGGTACGCCGTCTGGACCAGACACGTTAATGTAGGATGAGTGTAAACAGGTGGTCGATGGTTAGCATAGACTCGGTGGGTTGAAGGTACGAGTTCCCTGCAGTATCTCTCTCTGTCTCACTGCGGATGGCTTCTCCACACTGAGATGCTGGTCACTGAATCCACTGCAGGGCTGTGCCTGGATCACACTCAATAGTCACTTTATTCAATACAACCCGACGCCTGCCCGTTAACAAATACCAAATCAGCCATCATGTGGCAGCAACTCAATGCTGATCTGCTGGGATTTTCACACACATCAAACTCTAGATACGACAGATAACGGTGATTGAAACTAAAAAAATCCATTGAGCTGCATTTCTTTGTGCAGACGTGCCTTGTTTATAAGAGAGGCTGGAGGGGAATAGCCAGAGTGGTTCAAGCTGACAGGAAGGTGACAGAAACTCAAATACCCACACGTTACAACAGTGCTGTGGAGAAGAACATCTCTGATGCACAACACCTTGAACCTTGAAGTGGATGGGCGACAGCAGCAGAAGACCATGAACATACCCTGAGTGGCCACTTTATTAGGTACAGGATGTTATCAATAAATGGCCGCAGAGTGTAAAATCTCCCCAGACACTGAGCAACCGGGGTTACATTCGCAAACATGACCACAAACGTCTTGAACTTTGTATTATTACACAACCCACAAACACATGCTAACACCGTTAATAGGATCAGGGAGGAATGACTCGGAGCCTGGTGTGGCTTTCGGTTCCTGTGACACTGGCATTAGTACTGGAGAAGGAGAGCACAGTTCCACTGGGACAGACTGTGATCAGAATTCCACTGAATCCAATCACGAGGGAGGTAGACTGAGTTTAAATTCCATAAAACTGTGTTGGGAGGAGAACCCCAATGCTGGGAAATCTGGAAGGTTGAAGAGGAGCAACAAGGAAGGGGACAGGGGTCTCGATAACCAGGAGGAGTACAAACTGAATTTGTCTAAATCTAAACAAACTACTGAAGATCATATGTGTGAGTTCACTCTGCAGGAAAGTGATCATGATGCTTTTGTCATGGTGTCAGAACAACATAGACCTCAACATAATCAAGACAGAAGATCTAGTTGTTGACCCAAGGAAGTGTGTGTGTGTAGACAACCCTGTCCTGATCAAAACAGCTACTGTAGAGATGGTTGACAGATTCGAATCAGACATCCTTATCAACAGCATAGTCTCCTGGTCTCTCCAACTCAGACAGTGACCAAGAAAGCACATCAACCCAAATTGAATAAAAGTGATCAATACAAGGAGAGATTAACAATCCCCTTGATCCCAAATGAGACACTGAACACAAAGTGAAAACCCACTTTGTTCAAAGACAAACCATTAGACACGAAAAGTTCACAATCGAAGGAACACTACATTCCCATGAGGTGACAC
The DNA here is from genome assembly GCF_963921235.1 of Mobula hypostoma. Classification (NCBI taxonomy): domain Eukaryota; kingdom Metazoa; phylum Chordata; class Chondrichthyes; order Myliobatiformes; family Myliobatidae; genus Mobula; species Mobula hypostoma. The sequence continues at coordinate 2,820,289 of NC_086109.1, read as the reverse complement.
TGAGAAAATACAATCCACATACAAACTGATAAAATCCCTTTCTTCTTTAAAAACAACCCATAGTTCTGACACATACACCTTACTCAAGTTTCCCATTGTGTGGTACGTGTTCTTTCTCTCTCTCGCACACACATACACCCAGACACAGATGCACTTACACTCTCATGCAAACACTCACACTCTCTGCTCTGCTGTTCCATTGCCGAGCTTGTGTCAACATGACGAGCAGGAGCAGGAAGCAGACGTGCGACCATTGAACCACACGACATATTCAGTTGATCGTGACTAAAACATTTTCTTGCCATTTTCCTTGATCTCCTTAATATCTAGAAATCTACCAATGAAAGAAGAATTTCCAGATCACAGGAGAATCCCAGTGATTTACCACCATATGCTGGCTGGCTTCATTATGGCCTGGTATGGGAACAACATGTATTTGAGCAGAAAATCCTACAAAATGTAGCGAATTCGGTCCAGTACAACATGGATAAAACCTTCCCAGCCACTGAAAGCATCTACATGAAACATTGCCATAATCAAAGATCCTCACCACCCAGGCCATGCTCTTTTCTCACTGCTGTCATCAGGTAGAAGGTACAAGAGCCTCAGGACTTACACCACCAGGTTCAAGAACAGGTTATTTATTGATATTTATTTATATTTGCATTTGTTCTGTTTGTTGTTCATTGATCCTGTTTACAGTTACTGTTCTATAGATTTGCTAGGTATGCCCGCAGAGAAAGAATCTCAGGGTTGTATGTGGTGACATATCTCTACTCTGATAATAAAACTTATTTTGAACTTTTTGAATAGAGGCCTAGTCTATTACCCACACTAGCGACATGTCAGACCCACCACATCAGAAACCAGTCTGGTGAATCTTTGTGACAATTCCCCTACAGCTTCCATTTCTCACCCATTATCACAGATTCCAACATTGTCCCCGCTCCCAGTGTCAGCTGGGGAGATGTGTGGTTCCCTGTTTTCTCTCTCTCCCTCCTTTTTGAAACAGTCTGTAGGAACCATTCCTGAAACTGTAGAGTTTGCCCGATTATAACCAGAAAGTTGAGTAACTCTACTGACACCTTGCCACAGACTCTGGGATGGAGATCATCAGGCCTGTGTCAATTATCCATTTTCATGATGTTATTTCATCATTGATGCTGATTGATTTTGTTTCTACACTTGCATTCAACACTTGTGTATCCTGTATTTCTGGCAGGTTTTTGTGTGTTCCACAAAGACACACAAAAAGCCATGGTTATTTCCTCTACTGTTCCTTCATTCCCCATTACAAAGACCCACGTCTGTCTGTAAGGGAACTACAGTTGTACCTGCTGCTGTGTTTGTTTCATGTCCTGATTCCGGCTCTCACAGTCTGTTCTTAATATCCTTCAACTTTCCATTTTCGCTTTCTTCAACGATATATCTGTTACCCTTTGCTGTGTTCGTACTCAATCTCAATCCTCAGGTTTATGACTCATTCTACAGGTTAACAACCGATTCTGGCAATGATATCAGGATTTTCTTTATCATTCTCTCTCACTGCTTGTATGTCCAATTTTGTGATTTGGGCTATTGACAGATCGACAGTCTGTCTGCCGAGAGAGAGTGAAAACCAGCGCGTGGATGCCAAAAAGGGAGATGACTGTTAACAATTTCCACTCTCTTTCTCCATTCCAGTGCCCCTCCACCACTTCCTGCCCCCACCATCCATCATTCCTACAGCGATTTCCCATCAGGATCTTTTCCCATGAAACACCTCCAGACCAGATCCCAGTTCCTGGGTTCTGAGGGATCCTGGGTCACATGTACTTAATTCCACATCTCTGCCAATCCTTCCCAATCCTGTGAACAACTGATACCTGTTTCTTAAGCTCCGTTTCCAGAATTAGAAGCAGGATGGTTCCATGGTTACAGAAAAATCCAATCCTCTCTCTCAATACCCACCAGTAACCAAACTTTTCTTGCTCTCCATGTCAAACTCGTGTTTTATGAGAGTGCGACAGGAGAGGCAGCTTCACTGTGTCCAACCTACACTCTCCGTGCACTGGTAGTGAAGGACCCAGAAATGCCCAAGTCCACAAAGTAACAGAGAACCTGGAGAGAAGGATTTTAAAGACAAAGACTTGCTCTGAATCAAACTTACAGAGTGAGTTGCAGAGAGTTAGCCAGCAGGAGATCAGCAGATGCCTGGTGTTCATTGTTCTCACAGAACAGTGTAGACGTTGGTGGGCTGAACAAAGCTTCCTCTCCTAGTCGGTACGTTGTCAAGAGCAGTCGACAAGAAAGTAGGTGTTGTGCAGAAGGTGAAATACAGAGGTGTGATCAGAAGCAGAAAGCCACAGCGCTCGACGTCATGAGCGGACAGACTGATGTCAGTATTTCACCTCACACCAAATAAGAACAATAAAATCAGGAGGATTTTTGGCCCCTCGTTCCTGCTCCACAATCAATGAAACTATGACTGATCTTTTATCTCATCACCACAGTCCTGACCAAAAGAATAGAAAAAGCCAACATAAAGTGGTGGATATGGCCCAGTCCATCACAAGAAAAACCCTCCCCACCACTGAGCAGATCTAGAAGGAGCACTGCGACAAGAAAGCAATGTGCATTATCAAGGACCCCGACCATCCAGTCCATAATCTCCTTTCATTGCTGCTGTCAGAAAGGAGGTACGGACCTCAGGTTCCACACCACCAGGTTCAGGAACAGTTACACATCAGACTCCTGAACCAGCGTGGATAACTTCACACACCGCCACTCTGAATTGATTCCACAACCTATGGACTCACTTTCAAGGATTTCATGTTGTAGAGCATATGAGGAGCATTTGATGGCTCTGGGTCTGTACTCACTGAAATTTAGAAGAATGAGTGTAAATTTCAATGAAACCTATCGAATGTTGAAAGACCTCGACAGAGGACATAAGAGAACGCTTCTTATGGTGTAGGGGTGTAGGACCAGTGGACACAGCCTCCGAATCTGTCAGTCAGTCAGTGGGTGCCATTCGAATCTGGGGTTGGCAGCTATGCACCTCCATCTTCTTCCATCTTGTGACAGCACTGAGTACAGCCTCTCCTCCAGTTTGTTCTCGCTGGCCGCCTTGGCACTGCCCGCCACCGCCCCCGCCGAACTCGTGCCCGAGGCCGTGTCGGCCTCCAGCCGCGGCCGCTTCTTCGAGCTCAGCCCTTCCTTAGGTGGAGGCCTTGGGCAGTTCCAGGCACACGGTGCAGCGCCCGAGTTCATGTCTCTTCCAACTAGGTGCATAGCATACGATTTGTAGATACGTGGTGAGGCTTTAATCTCTTCCACGGAAGATGGCCGTTGGCTCACAAGGAGCTCATCCACCCTTTGTCAGGTCTTGTTTTTTTTTAGTCCTGCTGGGTGTCCTCACACCCTCCTCAACAGACGAAGTCTGGTGGGGCGGCCGGCCAAGTCCTCTACCCTGTTATCGTGACAAACAGGTCCCCAGCAGAGCTATACCTCGTTGTTATATAGTGATAGACCCGTGTCATGAGTACCAGTGCCAGGCACCTGCCCCCAGCCTAATCTCTCTGAGCGTCCAGCGCCCGACCAAAAACCAACAGAGGAATAGAGGAATAGTTCCTTCGAAGAAGAAGAATGTCAATTTACCCTGATCTGACACAAACTCTATTTTATTGTCCATTTGCCTCTTCCTCTGCCCACCTGATCAAACAATCTCATCTCCCAGAAGTCTGAAGCTTTTGTACAACAAAGCAAGGAATTGAATGCTGGCCCTGTGGATTGTCAGTCATGAAGGATTTAAAAAACTGTAGAACACTGAATGAGCCAGGGACAGGGGAAGCAGTAAAAACAAATATATTCTTTGTAGTGGAAGGAATGGAGGCTGCCATTTTATGTGTGTTCTCTGTGGCCACCATTTTGTGAGCTGGCTACCCCCGGGGACGGTTTGATCAGAGCAGCAAAAAGTAGATGCAGTGGGGTTGACAATCTGATAAATAAGAGATCATTTCCAAATAAAAAGCTGTTTTTGATTTCGTCGGACTGACAGGCTTATCAAAGAAACAGCCTGTGTGATCTGAGGAAGACTGAGCTGCGTATTTGGATGAACTGGGTTGAACAAAGGAAGTGACATGGGGTAAGAGCAATAAATTAATACTGTTTGTGGCCTTGTGCCGGATCCAGTGAGAGGCTGGCACAGGTCAGTCAGATGAAACAGAGCCACTGAAATCAAAAAACAACAGTTTAATCGACAAGGCAGAGAATACGAATGAAGGGTTTCAGTGACACAAGAAGTGTGTGACCTTGGTGAAAGCCTTGCAAAGTTGTAACATGGTGGCAGGAAGTGGTTGAGGCTGTGAAACAGAAAATGGTGCTGGAGTCCAGCTGTCTCTGGAGTGAGAGAGAAAACACATACAGATGGGCAGCAGGAAGTTCTGCTGTCTCACAACTCCAGCAAACCCAGTTTAAACCTGGTTTTAGATTCCACCTGTGTGGAGTTTGCATGTTCTCCCAGTGAAGACTCAGTTTACCCCGGGTGCTCCCATTTCCTCCCAGATTCCAAAGATACAAGGGTGGTGGGTTAATTGGCCACTATAAATTGCCCCCACTGAGAGGGTGAGGGGTAGAATGTGGGGGAGGTGATGGGATTAATGAAATGGTATTGCTGTAAAGTGGTGTTTGATGATCGGTGTTCACTCATTGATCAAAGGGCCGGTTTCGGTGCTGTTTGACCCCATGGACGGCAGAGGAAGTCAGAGAACGGACAAGGCAGCTGAAAGAGCAGCAGACAGAGACGCTGAAGGAGACAAGGAGCTTCATGGATGGGAATTCCCAGTGAGAGAGCTCCAGAATGTCTGCGGAGAAGAAAGAAACAGCGGGAGGAATGGAGTTGTCAGTGCTTTCTGATTCAGGGTGTGGACAAGCAGAGAACCCAGGAGTGACTACAATGATGAAGGGTCTGCACACCCACTCAACAAGTCTCAAACATATGTTCCAGCTCTCTACTCAGAGTCCCCCATTACAACTGGTCTTGCCCACCAAACAGACATGAGAGAGCACATAGGAGGGAGGAGCCCCACCACGTACAGACTCTACATCTGCTTCTGGAACAATGGCGGCGTGCTCAGACACAGCAGCCACTCCGGTGTATTTGTTCATCCTGTACGTCTATTTTACATCCACAAGTCACTGCCGGAGACTCAGAACATCAGTTACTGCAGGACTACCCTATCAGCGACTTGCTCGATATTGATGGAGCTGGACTTGTCACGTACATTTGTGCCCAGACTGTGCGCGGTCCTAAAAAGGTACAGTCGATTGCCTTGGACATTTCGTATAGTGATCGCAAGACCCTGTTGGACAACAAATACTGCAAGTTTAGTTTACTCATTCTTTGGAGAGACCAATGACGGGGAGTTGCATTGACTTGGTTGTTACGTGAACAAGATGTGCTGCTGGATCTCCAGATGGCCATTTGGCCCATCGAGTCTGCTCTGTCATTTCATCATGGCTGATCCATTTTTCCTTTCAGACCCAATTACCTGTCTTTCCCCTGTATCCCTTCATGTTCTGACCAATCAAGAATCTGTCAACTTCTACCTTAAACATAATGAATTAGTCTCCACAGCTGCCTGTAGCAACAAATACCACTGATTCACCACTCTCTAGCTGAACTAATTCCTCAACTCCATTCGAAATGGACGCCAATCTATTTTGAGTCTGTCCCCTCTGGTTTTCGAATCTCCAACCCTAGAAAAGATCCTCTCCACATCCCCTCTGTCTAGGCCTTTTCCCATTTGGTAGGATTCAATTCGGTCATCCCTCATTCTTCTAAATTCCATTGACTACAGGAACAGAGCAATCAAACACTCTTCATATGACAAAGCCAATTTATCCTGGAACAATTTTCATGAACCTCCTTTGTTCCCTCTACAGTTTCAGCACATCCTTTTTAAGATAAAGGCCCCAAAACTGCTCACAATACTCCAGGTGTGGTCTCACCAGGGCTTTACGAAGACTAAACATTTTATCCTTCCTTTTATATTGTAGTCCTTTTAACATGAATGCTGACAAACTTAACCTGCAAATTAACCTTTAGGGAATGCTGTACAAGGACTCATAAATCTCTCAGCACCTCAGATTTTTGTATTTTCTCTCCATTTAGAAAATCGTCAGCCCATTCATTTCTCCTACCAAAGTGCATGACCATGCACATACCAACACTGCACGCTATCTACCACTTCTTTGCCCATTCTCCTAATCTGAGTTCTTCTGTAACTCTATAGTTCCTCAAAACTACCTGCCCTCCATCTATCTTCATAACATATTCAATCTTTGCATCAAAGCCATCAATTCCACCATCCAAATCATTGACATATAATGTAAAAAGAATTAGACCCAACATAGGTCCCTGTGGAAAACCGATAGTCGCTGGCTGCCACCCAGAAAAGGCTCTTTTTACTACCACTTTTTGCCACCTGCCTATCAGTCATTGCTTTCAACATGCACGAGTCTTTCTTGTAATACCATGGGCTCATACCTTGTTAAGCAGCCAGATGAGTGGCACCTTCTCAAAGGCCTTCTGAAAATCCACGTGAAACACTTTGGTTCTGTCGGCTACGTAAGTCTAGGGAAGACAATCTCCAGCCCCGGCAAACGTGTGAGATTGAGGTGCACGCCGACCCCAAAACCCCGTTTGAGTGGATGCTGCGTGAGCTGTTACCCTGTTGCAAATAAGTACCACGAAATAACAGACAGTACACTGCATACAATTAAATGATTTAAATTTATAATTCTTAATTGACTAAAGGGTTCGTAAAGAAAAAGCAAAAAAAAAGAGACGACCCATTTTATTGAAACAGCCTAATGTGCACAAGTTGGAGCTCACGGTTTCCTCTTTGCCGATCTTCCTTCGATCTCCCCGGGCTTCGTTGAATCATGGCCCCGCTGCGGATTGAGTCCTACGACCCCTTCTCTCCGGCGTCTTCTCCCTTCATCTCCCACCAAACCAAAGACCCAGCTCACACCGGTGTCAGGCACACAACACGAAAACTCACTCCCTTCATTAGACGTCTCTCATTCCAAAACACCCGTTATCTCTGACCATCACCCAAACACTGCTTCTACAGAAAGACCATTACGTTAGCAGTGAACCCTTTCCCAGGGTGTTACACAAGTTTACAGCATCAACCAATTCTCCTTTGTCTGTCCTGCTTGTTATTTTTTCAAAGAATTCCAACAGATATGTCAGGCCAAAGTTTCCTTTGAGAAAACTATGCTGACTACGGCATATTTTATAATGTGCCTCTGAGTAGCTCAAAAACACATCCTTAACAATCAAATCCAACATCTTCCCAACCTCTGAGGTCAGATTAATTGGCCTATAATTTCCTTTCTTCTGCCTTCATCCTTTCTTGAAGAATGAAGTGTCATTTGCAATTTTCCTGTCTTCTGGAATCCTTAGAGAATCCAGTGATTTTTGAAAGATCATCACTAATGTCTTCACAATCGCTTCAGCCACCTCTATCAGAAGCCTGGGGTGTAGACCATCTGTTCCAGGTGTCTTATCTACCATCAGACCTTTCAGTTTCCCAAGGACCTTTTCTCTACTCGTGGTAACTTCACACATTACATGACCCCTGATACCTGGAAATTCCACCCCACTGCTAGACTCTTCCACAGTAAGACTGATGCAAATTACTTATGCAGTTTGTCTGCCATTTCCTTGTCCCCAATTACAGTATCATTATTCAGTGGTCAATATCCACTCTCACCTCTCTTTTACACTTTACGTATCTATATTATGATAACTTTCCCCTTAGGTTTCTTTTACCTTAAGCTCTCTGATCAATTCAGGTTCATTGAACAACACCTAATCCGGAATAGCTGATCCCCTACTGGACTCAAACACAAGCTGCTGTAAAAAGCCATCTCGTATGCTAGAAATTCCCCCTCTTGGAATCCTGTTTTTCCCAATCTACCTGCATATTGAAATCCCTCATGATGACTGTAACATTGCCCTTTTGGCAACCATTTCCCATCTAACATTGTAACTTGTAGACCACATCCTGACTACTGTTTGGGTGTCTGTAGATCACACCCATCAGGGTCTTTTTACCCTTGCAGTCCCTTAGCTCTATCCACAATGATTCATTGTCTTCTGACCCTAAATCACTTCCTTCTAATGATTTAATTTCATCTTTTGCCAACAGAGCCACACCACAACCTCTGCCTTCCTGCCTATTCTTTCAATGCATTGTATATCCTTGGACATAAAATGCAGCTATAATCATCGTTCAGCCTGAATTCAGTGATGCCTACAACATCATATTTACCAATCTGTAACTGTGCTACAAGTTCATCGACCTTATTCCATATTCTGCCCGCATTTAAATATGACACCTTTAGTTCTGTTCCTGAATATATTCTCTCAGGAGCTGAAACTTGTGCACCTGGTGCAGTTGTGTTTATCTGGGAGACTGGAGGTGTCCCAGACTTCCCACATACCACACAGAATACACTGTCCCTTCAACCATTCTCACTACACTATGTGGATTGTCCAAATCAGATTTCATACTGGGTTGGGGTCTGAGCCCTCTTGTCTGTGCTGCCCTCCAGTGTTCACTTGGTGGAAGAACAAGCTGGACCAAGACAACTCAAAGACTTGGGCTATATTTTTGTTTCTGGCTCCAGTACAGCAGATCTGCTGAGAATCAGTAACTCAGCTCAATCCTTTGATGGGGGTTTGGAAAGGGAGTACATACTGTTCACTGGCACCTTGGATGCGTTCAGGTATCAGTGGACATTACAAGGGCTGGATTGCATCCTGGGCAAGGATGATCATGATTTAATTTGATGTTTTAATTGCATGAATATTTATAAGGAGTGAACTGTGAGCAGTGTAATTATTGTAAACCACTCTTTGCAAAATAAATGTGCACATGTTTGATATAAAGTGAAGCTCCATCTATACTGTCCCATCATATTGTTAATGCATGGGTTAAGCTGTGTGATGAACCTCTTCCATCTCTCCATGATTCCAGAAGTAATGTATGCTGGCGTCTCTCACAGATTCTCCTCGCCTTCACCACCTGAAGCTGGTGGGACGCCCAAGGTCAAGGAGAGGGTCCAGGTGAGGTCAAAGGTCTCAGTAATGTTCAGAACCATGAGCAACACACACAAAATGCTATAGGATCTCAATGGGTCAGGCAGTGCCTATGAAAATGAATAAACCATGATGTATCTTCCTGACACGGGGTCTGAGGTTGAGCAGGAACAATGAAAGATGGGTTAAGGAGATCCTCATGGACACCTCGATTCCCGATTCCTGCATTCCATCCCCAACAGCCCCAAGTGAACTTTAAGCCAGTCCCAGTTCATTTCACCCATCACGTTAACTCTTCCCTGAACCTTCATTTCAGCAGTTGTTGCTGGACTAAGTTCCCACTTCCCCACCCACTGCCCGCAAACATCCATAAAAAATCCACAGTGCCCTGTTTATGGCTTTGATTCCCAGCAATCCTCTCCAGGCCCACATCTGTTGTCATTATTGTAAGTGTAACCTCCAGGTTGAGTCGGTTGTGAAGAAGGTGAAAGCATTGTTGGTGTTCATTTCTAGAGGTATAGAATATAAGAGCAGGGATGTGATATTGAGGCTCTATAAGGCATTCATGAGACCACACTTGGAGTAATGTGTGCAGTTTTGGGCTCCTTATTTTAGAAAGAATATACTGACAGAGGAGAGGGTTCAGAGAAGATTCACGAGAATGATTCCAGGAATGAAATGGTTACCATATGAGGACCATTTGGCAGCTCTTGGGCTGTACTCCCTGGAGTTCAGGAGAATGATGGGGGATCTCATCGAAAAATTGCCTACATAAAAAATCCACAGTGCCCTGTTTATGACTTTGATTCCCAGCGATCCTCTTCGGCTCACATCTGTTGTCACTATTGTAAGTGGTCCCTGTTTCCCTTCTACACCGAGGTGTGACCCAGCCCAGACCATCCCTGAATCTGGTCCAGGAGCAGCAGACCCAGGACTGTGATCAGCCCAGACTGTGACTGGGACTGGGTGCAATGCTTCAGTGTGAACCTGGCACTGGGTCACACACCCTCTCCCCTACAGGGACATTCATCGGCTCACAGATCGGGGGTGGAATCAGGAAGTTAATTCCAATCTGGTGATGTGACACATTCTGAGACGGGAAACAAGGAGCAGAATAGGGGATCAGTCACAGGGACAGGGGCAGGGATGTGGGACAGAGGCGTTAAACATTTACTTTGTATCTGTTTTAAGGGTAAAGGCAAAATCAAACCTGCAAATATCAGAGAAGCAAGAGTCACATGAGAATGAAAAATTGATGGGAATAGGGTATGATTCAATGTCCATTGAAACAGGCTGACGTCGATAAATCCCAAGGACACAATGATCTACATCCCTCTGCTTTTGGAGGAGATGGCAACAGAAATGGGGTGCTGCAGTTATCATCATATGAAGTTCTATAAATTGTGGGATGTTTGTCTGCATTGGAACGGGAGGGTTTCCCAGACATGAGGCTATGGACAAGAATGAAAGCTGTCTTATTTGTCAGGTGAGTGTGGTAAATGATCTCCGCACACAAGGAAGACAAGGCTGACTCGAGGGTCGAGGCGTGCAGGAGTGAGAAGTTGGAGCGAGGTGGAGATATGGTTGGGGAGAGGTGGTTGGAGTGAGGTGGAGACATGGTTGGGGAGAGGTGGTTGGAGTGAGGTGGAGACATGGTTGAGATGGAGTTGGGGTCGGCAAAACAGAGAAAAGTTGGAGTGGAGGGGGTGCAGAGACCGCCCACCTCAGCCAAGAGCGACGTCTGATCGTTCTAGCACTGGGCCAACGTTGAAAGCTCGGGTACGAGGTGGCAGGGTCCAGGCTACATCATGTTGATGTGACAGGGCCTGGTCTTCGAGCGATGTTTGGATGATTTAAACGCTGAGCCAGATGGATTGAAAAGGCCGTGCGTTGGGTCTGGAGGTGAGTGTCACATGTTTTGTTGCATATTGAGACTGAGGCTTGGGCCTGCTCCGAGTGGTCCAGGGTTCATGTATGCCAGCTCCGTGATGTTTTGCTCTGCTGTGTGATGAACTGAGGCTGAGGCTGTGGCCTGCTCCGGATGCTCTCTGGGCTCACTTTCATTCTGAATGCTTTGGCTGCCTTTTATTGTTTGCACGATTGGTGTGTTGTTTCTCTCTCTCTCTGCACATTGGGTGCTTGTTGTCATTCTGTTTCATGGGTTCTTTTGAGATTCTCGTTTTGTGACTGTCCATAAAAAGATAAATCTCAAGGTTATATAACACACACTTTGATCATACATGTACTCTGAACTTTGAGGCGTTTGTTGTTATGAACCAGCAGCAATGGAGATGAATTTCAGTCAAGTTTTTACAAAATAAACAACAACATTTATTAACCTATGCTCAAAACATCGAAAAGTAAATGAAAGACTAACTTAACCGGAAGTTAACAGTTAGGCGACTGTATCGAAAAAACAATCCAACTTATAAACTGTTCTTAATGATTTCTCAACCAAGCACAGACTTAAGGTGGTAAATTCAAAAGTCCATGTGATTTATACAGTCATTAAGGAGAGACTTCCCCGAAACAACGATTCCTTCGAAGTAATGACGAATCTGCCGATCATAGACGAGAGATGTCTTGTACGAAGAAATCACGGGGAAATAAAGGAGCTGACCTTTTGACTGGAGGGTGGTCACTGCACAAACCTACCTTAGAATAGTACTGCACAGTACAGGTCCTTCGGCCCACAATGTTGTGTGGAACCTCAAACCCTGCCTCCCATATAAGCCCCCACCTTAAATTCTTCCATATACCTGTCTAGTAGTCGCTTAAACTTTACGAGTGTATCTGCACCCACCACTGACTCAGGCAGTGCATTCCACGCACCAACCACTCCCCGAGTAAAAAACCTTCCTCTAATATCCCCCTTGAACTTCCCACCCCTTATACCTTAAAGCCATGTCGTCTTGTATTGAGCTGTGGTGCTCTGGGGAAGAGGCGCTGGCTATCCACTCTATCTATTCCTCTTAATGTCTTGTACACCTCTATCATGTCTCCTCTCAACCTCCTTCTCTCCAAAAAGTAAAGCCCTAGCTCCCTTAATCTCTGATCATAATCCATACTCTCTAAACCAGGCAGCATCCTGGTAAATCTTCTCTGTACCCTTTCCAATATTTCCACATCTTTCCTATAGTGAGGCGACCAGAACTGGACACAGTACTCCAAGTGTGGCCTAACCAGAGTTTTATAGAGCTGCATCATTACATCGCGACTCTTAAACTCTATCCCTTGACTTATGAAAGCTAACACATCATAAGCTTTCTTAACTACCCTATCCACCTGTGAGGCAACTTTCAGGGATCTGTGGTCATGTACCCCCAGATCCCTCTGCTCCTCCACACTACCAAGTATCCTGCCATTTACTTTGTACTCTGCCTTGGAGTTTGTCCTTCCAAAGTGTACCACCTCACACTTCTCCGGGTTGAACTCCATCTGCCACTTCTCAGCCCACTTCTGCATCCTATGAATGTCTCTCTGCAATCTTTGACAATCCTCTACACTATCTACAACACCACCAACCCTTGTGTCATCTGCAAACTTGCCAACCCACCCTTCTACCCCCCACATCCAGGTCGTTAATAAAAATCACGAAAAGTAGAGGTCCCAGAACAGATCCTTGTGGGACACCACAAGTCACAATCCTCCAATCTGAATGTACTCCCCTCCACCACCGCCCTCTGCCTTCTGCAGGCAAGCCAATACTGAATCCACCTGGCCAAACTTCCCCGGATCCCATGCCTTCTGACTTTCTGAATTAGCCTGCTGTGTGGAACCTTGTCAAATGCCTAACTAAAATCCATATAGATCACATCCACTGCACTGCCCTCATCTATATGCCTGGTCACCTCCTCAAATGTCTATCAGGCTTGTTAGACACGATCTGCCCTTCACAAAGCCATGCTGATTGTCCCTGATCAGACCATGATTCTCTAAATGCCCAGAGATCCTATCTCTAAGAATCTTTTCCAACAGCTTTCCCACCACAGACGTAAGGCTCACTGGTCTATCATTACCCGAACTCTCCCTACTACCTTTTTTGAACAAGGGGACAACATTCACCTCACTCCAATCCTCCGGTACCATTCCCGTGGACAACAAGGACATAAGGTTCCTAGCCAGAGGCTCAGCAATCTCTTCCCTCGCCTCGTGGAGCAGCCTGGGGAATATTCCATCAGGTCCCGGGGACTTATCCATCCTAATGTATTTTAACAACTCCAATACCTCCTCTCCCTTAATATCAACATGCTCTATAACATCAGCCTCACTCATATTGTCCTCACCATCATCAAGTTCCCTCTCATTGGTGAATACCGAAGAGAAGTATTCATTGAAGACCTTCCTCACTTCCACAGCATCCAGACACATCTTCCCACCTTTATCTCTAATTGGTCCTACCTTCACTCCTGTCATCCTTTTGTTCTTCACATAATTGAAGAATGCCTTGGGGTTTTCCTTTACCCTACTCGCCAATGCCTTCTCATGCCCCTTTCTTGCTCTTCTCAGCCCCTTCTTAAGCTTCTTTCTTGTTTCCCTATATTCCTCAATAGACCCATCTGATCCTTGCTTCCTAAACCTCATGTATGCTGCCTTCTTCCACCTGACTAGATTTTCCACCTCACTTGTCACCCATGGTTCCTTCACCCTACCTTTCTTTATCTTCCTCACTGGGACAAATTTATCCCTAACATCCTGCAAGAGATCTCTAAACATCAACCATATGTCCATAGTACATTTCCCTGCAAAAACATCATCCCAATTCACACCCACAAGTTCTAGCCTTATAGCCTCATAATTTGCCCTCCCCCAATTAAAAATTTTCCTGTCCTCTCTGATTCTACCCTTTTCCATGATAATGCTAAAGGCCAGGGAGTGGTGGTCACTGTCCCCCAGATGCTCACCCCCTGATAGATCTGTGACCTGACCCGGTTCCTTACCTAGTACTAGATCTAGTATGGCATTCCCCCTAGTCGGCCTGTCCACATACTGTGACAGGAATCCGTCCTGGACACACTTAACAAACTCTGCCCCATCTAAACCCTTGGAACTAATCAGGTGCCAATCAATATTAGGGACGTTAAAGTCACCCATGATAACAACCCTGTTATTTTTGCTCCTTTCCAAAATCTTCCCAACCTTGCAGCAGTTTCATTCAAATGTGCATGCCACAATTCCTGAACAAAGATTCAAAAAGGTTGATCATTCCCAAGACGCTGAACGACATTAACTTTACCCAATCCTTTGAACTTGGAGAACTCTGGTCATGCCTTTAGTCTCTGATACTGGACGGTAAAGGAAAAATAAAAGTGCAACAAACATCCGACCGGCAACAACAACGTCGCACTAAAAATAAAAATGAGAACTGCGTCACACTGGCGGACTATGTTTAAATACCGTCTGGAGCATGCTATCAAGTGACATCACATCACCCCGCTATCATGACACCATTAAATTATGACCATCACGAGATAATGACATAATGCTCACAAGGTAATTACATCAAGCTCACGGGATGTGTAACATCGTGAAAGGAGTCAAATAGGATGGAGTCATAGAGACACACAGCACAGAAACAGGCTTTTCAGCCCATCATATCCATGATGACCATCCAACACCTGATCACACTCGACATATTTACCTGTGTAATGACCAGGCTAAGGCCCTATTTTACTATATTTCTACGGCTATGCTGTGACGTATTTTCATTTTAGCCGTTTTTCTGTGAGTGTCAAAGTTGTAGTATCTGCTGAAACCAAATCATATCGACCTTAGTCGTATGAAACTTATTGAGGGTGGCTTTCTCACCATTACCCATGCAAAGCTGAGTCACGTGGCTATTAGCCAGAGTTAGTTAACCAGCCAAGTTTGTTACAAGTCACAGTGAGAGGGTTCAATTTTTGGGGGCTCTTCTGGGATTGGAATGCTGTATGAATGCTGTGTAAGGATTGATTAAGCTGCTTAATTGTCTGTCTAGGCCATGGTGTGAGATATTTTATTATGCATACCAAAGAGATTAAGGTCAGGTGCAATGCGATACCAGTGATGTGACTGAAGTCACGCTGACCGTTAGAATAGGGGTACCTAGAAAGGCAGGCCATGGCCAGTTCATATCTCTAGACATAGAGGGTGAATATTTTAATGGCAAGATGCTCTATTTTCTGCGAAGTGAGTTGAAGATTTTGGCTGATGTGAAAAGTCTAATAGGTCATTCAGCTGTTAATTTAAGTTCTGAGCTGGTTTTTGCTCTTACATCACTGGTTGCTTAATGCTAAAGTGTACCTGTGGAGAGCCAAAGTTGGCTGAGTAGGCTGAGTAGGCATTCTCAGTAGGCTGAGAATGTTCCCTGTAGTCAACCCCACACCTGAGAGGTAATGTTACAGCTATATAGGACACTGGTCAGACCCCACTTGGAGTACTGTGCTCAATTCTGGTCACTTCACTACAGGAGGGATGTGGAAACTATAGAAAGGGTGCAGAGGAGATTTACAAGGATGTTGCCTGGATTGGGGAGCATGCCTTATGAGAATAGGTTGAGTGAACCTGGCCCTTTCTCCTTGGAGTGACGGAGGATGAGAAGTGACCTGAAAGAGGTATATAAGATGATAAGAGGTATTGATTGTGTGGATAATCAGAGGCTTTTTCCCAGGGATGAAATAGTAAACACGAGAGGACACAGTTTTAGGGTGCTTGGAAGTAGGTACAGAGGAGATGTCAGGGGTAAGTTTTTTACGCAGAGAGTGGTGAGTGCGTGGAATGGGCTGCCAGCGATGTTGGTGGAGGCGGATACAATAGGGTCTTTTAGGAGGCTCCTGGATAGGTACATGGAGCTCAGAAAAATAGAGGGCTATGGATAACCCTAGATAATTTCTAAAGTAAGGATATGTTTGGCACAGCATTGTGGGCTGAAGGGCTTGTATTGTGTTGTAGGTTTGCGATGTTTCTATGGTTCTATGAAAAATTTGCAGACCTCCATGTCTATTCTGCCTGCCCTATTGTAGATCTCCATCAAGGTCTTTGGATCTCTCCTGCATTAATATCAAAAATCATTAATGTACATTCAAAATTCAAAATAAATTTATTATCAATGTACATATATGTCACCATATACAAACATGAGATTAATTCTCTTGAGGGCACAGTCAGTAAATCCAAGAAACACAATCGAATCAATGAAACATCACATCCAACGCACATAAATAGGATCCAGCAACAACCCCTATTGGTCAAAACTGGCCATAGGCTTCCAATCACAAAAGCAACAGCCCACTATCACTCTCTGCCTGCTATTACCAAGCTCACTTTGTAATTAATGTACCAACTTGCCTTGGATCTCAGAAGATTAAACTTTTGGACATGCCTTCCACATCCTAGTGAGGTGTAGAGAGCTCGAATGGTCATGTGGGTGTATGAGATCACTGGACCAGATCCTGAACAACACGGTCACTCCCTGTCTATGCTGTATCCCTGCATCGTTTATATTAAATCCCTGTCTCTCGTTCTCCTCACTTTCCAACAACTCCCTCTCCCTTAAACCCGAGACACACCCATATACTGGGAAACTTGGGCAACACACACTCCATGCTGGAGGAACTGAGCAGTTCAGGCAGCAGGCAGCTGAATCGTTGACTATTATTCTCCTGCAGAGATGCTGTCTGACATGTTGAGTTCTTCCAGCACTTGGTGTGTGTTGTTGCTCCCTTAAACCTTTCCATTTTTCTCCCTCCCTTAAATCCCTGTTCTCCACTGAGTCCCACCTCATAGCCGTTCCTCGTAAAACCAATGGCAGCCTGAAATCTGCTCCCCTCCACACTCTTCCTTCCCTTCCTGATTTCTGGTAGAAGCTTGACAGAGTCTCTTGGATCCCCATCTTTCCCCAGTGATAATTCCGCACCCTCGGTGTGAACCAGTGTTTGAGAACAATTCACTCAAGGTGGGAGAGTGGTAAGCACTTGGAAACTGGGCACAGGCTCACATTATTCATTTAATTATTAACTACTGTTTGAGTAGGATTAATCAAGGTGATACTCTACAGGGGAATATTCTGACAAAATCTCTTCCACCAGACAAAACTGGAGACTATTATTGAACTAACATTCAACACTTACAAAGCACAGCAGCAAAGAGCAGCCATGCTGTTGTCCCATAGACCTCACCCCTCACCACAACAGTGGGACCCAGAGGAAACCTGCATCTCCAAGCCACCGTTCCACATGCAGATTTCTCAAAGAGTCCGTACCCTCCTAGTACCGGTGCCGAGAGACGGACGATCCATCCTAGACTACAGGAACATGAGGAAATTAGCTGATGCTGGGATTTCAAGCAACACACATAAAAGTTGCTGGTGAACGCAGCAGGCCAGGCAGCATCTATAAGAAGAAGTACAGTCGACATTTCGGGCCAAGACCCTTCGTCAGGACTAACTGAAAGAAGAGCTAGTAAGAGATTTGAAAGTGGGAGGGGGAGGGGGAGATCCAAAATGATAGGAGAAGACAGGAGGGGGAGGGATGGAGCCAAGAGCTGGACAGGTGATTGGCAAAGGGGATATGAGATGATCATGGGACAGGAGACTGAGGGAGAAAGAAAGGTGGAGAGGTGAAGCCCAGAGGATGGACAAGGAGTATAGTGAGATGGATAGTGGGAGAAAAAGGAGAGAGAGAAAAAGAATATGTATATATATATATAATAAATAATGGATGTGGTATGAGGGGGAGGAGGGGCATTAACGGAAGTTAGAGAAGTCGATGTTCATGCCATCAGGTTGGAGGCTACCCAGACGGAATATAAGGTGTTGTTCCTCCCACCTGAGTGTGGCTTCATCTTGACAGTAGAGGAGGCCGTGGATAGACGTATCAGAATGGGAATGGCACTGGCAATTAAAATGTGTGGCCACAGGGAGATCCTGCTACAGGATACTGTCCAGGGGTTCTGTCCTCAGCCCATCCATGGGGGGTCTGGCATGGTGCATCACTGCAGCATACTCAATGGGATTAGTCTCGGCAACGACCTCCGGACCAGCAAACTACAAAAGAAACAGAACCTGTCAGCTCTGGGCAACTTAAGGGAAACAGGGACAGGACACACTGTGTCAGGAATTCTTGGAGACTGGGAAACACAGACAGGGAAATAGAGTCCAGGACCCAGTCAGGGAGATCGAGACCAGAACACAGAGACAGGACCTGGAGACAGCACACAGAAACAAGGAGATACAGACTGGGAGCCGGAGACAGGACATCGAGATAGGGAGATACAGACCAGGACCCTGGGACAGGGAGATACAGATGAGGACACAGAGGCAGGGAGATTTAGACGAGGACACAGAAGCAAGGAGATACAGACCGGGACCAGGAGACAAGACACAGAGACAGGGAGATATAGACCAGGACCTAGTGACAGGACATGGAGACTGGATACAGAGACAAGGACTCTGGAGAGGGGAGACATTGAGACTGGGCACATCGACACGTGACACATGGACACAAAAGACCTGGACATGCAAAGCGACACACAATGATGGAAACTCAGATCACCCCATCAGCACCAATCAACTGACAAACAGTGATACTAACCCAGCATCAACACGGTCTCATTCTCAGTGCATTCGGAATGAACTCACACACTGCCAACGACACAAATATTAAATCCACGACTGATCATCGGAAATGTACACACCGGGTGGACCGGGTGTGTGGGGGCAGAGTACCCCAGTCACTGGATGTGTGTGATGGACAGTGTACCCTAGTGACTTTGTGTGGGGTGACAGTGTACCCCAGTAACCGGGTGTGTGAGGGACAGTGTACCCCAGTGACTGTGTGTGGGGTGACAGTGTTCCCCAGTGACTGTGTGTGGGGTGACAGTGTACCCCAGTGACTGTGTGTGAGGGACAGTGACCGGGTGTGAGGGGACAGTGCACTCAGTGACTGTGCAGTGTGTACAATTGCTGTTCGATCTGCCTGACCAGGCCTGGAGATCACTGAGGCAAAGTTTCAGTTGACTCCTCAGTGGTACGTGGGATCTTGCTGTGCCCCCGTGTGTGCGCTGCTGAGTTCCACAGTGGTGGTTGGAATGATCTCCGGTGACGGGGACCTGTGGTTGATCCTGGGATTGTGCAGATTACATGTAGGCCTTATGTTTAGTCTGCCCCGAGGAGGGAGAGTGACCCGGAGTGGCCTCTTTCCAGGGGTAACGTGTCTGTCATTACCCTGTCATTCCCCTTGGGGGGCTGCCAGACACTGTGATTCTTCTGCATCCTCTGAAGATTTGTGTAAATGATGTCCGTCTCCGCTTGGTCTGTGGGACAGAAAGGAGAGGTGACAGGGTCTGTACTAAAACCATTCCCCACTTTATCTAACCCCTCTCTCCCACCCCTGTTGTCACCCCCCTGCCCATCCCCTCTCTCTCCCTCCCCCAAATACCAGACTCAACGACAGGGTGTCAGATCGACTTGCCTTCAGTCCCTGAAGTTACTTCCCTTCCCTCAGGTCTTCTCCTCCGTGTGACCATGAGGATCACAGTGAGAGCAAAGATCAGGAGGGTCCCCACCACGAACAATCTGATCACCAGGATCACTGCATCTGGCACTGCTGTAACAGAGAGTAGAAGAGGTTTCCTAATGAATCCAGTCCTCACGCTCCCAGTGACACAGGATTGATGAATTCACCCATCCCTCCTCAGTTGCAGAAAACTCCCTGTCACCTCAACACCGTCCCTCAGTACCCTACAATCACCATCACGTAGCTACCCTCCAAACCCCACCTCTCCACCCTGCTCCTCTCCCTTCCAACATCCCTCAGTCCTTCCACCCCATTCCCTCCAATATCCCTCAGTCCCCTGAGTCCCCACTCTCTCCGATCACCATCACCTCACTGTCCTCCACCCCACCCCTCCCCTCCAATACCTTTCAATCCCTCCATCCCCATTCCCTCCAATCACCATCAAATCACTCACCTCGAAACCCATCACCTCCCCCCTGATACCCGTCAGTCCCTTCATTCCCCATTCCCTCTAATCAACATTACATCACTGACCCGCACCCCTCCCCTCCAATACTCCTCAGTCCCCTCATCCCCTATTTCCTCCAGTAACGATCACAACACTCCGCTCCAACCCCTCCTACTCCATGGTGCTCCCAGAGGGACACAAAAGAAGGATACTGTTGACGGACACATTTGGAAATGTTTGTGGCAGGAATTAAGGAAATGGAGGAGGAATCAAAACTGTGATTGCCCATCTTCTCAAACATAGAAACATAGAA
Organism: Mobula hypostoma; assembly: GCF_963921235.1. Classification (NCBI taxonomy): domain Eukaryota; kingdom Metazoa; phylum Chordata; class Chondrichthyes; order Myliobatiformes; family Myliobatidae; genus Mobula; species Mobula hypostoma. Next base: position 2,799,941 of record NC_086109.1, on the reverse strand, counting down.
AACCTACAGCACAATACAGGCCCTTTGGCACACAAAGTTGTGCCGAAAATGCCCTTACCTTAGAAATTACCTTGCGTACCATAGTCCTCTATTTTTCTGAACTCCAATGTACCCGTCCAGGAGTCTCTTAAATGACCCTATCGTATCCGCCTCCACCACCGTCGCTGGCAGCCCATTCCACGCACTCACCACTCTCTGCGTAAAAAACCTCCTCCTGACATCTCCTCTGTCCCTACTTCCAAACAGCTTAAAACTGTCTCCTCTTGTGCTAGCCATTTCAGCCCTGGGAAAAAGCCTCTGACTATCCACACGATCAATGCCTCTCATCATCTTGTACACCTCTATCAGGTCACCTCTCATCCTCCGTCACTCCAAGGAGAAAAGGCCAAGTTCACTCTACCTATTCTCATAAGGCATGCTCCCCAATCCAGGCAACATCCTTGTAAATCTCCTCTGCACCCTTTCGATAGTTTCCACATCCTTCCTGTAGTGAGGTGACCAGAACTGAGCCCAGTACTCCAAGTGGGGTCTGACCAGGGTCCTATATAGCTGCAACATTACCTCTCAGCTCTTGAACACAATCCCGTGGTTGATGAAGGCTAATGTAGCATGTGCCTTCTTAGCAACTCCAGTTTGTATGTATTCTGTCTGACAGGATACTGTAGAGGATTATTAACTTTGTAGGTAACCTTTGTTTTTGGATTTTATACTTAAGCCTCCACTCATATTTGTCAGCACAGCCTGGGTGAGGAACTACAGTGCATTTTGCAGAAGGTCCACACTGAATCAACTGTGCACTGTCGCTGGAGGGAGGGAGTGATTAGATTGGAGGGAAGGATTATTTAGGATAGCTGAGGCACTGAGTGGTCAGGGAGGTGGAGGCTGAGCTTGAGGAGGGGGGTTATGAGGGCCAATGTGAGGGAGCTGGATTAAAATCAGTGGTGATACACTTAGTTAGATCCCACTTGGAGTACTGTGCTCAGTTCTGGTCGCCTCACTCACTACAGGAAGGATGTGGAAACTATTGAAAGGGTGCAGAGGAGATTCACAAGGATGCTGCCTGGATTGGGGAGCATGCCTTATGAGAATAGGTTGAGTGAACTTGGCCTTTTCTCCTTGGAGCGACGGAGGATGAGAGGTGACCTGATAAAGGTGTATAAGATGATGAGGGGCATTGATCGTGTGGATAGTCAGAGGCTTTTTCGAAGGACTGAAATGGCTAACACAAAGGGGCATCGTTTAAGGTGCTTGGAAGTAGGTACAAGGGGGATGTTAGAGGTAAGTGTTCACACAGAAAGTGGTGGGTGCATGGAACTGCCAGCAATAGTGGTAGAGGTGAATACAATATGGTCTTTTAAGAGATCGTTCAATAGGTGCATGGAGCTTAGAAAAATCGAGGGCTATGCTGTAGGGAATCTCTAGGCAGTTTCTAGAGTAGGTACATGGTCAGCACAACATTGTGGGTCAAAAGGTCTGTAATCTGCTGTAAATTTTTTATGTTTTTATGAAGCTCTTCTATGCTGTCCCGTCTCACACTCCTGCGATGGGGGACCTAACTAAATTGCAACATCTTCGTCAGACACTCACGACATGTGTCCAGATTACAGACGTCCCCCAGCCGGACCTGTGCGGTGTCCTCACTGATGGGGTTGCTGGCCTCACACCTGTACACAACATCCTCCATCTCTGCTATGCAATCAACCTGTATCGTCTTTCCGTCTTTCCAGAAGTGCTGGCTGCTGTTGTCTCCTGTAACTTCTCCTCTCCACCAACTGAATCTGGTGTGGTTGCCAGAGGTCACGGAGCAGGTCAGGGTGAGGTTACAAGTCCCAGTGATGTTCTGAACCATGATGTTTGCTCCTGACACGGGCTCTGAGGGTGTGAGGGAGAGATAGAAGATGAATAAAGGAGATCCTTGTGGACACCTCAATCCCCAACTCCCCCATCCCATCCCCAACACTCCAGAGTGAACTTCAAGCCAATCCCACCTCAATTTTACCCAACGGTTTAAACCTTCCCTCACCATTCACTTGCTGCCGGGGGATGTTCCCACGTGCACTACCCACACTCATCTACAAACTCTCCTCCATTTCCTGTTTATAGCTCTCTATTCCAGGAATTCTCTCCATTTCCATGTCTTTAGTTCTTCCTCTGTGTGGTGCCAGCTTCCCTTTGAAATCTGACTGAGCCCCAGCCTTGACCTGCCCTGAACCTGGTCCAACCTAAGACACAGCCCAGTCTATTCTGTCAGTCTCTCCATCTCCACACTGCCTGCCCAGATTATGATGAAGGTTTGAGTCTATGTCATTTCTTTCATCTCTGTTCTCATACCCTCTCCAACCAAAAGTAACAGTAAGGTTCATCTGTCCGTCTCCTTCTACCCCACTCGTCTCCCTATTCAGTGCATCAACATCTATGCTTCCTGGTCCTTTCAATGAGACTCCATTGAATCATAGAGCATTGCAGTGCCAAAACAAACCCTTCAGTCCATCTAGTCCATTCCTAGTCCCATTGATACTCATCTGGACATCACCTTCCACATCCCTTTCAATATTTATCCCAATTTCTGTTAGACATTGAAATCGAACCTGGTTCCAACCCTTCCACCTGCACCTTGTTCCACCCTCTGAGTGAAGAAGTTTCCCCACCTTCCCCTATAACTCAGGTCCTTGAGTCCTGATACTCTGCACTCTTTCAACCTAATTGATACCTTTCCTGTACGTAGGTGACCAGAATTGCACAAATACTGCAAATTAGGCCTCTCCAAGGTCTTATACAATTTCAACATAACATCCCAACTCCTGGACTCAATTCTTTGATTTATGAAGGCCAATGTGCTAAAAGCTTTTTTTATGACCCTATCTACCTGTGATACCACTTTTAAGAAATTATGGATCTGTATTCCCAGATGTCTCTATTCTACTACACTCCTGAGTGCCCAACCACTCATCATTTATGTCCCACCCTGGTTTACTTTCCAAGGGTCAAGGCTTCGTACTCGTCTGCATTAAATTCAACCTGCAAATTTTCGGCTCATTATTCCCGCTGGTCCCGATCCTGCTACAGGCTTTGATAGTCTTCTTCACTGTCCACTATACCCACAACTACTGTCATCCGCAAATTTGATGATCCACTGACATTCCACTCCCTTCCCTCTTTCTTACATATTTTGACCAGTTTCTCCCTGAGTAACACCTCGCTCTGCTCTTCTGCCAAACCCACAACTCCCACCACTCCACGACCCACTCCACTTTCTGGACATCCACGGGAGGGGGGCTTCATATGAACTTTCACATTTTCCCTTCCCTCCATGCAGGGAACCAAAAGCTGAAACAGTGATTGACAAGCACTCCCAATGCAGTGAACTGCACTCAGTGTTCACACGGTGGCCTCCTCTCCACTGAGAAACCAGGCACAGTGTCACTAACCACCTTGAGGGACATCTCAGTTCAGGCACAATTGTGACTCAGAAGTTCTGGTCGCTGTCACTTTGATTCTCCATCCTGCTCCCACTCTGACACACTGATTCTAACTCTTGACACTATTCCAGTGAGACCAATGTATAGACAAGAGCCCATCTCCAGCTGGATCTGATGCAGAACTTGCGGATCTCCCTCCTTTGTAGAGATGATATTCAGAACAGGTTCATTGTCTGAAAGGTTTTGTTGACTACTGTCTGATTCAGAGAGTCATAGACTCCCAGAATACTACAGAACAGGAACAGGCCCTTCAGCCCATCTAGTCCATGCCGATTACTTAATCTGCCTTGTCACCTCAACCTGCACACAAAACATAGCCCCCCATAACCATTCCATTCATGTACCTATCCAAATTTCTTTTAAATTTTGAAATCAAACTCACATCCATCACTTCTGCTGGCAGATCATACAACATGCTCAGCACGCATCGTGAAAGTTCCCCGTCATGTCCTCTTAAACATTTTGCCTTTCACCCTAAACCCATGACGTCTAATTCTACTCTGACCCAATCTCAGTGGAAAAATCCTGCTTGCATTTACATGATCTGTATCCCTCATAATTTTGTAAACCTCAGTCCCTTTCTTCCCCTACTCGATCCCAGAGGAGGTCTTTGTCTCCAACCCATGTTCATGATTTTCTATCTTCTGTGTTCTATTTCCCATGTTCTGATGTTCTCCTCCTTCAACTGGGGAACATTAACACTGGGATGGAGGACGTTGTAACGTGAAGTCAACGGAGAGACACCAAAGCCGGTGGATATAGAAATGTCTGATTCACCAAAAACAGGCATCATATTGAGACAATCTTGGATGAAGCAGACTCCCGATTCAATATTACATGATAATTTGACATGCTAAAGATCAGTGGTAAATGCTGGATAATTGTACCGTTACAATGTACCAACAATGCTTCCTTGGCCCTACATATATTTTTCACCTACCTTGTCGTTCACACCCACACTCCAGACACACAAAATGAATGTTAATCAGAATTGTCTGGATTGCAATCAGCTCCAGTCCACAGCTACAGGAAAACTACTGTTCAGAGCTGCATTTTAAATTCAATCTACAATCCACCTTCATGTCTGAAGATGGGTTCTGGTGAGATTAATATTTGTGTATTCCCTAACTACACAATACGTCCTAACAGAGGAGAGAGGATTTCTCAGCCAAACATTGCTGAGTGAGATTATTGTGAATGTGATATTACTGTTAGAGTGAGTCAGGAACCATATTGCTGTGTGTGAGTGTACTGTTGTGTCCGTGTACTGTTGTGTCCGTGTACTGTGTCACTCACTGGGACACTATATTCAGTGTAATGAACACACAGGGTCTCACTCAGCACAGCACAGCATGAAGGCTGAGGAATAAACACCTTGCTGAGCTCAGACCTCAGTCTGGACAATTAACAAGCAGTGTCCTGGGAAACAGACTGGATAACTGGGATCCCTGAGCATGACAGACTAGGCCTTTGACTGGAGATACAGTGTGTAACTGTGACCCACAGATACAGACTGTTCAGGCCATTCACACCAGGTCCATTCTCCCTGTGTGCTGAGCTCCCTCTGTCTCAGATACATGAGATTCCCCAATGTTGGTTCGATCCCTTCTGGCTCCTGTCTCAGTCTTGGTGGATGTGGCGGGTGTATCCTCCAAACTCACACTGACTCAGCCTCACTACACTGGGACCATGAGCCCAGCTCTGGACACGGGTAGTCAGTGAGGTTCAGTAAACAGGGAAACACACAGGATCTGCCCTCACCCATCCATTAGGGGTGTTTCAGGGACAGGTCTCACTCACCGTACACCTCCAGTCGCACTGTTGTTTTATTTTCAGCTCCTGAACTTGCAGCTGCAAACATCACCTCATAATCACCAGAGTCCTCTCTCCGTAGATCATGGATTTCCAGACTGATGCTCCCAGGGTGAAAGGTTATCCTGTTCTTGTACTGCTCATTACTGAAGTAGCTGATGTTCCCATTCAAGTACTTCACAATCTTGATTCTGGGCGATACCCGAATCCAATGAACCTCAAAGTCTGGACTGACTGGGATCCCAAAAAGTAAGGAGACTGAGTGTCCCTGAGCTCCGGTCACAGTGGTGGGAGGAGTCCCAGTCCCAGCTGAGGAGACAAGACAAGACAGTCCGTAGGTGAGGTCAGTGATAGGAAGAGGAATCAGACCTGGGAAAATCAAAGACATGGGAGGAAGCCAAGCGGCCCATCATGTTGTTCCAGCCCTGTGAGACAGACAGCGCAAAGTTAGTGTTGTTTCATGCCGAGACCCTTCATCGGGACTCCAGACTCTCTGTACCCGGCCCTCAGAAATGAAGTTGCAGCCTGCAGCCGGATATCAGTGGTCAGGTAGGGGGGGGCGGATGAGATACTGGGATAACCTCACTGTGTGTGTGCAGGGGTCAGGAGGTCGACTGATCAGACTCAAGGTGACCACCACTCAGCCGGAATTGTCCCTGGATCTGGGACCCCCAAGCTCTCCTCCAGAGCTGGTCCAGCACAACTTGAGCCGTCTCTGGGAAATGTCCCACAGGCTGCACCTCCCGTCCCCAGGGGGTTCCTTGCACTGGCTGCTCCTGTACACTCTGCACTGTCCATCCCTCACCTGTTGCCTGGACGTCCAGAGTCAGGTGGTGAGGGTGGAGTCCCAGTTAGAGTCTGTCTGTGAGGACTCTGCCACTCCTCATCAGACCTTGGAGCAAAGAGGGTGAACAGTCCAATGCTACAGTTTCTGTTGTCCGAGAGGGTCAGAATTCCCTGTTTAGGTGGATAGAGGTGTCTAGTGAGCTGTTGTCAGCAGCCTGTGCCCCCACCAGGGGTGACTGGCTTCAGAAGGGTGTAAGAGAATCTAGCTGGATGTGGTAGTGGAGATGGTGTCTAGCCTGACCTACAGGACCAGGCTTCCTGTTCAATAGTTCACGTCTATACATTGTCATCAATATCCTTTTGTCCATGTTCTCCCTGTTCCAACTGCTCCAAATCAGCCATTGACCAGATAATCTTGTAGCCAGCTTATCCCCATGGCACCCTGTCAGAGACACCCCCACACCCGCTTTCCCTATAGTTTTTACTTCTCCACAGTTCTAATGAAGAGTCTTTGACCTGAAATGTTGGCTCTTTTCTCATTCCACAAATGTGTCCTGAACTGCTGACTGCTTCCCTCTCCTGTATCATACGATGGAGACGGAGAGATTTTAAAAAATGGATCAGAGTGTGTTTGGGGCTGCTTCTCTGGTTCTCACCCATTTCCCAGCCACGTGCGGCTGTACAGTGAAGAAAGTGCTAAATACTCCTGCTCGTGGGACCACACAGATCTTTAGTACTCGGCCAGGTACGCCGTCTGGACCAGACACGTTAATGTAGGATGAGTGTAAACAGGTGGTTGATAGTTAGCGTAGACTCGGTGGGTTGAAGGTACGAGTTCCCTGCAGTATCTCTCTCTGTCTCACTGCGGATGGCTTCTCCACACTGAGATGCTGGTCACTGAATCCACTGCAGGGCTGTGCCTGGATCACACTCAATAGTCACTTTATTCAATACAACCCGACACCTGCCCGTTAACAAATACCAAATCAGCCATCATGTGGCAGCAACTCAATGCTGATCTGCTGGGATTTTCACACACATCAAACTCTAGATACAACAGATAATGGTGATTGAAACTAAAAAAAATCCACTGAGCTGCATTTCTTTGTGCAGACGTGCCTTGTTTATAAGAGAGGCTGGAGGGGAATAGCCAGAGTGGTTCAAGCTGACAGGAAGGTGACAGAAACTCAAATAACCACACGTTACAACAGTGCTGTGGAGAAGAACATCTCTGATGCACAACACCTTGAACCTTGAAGTGGATGGGCGACAGCAGCAGAAGACCATGAACATACCCTCAGTGCCCACTTTATAAGATACAGGATGTTATCAATAAATGGCTGCAGAGTGTAAAATCTCCCCAGACACTGAGCAACCGGGGTTACATTTGCAAACATGATCACAAACATCTTAATCTTTGTATTATTACCCAACCCACAAACACATCCTAACGCAGTTAACGGGATCAGGGAGGAGTGACTCAGAGTCTGGTGTGGCTTTCAGTTCCTGTGACACTGGCATTAGTACTGGAGAAGGAGAGCACAGTTCCACTGGGACAGACTGTGATCAGAATTCCACTGAATCCAATCACGAGGGAGGTAGACTGAGTTTAAATTCCATAAAACTGTGTTGGGAGGAGGACCCCAATGCTGGGAAATCTGGAAGGTTGAAGAGGAGCAACAAGGAAGGGGACAGGGGTCTCGATAACCAGGAGGAGTACAAACTGAATTTGTCTAAATCTAAACAAACTACTGAAGATCGTATGTGTGAGTTCACTCTGCAGGAAAGTGATCATGATGCTTTTGTCATGGTGTCAGAACAACATAGACCTCAACATAATCAAGACAGAAGATCTAGTTGTTGACCCAAGGAAGTGTGTGTGTGTATACACAACCCTGTCCTGATCAAAACAGCTACTGTTGAGATGGTTGACAAATTTGAAGCAGACATCCTTATCAACAGCATAGTCTCCTCATCTCTCCAACTCAGACAGTGACCAAGAAAGCACATCAACCCAAATTGAATAAAAGTGAGCAACACAAACAGAGCTTAACAATCCCCGTGATCCCAAATGAGACACCTGCAACACAAAGTGAAAACCCACTTTGTTCAAAGAGAAACAATTAGACATGGAAAGTTCACAGTCGAAGGAACACTACGTACCCATGAGGTGACACTGAGAAAATACAATCCACATATAAACTGATAAAATCCCTTTCTTCTTTAAAAACAACCCATAGTTCTGACACATACACCTTACTCAAGTTTCCCATTGTGTGATACGTGTTCTTTCTCTCTCTCGCACACACACACTCTCACACACACAGACACAGATGCACTTACACTCTCATGCAAACACTCACACTCTCTGCTCTGTTGTTCCATTTTGTGATCCGGGTTCACAAACACTTTGCTGAGCTCATGTCAACATGACGAGCAGGAGTGGGAAGCGGACGTGCTACCATTGAACCACACAACATGTTCAAATGATCCGGCTGAAACATTTTCTTGTCATTTTCCTTGATCTCCTTAATATCTAGAAATCTATCAATGAAGGAAGAAATTCCAGATCACCGGAGAATCCCAGTGATTTACCACAGTATGCCGGCTGGCTTCGTATTGGCCTGGTATGGGAACACCATGTATTTGAACAGAAAATCCTACAAAATGTACTGAATACGGACCAGTACATCATGGATAAAACCTTCCCAACCACTGAGAGCATCTACATGAAACATTGCCATAATCAAAGATCCTCACCACCCAGGCCATGCTCTTTTCTCACTGCTGTCATCAGGTAGAAGGTACAAATAAAAATTAAATTAATTTATAAATAACTAAATTAATAAATTTATAAATGTAACACACATCAAAGTTGCTGGTGAACGCATTTATTTATAATTTATTTATAATTTAAAAATTTATAAATTTATTATTTATAAATTTATAATTTATAAATGTGGTTGGCGGATTGATGTTGTTTTTTTATAGAAGCTTGTATGGCATATAGTTCTGGGTTTGTGCTCCAAATGGGTTTTTTTCCCCCTTTTTTTTGTTATTAGGGGTTTTTTTCTGTTTTAGTTAGTAGGGGTTCTTTTTTTCTTTATTTTTCCATAAAAAAAGGTTTAACATTTTGTTTTTTTATTATTATTGATAAACTGTAAAAAAAAAAGAAGGTACAAGAGCCTCAGGACTTACACCACCAGCTTAAAGAACAGGTTATTTATTGATATTTATTTATATTTGCATTTTCACAGTTTGTTGTCTATTGATCCTGTTTACAGTTCATGTTCTATAGATTTGCTAAGTATGCCCGCAGAGAAAGAATCTCAGGGTTGTATGTGATGACAGATCTGTACTCTGATAAAACTTATTTTGAACTTTTTGAATAGAGGCCTAGTCTATTACCCACACTAGTGACATGACAGACCCACCACATCAGAAACCAGTCTGGTGAACTTTGTGATAATTCCCCCTCAGCATCCATTTCTCACCCATTATCACAGATTCCAACATTGTCCCCGCTCCCAGTGTCAGCTGGGGAGATGTGTGGTTCCCAGTTTTCTCTCTCTCCCTCCTTTTTGAAACAGTCTGTAGGAACCATTCCTGAAACTAGAGTTTGCCAGGTGATAACCAGAAAGTTCAGTAACTCTACTGACACCTTGTCACAGACTCCGGGATGGAGATCATCAGGCCTGTGTCAATTATCCATTTTCATGATGTTATTTCATCATTGATGCTGATTGATTTTGTTTCTACACTTTTATTCAACACTTGTCTATCCTGTATTTCTGGCAGGTTTTTGTGTGTTCCACAAAGACACACAAAAAGCCATGGTTATTTCCTCTACTGTTCCTTCATTCCCCATTACAAATACCCACGTCTGTCTGTAAGGGAACTACAGTTGTACCTGCTGCTGTGTTTGTTTCATGTCCTGATTCTGGCTCTCACAGTCTGTTCTTAATATCCTTCAACTTTCCATTTTCGCTTTCTTCAACGATATATCTGTTACCCTTTGCTGTGTTCATAATCAGTCTCAATCCTCAGGCTTATGACTAATTCTGCAGGTTAACAACCATTTTGGGCAATGATGTCAGGATTTTATTTATCATTCTCTCTCACTGCTTGTATGTCCATTATTGTGATTTGGGCTATTGACAGATCGACAGTCTGTCTGCCGAGAGAGAGTGAGAACCAGCACTTGGGACCAAAACCGAGGATGACTGTTAACAATTTCCACTCTCTTTCTCCATTCCAGTGCCCCTCCACCACTTCCTGCCCCCACCATCCACCATTCCTACAGCGATTCCCCATCAGGATCTTTTCCCATGAAACATCTCCTTTGCGAATATGACTCTAATGCTGTTTCTGACCATGCACCGTTGAAATTATTTATTAACTTAAGGGATACATCTACTAATTCTAGACAATGGCGATTTAATACCACTTTGCCTTAAGGTTCAGATTTTGTTATATTTATTGATGAACAGATTAAGTTTTTCTTTACAACGAATTCCATGGATGATATTTCCAGTGGGATACTCTGGGATACTTTTAAAGCATATATTCGTGGACAAATTATTTCATACACTGCTGGACTAAAAAAGCGAACTAATAAGGAAATACTTAAACTGGTCGACAAGATTAAAGTTGATAAGAAATATTCTATAGCTCCTAATCAAGAACTTTATAAACAGAGAGTTGAACTTCAAATGGAACATAATCTCTTATTATCATCTTTGATTGAAAGTCAATTAATCAAAACCAAGAGTCCATTTTATATACATGGTGATAAAACTGGGAAACTTTTAGCTAATCAATTGAAATTGGCCTCAGTTAAACGACAGATTCTTAAGATTCGTAAACAAGATGGCACTTTGACAGTTGACCATGAAAAGATTAATAAATCCTTTCAAGAATTTTATACCTCCCTTTATCAATCAGAATTTCCTGATGACTCCACTATAATGCGTGAATTTTTTAAGAAACTGAATATTCCAAAATTATCATCTAATGAACGTTCAAAACTAGATGTACCTATTACAGCAGAGGAAATAAAGAATGCTATTTTTTCAATGAACTCAGGTAAAGCACCTGGTCCAGATGGATTTACAGTAGAATTTTTAAAATTTTTTTCAACTACACTAACCCCTTGGCTTTGTAGTGTTTTTAGGGATGCAGTCTCAACAGGTAAATTCCCACAATCTTTTTATCGAGCTTCTATTTCCCTAATTCTTAAAAAAGGTAAGGATCCTACTGAACGTATATCTTATAGGCCTTTATCTCTGCTGAATGTCAATTCTAAGATTTTTTCTAAAATATTGGCAACGAAATTGGAGAATGTATTACCCCAAATTATTTCTGCTGATCAAACTGGATTTATTAAAAACCGTTACTCTTGTTTTAATATTAGGAGATTAATGAATATTGTTTATACACCTTCACCCAAAATTCCAGAATGTGTCATTTCATTGGATGCTGAGAAAGCTTTTGATAGAGTTGGATGGATATATTTATTCAATACCCTTGAGAAATTTAATTTTAGTCCGATATTCATTTCCTGGATCAAACTGATATATTTTACCCCTTTGGCCTCGGTATTTACTAACAATCAAAGATCCCCTTTTTTTCATTTATTCTGTGGTACTAGGCAGGGTTGCCCTCTTAGTCCATTACTATTTGATATTGCCTTGGAACCGCTAGCTATTGCTATTCGTGACTCCCCTAATATATTTGGAATTACCTGTGGAAATGAGACTCATAAATTATCACTATATGCAGATGATCTACTATTATATATTTCTAACCCAGGAGAATCTATTCTGGCAGTATTAACTTTGTTTGCTCAGTTTAGTAGTTTTTCTGGTTATAAACTGAACCTAGGTAAGAGTGAACTCTTTCCATTAAATATGCAGGTTCCCATTTATAGAAACTCTCCATTTAGAGTGATTACTGATTATTTTACTCATTTGGGAGTTAAAATTACTAAGAGACGTAAGGATCTTGTCAATTTCAACCTTTTACCATTAATTAATCAGGTTAAACAACTGATTACTAAATGGTCCCCTTTGGCTCTATCACAGATTGGCCGTATTAATGCTATTAAAATAATTATTTTACCCAAATTTTTATATTTATTTCAAGCGATACCGATTTTTATTCCTAAATCTTTTTTTGATACTATTGACTCTAAAATTTCCTCTTATATATGGCAAAATAGAAATCCCAGATTAAGTAAAAAATACTTACAGAAATCTAAGAAAGAGGGTGGTTTGGCATTGCCTGTCCTGAGATTTTACTACTGGGCAATTAATATCCGATACTTAATATTTTGGACACAAGATTGGAATATAACTCCAAGCCCATATTGGGTAAACCTTGAAGGCCATTCTGTACTAGGGTTTTCTTTAGCCTCCATTTTAGAAACTTCACTGACTTTTGCACTATCTAAATTGAATAAACAAATTTTCAACCCTATAGTTAAACATACATTGCGAATATGGTTTCAATTTCATAAAATTTTTTGGTCTGAACAAGTTTATGTTATCAAGCCCTATTACATCTAATTTCTTTTTCCAACCCTGGGTAATGGACCAAGCCTTTTTGATATGGAAAACGAAAGGTATAATATGTTTTCGTGATCTATTTCTGGATAACTGCTTTATGTTTTTTGAGCAGTTATCTGAGAAATTTGATATGCCTAGGTCCCATTTTTTTAGATACCTACAAATAAGAAATTTTTTAAATACTACATTGCCTACCTTTCCGACTTTAAATCATGCTGGCATTATTGATAAAATTTTAGGTTGTAATCCTTTGCAGAAGGGATTAATAGCAATAATTTATGATATAATTATGAAATTACAGCCAGATATATCTGATAAAATCAAAAATGAATGGGAAAGGGAACTTCAACTTTCCCTACCTATAGAGATATGGGAAAAAAATTTTCAATTAGTACTTCTTCTATATGTGTTAAACGTACATTATTACAATTTAAAGTAGTACACAGAGCTCATATGTCCAAAGATAAACTAGCTCATTTTTATTCCCATATAAACCCTACTTGTGACAGATGTCACTCTGAAGTGGCTTCTTTAACTCATATGTTTTGGTCCTGTTCTCTTTTAGAAAAGTATTGGAAAGACATTTTTGATATCATTTCAACAGTTCTATGCTTCGATTTAAAACCCCATCCTATTATGGCAATCTTTGGATTGCCAATGGTAGAACATAGACCTTTGTCTTCTTTAGCCTGTCGAATGATAGCTTCTGTTACTTTAATGGCGAGAAGATCTATTTTGTTGAACTGGAAGGAAACCAATCCTCCAGCTACATTCCAATGGTTTTCTCAAACCATATTAGGCTTAAATTTAGAGAAAATTAGAAGTGATATTTTTGACCCTTCGGTTAAATTTGAAGAGACTTGGAAACCTTTTATGCAAGATTTTCATAATGATGTAATCTGACCTTTCCGAACCTTTTTTCTAAATTCAAATTATATAATCAGTGGAGCAGAGTTAACAACATTATTGAACGTGTCTGATACAAGATGTTGGTCTAGCCCTGTTCTGCTTTTTTTGGGTTTTTTTTTTCTTTTTCTTTTGGGGTTTTTTTTTGTTTATATGTATATTTTCTTGCTTTTTATTTCTTTTTTTAATGTTTAATCTCATTATGAGTTTGGAAGTCTTCTATATCTATGTTACTTAAAATTCATTTTATATATGCTGATGAACATTTTTCCAATCTCTTTGTAGCAACTTTGTTACTGAGTTTATAATTTTGAAAAATTAATAAAAAGATTTAAAAAGAAAGAAACATCTCCAGACCAGGACCCATTTCCAGGGATCTGAGGGGTCCTGGGTCACATGTACTTAATTCCACATCTCTGCCAATCCTTCCCAATCCTGTGAACAACTGATACCTGTTTCTTAAGCTCCGTTTCCAGAATTAGAAGCAGGATGGTTCTATGGCTACAGAAAAAGCCAATCCTCTGTCCCAATACCCACCAGTAACCAAACTTTTCTTGCTCTCTATGTCAAACTCATGTTTTATGAGAGTGTGACAGGAGAGACAGCTTCACTGTGCCCAACCTACACTCTCCTTGCCCTGGTAGTGAAGGACCCAGAAATGCCCGAGTCCAGAAAGTAACAGAGAACCTGGAGAGAAGGATGTTAAAGACAAAAACTTGCTCTGAACCAAACTTACAGAGTGAGTTGCAGAGAGTTAGCCAGCAGGAGATCAGCAGATGCCTGGTGTTCATTGTTCTCACAGAACAGTGTAGACGTTGGTGGGCTGCACAAAGCTTCATCCCCTAGTCAGTACGTTGTGAAGAGCAGTCGACAAGAAAGTAGGTGTTGTGCAAAAGGTGAAATACAGAGGTGTGATCACAAGCAGAAAGCCACAGCGCTCGATGTCACGAGCGGACTGACTGATGTCAGTATTTCACCTCACACCAAATAAGAACAATAAAACCAGGAGGATTTTTGGCCCCTCGTTCCTGCTCCACAATCAATGAGACTATGACTGATCTTTTATCTCATCACCAGAGTCCTGACCAAAAGAATAGAAAAGCCAACATAAAGTGGTGGATATGGCCCAGTCCATCCCAAGAAAATCCCTCACCACCACTGAACAGATCTACAAGGAGCACTGCGACAAGAAAGCAACGTGCATTATCAAGGACCCCGACCATCCAGTCCATAATCTCCTTTCATTGCTGCTGTCAGAAAGGAGATACGGACCTCAGGTTCCACACCACCAGGTGCAGGAACAGTTACACATCAGACTCCTGAACCAGTGTGGATAACTTCACACACCGCCACTCTGAATTGATTCCACAACCTATGGACTCACTTTCAAGGATTTCATGTTGTAGAGCATATGAGGAGCATTTGATGCCTGGAGTCACTGAAATTTGAAAGAGTGAGTGGGAATTTCATTGAAACCTATCGAATGTTGAAAGACTTCAACACAGGGCATAAGAGTCCTCTTAAGACCGTACTTCTTACGGTGGAGGAGTGTTGGACCAGAGGACACAGCCTCCGAATACAGGTACGTCCATTTACCCTGATCTAACACAAACTCTATTTTATTCTCTATTTGCCTCTTCCTCTGCCCACCTGACCAAACAATCTCATCTCCCTGATGTCTGAAGCTTTCATACAACAAAGCAAGAGATTGAATGCAGACCTGATCGTCAGTCATGAAGGGATTAAAAAACTGTAGAACACTGAATGAGCCAGGGACAGGGGAAATAGTAAAAACAAATATATTCTTGTAGTGGAAGGAATGGAGGCTGCCATTTTATGTGTGTCTCTGCAGCCACCATTTTGTGAGCTGGCTACCCCTGGGGATGGTTTGATCAAAGCAGCAAACAGTAGATGTAGTGGGGTCAACAATCTGATAAAGAAGGGATAATTTCCAAATAAAAAGCTGTTTTTGATTTCTTCGGACTGACAGGCTTATCAAAGAAGCAGCCAGTGTGACCTCAGGAAGACTGAGCTGCGTATTTGGATGAACTGGGTTGAACAAAGGAAGTGACATGGGGTAAGAGCAATAAATTAATACTGTTTGTGGCCCTGTGCCAGATCCAGTGAGAGGTTGGCACAGGTCAGTCAGATGAAACAGAGCCACTGAAATCAAAAAACAACAGTTTAATCGACAAGGCAGAGAATACGAATGAAGGGTTTCAGTGACACAAGAAGTGTGTGACCTTGGTGAAAGTCTTGCAAAGTTGTAACATGGTGGCAGGAAGTGGTTGAGGCTGTGAAACAGAAAATGGTGCTGGAGTCCAGCTGTCTCTGGAGTGAGAGAGAAAACACGTACAGATGGGCAGCTGGAAGTTCTGCTGTCTCACAACTCCAGCAAACCCAGTTTAAACCTGGTTTTAGATTCCACCTGTGTGGAGTTTGCATGTTCTCCCAGTGAAGACTCAGTTTACCCCGGGTGCTCCCATTTCCTCCCAGATTCCAAAAACAGAAGGGTGGTGGGTTAATTGACCTCTATAAATTTCCCCCACTGAGAGGGTGAGGGGTAGAATATGGGGGAGGTGATGGGACGAATGAAATGGAATCTAAAACCAGGTTTAAACTGGGTTTGCTGGAGTTGTGAGACAGCAGAACTTCCAGCTGCCCATCTGTACGTGTTTTCTCTCTCACTCCAGAGACAGCTGGACTCCAGCACCATTTTCTGTTTCACAGCCTCAACCACTTCCTGCCACCATGTTACAACTTTGCAAGGCTTTCACCAAGGTCACACACTTCTTGTGTCACTGAAACCCTTCATTCGTATTCTCTGCCTTGTCAATTAAACTGTTGTTTTTTGATCTCAGTGGCTCTGTTTCATCTGACTGACCTGTGCCAGCCTCTCACTGGATCCGGCACAAGGCCACAAACAGTATTAATTTATTGCTCTTGCCCCATGTCACTTCCTTTGTTCAACCCAGTTCATCCAAATACGCAGCTCAGTCTTCGTCAGATCACACAGGCTGTTTCTTTGATAAGCCTGTCAGTCTGACAAAATCAAAATGAGCTTTTTATTTGGAAATGATCTCTTATTTATCAGATTGTTGACCCCACTGCATCTACTGTTTGCTGCTCTGATCAAACCGTCCCCGGGGGTAGCCAGCTCACAAAATGGTGGCCACAGAGAACACACATAAAATGGCAGCCTCCATTCCTTCCACTACAAAGAATATATTTGTTTTTACTGCTTCCCCTGTCCCTGGCTCATTCAGTGTTCTACAGTTTTTTAAATCCTTCATGACTGACAATCCACACGGTCTGCATTCAATTCCTTGCTTTGTTGTACAAAAGCTTCAGACTTCTGGGAGATGAGATTGTTTGATCAGGTGGGCAGAGGAAGAGGCAAATGGACAATAAAATAGAGTTTGTGTCAGATCAGGGTAAATTGACATTCTTCTTCTTCGAAGGAACTATTCCTCTATTGGTTTTTGGTCGGGCGCTGGACGCTCAGAGAGATTAGGCTGGGGGCAGGTGCCTGGCACTGGTACTCATGACACGGGTCTATCACTATATAACAACGAGGTATAGCTCTGCTGGGGACCTGTTTGTCACGATAACAGGGTAGAGGACTTGGCCGGCCGCCCCACCAGACTTCGTCTGTTGAGGAGGGTGTGAGGACACCCAGCAGGACTAAAAAAAAAACAAGACCTGACAAAGGGCGGATGAGCTCCTTGTGAGCCAACGGCCATCTTCCGTGGAAGAGATTAAAGCCTCACCACGTTTCTACGAATCGTATGCTGTGCACCTAGTTAGAAGAGACATGAACTCGGGCGCTGCACCGTGTGCCTGGACCTGCCCAAGGCCTCCACCTAAGGAAGGGCTGAGTTTGAAGAAGCGGCCGCAGCTGGAGGCCGACACGGTCTCGGGCACGAGTTCGGCGGGGGCGGTGGCGGGCAGTGCCAAGGCGGCCAGCGAGAACAAACTGGAGGAGAGGCTGTACTCGGTGCTGTCGCAAGATCGAAGAAGATGGAGGTGCATAGCCACCAACCCCGGATTCGTATCGCACCCACTGACTGACTGACAGATTCAATACAAATTTACACTCATTCTTCTAAATTTCAGTGAGTACAGACCCAGAGCCATCAAATGCTCCTCATATGCTCTACAACATGAAATCCTTGAAAGTGAGTCCATAGGTTGTGGAATCAATTCAGAGTTGCGGTGTGTGAAGTTATCCACACTGGTTCAGGAGTCTGATGTGTAACTGTTCCTGAACCTGGTGGTGTGGAACCTGAGGTCCGTACCTCCTTTCTGACAGCAGCAATGAAAGGAGATTATGGACTGGATGGTCGGGGTCCTTGATAATGCACGTTGCTTTCTTGTCGCAGTGCTCCTTGTAGATCTGCTCAGTGGTGGTGAGGGATTTTCTTGTGATGGACTGGGCCATATCCACCACTTTATGTTGGCTTTTCTGTTCTTTTGGTCAGGACTGTGGTGATGTGGGCGAGCAGCCGGAAGTCTTGGTACATTTTGGTACCAATGACATAGACAGAAAAAGAGAGGCGGTCATTCATCCCATCACCTCCCCCACATTCTATCCCTCACCCTCTCAGTGGGGGCAATTTATAGAGGTCAATTAACCCACCACCCTTGTCTCTTTGGAATCTGGGAGGAAATGGGAGCACCCGGGGTAAACTGAGCCTTCATTGGGAGAACATGCAAACTCCACACAGATGGAATCTAAAACCAGGTTTAAACTGGGTTTGCTGGAGTTGTGAGACAGCAGAACTTCCTGCTGCCCATCTGTATGTGTTTTCTCTCTCACTCCAGAGACAGCTGGACTCCAGCACCATTTTCTGTTTCACAGCCTCAACCACTTCCTGCCACCATGTTACAACTTTGCAAGGCTTTCACCAAGGTCACACACTTCTTGTGTCGCTGAAACCCTTCATTCGTATTCTCTGCCTTGTCGATTAAACTGTTGTTTTTTGATTTCAGTGGCTCTGTTTCATCTGACTGACCTGTGCCAGCCTCTCACTGGATCCGGCACAAGGCCACAAACAGTATTAATTTATTGCTCTTACCCCATGTCACTTCCTTTGTTCAACCCAGTTCATCCAAATATGCAGCTCAGTCTTCATCAGGTCACACAGGCTGTTTCTTTGATAAGCCTGACAGTCTGACAAAATCAAAATGAGCTTTTTATTTGGAAATGATCTCTTATTTATCAGATTGTTGACCCCACTGCATCTACTGTTTGCTGCTCTGATCAAACCGTCCCCGGGGGTAGCCAGCTCACAAAATGGTGGCCACAGAGAACACACATAAAATGGCAGCCTCCATTCCTTCCACTACAAAGAATATATTTGTTTTTACTGCTTCCCCTGTCCCTGGCTCATTCAGTGTTCTACAGTTTTTTAAATCCTTCATGACTGACAATCCACACGGTCTGCATTCAATTCCTTGCTTTGTTGTACAAAAGCTTCAGACTTCTGGGAGATGAGATTGTTTGATCAGGTGGGCAGAGGAAGAGGCAAATGGACAATAAAATAGAGTTTGTGTCAGATCAGGGTAAATTGACATTCTTCTTCTTCGAAGGAACTATTCCTCTATTGGTTTTTGGTCGGGCGCTGGATGCTCAGAGAGATTCGGCTGGGGGCGGGCCCCAACACTGGTACTCATGACACGGGTCTATCACTATATAACAACGAGGTATAGCTCTGCTGGGGACCTGTTTGTCACGATAACAGGGTAGAGGACTTGGCCGGCCGCCCCACCAGACTTCGTCTGTTGAGGAGGGTGTGAGGACACCCAGCAGGACTAAAAAAAAAAAAGACCTGACAAAGGGCAGATGAGCTCCTTGTGAGCCAACGGCCATCTTCCGTGGAAGAGATTAAAGCCTCACCACGTTTCTACGAATCGTATGCTGTGCACCTAGTTGGAAGAGACATGATGAACTTGGGCGCTGCACCGTGTGCCTGGACCTGCCCAAGGCCTCCACCTAAGGAAGGGCCGAGTTTGAAGAAGCGGCCGCAGCTGGAGGCCGACACGGTCTCGGGCACGAGTTCGGCGGGGGCGGTGGCGGGCAGTGTCAAGGCGGCCAGCGAGAACAAACTGGAGGAGAGGCTGTACTCGGTGCTGTCGCAAGATCGAAGAAGATGGAGGTGCATAGCCACCAACCCCGGATTCGTATCGCACCCACTGACTGACTGACAGATTCAATACAAATTTACACTCATTCTTCTAAATTTCAGTGAGTACAGACCCAGAGCCATCAAATGCTCCTCATATGCTCTACAACATGAAATCCTTGAAAGTGAGTCCATAGGTTGTGGAATCAATTCAGAGTTGCGGTGTGTGAAGTTATCCACACTGGTTCAGGAGTCTGATGTGTAACTGTTCCTGAACCTGGTGGTGTGGAACCTGAGGTCCGTACCTCCTTTCTGACAGCAGCAATGAAAGGAGATTATGGACTGGATGGTCGGGGTCCTTGATAATGCATGTTGCTTTCTTGTCGCAGTGCTCCTTGTAGATCTGCTCAGTGGTGGTGAGGGATTTTCTTGTGATGGACTGGGCCATATCCACCACTTTATGTTGGCTTTTCTGTTCTTTTGGTCAGGACTGTGGTGATGTGGGCGAGCAGCCGGAAGTCTTGGTACATTTTGGTACCAATGACATAGACAGAAAAAGAGAGGCGGTCATTCATCCCATCACCTCCCCCACATTCTATCCCTCACCCTCTCAGTGGGGGCAATTTATAGAGGTCAATTAACCCACCACCCTTGTCTCTTTGGAATCTGGGAGGAAATGGGAGCACCCGGGGTAAACTGAGCCTTCATTGGGAGAACATGCAAACTCCACACAGATGGAATCTAAAACCAGGTTTAAACTGGGTTTGCTGGAGTTGTGAGACAGCAGAACTTCCTGCTGCCCATCTGTATGTGTTTTCTCTCTCACTCCAGAGACAGCTGGACTCCAGCACCATTTTCTGTTTCACAGCCTCAACCACTTCCTGCCACCATGTTACAACTTTGCAAGGCTTTCACCAAGGTCACACACTTCTTGTGTCGGTGAAACCCTTCATTCGTATTCTCTGCCTTGTCGATTAAACTGTTGTTTTTTGATTTCAGTGGCTCTGTTTCATCTGACTGACCTGTGCCAGCCTCTCACTGGATCCGGCACAAGGCCACAAACAGTATTAATTTATTGCTCTTACCCCATGTCACTTCCTTTGTTCAACCCAGTTCATCCAAATATGCAGCTCAGTCTTCATCAGGTCACACAGGCTGTTTCTTTGATAAGCCTGACAGTCTGACAAAATCAAAATGAGCTTTTTATTTGGAAATGATCTCTTATTTATCAGATTGTTGACCCCACTGCATCTACTGTTTGCTGCTCTGATCAAACCGTCCCCGGGGGTAGCCAGCTCACAAAATGGTGGCCACAGAGAACACACATAAACTGGCAGCCTCCATTCCTTCCACTACAAAGTATATATTTGTTTTTACCGTTCACCATTTCCCTGGCTCATTCAGTGTTCTACAGTTTTTAAATTCCTTCATGACTGACAATCCACAGGATGTGCTTTCAATCCCTTGCTTTGTTGTACGAAAGCTTCAGATTTCCGGGAGATGAAATTGTTTGGTCAGGTGGGCAGAGGAAGAGGCAAATGGAGAAAAAAATGGAGATGGTGTTGGATCAGGGTAAATGGACGTTCCTCTGTTTGGAGGCTGTGTCCTCTGGTCCTACACCCCTCCACCATAAGAAGTGTCCTCTTTTGTCCTCTGCCGAGGTCTTTCAACATTCGATAGGTTTCAATGAAATTTCCACTCAATCTTCCAAATTTCAGTGAGTATAGGCCCAGAGCCATCAAATGCTCCTCATATGCTCTACAACATGAAATCCTGGAAAGTGAGTCCATAGGTTGTGAAATCAATTCAGAGTGGTGGTGTGTGAAGTTATCCACACTGGTTCAGGAGTCTGATGTGTAACTGTTCCTGAACCTGGTGGTGTGGAACCTGAGGTCCGTACCTCCTTTCTGACAGCAGCAATGAAAGGAGATTATGGACTGGATGGTCGGGGTCCTTGATAATGCACGTTGCTTTCTTGTCGCAGTGCTCCTTGTAGATCTGCTCAGTGGTGGTGAGGGATTTTCTTGTGATGGACTGGGCCATATCCACCACTTTATGTTGGC
Organism: Mobula hypostoma; assembly: GCF_963921235.1. Taxonomy (NCBI): domain Eukaryota; kingdom Metazoa; phylum Chordata; class Chondrichthyes; order Myliobatiformes; family Myliobatidae; genus Mobula; species Mobula hypostoma. The sequence continues at coordinate 2,778,204 of NC_086109.1, read as the reverse complement.
TTTTCTATTCTTTTGGTCAGGACTGTGGTGATGAGATAAAAGATCAGTCATGGTTTCATTGACTGTGGAGCAGGAACAAGGGGCCAAAAATCCTCCTGATTTTATTGTTCTTATTTGGTGTGAGGTGAAATACTGACATCAGTCAGTCCGCTCGTGACATCGAGCGCTGTGGCTTTCTGCTTGCGATCACACCTCTGTATTTCACCTTCTGCACAACACCTACTTTCTTGTCAACTGCTGTTCACAACATACTGACTAGGAGAGGAAGCTTTGTGCAGCCCACCAACGTCTACACTGTTCTGTGAGAACAATGAACACCAGGCATCTGCTGATCTCCTGCTGGCTAACTCTCTGTGCCTCACTCTGTAAGTTTGATTCAGAGCAAGTCTTTGTCTTTAACATCCTTCTCTCCAGGTTCGCTGTTACTTTCTGGACTCGGCCATTTCTGGGTCCTTCACTACCAGGGCACGGAGAGTGTAGGTTGGGCACAGTGAAGCTGTCTCTCCTGTCACACTCTCATAAAACACGAGTTTGACATGGAGAGCAAGAAAAGTTTGGTTAATGGTGGGTATTGGGACAGAGGATTGGCTTTTTCTGTAGCCATAGAACCATCCTGTTTCTAATTCTGGAAACGGAGCTTGAGAAACAGGTATCATTTGTTCACAGGATTGGGAAGGTTTGGCAGAGATGTGGAATTCAGTACATGTGACCCAGGACCCCTCAGAACCCAGGAATTGGGATCTGGTCTGGAGGTGTTCCATGGGAAAAGATCCTGATGGGAAATCGCTGTAGGAATGGTGAATGGTGTGGGCAGGAAGTGGGGGAGGGGCACTGGAAAGGAGAAAGAGAGTGGAAATTGTTAAGTCATCTTTGTTTTTGGTTCCAAGTCATGGTTTCCTCTCTCTCGGCAGACGGACTGTCGATCTGTCAATAGCCCAAATCACAATAATGGACATACAAGCAGTGAGACAGAATGATAAAGAAAATCCTGACATCATTGCCCGAAATGGTTGTTAACCTGCAGAATTAGTCATAAACCTGAGGATTGAGATTGATTACGAATACAGCAAAGGGTCACAGATAAATCGTTGAATAAAGCGAAAATGGAAAGTTGAAGGATATTAAGAACAGACTGTGAGAGCCGGAATCAGGACATGAAACAAACACAGCAGCAGGTACAACTGTAGTTCCCTTACAGACAGACGTGGGTCTTTGTAATGGGGAATGAAGGAACAATAGAGGAAATAACCATGGCTTTTTGTGTGTCTTTGTGGAACACACAAAAAGCTGCCAGAAATACAGGATAGGCAAGTGTTGAATGCAAGTGTAGAAATAAAATCAATCAGCATCAATGATGAAATAACATCATGAAAATGGATAATTGACACAGGCCTGATGATCTCCATCCCGGAGTCTGTGGCAAGGTGTCAGTAGAGTTACTCAACTTTCTGGTGATCATCTGGCAAACTCTACAGTTTCAGGAATGGTTCCTACAGACTGTTTCAAAAAGGAGGGAGAGAGAGAAAACTGGGAACCACACATCTCCCCAGCTGACACTGGGAGCGGGGACAATGTTGGAATCTGTGATAATGGGTGAGAAATGAATGCTGAAGGTGAATTATCACAAAGATTCACCAGACTGGTTTCTGATGTGGTGGGTCTGACATGTCACTAGTGTGGGTAATAGACTAGGCCTCTATTCAAAAAGTTCAAAATAAGTTTTATCAGAGTAGAGATATGTCACCTCATACAACCCTGAGATTCTATTTCCGCAGGCACATTTAGCAAATCTATAGAACAGTAACTGTAAACAGGGTCAATAGACAACAAACTGCGCAAATGCAAATATAAATAAATATCAATAAATAACCTGTTCTTGAACCTGGTGGTGTAAGTCCTGAGGCTCTTGTACCTTCTACCTGATGACAGCAGTGAGAAAAGAGCATGGCCTGGGAGGTGAGGATCTTTGATTATGGCAATGTTTCATGTAGATGCTTTCAGTGGCTGGGAAGGTTTTATCCGCAATGTACTGGACCGAATTCGCTACATTTTGTAGGATTTTCCACTCAAATATGTGGTGTTCCCATTCCAGGCCATAACGAAGACAGCCGACATACTGTGGTAAATCACTGAGATTCTCCGATGATCCGGAAATTCTTCTTTCATTGATAGATTTCTATATATTAAGGAAATCAAGGAAAGTGGCAAGAAAATGTTTCAGCCAGATCATTTGAATATGTTGTCTGGTTCAATGGTAGCACGTCCGCTTCCCGCTCCTGCTCGTCATGTTGACACGAGCTCAGCAAAGTGTTTGTGAACCCGGATCACAAAATGGAACAACAGAGCAGAGAGTGTGAGTGTTTGCATATGTGTGTGTGTGAGTGTGTGTGTGTGAGTGTGTGTGTGTGTGTGTGTGTGTGTGTGTGTGTGTGTGTGTGTGTGTGTGTGTGTGTTAGAAAGAACATGTACCACACAATGGGAAACTTGAGTAAGGTGTCTGTGTCAGAACTATGAGTTGTTTTTAAAGAAGAAAGGGATTTTATCAGTTTGTATGTGGATTGTATTTTCTCAGTGTCACCTCATGGGAATGTAGTGTTCCTTCGATTGTGAACTTTTCGTGTCTAATGGTTTGTCTTTGAACAAAGTGGGTTTTCACTTTGTGTTCAGTGTCTCATTTGGGATCAAGGGGATTGTTAATCTCTCCTTGTATTGATCACTTTTATTCAATTTGGGTTGATGTGCTTTCTTGGTCACTGTCTGAGTTGGAGAGACCAGGAGGCTATGCTGTTGATAAGGATGTCTGATTCGAATCTGTCAACCATCTCTACAGTAGCTGTTTTGATCAGGACAGGGTTGTGTGTACACACACACACTTCCTTGGGTCAACAACTAGTTCTTCTGTCTTGATTATGTTGAGGTCTATGTTGTTCTGACACCATGACAAAAGCATCATGATCACTTTCCTGCAGAGTGAACTCACACATATGATCTTCAGTAGTTTGTTTAGATTTAGACAAATTCAGTTTGTACTCCTCCTGGTTATCGAGACCCCTCTCCCCTTCCTTGTTGCTCCTCTTCAACCTTCCAGATTTCCCAGCATTGGGGTCCTCCTCCCAACACAGTTTTATTGAACTTAAACTCAGTCTACCTCCCTCGTGATTGGATTCAGTGGAATTCTGATCACAGTCTGTCCCAGTGGAACAGTGCTCTCCTTCTCCAGTACTAATGCCAGTGTCACAGGAACTGAAAGCCACACCAGACTCTGAGTCACTCCTCCTTGATCCTATTAACCGCGTTAGGATCTGTTTGTGGGTTGGGTAATAATACAAAGATCAAGACGTTTGTGGTCATGTTTGCGAATGTAACCCCGGTTGCTCAGTGTCTGGGGAGATTTTACATTCTGCAGCCATTTATTGATATCATCCTGCACCTAATAAAGTGGCCACTGAGGGTATGTTCATGGTCTTCTGCTGCTGTCGCCCATCCACTTCAAGGTTCAAGGTGTTGTGCATCAGAGATGTTCTTCTCCACAGCACTGTTGTAACGTGTGGTTATTTGAGTTACTGTCACCCTGCTGTCAGCTTGAACCACTCTGGCTATTCCCCTCCAGCCTCTCTTATAAACAAGGCACGTCTGCACAAAGAAATGCAGCTCAATGGATTTTTTTAGTTTTGCTGAACCAGCTCTGAAGGAGAGCCAGATCCTGGGGGACCCAGATCCAGGGACAATTCCGGCTGAGTGGTGGTCACTGTGAGTCCGATCAGTCGACCTCCTGACCCCTGCACACTCACAGTGAGGGTATCCCAGTATCTCACCCCAAACTTCCTAGAAAATATCTGTGACCCCCCTCCCCCCCCTCCTGACCATTGATATCCGTCTGCAGGCTGCAACTTCATTTCTGAGGGCCGGGTACAGAGAGTCTGGAGTCCCGATGAAGGGTATCGGCATGAAACAACACTAACTTTGTGCTGTCTGTCTCACAGGGCTGGGAACAACATGATGGGCCGCTTGGCTTCCTCCTGTGTCTTTGATTTTCCCAGGTCTGATTCCTCTTCCTATCACTGACCTCACCTACGGACTGTCTTGTCTTGTCTCCTCAGCTGGGACTGGGGCTCCCCCTACCACGGTGACCGGAGCTCAGGGACACTCAGTCTCCTTACCTTTTGGGAGACCAGTCAGTCCGGACAATGAGGTTTATTGGATTCGGGTATCACCCAGAAATATGATTGTGAAGTACTTGAATGGGAACATCAGCTACTTCAGTAATGAGCAGTACAAGAACAGGATAACCTTTCATCCTGGGAATGCCAGTCTGGAAATCCATAATCTACGGAGAGAGGACTCTGGTGATTATGAGGTGATGTTTGCAGCTGCAAGTTCAGGAAATGAATATAAAACAACAGTGCGACTGCAGGTGTACGGTGAGTGAGACCGGTCCCTGAAACACCCCTAATGGATGGGTAAGGGCAGATCCTGTGTGTTTCCCTGTTCACTGAACCTCACTGACTACCTGTGTCCAGAGCTGGGCTCACGGTCCCAGTGTAGTGAGGCTGAGACAGTGTGAGTTTGGAGGACACACCCGTCACATCCACCGAGACTGAGACAGGAGCCAGAAGGGATCGAACTAACATTGGGGAATCTCATGTATCTGAGACGGAGGGAGCTCAGCACACAGGGAGAATGGACCTGGTGTGAATGGCCTGAACAGTCTGTATCTGTGGGTCGCAGTTACACACTGTATCTCCAGTCAAAGGCCTAGTCTGTCATGCTCAGGGATCCCAGTTATCCAGTCTGTTTCCCAGGACACTGCTTGTTAATTGTCCAGACTGAGGTCTGAGCTCAGCAAGGTGTTTATTCCTCAGCCTTCATGCTGTGCTGTGCTGAGTGAGACCCTGTGTGTTCATTACACTGAATTACTCCTCTGTTAGGGCACATTGTGCAGTTAAGTAATAAACAAATATTAATCTCACCACAACCCATCTTCAGACATGAAGGTGGATTGTAGATTGAATTTAAAGTGCAGCTCTGAACAGTAGTTTTCCTGTAGCTGCAGACTGAGTTGATTGCAAACCAGACAATTCTGATTAACATTCATTTTGTGTGTCTGGAGTGTGGGTGTGAATGACAAGATATGTGAAAAATATATGTAAGCCAAAGAAGCATTGTTGGTACATTGTAACTGTACAATTATCCTGCATTTACCTTTGACCTTTAGCATGTCACAGTATTATGTAATATTGAATCAGGAGGCCGTTTCTTCCAAGATTGTCTCAATATGATGCCTGTTTTTGGTGAATCAGACATTTCTATATCCAGCAGCTTTGGTGTCTCTCCGGTGACTTCACATTACAACATCCTCTATTCCAGTGTTAATGTTCACCATTTGAAGGAGGAGAACGTCAGAACATGGGAAATAGAAAACAGAAGATAAAAAATCATGAACATGGGTTGGAGACAAAGACCTCCTCTGGGATCGTGTATGGGAAGAAAGGGACTGAGGTTTACAAAATTATGAGGGATACAGATCATGTAAATGCAAGCAGGATTTTTCCACTGAGATTGGGTCAGAGTAGAATTAGAGGTCATGGGTTTGGGGTGAAAGGCAAAATGTTTAAGAGGACATCCTTCATGACACGTGCTGAGCATGTTGTATGAACTGCCAGCAGAAGTGATGGATGTGAGTTGGATTTCAAAATTTAAAAGAAATTTGGATAGATACATGAATGGAATGGTTATGGGGGGCTACGTTTTGGGTGCAGGTTGATGTGACAAGGCAAGTTAAGAAATCGGCATGGACTAGATGGGCTGAAGGGCCTGTTCCTGTTCTATAGTATTCTGGGACTCTATGACTCTCTGAATCAGACTGTAGTCAACAAAACCTTTCAGACAATGAACCTGTTCTGAATATCATCTCTATAAAGGAGGGAGAGCCACAAGTTCTGCATCTCATCCAGCTGGAGATGGGCTCTTGTCTATACATTGGTCTCACTGGAATAGTGTCAGAAGTCAGAATCAGTGTGTCAGAGTGGGAGCAGGATGGAGAATCAAAGTGACAGCAACTAGAACTTCTGAGTTACAATTGTGCCTGAACTGAGATGTCCCTCAAGGTGGTTAGTGACACTGTGCCTGGCTTCTCAGTGGAGAGGAGGCCACCGTGTGAACACTGAGTGCAGTTCACTGCATTGGGAGTGCTCGTCAATCACTGTTTCAGCTTTTGGTTCCCTGCATGGAGGGAAGGGAAAATGTGAAAGTTCATATGAAGCCCCCCTCCCATGGATGTCCAGAAAGTGGAGTGGGTCGTGGAGTGGTGGGAGTTGTGGGTTTGGCAGAAGAGCAGAGCGAGGTGTTACTCAGGGAGAAACTGGTCAAAATATGTAAGAAAGAGGGAAGGGAGTGGAATGTCAGTGGATCATCAAATTTGCGGATGACAGTAGTTGTGGGTATAGTGGACAGTGAAGAAGACTATCAAAGCCTGTAGCAGGATCGGGACCAGCGGGAATAATGAGCCGAAAATTTGCAGGTTGAATTTAATGCAGACGAGTACGAAGCCTTGACCCTTGGAAAGTAAACCAGGGTGGGACATAAATGATGAGTGGTTGGGCACTCAGGAGTGTAGTAGAATAGAGATATCTGGGAATACAGATCCATAATTTCTTAAAAGTGGTATCACAGGTAGATAGGGTCATAAAAAAAGCTTTTAGCACATTGGCCTTCATAAATCAAAGAATTGAGTCCAGGAGTTGGGATGTTATGTTGAAATTGTATAAGACCTTGGAGAGGCCTAATTTGCAGTATTTGTGCAATTCTGGTCACCTACGTACAGGAAAGGTATCAATTAGGTTGAAAGAGTGCAGAGTATCAGGACTCAAGGACCTGAGTTATAGGGGAAGGTGGGGAAACTTCTTCACTCAGAGGGTGGAACAAGGTGCAGGTGGAAGGGTTGGAACCAGGTTCGATTTCAATGTCTAACAGAAATTGGGATAAATATTGAAAGGGATGTGGAAGGTGATGTCCAGATGAGTATCAATGGGACTAGGAATGGACTAGATGGACTGAAGGGTTTGTTTTGGCACTGCAATGCTCTATGATTCAATGGAGTCTCATTGAAAGGACCAGGAAGCATAGATGTTGATGCACTGAATAGGGAGACGAGTGGGGTAGAAGGAGACGGACAGATGAACCTTACTGTTACTTTTGGTTGGAGAGGGTATGAGAACAGAGATGAAAGAAATGACATAGACTCAAACCTTCATCATAATCTGGGCAGGCAGTGTGGAGATGGAGAGACTGACAGAATAGACTGGGCTGTGTCTTAGGTTGGACCAGGTTCAGGGCAGGTCAAGGCTGGGGCTCAGTCAGATTTCAAAGGGAAGCTGGCACCACACAGAGGAAGAACTAAAGACATGGAAATGGAGAGAATTCCTGGAATAGAGAGCTATAAACAGGAAATGGAGGAGAGTTTGTAGATGAGTGTGGGTAGTGCACGTGGGAACATCCCCTGGCAGCAAGTGAATGGTGAGGGAAGGTTTAAACCGTTGGGTAAAATTGAGGTGGGATTGGCTTGAAGTTCACTCTGGAGTGTTGGGGATGGGATGGGGGAGTTGGGGATTGAGGTGTCCACAAGGATCTCCTTTATTCATCTTCTATCTCTCCCTCACACCCTCAGAGCCCGTGTCAGGAGCAAACATCATGGTTCAGAACATCACTGGGACTTGTAACCTCACCCTGACCTGCTCCGTGACCTCTGGCAACCATACCAGATTCAGTTGGTGGAGAGGAGAAGTTACAGGAGACAACAGCAGCCAGCACTTCTGGAAAGACGGAAAGACGATACAGGTTGATTGCACAGCAGAGATGGAGGATGTTGTGTACAGGTGTGAAGCCAGCAACCCCATCAGTGAGGACACCGCACAGGTCCGACTGGGCGACGTCTGTAATCTGGACACACGTCGTGAGTGTCAGAGGAAGAAGTTGGGATTTAGTTATCTCCCCGTCCCAGGAGTGTGAGATGGGACAGCACAGAGGAGCTTCAGTTTGTATCTATTCTGCACTCTGACACTGTTTGAGAGGATACCGTAGAGAACCATTTACTTTATCGGCAACCTTCATTTTTTGTATTTTATACTCAGGCCTCTGCTCATATTTGTCAGCACAGCCTGGGTGAGGAACTACAGTACATTTTGCAGAAGGTCCACACTGAATCAACTGTGCACTGTTGCTGGAGGGAGGGAGTGATTCGATTGGAGGGAAGGATTATTTTGGATAGCTGAGGCATCGAGTGGTCAGGGAGGTGGAGGCTGAGTTTGAGGAGAGGGGTTACTGAGGGCCAGTGTGAGGGAGCTGGATTAAAATCAGTGGAAATACAATCCGTGACACATGTGCTGGGGAAGAGGGTTTACACAGAGTTTTCTTTTTGACAGAATTGGACTAATATTTGTGGAGATCTGGTCTATGATGCAGGTCCCTTGCTGTGAGTGATTTCAGAGGGAGAATGTGAGAGTTAGATTAACCAGTGAGTCCAAAGACACGAAGCCCGGAGCAGCCGGATATGGACACTGACTCAGCCTCAGTTCTGCGGGGAACGGGGCAAATCTCACTGAGCAGTAATGGACAGTGTCAGGGAGCTGGATCAACATCATCAGAGATACAGACAGGGACAAAGACACGAGGGGAGAGGGGCTGCAGAGGGATAGTGTGAGGGAACAGGATTAACATCAGTGGAGAAACAGTCTGTGGCACTGGAGACTGAGGAAGAGGGGTTTCTGAGGAACTAGGTAAGGGAGATTGAATGACATCACTGGACATACATTTAACGACTCCGAAAGTTTGTGGAGAGGAGGGATGAAGGGAATACGTGAAGAACTCAGTCAGTATCAGTGGATACATTCAGTGATACACGGTGATGGGGAAGAGGGGTTCCTGGTGACAGTGTCAGGAAGCAGTGTCACCACGGTTCCGATATGGCCCAAGTGCGGAGTGAGAGACACTGAAACAGGTCGATAGTTCAGACTTTAATTCAAAAAAGGGAAAATAAAACAATAAATGCTAGGCCAAGCAGGGTCGTTAACTAAAACTCTCAAAAGGGAAATGAAGCCTACACTGCGGCCGAAAAGAATATCTAAACATTAAACGAATACCGTTAGTCTTCAGAGTCAGTTGGTTTTGAAAGTCCAATGGCTCAGGGACGGCCGAATGCAAAATGGCAGTGAAGCTTTGCTATGCTCTGTCCAAGTCTCGACAAGCACTACGACGACAAGAATGTAGTTAAATACTATCACGATTAAATAATAATTACCCAACACGTGCAAATTCACAAGTGCGATTGCCATATCTACTGTGCTGCCGAATCTGTGGTTGTGACAAGCGAGGGTAATATCAGACACAAAACAATCATAAGACCATAAGACCATAAGATATAGGAGCAGAAGTAGGCCATTCAGCCCATCCATCCTGCTCCACCATTCAATCATGGGCTGATCCAATTCTTCCAGTCATCCCCACTCCCCTGCTTTCACCGCACACCCTTTGGTGCCCTGGCTAATCAAGAACCTCCCTATCTCTGCCTTAAATACACCCTTGGCCTTCACAGCCGCTCGTGGCAACACATTCCACAGATTTACCACCCTCTGACTAAATTTCTCCGCAACTCAGTTCTAAAAGAACGTCCTTCAATCCTGAAGTCAGTGAGAAAGAACTGGATGAACATGAGTGGATTTGCATTCGATGGTACAGGCACTGAGAAAGAGGGGTTATCGAGGGAATGGATGAGGGAAATGATTAACAGCAGTGGAGAGAGTCTGTGTTACAGGGAACTGAGGATGTGTGAGGGGTGACTGAGGGATTGGATGAGTTTTAGAGAACATCTTTTCTTTCCTCGCTGTTTAAGGCCACAGGGTCTTTGTATTTCTGGGAGATTTTTTGTACCTTTGTTTGAGAAGATGGGAACTTCAGTTTTGATTCCTCTACCATTTCCTTAATTCCTGTCACAAATGTTTCTAAATATGTCTGTCAACTGTATTCTTCTTCTGTGTACCAGTGGGGGCACCACAGTGTAGAAGGGTGGTGGAGGGCAGTGATGTGATAGTGACTAGGGGATGAGGGGACTGAGCGGTATTGGAGGGGAGGAGAAGGGAGAGGAGTGATTTGATAGTGATTGGAGGGAATGGGGATGGAGAGAGGACTGAGGGGTATTGGAGGGGAGCAGTGCAGGACCATGATATGATGGAGATTGGAGGGAATGGGGTGGAGGGACTGAGGGATGTTGGAAGGGAGAGGAGCAGGGTGGAGAGGTGGGGTTTGGAGGGGAGTTATGTGATAGTGATTGTAGGGTACTGAGGGACCGTGTTGAGGTGACAGGGAGTTTTCTCCAACTGAGGAGGGATGGGGTGAATTCGTCAATCCTGTGTCACTGGGAGCGTGAGGACTGGATTCATCAGGAAATCTTTTCTCCTCTGTGTTACAGTCCCTAAAACAACAGCAGCGTTAGACTCAGTGATGCTGATGATCGTACTCTCAGTGGTGGGGACCCTCCTGATCTTTGCTCTCACTGTGGTCCTCACAGTCACACGGAGGAGAAGACCTGAGGGAAGGGAAGTAACTTCAGGGACTGAAGGCGAGTGGATCTGACACCCTGTCGTTGAGTCTGGTATTTGGGGGAGGGAGAGAGAGGGGGTGGGCAGGGAGGTGACAATAGGGATGGGAGAGAGGGGTTAGATGGGGTAAAGTGGGGAATAGTTTTAGTACAGACCCTGTCACCTCTCCTTTCTGTCCCACAGACCAAGTGGAGACGGACATCATTTACACAAATCTTCAGAGGATGCAGAAGAATCGTAGTGTCTGGCAGCCCCCCAAGGGGAATGACAGGGTAATGACAGACACATTACCCCTGGAAAGAGGCCACTCTGGGTCACTCACCCTCCTCAGGGCAGACTGAACATAAGGCCTACATGTAATCTGCACAATCCCAGAATCAACCACAGGTCCCCGTCACCGGAGATCGTTCCAACCACCACTGTGGAACTCAGCAGCGCACAGACGGGGGCACAGCAAGAACCCACATACCACTGAGGAGTCAATTGAAACTTTGCCTCAGTGATCTCCAGGCCTGGTCTGGCAGATCTAACAGTAATTGTCCACTCCGCGTACACACACACAGTTACTGAGCGCACTGTCCCCACACTCCCAGTCACTGGGCTACACTGACACCAACCCCACACACTGTCGCTGCGATACACGGTCCCCAACACACCGAGTCATTGAGGTACATTCTCCCCCCCACACCCAGTCACTGGGGTACCCTGTCCCCACACTCCCAGTCACTGGGTTACCCTGTCCCTATACATGCAGTTATGCCCAGTAGTATGTGCATTTCTGATGATCAGTCATGGATTTAATACTCGTGTCGATGGACAGTGTGTGAATTCATTCAGAATGCACTGAGAATGAGGCCATGCTGATGCTAGGTTAGTATCATTGTTTGTCAGTTGATTGGTGCTGATGGGGTGATCTGAGTTTCCATCATTGTGTGTCGCTTTGCATGTCCAGGTCTTTTGTGTCCATGTGTCACGTGTCGATGTGCCCAGTCTCAATGTCTCCCCTCTCCAGAGTCCTTGTCTCTGTATCTCCCTGCTTCCATATCCTAACTTCGTCCTGGTCTGTAGCTCCCTAACTGGGCCCTGGTCTGTATCTCATTGTCTTGATGTTTTGGTCTGTATTTCCCTGTCTCTGTGTCCTGGTCTGTACTTCCTGTCCCTGGGTCCTGGTCTGTATTTCCTGTCCCTGGATCCTGGTCTGTATTACCCTGTCTGTGTCCTGGTCTGTGTTACCCTGTCCCTGGGTCCTGGTCTGTATCTCCCTGTCTGTGTCCTGGTCTGTATTACCCTGTCCCTGTGTCCTGGTCTGTATCTTCCTGTCTGCGTCCTGGTTTGTATCTCCCTTTTCCTGGGTCCTGTCTCTGGGTGTCCCAATCTCTGACTCCCTGACACAGTGTGTCCTGTCTCTGTTTCCCTTAACTCACCCATTGTGGACTGACAACTTGTGTTTCTGTTGTAGTTTGCAGACTCACCCCACTGACTGTGAAGCAGTAATGTACCGTGCCAGACGCCATCGTGGATGGGCTGAGGACAGAGCCCCTGGACAGTCTACGATGATCCTTCTTCTTGCTGAATGGCACAGACTCTCAGGGGGGATTGAATATGGACTGGTGGGTGGGTGATACTGGGGTCCTCTGAGTCCCACCGTTGGGGTGAGGTCTACGGGACAAAAGCTTGGCCCCTCTTTCCTGCTGTGCTTTGTAGGTATTGAATATTAGTTTAACAGCTGTCACTAGCCTTCTGCAGCAGAACAGATTTTGTGGGAACATGTCCCCTGTAAATCATTGATCTATTTACCCCAACTTCTACTGCAGTTCATAAATAAATGAATAAGGCCGTAAGACCATAAGACATAGGAGCAGAATTAGGCCATCTGGCCCATCAAGCCTGCTCCACTATTCAATCATGGTGGATTTTTTTTCTCTCCTTCTCAACCCCAGTTCCCAGACTTCTCCCCGTAACCTTTGATGATATGTCCAATCAAGAACGTATCAATCTCTGCCTTAAATATATCCAACGATCTGGCCTCCACAGCTGCATGTGGCAACAAATTCCACAAATTCACCACCCTTTGGCTAAAGAAATTTCACCGAATCTCTGTTTTGTAAGAGCGCCCCTCTATGCTGAGGCTGTGCCCTCTTGTCCTAGACTTTCCCACCATGGGAAACTTTCCTTCCACATGTACTCTGTCTAGGCCTTTCAACGTTCAAAAGGTTTCATATGAGATCCCCCCTCATCCTTCTGAATTCCAGCGAGTACAAACCCATACCCATCAAATGTTTCTCATATGATCATCATCATCTTCAGTTGCTGTGCCCAGTTTGAGCTTTGACTGCCATGGCCCACACACTCCTGTTTCGGGTCAAGTGGATCAATTCATTGGTATTCATTTCCAGTTCTCTGGCTGCTGTCTCCATCATCATTTGTCTTTGTCTTCCTCTTGCTTTCTTCCCTTCAATCTTTCCCATAATTACCGTGCATTCTAACTCCTCTTTCCTAATCACACGTCCAATGAAGTTACGTTGCCTTTTCATGATCTCATACATTATTTCTCTTTTTGTGTTTGCTCTGTTCATGACATTCTCATTAGATATTCGTTTCGTCCATGATATTCTTTGCATCCTCCTCAAGAACAACATCTCTGCTGCTACAATTTGTTTCCTCATGTTACTAGATATTGTCCAACATTCTGAGCCATATAACATAACTGGATAAACATAACATTTCAGTACTCTGAGGTGGGTTGTCATGCCTTGTTAAGTATTGGTCAGTATATTCTTCATTCTCGTAAGGGTATCTTTTGCCATCACTATTTTTCTTTTGATGTCCATGTCGCACCTGCCATCTGATGTCACCCAGTTTCCTAAGTAGCAAAAGTTCTTTACTTGTTTTATGTCTTCCCCGTTCATTCCCAGTCTGCAGATAGGATTCTCCTTCTTTTTGGATATCACCATACATTCTGTCCTTTTGCAATTGAAAGATAGACCCATTTTTGCACTTTCTTCAACAATTATTTCAATTAAGTTTTGTAGTTCTTCCTTCGTACTTGCAATTAACACAGTGTCATCTGCATATCTGAAATTACTGATGTTTTTACTGCCAATTTTGATTCCCAAGACGTTAACACGAGGAATTCTGCAGATGCTGGAAATTCAAGTCACACACATCAAAGTTGCTGGTGAACGCAGCAGGCCAGGCAGCATCTCTAGGAAGAGGTACAGTCGACGTTTCGGGCCGAGACCCTTCGTCAGGACTAACTGAAGGAAGAGCTAGTAAGAGATTTGAAAGTGGGAGGAGGAGAGGGAGATGCAAAATGATAGGAGAAGACAGGAGGGGGAGGGATGGAGCCAAGAGCTGGACAGGTGATTGGCAAAAGGGATATGAGAGGATCATGGGTCAGGAGGCCCAGGGAGAAGGAAAAGGGGGAGGGGGGAAAAATCCAGAGGATGGGCAAGGGGTATAGTCAGAGGGACAGAGGGAGAACAAGGACAGAGAGAGAAAGAATGTGTGTATATAAATAAATAACGGATGGGGTACGAGTGGGAGGTGGGGCATTAGCAGAAGTTAGAGAAGTCAATGTTCATGCCATCAGGTTGGAGGCTACCCAGACAGAATACTAGGTGTTGTTCCTCCAACCTGAGTGTGGCTTCATCTTTACAGTAGAGGAGGCCGTGGATAGACGTATCAGAATGAAAATGAGATGTGGAATTAAAATGTGTGGCCACTGGGAGATCCTGCTTTCTCTGGCAGACAGAGCGTAGGTGTTCAGCAAAACGATCTCCCAGTCTGCGTCGGGTCTCGCCAATATATAGAAAGCCACATCGGGAGCACCGGACGCAGTATATCACCCCAGCTGACTCACAGGTGAAGTGTCGCCTCACCTGGAAGGACTGTCTGGGGCCCTGAATGGTGGTAAGGGGGGAAGTGTAAGGGCATGTGTAGCACTTGTTCCGCTTACAAGGATAAGTGCCAGGAGGCAGATCGGTGGGAAGGGATGGGGGGGACGAATGGACAAGGGAGTCGCGTAGGGAGCGATCCCTGCGGAATGCAGAGGGGGGGGAGGGAAAGATGTGCTTAGTGGTGGGATCCCGTTGGAGGTGGCGGAAGTTACGGAGAATAATATGTTGGACTCAGAGGCTGGTGGGGTGGTAGGTGAGGACCAGGGGAACCCTATTCCTAGTGGGGTGACGGGAGGATGGAGTGAGAGCAGATGAGCCTGAAATGGGGGAGATGCGTTTGAGAGCAGAGTTGATGGTGGAGGAAGGGAAGCACCTTTCTTTAAAAAAATGAAGACATCTCCCTCGTCCTGGAATGAAAAGCCTCATCCTGAGAGCAGATGCGGTGGAGTCAGAGGAATTGCGAGAAGGGGATGGCATTTTTGCAAGAGACAGGGTGAGAAGAGGAATAGTCCAGATAGCTGTGAGAGTCAGCAGGCTTATAGTAGACATCAGTAGATGAGCTGTCTCCAGAGATAGAGACAGAAAGATCTAGAAAGGGGAGGGAGGTGTTGGAAATGGACCAGGTAAACTTGAGGGCAGGGTGAAAGTTGGAGGCAAAGTTAATGAAGTCAACGAGCTCAGCATGCGTGCAGGAAGCAACGCCAATGTAGTCGTCGATGTAGCGAAGGAAAAGTGGGGGACAGATACCAGAATAGGTTTGTAACATAGATTGTTCCACAAACCCAACAAAAAGGCGGGCATAGCTAGGACCCATACGGGTGCCCATAGCTACACCTTTAGTTTGGAGGAAGTGGGAGGAGCCAAAGGAGAAATTATTAAGAGTAAGGACTAATTCCGCTAGACAGAGCAGAGTGGTGGTAGAGGGGAACTGATTAGGTCTGGAATCCAAAAAGTAGCAGAGAGTTTTGAGACCTTCCTGGTGGGGGATGGAAGTATATAGGGACTGGATATCCATGGTGAAAATAAAGTGGTGGGGGCCAGGGAACTTAAAATCATCGAAAAGTTTAAGAGCGTGAGAAGTGTCACGAACATAGGTCGGAAGGGATTGAACAAGGGGGGATAAAACTGTGTCGAGGTATGCAGAAACGAGTTCAGTGGGGCAGGAGCAAGCTGAGACAATAGGTCTGCCAGGACAGGCAGGTTTGTGGATCTTGGGTAGGAGGTAGAAACGGGAAGTGCGAGGTGTGGAAACTATAAGGTTGGTAGCAGTGGATGGGAGATCCCCTGAGCGGATAAAGTCGTTGATAGTGTGGGAGACAATGACCTGGTGCTCCTTAGTGGGGTCACAATCGAGGGGTAAATAAGAGGAGGTATCCGCGAGTTGTCACTGTGCCTCGGCAAGGTAGAGGTCAGTACGCCAGACTACAACAGCACCCCCCTTATCAGTGGGTTTATTTATTTATATACACACATTCTTTCTCTCTCTCCTTTTTCTCCCTCTGTCCCTCTGACTATACCCCTTGCCCATCCTCCGGGTTTGTTTGTTTTTTTCCCCCTCCCCCCTGTCTTTCTCCCGGGACCTCCTGTTCCCTGATCCTCTCATATCCCCTTTGCCAATCAACTGTCCAGCTCTTGGCTCCATCCTTCCCCCTCCTGTCTTCTCGTATCATTTTGGATCTCCCCCTCCCCCTCCCACTTTCAAATCTCTTACTAACTCTTCCTTCAGTTAGTCCTGGCGAAGGGTCTCAGCCCGAAACGTCCACTGTACCGCTTCCTAGAGATGCTGCCTGGCCTGCTGCGTTTACCAGCAACTTTGATGTGTGTGGATTGATTCCCAAGATGTCCCTTATTTTTTGTAATATTGTTTCACTGTACACATTAAATAAGTCAGGTGAGAAAACACACCCTTGTCTAATGCCTCTCTTGATTTTCGTAAACTGACTTACTTCTCCATCTATTCTTACAGCAGCAGTTTGTTCCCAGTACAGATTTATGATTAGGCGGAGGTCTTTCGAATCTAAATCTAGGGCTTTCTGTAATATTTCAAATAACTTATTGTGCTTCACTTTATCAAATGCTTTTGTGTAGTCAATAAAACAAACAAATCCTTTTGCACTTGAATAGCTCGTTCTGAACGTATCCTTAACATCAATATTATGTTTCTTGTAACTTCGTCTTTCACAAAACCACATTGTTCTTTACCTACTTCAGCTTGTATCTTACTTTTAGCTCTGTCATCAAAGTTCTCAGAAGTATCTTGGTGATATGACTCATTGAACTTATAATCCTATGTAGTTCACATTCTATTGCTCCAGGTTTCTTAGGAAGAGTGATAAATACTGATTTTTCCATCTCTTCTGGTATTATTCCAGTCTCATAAATGTCATTGATTAAATCAGTAAGTTTTTCAATTCTATAATCTTCAAGGGCAATAATTTGTTCTATTACTAATTCATCAGGACCTGCTGCCTTTCCTTTCTTCATCTTATTTATTGCATTACGAATTTTAGATTTTAAAAGGACCTTCAGTGTTTTTCTTAATTTCTGGTTTTTCGCCTCGATCATCTTCAAACAATTCCTGAATATACCCAGTCCATCTGTTCATAATCTCATCTTTTTCAGTGCGTGAGTGGGCCAGTGAAGGAGTGGAGCTTTGAGGCTTTGACTCGAGAGAGTCTGGCAGTTTTGGCAGTTGGTCTGTGCAATCAAGTCAATCAGGATTTGAATAGATCAGCAGAAAGCCGCTGATTAGACAATCAATATTTGAATAGCTCAGACTCAGCAGAAAGCAGCTGATTGGGCAGTCGAGGTCAGGTGACCAAGCATTTTGGAAAGCTCAAACAGATAAATAGAGGGGTAGCTCAAGCGGAGCGGCCCTGTGGAAAGCGGCCAGTGAGTGAGTGGGCCAGTGAAGGAGTGGAGCTTTGAGGCTTTGACTCGAGAGGCTTCAACGAGAAGAGGCGGAGGACAAGCTAGCTCGCAGTTAGTCTTCACAATGCCCCCTGAGACAGTGATGTGCCTCTCATGTGAGATGTGGCAGTCTTGGGGGAACGCCCCTCTCCCGCAGAGTCACATCTGCCAGAAGTGCATGCGGCTGGGCGATCTGGAAGACCGTGTAAGGAATCTGGAGCAGCAGCTGGATGACCTTCGACTCATAAGGGAGAATGAGGCAGTCATAGATGAGAGCTACAGGGAGGTAGTCACACCTAGGCTGTCAGAAGCAGGTTGTTGGGTGACAGTCAGAGGGGGGAAGGCGAAGGTGAGCAGACAGGTAGTGCAGAGCACCCCTGTAGCCATTCCCCTGAATAATAAGTTTACCGTCCTGGATTCTGTTGGCGGGGACGACCGACCAGGTGTGAGCCACGGTGGTAGGGCCTCCGGAATTGAGTCTGACCCAGTGGTGCAGAAGGATGGGATGGAGAAGAGGAGAGCTGTAGTCATTCGAGACTCTTTAGTCAGGGGAGCAGACAGGAGACTTTGTGAGAAGGACACCCGCATGGTTTGTTGCCTCCTGGGTGCCAGTGTCCGGGATGCCTCTGATCGAGTGCACGACATCCTGGTGCGAGAGGGAAAGCAACCAGAAGTCGCGATACATGTTGGTACGAACGACATAGGCAGGAAGAGGGATGAGTTTCGGGAACTAGGCAGAAGGCTGAATTACAGGACCTCAAGGGTGACGTTCTCAGGATTGCTGCCAGTGCTACGTGACAGAGATGGTAAGAATTGGAGGAGATGGCAGTTGAATGCATGGCTGAGGAGTTGTTGCAGGGAGCAGGGTTTTAGATTTTTGGATCATTGGGATCTCTTCTGGGGAAGGTGGGACCTGTACAGATTGGATGGGTTCCACTTGAACTCGAGGGGGAGCAATATCCTTGCAGGTAGGTTTGCTAGCATGGTTCGGGAGGGTTTAAACTAATTTGCAAGGGGGATGGGACCCAGAGCGATAGAGCAGTGAAAGAAGTGCATGGAGTAAAGCCAGATCTAACATACAGAGAGGCTTTGAGGAAAGAGAAGCAGAATAAACGGTGTAAGGACAGTAAGGTAGAAGGGCTGAAATGTGTGTACCTCAATGCAAGAAGCATCAGGAACGAAGGTGATGAACTGAGAGCTTGGATACATACATGGAATTATGATGTAGTGGCCATGACAGAGACTTGGCTGGCACCAGTTCAGGAATGGATTCTCAATATTCCTGGATTTCAGTGCTTTAAAGGGATAGAGGTGGGGGGAAAGGGGAGGAGGGGTGGCATTACTGGTCAGGGGTACTATTACAGCTGCACAAAGAGTTGGTAATGTAGCAGGATACTCTTTTGAGTCAATATGGGTGGAAGTCAGGAACAGGAAGGGAGCAGTTACTCTATTGGGGGTATTCTATAGGCCCCCTGGTAGCAGCAGAGATACAGAGGAGCAGATTGGGAGGCAAATTTTCGAAAGGTGCAAAAACAACAGGGTTGTTATCATGGGTGACTTTAACTTCCCTAATATTGATTGGCACCTGATTAGTTCCAAGGGTTTAGATGGGGCAGAGTTTGTTAATTGTGTCCAAGATGGATTCCTGTCACAGTATGTAGACAGGCCGACCAGGGGGAATGCCATACTAGATCTAGTACTCGGTAATGAACCGGATCAGGTCACAGATCTCTCAGTGGGTGAGCATCTGGGGGACAGTGACCACCGCTCCCTGGCCTTTAGCATTATCATGGAAAAGGATAGAATCAAAGAAGACAGGAAAATTTTTAATTAGGGAAGGGCAAATTATGAGGCTATAAGACGAGAACTTGCGGGTATGAATTGGGATGATGTTTTTGCAGGGAAATGTACTATGGACATGTGGTCGATGTTTAGAGATCTCTTGCAGGATGTTAGGGATAAATTTGTCCGGGTGAGGAAGACTTAGAATGGTAAGGTGAAGGAACCATGGGTGACAAGTGAGGTAGAAAATCTAGTCAGGTGGAAGAAGGCAGCATACATGAGGTTTAGGAAGCAAGGATCAGATGGGTCTATTGATGAATATAGGGAATCAAGAAAGGAGCTTAAGAAGGGGCTGAGAAGAGCAAGAAGAGGGCATGAGAAGGCCTTGGCGAGTAGGGTAAAGGAAAACCCCAAGGCATTCTTCAATTATGTGAAGAAAAAAAGGATGACAGGAGTGAAGGTAGGACTGATTAGAGATAAAGGTGGGAAGATGTGCCTGGATGCTGTGGAAGTGAGCGAGGTCCTCAATGAATACTTCTCCTCGGTATTCACCAATGAGAGGGAACTTGATGATGGTGAGGACAATATGAGTGAGGTTGATGTTCTGGAGCATGTTGATATTAAGGGAGAGGAGGTGTTGGAGTTGTTAAAATACATTAGGACAGATAAGTCCCCGGGGCCTGACAGGATATTCCCCAGGCTGCTCTATGAGGCGAGAGAAGAGATTGCTGAGCCTCTGGCTAGGATCTTTATGTCCTCGTTGTCCACGGGAATGGTACCGGAGGATTGGAGAGAGGCGAATGTTGTCCCCTTGTTCAAAAAAGGTAGTAGGGATAGTCTGGATAATTATAGAACAGTGAGCCTTATGTCAGTGCTGGGAAAGCTGTTGGAAAAGATTCTTAGAGGTAGGATCTCTGGGCATTTAGAGAATCATGGTCTGATCAGGAACAGTCAGCATGGCTTTGTGAAGGGCAGATCATGTCTAACAAGCCGCATAGAGTTCTTTGAGGAGGTGACCAGGCATATGGATGAGGGTTGTGCAGTGGATGTGATCTATATGGATTTTAGTACAACTATATACATACGAGTTTTGTGGCTGTGTCTGGTGATTCTGGAAGCAGCTGTTTTCACTGGCTTTTGCTAGAGGGAGAGGGAGAGATGAAGAGAGAAAACACGCATGGAGTGATTTGGTAGTCTGCCGGATGGGGTGGACTCGGAGCGAGGGACCGAAGGGCAGGGACGATCGAAGGAGGATCAGCGAAGGGGACACCGTGAGCTCCAACTTTGCGTGCACAGAAAGGTTAATATAATTTGGGCCGGCTTTCTTCTATATTTTGTTTCTCTACTAACCATATAGTCAAATTAAGAGTTATAAAGCTTAATTGTTTAGTCACATATTGTGTACTCTTTGTTATTTCGGGGTACTGATTTGTAACAGGGGACATATCGCGCAGCATCCACCCAAACGAGATTTCTTAAGTTTGGCAGGGCAGGGGGTTATCGCCCCCTATATTAAGCCACTAGGTGAAGCGAGTGTAACACATATATTATACAAGCTTGAGATTCATCTCCTTATGGACAGTCACTAAACAAGAATCTCAAAAGAACCCATGAAACAGAACGACAACGAACACCCAATGTGCAGAGAGAGAGAGAGAGACAACACACCAATCCTGCAAACAATAAAAGGCAGCCAAAGCATTCAGAATGAAAGTGAGCCCAGAGAGCATCCGGAGCAGGCCGCAGCCTCAGCCTCAGTTCATCACACAGCAGAGCAAAATGTCAAGGGCCTGTACTGTGCTGTACTATTCTATGTTCTATAGTCAGCATAGTACTCTCAAAAGAAAATCTTGCCTGACCTATCTCTTGGAATTTTTTGAAGAGAAAACAAGCAGGATAGACAAAGAATTGGTTGATGCTGTAAACTTGTGTAACACCCTGGGAAAGGGTTCACTGCTAACGTAATGGTCTTTCTGTAGAAGCAGTGTTTGGGTGATGGTCAGAGATAACGGGTGTTTTGGAATGAGAGACGTCTAATGAAGGGAGTGAGTTTTCGTGTTGTGTGCCTGACACCGGTGTGAGCTGGGTCTTTGGTTTGGTGGGAGATGAAGGGAGAAGACACCGGAGAGAAGAGGTCGTAGGACTCGACCCGGAGCAGGGCCATGATTCGATGAAACCCAGGGAGATCGAAGGAAGATCAGCGAAGGGGAAACCGTGAGCTCCAACTTGTGCACATTAGGCTGTTTCAATAAAATGGGTCGTCTCTTTTTTTTTGCTTTTTCTTTACGAACCCTTTAGTCAATTAAGAATTATAAATTTAAATCATTTAATTGTATGCAGTGTACTGTCTGTTATTTCGTGGTACTTATTTGCAACAGGGTAACAGCTCACGCAGCATCCACTCAAACGGGGTTTTGGGGTCGGCGTGCACCTCAATCTCACACGTTTGCCGGGGCTGGAGATTGTCTTCCCTAGACTTACGTAGCCGACAGAACCAAAGTGTTTCACGTGGATTTTCAGAAGGCCTTTGACAAGGTGCCACACGTCTGGCTGCTTAACAAGGTATGAGCCCATGGTATTACAAGAAAGATTCATGCATGGTTAAAGCAGTAGCTGAAAGCAGGTGGCAAAAAGTGGGAGTAAAGAGAGTCTTTTCAGGTTGGCTGCCGGTCAGTATTGATGTTCCATTAGGGTCTCTGTTGGGATTAATTCTTTTTACATTATATGTGAAGGATTTGGATGGTGGAATTGATGGATTTGTTGCAAAGCTTGCAGATAATATAAAGTTAGGTGGAGGGCAGTTAGTTCTGAGGAAGATTAGAGATTACGGAAGAACTCAGATTAGGAGAATGGGCAAAGAAGTGGTAGATAGAATACAGTGTTGGGAAGTATATGGTCATGCAAATTTGGTTGAAGACATTGAAGTACTGACAATTATCTAAATGGAGAGAAAATACAAAAATCTGAGGTGCAGAGAGATTTAGGAGTCCTTGTGTAGGATTCCCTAAAGGTTAAGTTGCAAGTTGAGTCTGATCGCATTCATGTTACGAGGACTACAACATAAAAGAAAGGATAAAATGTTTAATCTTTATAAAGCCCTGGTGAGACCACACCTGGAGTATTGTGAGCAGTTTTGGGGCCTTTATCTGAAAAAGGATGTGCTGAAACTGGAGAGGGAACAAAGGAGGTTCATGAAAATTATTCCAGGATAAATCAGCTTGTCATATCAAGTGCCCTTGACTGTTCTGGTCCTATAGTCAATGGAATTTAGAACAATGAAGGATGACCTAACTGAAATCTACCAAATGGTGAAAGGTATCTATAGAGTGGCTGTGGAGAGGATGTTTTCTTTGGTTGGAGTTTTGGAGACCAGAGGGGACAGACTCAAAATAGATTGGCATCCTTTTCAAATGGAGTTGAGGAGGAATTTGTTTAGCTAGAGAGTGGTGAATCAGTGGTTTTTGTTGCTACAGGCAGCTGTGGATGCCAATTCATTATGTTTAAGGCAGAGGTTGACAGATTCTTGATTGGTCAGAGCATGAAAGGGGAAGGCAAGTAATTGAGGCAGAGAGGAAAAATGGATCAGCCATGATGAAATGACAGAGCAGACTCGATGGGCCAAATGGTCATCTGGAGATCCAGCAGCACAATTTGTTCACGTAACAACTGAGTCAATGCAATTCCCCCGTCATTGGTCTCTCCAAAGAATGAGTAAACTAAACTTGCAGTATATTGTTGTTCAACAGGGTCTTGTGATCACTATACTAAATGTCCAAGGCAATCGACCGTACCTTTTTAGGACCGCGCACAGTCTGGGCACAAATGTACGTGACAAGTCAAGCTCCATCAATATCAAGCAAGTCGCTGATGGGGTAGTCCTGCAGTAACTGATGTTCTGAGTCTCTGGCAGTGACTTGTGGATGTAAAATAGACGTACAGGATGAACAAATACACCGGAGTGGCCGCTGTGTCTGAGCACGCTGCCATTGTTCCAGAAGCAGATGTAGAGTCTGTACGTGGTGGGATCCCTCCCTCCTCTGCGCTCTCTCATGTCTGTTTGGTGGGCAAGACCAGTTGTAATGGGGGACTCTGAGTAGAGAGCTGGAACATATGTTTGAGACTTGTTGAGTGGGTGTGCAGACCCTTCATCATTGTAGTCACTTCTGGGTTCTCTGCTTGTCCACACCCTGAATCAGAAAGCACTGACAACTCCATCCCTCCCGCTGTTTCTTTCTTCTCCGCAGACATTCTGGAGCTCTCTCACTGGGAATTCCCATCCATGAAGCTCCTTGTCTCCTTCAGCGTCTCTGCTGCTCTCTCAGCTGCCTTGTCCGTTCTCTGACTTCCTCTGCCGTCCATGGGGTCAAACAGCACCGAAACCGGCCCTTTGATTCATGAGTGAACACCGATCATCAAACACCACTTTACAGCAATACCATTTCATTAATCCCATCACCTCCCCCACATTCTACCCGCGCACAAGGCCACAAACTGTATTAATTTACTGTTCTTGCCCCATGTCACTTCCTTTGTTCAACCTAGTTCAATCAAATACGCAGCTCAGTCTTCCTCAGGTCACACAGGCTGTTTCTTTGATAAGCCTGTCAGTCCGACGAAATCAAAAACAGCTTTTTATTTGAAAATGATTTCTTATTTATCAGATTGTCGACCCCACTGTATCTACTTTTTGCTGCTCTGATCAAACCGTCCCGGGGGGAGCCAGCTCACAAAATGGTGGCCACAGCGAACACACATAAACTGGCAGCCTCCATTCCTTCCACTACAAAGTATATATTTGTTTTTACCGTTCACCCTTTCCCTGGCTCATTCAGTGTTCTACAGTTTTTAAATTCCTTCATGACTGACAATCCACAGGATGTGCTTTCAATCCCTTGCTTTGTTGTATGAAAGCTTCAGATTTCCGGGAGATGAGATTGTTTGGTCAGGTGGGCAGAGGAAGAGGCAAATGGAGAAAAAAATGGAGATGGTGTTGGATCAGGGTAAATGGACGTTCCTCTATTTGGAGGCTGTGTCCTCTGGTCCTACACCCCTCCACCATAAGAAGTGTCCTCTTATGTCCTCTGACGAGGTCTTTCAACATTCGATAGGTTTCAATGAAATTTCCACTCAATCTTCCAAATTTCAGTGAGTACAGGCCCAGAGCCATCAAATGCTCCTCATATGCTCTACAACATGAAATCATTGAAAGTGAGTCCATAGGTTGTGGAATCAATTCAGAGTTGCGGTCTGTGAAGTTATCCACACTGGTTCAGGAGTCTGATGTGTAACTGTTCCTGAACCTGGTGGTGTGGAACCTGAGGTCCGTACCTCCTTTCTGACAGCAGCAATGAAAGGAGATTATGGACTGGATGGTCGGGGTCCTTGATAATGCACGTTGCTTTCTTGTCGCAGTGCTCCTTGTAGATCTGCTCAGTGGTGGGGAGGGTTTTTCTTGTGATGGACTGGGCCATATCCACCACTTTATGTTGGCTTTTCTGTTCTTTTGGTCAGGACTGTGGTAATGTGGGCGAGCAGCCGGAAGTCTTGGTACATATTGGTACCAATGACATAGACAGAAAAAGAGAGGAGGTCCTAAAGAAAGATTACTGGGAGCTAGGAAGAAAATTGAAAAGCCAGACCTCCAGAGTAATAATATCAGGATTGCAGCCTGAGCTGCGCGCTAATGATGGTAAGAATAGCAGAATTAAGCAGATGAATGTGTGGCTAGGTGACTGGCACAGGGGGCAGGGTTTCAAATTCTTGAATCATTGGGATCTTTTTTGGGGAAGGTGTGACTTGTACACAAAAGATGGATTACACCTGAACCCAAAAGGTACTAATATCCTGGCGGGATTTTTTAAAATAGCTATTAGGGAGGGTTTAAACTAAGTTGGCAAGGGGAAGGAAACCAAGGTGTTAGGGTCGAGGAAGAGGAAAATAGAAATAAGTCAAAAATACTGTGCAGCAAAGATCGCAAGAAGGACAGGCCGGTGAATATACAGGATAATTTGCTGCAAAATAGAAATATAGCAAAATCGACAACAGATACTAATCTAAATGTACTGTACTTAAATGCACGCAGCATTAGAAATAAAGTGGATGACCTTGCTGCACAGCTGCAGGTTAAAAGATATGACATTGTGGCCATCACCGAGTCATGGCTAAATGATGGATGTGATTGGGAGCTGAATATCCAAGGATACACAGTGTATAGGAAAGATAGGAAGGTAGGTAAAGGGGGTGGCGTGGACTGATGGTAAGTAACGATATCAAATTAATAGAAAGAAGGGACATAGGATCAGAAGAGGTAGAATCCTTATGGGTAGAATTAAGAAATGGCAAGGGTAAAAAGACACTAATAGCAGTTATATACAGGCCTCCAAACAGCAGCCGGGTTGTGGACTACAAGTTGCAGATGGAAATAGAAAAAGTGTGTCAGAAGGACAATGTCAAGATAATTATGGGGGATTTTAATATGAAAGTGGATTGGGAAAGTTGGGAAGGTAATGGATCTCAGGAGAGGGAGTTTGTAGAATGCCTACAGGATGGCTTTTTGGAGCAACTTGTCCAGAAGCCCACCAGGAGACCGGCTGTTTTGGATTGGGTGCTGTGTAATGAACCTAAGGCGATTAGGGAGCTGGAGGTAAAGGAACCCCTTGGAAGTAGTGATCATAATATGATTGAGTTCAGTTTCAAATTTGAAAAGGAGAAGCTGGTATCAGGTGTGTCGATATTTCAGTGGAACAGGGGAAATTACAGTGGTATGAGAGAGGAACTGGCCCACGTTGATTGGAAAAGTATGCTAAATGGAGGGACTGTAGAGCAGAATTGGATGAAATTCCTACAAGAAATAAGGAAAATGCAGGAAAAATATATTCCAAGAAAAAAGAAAATCATGAATGGAAAAATGGCACAAATGTGGCTAACGAGAGAGGTTAAGGCAAAAATAAAAGCAAAAGAAACAGCGTACAAGGAAGCAAAAATTAGTGGGGAAAATGAGGACTGGAAGACCTTTAAAAACTTACAGAAGGAAATTAAGAAAGTCATTAGGAAAGAAAAGATGAAAGGAAGTTGGCGATTAACATAAAAAAGGATACTAGGAGTTTTTTTAAATATATGAAGAGTAAAAGAGTGACAAGGGTAGATAAGGGACCGACTGAAAATGATGCTGGAGAAATTATAATGTATAACAAAGAGATGGCGGAGGAACTGAATGAGTATTTTGCATCAGTCTTCACAGTGGAAGACATGAGCAATATACCTGATAGCCAGAGGTATCAGGGAATAGAATTAGGTACAGTCAAGATTACTAGAGAGAAAGTGCTTGGGAAGCTAAGTGGACTAAGAATAGATAAGTCTCCCGGCCCGGATGAGGTGCACCCAAGGGTTCTGAAGGAGGTGGCTTTGGAGATTGTGGAAGCATTGGAAATGATCTTCCAGGAATCAATAGACTCTGGCATGGTTCCGGAGGACTGGAAGGTTGCAAATGTAGTTCCATTATTTAAGAAAGGAACGAGGCAGCAAAAAGAAAATTACAGACCTATTAGTCTGACATCGGTAGTTGGAAAGATATTGGAGTCAATCCTCAAGGACGAGTTTATGAAATACCTCGAGGTGCATGATAAGATAGGCCGAAGCCAGCATGGTTTCATGAAGGGAAGATCCTGTCTCACCAACCTATTGGAATTTTTTGAGGTAATTTCGAATAAGATTGACAAGGGAGAGGCTGTGGATGTTGTGTATTTGGATTTTCAAAAGGCCTTCGATAAGGTGCCGCATATGAGGCTGCTTAATAAGATGAGAGCCCACGGAATTATAGGAAAGATATTGAAATGGGTGCAGCATTGGCTGATAGGCAGAAAGCAAAGGGTGGGAATAAAGGGATCTTATTCTGATTGGTTGCCGGTTACTAGTGGTGTTCCGCAGGGGTCGTTGTTGGGGCCGCTTCTTTTTACGATGTATATCGATGATTTGGATTATGGATTAAATGGTTCTGTGGCTAAATTTGCGGACAACACCAAGATAGGTGGAGGAGCAGGAAATGTTGAAGATACGGAAAGGTTGCAGAGAGACTTAGTCAGTTTAGGAGAGTGGGTAAAGAAATGGCAGATGAGATACAACGTTGACAAATGTACAGTTGTACATTCCAGAAGAAGAAATAATTGGGCAGATTATTATTTAGATGGGGAGAAAATTCAAAAATCAGAAGTGGGAAGGGACTTGGGGATCCTCATGCAGAATACCCTAAAGGTTAACCACCAAGTTGGTTCAGCGGTAAGGAAAGCGAATGCTATGTTGGCGTTCATTTCAAGAATAGTGTATAAGAGTAAGGAGGTGTTGATGAGGCTCTATGGGGCATCAATGAGACCTCATTTGGAATACTGTGTGCAGTTTTGGGCCCCCTATCTTAGAAAGGATATACTGATGTTGGAGAGAGTTCAGAGAAGATTTACGAGGATGATTCCTGGAATGCAGGAGCTAACATATGAGGAGCGTTTGTTGGCTCTTGGATTGTATTCATTAGAGTATAGAAGAATGAGAGGGGATCTCATAGAAACATTTCGAATGTTGAAAGGGTTGGACTGAGTAGATGTGGAAAGGTTATTTCCCTTTGTGGGTGAGTCCAGGACAAGAGGCCATAGTCTTAGAATTAGAGACCCAGATAAAACAGATTTGAGGAGAAATTTTTTTAGCCAGAGGGTCGTGGATTTGTGGAATTTGTTGCCACATACAGCTGTGGAGGCCCGATCATTGAGGCTGTTTAAGGAGGAGATTGACAGGTATCTAATTAGTCAGGGTATCAAGGGATATGGGGAAAAAGCCGGAAATTGGAACTAGATGGGTGAATAGTTTAGCTCATGGGGAGCTGCGGAGCAGACTCGATGGGCCGAATGGCCTATTTCTGCTCCGCCTTGTGTGATCTTGTCTGTGATGTGATAAAAGATCAGTCATAGTCTCATTGATTGTGGAGCAGGAACAAGGGGTCAAAAATCCTCCTGATTTTATTGTTCTTATTTGGTGTGAGGTGAAATACTGACATCAGTCAGTCCGCTCATGACGTCGAGCGCTGTGGCTTTCTGCTTGTGATCACACCTCTGTATTTCACCTTTTGCACAACACCTACTTTCTTGTCGACTGCTGTTCACAACGTACTGACTAGGGGATGAAGCTTTGTGCAGCCCACCAACGTCTACACTGTTCTGTGAGAACAATGAACACCAGGCATCTGCTGATCTCCTGCTGGCTAACTCTCTGCGCCTCACTCTGTAAGTTTGATTCAGAGCAAGTCTTTGTCTTTAACATCCTTCTCTCCAGGTTCTCTGTTGATGTGGACTTGGGCATTTCTGGGTCCCTCACTACCAGGGCACCGAGAGTGTAGGATGGGCACAGTGAAGCTGCCTCTCCTGTCACACTCTCATAAAATACGAGTTTGACATGGAGAGCAAGAAAAATTCGGTTACTGGTGGGTATTGGGTCCGAAGATTAGTTTTTTCTGTAGCCATGGAACCATTCTGTTTCTAATTCTGGAAACGGAGCTTGAGAAACAGGTATCAGTTGTTCACAGGATTGGGAAGGATTGGCAGAGATGTGGAAATCAGTAGATGTGACCTAGGACCCCTCAGAACCCAGGAACTGGGATCTGGTCTGGAGATGTTTCATGGGAAAAGATCCTGATGGGGAATCGCTGTAGGAATGGTGGATGGTGGGGGCAAGAAGTGGCGGGTGTGGGGGACACTGGAATGGAGAATGAGAGTGGAAATTGTTAACAGTCATCTTCGTTTTTGGTCCCAAGTGCTGGTTTTCACTCTCTCTCGGCAGACAGACTGTCGATCTGTCAATAGCCCAAATCACAATAATGGGCATACAAACTGTGAGAGAGAATAATAAATAAAATCCTGATATCATTGCCTGAAATGGGTGTTAACCTGCAGAATTAGTCATAAACCTGAGGATTGAGATTGATTACGAACACAGCAAAGGGTCACAGATATATCGTTGAAGAAAGTGAAAATGGAAGTTGAAGGATATTAAGAACAGATTGTGAGAGCCGGAATCAGGACATGAAACAAACACAGCAGCAGGTACAACTGTAGTTCCCTTACAGACAGACATGGGTCTTTGTAATGGGGAATGAAGGAACAGTAGAGGAAGTAACCATGGCTTTTTGTGTGTCTTTGTGGAACACACAAAAACCTGCCAGAAATACAGGATAGACAGGTGTTGAATGCAAGTGTAGAAATAAAATCAATCAGCATCCATGATGAAATAACATCATGAAAATGGATAATTGACACAGGCCTGATGATCTCCATCCCGGAGTCTGTGGCAAGGTGTCAGTAGAGTTACTCAACTTTCTGGTTATCACCTGGCAAACTCTACAGTTTCAGGAATGGTTCCGACAGACTGTTTCAAGAAGGAGGGAGAGAGAGAAAACTGGGAACCACACATCTCCCCAGCTGACACTGGGAGCGGGGACAATGTTGGAATCTGTGATAATGGGTGAGAAATGAATGCTGTTTAAGGGGAATTGTCACAAAGATTCACCAGACTGGTTTCTGATGTGGTGGGTCTGACATGTCGCTAGTGTGGGTAATAGACTAGGTCTCTATTCAAGAAGTTGAAAATAAGTTTTATTATCAGAGTACATATATGTCATCACATACAACCCTGAGATTCTTTCTCTGCGGGCATACTGAGCAAATCTATAGAACAGTAACTGTAAACAGGATCAATAGACAACAAATTGTGAAAATGCAAATATAAATAAATATCAATAAATAACCTGTTCAACTACTGCACAGAGTCTTGTCATCTTCAGAAGTTTTCTGATGACTTTGCCATTGTTGGATGCATCAGCAAGGGAGATGAGGCTGAGTACAGGGCTACAGTAGGAAACTTTGTCACATGGTCTGAGCAGAATCATCTGCAGCTTAATGTGAAAAAGACTAAGGAGCTGGTGGTGGACCTGAGGAGAGCTAAGGTACCGGTGACCCCTGTTTCCATCCAGGGGGTCAGTGTGGACATGGTGGAGGATTACAAATACCTGGGGATACGAATTGACAATAAACTGGACTGGTCAAAGAACACTGAGGCTGTCTGCAAGAAGGGTGAGAGCCGTCTCTATTTCCTGAGGAGACTGAGGTCCTTTAACATCTGCCGGACGATGCTGAGGATGTTCTACGAGTCTGTGGTGCCAGTGTGATCATGTTTGCTGTTGTGTGCTGGGGCAGCAGGCTGAGGGTAGCAGACACCAACAGAATCAACAAACTCATTCGTAAGGCCAGTGATGTTGTGGGGATGGAACTGGACTCTCTGACGGTGGTGTCTGAAAAGAGGATGCAGACCAAGTTGCATGCCATCTTGGACAATGTCTCCCATCCACTACATAATGTACTGGGTGGGCACAGGATTACATTCAGCCAGAGACTCATTCCACCGAGATGCAACACAGAGCGTCATAGGAAGTCATTCCTGCCTGTGGCCATCAAACTTTACAACTCCTCCCTTGGAGGGTCAGACACCCTGAGCCAATAGGCTGGTCCTGGACTTATTTCCTGGCATAATTTACATATTAATATTGAACTATTTATGGTTTTTTAAAAAACTATTTATGATTTTATTGCTATTTATTATTTATGGAGCAACTGTAACAAAAATCCAATTTCCACTGGGATCAATAAAGTGTGACTATGACTATGAACCTGGTGGTGTAGGTCCTGAGGCTCTTGTACCTTCTACCTGATGACAGCAGTGAGAAAAGAGCATGGCCTGGGTGATGAGGATCTTTGATTATGGCAATGTTTCATGTAGATGCTTTCAGTGGCTGGGAAGGTTTTATCCATGATGTACTGGACTGAATTCATTACATTTTGTAGGATTTTCTGTTCAAGTACATGGTGTTCCCATACCAGGCCATTACGAAGCCAGCTGGCAGACTGTGGTAAATCATTGGGATTCTCCGGTGATCCAGAAATTCTTCTTTCATTGATATATTTCTGGATATTAAGGAGATCAAGGAAAATGACAAGAAAATGTTTCAGCCAGATCATTTGAACATGTTGTCTGGTTCAATGGTAGCACGTCCGCTTCCTGCTCCTGCTCGTCATGTTGACACGAGCTCAGCAAAGTGTTTGTGAACCCGGATCACACAATGTAACAACAGAGCAGAGAGTGTGAGTGTTTGCATGTGAGTGTGTCTGAGCATCTGTGTCTGTGTGTGTGCACGTGTGCACATTTGTGTGTGCGTCTGTGCGTGTGTGAGTGTGCACATGTGTGTAAGCATGCGCAATTGTCTGTTTGTGTGTGTTTCTGTGTCTGACTGTGTGTGAGAGAGTGAGAGAAAGAACACATATCACACAATGGGAAACTTGAGTAAGACGTATGTGTCAGAACTATGGGTTGTTTTTAAAGAAGAAAGGGATTTTATCAGTTTGTATGTGGATTGTATTTTCTCAGTGTCACCTCATGGGTATGTAGTGTTCCTTCGATTGTGAACTTTTCGTGTCTAATTGTTTGTCTTTGAACAAAGTGGGTTTTCACTTTGTGTTGCAGGTGTCTCATTTGGGATCACGGGGATTGTTAATCTCTCTTTGTATTGATCAC
Organism: Mobula hypostoma; assembly: GCF_963921235.1. Classification (NCBI taxonomy): domain Eukaryota; kingdom Metazoa; phylum Chordata; class Chondrichthyes; order Myliobatiformes; family Myliobatidae; genus Mobula; species Mobula hypostoma. The sequence goes on along the minus strand of NC_086109.1, from coordinate 2,746,418 downwards.
TTTTATTCAATTTGGGTAGACGTCCTTTCTTGGTCACTGTGTGAATTGGGGAGACCAGGAGACTATGCTGTTGATAAAGATGTCTGCTTCAAATCTATCAACCATCTCCACAGTAGCTGTTTTAGAACATAGAACATAGAATAGTACAGCATAGTACAGGCCCTTCGGCCCACAATGTTGTGCTGACCCTCAAAACCTGCCACCCATATAAGCCCCCACCCTAAATTCCTCCAAATACCTGTCTAGTAGTCTCTTAAACTTCACTAGTGTATCTGCCTCCACCACTGACTCAGGCAGTGCATTCCAAGCACCAACCACTCTCTGAGTGAAAAACCTTCCTCTAATATCCCCCTTGAACTTCCCACCCCTTACCTTAAAGCCATGTCCTCTTGTATTGAGCAGTGGTGCCCTGGGGAAGAGGCGCTGGCTATCCACTCTATCTATTCCTCTTATTATCTTTTACACCTCTATCACATCTCCTCTCATCCTCCTTCTCTCCAAAGAGTAAAGCCCTAGCTCCCTTAATCTCTGATCATAATGCATACTTTCTAAACCAGGCAGCATCCTGGTAAATCTCCTCTGTACCCTTTCCAATTCTTCCATATCCTTCCTATAGTGAGGTGACCAGAACTGGACACAATACTCCAAGTGTGGCCTTACCAGAGTTTTATAGAGCTGCATCATTACATTGCAATTCTTAAACTCTATCCCTCGGCTTATGAAAGCTAACACCCCATAAGCTTTCTTAACCACACTATCCACCTGTGAGGCAACTTTCAGGTATCTGTGGACATGTACCACCAGATCCCTCTGCTCCTCCACACTACCAAGTATCCTGCCATTTACTTTGTACTCTGCCTTGGAGTTTGTCATTCCAAAGTGTACCACCTCACACTTCTCCGGGTTGAACTCCATCTGCCACTTCTCAGCCCACTTCTGCATCCTGTCAATATCTCTCTGTAATCTTTGACCATCCTCTACACTATCTACAACACCACCAACCTTTGTGTCGTCTGCAAACTTGCCAACCAACCCTTCTACCCCCACATCCAAGTCGTTAATAAAAATCACGAAAAGTAGAAGTCCCAGAACAGATCCTTGTGGGACATCATGAGTCACAATCCTCCAATCCGAATATACTCCCACCACCACCACCTTCTGCCTTCTGCAGACAAGCCAATTCTGAATCCACCTGACCAAACTTCCCTGGATCCCATGCCTTCTAACTTTCTGAATAAGCCTACCGTGTGGAACCTTGTCAAATGCCTTACTAAAATCCATATAGATCACATCCACTGCACTACCCACATCTATATGCCTGGTCACCTCCTCAAAGAACTCTATCAGGCTTGTTAGACATGATCTGCCCTTCACAAAGCCATGCTGACTGTCCCTGATCAGACCATGATTCTCTAAATGTCTATGGATCCTATCTCTAAGAATCTTTTCAAACAGCTTTCCCACCACTGACGTAAGGCTCACTGGTCTACTTTTACCCGGACTATCCCTACTACCTTTTTTGAATAAGCGGACAACATTCGCCTCCCTCCAATCCTCCGGTACCTTTCCCGTGGACAACGAGGACATAAAGATCCTAGCCAGAGGCTCAGCAATCTCTTCTCTCGCCTCATAGAGCAGCCTGGGGAATATCCTGTCAGGCCCCGGGGACTTATCTGTCCTAATGTATTTTAACAACTCCAACACCTCCTCTCCCTTAATATCAACATGCTCCAGAACATCAACCTCACTCATATTGTCCTCACCATCATCAAGTTCCCTCTCATTGGTGAATACCGAAGAGAAGTATTCATTGAGGACCTCGCTCACTTCCACAGCATCCAGGCACATCTTCCCACCTTTATCTCTAATCGGTCCTACCTTCACTCCTGTCATCCTTTTTTTCTTCACATAATTGAAGAATGCCTTGGGGTTTTCCTTTACCCTACTCGCCAAGGCCTTCTCATGCCCCCTTCTTGCTCTTCTCAGCCCCTTCTTAAGCTCCTTTCTTGCTTCCCTATATTCCTCAATAGACCCATCTGATCCTTGCTTCCTAAACCTCATGTATGCTGCCTTCTTCCACCTGACTAGATTTTCCACCTCACTTGTCACCCATGGTTCCTTCACCCTACCATTCTTTATCTTCCTCACCGGGACAAATTTATCCCTAACATCCCGCAAGAGATCTCTAAACATCGACCACATGTCCATAGTAAAATTCCCTGCAAAAACATCATCTCAATTCACACCTGCAAGTTCTAGCCTTATAGCCTCATAGCCTCATAATTTGCCCTTCCCTAATTAAAAATTTTCCTGTCCTCTCTGATTCTATCCTTTTCCATGATAATGCTAAAGGCCAGGAAGCGGTGGTCACTGTCCCCCAGATGCTCACCCACTGAGAGATCTGTGACCTGACCCGGTTCATTACCTAGTACTAGATCTAGTATGGCATTCCCCCTGGTCGGCCTGTCCGCATACTGTGACAGGAATCCGTCCTGGACACACGTATCAAACTCTGCCCCATCTAAACCCTTGGAACTAATCAGGTGCCAATCAATATTAGGGAAGTTAAAGTCACCCTTGATAACAACCCTGTTATTTTTGCACCTTTCCAAAATCTGCCTCCCAATCTGCTCCTCTGTATCTCTGCTGCTACCAGGGGGCCTATAGAATACCCCCAATAAAGTAACTGCTCCCTTCCTGTTCCTGACTTCCACCCATATTGATTCAAAAGAGGATCCTGCTACATTACCCACCCTTTCTGTAGCTGTAATAGTATCCCTGACCAGTAATGCCACCCCTCCTCCCCTTGTTCCGCCCTCTATCCCTTTTAAAGCACTGAAATCCAAGAATATTGAGAATCCATTCCTGCCCTGGTGCCAGCCAAGTCTCTGTAATGGCCACTACATCATAATTCCATGTATGTATCCAAGCTCTCAGGACAGGGTTGTATACACACACACTCCTCCTTGGGTCAACAACTAGATCTTCTGTCTTGATTATGTTGAGGTCTATGTTGTTCTGACACCATGACAAAAGCATCATGATCACTTTCCTGCAGAGTGAACTCACACATATGATCTTCAGTAGTTTGTTTAGATTTAGACAAATTCAGTTTGTACTCCTCCTGGTTATCGAGACCCCTGTCCCCTTCCTTGTTGCTCCTCTTCAACCTTCCAGATTTCCCAGCATTGGGGTCCTCCTCCCAACACAGCTTTATGGAATTTAAACTCAGTCTACCTCCCTCGTGATTGGATTCAGTGGAATTCTGATCACAGTCTGTCCCAGTGGAACTGTGCTCTCCTTCTCCAGTACTAATGTCAGTGTCACAGGAACTGAAAGCCACACCAGGCTCCGAGTCATTCCTCCCTGATCCTATTAACCGCGTTAGGATGTGTTTGTGGGTTGGGTAATAATACAAAGATTAAGACGTTTGTGATCATGTTTGCGAATGTAACCCCGGTTGCTTAGTGTCTGGGGAGATTTTACACTCTGCGGCCATTTATTGATAGCATCCTGTATCTTATAAAGTGGCCACTAAGGGTATGTTCATGGTCTTCTGCTGCTGTCGCCCATCCACTTCAAGGTTCAAGGTGTTGTGCATCAGAGATTTTCTTCTCCACAGCACTGTTGTAACGTGTGGTTATTTGAGTTTCTGTCACCTTCCTGTCAGCTTGAACCACTCTGGCTATTCCCCTCCAGCCTCTCTTATAAACAAGGCACGTCTGCACAAAGAAATGCAGCTCAATGGATTTTTTTAGTTTCAATCACCATTATCTGTCGTATCTAGAGTTTGATGTGTGTGAAAATCCCAGCAGATCAGCACTGAGTTGCTGCCACATGATGGCTGATTTGGTATTTGTTAACGGGCAGGCGTCGGGTTGTATTGAATAAAGTGACTATTGAGTGTGATCCAGGCACAGCCCTGCAGTGGATTCAGTGACCAGCATCTCAGTGTGGAGAAGCCATCCGCAGTGAGACAGAGAGAGATACTGCAGGGAACTCGTACCTTCAACCCACCGAGTCTATGCTAACCATCGACCACCTGTTTACACTCATCCTACATTAACGTGTCTGGTCCAGACGGCGTACCTGGCCGAGTACTAAAGATCCGTGTGGTCCCACGAGCAGGAGTATTTAGCACTTTCTTCACTGTACAGCCGCACGTGGCTGGGAAATGGGTGAGAACCAGAGAAGCAGCCCCAAACACACTCTGATCCATTTTTTTAAATCTCTCCGTCTCCATCGTATGATACAGGAGAGGGAAGCAGTCAGCAGTTCAGGACACATTTGTGGAATGAGAAAACAGCCAACTTTTCAGGTCAAAGACTCTTCATTAGAACTGTGGAGAAGTAAAAACTATAGGGAAAGCGGATGTGGAGGTGTCTCTGACAGGGTGCCGTGGGGATAAGCTGGCTACAAGATTATCTGGTCAATGGCTGATTTGGAGCAGTTGGAACAGGGAGAACATAGACAAAAGGATATTGACGACAATGTATAGACGTGAACTATTGAACAGGAAGCCTGGTCCGGTAGGTCGGGCTAGACACCATCTCCACTACCACATCCAGCTAGATTCTCTTACACCCTTCTGAAGCCAATCACCCCTGGTGGGGCACAGGCTGCTGACAGCAGCTCACTAGACACCTCTATCCATCTAAACAGGGAATTCTGACCCTCTCAGACAACAGAAACTGTAGCATTGGACTGTTCACCCTCTTTGCTCCAAGGTCTTATGAGGAGTGGCAGAGTCCTCACAGACAGACTCTAACTGGGATTCCACCCTCACCACCTGACATTGGAGATCCAGGCAACAGGTGAGGGTCGGACAGTGCAGAGTGTACAGGAGCAGCCGGTGGAAGGAACCCCCCTGGGGACGGGAGGTGCAGCCTGTGGGACATTTCCCAGAGATGGCTCAAGTTGCGCTGAACCAGCTCTTTAGGAGAGCTTGGGGGACCCAGATCCAGTGACAATTCCGGCTGAGTGGTCGTCACTGTGAGTCCGTTCAGTTGACCTCCTGACCCCTGCACACACACAGTGAGGGTATCACTGTTGGTTAATTGCCCAGACTGAGGTCTGAGCTCAGCAAGGTGTTTATTCCTCAGCCTTCATGCTGTGCTGTGCTGAGTGAGACCCTGTGTATTCATTACACTGAATATAGTGTCCCAGTGAGTGACACAGGACACGGACACAACAGTACACTCACACACAGCAATATGGTTCCTGACTCACTCAAACAGTAATATCACATTCACAATAATCTCACTCAGCAATGTTTGTCTGAGAAACCCTCTCTCCCTGTGTGCTGGGACCGCACAGAGGAAGAACTAACAACATGGAAATGGAGAGAATTCCTGGAATAGAGCGCTATAAAGAGGACATAGAGGAGAGTTTGTAGATTAATGTGGGTAGTGCACGTGGGAACATCCTCCAGCAGCAAGTGACTGGTGAGGGAAGGGTTAAACCGTTGGGTGAAAATGAGGTGGGATTGGCTTGAAATTCACTCTGGAGTGTTGGGGATGGGATGGGGAGTTGGGGATCGAGGTGTCCACAAGGTTCTCCTTTATTCATCTTTCATCTCTCCCTCACACCCTCAGAGCCCATGTCAGGAGTAAACATCACAGTTCAGAACATCACTGGGACTTGTAACCTCACCCTGACCTGTTCCGTGACCTCTGGCAACCCTGCCGGCTTCAGTTGGTGGAGAGGAGAAGTCACAGGAGACAACAGCAGCCATCACTTCTGGAAAGATGGAAAGACGATACAGGTTGATTGCACAGCAGAGATCGAGGATGATGTGTACAGGTGTGAGGCCAGCAACTCCATCAGTGAGGACACCGCACAGGTCCGGCTGGGGGACGTCTGTAATCTGGACACACGTCGTGAGTGTCAGAGGAAGAAGCTGGGATTTAGTTATCTCCCCGTCCCAGGAGTGTGAGATGGGACAGCACAGAGCAGCTTCAGTTTGTATCTATTCTGCACTCTGACAGTGTTTGAGAGGATACTGTAGAGAACCATTTACTTTATCGGCAACCTTCATTTTTTGTATTTTATACTCAGGCCTCTGCTCATATTTGCCAGCACAGCCTGGGTGAGGAACTGCAGTACATTTTGCAGAAGGTCCACACTGAATCAACTGTGCTCTGTTGCTGGAGGGAGGGAGTGATTAGATTGGAGGGAAGGATTATTTTGGATAGCTGAGGCACTGAGTGTTCAGGGAGGTGGAGGCTGAGCTTGAGGAGAGGGGTTACTGAGGGCCAGTGTGAGGGAGCTGGATTAAAATCAGTGGAAATACAATCCATGGCACATATGCTGGGGAAGGGGGTTTACTGAGAGTTTTCTTTTTGACAGAATTGGACTAATATTTGTGGAGATCTGGTCTATGATACAGGACCCTTGCTGTGAGTGATTTTAGAGGGGGAATGTGAGAGTTGGATTAACCTGTGAGTGTCATGGTCCAGATCGGGGTCCCTTTAATTCGCCCTTCCTCACCGGAGCAACCCTGTCCAGTTACCTCGCCAAAGCGAGCCTGCAAAGTTTCCTCACCAAGGTGGGTCCGTCAGTTAACCCGCCGGAGGGAATCAAGAACCGTTGTTTACTGTTCCCGGGCCGAGTCGAGAGCTCGCCACTACCCGGAGGCTCCAAGTCAAGTCCTGGGCCTGGCGGTCTGTGATTCCTGTCCTACCCCCTTGTCTGAATCCCTTCTTTGTCCCTCTCGCCTCTAGCCCTCGTCTGCAGCCCCCGCCTGTACTTCAGTCTAGTTCCATCACCAGAGCTAGATAGATACTGTCTGGTGTTCATTCGTGTTGGTCTTGTCTTGTCTTGTCCTCGCCTCCGTGGGGGTAAGTCAGGCTGTCTTGCCATTGCCCCACGGGGGGTCATGTCTTGTCACGTCTTGTCCTCGCCTCCGTGGGGTAGATCAGGCCGTCTTGCCGTTGCCCCGTAGCGGGATCATGTTCTGTCTTGTCGTGTCCTCGCCTCCGTGGGATAAGTCAGGCCGTCTCTACGTTGCCCCGCGGAGGGTCATGAGTCCCGGCCCTATGTCCTGTGCCCAAGGAGGGGTCCCGACTCTGTGTTCTGTGTATGTGTCTATGGTTCCATGTACCTGCTCTCCCGAGACCGAGGCTCTGTTTTCCCATGTTCCTCCTCTCCCTAGCCCATGTCATGTCCATGCCTGGTTCTGGGGTCCGAGCCCGAGGCAAGACCCAGGTACTGGGTCCTTGCCCAGTCTTGGGCTTGGAGTCCATACCCTAGCCTCTTCATGTCTCCTCTAGTTCTGGGAGCCGCTTCCGAGTTCTAGACCAGACCCTTGGTCCCAGCCTAGTCGTAGTCCTCAGTCCTTGACCAGTTCGCTATTTCCTGCTCGTGCCTTGCTCTCCTGGTATCGAACAATAAACTAAATCTAAGTAACCTCACAGGATGTGTCTTGCATTTGAGTCCACCCTTGCTGCCAATGCACCCTCCAGTGTAACAGTGAGTCCATAGACACGAAGCCTGGAGCAGCCGGAACAGGACACTGACTCAGTCTCCGATCATCACACAATGGGGAAAATTGTTGCGACGTTTGCAGACACGAAGCCCGGAGCAGCCGGATCAGGACATTGACTCAGCCTCAGTTCTGCGGGGAACGGGGCAAATCTCACTGAGCAGTAATGGACAGTGTCAGGGAGCTGGATCAACATCATCAGAGATACAGACAGGGACAAAGACACGAGGGGAGAGGGGCTGCAGAGGGATAGTGTGAGGGAACAGGATTAACATCAGTGGAGAAACAGTCTGTGGCACTGGAGACTGAGGAAGAGGGGTTTCTGAGGAACTAGGTAAGGGAGATTGAATGACATCACTGGACATACATTTAGTGACTCCGGGAGTTTGTGGAGAGGAGGGATGAAGGGAAAACGTGAGGAACTCAGTCAGTATCAGTGGATACATTCAGTGATACACGGTGATGGGGAAGAGGGGTTCCTGGTGACAGTGTCAGGAAGCAGTGTCACCACGGTTCCGATATGGCCCAAGTGCGGAGTGAGAGACACTGAAACAGGTCGATAGTTCAGACTTTAATTCAAAAAAGGGAAAATAAAACAATAAATGCTAGGCCAAGCAGGGTCGTTAACTAAAACTCTCAAAAGGGAAATGAAGCCTACACTGCGGCCGAAAAGAATATCTAAACATTAAACGAATACCGTTAGTCTTCAGAGTCAGTTGGTTTTGAAAGTCCAATGGCTCAGGGACGGCCGAATGCAAAATGGCAGTGAAGCTTTGCTATGCTCTGTCCAAGTCTCGACAAGCACTACGACGACAAGAATGTAGTTAAATACTATCACGATTAAATAATAATTACCCAACACGTGCAAATTCACAAGTGCGATTGCCGTATCTACTGTGCTGCCGAATCTGTGGTTGTGACAAGCGAGGGTAATATCAGACACAAAACAATCATAAGACCATAAGACCATAAGATATAGGAGCAGAAGTAGGCCATTCAGCCCATCCATCCTGCTCCACCATTCAATCATGGGCTGATCCAATTCTTCCAGTCATCCCCACTCCCCTGCTTTCACCGCACACCCTTTGGTGCCCTGGCTAATCAAGAACCTCCCTATCTCTGCCTTAAATACACCCTTGGCCTTCACAGCCGCTCGTGGCAACACATTCCACAGATTTACCACCCTCTGACTAAATTTCTCCGCAACTCAGTTCTAAAAGAACGTCCTTCAATCCTGAAGTCAGTGAGAAAGAACTGGATGAACATGAGTGGATTTGCAGTCGATGGTACAGGCACTGAGAAAGAGGGGTTATCGAGGGAATGGATGAGGGAAATGATTAACAGCAGTGGAGAGAGTCTGTGTTACAGGGAACTGAGGATGTGTGAGGGGTGACTGAGGGATTGGATGAGTTTTAGAGAACATCTTTTCTTTCCTCGCTGTTTAAGGCCACAGGGTCTCTGTATTTCTGGGAGATTTTTTGTACCTTTGTTTGAGAAGATGGGAACTTCAGTTTTGGTTCCTCTACCATTTCCTTAATTCCTGTCACAAACATTTCCAAATATGTCTGTCAACTGTATTCTTCTTCTGTGTACCTGTGGGAGCACCACAGTGTAGAAGGGTGGTGGAGGGCTGTGATGTGATATTGACTAGGGGATGAGGGGACTGAGGGGTATTGGAGAGGAGGAGAAGGGAGGGGAGTGATGTAATGGTGATTGGAGGAATGGGGATGGAGAGAGGACTGAGGGGTATTGGAGGGGAGGTGAGAGGTGCAGGACAGTGATGTAATGGTGATTAGAGGAAATGGGGAGCAAGGCGATTGAGGGGTATTGGAGAGGAGAGGAGAGGTGCAGGACAGTGATGTGATGTTGATTGGAGGGAATGTAGATGGAGGGACTGAGGCATATTGGAATGGAGGAGAAGGGAGGGGAGTGATTTGATAGTGATTGGAGAGAATGGGGACTGAGGGGACTGATGGGTATCGGAGGGGAGTAGTGCAGGACCATGATATGATGGAGATTGGAGGGAATGGGGTGGAGGGTCTGAAGGATGTTGGAAGGGAGGGGAGCGGGGTGGAGAGGTGGGGTTTGGAGGGTAGTTACGTGATGGTGATTGTAGAGTACTGAGGGACCGTGTTGAGGTGACAGGGAGTTTTCTTCGACTGAGGAGGGATGGAGTGAATTCATCAATCCTGTGTCACTGGGAACGTGAGGACTGGATTCATCAGGAAATCTTTTCTCCTCTTTGTTACAGCCCCTAAAGCAACAGCAGCGGGAGATGCAGTGACCTGGGTGATCAGATTGTTAGTGATGTGGACCCTCCTGATCTTTGCCCTCACTGTGGTCCTCACGGTCACATGGAGGAGAAGACCTGAGGGAAGGGAAGTAACTTCAGGGACTGAAGGCAAGTGTATCTGACACTCTGTCATTGAGTCTAGTATTTGGGGGAGGCAGAGTGAGGGGGTGGGTAGAGAGGGGACAACTGGGATGGGAGAGAGGGGTTAGATGGGGTAAAGTGGGAATAGTTTCAGTACAGACCCTGTCACCTCTGCTTTCTGTCCCACAGACCCACTGGAGACAGGCATCATTTACACAGATCTTCAGAAGAATCGCAGTGTTCTCTGACTTCCTCTGCTGTCCATGGGGTCAAACAGCACCGAAACCGGCCCTTTGATCCATGAGTGAACACCGATCATCAAACACCACTTTACAGCAATACCATTTCATTAATCCCATCACCTCCCCCACATTCTACCCCTCATCCTCTCAGTGGGGGCAATTTATAGTGGCCAATTAACCCTCCACCCTTGTCTCTTTGGAATCTGGGAGGAAATGGGAGCACCCGGGGTAACCCGTGCCTTCACTGGGAGAACATGCAAACTCCACACAGATGGAATCTAAAACCAGTTTTAAACTGGGTTTTCTGGAGTTGTGAGACAGCAGAACTTTCTGCTGCCCATCTGTATGTATCCCCCCTGGTCACCCTCAGGGTCGCTCGGCTCGCTGTCGTCTAGGGAAACAGCCCTCGGCCCCGCCAAACTGGGTAATTAGTTTGTGTGGATGCTGTGTGATGTACCCATCCCGCCCAAATAACAGACAATACACCAGATACGATTAAATGATTTACAGTTTATAGATATTACTGGAACTATATAATTAATAGAGAATAAAATATAAAAGGAAAATAAAAGGCGCCACACTTATCAAAGTTCAATCTTTTCGTGCACAAAACAGTTGGAGCTCAAGACTCTTCTTCTTCACCCTGCAACCCCTCGCACCACCTCAACCGGCCACCTGGGACCAACAACGGTGGTCGAACAGACGCTCCACACGAGTCCGTCTCCGTCTCCCCTTCTCGCCGAACACCCCGCTCGGGGTCCGATCCAGTTAGCGAACTCACAGCACCTGGTCCATCCTCTGACTGTCTCTCCCGCCTTTTCCCCCCAAAACCCCGTGCATACAATATCTTACAGACACCCCACAGCCATAACAATTAACCCAATCGGTTCATTTGTCTTCCTATCAGTAGATAATCCAAAACAAACCGCCAACGCAAAAACATTCTCAGCGTTTAACATAACAAAGAAGCCATTTTAATTAACCTACACAGTAACAAAAAAGACGAAACCCCCTTACACTCTCCACCCACCAAATAAAGTCATGTCCTCATGACTTCTAAATAACTCGCCAACCAGTCCTGCAGACACCCAACACACACGTACACAGATACACACAGTGACAGAGTTCCCCAAACAGTGGACCTTACGCCTGCCCCACGGGCGCTACATAGGCCAACCTACCTGGGAGCTTCTTAACCCTCCGAGACCTCCGTACCCCCTCACCTAAACCCAAAAGGCTCAGACACTACTAGGGATACCTCGGGCTGCTTGCCAACTCCTCTCTCTCTCAGGCCACCACTACAGCTCGGAGCCCCCACTCCCGTGTCCGGGGCCCCGCCTCTCCTCTTTCCTGGTCCTGCCGTAACTGAGACTGCCCACAGCTAGCCCTCCCCACTACAGCTGACTCAGTGGGAGAAGGGCCAAAGGTCTCTTCCTCAATCACGGGGAAGTTAGCGAAAGGCAGCATGTACCACATGTCCGGCACATCATCCTTCGAATCCGTATCCTTCCTCATTCCCTCGATCGGTAGCTGCTATTTGAGTTTCTCCAAACTGAAACATTTAGCTGGGGCTACCCCTTCAGCCTCCTGCAGTCGAGACGGCAGCTTCTTCGGGGACTCCTTCAACTCTCGCCACAGCCTCAGTAGTTCTGACTCAGGGTTCCTGGCCATCTCAATCTGGGACGCAGTTACCCCACCAGCTTCTTCCTCCCTGACCTGAAAAGCAGCAGTTAAAGGACGTTCAGCCTCCGGTTGTTTCTTCCTGAGGATGTCTTCCAGGTCAACTTTCAGTTTTTCCACTTTATTTAAACTCTCGATAGTCATCTTCAGGTTCCTTTCAAGCGTCCGCCTCCCTTTTCTGAGATCTGTCCTCCATTTCTTCACCTCCTCGGGAGTGTAGTCAAACTCCCCTCCCTGGGCTCTCAATTTTCTGTTGGCCTTAGTCAGAACACTTCCCTGATCTTCCCCAACTTGTAAGTCTTCCAATCTTTTCTGAATCGACGTCTTGAATTTCCGCTAATCCCTTCGAAGGTGGGTTATTGTTTCTTCTCGCTGGATTAATTCATCAGTACATGACCGCAGTGTCGGCTCGGAATTCCGTTGCTCCTTCTCCACGTTGACGGGCGTGAATTCCAAGTCTGCAATGGTTGCCCCACAAATGTGGCACTCAGTCTCCAGCCGGCATTTCTGAGCACTCAGTTCAGCGGTGCAAATCCCCTCTCTCGCCTGTGTCTCATTCAGATTGACGACCTGGGTTTCCATCCCCAGGTCCTCCACTGTCTGCTCCAACACCAGGAAGTTCAACTGGTATGTCGGGTCAATTTTCTCACATTGCACCAAACTCCTCTGGCCAAAAACTCCTCCACATTTGACACTTCGCTTCGGTCGCCCGGGCTCAGCCACTCGCCTCGCCTCATAGTACCCCCAGGCGAATCCAAACTCTAGGCGGTCATCCACATACACCAAAACTCCACACACCTTCACTTCCCACATGCTCTTCCTCATGCCCCATGGTAAGGATGCAGGGGCTCCGGATATGCCCTTGGGCATCTTTTCGTATCAGAGTAATCCTAAGGAACTAACAATGGCCATCATCGGCTCGACAGCCCCACTCCTCGGGATCTGGCAACATCCACTCCTCAGATCCAGCACATTAAACCGCATCGCATAATCCGCACACACGCTGCCTCCATCTTCCACGCCGCCAGGGTCGAGTTGCTGCAACCACTCTCTCACTGATGTGTCTTCAGCGGTCAACTCCCGTCCCTCGTGGTAGTTCGGAGCATCTACTAAGAGGGTCTCACCCTCAGCTACTTTCCCCAAACCGTACCACAGCTGGGTCTCGTTTAAATTCGGTACCGGCTCAAGGCTGCTACACACGTCCTCAGAAGCAACTCGACATACTGGGTGCCCAGACAATGCCTCCATGAGCTCCAGGGTCATTAACCAATCATCGTCTTCTGGATAACTACTGACACTAGTATCCAAAATCTCCGGTGCCCTTGCGGTTGTCAAGGATAAATGCTTCAGACACCGGTTGTAAAACGAACTGTACAACAACTTGACCTGTGCCCCGGGGTCGAGGATAGCGTTAGCATCGCTTCCCTCTATCCATAGCGACACCCTGGGGCGTGGCCCCTCTAAGCCTTCAGGAATACGGTCTTTTCCTTTCGGAAGTTCATCGGTACATTGCGGGGAACGTGCTTCCCCTGAGACCCCAAGCCGTTCCCCACTGGGCCTCCACTAAGTTTCCCGACACCTCTCTGATCAGCTGAACAACTGAAGGAGGGGCTGATCCCCTGAAATGATCCCCCTGGCCCTGCAAGCAATTTAGCCGCCCTCCTAGCCAGAGAAGACACACTGAAAACGTTCCCCCCTCTTTCAAATAACTGACAGCTGTCACTACGGTGTAAGTGAACCTGACAGCTCTAACACCGTCACCAGCCCGCCTACTCAAACTTTCAACCAATCCCTGTCGCTCTCCCTCAACCGAGCACTGCCACTCATCTAACAACTGAGAGATCCGCTCCGCCCATGTCTCGCACGCCTCCGCCCCTCTTGGGGTGGACACTATCCCAAACGCCAGGCAAAGCCTGCCAGAGCTAGATCATTTATTTGCAGACCCTACCTCCAAATCAGACCACCCTTTCCTCTCTCTCCCAACAGCATGGACAGCCCCGAGTTCCACATCCAACTCGTCAATGCTAGTCTGAACTCGAACAAAGACCTCACTCACCATGCATACAGCAATAACCAGCAAATAACCCACAGAGACACACATTACTGATTTAAAGAGGGCAACCACACAGCATACCAGTAGATCCAATCCCAGACGAACCCCTACTATGTAGCCTCCCCGGCCACCCTCAGGGTCGCTCAGCTTGCCATTGCCTAGGGAAACAGCCCTCGGCCCCACAAACTGGATAATTCGTTTGTGTGGATGCTGTGTGATGTACCCCACCCCGCCCAAATAACAGACAATACACCAGATATGATTAAATGATTTACAGTTTATAGATATTACTGGAACTATATAATTAATAGAGAATAAAATATAAAAGGAAAATAAAAGGTGCCACACTTATCAAAGTTCAATCTCTTCGTGAACAAACAGTTGGAGCTCAGGACCCTTCTCCTTCACCCTGCAACCCGTCGGACCACCTCGACCGGCCGCCTGGGACCAACAACGGTGGTCGAACAGACGCTCCACATGAGTCCATCTCCATCTCCTTTCCTCGCGGAACGCCCTCCTCGGGGTATGACCCCGTTAGCGGACTCACAGCACCTGGTCCATCCTCTGTCTCTCTCTCTCTCCCGCCTTCTCCCCCCAAAACCCCGTGCATACAATCTCTTACAGACACCCCACAGGCATAACAATTAACCCAATTGGTTCATTTGTCCTCCTATCAGTAGATTATCCAAAACAAACTGCAAGCGCAAGAACTTTCTCAGTGTTTAACATAACAAAGAAGCATTCCCAAGTATAACATAACAAAGAATCATTCCCAAGTATAACATAACAAAGAAGCCATTTTAATAAGCCCCTACAGTAACAAAAAAGACGAAACCCCCTTACATATATGTGTTTTCTCTCTCATTCCAGAGACAGCTGGACTCCAGCACCATTTTCTGTTTCACAGCCTCAACCACTTCCTGCCACCATGTTACAACTTTGCAAGGCTTTCACCAAGGTCGCACACTTCTTGTGTCACTGAAACCCTTCATTCGTATTCTCTGCCTTGTCGATTAAACTGTTGTTTTTTGATTTCAGTGGCTCTGTTTCATCTGACTGACCTGTGCCAGCCTCTCACTGGATCCGGCACAAGGCCACAAACAGTATTAATTTATTGCTCTTACCCCATGTCACTTCCTTTGTTCAACCCAGTTCATCCAAATATGCAGCTCAGTCTTCCTCAGGTCACACAGGCTGTTTCTTTGATAAGCCTGACAGTCTGACAAAATCAAAATGAGCTTTTTATTTGGAAATGATCTCTTATTTATCAGATTGTTGACCCCAGTGCATCTAATTTTTGCTGCTCTGATGAAACCATCCCTGGGGGTAGCCAGCTCACAAAATGGTGGCCGCAGAGAACACACATAAAATGGCAGCCTTCATTCCTTCCACTACAAAGAATATATTTGTTTTTACTATTTCCCCTGTCCCTGGGTCATTCAGTGTTCTACAGTTTTTTAATACCTTCATGACTGACAATCCACAGGGTGAGGATTTAATCCCTTGGGTTGTTGTATGAAAGCTTCAGACTTCAGGGAGATGAGATTGTTTGGTCAGGTGGGCAGAGAAAGAGTCAAATGGAAAATAAAATGCAGTTTGTGTTGGATCAGGGTAAATGGACGTTCCTCTATTCAGAGGCTGTGTCCTCTGGTCCTACACTCCTTCACCATAAGAAGCATTTTCTTATGTCCTCTGTCGCGGTCTTTCAACATTCGATAGGTTTCAATGAAATTTCCACTCATTCTTCCAAATTTCAGTGAGTACAGGCCCAGAGCCATCAAATGCTCCTCATATGCTCTACAACATGAAATCATTGGAAGTGAGTCCATAGGTTGTGGAATCAATTCAGAGTTGTGGTGTGTGAAGTTATCCACACTGGTTCAGGAGTCTGATGTGTAACTGTTCCTGAACCTGGTGGTGTGGAACCTGAGGTCTGTATCTCCTTTCTGACAGCAGCAATGAAAGGAGATTATGGACTGGATGGTCGGGGTCCTTGATAATGCACGTTGCTTTCTTGTCGCAGTGCTCCTTGTAGATCTGCTCAGTGGTGGGGAGGGTTTTTCTTGTGATGGACTGGGCCATATCCACCACTTTATGTTGGCTTTTCTGTTCTTTTGGTCAGGACTGTGGTGATGAGATAAAAGATCAGTCAGAGTCTCATTGATTGTGGAGCAGGAACAAGGGGCCAAAAATCCTCCTGGTTTTATTGTTCTTATTTGGTGTGAGGTGAAATACTGACATCAGTCAGTCCACTCGTGACATCGAGCGCTGTGGCTTTCTGCTTGTGATCACACCTCTGTATTTCACCTTCTGCACAACACCTACTTTCTTGTCAACTGCTGTTCACAACATACTGACTAGGGGATGAAGCTTTGTGCAGCCCACCAACGTCTACACTGTTCTGTGAGAACAATGAACACCAGGCATCTGCTGATCTCCTGTTGGCTAACTCTCTGCGCCTCACTCTGTAAGTTTGATTCAGAGCAAGTCTTTGTCTTTAAAATCCTTCTCTCCAGGTTCTCTGTTACTTTGTGGACTTGGGCATTTCTGGGTCCTTCACTACCAGGGCACGGAGAGTGTAGGTTGGACACAGTGAAGCTGTCTCTCCTGTCACACTCTCATAAAACACGAGTTTGACATGGAGAGCAAGAAAAGTTTGGTTACTGGTGGGTTTTGGGACAGAGGATTGACTTTTTCTGCAGCCATAGAACCATCCTGCTTCTAATTCTGGAAACAGAGCTTGAGAAACAGGTATCAGTTGTTCACAGGATTGGGAAGGATTGGCAGGGATGTGGAATTCAGTACATGTGACTCAGGACCCCTCCGAACCCAGGAACTGGGATCTGGTCTGGAGATATTTCATGGGTAAAGATCTTGATGGGGAATTGCTGTTGGAATGGTGGATGATGGGGGCAGGAAGTGGCGGGTGTGGGGGGCACTGGAATGCAGAAAGAGAGTGGAAATTGTTAACAGTCATCTCCCTTTTTGGTGCAAGTGCTGGGTTTCTCTCTCTCTTGGCAGACAGACTGTCGATCTGTCAATAGCCCAAATTACAAAATTGGACATGGAAGCAGTGAGAGACAATGATAAATAAAATCCTGATATCATTGCCAGAAATGGTTGTTAACCTGCAGAATGAGTCGTAAGCCTGAGGATTGAGATTGATTATGAACACAGCAAAGGGTCACAGATATATCGTTGAAGAAAGCGAAATAGGAAAGTTGAAGGGTATTAAGAACAGACTGTGAGAGCCGGAATCAGGACATGAAACAAACACAGCAGCAGGTACAACTGTAGTTCCCTTACAGACAGATGTGGGTATTTGTAATGGGGAATGAAGGAACAGTAGAGGAAATAACCATGGCTTTTTATGTGTCTTTGTGGAACACACAAAAACCTGCCAGAAATACAGGATACACAAGTGTTGAATGCAAGTGTAGAAACAAAATCCATCAGCATCAATGACGAAATAACATCATGAAAATGGATAATTGACACAGGCCTGATGATCTCCATCCCGGAGTCTGTGGCAAGGTGTCAGTAGAGTTACTCAACTTCCTGGTTATCACCTGGCAAACTCTACAGTTTAAGGAATGGTTTCTACAGACTGTTTCAAAAAGGAGGGAGAGAGAGAAAACTGGGAACCCCACATCTCCCCAGCTGACACTGGGAGCGGGGACAATGTTGGAATCTGTGATAATGGGTGAGAAATGAATGCTGAAGGGGAATTATCACAAAGTTCACCAGACTGGTTTCTGATGTGGTGGGTCTGACATGTCACTAGTGTGGGTAATAGACTAGGTCTCTATTCAAAAAGTTCAAAATAAGTTTTATTATCAGAGTACGTATATGTCACCACATACAACCCTGAGATTCTTTCTCTGCGGGCATACTTAGCAAATCTATAGAACAGTAACTGTAAACAGGATCAATAGACAACAAATAGCACAAATGCAAATATAAATAAATATCAATAAATAACCTGTTCTTGAACCTGGTGGTGTAGGTCCTGAGGCTCTTGTACCTTCTACCTGATGACAGCAGTGAGAAAAGAGCATGGCCTGGGTGGTGAGGATCTTTGATTATGGCAATGTTTCATGTAGATGCTTTCAGTGGCTGGCAAGGTTTTATCCATGATGTACTGGACCGAATTCAGTACAATTTGTAGGATTTTCCACTCAAATACGTGGTGTTCCCATACCAGGCCATTACGAAGCCAGCCAGCTAACTGTGGTAAATCACTGGGATTCTCCGTTGATCCGGAAATTCTTCTTTCATTGATCGATTTCTAGATATTAAGGAGATCAAGGAAAATGACAAGAAAGTGTTTTAGTCAGGATCAGTTGAATATATTGTGTGGTTCAATGGTAGCACGTCTGCTTCCTGCTCCTGCTCGTCATGTTGACACGAGCTCAGCAAAGTGTTTGTGAACCCGGATCACAAAATGGAACAACAGAGCAGAGAGTGTGAGTGTTTGCATATGTGTGTGTGTGTGTGTGTGTGTGTGTGTGTGTGTGTGTGTTAGAAAGAACATGTACCACACAATGGGAAACTTGAGTAAGGTGTATGTGTCAGAACTATGGGTTGTTTTTAAAGAAGAAAGGGATTTTATCAGTTTGTATGTGGATCGTATTTTCTCAGTGTCACCTCATGGGTACGTAGTGTTCCTTCAATTGTGAACTTTTCGTGTCTAATTGTTTGTCTTTGAACAAAGTGGGTTTTCACTTTGTGTTGCAGGTGTGTCATTTGGGGTCACGAGGATTGTTAATCTCTCTTTGTATTGATCACTTTTATTCAATTTGGGTTGATGTGCTTTCTTGGTCACTGTCTGAGTTGGAGAGACCAGGAGACTATGCTGTTGATATGGATATCTGCTTCAAATCTGTCAACCATCTCTACAGTAGCTGTTTTGATCAGGACAGGGTTGTGTATACACACACAGACTTCCTTGGGTCAACAACTAGATCTTCTGTCTTGATTATGCTGAGGTCTATGTTGTTGTGACACCATGAAAAAAGCATCATGATCACTTTCCTGCAGAGTGAACTCACACATATGATCTTCAGTAGTTTGTTTAGATTTAGTCAAATTCAGTTTGTACTCCTCCTGGTTATCGAGACCCCTCTCCCCTTCCTTGTTGCTCCTCTTCAACCTTCCAGATTTCCCAGCATTGGGGTCCTCCTCCCAACACAGTTTTATGGAATTTAAACTCAGTCTACCTCCCTCGTGATTGGATTCAGTGGAATTCTGATCACAGTCTGTCCCAGTGGAACTGTGCTCTCCTTCTCCAGTACTAATGCCAGTGTCACAGGAACTGAAAGCCACACCAGACTCTGAGTCACTCCTCCCTGATCCCATTAATCGCGTTATGATGTGTTTGTGGGTGGGTAATAATACAAAGATTAAGACATTTGTGGAGAAGTAAAATCTATAGGGAAAGCGGGTGTGGAGGTGTCTCTGACAGGGTGCCATGGGGATAAGCTGGCTACAAGATTATCTGGTCAATGGCTGATTGGGGGCAGTTGGAACAGGGAGAACATGGACAAAAGGAGATTGACGACAATGTATAGACGTGAACTATTGAACAGGAAGCCTGGTCCAGTAGGTCAGGCTAGACACCATCTCCACTACCACATCCAGCTAGATTCTCTTACACCCTTCTGAAGCCAATCACCCCTGGTGGGGCAAAGGCTGCCCTCTATCCATCTAAACAGGGAGGGAATTCTGACCCTCTTGGAGAACAGAAACTGTAGCATTGGACTGTTCACCCTCTTTGCTCCAAGGTCATATGAGGAGTGGCAGAGTCCTCACAGACAGACTCTAACTGGGACTCCACCCTCACCACCTGACTCTGGACGTCCAGGCAATAGGTGAGGGGTGGACAGTGCAGAGTGCACAGGAGCAGCCGGTGCAAGGAACCCCCTGGGGACGGGAGGTGCATCCTGTGGGACATTTCCCAGAGACGGCTCAAGTTGTGCTGAACCAGTTCCGGAGGAGAGCTTGGGGACCCAGATACAGGGACAATTCCAGCTGAATGGTGGTCACCCTGAGTCCGATCAGTCGACTTCCTGACCCCTGCACACACACAGTGAGGTTATCCCAGTATCTCACCCCAAACTTCCTAGTGTGAAGTACCCCTATGAACTGTGCTTTTGAAAAGAGGGAGAGAAAGTTATTTACCACCGATAGCTTATTTGTGTGTGTGTGTGAGTGAGTGTGTGAGTGAGTGTGTGTGAGTGTGAGTGTGAGTGTGAGTGTGAGTGAGAGTGTGTGTGAGTGTGAGTGTGAGTGTGAGTGTGAGTGTGAGTGTGAGTGAGAGAGAGAGAGAGAGAGAGAGAGTGAGAGAGAGAGAGAGAGAGAAAGAAAGACTCACTGTGGGACAGTCACTTTAAGGAACGAGAAAGAACTGGTTAACTGTTGGATTTCTGCTGGAGTTGGACACAGCACGGAGCAGCTCGTAAGTTTCTATGGTGACCGAAGGCGGTGTTATTTAATGGACACTCAATGTTATGATTTTTGGCAGGTTGTTGATACTTCAAGGACTTTTTGCCTGCTTGCATTTCTTCACAGAGTGAGGAAGGAGGAGTTATTTGAGTGACAGTTGATGCGCAGCACAGGAAGATAAAATAGGAGATCAGATGATACAGACCTCAGACACATGTTTGGACACTGAATGAACATTGTTGTGCCCGCAGAAAAAGTGGGTGTTGGAGGATCGATCAGGCGGATCGATCCATCGCTCTTGCAGTGAAAAGAGGAAAGGGGTTGACTGGTGGGGAGTTGTCCATGTGTCCACCCTGACCTGGGGGATAGCTCCACCACAGAAAACCAGTCCCCTTTGTTAAAGTCACAGTCAGTGACTTTCAAAGGATTTCGAAGGACAACGATAAGATCGACGGCGTCAGCTCAGCTGAAGATTCAAATCTCTCCCTCTCTCTCTCTCTCCATCACAACTCAACTCAATACCATGAACTGAACTGACTTTACTCATCATCGTAAGACTGTATTTTTTTACCGCGAGACTTAAAGAAGCTTGGTTTTTCATACATATATTTCCACACTTACTGATACTTACTTATATAAGTAATCATTGCTAATCTGTTTGATCTATTTACATTCATATTACTGTATTGCATAGTTACTAATAAATATTATTAGCTTATAGCAATACTTGACTCCAAAGTGCTTTCCATCTCTGCTGGTTCTTTATTCCTGTCACGGGGTTCGTGACATAAATTCGGGGATATGAACAAATTGGTCGAGAGGCTGGTTTGAATTGGTTGGGGGAAAATCCCTCTTGATTTGGTTGTGTAGAAATACAGCAGAAATAGACATTAGTGTTGTGGAGTTTATGTTGGAACAAACCCCAGAAGCGTTGGATGATGCTACGAGGGTTGTGCTGTTGGGAATTGATCAAAAGTTAGACTAGAGGTGACACTATAATGAGGAGAGCCCAGGTGCAGACGATAATAGCCCAGCATTTTATAGATAAGGGAACGTTTGATGAGGAGGCGTTAGAGTTGTTCGTGGAAGGTGAATCTGCTGAGGATGAGTTTCAGCTTCAGTTGGAAAAATTAAGAATGGAGCATGAATTGAAATTAAAACAATTCAAGAAAGAAGCTAGAGAGGCAGCAAGACAGAGAGAAGAGGCAGAAAGACAGAGACAGCTCGAAAGGGAGAAATGCCAATATGAAGATCACGTGGCAGGAAGACAGAGACAGTTTAAAAGGGAGAGGTGGCAGCAAAGGGGTTTATTGTCGGACCCTGATGATTTTTACAGCTCGGAAGGGTTTGTTTTGTGTGATGAGTTGAAAAGTTGTGTTCCTGATGAGGTAAGGGTACCCAGATGCAGAGGATGCCGCTACCTTGCAGGGGTTTGATAAGAAAGCAGACGAAGTTGTTTTATCCCACGAGGTTGAGTTTACTCCAGAAAAGAGTTTGCCAGAGAATAGCTGTGAGGTTCGGGGTGACCTTGAATTTGAAACTGGGACAAGTGATGACAGCCCAAAAGAGGCAGCTGTTCCGATTGCATGTGTTCAGGTTGTGGAAGTCCCTGTGAGTTCACAGGATTCTGAACCTTATGTTAAAGCTCAGTTAAAGTCTGATGTGTCTGACTTGGTTGAAAAAGGAATTAGAAACAAGAAAGAACAAGGAAAGAGAATGGATGATTGTATTGATAGAGTGAGGAAGGCTAAATACCTTATTAAGATAGACCTGTTAAAAGGATGCTGGGGTGTTCCTTTAACAGAGAGGGCTAAAGAGATATCAGTATTTGTGACACCGTCTAGACTGTATGAGTACAATGTCTAACACTTCGAGATGAAAAATGCAGCAGGGATATTTCAAAGAATGATCAATTCTGCGATTAGAGGTTTAGAAAACACAGGGGCTTATATTGATGATCTGGTTGTATAGAATGACACGTGGGAAGAGCATATTGCAATGGTAGAAAAACTGTTTGACAGGCTTTCCAAGGCCAGTCTTACTGTGAACCTCGCTAAAAGTGAGTTTGTCTATGACACAGTTACATATCTGGGTTATGTGGTGGGCCAAGGCCAACTGGCTTCTGTACAGGCCAATGTTCAAGCGATTGCTGAAGTTCCTGTTCTGACTAGCAAGAAAGCTTTGAGAAGGACTTTGGGAATGGTTGGGTATTACTGTAAGTGTTGTAAGAACTTTGCTGACATTGCTCTCTCCCTAACAAAACTCCGAGGGAAGAGTGAAAAATTTGTATGGAATGACCTTTGCCAGGAAGCATTTGAACATCTGGAAAACATCCTGTGTTATCATCCTGTGCTCAAAGCACCTGATTTTTTCAAAGCCATTTTCTATAGCAGCTGATTGGGCAGTCGAGGTCAGGTAATGAAACATTTTGAAAAGCTCAAACAGATAAATAGAGGGATAGCTCAAGTGAAGCGGCCAGTGGAAAGTGGCCAGAGCGTGAGTGGGCCAGTGAAGGAGTGGAGCTTTGAGGCTTTGACTCGAGAGAGTCTGGCAGTTTTGGCAGTTGGTCTGTGCAATCAAGTCAATCAGGATTTGAACAGATCAGCAGAAAGCCGTTGATTAGACAATCAAGATTTGAATAGCTCAGACTCAGCAGAAAGCAGCTGATTGGGCAATCGAGGTCAGGTGATGAAACAGTTTGAAAAGCTCAAACAGATGAATAGAGGGATAGCTCAAGCGAAGCGGCCAGTGAGTGAGTGGGCCCGTGAAGGAGTGGAGCTTTGAGGCTTTGACTCGAGAGGCTTCAACGAGAAGAGGCGGAGGACAAGCTAGCTCGCAGTTAGTTTTTGCAATGTCTCCTGAGACGGTGATGTGCTTCTCATGTGAGATGTGGCAGTCTTGGGGGAACTTTCCTCTCCCGCAGAGTCACATCTGCCAGAAGTGCATACGGCTGGGCGATCTGGAAGACCATGTAAGGAATCTGGAGCAGCAGCTGGATGACCTTCGACTCATAAGGGAGAATGAGGCAGTCATAGATGAGAGCTACAGGGAGGTAGTCACACCTAGGCTGTCAGAAGCAGGTTGTTGGGTGACAGTCAGAGGGGGGAAAGCGAAGGTGAGCAGACAGGTAGTGCAGAGCACCACTGTAGCCATTCCTTTGAATAATAAGTTTACCATCCTGTATACTATTGGCGGGGACGACCGACCAGGTGTGAGCCACGGTGGCAGGGCCTCCTACACTGAGTCTGACCCAGTGGTGCAGAAGGGTGGGACGGAGAAGAGGAGAGCTGTTGTCATTGGAGACTCTATAGTCAGGGGAGCAGACAGGAGATTTTGTGGACGTGAGAAGGACACCCGCATGGTTTGTTGCCTCCCGGGTGTCAGGGTCCGGGATGTCTCTGACCGGGTGCACGACATCCTGGTACGAGAGGGAAAGCAACCAGAAGTCATGATACATGTTGGGACCAATGACATAGGCAGGAAGAGGGATGAGGTCCTGAAGTGTGAGTTTCGGGAATTAGGCAGAAGGCTGAAGAACAGGACCTCAAGGGTGACGTTCTCAGGATTGCTGCCAGTGCTACGTGACAGAGATGGTAAGAATTGGAGGAGATGGCAGTTGAATGCATGGCTGAGGAGTTGGTGCAGGGAGCAGGGTTTTAGATTTTTAGATCATTGGGATCTCTTCTGGGGAAGGTGGGACCTGTACAGATTGGATGGGTTGCACCTGAACTCGAGGGGGAGCAATATCCTTGCAGGTAGGTTTGCTAGCATGGTTCGGGAGGGTTTAAACTAATTTGCAAGGGGGATGGGACCCAGAACGATAGAGCAATGAAAGAAGTGCATGGAGTAAAGCCAGATCTAACATACAGAGAGGCTTTGAGGAAAGAGAAGCAGAATAAACAGTGTAAAGACAGTAAGGTAGAAGGGCTGAAATGTGTGTACCTCAATGCAAGAAGCATCAGGAACAAAGGTGATGAACTGAGAGCTTGGATACATACATGGAATTATGATGTAGTGGCCATGACAGAGACTTGGCCGGCACCAGTTCAGGAATGGATTCTCAATATTCCTGGATTTCAGTGATTTAAAGGGATAGAGGTGGGGGGAAAGGGAAGGAGGGGTGGCATTACTGGTCAGGGATACTATTACAGCTGCACAAAGAGTTGGTAATGTAGCAGGATCCTCTTTTGAGTCAATATGGGTGGAAGTCAGGAACAGGAAGGGAGCAGTTACTCTATTGGGGGTATTCTATAGGCCCCCTGGTAGCAACAGAGATACAGAGGAGCAGATTGGGAGGCAAATTTTTGAAAGGTGCAAAAATAACAGGGTTGTTACCATGGGTGACTTTAACTTCCCTAATATTGATTGGCACCTGATTAGTTCCAAGGGTTTAGATGGGGCAGAGTTTGTTAATTGTGTCCAAGATGGATTCCTGTCACAGTATGTAGACAGGCCGACCAGGGGGAATGCCATACTAGATCTAGTACTCGGTAATGAACCGGATCAAGTCACAGATCTCTCAGTGGGTGAGCATCTGGGGGACAGTGACCACCGCTCCCTAGCCTTTAGCATTATCATGGAAAAGGATAGAATCAGAGAAGACAGGAAAATTTTTAATTAGGGAAGGGCAAATTATGAGGTTATAAGACGAGAACTTGCAGGTATCAATTGGGATGATGTTTTTGCAGGGAAATGTACTATGGACATGTGGTCGATGTTTAGAGATCTCTTGCGGGATGTTAGGGGTAAATTTGTCCCGGTGAGGAAGATAAAGAATGGTAGGGTGAAGGAACCATGGGTGACAAGTGAGGTGGAAAATCTAGTCAGGTGGAAGAAGGCAGCATACATGAGGTTTAGGAAGCAAGGATCAGATGGGTCTATTGAGGAATATGGGGAAGCAAGAAAGGAGCTTAAGAAGGGCCTGAGAAGAGCAAGAAGGGGGCATGAGAAGGCCTTGGCGAGTAGGGTAAAGGAAAACCCCAAGGCATTTTTCAATTATGTGAAGAAAAAAAGGATGATAGGAGTGAAGGTAGGACCGATTAGAGATAAAGGTGGGAAGATGTGCCTGGAGGCTGTGGAAGTGAGCGAGGTCCTCAATGAATACTTCTCTTCGGTATTCACCAATGAGAGGGAAATTGACGATGGTGAGGACAATATGAGTGAGGTTGATGTTCTGGAGCATGTTGATATTAAGGGAGAGGAGGTTTTGGAGTTGTTTATTAGGACAGATAAGTCCCCGGGGCCTGACGGAATATTCCCCAGGCTGCTCCACGAGGCGGGAGAAGAGATTGCTGAGCCTCTGGCTGGGATCTTTATGTCCTCGTTGTCCACAGGAATGGTACCGGAGAATTGGAGGGAGGCGAATGTTGTTCCCTTGTTCAAAAAAGGTAGTAGGGATAGTCCGGGTAATTATAGACCAGTGAGCCTTATGTCTGTGGTGGGAAAGCTGTTGGAAAAGACTCTTAGAGATAGGATCTATAGGCATTTAGAGAATCATGGTCTGATCAGGGACAGTCAGCATGGCTTTGTGAAGGGCAGATTGTGTCTAACAAGCCTGATAGAGTTCTTTGAGGAGGTGACCAGGCATATAGATGAGGGTAGTGCAGTGGATGTGATTTATATCGATTTTAGTAAGGCATTTGACAAGGTTCCACATGGTAGGCTTATTCAGAAAGTTAGAAGGCATGGGATCCAGGGAAGTTTGGCCAGGTGGATTCAGAATTGGCTTGCCTGCAGAAGGCAGAGGGTGGTGGTGGAGGGAGTACATTCAGATTGGATGATTGTGACTAGTAGTATCCCACAAGGATCTGTTCTGGGACCTCTACTTTTCGTGATTTTTATTAACGACCAGGATGTGGGGGTAGAAGGGTGGGTTGGCAAGTTTGCAGATGACACAAAGGTTGGTGGTGTTGTAGATAATGTAGAGGATTGTCAACGATTGCAGAGAGACATTGATAGGATGCAGAAGTGGGCTGAGAAGTGACAGATGGAGTTCAACCCAGAGAAGTGTGAGGTGGTACACTTTGGAAGGACAAACTCCAAGGCAGAGTACAAAGTAAATGGTAGGATACTTGGTAGTGTGGAGAAGCAGAGGGATCTGAGGGTACATATCCACAGATCCCTGTAAGTTGCCTCACAGGTGGATAGGGTAGTTAAGAAAGCTTATGGGGTGTTAGCTTTCATAAGTCGAAGATAGAGTTTAAGAGTCGCAATGTAATGATGCAGCTCTATAAAACTCTGGTTAGACCACACTTGGACTACTTTGTCCAGTTCTGGTCACCTCACTATAGAAAGGATGTGGAAGCCTTGGAAAGGTACAGAGGAGATTTACCAGGATGCTGCCTGGTTTAGAAAGTATGCATTATGATCAGAGATTAAGGGAGCTAGGGCTTTACTCTTTGGAGAGAACGGGGATGAAAGGAGACATGATAGAGGTGTACAAGATAATAAGAGGAATAGATAGAGTGGATAGCCAGCGCCTCTTCCCCAGGGCACCACTGCTCAATACAAGAGGACATGGCTTTAAGGTAAGGGGTGGGAAGTTCAAGGGGGATATTAGAGGAAGGTTTTTTGCTCAGAGAGTGGTTGGTGCGTGGAATGCACTGCCCGAGTCAGTGGTGGGGGCAGATGCACTAGTGAAGTTTAAGAGACTACTGGACAGGTATATGGAGGAATCTACGGTGGGGGCTTATATGGGAAGCAAGGTTTGAGGGTCGGCGCAACATTGTAGGCCGAAGGGCCTGTACTGTGCTGTACTATTCTATGTTCTATGTTCTATAACAACAGGAGTTAGTGACGAAGCTGCTGGGGCGGTACTGTTACAGGAAGGAGTGAATGACATTGAACATCCAGTAGCTTATTTCTGAAAAAAATTTAATGTACACCAGAAAAAAATATTCAACTGTTGAGAAGGAATTACTAGCACTTATTCTGGCTTTACAACATTTTGAGGCCTATGACCAGAGACCTCAAAATCTTTCTGTTGCCCAGAGACCACTTGTGGTTTACACGGGTTATAATCCGTTGATGTTTCTAACTAAGATGAAGGATACGAATAGGAGATTTTTAAATTGGAGTCTGATATTGCAGGAATGTGACTTAAAAATCAAACATGTGAAAGTTACTGACAATATTATAGCTGATTAGTTATCCAGATATTAAGTTGGAATTTGAACACATTTTTGCTCAGTTATTTGATGATTTTACCTGTATTGTTTCAAACTCTGTAATTTACATTTGGACAAAAAAAATAGTCTTCATCAATTGCTTTTCTCCTGAGGAAGGGGAGCGTGAGGGGACCCTGAAGTACCCCTGTGAACTGTGCTTTTGAAAAGAGAGAGAGAGAGTTATTTACCACCGAAAGCTTGTTTGTAAAAGAGAGAGACGAAAACTCACTGTGGGACTGCCACTTTAAGGAACGAGAAAGAACTGGTTGACTGTTGGATTTCTGCTGGAGTTGGACACAGCAGCAAGCAGCTCGTAAGTTGCAATGGTGACTGAAGGGGGTGTTATTTAATGGACACTCGATGTTATGATTTTTAGCAGGTTGTTGATACTTCTTCAAGGACTTTTTGCCTGCTTGCATTTCTTCACAGAGAGAGGAAGGAGGAGTTATCTGAGTGACAGTTTATGCTCAGCACGAGAAGATAAAATAGGAGGTCAGATGATACAGACCTCAGACACATGTTTGGACACCGAATGAGCATTGTTGTGCCCGCAGAAAAAGTGGGTGTTGGAGGATCGATCGGGCGGATCGATCCATCGCTCTTGCAGTGAAAAGAGGAAAGGGGTTGACTGTTGGGGAGTTGTCCATGTGTCCACCCTGGCCTGGGTGATAGCTCCACCACAGAAAACTGGTCTCCTTTGTTAAAGTCACAGTCGGTGACCTTTAAAGGATTTCGAAGGACAACGAGAAGATCGATGGCGTCAGCTCACCTGAAGATTCAAATCTCTCCCTCTCTCTCTCTCTCCATCACTACTCAACTGAATACCACGAACTGAACTGAACTGAATTTTACTCATCATCATAAGACTGTATCTTCTTACCCCTAGACCTAAAGAAGCTTGGTTTATCATACATATATTTCCACACTTACTGATACTGTACTTACTTATATATATATATATATAATCATTACTAACCTGATTGATTTATTTACATTTATATCACTGTATTGCATAGTTACTAATAAATATTATTAGTTTATAGCAATACTGGATGCCAAAGTGTTTTCCATCTCTGTTGGTTCTTTATTCCCATCACAGGGTTCGTGACACTAGAAAATATCTGTGACCACCTCCTCCCCCCACCTGACCATTGATATCAGGCTGCAGGCTGCAACTTCATTTCTGAGGGCCGGGTACAGACAGTCTGGAGTCTTGATGAAGGGTCTCGGCATGAAACAACACTAACTTTGTGCTGTCTTTCTCATGGGGCTGGGAACACCATGCTGGGCCGCTTGGCTTCCTCCTGTGTCTTTGATTTTCCCAGGTCTGATTCCTCTTCCTATCACTGACCTCACCTACGGACTGTCTTGTCTTGTCTCCTCAGCTGGGACTGGGGCTCCCCCTACCACTGTGACCGGAACTCAGGGACACTCAGTCTCCTTACCTTCTGGGATCCCAGTCAGTCCAGACTTTGAGGTTCATTGGATTCGGGTATCACCCAGAATCAAGAATGTGAAGTACTCGAATGGGAACATCAGCTACTTCAGTAATGAGCAGTACAAGAACAGGATAACTTTTCATCCTGGGAACGTTAGTCTGGAAATCCATGATCTACGGAGAGAGGACTCTGGTGATTATGAGCTTATTTTTACTGCAGCAGGATCAGGAGCTGAAAAAAGAACAACAGTGCGACTGGAGGTGTACGGTGAGTAAGACCGGTCCCTGAAACACCCCTAATGGATGGGTGAGGGCAGATCCTGTGTGTTTCCCTGTTTACTGCACCCCACTGACTACCCGTGTCCAGAGCTGGGCTCACAGTCCCAGTGTAGTGAGGCTGAGTCAGTGTGAGTTTGGAGGATACACCCATCACATCCACCGAGACTGAGACAGGAGCCGGAAGGGATCGAACCAACACTGGGGAATCTCATGTATCTGAGACAGAGGGAGCTCAGCACACAGGGAGAATGGACCTGGTGTGAATGGCCTGAACAGTCTGTATTTGTGGGTCACAGTTACACATTGTATCTCCAGTCAAAGGCCTGGTCTGTCATGTTCAGGGATCCCAGTTATCCAGTCTTTTTCCCAGGACACTGCTTGTTAATTCCCCAGACTGAGGTCTGAGCTCAGCAAGGTGTTTATTCCTCAGCCTTCATGCTGTGCTGTGCTCAGCACATCCTTTTTAAGATGAAGGCCCCAAGTGAAACACTTTGGTTCCGTCGCTACGTACGTCTAGGGAAGACAATCTCCAGCCCCGCCAAACGTGTTAGATTGAGGTGCTCGCCAACCCCAAAACCCCGTTTGAGTCGATGCTGTGTGATCTGTTACCTGGTTACAAATAAGTCCCACAAAATAACAGACAGTACACTGCATACAATTAAATGATTTAGCTTTATAATTCATAATTGACTAAAGGGTTCGTAAAGAAAAAGCAAAAAGCAAGGGCCTATTTTATTGAAACAGCATAATGTGCACAAGTTGGAGCTCACGGTTTCCCCTTTGCCGATCTTCCTTCGATCTCCCCGGGCTTCGTTGAATCATGGCCCCGCTGCGGATTGAGTCCTATGACCCCTTCTCTCCGGCGTCTTCTCCCTTCATCTCCCACCAAACCAAAGACCCAGCTCACACCGGTGTCAGGCACACAACACGAAAACTCACTCCCTTCATTAGACGTCTCTCATTCCAAAACACCCGTTATCTCTGACCATCACCCAAACACTGCTTCTACAGAAAGACCATTACGTTAGCAGTGAACCCTTTCCCAGGGTGTTACACAAGTTTACAGCATCAACCAATTCTCCTTTGTCTGTCCTGCTTGTTATTTTTTCAAAGAATTCCAACAGATATGTCAGGCCAAAGTTTCCTTTGAGAAAACTATGCTGACTACGGCATATTTTATAATGTGACTCCGAGTAGCTCAAAAACACATCCTTAACAATCGAATCCAACATTTTTCCAACCTCTGAGGTCAGGCTAATTAGCCTATAATTTCCTTTCTTCTGCCTCTCTCCTTTCTTGAAGAATGAAGTGTCATTTGCAATTTTCCTGTCTTCTGGAACCCTTAGAGACTCCAGTGATTTTTGAAAGATCATTACTAATGTCTTCACAATCGCTTCAGCCACCTCTATCAGAAGCCTGGGGTGTAGACCATCTGTTCCAGGTGTCTTATCTACCATCAGACCTTTCAGTTTCCCAAGGACCTTTTCTCTACTCGTGGTAACTTCACACATTACATGACCCCTGATACCTGAACCTTCCACCACACTGTTAGATTCTTCCACAGTAATACTGATGCAAAATATTTATTCAGTTTGTCTGCCATTTCCTTGTCCCCAATTACAGTATCATTCTCCAGTGGCCCAATATCCACTCTCACCTCTCTTTTACACTTTATGGTCCTGAAGAAATTGTTGGTATTGTCTTTAATATTATTGGCCAGCTTTATTCGGTATTTTCCTTCTTAATGACTTTTAGTTGGCTTCTGTTGGTATTTAAAATCTTCCAAGTCCCCTAACATCCCACTAATTTTTTTGCTTTGTTATATGCCCTCTCCTTGGCCTTCATGTTGGCCTTGACCTCCCTGGTTAGCCATGGTTGTGTCATCTTGCCTTTAGAATACTTCTCACTCTTTGAGATTTATATATCCTGAGTCATCTGAATTGCTTTCAGAAATTGCAACCGTTGCTTCTCCGCTGTCATCCCTGCCTGTGATTTTTTTCTCGAATCAGTTCTGGACAACTCCTCTCTCATGCCTCTGTGATATATTTTACTCCACTGTTATACTGAAAGATCTGATTTTAGCTTCTCTTTCTCAAATTTCAGTGTGAACTTGACGACATAATGATACCTTACTCCTCAGGTTTCTTTTACCTTAAGCTCTCTGATCAATTTTGGTTCATCACACATCACCCAGTCCTGAATAGCTGATCCCCGACAGGGCTCAAACACAAGCTGCTCTAGAAAGATATCTGGTATGCTAGAGATTCCCTCGCTTGGAATCCCACACCAACCTGATTTTCCCAATCTACTTGCATATTGAAATCCCTCATGACGACGTAACATTGCCCTTTTGCAGCCATTTCTCATCTCCCATTGTAACTTGTAGACCACATCCTTACTACTGTTTGGGCATCTGTAGATAACACCCGTCGGGGTCTTTTTACCCTTGCAGTTCCTTAGCTCTATCCACAACAATTCAACATCTTCTGACCCTAAATCACTTCTTTCTAATGATTTAATTTCATTTTTTGCCAACAGATCAACATCACCACCTCTGCCTTCCTGTCTATTCTTTCAATACATTGTGTATCCTTGGACATAAAATGCAGCTTTAATCATCGTTCAGCCTGAATTCAGTGATGCCTACAACATCATTTGCCAATCTGTAACTGTGCTACAAGTTTATCAACCTTATTCCATATTCTGCCCGCATTTAAATATAACACCTTTAGTTCTGAATTCACCTTTCTCGATTTTGAACACATTTACATTACAACTATTCCTGTTGTCTGCAATTATTCCCTATCATGTAGCTCTCCCTGCTAGGAGTCTCACTACACATTGCATCTGTTTGCATCTGATAGCGCTTATCTTCAGCACTATCATTCCAGTTCCCAGCCCCCTGCTGAACTTGTTTAAACCCACCCAAACAACTCCAGCCAACCTGCCCGCAAGGATATTGGAGACCCTCGGTATCAGGTGTTACCTGTCCTTTCTGTACGGGTCATAGCTGCCCCAGGAGAGATCACAAAGATCCATAAATCTGATCGCTTGCCTCACGCTCCAGTTCCTCAGCTACATATTCACCTGCCAGATCATCCTATTCTTACCCTCACTGGCACATGGCACAGGCAGCAATCCAGTGAGTACTATCCTGATGGTCCTGTTTCTCAGCTTTCTACCCAGCTCCATAAAACCTGTCTTCAGGACCTCCTCACCTTATCAACCTATGTCATTGGTGCCAAGATGTTTCAAGATTTCTGGCTGCTCAGTCTCACCCTTGAGATTGCCACGGACGGGAATCGAGATATCCCTGATTTTCACACCAGGGAGGCAACATACAGGTTGTCCCTATCTCACCCACGGAACCTCATCTCTGTTACTCTGATGAAGAAATCTCCTATCAGTACTGCAGTTCTCTTCACCTCTCTGCTCATCTGAGCCACAGCACCAGACTCAGTGACAGAGTGGCTCCTCCCTGGTAGGTCATCCCCCTCAAGAGTATCTGAAATTATTATTGAGGGGAATGGCCACAGGTGTACTCTGCACTGACTGTGCATTTCCCCTCCTTCTCCTGGCAGTCTCTCAGTTACCTCACTCCTGAAATCCAGGGGTAACTACCTCCCTCTAGTTCTTTTCTATCTCCTCTTCATTCTCCCATATGAGTGAAAGGTCATCAAGCTGAGATCCTGTTTCTTAATATGTTCTCTCAGGAGCTGAAACTCAGTGCACCTGGTGCAGTTGTATTTATCGGAGAGACTGGAGGTGTCCCAGACTTCCCACATACCACACAAAATACACTGTCCCCACAACCATTCTCACTACACTCTGTGGATTGTCCAAATCAGATTTCATACTGGGTTGGGGTCTGAGACCTCCTGTCTGTGCTGCCCTCCAGTGTTCACTTGCTGGAAGAACAAGCTGGACCAGGACAACTCAAAGTCTCGGGCTATGTATTTTTTTTCTCTTTGTGACTATGTTTATCTGAACTGATGAATAAACAAATGTGTGATTTGAGCAATGTGCTATGCTGTTGGTATGTGTTTTGAACCTTGTCGTGTGGCTCTATCCATGTATATTTGAATGATAATTAAAGTTGAAACGTGGGCTTGAACTCAAAACTTGTATTTCATTTGGTTCAGCTTGGAGAACAAATATTAGAATCAAATAAACTTCAAAGCGATCAAAGTAAATTTTATTATCAAAGTGCATATATATCACCATATACAACCCTGAGATTTATTTTCCTTTGGGCAGAATAGTAACTAAAACAGAATCAATGAAAGATCCACCAGAGTAAAGACAAAAAAAACTGTGCAAATGCAAATATAAATAAATAGCAATGAATATTGGGAACATGAGATAATGAGATTATGAATCCTTAAAGTGAGAACTTTGGTGGAAGAACATTTAATGATGGGACAATGAGGGTAGTTATTCACTTTTATACAAGAGCTTGCTGGTTGAGAGATAGTAACTAAAGGCATGGAAACTGGCTCTGTCACACCTATCCAATACAATGTGATGGGGAGCAGACAATACTACTCCAAACAAGCATAGAGCACAAGCAGTAAACTCAAACACATCCCATTAACTCTCTCCACATCTCCAACCACAGTCTCGGTCCATCCCTTGCTCTCTCCCTCTCTCAGACTCCGTTCCTTTACCCACAACCTCTCTGTCTAGCTCTCTTGTCCATTCATCTCCCTCTTTCTCATAGTATCGGACAGCACATCTCTTTCAATTTACCTCAATTTCTCTTTAGAAGTCTCAGTGTCCACGTTCCTCTCTCAGTTTCTTAGTCTGTGTCTCTCCCTCTCTGTCTGCATTTTTCCTCAGATCTCTCCACTCCGCTCTCTCTCTCTCACACGCACACACACACACACACACACACAGAGGGAAACAAGAACAGGAGTTGACTTTGGCCCCTCAAGCTACCCAGTCTCTCGCACCATTGAATATACTTTATACTTTATACTTTATTGTCGCCAAACAGTTGATACTAGAACGTACAATCATCACAGCGATATTTGATTCTGCGCTTCATGCTCCCTGGAGTACAAATCGATAGTACATATTAAAAATTTAAATTATAAATCATAAATAGAAAATAGAAAAGGGAAAGTAAGGTAGTGCAAAAAAAAAACCGAGAGGCAGGTCCGGATATTTGGAGGGTACGGCCCAGATCCGGGTCAGGATCCGTCCAGCAGTCTTATCACAGTTGGAAAGAAGCTGTTCCCCAATCTGGCCGTACGAGTCTTCAAGATCCTGAGCCTTCTCCCAGTGGGAAGAGGGACGAAAAGTGTGTTGGCTGGGTGGGACGTGTCCTTGATTATCCTGACAGCACTGCTCCGACAGCGTGCAGTGTAAAGTGAGTCCAAGGATGGAAGATTGGTTTATGTGATGTGCTGCGCTGTGTTCACGATCTTCTGCAGCTTCTTCCGATCTTGGACAGGACAACTTCCATACCAGGTTGTGATGCACCCTAGAAGAATGCTTTCTACGGTACACCTATAAAGATTAGTGAGGGTTTTAGGGGACAGGACAAATTTCTTCAGCTTCCTCAGAAAGTAAAGGCGCTGGTGGGCCTTCTTGGCAGTGGACTCTGCTTGGTTGGACCAAGTCAGGTCATTTGTGATATTGACCCCAAGGAACTTAAAGCTTTTGACCTGATCCACTTGCACACCACCAATGTAAATGGGGTCGTGCGGTCCGCTACTCCTTCTGAAGTCAACAACCAATTCCTTCATCTTGCTGATGTTGAGGGATAGGTTATTGTCTTCGCACCATGCCACCAGGTTCTTAATTTCCCCTCTGTACTCAAACTCATTACCCGAGATACGGCCTACAATTGTGGTGTCATCAGCAAACTTATATATTGACAATGGATGATCTAGCCCAGTCATCAACCCCCTCCCCACTCTCCGATCTCCACCCTGACCCTATATGTGTGTGTGTGTGTGTGTGTGTGTCTGTCTGTCTGTCTGTCTGTCTGTCTGTCTGTCTGTTTATTGGGGTCGGTGGTGAAACAGTGTGGAGTCGGCCTTTGCAAGGGAGACAAAGTGTGGAGACTTTGGGGAGAGTGTTGGGGGAAGGCAGCATGTGGGGTCGGGTGTTCAGGAGAGTAGGACAGATTTTTGGGTCAGTTGGACAGTGTGGGGGTGGACTGGGGAGAGAAGAGAGAATGACTGTGGTGTGTGGGCTCTTTGATGATGTTGTCTCCTTTTCTGAGGTGGTGGTAAGTGAGGACACAGTCTATGAAAGGGAGGTTGCTTTGTGTGACAGACTGGGCTGCATTCACAGCTCTCTGCCATTTCATATTCAGAGCAGTGGCCATACAAAGCTGTGATGCATCCAGACAGGATGCTTGTTTTGGTGCATCTATAAAAAATGGTGAGTCTCACTCGGGTTGTGCCAAGTTTCCACACCCCGTGGAGCCCATTTTAATTGTAGCCACCTGTCTCCTTTGGTGCTGGGGCGGAGGGTGGGGGGGGGGGGAAACAACACGAATCATTCCATTTTAATTTCCAGTGGGAGTGTTGGCATGTGGCCAAGCAGTTAAGGTGTTCGTCTAGTGATTTGAAGGTCGCTAGATCAAGCCTTGGCTGAGGCAGCGTGTGGTCCTTGAGCAAGGCACTTAACCACACATTGCTCTGTGATGACACCGGTGCCAAGCTGTATGGGTCCTAATGCCCTTCTCTTGGACAACATCGGTGTCGTGGAGAGGGGAGACTTGCAGCATGGGCAACTGCTGGTCTTCCGTACAACCTTGCCCAGGCCTGCGCCCTGGGAACTTTCCAAGGTGCAAATCCATGGTCTCATGAGACTAACGGATGCCTCCTTGTTGAAATTCAAATCTACCCTTAAGAGGGAGTGTTGCTCCAGTCCCAGTGTGATCAAGCATTGGTGTAACAGTTGCAAGGATCTGAAGGAGGAGACCGTCTATAATTGGAGCAGCAAACATCTCTGATATCCACCGTCAGATACGCCGTGACGGGGATAAAGAAACCAGCAAAAATAGAAACACTTTGGAGTCCAATATTGCTATAAACTACTAATATTTATTAGTAACTATGCAATACAGTAATATATATGTAGATAAATCAAACAGGGTAGCAATGAATATATATATAAGTACGTAAATCAGTAAGTGTGGAAATATATGTATGAAAACCAAGCTTCTTTAAGTCTAGGGGTAAAAAGATACAGTCTTACGATGTTGAGTAAAGTTCAGTTCAGTTCAGTTCATGGTATTTAGTTGAGTAGTGATGGAGAGAGAGAGAGAGAGAGAGAGAGAGTGAGTTGAGTCTTCAGGTGAGCTGATGCCGTTGATCTTCTCGTCATCCTCCGAAATCCTTCACAAGTCACCGACTGTGACTTTAACCAGGGGGACGGTCTTCTGTGGTGGAGCTATCACCCCGGCAAGGGTGGACAAATAGACAACTCCCCACTGGTCAACCCCTTCTTCACCGCTGGAATAGCAATTTGGATCGATCCGCCTGATCGATCTTCCAAAACCCACTTTCTCTGCGGGCACAGCAATGCTCATTCAGTGTCCAGATCATGTGTCTGAGGTCTGTATCATCTGACTTCCTACTTATCCCACCAGGCTAAACGTCACCTGTCATTCAAAGAGTCCCTCCTTCCTTTGTCTGCAAAGAAGTGCAAGCAGGCAACAAGTCCTTGAAACTAACATCAACAAACTGCTGTCAGTCACCATAGCAACTTTTGAGCTGCTCCGTGCTGTCTCCAACTCCAAACTCAGTAGAAATCCAAAGTTACTTCCAATGCCTTGAAATGGCAGTCCAACCGTTACTCTCCGTCTCTCTCTCTCTCTCTCTTTTCAAAAGCAACATATCGGTGATAAATAACTCTCTCTCCGTCTCTCTTCAAGCAGTCAATAGGGGCACTCCTGGATCCCCTCACACCACTATGAGTCCAGTTTCATACTCATTCCATCACTTGGCGTGGGCAGAGTTCGTCCTGCCGTGCACACGAGTGGGG
The DNA here is from genome assembly GCF_963921235.1 of Mobula hypostoma. Classification (NCBI taxonomy): domain Eukaryota; kingdom Metazoa; phylum Chordata; class Chondrichthyes; order Myliobatiformes; family Myliobatidae; genus Mobula; species Mobula hypostoma. The sequence goes on along the minus strand of NC_086109.1, from coordinate 2,709,255 downwards.
TCCACGTAAGCACTTTAGCAACTGGCTGCTGGAAGGTGGCCAACTCCAGGATTCATTCCAAAGGTTCTGGACCTTCCCTTTTTGAAGTCTAGGTGGGACGTGGGCAAGACTCACGATCATCACTTTTATCAAGTGTACAAGAAGTGCACGACCAAGAGGGAGAAGTCTGAGATGAAGCATTTCAAAAGAATCTGCTGAGCCTGTTATACCTGGACCTAGCTGTTGACTACCTGCATTGTAGCAGACAGTGTCAAGGTGTGTGTCACAGTGTGTGTCACTGTGTGTGTCACAGTGTGTGTCACGGTGTGTGCTGGGAGACAACTGAATCCAGGTGCAGAGGAGCAACAGACTCTCATGTGGAGATAGAAGATGAGTTCATGCATTGGAATCCCAACAGAATATCGGTGGCTTGTGGGTGCGACTCTGTGAAAGAAATCATTCTCGAAGCACAAGGAACCACCATTGGGTGTTAATTGGGAGTTCATTTTAAATAATCACAGTACATAGAAAACCCGTGTCAGTCAAAATAAACTTGACAAGATTAAACAGAATGCATAAGGCTTTAACGATTCTAGGTGGGACAACAATTAAGTGACCCACAGTACTCATGAAAGACAGAAGTACATACTTCTGTCGATAAATCCCAAAGACCCAGTGGTCTACATCCCCGTGGTTTTGGAAGAGATGGCGACAAAAAAGGGATGCTTTGGTTATCAACTTACAGAATTCCATAAATTCCTCTGCATTGGAGAATAGCAAATGTTATCCAACTATTTAGGAAAGGATAGAGGGAGAAACAGGGAGCTATCAATCGTAGCATAGTTGGCGTAATGGTAACAGTAACCATAATGGTAGCATGATGGTTAGCGCACGTCTTTACAGTACAGGTGACGCAGGTTCAATTCCTGCTGCTGCCTGTAAAGAGTTTTGTGCATTTCCCAGTTTTCCTCCCACAGTCCTGTGCTGTTGTGTGATGTGGGTTCGTGCACACACACACACACACACACACATACTCCCTCCATCCAGTCCCTCTTCCCATCATGAGCCCCCTCTCTCTGATCCTGCAAAATGACTCCATTTTACAAATGATCCCTGTTGCTGGGCTCTGGGAGGACAAAGTTCAAAGTAAACTTTATTATCAGAGTATATATGAAACTGCATACAGGTACAAGCCTAAGCTTCATTTTCCTATGGGTGTGGTCAGAAAATCTATCGAGCAGTAACTATTACAGTTCAAAGAGAAATCAAGTAGAGTGCAGAAGACTACAAATTGTGCAAATGCTAATATAAATAGATAGCAATAAATAATGAGAACATGAAATAACCTTAAAGTGAGCTCTTTGGTTGTGGGAATATCTCAGTGGATGGGCAAGTGAGTGTACTTAACCCTGATGTTTGAGGGGCTGAGGGCACTTTGTCCACTTGGCCTCTTTACGTCCCTGGTAAGTCCTTCCCCACTCTTCATGTCCACTTATCGGTCTCTCGAGCTTTATTTTGAGAAGTAGCAGCCAGCATGTTCAGCTCTGAACCCACTGCCTCTTGAGTTACTGAAGCTGTTCATCACTCTCTGATCACAGCCTTTGCAGTATGTTGGGACAGAGAAGAGGGAGCCTTGCTCTGTATCTAACTCACACACCTTCCCTTCCTTGAAGAGTTATTAAGTGATTACAGGATCACCTCTTAACAAATTACAACATTCCACTGGTCAAACAATTTACAGCAAATTCCTTTATACTGCCTGTCACCCTTCATCTTTCTTGAGAAAAGCCACAACACCACCACGCTCCTGGCAGATGTATAGCCCTAGGAGTGTACTGGGACAATGTAGAAAAGAGCTTTGTTTGACCACTTCCTTTCACATTTTACATCAATGATCTGGAAACGGAGTTGATCGGTTTGTGGCCGACTTTGCAGATGATACAATGACAAATGTACTGCCAGGGAAGTCGTGAGTCTGTGGAAAAATTTAGACAGATTAGGAGAAAGACAAAGATGTGACAAATGGAATATTGTGTAGAGAAGTGCATGGTCACGCACGTTGGTAGAAGGAAGAAAAGTGTAAGCTATTTTCTAAATGGGGAACAAACTCAGAAAGCAGAGATGCAAAGCAACTGGAGTCCTGATCCAGGGCTCCCTATTGGGTAACTTGCAAGTTGAGTCTGTGGTGAGGAAGGAAAATGCAATGTTAGCGTTCATTTCATAAGGAGTAGAACATAAAAGCCAGGGTGTAATGCCAAGTCTTTGTAAGGCATTGGTCAGATCACACTTGGAGTATTGTGAGCAGTTTTGGGGCACAGGAGAGGGTTCAGAGGAGGTTCACGAGAACGATCCTGCGAACAAAACGATTAACATATGAGGAAAGTTTTAATGGCTCTGGGTCTCTCTTCACAGGAGTTTAGCAGAATGAAGGAGATTCTCATTGAAAGCTACCGAATATTCAAAAGCCCAGATAGAGCAGGCGTTGAGAGGATGTTATCGTGGGGGAGTCTAGGACCAGAGGGCACAGCCTCAGAACAGAAGGATGTCCCTTTAGAACAGTGATGAGAAGGAATTTCTTTAGCCGGATGTTGGTGATGCTGTGGAATACATTGCCACAGACAGCTGTGCAGGTTGTCAGTGGGTACATTTAAAGCAGAGGTTGATTGGTTCCTGATCATTATGGGTGTCAAAGGCGATGGGGGGAAGGGAGGAGAATGAGCTTGAAAGGGATAATAAATCTGCCATGGTGGAATGATGGAACAGACTCGATGGGCTAAATGGCCAAATTCTGCTCCTTCATGTCTTATGGTCTTCGTCTGCACTTAATTCTTCCTTTCTGCCTTTTTCAAAGATTTATTCTGTAATTATTACATTATATTACAACAGACTACAATATTCCACTAGTCTCATAATTTACTGTAAATTGCTTCACATTAAGGCATAGTCTTCTCTATCCAGACGCCTTTGCATCTCCACTAGTGCTCACCGATGTCCCAGGGTATCCTTATTCCCCTCAGAGTCCAGGGTCAGCTGCCACTCAACAGGGCACACCGTGTCAATAAAGGACATAGTCTGGGAAACTACCCCCACAAGGCTGATCTGTCCCCTCAGGGCAATCACAGTAAATACAAGAAATAAAATAGAATCAATGAAAGACTGCACCTCAAGGCAGAAACCAACCCCACAGGACAAATTTCTCCCTTCATCTTTCCCCTGATCTTCTGGCCTCCACCAGCACAGAAGACACATTCCTTGCCGATGCTGCCCTGACAGAGGGCAAATCATCTCCCTCAGGTGGCCAGCAGGGCTGTTTGGGGTCTGAGAGAACATAGGCCTGCTTCTCTTTCTCCTATTGACACGTGGAGTGACCTGCATTACGGAGGAATCCTCAGCCCCCATCACCTCATCCCCTTGGCCCTTGCTAAACTCCGGAGGCTCCAAATGCCCCATCTCAGGCGCAGGGGAAACTGCCAGCAATTGTTCCTCAAGGGGAATGGCCTGGAGAGACTTCTTCCACTTCCCAGCCTTCCTTCCCTTGCAACAAATCCACCCCTTCATTTGCTGGTGCTATGCTCTTCCCCAGCACCCCCACCATGGACACACCCTCCTCCCTTATCTGGTTCCTTACTCGACCTTCCTCCCCGAGTAGATTCCATTTGTTGCCTCCATCTATCACCTCACAGCCTCTGCCACAATTTCCTCTCTTCTCCCCACCATCTGCTTATCAATCATCACAACCCCCTCACCGTGATCCACCTATTTCCTGCCAGCTCTTGCTACAACCCTCTTCTCAATGGTAGTGTCCTTGCCATTTTTCAGATGAAAGATCAGGACCCTGCAGATGTGCCCTGACCAGCTGAGTTTCCTGAGAAACTACTTGTTTGTTTCCCTTACTCCAGAGTCCCGCTGTGTGTTTTGGGTTCACAGAAACACAGACACACACACACACACACACACACACACACTGCTCCAGTATCCCATTGTGTGATCGGGGCTACAGTCAATGTCAACGGTATTCAATCAGAGAAGATGGATGGCCCAACTCCTCTGGATCTTTCTGAGAACAGGTTCTCCTTCCTGCTCTACCTACATCTCCCTCTTTTCCTCCATTCCTCTCTCCCTCCATTATGATCCCTTCCCCCTGATCCTGTGAAACCTGTCCATATGCACAAGAGCCTCGTTGCTGTGGTCTGGGAGGACGTTGATCACTTGGCCTTTTCTATATCTCTGCCAAGTCCTTCCCACTCTGTGTGAACATTTGCCTATTTCAGGTTCTATTCTGAGAACTGGCAGCCAGCATCCCACTCCAAAACCACTTCCTCTTGCAACACTGAAGCTGCCATCCACTCTAAACACAGCCTTTGAAGTATAACAGGACAGTGTCGAGGGAGTTTTGCTTGGTATCTAACTCACATTTTCCCTTTCCTAAAGAAGATTTATTCACATTCCACTGGTCAATCAAGTTACAGTAAATTCCTTTTACTGGCTATTGCCTTCTATTTTCCTTGTGAAGAATCTCAACCACCCAGCCCTCCACCAGATGCTGCCCGACCCCGTGTTCCTCCAGATGTTTCATCCCCCAGCTCCACTGAACTGTTGTGAGATCTCAATTCACACACACACACACCCTGCTCCAGTGAACTGTTGTGTTATCTATGGAGCAATCCCTTCCTATGATACCTACCTGCCTGCCTACTCACATACATGCTAATACATGTTCATAGACACAATGCCTTACATTGAAGTGTAAGTAGGCAGGCACGAGAGAGTAGACACATCTTTTGTCCCAGCTGAGTGATCTTCACATACCTGTTGGATAGGCGTGAAAGGATTTAATGAAAATGGCCAGCTTGCTCCTGTGCTTTTGTGCAGTCTGTGCTATATACTATGTGCAGTGTGCTGTGTGCTGTTGGTAATGTGTTTTGTACCTTGGCTCTAGAGAAACACTGTTTTGTTTGGCTATATTTGTGTTTGGTTCAAAGATAATTAGACTTGAACTTGATATCTAGTTGCCGAGAGGATGGGAAACTGACTTTGAGCAAATGAAGGCGAAGTTCCATTCATCAGGCAGATAGAAGCAACTCCAATGGAGATGGAGATACAACAAGGATCAAATACCACAAAGAAAATAGGTTCTTGGTAAACAATTGTGAAAGTGTAAAAGTCAGGTAATTATTGTAATGTTGTCATTCCTCTCTGCGCCTTGTGACACAACAGGCAGCAATCTTGTCATTTCTTTAGCATTTGTTGTTTTCTAACAAGGCCTAGTTGCTAGCTTGATGCTCAATCCAGCATGGATGGAAAGCAAGCAAGGAGCCAGACAGATTCGAACCTAGACCCACTTGCCTTGATATCCTGTGCAGATGCCACTACAGCACCAGCTGGCTAATTATTGTAATGTGAACACTACCAAGTACCTGGAGTATTGTGTGCAGTTTTGGTCCCCTAATCTGAAGAAAGACATCCTTGCCATAGAGGGAGTACAAAGAAGGTTCACCAGATTGATTCCTGGGATGACAGGACTTTCATATGAAGAAAGACTGGATGAACTAGGCTTGTACTTGTTGGAATTTAGAAGATTGAGGGGCGATCTGATTGAAATGTATAAAATCCTAAAGGGATTGGACAGGCTAGATGCAAGAAGATTGTTCCCGATGTTGGGGAAGTCCAGAACGAGGGGTCACAGTTTGAGGATAAAGGGGAAGCCTTTTAGGACCAAGATTAGGAAAAACTTCTTCACACAGAGAGTGGCGAATCTGTGGAATTCTCTGCCACAGGAAACAGTTGAGGCCAGTTCATTGGCTATATTTAAGAGGGAGTTAGATATGACCCTTATGGCTAAAGGGATCAGGGGTATGGAGGGAAGGCTGGTACAGGGTTCTGAGTTGGATGATCAGCCATGATCATACTGAATGGTGTTGCATACTCAAAGGGCTGAATGGCCTACTCCTGCACCTATTTTCTATGTTTCTAGACTCATTCCACCGAGATGCAACACTGAGCGTCATAGGAAGTCATTCCTGCCAGTGGCCATCAAACTTTACAACTCCTCCCTTGGAGGGTCAGACACCCTGAGCCAATAGGCTGGTCCTGGACTTATTTCCTGGCATAATTTACATATTACTATTTAACTATTTATGGTGCAACTGTAACGAAAACCAATTTCCCTTGGGATCAATAAAGTATGACTATGACTAAGTTTTTTAGGTGTAGCAGCTACTCTAACAAACACCACTGTTACAGACTAAGCATGGAGTGGGGGTAGGATGGGTGGGCTGTTAAATCTGTATGCTGTATGATACGCCTTCCATTTGAATCCAAGAATAAGGTTTCAAAGTTGGAAAAATATATTTGATCCTTTATTAAGCAACCAGGTGAGAGTGAGAGTGCAGTGAGAAGAACGCCATCAAATCCCGTCCATGGATTTGCCAATGATAATCTTTTGAATGTCAGATGGTGATGAGGGGGTACACAGGAGTGAGATGTATTGGCTGGTTGATGGTGTCACAACCACCACCTTGCACTCAAGGGCAAGCAGTTCCAACATTTCAAGCACCTACGCTGAGCCCAACATATTGATGCAATCACAAAGAAAGCGCACTGGGCTGGTACTTCATTAGAAGGTTGAGGAGATTTGGTATGTGCTCAAAGACTCTAGAAAATTTCTACGATGTATAGAGTCAAAGAAAAGTACAACAAAGAAACAGGCTCTTCAGCCCATCTAGTCTGTGCCAAGCCATTTAAACTGGCTACTTCCATCAACCTGTACCAGGACCATAGCCCTACATACCCCGATCATCCATGTACCTATCTGTTGCTGTTGTGTGCTGGGGCAGCAGGCTGAGGGTAGCAGACACCAACAGAATCAACAAACTCATTCGTAAGGCTAGTGATGTTGTGGGGAGGGAACTGGACTCTCTGACGGTGGTGTCTGAAAAGAGGATGCTGTCCAAGTTGCATGCCATCTTGGTCAATGTCTCCCATCCACTACATAACATACTGGTTGGGCACAGGAGTACATTCAGCCAGAGACTCATTCCACCGAGATGCAACACAGAGCGTCATAGGAAGTCATTCCTGCCTGTGACCATCAAACTTTACAACTCCTCCCTTGGAGGGCCAGACACCCTGAGCCAATAGGCTGGTCCTGGACTTATTTCATAATTTACTGGCATAATTTACATATTACTATTTAACTATTTATGGTTCTATTACTATTTATTATTTATGGTGCAACTGTAACGAAAACCAATTTTCCCCGGGATCAATGAAGTATGACTATGAATATGACTATGACTAAAAGTGTTTAATTGAAGCTCACATGCGCCACTTGCCCCAATAGCTGGTTCCACACTCTCACAACTCTGAGTAAAGAAGTTTCCCTTCATGTCCTCATGTTTCCCTTAAATTTTTCACAATTCACCCTTAACCCATGACCTCTAGTTGTAGTTCTACCTTACCTCAGTGGAAAAAAAAGCCTACTTGCATTTACCCTATCTATACACCCTGTATATTGTATACTTCTATCAAATCTGCCCTCAGTCTTCTATGTTCCAAGAAATAAAGTCCTAACCTATTCAATCTTTCCTTATAACTCAGGTTCTCCAGTCCTGGAATATATTTGTAAATTTTCTCTGTACTCTTTTCAACCTTATTTACATCTTTCCTGTACGTAGTGACCAAAACTGCACACAACACTCCAAATTAGAATTTGCCAACATCTTATACAACTTTAACAGAACATCCCGAACTGCACACAATATTCCAAATTAGACCTCGCCACCATCTAATACAACTTTAACCAAACATCCTATCATTGATTTCTAAAGGTCAATGTGCCAAAAGCTTTATTAATGACTACCTGTCACTCTACCTGTGACGCCAGTTTCAATGAATTATGGACCTGTATTTCCAGATCCATTTGTTCTACTGCACTCCTCAGTGCCCGGCCATTCATTCTGTTGGACCTACTATGGTTTGGCCTTAACAAAGTGCAACACCTCACACTTGCCTGCATTAAATTCCATCTGCCATTTTTTAGACCATTTTCTGCAAGTTTTGATCGCCATCCTCGTTGTCTACTATACCCACAATCTCGATGTCAGCTGCAAATTTGCTGATCCAGTTTACCACATTATCATTCAGATTGTTAATATAGATGACACAGAACAATGAACCCAGCACTGATCCCTGTGGCACACCACTAGTCACAGGCCTCCAGTCAGAAAGGCCACCATCTACTACCGCTCTCTGGCTTCTCCAAGAAAGCCGATATCTAATCCAGTCTACTGCCTCATCTTGAATGCCAAGTGAGAGAACCTTCTCAATCAACCTCCGATGTGAGACTTTGTCAAGTACCTTGCTAAAATCCATGTAGACAACAGTCTTGCCTTCTGCTACTTTCCTGGTAACTTCCTCAAAAAACTCTGTGAGATTGGTTAGACACAACCTACCCATGCAAGAAGCCATGCTGGCAATCTCTAATTATTCCACATCTATCTGAATACTCAAATACTCGGTCTCTTAGATTATCTTCCAATATCTTTCCCACTACTGGTATCAGTCTCACCGACATATAATTTTCTGGTTTAGTTTCAGAGCCTTTCTTAAATGGCAGAACAACATTAGCTATTCTCCAATCCTCCAATCCTCCAGTACCTCACCTGTGGCTGAGGACGATTTAAATATTTCTGCCAGGGCCCCTTCAGTTTCTGCACAACCCCCACAGGGTCCAAGAGAACACCTTGGATTTATCCACCCTAATTTGCCTCAAGACACCTCCTCCTATTTAATCTGATTAGGGTTCATGAAGTCGCTGCAGTTCTGCCCCACTTCTATAGTTTCTATGTCCATCTCCTGAGTAAATAGAGATGTAAAAAAGTCCATTTCAGATCTGCCCCTTCTCTTTTGGCTCCACGCATGGATTGCTATTCTGATCTATCAGAGGACCAATTTTGTCCTTTGCAATTGTTTTGCTCTTAATACTTCTGTAGAATCCCTTAGGATTCTCCTTCACCTAGTCTGCTAGGGCAACCTCATGCCTTCCTTTAGCCCTCCTGATTTCTTTCTGAAGTGTTCCTCTTGCATTTCTTACACTTTCTTGCCTAGAACTGCTATGCAGCTCTTCTTTTAGAATGGTGAAGAGGATTCTGATTGTTTGCACCATGGTCTGGTATGGAATCTCCAATGTAGAGGCTGCAGGGATTTGTAGACTCGGGCTGCTCCATCATGACCCAGCCTTCCCCATCAATGAGGACATCTTCGATTTGCAGTGGCTCAGGAAGGAGGCGTCTATCACTAAGGACCCTCACCACCCAGCACATGCCCTCCTCTCATTACTACCATCAGGGAGGTGATACAGGAGCCAGAAGATCCACTCTCATCAATTCAAGAACAACTCATTCCCTTTACCATCAGATTTTTGAATGGTCCATGAGCACTACTGCATTATTTTTTTTTCTTTGTACTTCATAAATTTTGCAATTTATAGTCATTTTATGACTTTTCATTGTACTGTTGCCACAAAACAACAGAAGTCTCATCACACACATCAGTGTTTTTAACCCTGATTCTGACTGTAATTCAAGTTTCTTCCACAAGGAAACGTCTTCTCCCCATTCATCAGGATCAGGCACATTTCAATTAAGTCCCCTCTCACTCTTCCAACTTCCACTACATTAGGCGTTAGTCTGTGCAACCTTCAAAGACAACCAATCCATTCCAAGTACCAGTCTAGTAAATCTTCTTGGAAAGGCTAAAAAGGTACTAATATTCTTCATCAAATAAGGAGGCCAAAAAAATCCAAAATCCACAGTACACCCTATGTGGTCTCATCATTTCCTAAAATAACTCATGAATGGTGCCACAATTGATCCATCTCTTGATTCAGCAAAGAACTGGTACACACTCACCTCTCTGTCTCCTATTAACAAGTCAAAAACCAATCCACATCAACCACCTTGCATCCTGGCAAACTCTCACCGCTCTGTTCTCCTCCCTCTGTGGTCCCTGTTGTATTCCCACATTACTTTTACAGACTGGAGACCCGTGACCATGGGTACAGCTGGGGAAGGCGCTGAGTATTTCGTCAGTTAGGATGAGAGTATATGTGGCGTGATTTCAAAGCTTGTACTTGAACCAAAATTGATGGAACCTGGACAGCAAAGAAGTTCATCCCAGTTACCACAGGACATAGTGGCTCACTAGCATAGTGGTTAGCACAACACTTTACAGTGCCGGCGACCCGGGTTCAATTCTCACCACTGCCTGTAAGGTGTAAGCAGTTTGTACTTCTTCCCTGTGCCTGCTTGGGTTTCCTCCCACAGTCCAAAAACCTACCAGTTAGTAGGCTAATTGGTGATTGTAAGATTGCCCAGTGATTAGGCTAGCATTGAATTGGAGGTGCAGCATAAATGTTACTCCTGCACCGTGAACTTTGATTTTCCACAATCATCTTTGATGCAGAACGGCATTAAATGCCCTCTAAAAATCTGAGTACATTCCATCTACCAGGAACAGCTTCTTCCCCTCTGCTGTCTGATTCCTAAATGGACATTGAAGCTTTGGACACTACTTCACTTTTTTTTAAATATACAATATTTCTGTTTTTGCACATTTTTAAAAAATCTATTCAACATATGTAATTGATTTGTTTATTTATATTATGTTTTATTTGATTTTATTTATGATTATGTTTTTTCTCTCTCTCTGCTATATTATGTATTGCATTGAACTGCTGCTGCTAAGTTAACAAATTTCATGTCACATGCTGGTGATAATAAACCTGATTCTGATTTATCTTGATGTTTTTACTGTAACGTTTTCAATATCATCTATAAGGCAACCTGTGAGACGTTGAGCTCATGACTTAAGCATCTCTATTTGAATAAATGGTTTACAAATCTAGAAGAACTTTCGCTGGATTGCAGCAGTTTTGGGGGCAGGGATCGGTCGCTGGGCTTGAAGACATACTGCCACCTGGCACCTTCAGACCTGCCATTGGGAGCTGTGGTTTCCTGAAATAGACCACACCTCCTCCAGTCAGGTTCTCTGAATCACTCCGAGCAGTTACACTCGCCTCACTTCGACCTACAAGGACCTGGTGAAGAGGAGGCTTTCTGACCCCACGCTCCTACTCCTGGAGAAGAATGGACATCAGGTGTTTCCTCGTGGGCCTCTGGCTCACCCTCTTCTCAGTCTGTAAGTTTAACCAAATAACATATATCTGTTTCACTTCCCTCTCTCCGTCTCTTTTATTTACACTACAGGGACAGTTCTGGACCATACACTGCCACGAGAGAAACAGCAGGAACAGGATGGATGGAGGAAGTCCCTTAACACTGTCCAATCACACACTCCCAGGACACGGGTCAGGCACAGAGTGAAGCTCCCTCTACGCTGTCCCATCACACACTCCCCGGACACGGGCCAGGCACAGAGTGAAGCTCCCTCTACACTGTCCCATCACACACTCCCCGGACACGGGCCAGGCACAGAGTGAAGCTCCCTCTACACTGTCCCATCACACACTCCCCGGACACGGGCCAGGCACAGAGTGAAGCTCCCTCTACACTGTCCCATCACACACTGATGTTTCAGATGTGATGGGGAGGGGGAGAAGGAGGGGGAGAAGGAGGGGGAGAAGGAGGGGGAGAAGGAGGGGGAGAAGGAGGGGGAGAAGGAGGGGGAGAAGGAGGGGGAGAAGGAGGGGGAGAAGGAGGGGGAGAAGGAGGGGGAGAAGGAGGGGGAAGAGAGAGTATGCTGGATATGTATTAAGTTACAATATTTAGGGTTATATTTAGTAAGTTTCTTTGAATTCTATTCTTTATTTGGATATATTGCTATATTAATGATATTTACTTTCAATATTATAGATTATGTTAGATATTTAGTAATAACTGGTGTGGAATATAATTTAATTTTACAGATGTTTAATTAAGGAGTTATTGGGGGAGTGGATAAATTTTTCATCTCTTTTTAAAAAAAAGATAAATTATGTTATATGTTAAAGAATGTCCATCTTTAGTGCGATGTTTATCGGACCCCACAGTAAGAGGGGTTAAGGCGCCGTGGACTTGGAGCACCAGTTGGGAGGTATTTCCTCCCTTTCTTTTCATTTTTTTAAAATTTTTTTTCTTTCCTCTTTGGTTTCCTTTCTATTTTCTATGCTCTATTGAGAATGGCACCAAATATCTCAGAATCACTCAAAGAAGTGGGATTAATTTATACTTTTTTGTGGGCAGGATTTATCAACCAATAAAATCTGATGACTATGAATAGAGCAATTAAATTTTTAAGTCTTAATGTTAATGGGATAAATGGACCGATAAAAAGGAAAAAGGTCCTGGCATATCTTAAAAAAATCATATTAATATTACCTTTCTTCAAGAAACTCATCTTACAGTGACAGAACATAACAAATTAAAGAGAGGATGGGTTGGTCAAGTAATAGTGTCCTCCTTTAATTCTAAAGCCAGGGGAGTGGCAGTATTGATAGGGAAGAATTCACCAGTGAAGGTGGGGGGTACGATCATAGATCTGGCCAGGAGATTTGTTATGCTCAGTTGTCAAATATATTCAGAATCCTGGACACTTTTGAATTTATATGCCCCCAATTATGACAACGAGAAATATATCCAAAATATTTTTTTGAAAGTTGCTGAAGTTGCTCTAATGCTATTGGGGAGGCTTTAAACTAGATTTGCAGGGGGATGGGAACCAGAGTGCCAGAGCTGACAGTGCGGCTGGGGTGAAAATAAATGATGTTAAAAGTTCAAGCAAATCCACTCATAGAAAGGTTGTGAGTGGTGGTAAAAATCTTCTGAGGTGTATATATTTCAATGCTAGGAGTATTGCGGGGAAGGCGGACGAGTTGAGGGCGTGGATTGACATGTAGAATTATGATGTTATAGCAATTAGTGAAACTTGGCTACAGGAGGGGCAGGACTGGCAGCTTAATATTCCGGGGTTCCGATGTTTCAGATGTGATCGAGGCAGAGGAATGAAAGGTGGGGGAGTAGCATTGCTCGTTAGGGAAAATATTACAGCAGTGCTCAGGCAGGACAGATTAGAGGGCTTGTCTACTGAGTCCTTATGGGTGGGGCTGAGAAACAGGAAAGGTATGGCCACATTAGTCAGATTGTATTACAGACCACCCAATAGTCAACGAGAATTGGAAGAGCAAATCTGCAGAGAGATAGCAGGCAACTGCAGGAAACATAAAGTTGTGGTGGTAGGGGATTTTAATTTTCCATATATTGATTGGGTCTCCCATACTGTTAGGGGTCTAGATGGTTTAGAGTTTGTAAAATGTGTTCAGGCAAGTTTTCTAAATCAATATATAGAGGGACCAACTACAGGGGATGCAATATTGGATCTCCTGTTAGAAAACGAGTTAGGACAAGTGACAGAAGTCTGTGTAGGGGAGCACTTTGGTTCCAGTGATCATAACACCATTAGTTTCAACTTGATCATGGACAAGGATAGATCTGGTCCTAGAACTGAGGTTCTGAACTGGAAGAAGGCCAAATTTGAAGAAATGAGAAAGGATCTAAAATGCGTGGATTGGGATAGGTTGTTCTCTGGCAAAGATGTGATCAGTAGGTGGGAAGCCTTCAAAGGAGAAATTTTGAGAGTGCAGAGTTTGTATGTTCCTGTCAGGATTAAAGGCAAAGTGAATAGGAATAAGGAACCTTGGTTCTCAAGGGATATTGCAACTCTGATAAAGAAGAAGAGGGAGTTGTATGACATGTATAGGAAGCAGGGAGTAAATAAGGTGCTTGAGGAGTATAAGAAGTGCAAGAAAATACTTAAGAAAGAAATCAGGAGGGCTAAAAGAAGACATGAGGTTGCCTTGGCAGTCAAAGTGAAGGATAATCCAAAGAGCTTTTACAGGTATATTAAGAGCAAAAGGATTGTAAGGAATAAAGTTGGTCCTCTTGAAGATGCTATGTGCGGAACCAAAGGAAATCGGGGAGATCTTAAATAGGTTTTTTGCATCTGTATTTACTAAGGAAACTGGCATGAAGTCTATGGAATTAAGGGAAACAAGTAGTGAGATCATGGAAACTGTACAGATTGAAAAGGAGGAGGTCCTTGCCGTCTTGAGGAAAATTAAAGTGGATAAACCCCCGGGATCTGACAGGGTGTTCCCGCGGACCTTGAAGGAGACTAGTGTTGAAATTGCAGGGGCCCTGGCAGAAATATTTAAAATGTCGCTGTCTACAGGTGCGGTGCCGGAGGATTGGAGAGTGGCTCATGTTGTGCTGTTGTTTAAAAAAGGATCGAAAAGTAATCCGGGAAATTATAGGCCAGTGAGTTTAACGTCAGTAGTAGGTAAGTTATTGGAGGGAGTACTAAGAGACAGAATCTACAAGCATTTGGATAGACAGGGACTTATTAGGGAGAGTCAACATCTCCCTAATAAGTCCCTGTCTATCCAAATGCTTGTGCGTGGTAGGTCATGTTGGACCAATCTATTGGAGTTTTTCAAGGAGGTTATCAGGAAAGTGGATGAAGGGAAGGCAGTGGATATTGTCTACATGGACTTCAGTAAGGCCTTTGACAAGGTCCCGCATGGGACGTTAGTTAGGAAAATTCAGTCGCTAGGTATACATGGAGAGGTGGTAAATTGGATTAGACATTGGCTCAATGGAAGAAGCCAAAGAGTGGTAGTAGAGAATTGCTTCTCCGAGTGGAGGCCTGTGACTAGTGGTGTGCCACAGGGATCAGTGCTGGGTCCATTGTTATTTGTCATCTATATCAATGATCTGGATGATAATGTGGTAAATTGGATCAGCAAGTTTGCTGATGATACAAAGATTGGAGGTGTAGTAGACAGTGAGGAAGGTTTTCAGATCCTGCAGAGGGACTTGGACCAGCTGGAAAAATGGGCTGAAAAATGGCAGATGGAGATTAATACAGACAAGTGTGAGGTATTGCATGTTGGAAGGACAAACCAAGGTAGAACATACAGGGTTAATGTTAAGGCACTGAGGAGTGCAGTGGAACAGAGGGATCTGGGAATACAGATACAAAATTCCCTAAAAGTGTCGTCACAGGTAGATAGGGTCGTAAAGAGAGCTTTTGGCCTTTATTAATCGAAGTATTGAGTATAAGAGCTGGAATGTTATGATGAGATTGTATAAGGCATTGGTGAGGCCGAATCTGGAGTATTGTGTTCAGTTTTGGTCACCAAATTACAGGAAGGATATAAATAAGGTTGAAAGAGTGCAGAGAAGGTTTACAAGGATGTTGCCGGGACTTGAGAAACTCAATTACAGAGAAGGGTTGAATAGGTTAGGACTTTATTCCCTGGAGCGTAGAAGAATGAGGGGAGATTTGATAGAGGTATATAAAATTATGATGGGTATAGATAGAGTGAATGCAAGCAGGCTTTTTCCACTGAGGCAAGGGGAGAAAAAAACCAGAGGACATGGGTTAAGGGTGAGGGGGGAAAAGTTTAAAGGGAACATTAGGGGGGGCTTCTTCACACAGAGAGTGGTGGGAGTATGGAATGAGCTGTCAGACGAGGTGGTAAATGTGGGTTCTTTTTTAACATTTAAGAATAAATTGGACAGATACATGGATGGGAGGTGTACAGAGGGATATGGTCCGTGTGCAGGTCAGTGGGACTAGGCAGAAAATGGTTCGGCACAGCCAAGAAGGGCCAAAAGGCCTGTTTCTGTGCTGTAGTTTCTATGGTTTCGATAGTTTCTATGATATGAAAATATCTTAATTGGAGGGGATTTCAATTTTTGTCTGGATCCAATTTAGATAGATCAGTGAAGGTCAGGGCAGCAAAAACCACCCTGGCCTTCATGAAGGACTTGAATATAATAGATGCTTGGAGATGGCAGCACCCAAGGGAAAGAGACTACTTTTTCTATTCAAAACAATATGATTCCTACTCTAGAACTGACATTTCTAATATCAGCTAAATTAGAAAGTAGGACCATTCAGACAGAATATCCCGCTAGCCTACTATCGGACCATTCACCTTTAATTGTATCAGTTGAAATGCCGGATAAACAAAAAACATTATATAGATGGCATTTTAATCCTTTGCTGTTGAAAAGACCAGAGTTTTGCAGTTTTATTAGAGCTCAAATAGAATTGTTCTGTGAGTCGAACTCACCCTCTACTGCCAATAATTTCTTAACGTGGGACACATTAAAAGCATACTTAAGAGGACAGATAATTGGATATGTTAAGGGTATAAAAAATAAATATGTAACAGGATTAAATGAATTGGGGAAAGAAATAACACAATTAGAAAAAGATTGTCAGAATTTAACAGAGGAAAATTATAAAACATTAATAAATAAAAATTAGACCATAACACAAAACAAACCTATAGAATAGAAAAAAATGATACTAAAATCAAAACAAAATATTATGAATCAGCAGAGAGAACCCAGAAAGTACTGTTTTGGCAATTGAGGGTGGAAGAAACCTCCGGAACAATAAATGCGATTCAAACAGGGGAAGGTAAGATTTTATATAAGCCAAAGAAACAAATGATACTTTTAAGCAGTTCTATTCGGAACTATATAAATCAGAATCAGTGGGTGACTCACTGAAAATTGATGACTTCTTGTCTAATTTATAACTTCCCAAATTGAGTCAACAAGATCAGGAAGAATTGAATGCCCCTTTTTCGAGGGATGAAATTGAAAGAGCCCTAGGCTTATTACAGGCTAATAAATCGCTGGGAGATGATGGTTTTCCCCTGAATTTTATAGAGAATTTAAGGATCAATTAATGCCCCTTTTTATGAGGGTTGTGACTCAGGCTGAGGAGACCCATACTCTACCGGAATCCTTTTCAACAGCAATTATTACGTTAATTCTTAAGAAGGATATGGATCCGCTAAAACCAGCATCTTATAGGCTTATCTCACTTTTAAATGCAGACTATAAAATTACAGCAAAGGCATTGGCTAATAGATCAGCTCGATATCTGCCAAAATTGATTAAATCTGGTCAAACAGGATTTATTAAAAATAGACAATTATCTGATAATATTGGCAGACTATTGACTATATTACATTTAGCTGGGACGAAGGTGGACCCGACTGTAGCAGTGGCTTTAGATGCTGAAAAGGCCTTTGATAGACTTGAATGGGATTTTTTATTTAAAACAATGGAAAAATTTGGTCTAGGCCAAATATTCATAAATTGGATAAGAGCACTTTGCCATCAGTCTAAGGCCAAAATAATTACGAACAGGCAGATTTCACCAGTCTTCTCTCTACATAAATCTAGTAGACAAGGTTGCCCACCATCTCCAGCTCTATTTGTTCTGGCAATAGAGACATTGGCTGAGGCTGTTAGACGGGATCCAGACATAAAGGGGTTTAAAGTGGCCCAGGGTGAATATAAAATTAATTTATTTGCTGATGACATTTTAGTGTATTTGGCTGATCCGGCCGGCTCTTTGGTAAGACTTAGGGCTTTGCTGGACAATTATGGTAGTCTCGGGATATAAAATAAATTGGAATAAAAGTGAAATTTTACCTTTGGGTAGAGAAGACTATGCCCAATATCAATATGGCACTCAGTTCAGATGGGTTAAATTCAACATGAAATATCTGGGGTTTAAGTTTAATCGTAATTTGGATGACCTTTATAAACTTCAGTATCTCCCCTTGCTGCGAAATGTCGAGGAGGACCTACGTAGGTGGATAAACCTTCCCATCACACTGACGGGCAGGGTAAACTGTATAAAAATGAAGATAATGCCAAGACTTCAGTATTTCATCTCCATGGAAAAATTGACCTGGGACTATAAATTGGGAGGTTTAAAAAAATTTTAAAAGATTTAAAAAAAATATTATTTAGCTGCACAAGCACGTTTTATTGCTTCTTTTTTTGATGAGACAACTGTTCCTTCTTGGGTTACAATTGGCTTACCTATGGTAGGAGAAGAGATGGCAGAAGAATTTATATATAAATGGGACTCCAAATTAATTAAAAAGAAAACAAACAATCCTCTACTGAGACATGTAATATATATCTGGGAAAAAATTAAACAATTTATGGGTCAAAAAAAAGGAATATCCTCAAAGACACCTCTATCTCAGAACAGATTAATACCCATGACTCTGGGTAATAAGTTTCTAGTCACCTGGTATCAACACGGTATCAGGCACATTGAAGATTGTTATAATCAGCAGAAGCAATTTATGTCTTTTGAGGGACTTAAAAATAAATATGATTTGTCTAATAACTCATTCTTCTGCTATCTCCAATTATGATCTTTTTTGAGGGACTGTTTGGGTCCGTCACTGGTCCTACCAAGGTGCTCAGACATGGAGATTCTAATTCGAAAGGGGAATATAACTAAATTTATTTCTAATACGTATTCTTTATTCCAGGACCAATGCCCAAAGCTTGGTATATACAGATTGAGGGAGAGATGGGAGTCGGATTTGGGCATTGTAATTGATCATCAATGTTGGTCACATCTATGTTTGGATAGTGTTACCTCTCATCAACTCTAGATACAGAATGATACATTTCAATTTTTCACATCAGTTGTATCTCACACCTGAAAAAATACATAAAAATAAACCAGAAATTTCTGACAAGTGTTTCGGGTGTGGCATTGATGTTGGTACCTTTCTGCATTCCACCTGGCTATGCACGAAACTGAGATCTTTTTGGATGATCTGGGGGAGGTACTGGGAAAGATTCTGGGGATGGATTTCCCTCGAGACCCAGAATTGTTTCTCCTGGTGAACTTAGCAGTTTGGAAAATTAACCTCCCCAGGGATAAATCCAAATTTATTAAAATTACGTTGTCAGTGGCCAGGAAATGCATAGCGGTAACATGGAAATCCGATGCCCTTGTACATATTGATGGTTGGAATAAAGAAATGCAAAGTTGTATACCCCTTGAGAAGATTACTTATACTCTCAGGAATGGATACACTATGTTCATTGAGATTTGGCAACCATATTTGGATTACTTAAATGCCCAGATTGTTTAATCTATTTATTTTAATTTTTTTTAAATATATCCCTTATTATAAGCTAGTTTCTTTAATTTTTGTTTTAAACTGACTGAGAGCCGGATGCCCACTTTCTTTTTTTTCTCTTTTCTTCTTTCCTTTCTTTCCTCTGTCTTTTATGTTTTTTTCCTCCCTCCTTTTTTCTAAATGAGGGGAGATGCTGTTGGGATGGGTGTTCCTTTTTTTCTCTCTCTGACTTATTAATGTATTTGAATTAATTATTTTTCAATATGTATTAATTGTTGTATTAATTGAGTCCTTATATTTCTTCTTTAAAAAATAAATAAAATATTTTTAAAAAAGAGGAAAAGGAGGAGAAAGAAAGAGAGAAGTAGAGGCAGAGAGAGAGAGAGCAGTAATGGAAGAGGAAGTGAGGGAGAGAGAGGTAGAGTGAGCAAGGAGAGGCTGGGGGAGAGAGAGAAAGAGAGAGGGAGGGAGAGAGAGGCAGAGAGAGAGAAGGGAGGGAGAGGGAGAGAAGGAGCAAGAGGGAGGGAGAGGGAGAGAGGGAGATGGAGTAGGAGGAGGAGAGCAGTGCAGAGAGATGGAGAGAGAGAGGGGGGATTGTGTACATGTGTGTGCTGTAGGTATGCTCTCTGTGTGTTTGTAGTGTGTGTCTGTGTGACTGTGTTTGTAGCGTGTGTTTGTAGTGTCTGTGTATGTTTGTGTCTGTGTGCGTGTTTGTGTCTGTGTGCGTGTAGTGTCTGTGTGCGTGTAGTGTCTGTGTGCGTGTAGTGTCTGTGTGCGTGTAGTGTCTGTGTGCGCGTGTTTGTAGTGTGTGTGTGTCTGTGTTTGAAGTGTTTGTAGTGTGTCTGTGTGTGTTCGTGTCTGTGTGTGTAGTGTGTGTGTGTGTGTGTCTGTGTCTGTGTGTGTCTGTGTCTGTGTGTGCGTGTCTGTGTGTGCGTCTGTCTGTGTGTGTGTGCGTGTATGTAGTGTGTGTGCGTCTGTGGGCGCATGTGTCTGCACGTGCGTGTCTGTCTGTGTCTGTGTGCGCGCGCATGTATCTGTGTCTCTGTGTGTGTGCGCGTGTCTGTCTGTGTCTGTGTGCACGTCTGTGTCTGTGTGTCTGCCTGTCTCTGTCTCTGTGTCTGTGTCTGTGTGTTCGTCTCTCACTCTATATTGGCATCCCAGCTACATTCTCCACTTCACGTAACTCTCCTCTTTCTGCTTACCAGAGAAGTTCTGATCCTCTCCCGCTTTCTGCCACGATTTGATGCCGTGTTTCACTAGCCACTCATCCTGTCAGAACGAGGTCACTGCACACTGACACCAGCTCACCACTCCTGGTTAAAACATTTCCAGGTGGTGCACAGTGTCCACGTGGGTGGCAGAGGAAAGCAAAACTACGAACCATGGGAAGGTGGAGCTGGCCTGCTCACCCGGGCAGGGATGCGGCAAATGGAGTCAAGGGAGATCATCCACTCAGCACTTCTGTCTGAACATGGATGGAATGATCAGCCTTGTCTCCAGCACTCACGAGCTGGGTCCCACCGTCAGTGAGGGAGGGTGGGGATGTTCATGCAGCCTCCTCCTCCCGTCAACTGTTGTCTATCAGCAAATGTAGTGGGGGGAGGGGGGTACAGCCAGCCGGTGGTGTAATGGTATCAGCACCAGACTTTGAGACCGAACGGTCCTGGATTCGAATCCAGCACACTTTCCATCCATACTGTGTTGAATGTCGAGCTAGCAAGTCGGGCTTGTGAAAAAAAACAGACAAGTGCTAATGAAATGGCAAAAAATGTTGCCTGATCTGCCACAAAGGAGCGAAAATATTGTAGACATTTACTACTGGAATGTTGTAAAACTGTAAAACAAACTATAAATTACAATATAAAATGTTACATTAAATAAGTAGTGCAAAAGAGAGCAAATAGAGTGCACAACTTAATTAATTTAATTTTGGAGCTGTTTGTCCTGGAGAGGGGAGGCAAAGAGACAATGGAACAGGGGTAAGGTAGTGAGGGTAGGGGTCTGCACCATGTAACCAGGAAGGACTGATTTCCCCAAGCACAGGGGCAGAGACCTGGACAGATATCTAAAGAAACTGAGGCAAGGATCTAGGGCAGCATGGATAGAGACCTTCAGCTCACCACATTCTTGTGGATAATCACGTACCCATCTATACTTATCCCTTTAGCAGCAGAATACGCAGATGAAGGAGGGCCAGCACTGGCAATTCGATGTTCCTGGGAAGAGAAGATTCAAATGTGACCAGCTGGAAGACAGCAGAGGAGGGGAAATCACAACATTGATATAGGAAAATATCAGAGTTGTATTCAGACAGGATTTCTTACAAAGCTTTCCTAATCAGGGCAAATGGGTTCAAAATTCGAAGTTCACAGTTAAATTTTTTATCAAAGTACGTACATATCACCACATACAACCTTGAGATTCTTTTTCTGCTGGCCAAACTTAGCAAATCTATAGAACAGTAATTGTAAACATCAGGAACTGTTCACTGCAAACAAACTGTGCAAATGCAGGTATAAATAAATAGCAGTAAATAACCATAAGACCATAAGACAAAGGAGCAGAAGTAGGCCATTTGGCCCATCAAGTCTGCTCTGCCATTTTATCATGAGCTGATCCATTTTCTCCTATTTAGTCCCAGTCCCCCGCCTTCTCACCATAACCTTTGATGCCCTGGCTACTCCGATACCTATCAATCTCTGCCTTAAATACACCCAATGACTTGGCCTCCACTGCTGCCCGTGGCAACAAATTCCATAGATTCACCACCCTCTGACTAAAAAAATTTCTTTGCATTTCTGTTCTGAAAGGGCGCCCTTCAATCCTTAAGTCATGCCCTCTCGTACCAGACTCCCCCATCATGGGAAACAACTTTGCCACATCCACTCTGTCCATGCCTTTTAACATTCGAAATGTTTCTATGAGGTCTCCCCTCATTCTTCTACACTCCAAGGAATATAGTCCAAGAGCGGACAAACGTTCCTCATATGTTAACCCTCTCATTCCCGGAATCATTCTAGTGAATCTTCTCTGAACCCTCTCCAACGTCAGCACATCCTTTCTTAAATAAGGAGACCAAAACTGCCCACAGTACTCCAAGTGAGGTCTCACCAGCGCCTTATAGAGCCTCAGCAACACATCCCTGCTCCTATACTCTATTCCTCTAGAAATGAATGCCAACATTGCATTCGCTTTCTTCACTACTGACTCAACCTGGAGGTTAACTTTAAGGGTATCCTGTACGAGGACTCCCAAGTCCTATTGCATCTCAGAACTTTGAATTCTTTCCCCATTTAAATAATAGTCTGCCCGTTTATTTTTTCTGCCAAAGTACATAACCATACACTTTCCAACATTGTACTTCATTTGCCACTTCTCTGCCCATTCTTCCAATCTATCCAAGTCTCTCTGCAGACTCTCCGTTTCCTCAGCACTACTGGCCCCTCCACCTATCTTCGTATCATCAGCAAACTTAGCCACAAAGCCATCTATTCCATAATCTAAATCATTGATGTACAATGTAAAAAGAAGCGGCCCCAACACTGATCCCTGCGGAACACCACTGGTAACCGGCAGCCAACCAGAATAGGATCCCTTTATTCCCACTCTCTGTTTCCTGCCAATCAGCCAACGCTCTATCCACGTATGTAACTTTCCCGTAATTCCATGGGCTCTTATCTTGTTAAGTAGCCTCATGTGTGGCACCTTGTCAAAGGCCTTCTGAAAATCCAAATATACAACATCCACTGCATCTCCCTTGTCTAGCCTACTGGTAATTTCCTCAAAAAATTGTAATAG
The DNA here is from genome assembly GCF_963921235.1 of Mobula hypostoma. Classification (NCBI taxonomy): domain Eukaryota; kingdom Metazoa; phylum Chordata; class Chondrichthyes; order Myliobatiformes; family Myliobatidae; genus Mobula; species Mobula hypostoma. The sequence continues at coordinate 2,686,499 of NC_086109.1, read as the reverse complement.
GTTTGTCAGGCAGGATTTTCCTTTAAGGAATCCATGCTGAGTTCTGCCTATCTTCTCATATGCCTCCAGGTACTCTGTAACCTCATCCTTGACAATCGACTCCAACAACTTCCCAACCACGGTTGTCAAGCTAACAGGTCTATAATTTCCTTTTTGCTTCCCTGCCCCCTTCTTAAATAGCGGAGCGACATTTGCAATCTTCCAGTCCTCCGGAACCATGCCAGAATCTATCGACTTTTGAAAGATCATCGCTAATGCCTCCGCAATCTCCACAGCTACTTCCTTCAGAACACGAGGGTGCATTCCATCTGGTCCAAGAGATTTATCTACCTTTAGCCTATTCAGCTTCCTGAGTACTTTCTCTGTCGTAATTGTGACTGCGCACACTTCTCTTCCCTGCCACCCTTGAGTGTCCGGTATCCTGCTGTCTTCCTCAGTGAAGACTGATGCAAAATACTTGTTCAGTTCCTCTGCCATCTCCTCATCTCCCATTACAATTTCTCCAGCATCATTTTCTATCGGTCCTATATCTACTCTCACCTGTCTTTTATTCTTTATATACTTGAAAAAGCTTTTAGTATCCTCTTCGATATTATTTGCTAGCTTCCTTTCATAGTTAATCTTTTCTCTCTTAATGACCTTCTTGGTTTCCTTTTGTAAGGTTTTAAAAACTTTCCAATCCTCTCTCTTCCCACTAATTTTTGCTTCCTTGTATGCCCTCTCTTTTGCTTTAACTTTGGCTTTGACTTCTCTTGTAAACCACGGTTGCATCCTTTTTCCACTCGAAAATTTCTTCTTTTTTGGAATATACCTGTCTTGCACATTCCTCATTTCTCGCATAAACTCCAGCCACTGCTGCTCTGCTGTCTTTCCCGCTAGTATCTCTTTCCAGTCAACTTTGGCCAGTTCCTCTCTCATGCCACTGTAATTTCCTTTACTCCACTGAAACACCGACACATCAGATTTCGGCTTCTCTTTTTCTAATTTCACAGTGAACTCAATCATGTTATGATCACTGCCTCCTAAGGGTTCCTTCACCTCAATCTCTCCAATCACCTCCGGTTCATTACACAATACCCAATCCAGTACAGCCGATCCCCTAGTGGGCTCAGCAACAAGCTGTTCTAAAAAGCCATCTCGCAGACATTCTACAAATTCTCTCTCTTGAGATCCTGTGCCGACCTGATTTTCCCAATCTACTCGCATGTTAAAATCCCCCACAAGTATCATAACACTGCCCTTCTGACAAACCTTTTCTATCTCCTGTTGTAATTTGTAGTCCACATCACTGCAGCTGTTTGGAGACCTATAAATAACTGCCATCAGGGTCCTTTTACCCCTGCGATTTTTTAGCTCAACCCATAAAGATTCTGCACCTTCTGATCCTATATCACCTCTTTCTAATGATTTAATATCATTTCTTACCAATAAAGCCACGCCTCCCCCTCTACCTACCTTCCTATCCTTCCGATACACCGTGTATCCTTGGACGTTCAGCTCCCAGAGACATGCATCCTTTAGCCAGGTCTCAGTGATGGCCACAATATCATACCTGCCAATCTGTAGCTGTAGAACAAGATCATCCACCTTATTCCTTATGCTGCGTGCATTTAAGTACAACACCTTAAGACCAGTATTTGGTACTTTTCGCTTTGATTTCACTGTAACTTTATTGCACTGCAACTCATCCCAATGGCTACACATTTGCCCCATCACCTGCCTGTCTCTCCTGATATCTTTACTGCTCACTATCTTAGATTTATTTCTGTTTTCCCCTTCCTCTGCTCTGTCATTCCGGTTCCCATACCCCTGCCAAATTAGTTTAAACCCTCCCTAACAGCCCTATTAAACTTTCCTGCCAGGATATTGGTCCCCTTCGGGTTCAGGTGTAACCTGTCCTTTTTGAACAGGTCATACTTCCCCCAGAAAAGATCCCAATTATCCAAGAATCTGAAGCCCTGCCCCCTACACCAGTCTCTCAGCCACGCATTTATCTGCCTGATCCGACTACTCTCGCCCTCGCTAGCACGTGGCACAGGTAGCAATCCCGAGATTACTACCCTGGAGGTCCTGCTTCTCAGCTTTCTTCCTAACTCCTGGAAATCTCTCTTCAGGACCTCCTCCTTTGTCCTATCTATGTAAATAACCAGCATGAAATAACAATATAACAGAATCCTTAAATGAGTGCAACTATTCCTTTTGTTCAATAGCCTGATGGTTGAGGGTAGAAACTGTTTGTGAACCGGGAGGTGTGAGTCCTGAGGCACCTGTAGGTTCTATCTGATGACAGCAGCGAGAAAAGAGCATGGCTTGGGTGATGAGAATCTTTGATGATGGATGCTGCTTTTCTATTGCAACGTTTCATGTAGATGTGCTCAATGATTGGAGGCTTTTACCAGTGATGTACTGGGCCAAATTCATTACCTTTTGTAGGATTTTCTGCTCAAAGGCATTGGTGTTCCCATACCAGGCCGTAATGCAGTTATCAGCACACTTTCCACCACATTATCTATAGAAGTTTGTCAAGTTCTTGGAACCTCCGCAGATTCCTGAGGAAGTTGAAGTGCTGTCGTGCTTTCTTCATAATGACATTTATATGATGGGTCCAGGTCAGGTCCTCTGAGATAGTGACACGCATGAACTTAAAGTTACTGACCCTCTCCACTTCTGATCCTCCGACAATTACTGGCTCATGGACCTCTGGTTTCCATCTCCTCAAGTCTACAATCAGTTCCTTGGTCTTACTGATTTTGAGTGAGAGATTGTTGTTATTTCACCACTCAGCCAAGTTTTCAATCTCCTGCCTGTGTGCTGATTCATCACACCCTTTAATACAGCCCACAACAGTGGTCTTGTCAGCAAGCTTGTAGATGGTGTTGGAAGTGTACTTAGCCACACAGTCACAGGTGTAAAGTGAGTAGAGCGGGGGGCTAAGCACACATCCCTGCGGTGTTCCTGTGCTGATGGAGATTGTGCAGGAGATGTTTTTGCCAATCCGAACTGAACTGACTAGGGTCTGCAAGTGAGCAAATCCAGGATCCAATTACACAAGCAGTATTGATGCTCAGGTTTTGGAGTTTACTGATCAGTTTTGAGGGGATGATGGTGTGAAATACTCAGCTGTAATCGATAATGAGCATCTTGATGTACACATCTTTGCTGCCCAGATGTTCCTAGGTTGTGTGAAGAGCCAATGAGATAGCATCTGCTGTAGACTTGTTGCTTCAGTAGGCGAAATGGAGAAGATTCAAGTCACCATTCAGACAGGAGCTGATATGCTTCAACACCCAGTTTTCAAAACATTTTATCACTGTGGATGCAAGTGCTACTAGGCGCTAGTCATTTAGACAGGTTACCACACTCTTCTTGGGTATCGGTACGATTGATGCCCACTTGAAGCAGTCAGATACCACACACTGTTGGAGTGAGAGGTTGAAGATATCCGTGAATACACCAGCCAGTTGGTCAGCACAGGTCTTCAGTACTCTGCCAGGTAATCTGTCCAGCTCAGATGCTTTCCTTGCATTCACTTTCTTGAAGGCAGCCTGCATGTTATTTCAGATACTGAAACTAAAGGATCATCAGGAAACATGGGGGTGCATGACGGTTCCTCCCTGTGCTGGTGGTCAAAGCGAGCATAGAAGGCATTGAGCTCAGCTGGAAATGAAGCTCTGCACTCCCCTATGTTGCAAGATTTCGCTTTGCAGGAGGTTATGGCATTCAAGCCCTGTCACAGCTGTCAAGCATCTCACATTGATTCCAGTCTAATCCAGAATCTCCACTTCGCCTGAGAGATGGCTTTTCAGAGATCATGCCTGCACCTTTTGTAGCATTCTTGATCTCCAGACTTGACTGCCTCTGATCCGGTTGTCAGCAGGTTCTGGATTTTGTTTTTCATCCAGGGCTTCTGACTGGGGAAAGTCCTGAACGATTTCATGGAGACACACTCATCCACAGTTGTTTTAATAAAGTCTGTAACGACCCTGGAGTAGTCATTCAGGTCTTCAGATGAGTTCTCGAACACGGCCAAGTCCACCGACTCAAGATAATCTTGTAACCACTCCTCAGCCTCCCATGTCCACCTCTTGTTTGTCTTGGTCTCTGGAGCCTTGCTCGTTAGGCTCCGTGCACCTTCTCTTTAGGGTAGAAGGTAGAAAGGGGAAAGTATTGATCTGTGGAAAACAGAGACAGAGAAAAATCATAAAGAGGTATAAACTGGCAAATTTCCAACATCCAATGTTGTCTGGAATATAGAATAAAAAGCAAAAGCATTTTTCTCCTCTCTAACTTATTACGAGCTCATTACTCCAGGAAAGGGTGATCTTTTTGCCTTTAAACTGAATGCATCTCTTCTGATGTTTAGTTATCCTGGAGAGAGGATTACTTTTCTGATAATATACAGTACTGTGCAAAAGTCTTAGACACATATCTATAGCTAGGATGCACAGTGCTGTATTTGTCAACGTGGAGCGGAGAGTGAGTTTGTAAATCTGGTGGGAGCAAAGGATGTTGGGAATGGTGAGGGTGGAGTGCCGTGGGAGGGGTGTGGGATAGGTGACAGAGAAGTGGTGCCGGGGTGGGGGTTGGTGCGGGTGCAGATGCACACAGCCCTGAGACACCAGGCAAGGTCATTGGATTCCAAACAATTGATTTACTGATCATTACAGAATGTCTCTTTGGTGCTTCCCCCTCCCTCCCCTCTCCCTTCCCCTTTTCCCAAGCAAGATTCCCCCCTCCCTGCCCCCTTCCAACCCTCAGTCTACAATAGAGACCCATATCAGAATCAGGTTTATCATCACTCACATATGACATGATTTTGTTTTGCAACAGCAGTACAGTGAAATACAGAAAATTACTACAGTACTGTGCAAAAGACTTAGGCACCCGAGCTATATTTACATATGTGCCCAAGACTTTTGCACAATACTGTATCAGCAAAGAACTGTAAGCTGTCTCTTATCTTAAGAGCACTCACCTCTTGGGTCCTGTTTCCCATGTCTGTGCTCTCATGTTTCCCTACAGCAGGGTTCAGCTTCCTTCCTCAGGGCCAGGTGCGAAGAGTCTTCACACTGCTCCTCCCTTGGGCTCACTGTGTGATGAAGGGACAGTGCACCGGCTCTCTCACTGGGCTGGGAGCTGGAAGATGAGCCACATGGCCTGCTCTGATATTGCTGATGTCACAGCTCTGACTCCCCTCCAGTTGTTGAGCTCATCTACTGACCGTTTCCCTTTGTCTCCACAGCAAGTACTGGGGCTTCCCCTCCTACTGTGCATGGAGTTCGGGGCCAGATGGCCTGGTTATTTTCTGGGATCTCAATTCCATGGAACTTTACGGAGATTGAATGGAACCGAGTATCACCCCGAATCAGGATCATGAAGTACTCAAGAGGCGGTTTTGAATACTTTGGTACTATTGAGGACAGGCAACGAATGACTGTTTTCCCCATAGACTTCAGTCTGTTAATCCGTAATCTACGAGCAGAAGATGCTGGTGATTATGAGATGACCATGAGAACACATCCGGGAAGAGGGACTTATTCAACAGTGCGACTGGAGGTGTACGGTGAGTGAGACATCACGGAGGGGCCCGGGTTTCACCAGTTCCTCAAGCACCCCCAATTAATGGGTGAAGGCAGATCGTGTGTGTTCCCCTGTTTACTGAACCCCACTGACTGCCCGTGTCCAGAGCTGGGCTCACGATCCCAGTGTAGTGAGGCTGAGTCAGTGTGAGTCTGGGGGACACACTCACCACATCCCCAAAGACTAGGAGGCATGAAGGATTGAACCATCAATGGAGGACCTTGTGTATCCAAACCTCGAGGAGCTGAGCTGGAGCAGGGGAATGGGAGATAAACCGATGGTGTGGAAAAGGCTGGTGTGAATGGGCTGAGGGGTCTGTATCTGTGGGTCACAGTTACACACTGTATCCCCAGGTCAAAGTCCTGGTCTGTCATGTTCAGGGATCCCATTTTCAGAAGGCACTGCTTGTTAATTCCCCAGACTGAGGTCAGAGCTCAGCAAGGTGTTTATTCCTCAGCCTTCATGCTGTGCTGTGCTGAGTGAGACCCTGTGTGTTCATTACACTGAATATAGTGTCCCAGTGAGTGACACAGTACACGGATACAACAGTACACTCACACACAGCAGTATGGTTCCTGACTCACTCCAACAGTAATATAACATTCACAATAATCTCACTCAGCATTCTTCTCTATCCCAGGGTTAACTATTATATGAAGTACATCAGAACATGGGAAATAGGGCCAAGAGGAGGACATTCAGCCCATCAAACCTTTCCTCACTCACTGGGGTCAGAGCTGGGATACAGGCTCAAGGGCTGAATGCTCACCCACATCATGGGAAGCTTCCTGTACTTCCGTCCCTTGTGTGTCTTTCCAGTTACCCTCTGAAGCCCTCAGTGCAATTCAGCAGGGCTACCCCCTGTGGGAACAAATCCCACATTCCCAAAGCTCCATGGGGAAGTGATTTTCTTCTAGACTCCACATTGGATTTATCATTGTGTCATCAGTGATTATAAGAGCAGAATCAAGCCATTTGGCCCATCGAACCTGTTCTACCATTTCATCATGGCTGATCTATTTCCCTCTCAGCCGCAATCTCCTGCCTTTCCCCTTATTCCTTCATGCCCTGACCAGTCAAGAATCTATCAACCTCTGCCTTAAATATACATAAAGACTTGGCCTTCACAGCTGCCAGTGGCAAAGAATCCCACAGATTCACCACCCTCTGGCTAAGAAAATTCCTCTTTACCTCCATTCTAAAAGGACACCAAACGGTTATGGGAAGAACATACAAATTGCTTACACAGAGCAGCGGGGTTGCTAACCGTTCCGTTATCGGGCGGCCCCCGCTGTGGTTCTGATGATGGCTACACGTCTCCAGCAGGACAGACTGGTCACAGGGAGGATAATGGAGTGGGGGGGGGGGGCAAGCAGAGAATTGGTGTGCCGTGTGGGGAGAGGGGAGGGTAGTGAGGGCACTGGGGTCCTGGGGTGAGTGGGGTGTGGAATGCGTCCTGTCTGTCCCATTTCTTTGGGAGGCAATCACTGGGCTTTTTTCTCCTCCCCAACTGCGAAACCAGAATTACCAGGATGGGGGATAGCTCTGTTCGTCATCGTGGCTCTGGTCAGTGTGATGGTCGTGGTCAACATCGTTGTCCTCTGGAGGAGAACAGCCGGACTAACACCGTAACATCTGTACTCGTGAGTACCCGCAGGGGAAGCGGGGAGTGGTCAGGGAGAAGGCATTGGCGGGAGTAGAATTGGATGAGTACACAGGAAGGGGTTTGAGTGTGACAGAGAAGAGGGTGCGGCAGAGAGGGTAGGGGTGTAGGGGGTGGGAGTGGGGAGAAGGAGGGGGAAGGGAAATGAGCAGTTCAAAGAGAGGGCTGCATGGCACAGACCAGTGCACACTTTCACAGAGCCAATGTTCTCGCACTGTTACGTAACCGGCAACAATGACTATCAATCCAGACAGGTTATATAAAAACCAAACATTTATTAAACACGTATAAACGATAAGGAAGAATAGAAAACAAAGGAAAACTTTAACCGGAGGTTAAACAGGTTCGCAGCCGTTCACCAACTTCACTCGGCTCTGGTTCTTAAAGCGTTAAATGCGAAAACAGTTCTTAAAGCGACACAGTCAGATACAGTTCTTAAAGTGATAACTTCGAAAGTCCAACAGATTTACACGTTCAATTGGGAGATACTTCTCTGGAGAAAGATTTCTTCACAGACGCACCTTTACTGCTGGTTCTGTCCAGAGGATTCCCGATGCCGAAAATAAACAGTTTAAATCGACTGACCTTAAATTCCTTTACAAAGAGAGAGCACCTTTTTGCATGAACTTATTGCCCTTTTGCAAGAGTTATCTCAATGCAGGTTCTCTTCAACGAAGACTCAATAAGGTCAATTCTTTATCAAACTGCCAAACGATGCCGACTTCTCTCGATCCTTCACTTCGATGAATCCTTCACTCTCCCTTCAAAACTGTCGGAATTGAGTAAATTGGCACTTCCAGTCACAAATTTCCAGTCCAATAATACAAAACCTTGTAAGAGAACGCACCTTCCGTTTTAAAAATGAAACTGCGTCACAAAAACAAACACGCAACAAAAACGGAGGCACAACAAGTTCTACGCCGAAATCTACAAACTCAAAATCCAACTGCGTCTCCTGGGTCGACCCTTATATAGTCACGGGGGGGGGCGCACATGTCATCATGTGACCTCACATCGGCGGGAAAATCACAGCAGGTGACCTCCAAAAGACCATTACAGCATTCTCACAAAAAAAACAGATCTCCTTGAGCATGTGGTACAAACTGGTGCAATCCAGTCATTACATACTGCCCCAGACAGAACACAAAGAGTGACCGCAGAAGTGACCTCACTGGGGACTCTCACAGACCATCACTTTCACCCTTTATGGAGGCCCAAGGGGAAGCGCACTCCAGGGAGACAAATCGGGTGCAAGGCGGGAAAGGCCAGGGACCAGGATATTAGCACTGAGCATGGGTCCATGGTGTAGATGGGAATAAGGAGGAAAGGGGGAGCAGTAGTGATAGGGGACTCAATAGTCAGAAGAACCAACAGGAGATTTTTTGGATGTACACATGTTGCCTCCCAGGTGTCAGGGTCAGGGATGTCTCAGATTGCATCCACAGTATTTTGGATTGGGAGGGAGAACAAGCAAATGTCTTGGTACATAGTGGTACCAGTAACATATGAAGAGAATGTGATGAAGTCCTGAAGAGATCATTTAGAGAGCCTATTAGGGGATCAGCTGTATTGGAGTGGGAGTTATGAAATGAACAAGAGGCGATAAGGGAGCTTCAGGTAAAGAAACCCCTAGGAGGCAGTGATCACAATATGACTGAGTTCAACTTGAAATATGATCGGGAGAAAGTAAAGTCTGACGTAGCAGTATTTCAGTGGAGTAAAGAAATTACAGTGGTATGAGAGAGAAATTGGCCAAAGTAAATTGGAAGGAGATGCTGGCAGGGATGACACCAGAGCATCAATGGTGTATGTTTCTGGGAAAATGAGGAAGGTGCAGGATAGATGTATTCCAAAAGCAAAGAAATACTCAAATGGCAAAAAAGTACAATTGTGGCTGACAAAAGAAATCAAAGAGAGGGCATACAAAGCAAAAATTAGCAGGAAGGCAGAGATTGAAAGCTTTTAAAAACCCATAGAAAGCAACTAAAAGAAACTTTAGGAGGGAAAAGATGACATATGAAAGCAAGCTAGCAAACAATATCAAGGTGGATAGAAGAAGCTTTATCAAGTATATGAAACCCCTTTTTACTGGGTGTATCTAGAGATATGGCTTGTTATCCCCTCGGACTGAGCTGTGAGAAAACCACCTTTCTCAGACTCCGTCTGTCAAGGGTAGATATGACCTGGGTCTCACCAAATCCATGAGGTTGGGATCTCTCACTCACCTGAACCCCGATTTGTGTAACTTACTGCTCCCATGTAATCATCCATCAGCAAGAAATAACATACCATACACTGCATACAATTGTAAAGAAAGTATACTTAAGAATGTTAACTTAGAAACATAGAAAACCTACAGCACAATACAGGCCCTTTGGCCCACAAAGCTGTGCCAAACATGTCCCTATCTTAGAACTACCTAGGCTTACCCATAGCTCTCTATTTTCCTAAGCTCCATGTAGCCATCCAGGAGTCTCTTAAAAAACCCTATCAATTTCACCTCCACCACCACCGCCGGCAGCTCATTCCACGCACTCACCACTCTCTGCGTAAAAAAACTTACCCCTGACATCTCCTCTGTACCTACTTCCAAGCACCTTAAAACTATGCCCTCTTGTGGCAGCCATTTCAGCCCTGGGAAAAAGCCTCTGACTATCCACACGATCAATTCCTCTCACAATCTAGTACACCTCTATCAGGTCACCTCTCATCCTCCGTCGCTCCAAGGAGAAAAGGCTGAATTAATTCAACCTATTCCCATAAGACATGCTCCCCAATCCAGGCAACATCCTTGTAAATTTCTTCTGCATCCTTTCTATGGCTTCCAAGTCCTTCCTGTAGTGAGCCGACCAGAACTGAGCACAGTATTCCAAGTGGGGTCTGACCAGGGTTCTATATAGCTGCAATATTACCTCTTGGCTCTTAAACTCAATCCCACGATTGATGAAGGCTAATGCTTTGTATGCCTTCTTAACCACAGAGTCAACCTGCACAGCAGCTTTGAATGTCCTATGGACTCAGACTCCAAGATCCCTCTGATCCTCCACACTGCCAAGAGTCTTGCCATTAATACTACATTCTGCCATCATATTTAACCTACCAAAATGAACCACCTCACACTTTTCTGGGTTGAACTCCATCTGCCACTTCTCAGCCCAGTTTTTCATCCTATAAAACTTAACCAAACAGTTACTAACAGAAAGAAAGAAAAAACTTAAGGGTCCATAATAATTAAACAGTCAAATGTACACATAAATTGGAGCTCATCTTGAAGTCTTTAACTCACACTTTAGACCCTCAGACTGCATAAAAGCACATACCATCTTCCAAATGTCACTCGAAATCCATCTCAAATAAATGGGCTCTCTGGTGGCAGTATTGGTCCTTCCTCCTTGAAGTCATTCATCTGCACAAAGTGCCTTGTGCAACAGGGATGGCAAACTCAGTCGTCTTCTCTCCTCTCTTATCCCAGCACTTGCCAAAAAGACCTCGACCCACTCCAGTTTCCATCACTAAAACCTCACCGCAAAGCGTTCTCTAGAACCTTCTTCCAATTCCAGCCTCTTGATTGGCTGACACCACATTCCTAAGTTAAACAACTTGTCTCAGCCGAAACCCAAGCAGGATAAAAGCAGAACAGACTGCTCTTACAGAACTGCTAAAATGAAACACCTACAGCATAGCAGTAAAAATCTTAACCATATATTAAATATATAAGAGAGATGAGAGTAGAAGGAGCATCACTAGAAAATGAGACCGGAGGTATAATAACAGGAGAAAGAGGTAGCAGTAGAGATTGTGGAGGCATTGGTAATAATCTCTCAGGAATCATTGGACCCTGGCACGGTTCCGGAGGACTGGAAAATTGCAAAAGTCACTCCACTCTTTAAGAAAGGAGGGAGGCAGCAGAAAGGAAATTACAGACCAGTCAGCCTGATCTCAGTGGTTGGGAAGATGTTGAAGTCAATAGTTAAGAATGAGGTTATAGAGAACTTGATGACACAGGACAAATTAGGACAAAGTCAGCGTAGTTTCCATAAGGGAAAATCTTGACTGACAAACCTGTTAGAATTATTTGAAGAGATTACAGGTAGGATAGATAAAAGGGATGCAGTATATGTTGTATATTTGGATTTTCAAAAGGCAATTCATAAGGTGCCACGCATGAGACTGCTTACCAAATTAAGAGCCCATGTCATTGCAGGAAAGTTACTGGCATTTGCGGATTGATAGCAGGTAGTGAGTGGGAATAAAAGCATCCTTTTCTGCAACACACATCAAAGTTGCTGGTGAATGCAGCAGGCCAGGCAGCATCTATAGGAAGAGGTACAGTCGACATTTCAGGCCGAGAGCCTTCGTCAGGACTAACTGAAGGAAGAGCTAGTAAGAGATTTGAAAGTGTGAGGGGAGGGGGAGATCCAAAATGATAGGAGAAGACAGGAGGGGGAGGGATGGAGCCAAGAGCTGGACAGGTGATTGGCAAAAGGGATATGAGAGGAACATGGGACAGGAGGCCCTGGGAGAAGGAAAAGGGGGAGTGGCTGGCTGCCAGTGACTAGTGGTGTTGTGCAGGGGTCAGTGTTGGGACCACTTCTTTTTATGCTGCATATAAATGATTCAGATGATGGAATAGATGGCTTTGTTGCCAAGTTTACAAATGATACGAAGATTGGTGGAGGGGCAGGTAGTGTTGAGGAAACAGAAGGGATGCGAAAGGATGTAGACAGATTAAGAGAATGGGCAAGAAAGTGGGAAATGAAATACAATGGTCATGGTCATGCATTTTGGCAGTAGAAGAAAATGTGTAGAATTTGAGATGGAAAGGGACTTGCGAGCCCTTGTGCAGAACACCCTAAAAGTTAGCTTGCTGGATGAGTTGTGGTGAGGAAGACAGATGCAGTGTTAGAATTCATTTCAAGAGGTCTAGAATTACAAGAGCAGGGGTGTGATGCTGGGGCTTTATAAGGCACTGGTAAGGCCTCACCATGCGTATTGTGAACAGTTTTGGGCTTCTTATCTGAGAAAAGATGTGCTAGCAATGGAGTGGGTTCAGAGGAGGTCCACATGGATGATACTAGGAATTAAAGGATTATCTTATGAGGAACGTTTGATGCCTCAGGGTTTGTACTCACTGGAAATTAGAAGGATGAGGTGGGATCTCATTGAAATCTTTTGAATGTTGGAAGGTCAAGACAGAGTAGATGTGGAAAGGATGTTTCCCATGATGGTGGAGTCTAGGACAAGAGGGCACAGCTTCAAGGTAGAGGGCCATCCATTTAATACAGAGCTGCAGGGAAATTTTTTCAGCCGGAGTGCGGTACATTTGTGGAATTTGTTACCACAGGCAGCTGTGGAGGCCAGGTCACTGGGTGTATTTAAGGCAGAGATTGATAGGTTCTTGATTGGCCATAGCATCAAAGGTTAGAGAGAGAGGATGGGGGACTGGGGCGGGTGGGGTACTGGGGCTGGTGGGGGGGGGGGAAGAAAAGGATCAGCCATGATTGAATAGAAGTACAGACTCAATGGGTCAAAAGGCCTAATCCTGCTCCTGTGTTTTATGGTCTGATGGTCTTATTGTAACAAAAACATCCACATGCACAAATTACCCAGGACTGAGACACACCGTCATGAGTGTATTATGTCCCCTGAAACCCAGTCACTGGGGTAAACCATCCCCCACATATCTCACTACAGGATACACTGTCCCCACACACCCACTCACTGGGTAAACTGTCCCCACACTCTCAGTCACTGGGGTACACTGTCCCACATACACACCCTGTCACTGGGGTACATTGTCCCCCACACACACCCCATCACTGGGGTACACTGTCCCCCACACACACCCCGTCACTGGGTACACTGTCCACCATACACACCCCGTCACTGGGGTACACTGTCCCCCACACACACCCCATCACTGGGGTACACTGTCCCCCACATACACCCCGTCACTGGGTACACTGTCCCCCATACACCCAGTCACCGGGGTGCACTGTCCCCCACACACCAAATCACTGGGATTCACTGTCCCAGACACCCAGTCACTGGGGTGCAGTGTATAAGCACCCGATGTAATTCTGTTTTGGATTTGTCATAAATGAGAGGGTGTGAGGTTGAAGAATGAGAATGCCTAAATCTTGTGAAATGGTGGCTCCTAGATTGGTGTTACCAGAAAGAGGTGTGGGCCGTTTGAGGGGTCCATTGGTGTTTGGTCGGGGTGAAGGCAGGGCAAGGGGATGGGTGTGGGTGACTAGATCATGTCTGTAGGTGGCTCACTGACTGATGGAACCCCTCACCTCTGCTCTCTGTCCCACAGGTTGGCGTTGACAAGGGGTTTGTGGAATGGATCAGATGTGGTTGCAACAACCAACTGAGGAGCAGCCCAGCTCAAAGACACCCCCTTTAGTGTTTCTAGCACTTCCTGTTTTAGCTTTAGATTTCCAGATTGTGCAGTTGTTTGATTTTATTTACTGTTTAAATCTAAAAGTTCAAAGGTCGTCTGCTATATTATAAAATATTATAATAGTTTTTTCTAAACCATTCTATTGTTCTATGTCATGTTTGTGGGCTGGAGGGAATTATATACATCAGGAGGGGTACACCCGCCAGAGGGGGTTGTAGAGAGGGAGGGGTAGAGAGGCCAGTAGAGCTTGTAGTGATAGTGAGGGATAAGGGCAAGAGGAGTGGCAGAGATAACGAGGCGTGCAGCGGCCAGAGGGGGTTACAGAGATCAGGGTATGGAGGAGAGAGGGGAATACAGATATAGGGGCGGCTATAGAAGCCAGAGGGGGTTACAGAGATAGGGAAGGAATAAGGGCCAGAGCCGTTTACAGAGACAGTGTTGGGCCAGATAGGGTTACAGACAAAGGTATATAGAGGCCAGAGTGGTGTACAGATGGAGGGAGAGCTATAGAGACCGGAGGCTTACACAGATAGGGAGGGGTATAGGAGTAGAGAGGTTTACAGAGATAGGGAGGGGTATTGGGACCAGAAGGGATTACAGATACAGGGAGGGCCATTGGGACCAGAGGGGGTTACTCTGTACATTCTACACATCTGGTTGTGAGTCATTGCCACCATTTACTGCCTATCCTCAGTTACCCCAGAGAAGGTGGGGTTGAGCTGCCTCTTGACCTACTGCAGTCCATCTGATGAAGGTGCTCCCGTAGGGGAGAGATTTCCAGGATTTATGCCCAGTGACAGTGAAGGGCCACTGACAAATTTCCCAGCCAGCATGGTGTGGGACATGGAAGGGAATCTACAGGTGGCTGCGTTCCCCGCCACATCTTCAATGGTAAAGGTGGTGGGTTTGGGAGGTGATGTTGGAGCAGCCTGGTTGAGCAAAGGCAGTCTATTTTGTCCATGGTGCACACTGCAGCCATCGTGTTCTGGAGAATAATGTGTCCCTGTGTACAACATTCACAGCCCTACCCACAACAATCATCTTTTGTTACCTCCTCAAAAACCTCTACCTAGTTTGTAAGACATGACCTCCCCTACACAGAGCCGGGCTGACTATCCAAATAAGTCTGTACTTTTCCAGAGGGGATAAAATCCCACTACCAGGAATTTCTCCAATAATATCCTCTCCACTGATGTAAGAGTCACTGGTATATAATATAATGATCTGTCCCTGTTGCCTTCCCTAAATAAAGGAAAGCATTGACTGTTCTTCACCCATTCAGGATCTGTTGCCTTTGTGAATAACTTGGGATATATCCCAGTGAGCCCTGGGGACTTATCCACCTCAAAGATTTTCGAAAGACCCTACACCTCGTCCTCCTTCATAGCAAGGTGCCTGGACTATTAGTATACAGTACTCGAGCCTGATCTCGCTCTCCACCATGGCCTTCTTGGTGAATATGAGTGCACTGATCAGTACCTCACCCACTTCTCTGCTCCAGTCATAAATCCCTTTCTTTGTCCATGAGTTGACTTATTCTCTTTCAAGTTCTCCCCTTGTTTTTAAATGTATAAGATGGTTTAGCATTCACCCGATGTACACCTCTGTATTCAGAGTGAGGCCCAATATGCAAGTCTGTATTGAGAGGGAGTCCTGGTGTACATCCCTGTATTTAGAGGGAATCCCATTGTCTGATTCTGTATCTGGAGGGTATCCCGGTGTATATTTCTGTATTTAGAGTGAGTCCCAGTGTGCGTCTGGATCTAGAGGGAGTCCTGGTGTGCCTCTGGATTTCGAGGGAGTCCTGGTGTACACCTGTATTTAGACCATAAGACCATAAGACCATAAGACCATAAGACAAAGGAGCAGAAGTCAGCCATTCGACCCATCGGGTCTTCTCCACCATTTTATCATGAGCTGATCCATTCTCCCATTCAGTCCCACTGTCCTGCTTTCTCACCATAACCTTTGATGCCCTGGCTACTCAGATACCTATCAATCTCTGCCTTAAATACACCCAATGACTTGGCCTCGGTCGACAGGAGAGACCCCAACTTTCCCTGTCATTGTCTTTCACCAGCCTTCAATCTACTGGATAGAGTTAAGCACATGGATCAAAGGTTCAGTTTATAATCAAAGTATGCATGTACAATACAGCTCTGATATCCGTCCACTCCAGATGGCCACTACATACAGAAAGACCATGGGTATTGATGAAAGAAAAGAGATCAACTCCCACCCAACCCTTGCATGAGAAAATGTAAAAACAGATAGCAAAAGTTTTTATAAATATAGAAAGCGGAAGAGGGTGGCTAAAGTCAACGTAGGTCCCTTGGAAAAAAATGAGGGGAAATTGATATTGGGTGATAAGGAAATAAAAGATAGTATCTAATTAAAAGCTCATGTGTACAGAGTCACAAAGAGTCGTGGGAGACTGGAGGATTGGGAAAACTTTAAAAAGCAACAAAGAACAATTAGGAGGCGGGAGGAGGTGATAGCAGCGTGCCGCGCGCACGCAACTCTCCGGTGAAAATGATATCGTATCCGTTAAATAGGGGCCGTGGACAATTCTGATTTGATGGAGACAGACGTGAAAGCACAGAAGAACACCTGGAGAAATTTCTGAAACGCCAGTTTGCTGCCGTTGTTACTGCGTGATCAAGAATCCTCCAGAGGGAAGGCCTCAAAATCCCCGGCTTTGCCTGCTGCTGGCAACCGAGACTGAGGTCGAATCGTTCGGGTAGAGATGGTGCTCGGTACTCAGTGTCGAAGGGCTGATCGGAGGCTCAAAGTTTTTGGATGACTCAGAGCCGGACTGTGGTTGGGCATGGCAGGGAGAGTTTTTTTCCTCCTCCTATCTGCGTGAGATGTGGGATTTTTGAGAGACTTTGAACTTTTTTACTGTGCCATGGCCTGTTCTTCATCAAGTTATGGTATTGTTGCACTGTTGTAACTATATGTTATAATTATGTGGTTTTGTTAGTTTTTTCAGTTTTGGTCTGTCCTGTGTTTTGTGATATCACACTGGAGGAATATTGTATCATTTCTTAATGCATGCATTACTAAATGACAATAAAAGAGGACTGCATATCCTCATAATCTAATCTAAAATCTAAACAAGAAACTCCAAACTCACCCAGCTCACTGTCTCCCCCGCCATCTGTCAGTGGATCACAAGCTTCCTGACTGACAGGGTGCAGCAAGTGAGGCTGGGGAGCATCATTTCTAGCACCCGGACAATCAGTACTGGTGCCCCCCAGGGATGTGTGCTCTCCCCACTGCTCTTCTCCCTTTACACTAATGACTGCACCTCACTGCACCACTCCTGAAGTTTGCAGATGACACAACTGTCATTGGCCATATCCGAGAGGGTGATGAGTCTGCATACAGACAGGTGGTGGAACGGCTGGCCCTCTGGTGTGGTCAGAACAATCTGGAGCTAAATACGCTCAAGACTGTGGAGATGACAGTGGACTTCAGGAGGAGCTCCCCAGTACTCCCCCCACTCACTATACTCAACAGTATTGTGTCTGCTGAGGAGACCTTCAGGTTTCTGGGTGTCACAATCTCCCAGGACCTGAAGTGGACTCCCAACACGGACACTCTTATCAAAAAGGCTCAGCAGAGATTGTATTTCCTACGTCAACTCAGGAAGTACAACTTGCCTCAGGAGCTGCTGATTCAATTCTAATCAGGAATAATCCAGTCTGCTCTCTGTTCGTCCATCACTGTCTGGTTTGGATCAGCTACCAAACAAGACAAGAATAGACTCCAAAGAACCGTCAGGGCTGCGGAAAGGATTATTGGTGTGAAGCTGCCCTCGATCCAGGACTTATATGCATCTGGAGTCGGGAAGCGAGCAAGCAGCATCATTGTAGACCCATCACACCCTGGACATCACCTGTTCCAGCTCCTTCCTTCTGGTAGGCGCTTTAGATCACTGTATGCCAGGACAAATAGGTACAAGAACAGTTTCTTTCCGTATGCTTATGAACACTTGAATTTTAGTCTATTATAAACCTAGTCCACCTGTACATACGCGGGTATACCTCATTGTATATAGTTCACGATTATTTGCACTCTTGTTTTGTTTGCTTTTTGATTCTGTACAGCGAGAGCTCAGGGAAACCAGCATCAAATTCCCTGTATGTGTCCACATACTTGGCATAAGATTCTGATTCTGATTCTGAAATAAGGAAAGGGAAGACAGAGTATGAAAGTAAATTAGCACAAAATAAAAAAACAGATACCAGAAGTTTTTATAAATATATAAAGCGGAAGAGGGTGGCTAAAGTCAATGTAGGTCCCTTGGAAGACGAGAAGGGGAAATTGATATTGGGTAATAGGGAAATGGCTGAGGAATTGAATGACTGTTTTGTGTCGGTTTTCACGGTGGAGGACACGTCTAATATGCCAAAGAAGGATGTTATGGACAAAATAGGAGGTGAAGACCTCAATAAGATCACTGTCACTACAGAGATAGTGATGAGCAAACTAGAGGGCCTGAAGGTAGATAAGTCCCTTGGTCCTGATGGGATGCATCCCAGGGTGCTGAGGGAATTGGCGGAGGTTATAGTAGATGCGTCGATATTAATTTATCAAAACTCTCTAGATGCTAGGCAGGTCCCAGCGGATTGAAAGCCAGCAAATATCACGCCACTTTTTAAAAAAAAGGATGTAGGCAAAAGACGGGCAACTATAGGCCAGTTAGCTCAACATCTGTAGTTGGGAAAATACTTGAAGCTGTCACTAAGGAAGAAATAGCGAAACATTTGGAAAGGAATGGTTCCATTAGACAGACACAGCATGGATTCAGGAAGGGCAGGTCCTGTTTGATAAACTTACTGGAGTTCTTTGAGGACATAATGAGTGCAGTGGATAGAGGGGAACAGGTGGATGTCATATACTTGGAATTCGAGAAGGCGTTCGATAAGGTGCTGCACAAGAGACTTATAAGTAAGATACGGATGTATGGAGTCGGAGGAAGTGTATTGGCATGGACAGTGGATTGGTTAACCAATAGAAGGCAGAGAGTTGGTATAAATGGGTGTTTCTCCGGTTGGCAGTCAGTGGTGAGTGGGGTGCCGCAGGGGTTGGTGCTGGGTCCGCAGCTGTTTACCATTTCAATTGATGGTTTGGAAGAGGGGACTGAGTGTAGCGTAGCAACATTTGCTGATGACACTAAACTGAGTGGAAAAGCAAATTGTACAGAGGATGTGGAGAGTCTGCAGAGGGATATTGATAGGTTAAGTGAGTGGGTCAAGTTCTGGCAGATGGAATACAACGTTGGTAAATGCGAAATCATCCACTTTGGAAGGAATAATAGAAGAGCAGATTATTATTTAAATGGTGAAATATTGCAGCATGCTGTTGTGCAGAGGGACTTGGGAGCGCTTGTTCATGAATCGCAAAAGTTGGCTTGCAGGTACAACAAGTTATTAAGAAGGCAAACGGAATGTTGGCCATTGCTAGAGAGATTGAAATCAAGAGCAGGGAGGTCATGTTGCAACTATACAGGGTACTGGTGAGGCCGCACCTGGAGTACTGTGTGCAGTTCTGGTCTCCATACTTGAGGAAGGTTATACTGGCTTTGGAGGCAGTGCAAAGGAGGTTTACCAGGTTGATTCCAGGGATGAAGGGGTTAACTTATGAGGAGAGATTAAGTCGCCTGGGACTATACTTTCTGGAATTTAGAAGAATGAGAGGGGATCTTATAGAAACATACAAAATTTTGAAAGGGATAGATAATATAGAAGTAGAAAAGTTGTTTCCATTGGAAGGTGAGACTAGAACTAGGGGACTTTGCCTCAAGATTCAGGGGAGAAGATTTAGGATAGAGATGAGGAGAAACTGTATTTCCCAGAGAGTAGTGAATCTGTGGAATTCTCTGCCCAGGGAAGCAGTTGAGGCTTATTCACTTAACCATTCAAGATGCAGTTAGACAGATGTTTACATTGTAAGGGAATTAAGGGTTATGGGGAAAAAGCAGGTAGATGGAGCTGAGTTTACGGACAGATCAGCCATGATTTTATTGAATGGCGGGGCAGGCTCGATGGGCTGGATGGCTGACTCCTGCTCCTATTTCTTATGTTCTTATATTATGTTCTAAAAAAGAAACAGGACTCGCAGACCTCAAAATCGCCCCCACAGCAAAAACAGCCACAATAACAGTCCCCGAACCCCTCACTCGCAGAAACAAACAGTGACAGTAGTAACAAACCCCCAACCTCTCTCTCACACAAAAATTACACTGGAAAACAAAGATGTTGCTTCCTGAATACTTTAGGTGTATCTTATGAATTTTCGGCTACTGATCATGAAAATCACCATGAAATTTCCCTATCACACACCATTTTTTAATAAATTTATGTTTATTATTTCAATTCATAATTCAAGTCAATTAAAATGTTGCCTACAATGTAAGCTGGAAAGTTTCCTATCTTATCCAGGCATGCTTGGGCACCGTGTCTGCTGCATGGCAGGACAGGTTTTAGTAATAGTTATTGGGTTCAGGACTGTAAGGTTGGAATTTGCTATCACCAGGCACAAAAATTTCTATGAAGGATTATGATATTTGAGACAGATGCTTCCCAGAATAACTGATGCCAAGATTAAGGAAAGCATTTTTGTTGGTCCACAAATGAAACAGGTCATCAATGACAGGCAATTTGAAGAATTTCTAGTGGGACCGGAGAAAATCACATGGAAGGCATTTAAGGAAATTGTTGAAATTTTTCTCGGCATCTACAGAGCACCAAACTACATGTTGCTTGGTTGAAAGCATGCTTCAAGCATATAAAACCATGAAATGCAATATGTCACTAAAGATTCATTTTCTACATTCCCATTTAGACTTGTTCCCTACAAATCTTGGTGCTGTTAGTGACGAGCCTGGTGAAAGGTTTCACCAGGACATTGCGGTCATGCAGAAAAGATACCAGGGCAACTGGAATCCATCAATGCTGGTGAATTATTGTTGGACACAAGCGAGAAGCCTCAGACACTGAGTACAAATGAAAATCATTAACAAAATATTTTTAACTTAGTTGAATTCTTGCAAAGCATCAGCACCATTATGCAATTAAAAACATTATATTCAATAAAAGTTAATTTGTTGTTTCTCCTAACTCCTACGTGATGCAAGTAGTCTGAAATTATATTTGTGTTCATCTTCAAGCAGTCTATCATAAACAAAAAAAATTCTGAGGAAGCAACAGTCTTGAAAATTTCTTTTTGCCCAGTGTGAATAGATCACCCACCCACCATTAGTCCACAAGAAAGAAAACACAGGAAAGTGAAGGAAACCAATATAGAGTACAGTCAGAAATGACAGAAGGGGAACAGTGAGGGAGGGTCTCACAAAACTCCCAGCGGAGAGAGCAGTAAAACCTCTCCAGAGCAGCCATTCCTCGAAGGGATTTGACAGCGAAGCGGCAAGGACGGGCGCTGTCCGACCCGCTGAGCTCCTCCGGCAGCTGCCGTCTCCGGAGCCTCCCGTCACTCTGCCCTACCGGCCTGTGACCCCCTGCCCGCGACAACGAGGCTGAGGAAAAGACCCTCAGTCGGCCCCGGAACACCGCAGCCATCTCGCCTCCATACTGAGCTGAGCAGCGGTACCGCGGGTACGTAGCCGACTCAAGCGGGAAGCAGCGAGAGCACCGGGAGCCTTCAAACTCATCCGGCCGTGCGGCCAGGCACCGACCAAGGAGAGAGGTGCTTTCGACCTGGCAATCTGAGTGTCCCGGTCGTGCGGGCTCCTGTCTGCGATTTTCCTGAATATTTCCAGCATCTGCAGAATCTCTTGCGCGACAATGCAGAATGAAGTGTAACTGCTACAGAAACTACATGGGGTATTTCAATATTTCATTATTATCAGATTCGACATTTGTCAAACACCATTTTCCAATGTATTGCAACTGAAGTCTACGAAAAGCAACATCGTGATGCTAAATTTAACATCTGATTGTACTGTACATTTTAAAGTTATTTTGAAAGTCGTTTGAACGTCTGGAGTCCTGACGAAGGGTCTCAGCCTGAAACGTCGACTGTACCTCTTCCCAGAGATGCTGCCTGGCCTGCTGCGTTCACCAGCAACTTTGATGTGTGTTGCTTGAAAGTCGTTTCCCACTTTACCGGAGCCATCTCACAGTGCCTGCCTCTGATAGTTTGCTTTATCCAGATTTAGAGAGGTGTGGTATTTACAGAGAAACCGGGAAGACCACCACAGACCCACCTACCCACCTACATCCAGCATACCTCGCAGTTCCCCACCATTCCAACAACTTCGGATTCCCTGCCCTCCACTGCCTCACCTTCACCCTGGACTGACATCCCCCATCAGGGAGGCGTAAGGCCTTTCCATTTCTTTCCAAAACACAGATCCAGACAGTTCTCCTCGACTAACACCCTCCTCCACCAGGCACGAGTGCTCATGATCAACAACGTCGTTGCCTGGAGATTAAATGTGCAGCCACGGCACTGGAATTGGCCCCAGCTATGGCTGCCTTTTCTCTGGCTATATGAAACGAACTTTCTTCCAAACCTACCCAGACATCTCTCCCCAACTCTTCCTCATTGATAACTGCACAGGTGACAATTCCTGCACCGATCTGGAACGCAATTTCATTAATGTCCCAACTAACTTCCACCCCCACCCTTCAAATTCTATTTCTGACACCTTTCTCCCCTTTCTTGATCACTGCCTCTGTCTCTGGAGACATTTACTTTGAACTTACTGACTTCCACAGCTACTTAGACCACACCTCCTCCCACCATGTCCCTTGTTCGGACTCCATTGCTCTCGCAGTTTGTGGATTCCTACTGTACTTGAGATGAGGCCTTCCAGTACAGGATGTCTGTGATCCTCCTTCTTGAAGAACTGCCCCCACCACCACCCACCAACACTCTGTCAGAGGACACCCACATCTCCTCCCTTGTACATCTCAACTCACCTTCTCTCAGCCAAGACAGAACAGAGAGGGAGTTCTTACATCCAACCAGTCCAGGAATGCAACACATCACCTACCACTCCTGTCAACTGCAGCGTGATCCCTGCACTACCCCACCTCCCCAATTCCCTGACCCCTTGCTGATTTCCATATCATCACTCTCTCCATGATTCCCCACCTCACTCATCTCTCCCCCTCCCCAGACACTATGCTGTGTGACTGTGGGAGGTGTAATACTTGTCCCTACACCTCCTCCCTCCCTCATCACCTTCCAGATGAGGCAGACATTCACAAGCCCCTCCTCTGACCTTGTCTGAAGCAGTCAGTGCTCTCGTCGTGCTCTGCTCTGCATTGGCGAGACTCAGCACTTGCAGTCCACGCACCAGTGCTATCTGGAGCTCACAGATTTGAGCAATTTTAATTCCTGTCTCCATTCTCATAATGACATGGATGTCCTTCGCCTCGTTCATCTGCCAGGATGAGGCCAAACACAACAAGAGAAGCAGCGCCTTGTGTTCTGCCTGGGTAGTTTACAACCCAATGGAGAATTCAATCATGTACATGCCAATCTCAGATAAACTGCCCCCACTCTGTTCCTTTTCTTTTTCCCACCTAATCTTCCCAGTTCCTCCTACACCCAGCATACACTCGCTGCCACCTATCAATCTATTTATTTCCCTCTTCCTCTTTCTCCATGTTCTCCATCTGCCCCACTTCTCCCACCAGGTCCCCACCCACTCTCTTCTCATCTGCTCACTCCACCTGTCACCTCCCAGCCTTTTCACTATTTCACTTCTCCTTTCCTCGTTCTGCCTATCATCCAATAATCTGGATCCACATGTCATCTCCTCCTCCCACTCTCTCTTTATATTGACCACTCTCCCTCTATCAGTCCGGTGAAGGGTCTCATCGCGAAATGTTGGCAGTCCATTTCCCTCCACAAATTCTGGCCAACCGTTGAGTTTCTCCAGCAGATTGTCTGTTGCAGATCGTACATCATCTGCAGATTCCCGTCTCCCCACAGAATGATCAGTGTTGCTTGGCAGCTACCAGGATGTTGTGCCATCCTTTGGGAAAGGTCTTGCAGTCCTATTGTTTCAGGAATGGTTCCATAGTTTCCCGAAATAAATGGGCAGGCACAGGCTCCCTCTGGTCCCAATCCTGCATCATTCTCCCCTACTGGTTTCACTCTACAGTCCCTTTATCTCACCACCCTAAAATCCCACTCCTTTATTTTCCCTTCCTCTCTTTCCTCCAATCTCCAAATCCACCCGTCTTCCCAACTGCCCCACTCTGTCTCCCACCTGCACCAGCTCCCCTGTCGTCCTCTCCCTGTGTCTCACCTGCTCTGCTCCAGGTCCGTGTATCTCACCACCTCAGATCCCCCTGTGCTTCCCCGACAAACCCGCTCCTTTCTCTGCCTCCTGCCTTCCCTCACTCTGCCCACCCTCCCTGCTACCCCTCCCAGTATATTCTTCCCTCCCTCCCCTCCCCCCCAGATTTCATGCTCTCCTTCTCTTGCCCCTTCGATAACTCCGAGTATCCTCACACCTCTCCCCATCCACACTCCGTACCTTTCCCTCCTCTCCACTCTCCTGCCTCCTCTCCATCCCTCTGACCTTTGACATCCCTTCCTCCACTGTCCACCCCCAACTGTCCCTCTGCCTTCCTCCCTCCGTATTCCGTACCTCATCCCCTCTGCCTTCCATTCAACCGACCCACCCATCTGTGTGTGGTGGTGGGGGGTCAGAACAGGAGACAGGAGAGGCAGGTAGGGAGAGGGAAGGAAGGGGAGGAGAGGAATGAGGAGGGAGGAGTGGAGAGGAAGAGCATGATGGGGATGGGGAGAAGGGACGAGGTGACGGGGAGTCATTCGGCCTTGTGGAGTCTGCCTTCTGCTCTGGTGCCTGGACGGGAGCCTGTGGGGGGCAGAGGAGAGAGGTCAGTTCACCCTGTGAGGGGTCTGAGGTTTCAATTACTTTCTCATCACACTAGGACCCCTTCACTGCCGAGGGCAATGTCATGTGGTCTCTCTTGTCTGATCTGGAAGAAAACTCTCTCCCTCTCCCAGTCTCAATGAAAGGTCTCAAGTCTCCATATCCCCCCTTGTGGTTTGTATCTCATATTGTCCTGGACTTTACATCTCCCCCTTCCCTATTTTTATATCTTCCTCTTTAGAACAGCATATCTGCATGTTCCCAGTCTCCATATTCCACCATCCCTCTGTCCTTATCCCAAACCCCTGGTCCCTGTTATACTCGGTCAGATTAAATGAGGAGTGAAGGATGAAGAGTGCAGAGTCTGGGACAAGAGCGATTGAGGGAACTGAGGTGGGAGAGATTGAGAGATCTGGGACAGTGGAGGTGGATGAGATTCAGAGTCACAAGGGGGTGGGATTGACAGACTGAAACGGGGATTTTAAACACCGGTCTGAATCCACCCCTCACTGTTGACACTGCCCTTCAGAACAACAGATTTTCACTTGAAACACACAAAAACAGTTCTCACTGATGATGTGTACGGCGACTGTGACTGAGAGGAGAATCAGGAGCAGGACGGCAATGATTGTGGCCCTCAGCCGACATCCACAGAGACAGCTTCTCTCTGCTGGCGAAAGAGAGAGGATCACGGATTATAGAGACGGTACCAGGCCTTCTCCAGCCCCACCCTCCCAACACTGACTAACATCACATACCCATGGACTTCACTGTCCCGTCACACATATCCAGGGCAGGGATTAAATACAAAGTAAAACTCTCAAATCCAATCATACCTTGCCGAGCTACAAGTCAGATACTGGATTATGCTAGTGTCTCATTACACACTATCCTGGTCAGGGAAACACCCCCTTCTCCTACTCAATGTCAGCAAGACTGTGGAGCTGATTGTTGCCTTCAGCAGGAGGAAAGCAAAGGTTCAATTGCCAGTCCACATCGGAGGATCAGAGGAGGCAACGAACATCAACTTCAAAGTCCTTTGTGTTATAATTTCAGAGGCTGGTCCTGGGTGTAGCACGTAGGTGCGTTTACGATGAAAGCACGGCAGCACCTTGACTTTCACAGGAGTTTGTGAAGATTCAGCATGACGTCAAAAACTCTGACGAGCTTTTATGACGTGTAATGGAGACTAGTTTGCCTGGCTACATCATAGCATGCTATGGAAATACTAATGCCGTTGATGGGAAAATCTTAGTGCATATGATTCAGTCCATCCTGGGTAAAGTCTTCCCCACCATTGAGCACATCTACACTGGGCACTGTTGCTGGAAAGCAGCACCATTATCAGGGATCGCCACATCCACTGTCACGCAAACCTCTTGCTGCTGCCATCAGGAAGAAGGTACAGAGCCTGAGGACTTACACCACCAGGTTCAGGAACAGTTACCACCCCTCAACCACCAAGGCTGTTGAAACAAAGGGGATAACTTCACGAAAGTTCACTAGCCTCATCACTGAACTGTTCCCACAACCTATGGACTCACTGGCAAGGACTCATCTCATGTTCTTGATATTTATTGCTTATTTATTGTTATTATTATTGCTTCTTTCATTCTGTATTTGCAGTTTGTTCTCTTTCACACACCAGTCGAACACCCAGTTGGTGCCGTCTCTCACTGATTCTATGATGGATTTATTTAGAAAGCTGCAAGACAATGAATCTCAGGGTTGTATATTGTGTCATATTTGTATTTCCATAATAAATTTACTTTCAACATTATAATTCCAATTCCTGCCCCAGACACTCACCAGACTTGTCCAGTTTACAGAAATCCCCCAGCTGGATCTGAGCTGTGTCCACACTGACGGGGTTCCTGGCCTCACATCTGTACACAACAGCTTCACTCTCTGCGGTGTGATGAACCTTCAGTGTCTCTCCGTGTCCCCAGAGGTGATGGGTTCTGTCGTTCACCACAGCTTCTCTTCCCCTCCACCATCTGAGATTGGTGTGGTCACCAGAGTTCACAGAGCAGGTCAGGGTGAGCTCACAGGTCCCAGTGATGTTTGTTCCTGACACTGGCTCTGGGTCTGGATGAATGAATGAAAGATGAGTAAAGGAGATCTTTAAGGACACTTTATCCCCCCACTGTCTCTGACAGTCCCAAGTGCGGTTTAAGCCAGTCCCAAATCATTTCCACCCATCTGTTTAGCCCTTCCCTCAGCATTCAGTTCAGTCAGTTGCTGCTGGAGGAAGTTCCCACGTGTTCTGTGCCCTCTTTCCCAACCACGCCCCACACATTTCCATAAGAAATCCCCAGTATCCTATTTATGGTTCTGTATCCCAGTAATTCTCTCCGGTGAAAGAGTCAAGGTATTCAAGTTTTTAGTTGTCTGGTTTGATCAAAGACTTACTTGGAGGGTTCATATCGATAAAACAATTGGAAAGTGTGAGAAGGTTTTAAATATTATGAGAAGTATTGGTGGATGCGACTGGGGAGCAGGGCGGGAAACTATGTACTAATGTATCTAGCTATGATTAGATCAGTTATAGGTTATAGTTGTATTGCTTATGGTTCCGCTGCTACGGCAGTGCTTAGAAAACTAGACACAGTGCAGTCCAAAGCACTTAGACTCTGTTGTGGAGCTTTTAGAACAACATCAGTCCCAGCATTATGTGTGGAGATGGGAGAAGTGCCTCTACATTTAAGACTAATTCAGTTGGGCCTGCAGTATTGGGTAAAACTAAATGGATTCATGGATTCACTCACAGCTGTCCATCAAATTGTCTTTCGCAGGGGAAGTCGGAGCGCCAAAGTAAAATTAAAGGATACCCATTTTTAGATTTGGTTAATAACTGGGCTGTGAAATTGAAACTGACTGAGGAAGACATAGTTGACCAAATTTGCTTGCCGCCCGTCCCTTTTTGGCTCTTTCCAGAACCAGAAGTAGACCTATTCCTCCTTTTTCAGCTTAAAGGAAGCAGTGCAATTTCATCAGCGTTGATCACAATTGAACATTTAAGTAATAAATGGGGATTTTATCTGAAGATTTTTACTGATGGCTCAGTGGACCCAGAGAGCAGTAGGACAGGATTTGGGATGTATGTGTCTCAACTTGGAGTTAAGATTGGTCACCGGGTTTCAGATGGTGTTTCTGTCTTTGCAACAGAATTATTAGCAATCCTCTGGGCCTTATGGTGGATAGAAGACTCTCGACCACGTAGGGTTATCATCTGTTCGGATTCTGCTGCTGCATTAGAGTCTATAAAAGGGAATAAATCAAAAGCTCGTCCTGACATAGTTATTGAGATTCTCTTAGTGTTGTTTAGAGTAGGGAAGATGGGTTGTGCAGTTAGATTTTCATGGATACCTGGGCATGCTGGGGTGGAGGGAAATGAAATTATGGATGGCACTGCAAAGTCTTCGTTACAGAGCAGGCAAGTAGAAATTAGAGTTCCCCTAGGCAGAGCAGAATTGAGAAGTAGGATTAAAAAAGGTATCGAGAAGAAGTGGCAGGAGGATTGGAAAAATAAATTAAGGGGCAGGCATTATTTTTCTAGTTAAAAAGGTCTCAGACTGTTGCCTTTTAAGTTGTAGAGATATGGTGAGATTTACAAAACTTAGGGTGGGGCATTGTGGGCTAAACTTTTATTTAAAGATAATAGGAAAACATCCTACTGGATTATGTGACTGTGGTAGTCCAGAGACAGTCCAGCATATTTTGCTGAGCTGTAATCGATACAAAATTGAAAGAAGCATGTTGTTCAAGAGGCTATCTGGCTTAAATTTATTTTGATTTTCCATTAAATCTTTGTTTGGCCATCAAGGGAATGAACATCTGATTGAAGAGTCTATTATTCAGTTTATACGTGAGACTAGGTTGTATTTGAGAATTTGAGTTCGTTGAAGTTCTATAATTAATTATACATCCTGCGGATGGCTGTAATACGCCTAGATGTGTCTAAACAGCTGGAAGTAGAAGAAGAAGAGGAAGAATTATTTTCAGTTCACAACTGTTGTCACTGTTGTAACTGGTCCCAATGTCCCTTCGACACCTGAGTGTGTCCCACCCAGACCAGCCGGAATCTGGTCCAAGAGCAGCAGCCCTGGGACTGTGATCGACACAGACCCAGACTGGGACTGTCTGGTGAAACAGGCACTGTTCAGATCCTAGGTACACACACTCTCCACCACAGAGCCACTCATTAACACACAGATCAGGCTGGAACCAGGAAGTTAATTCCATTCTGGTGATGTGACACATTCTGAGCGGGGAAACAAAGTGTCAGAATGGGGAGTCAGTCACAGAGACAGTGCTGGGATCTGGGGCGAAAGACTCACCCTCGCTGTAAGCAGAGACAGATTAATATGGTGATGAACAGCAAACCAATAAAAAGATTCTCAGACTGAACAAAGAAATAAAGGACCAGGCATTAAAATCAGACTGCAAATATAAGGCACAGCTGATAACAGTGAACTAAGATAAGTGAATAAGGTGGGCAGGAAGGAGTTGGCCTTCTCATCTCTGCCTCCCTCTGGTGGCCAGTCCGAGGTTGACAGTTGGTTTCTGCAGAGCCATCGACTGCCCACTACCTGGAACCTTGAATGGGCAACTTGGGAAGGACACAAGCAAACGGACCAGGAGATCCCCTGAACCGCCCACCACCACTCGCACTTTGTGTGTCTGAAGTTCCGGAGTGTGAGACTGAAGTGGAGTCAAAACGGGAGGAGTCCACAGACTGATACACAGACTCATCCCAGCCACAGAAAGGGAAAACAGCGTGGGTGCCCGGAAACTGGCTTAGGAACCTATTGCACGGTACAGCTCTGTACAATACTCTCCACCCCAGGACCCCAGTGTAAAGGGGCAGTTGTAGTGAGGATGAGGCCTCAAGCCTCGAGCTTGCCTGGTGTAGCAGACCAGGTGAGAGATAAAGAATCACTACAGCATGGTGTCTGTGGTTGGCTGGGACCTGACCTCTCCCATCGTTACTCCCCGTCAGTGTTCGAGTGGTGGAATGACAGGCTGGGTGGCATGCGTCTGCACACTGCCGGGAGACCATACCATCGATTGCCGGAGATTATATATATGTTTTATTATTCAAATCGATATGCTTCTTTGCAAGTTATGTTCCTTGCTATTTTGAATGTTCATCGCTACTTTGAAGTTTGCTTTGTATTTTGAATGTTTTGTCCCATGGCTCCACAAGAACTGTCTCATCAGCTGTATCTATGTATGGTTTGAATGATAATTAATCTTGATTTGATTTGACTTTGAACTTGATTTGGAGCTAGCATGCTCCCCAGTGACTTCCTCCCATTCTAGGTGCACAAACAGCTGGTGCTGGAAAGGAAAACCATGGTGAAGGAAGTTCTCCCGAAGTCTGAGCAGGATTTGGGGTGAAAACCAAACACACTACTCCCCCAGAAGAGACAGCTGGGGGAGGAGGAACTCACCAGCAACAAGGGTCGGACGTTAGAAATGAAGACCCTCTTTGTCGGTCTTAATTTTTTTTTGCCCTATTTGGGCAGAAAAGTTTATTTTTGATTACTTAATATGGTTGCTAAACTTTCTTTTTAACTGCGTCATTTCTTTCTTTTTCCCAGGGGATTCTGGGTGGTTACTTCCTTATTGTCATTTTACGTATTTCCTTTGTGGCCTTAAATTTTGTAGTTTTTTTTAAAATCTATTTTGTTTTGTAGGTTTTTATAACTAGTTTATGTTAATAATCTTTTTTTTGTTGTTTTGTTTATTCATGGGTCTGGGGTTTATTGCGGTTTTTTAATATATTTTCTGGCTTTTATTCTGTTATGTGTTTATTTTAATTGAGTTATCTTTTTTTTATTCTTTTACTGTTTTATAATCAGCTGATCTTTTTTATATTTACACTTTTTTTTTAGGGAGCGTATACCGGAAGTCATGGGGGTAGTTTTAGTGCTTGCTTCTTTCGGGCTGGTCTGCATTAGATTTAGCCTTGCGGTCATGGGGTGGGGGGTGGTGGGAGGGGCTTCACGTTTTAGTTTCTTTCTTCTTGGGCTATATACATTATTGAAGTATTGGTTGCGTTCTTCTTCCCGGTATCTCTTGTATGTTCTGTTCCCTCTCCGGGTTCGTGGGTCGAGCCTATCGTCAATCCTCCTTGTTGTGGGTTGACTTTAGGGTTTATGGAGTCTATTATTAATTTTGTCTCCTGGAATACTAATGGTCTTAATCATCCTATTAAAAGGAAAAAAGTTTTTAAAGTGTTCCGGAGACTTAAAGCACAAATTTTATTCTTACAAGAGACCCATGTGCGGAGGGGGGACAGACTACGTTTTTTTAAATTCTGGAAGGGACAACAGTTTCATTCGAACTCCAATACTAAGATTCGAGGCGTCTCTATTTTTATAGACTCCTCAGTTACTTTTATACAACATGATATTATTTCTGATCCGAATGGTAGATTTCTATTGGTTAGTGGTTTACTATTTAATAAAAAAGTAGTTTTGGTTAATGTTTATGCTCCTAATATGGACTGTCCAGAATTTTATAAATCATTATTTGATCAGTTTCCGAATTTAAATGAGTTTTCATTGATCTGGGGCGGAGATCTTAATACCTGTTTGTCTCCAGCTTTGGACCGTTCGGCTCCTCTACGGACCTTACCTAATAAATCTGCAACTTTGATTAATTCATTCCTCTCTGATTCTGGGTCGACGGACATTTGGCACTTTTTGCATCCTCAGGAAAAAGATTTTTCTTTTTTTTCACATGTTCATCATTCCTATTCAAGAATTGATTATTTCTTTATTGATTCTCGTCTTATTTCCTCAGTGATTAAATGTGATTATGACTCT
The DNA here is from genome assembly GCF_963921235.1 of Mobula hypostoma. Lineage (NCBI taxonomy): Eukaryota > Metazoa > Chordata > Chondrichthyes > Myliobatiformes > Myliobatidae > Mobula > Mobula hypostoma. Next base: position 2,655,129 of record NC_086109.1, on the reverse strand, counting down.
ATAACCATTTCGGATCATGCTCCACTTAAGCTTATTATTAAAATTCTGGCCAATACACGAAATAATAGACAATGGTGTTTTAATTCGCTGTTGCTTCAGGACTCAGACTTTGTTAACTTTATGAATGAACAGATTGATCATTTTTTTACAATTAACCATACAGAGGATATTTCTGTGAACACTCTTTGGGACACTTTTAAAGCTTATATTCGTGGTCAGATTATCTCGTATTCTGCTGCTTTGAGGAAGAAGCTGAAGCAGGAGGAGTTGGTAATTGTGGACAAGATTAAGGAAATTGATAAGAAATATGTTATAGCTCCTTCTGAGGAGTTATATAAACAAAGAACTGAACTTCAAATGGAACACAGTTTATTACTCTCGTCCTCGATTGTAAACCAATTAAAGAAAACAAGAAGTGAATTTTATGTACACAGTGACAAAATTGGCAAACTGTTGGCTAATCAATTGAAGTCTAATTATGCTAAATCTCAAATTAATCAGATTTATAACCAAAATGATCGACTGATACTTGATCATGTGGGGATTAATCAAACCTTCTGTGATTTTTACTCTTCCTTATATCAATCAGAGTCTCCTCGAGATTCTAAATATATGAATGATTTTTTAGATAATTTAGACTTCCCTGAGATTTCACAGGATATGTCTTCTATGTTAGATACTCCCATTACCATGGATGAGATTAAGAATGTTATTTTCTCTATGAATTTGGGGAAAGCTCCTGGCCCTGATGGGTTTACCATAGAATTTTATAAATGTTTTGCTCCTTCATTAATCCCTTGGCTCTGTAGGGTTTTTGAGGCTTCATTGAAACTTGGTAAACTTCCTGAATCTTTTAATAGAGCGTCAATTTCTTTAATATTAAAGAAGGATAAAGATCCTGCTCAATGTGCATCTTATAGACCAATATCTTTATTAAATGTTGATTCTAAAGTTTTTTCTAAGTTATTAGCAAATAGATTAGAAAAAGTACTTCCCTCTATTATTTCGGAAGACCAAACGGGTTTTATTAAAGGTCGTTACTCTTTTTATAATATTCGTACACTGTTAAATATCGTTTATACTCCCTCACAAAATGTTCCTGAGTGTGTTATCTCTTTAGATGCCGTGAAAGCTTTTGATAGAGTAGAATGGCCTTATTTATTTAAGGTGCTTGAAATGTTTAATTTTAGCTCGAAATTTATATCCTGGATTAAACTGTTATATTATCCTCCTGTGGCCTCGGTCCGTGCTAACTCTTTAAGTTCACCTTTTTTCCCTCTTTTTCGAGGTACTCGACAAGGTTGTCCTCTTAGTCCCTTATTATTTGATATTGCATTAGAACCTCTTGCAATTGCCATTCGAGAATCTCCAAATATTACTGGGATAACTCGGGGCTTAAAGTCCCATAAATTATCACTCTATGCTGATGATTTACTTTTATATATTTCTAATCCTCAAAAATCCATCCCAGCTGTTTTAGAGTTATTAGCACAATTTGGTCTTTTTTCAGGTTATAAATTAAATCTTAGTAAGAGTGAACTCTTTCCGATTAATAAACAACTTCCCTTATATTATAAATTTCCATTTAAATTGATTAATAATTATTTTTCATATCTTGGGATTAAAATTACTTGTAAATACAAAGATTTATTTAAGACTAACTTTTTACCATTAATAGACCATATTACTCAACTTTCATCTAAATGGTTTCCCTTATATTTAACTTTGATTGGTCGTATTAATGCAGTTAAGATGTTTTTTTTGCCAAAATTTTTATATGTGTTTCAGGCATTACCAATTTTTGTTCCAAAATCTTTTTTTGACAAAGTTGACTCTAAAATTTCTTCATTTATTTGGCAGAATAAAAACCCGAGACTGGGTAAAATACATTTACAGAAAGCTAAGAGAGATGGAGGCTTAGCATTACCTAACTTTAGATTTTATTATTGGGCAATTAATATTCGACATATGAAATTCTGGTTACTGGACCAGGATATACTATCCATTCCTAAATGGGTAGTATTGGAATTACAATCTGTTCAGGGTTTTACACTTGGCTCTATTTTAGGTTCCTCTCTTCCTTTTGATTTGAAACGCCTTAAACAGGTGTCTAACCCGATAGTTAAATATACCTTGCGTATTTGGTTTCAATTCAGAAAATTTTTTGATCTTAATCAATTTGGGTTAGCGATTCCTATTTTAGGTAACATATTTTTTCCTCCCTCTTTTACGGAGCGTGCATTTCAAACTTGGAAGGCTAAGGGTATTTCACGGTTTTTGGATTTATTTTTAGATGGTTCCCTTATGTCTTTTGAACAATTATCTAATAAATATAACTTATCAAGAATACATTTTTTTAGATATCTACAAGTTAGAAATTTCCTAAGTACTATACTCTCTTCCTTTCCAGTACTTCCTCCTACATACATTTTAGATACTATAATCAACCTTAATCCATGTCAGAAAGGTGCATTTGCTATGATTTATAATATTATTATGAAACTTAGGAAAGCTCCATTTGATAAGATTAGGGTAGATTGGGAACAGGAATTGGGGTTTACCATTTCCATGGATGACTGGGGACAGATTTTACAATTAGTCAATACTTCCTCTATCTGTGCTAAACATTCCCTAATTCAATTTAAAGTTGTTCAAAGAGCTCATATGTCCAAAGATAACTTAGTGCGCTTTTATTCTCATATTAATCCTTTTTGTGATAGATGTCCGGGGCAGATAGCCTCTTTAACTCATATGTTTTGGTCTTGCCCTACTTTGGAAACTTTTTGGAGAGACATTTTTAATATTATCTCCAAGGTATTGAATATAGATATCTCTCCTCACCCTATTACTGCTATCTTTGGACTACCTAAAATTTCCAGTAATCTTTCCCCTTCAGCCCGTAGAATGATTGCATTTCTTACTTTAATGGCGAAAAGATGTATCTTACAACATTGGAAAGAGCTTAATGCTCCAACTACCTTTTTTTGGTTTTCTCAGACGATATTATGCTTGAATCTGGAGAAAATTAGAAGCAATCTTTATGACTCCTCATTTAAATTTGAACAGACTTGGAGATCTTTTATTCAATATTTTCATTTAATGTAATATATACCTTTCTTGGTTTTTTTTTACTGTTTTTAACGGAGGTCGGGATTGAGGATGTGATTTTAAGTTTAACTCTGTTTGGTTTCAAGTTAGCCCATTGCTTTGCTTTGCTTTTAGTTAGTTGCACGGTGGGTTTTTTTTTGGGGTTTTTTTTTCCTTTTCTCTATTGACATATATATATAAAATTAGTATACTATTATGTTACCTTGGTATGTTATGTTTAAATTACATTGTTTGTAGTATTTTTTTGTATTAATATCTTCTGTAATTTTATTATATTCTAACAGTGTATTAGTGTCTATATGGCTTACCTTTTTGTATACTTATTTAATAAAAAGATTTAAAAAGAAAGAAATGAAGACCCTCTCTGCAAAAGCCTCCAGTGGGACCGCCAGCAGCAGGTTCCCCCACCCCCACCACCATAATTCATCAGTTCAGGGCAGGGACACAACCCTCTCAGCCATCAGGGAGAACACAGCTTCCCAGATACCACAGAGGCTGAAGGGACAACACCTCCAGCCATTGCTTTCACAAAGACCACAATTGTCATATTTGGTTATCCAGAGCTTTTCTGTCCATTTTCTCATGCCAACATCCTGAAAGGTGACATGGCCACAGGAATAACCAGAACTGTAGAACTGTGGCTGGATCTGACACTGTCAGTCATTTGGCTCACTATGTCTTCCATTCCCCACTCTAGCCTCTTCTGTCTTCTCCTCAGCCGCCTGTCAGCTCCCCCTGGTGTCCCTCCTTCTTCCCTTTCTCCCATGGTCTGTTTCCTCTCCTGCCAGATTCATTCTTCTCCAGTTCTTTACCTTCCCCACACATCTGTGTTCACCTGTCTCCTCTAGCTAATCCTCCATCCCTGACCACCACCCCCATCTTTTTATCTGTGGTATTCCCCCTTCAGTTCCAATTCTGAAGAAGGGTCTTCCTCTCCATAGATGCTGCCTGAGCTGCAGAGTTCCTTCAGCATTTTGTGTGTGTTGCTCTGGATTTCCAGCATCTGCAGAATCTCATGGATGAGTATCAATATGATGTTGTTTTTAGCACCGACGCCACCAATTACAGCAGAATCACAGACAACATGGCAATTACACTGTAGAAGCAATGACAGAGAGATGGGAAAATGAGACTGAAGACAGGAACACAAGGGACATGTCGGTGATCTCTCTACACTGACCCCGCAGCTTGGGAGAGGCTTCTTCACCCAGGTCAGTTGGAGCCTCATGAAAGTTCAAGAAGTTGACAGAATATAGACTCTGCCTATTTCCCGATTCTGGTTTTCAGATTTCTCCAGATGTTTTGATCTCTGCCTGAACTTTGACACCAACTTTGTTTGCACCTCGGGATTTGTTGCTCAATTAATATCACTGTGTGCACAGTGCTGGGTCTGTGATTGGATTCTTGCTCCAGCATCCTGACACAATGGCCTTTGAGTGTTATGGACCGTCAAAGTCATTTGTTGCATGTAAATATGGGAGTTAAAATAAATCCATTTATATTTTTAAAATTTAAGCTGAACCGCATGCATTGTATGGAAATATCAATTTTGCATGGACAGAAGTTGTACCACAATCTCGTTTTCCAGAGCAATGACAATAAGGTCCTGTTTTATTATGTTATATTCTCAGTTTCCTCCGAGTTTGTTGAAAACTCCACTCTGGATCAGATCATCCTGGGAGCATCGTGCACACTTCCAGTCTGCAACACTTCACATTTATCAGGATTAAATTCGACCTACCATTGCTTTGCCTGATTTACCAGCTGTTCAATGTTTTCCCGTACACTCAGGATCTAAAACTCCACCAAGTTTCATGCCACTGTGCAATTACCTCTCACACCTCATATACAGATCTGTACTGTAAGAGTCAAAGTACTGATCCCTATAGCACACCCTGGGTCACAGGCTTCAACCCACCAGCATAATCCTGTAGCTCCGTCAGCCTTTGATTTCCAAGTGTGTCGTTGTGTCCGTGTACTGTGTCACTCACTGGGACACTATATTCAGTGTAATGAACACACAGGGTCTCACTCAGCACAGCACAGCATGAAGGCTGAGGAATAAACACATTGCTGAACTCAGACCTCAGTCTGGGCGATTACCAAGCAGCGCTTTGAGAAACCTATGGAATATCTGGAGTCCATGTACATGACAGACCAGACCTTTGACCGGGGGATACAGTGGGATCTGTTGAACTGTGACCCACAGATACAGAACACTGATAAGGATGAAGAATGTCACTCCCTCCGAGAGACAGCACTCTACTTTCCCCCTCTCCTTCCATCTCCCCTCCCTACCTCTCTCCCTCCCCTCCCTCTTCCCTCCACACTCCACCACTTGCCCCCCTCTTCCCTCCACCCTCCCTGTCTTGCCCTTCTCCCATACCCCTCTCCCATTCTCCCTCTCCTGATCACCCTCACCCTCTCCCCCATCTGCCCTACCACTCTCCCCATCCTCTTCTCCCCCACCCCCTGTCCCCCACCCACTCTCACCCAAACCCTCCTTCTCCACCTTCCCCTTCCCTCCCTCTGCCCTCTCCCTCCTGGGCTGGACGTGTCTGTACCAGCCGACCTGGGCAAGTGAACGGGGTAAGGAGGGAGCTCTCCAGTCGGAGCAATTAAAGTCGGTCACTGTCCCTTCAGATTTACAGCCTTACCCTCCTGATCTTCTAGCCATTGCTTCCCCCGCACACTTCATCAAATCACTCCCTCAAACCTCACAAAGCTGAAATTCTCTGCCATATTCTGCTGCTCACTCAGAAACTCTGTCTCCTTGCAGTTAAATCCTCCTGTCTTCAGTTTTGTCCTTCAGGACGGCAAGAGGTCCCAAGCAAGCCCACGGTTCATAAACGCTGAGGTAGTGGAAAGGGTGTCTAGTTTCAAGTTTTTGGGGATGAATATCATTGAGGAGTTTTCTTGGTCCATCAACACAGCCTCGATAGTAGGGAAGGCACAATGGTGCCTACACTAATGGAGGTGTTAAAGGAGAGCTGATCTGCCTGAAGAATTGCCGGCCATCTTTTATCAGTGTGTAATGGAGAGCATACTGACATACAGAATGACAGTGTGGTACTCTCGCTGCAGCAAGGCAGATCACAAAGCACTGGTGATTGGGAACGCTCAGCACATCATTGCGACTCAACTACCAGACCTGGAGACAACCGACAACTCTCGATGCCTACAGCATGTTTGTAACATCATTAAAGACCCATCCCATCCCGGACACTGTCAGTTCAATCTTCCATCCGGTAGGAGATAGAAACATCTTAGCCAAGACAGGAAGACTGCACACTTACCTCTCCCATCCCATACATTCACACACAGATCAGTAGTGAGTTACCTCTCACACATCGTATGCAGATCAGTACTGTAAGAGTCAAAGTACTGATCCCTGTAGCACACCCTGGGTCACAGGCTTCAACTCACCAACATAATTCTCCATCTCCCTCAGCCTTTGATTTCCAAGTGTGTGGTTGTGTCCGTGTCCTGGGTCACTCACTGGGACACTATATTCAGTGTAATGAACACACAGGGTCTTACTCAGCACAGCACAGCATGAAGGCTGAGGAATAAACACCTTGCTGAACTCAGACCTCAGTCTGGGGAATTAACAAGAAATACCCTGGGTAACAGACAGAATAACTGGGATCTGTTGAACTGTGACCCACAGATACAGAACACTGATAAGGATGAAATCCTGAGGCTTCATTAGACATTGGTCAGACTGCACTGAGTATTGTGAGCAGTTTTAGACTACTTATCCAAGAAATAATATGCTGGCACTGGAGAGTGTCCAGAGGAGGTTCTCAGGATTTGTTTTAGAAATGAAAGGATTAACATATGAGGAGCATTGAATGGCCCTGGGGCTGTACTCACTGGAATTTAGCAGTATGAGTCAGGGGGAATCTCACTGAAAGCTATCGACTGTTGAAAAGTCTTGTTAGAGTGGATGTGGAGAAGATGATTCATGTAGTGAGAGACTCTGGGACCAGGGCCATAACCTTCAAATAGAGGCACATCCATTTAGAACAGAGGTGAGAGGGAATTCGAGTAGCCAGAGTGTTGTGAGTGTGTGGAATTCATTGCCACCAAATTCTGTGCAGGCCATCATTCGGTGTATTTACAGTGAAGGTCATGGGTTCTATATCAGTCAGGGCATCAATGGTTAAAGAGAAGGCAGAGGAATGGGGTTAAGAGAAGTAATAAATCAGTTAGGATTGAATGGTGGGTCAGAATTAATGGGCCGAATGGCCTAATTCTTCCCCTTTTTCTTATGGTCCAGACCATTCAGCCCAACCACGTCAGCCCCTCCTACCCCATCAACCTGTGCTCAGCTCCCCTAGCCTCCGAGCCACCAGGTCTATGCTGCAGTGTTCTCTGACTGTCTCACTCTGTGACCCTCTCAAACTATTAAACATAAACAGAAACGTATGCCCTCTGCTTTCAGACACCACTCCTGTGGAGAGCTATATTCCTCCCACCTCCCATATTCACGTTACTTATCATTATGTGTATGACTATTTCATCTCCCCTCAGTCTCCTCCACTCGAGGGAAATCACAACAGCACATCGTCTCTCCTCTCACTGAAATGCTACATCCAAAATTCCAAGAATTTATTCTGCATCCTGCCCAGAGTAATCACATCCTTCGAGATTGCACACAATATGCCAATCTTGTCCTATTTGTGCTTTGTAACGTTTCAACATAATGGTGTAAAACTTGTCTGTGTCCTGCACAATGAAGCCAAGCACGTCAAAAACACACTCACCACCCTATCTGACTGTGCTGTCAAATTCGGTGATTCTGGGACGTACACCAAGAATCTTCTGTTTCTCTGCACTGCTGACAGCCCTCCCATTCATGGTGAATGTCCTTCCCTGTAATGTTCCCCAAAGCCATCATCTCATTTCAACCAGGATTAGATTCTATTGGTCACTGCCCACCTTAACAGCTGATCAACATCATCTTGTGAGGGGAAATCAACTGTTTCCCTCACTGTCAGCAACTGGTCAATTTTGGTATCAACTATGTACAACTCATCAAACTGCCTACATTCACGATCCAGATACAACAGACACAAAGATCTCAGCACTAATCTCTGTGGGACACCACTGGCTACAGTTAAAAAATGCAACCCCCACCATCCTATTACAAAGCTAATTTTAGATCCAAAGTGCCAACTTTCTCTGGATCCCATGGACTCTCTATTTGGTCTACTCTTCCGTATCAAAGGACTTACTGGATGGAGACCATGTCAACCACATTGTCCTGATCAATGCATTTTGCTTCCTCTTCAAAATATTCCATTACATTGTACTGACAGAGCTTTCTCTAATGGAGCCAGGCTGATGAACTTTGATTAATTCCCCCATTCTAAGATGTTAATCCTGTCTCCCATTATTTCCGGTAATTCCTCTACCATTGATGTTAGACTCACAGGTTTACTACTGCTGCCCTTATTGAAGAAAGGGATCACATTTACTGTCCCCCAGTAATCTGCAGCTCATCTGTGACCAGAGACCCCAAGAAATGAGTTGCTAGATACTGTGTTATACAATTTCACCAACACCCTCCCTGAAATCTGGTTCCACACAAATCTCCTTCGTGAGTACAGATGACATGTGTGCATTGTATATCACACCCACATCCTGTAGTTCCATCTCTGTACAATTGCCACTTTGGTCCCACATGGTTTCTACTCTTTCTCTGATTACTCTCCTGGCCTTAACACATTGGCACCTACTCAAAGTTTGTCTCTGGCTTCCTGATTTCTATTTCACATTCTTGCCCTACACTCTAGATAGTCCTGAAGGGCCTCCAGTGTTTTCAGTTCAATCTGGTGAACCATTTGTTTCCATTCCTTCTTTTTCAAACCTTTCCATATCCCGAGAGATCCAGTGTCTTTGTACTTGCTGTCACCTCTCACCTCAATGGGAAGGCCTTATCCTGAACTCTCATTACTTTGATAGGAGTTTGAGGAGATCTGGCATGTCACCAAAGACACTTGCAATTCTCTACCGATGTACTGTTGAGAGCATTTGAACTAGCTAAATCACCGTCTGGTGTGACGGGAGGGGTTGCCCACAGAGAATTGAAAAAACCTGCAGAGAGTTGTAAACTCAGTCAGTTCCATCATGGGCACTATCCTCCAGAGTATTCAGGACGTCTTCAAGGAGCAATGCTTCAAACAGGCAGCATCCATCATTACAGACCCCCAATACCCAGGTCATGCCTTCTTCTCATTGCTGCCATCAGAGAAGAGGTACAGAAGCCTGAAAGTGCACACTCAATGAGTGCACACTCAATGATTCAGGAACAGCTTCTTCCCCGCCGCCATCAGATTTCCAAATGGACACTCAACCTCAGTCTGTTTTCATTTTTATTTGTGCACTACTTATTGAATTTAACATATACACACGTACTGGAATTCACATTTTCTATCATTATGTATTGCAATGTACTGCTGCTGCAAGGACAACAAACTTCATGACATTTGCCAATGATATGAAACCTGATTCTCATTCACCTTTGAATAATTCCCAGTACAGAGAGGGTGGTCGTAAGGAGGATTAACTGGTGGGCTTGCTTCTGGGCCTGGCCAAGATGACCATTCACGGGTCTAGGCGGCTTAAAGTCGGCCAGGGCCGATGGCCTGCCTCTCTTCCAAGGATGTGCTCGTGCCCGGCTGTCCCTGGAGAGGGAGCATGCCATCATTATGGGTACACTGGGGGATTGCCTTGAGCAGTGGCCCACCCAAGGAATTGACTGCTTTATAGACAGTAGTAATCACATTATAATTCGAGTTTATTTACCAACTTGTAAATACTGAATGTGTGCACCTTGTGTATTATTTGTGTAAATAACTTTTATAGTTTTGAAAAAGAAAGACAGACTTTTCTGTGTCTGTTGTTGTACTAGTTCTGTGAAATGACTCAAAAGATTGTAATTCTTCCTCATTAACCCTATCAGAATTGTCTTGTGGCCCAGGACTAAAATCCTCCTCTTCCAACTCACATCTCCTCTCCACTGGACCGTCTTTAAAATGAGAATTTTCCTCCTATTTCTACTACACTGGTAGAATTTGTTCACTCCCATATCAGTCAGCAGTGCATACGGGGAAGTTGGTGGAGATAATTTGGGAGGGAGAGGCTGCCATCACACCCAAGTTGGGTGAGTCCATTCAATGCTCGGAAAAACTCACTTCACGTTTCTCATCAGCCTACCGTCCTCCCTTCTGTGCAATACAGAGCTCAGCAATTATCAACAGCCTCCCCTAACTGGCGTCCCAAACAGAATAAACACAGTGTCACTGTACAACTGCCACACTGGGCTGAGATTGCTAATGGGGTTGCTCGGACACTGTCCAACACTGAGAGCACTACCATTGCACGTTGTGTGACGTTCAGAGAACAATGGTTTTATTTTATTAAATCATGATCTCTCGCAGAGCTCTCATGGAACCACAGTAGAGAATTTCTCTATTATACACCTGTGCCCATCTCCCTCTGATTTAGGGCGGTTCAAAGTACATTTATTATCAAAGTATGAATACATTATACAACTTTGAGTTTCGTCTCCTTACAGGCAGCCAAAAAACCCCCAAAAATCAAACATCCAATGTGCAGAAAAAATTATGCAAACAATAAATGCAAGCAAATAGCATCCGACCCACCCTCAAATTCCCCCAGATCATCCCAAGCTTCTCTGTACTGTCTTGATTTCTCTGAATCCATCACAAGAAGCTTTACCACAAACACACCAACTTCCAGTTACCTACACCAGACCCTTTTCCATCATGTTCTTTGTAAGGACTCCATTTCTTTCTCACAGTTTCTATGTCTCACGTTGGGATGAGATCTTCCAGGCCAGAATGTCGAAAATATCCTTCGTTTTCCAGCATTGTGGTAGATGAAGTCTTCACCCTCATATCCTCGATTTAACAAACCTCTGGCCTCAACATACTTCCCCCCAGACACTTTGCTCTGCGACTAAAGGAGGTGTAACACGTCCCTACACCTCCTCCCTCCCTCATCACCTTCCAGATGAGGCAGACATTCACATACCCCTCCTCTAACCTTGTCGGCTGCAGCCGGCACTCTAATTCTGACCTCCTCTACCCTGATGAGACCAATCACCGACTACGTACCAACACTCAGTCCACTGATGCCATCTGAAGCACCTGGTTCTGAGTCATTTTTGTCCTTATCTCCATTCCCTCTCCAACCTGATTGACTTTAGCTTCCTCCTCTGCTAGGATGACACCAAATACAACTGGAGAAACACACCCTTGTATTCTGCCTGGGTAGTCTAAAACCCAGTGGCATTTACATGATTGAATTCTCCAATCTCAGATAAACTGTTCCCCCTCTGTTCCTTTTCTTTCTCCTAATCTGCCCCGTTCCTCCTACACCCAGCATCCCCTCCCTATCAGTCCATTTCCTTCCCGTTCCTTCTCTTCCTCCACTTCCTCCATCTGCCAATCACCTACACACTCCCATCACTGGGTCCCCACCCACTCTCTTCCCATCTGCTCTCTCCATCTCCCCTATTTGATTCCATGTTTCATTTCCAATCAGATTCTATCATCTGTAGACCTTCATCTCTTCCAAGCCTTTGTCACTATTTGCACCCTCCTCTGCTTCATCTGTCTATCAACCTCTCCCCATTTAGATCCACCTGTCACCTCCCAGCCTTCCTCACTATTTCACTTCTCTCCTCCTTCTACCTATCATCCAATAATCTGGATCCACAAGTCACCTTTTCCTCCCCCTCTCTCTTTATATTGAACATTCTCCCTCTATCCGTCCGGTGAAGGGTCGTGACTCGAAACGTTGACAGTCTGTATACCTCCACGGATGCTGCCTGACCCGTCGAGTTCCTCCAGCAGATTGTCTGTTGCTTCAGATTCCAGCATCTGCAGTTTCCTGTCTCCCCACAGAACGATCCAGGTTGCTCGGCAGCTGCTGGGATGTTGTGCCATGCTTTGGCCCAGCTCCCCCCGGTCCTAATCCTGCATTGTTCACCCCTACTAGTTTCATTTTACAGTCCCTTTATCTCACCACCCTCAAATCCCACTCACTTATTTTCCCTTCCTCTCTTTCCTCCAATCTCCAAATCCACCCGTCTTCCCAACTGCCCCACTCTGTCTCCCACCTGCACCAGCTCCCCTGTCGTCCTCTCCCTGTGTCTCACCTGCTCTGCTCCAGGTCCGTGTATCTCACCACCTCAGATCCCCCTGTGCTTCCCCGACAAACCCACTCCTTTCTCTGCCTCCTGCCTTCCCTCACTCTGCCCACCCTCCCTGTGACCCCTCCCAGTATATACTTCCCTCCCTCCCCCTCCCCCCCAGATTTCATACTCTCCTTCTCTTGCCCCTTCGATCACTCCGAGTATCCTCACACCTCTCCCCATCCACACTCCGTACCTTTCCCTCCTCTCCACTCTCCTGCCTCCTCTCCGTCCCTCTGACCTTTGACATCCCTTCCTCCACTGTCCACCCCCAACTATCCCTCTGCCTTCCTCCCTCCGTATTCCGTACCTCATCCCCTCTGCCTTCCATTCAACCGACCCACCCATCTGTGTGTGGTGGTGGGGGGTCAGAACAGGAGACAGGAGAGGCAGGTAGGGAAAGGGAAGGAAGGGGAGGAGAGGAATGAGGAGGGAGGAGTGGAGAGGAAGAGCATGATGGGGATGGGGAGAAGGGACGAGGTGACGGGGAGTCATTCGGCCTTGTGGAGTCTGCCTTCTGCTCTGGTGCCTGGACGGGAGCCTGTGGGGGCAGAGGAGAGAGGTCAGTTCACCCTGTGAGGGGTCTGAGGTTTCAATTACTTTCTCATCACACTAGGACCCCTTCACTGCTGAGGGCAATGTCATGTGGTCTCTCTTGTCTGATCTGGAAGAAAACTCTCTCCCTCTCCCAGTCTCAATGAAAAGTCTCAAGTCTCCATATCCCCCCTTGTGGTTTGTATCTCGTATTGTCCTGGACTTTACATCTCCCCCTTCCCTATTTTTATATCTTCCTCTTTAGAACAGCACATCCGCATGTTCCCAGTCTCCATATTCCACCATCCCTCTGTCCTTATCCCAAACCCCTGGTCCCTGTTATACTCGGTCAGATTAAACGAGGAGTGAAGGATGAAGAGTGCAGAGTCTGGGACAAGAGCGATTGAGGGAACTGAGGTGGGAGAGATTGAGAGATCTGGGACAGTGGAGGTGGATGAGATTCAGAGTCACAAGGGGGTGGGATTGACAGACTGAAACGGGGATTTTAAACACCGGTCTGAATCCACCCCTCACTGTTGACATTGCCCTTCAGAACAACAGATTTTCACTGGAAACACACAAAAACAGTTCTCACTGATGATGTGTACGGCGACTGTGACTGAGAGGAGAATCAGGAGCAGGACGGCAATGATTGTGGCCCTCAGCCGACATCCACAGAGACAGCTTCTCTCTGCTGGCGAAAGAGAGAGGATCACGGATTATAGAGACGGTACCAGGCCTTCTCCAGCCCCACCCTCCCAACACTGACTAACATCACATACCCATGGACTTCACTGTCCCGTCACACATATCCAGGGCAGGGATTAAATACAAAGTAAAACTCTCAAATCCAATCATACCTTGCCGAGCTACAAGTCAGATACTGGATTATGCTAGTGTCTCATTACACACTATCCTGGTCAGGGAAACACCACCTTCTCCTACTCAATGTCAGCAAGACTGTGGAGCTGATTGTTGCCTTCAGCAGGAGGAAAGCAAAGGTTCAATTGCCAGTCCACATCGGAGGATCAGAGGAGGCAACGAACATCAACTTCAAAGTCCTTTGTGTTATAATTTCAGAGGCTGGTCCTGGGTGTAGCACGTAGGTGCGTTTACGATGAAAGCACGGCAGCACCTTGACTTTCACAGGAGTTCGTGAAGATTCAGCATGACGTCAAAAACTCTGACGAGCTTTTATGACGTGTAATGGAGACTAGTTTGCCTGGCTACATCATAGCATGCTATGGAAATACTAATGCCGTTGATGGGAAAATCTTAGTGCATATGATTCAGTCCATCCTGGGTAAAGTCTTCCCCACCATTGAGCACATCTACACTGGGCACTGTTGCTGGAAAGCAGCACCATTATCAGGGATCGCCACATCCACTGTCACGCAAACCTCTTGCTGCTGCCATCAGGAAGAAGGTACAGAGCCTGAGGACTTACACCACCAGGTTCAGGAACAGTTACCACCCCTCAACCACCAAGGCTGTTGAAACAAAGGGGATAACTTCACGAAAGTTCACTAGCCTCATCACTGAACTGTTCCCACAACCTATGGACTCACTGGCAAGGACTCATCTCATGTTCTCGATATTTATTGCTTATTTATTGTTATTATTATTGCTTCTTTCATTCTGTATTTGCAGTTTGTTCTCTTTCACACACCAGTCGAACACCCAGTTGGTGCTGTCTCTCACTGATTCTATGATGGATTTATTTAGAAAGCTGCAAGACAATGAATCTCAGTGTTGTATATTGTGACATATTTGTATTTCCATAATAAATTTACTTTCAACATTATAGTTCCAATTCCTGCCTCAGACACTCACCAGACTTGTCCAGTTTACAGAAATCCCCCAGCTGGATCTGAGCTGTGTCCACACTGACGGAGTTCCTGGCCTCACATCTGTACACAACAGCTTCTCTCTCTGCGCTGTGATGAACCTTCAGTGTCTCTCCGTGTCCCCAGAGGTGATGGGTTCTGTCGTTCACCACAGCTTCTCTTCCCCTCCACCATCTGAAGCTGGTGTGGTCACCAGAGGTCACAGAACAGGTCAGGGTGAGCTCACAGGTCCCAGTGATGTTCTGAACTGTGATGTGTGTTCCTGACACCGGCTCTGGGTCTGGATGAAGAGATAAAAGATGAGTAAAGGAGATCTTTATGAACACTCGATCCGCCCCCCCACTGTCTCTGACAGTCCCAAATATGGTTTAAGCCAATCTCAAATCATTTCCACGCACCTGTTTAACCCTTCCCTCAGTTCAGTTCAGTCAGTTGCTGCTGGAGGAAGTTCCCACGTGTTCTGTGCCCTCTTTCCCAACCACGCCCCGCACATTTCCATAAGAAATCCCCAGTATCCTATTTATGGTTCTGTAGCCCAGCAACTCTCTCCAGTTCACAACTGTTGTCACTAATGTAACTGGTCCCAATGTCCCTTCGACACCTGAGTGTGTCCCACCCAGACCAGCCGGAATCTGGTCCAAGAGCAGCAGCCCTGGGGCTGTGATCGACACAGACCCAGACTGGGACTGTCTGGTGAAACAGGCACTGTTCAGATCCTGGGTACACACCCCCTCCACCACAGAGCCACTCATTAACACACAGATCGGGCTGGAACCAGGAAGTTAATTCCATTCTGGTGATGTGACACATTCTGAGCGGGGAAACAAAGTGTCAGAATGGGGAGTCAGTCACAGAGACAGTGCTGGGATCTGGGGCAAAAGATTCACCCTCGCTGTAAGCAGAGACAGATTAATATGGCAATGGACATCACATCAATCAAAAGATTCTCAGACTGAACAAAGAAACAAAGGACCAGGCATTAAAATCAGACTGCAAATATAATCACAGGTGATAACAGTGAACTAAAATAGGTGAATAAGGTGGGCAGGAAGGAGTTGGCCTTCTCATCTCTGCCTCCCTCTGGTGGCCAGTCCGAGGTTGACAGTTGGTTTCTGCAGAGCCATCGACTGCCCACTACCTGGAACCTTGAATGGGCAACTTGGGAAGGACACAAGCAAACGGACCAGGCGATCCCCTGAACAACCCACCAACACTCGCACTTTGTGTGTCTGAAGTTCCGGAGTGTGAGGCTGAAGCGGAGCCAAAACGGGAGGAGTCCACAGACTGATAGACTCATCCCAGCCACAGAAAGGGAGAACAGCGTGGGTGCCCGGAAACTGGCTTAGGAATCCGTTGCCCGGTACTGCTCTTTGCAATACTCTCCACCCCAGGACCCCAGTGTAAAGGGGCAGGACCCACACACAGAGAGAACTCCACTGGGCACTATCCTCACTACTGAATCACAATTAGTTTCATTATTTTACTTTCTTTTCAAATCTCCCGGGGTATTGGGAAAGGGGCCCCCGGGGTACTGGGAAAGGGGCTGGTTTGGGTTCAGAGGAACCGACCTGGCTGCAGACTGTGTTGCTACCTTCTACTCAGGAAGCATCAAAGTTGGTGCAGTATAATCGTGCGAGATTGTCTCGGACATTTCACTTGTGATTCATCAGTTCAGGGTCAGGGACATAACCCCCTCAGCCATCAGGGAGAACACAGCTTCCCAGATACCATAGAGGCTGGAGGGCCAACACCTCCAGCCACTGCTTTCACAAAGACCCCAATTGTCATAATTGGCTATCCAGGGCTTTTCTGTCCGTTTTTTCAAACCAACATCCTGAAAGGTGACATGGCCACAGGATTAACCGGAACTGTAGAACCGTGGTTGGATCTGACACTGTCAGTCATTTGGCTCACTATGTCTACCATTCCCCACTCTAGCCTCTTCTGTCTTTTCCTCAGCCGCCTGTCACCTCCCCCTGCTGTCCCTCCTCCTTCCCTTTCTCCCATGGTCTGTTTCCTCTCCTGTCAGATTCATTCCTCTCCAGTTCTTTACCTTCCCCGCACACCTGGTTTCACCTGTCTCCTCTAGCTAGCCCTCCATCCCTGACCACCACCCCCATCATTTTATCTGTGGTATTCTCCCTTCAATTCCAATTCTGAAGAAGGGTCTTCCTCTCCATAGATGCTGCCTGAGCTGCAGAGTTCCTTCAGCATTTTGTGTGCGTTGCTCTGGATTTCCAGCATCTGCAGAATCTCATGGATGAGTATCAATATGATGTTGTTTTTATCACCGACACTGCCAATTACTGCAGAATCACAGACAACATGGCAATATACTGTAGAACCAATCACAGAGAGATGGGAAAATGAGAGTGAAGACAGGAACACAAGGGACATGTCGGTGATCTCTCTACACTGACCCTGCAGCTTGGGAGAGGCTCCTTCACCCAGGTCAGTTGGAGCCTCTTGAATGTTCAAGAAGTTGACAGAATGTCTGCACCAGTAAAACTGAGCAAGTGACCGGGGTAAGGAGGGAGCTCTCCGGTTGGACCGATTATGTCACTTTCAGTCACAGATCCCTTCAGTCTGTCATCCTCTCACCCAGTATCTTCCACTGTCCACTCAGAAAAGTGTCTCCTTGCAAATAAATCTTCCTTTCTTTCAGTTTTGTCCTTCAGGGAGGCAAGAGGAACCAAAATGGTGAAGTAGTGGAAAGCGTCTCCAGTTTCAAGGTTTTGTGGATGAACATCACCGAGGAGCTCCCTTGGTCCATCAACACAACCTCGACAGTAGAGAAGGCACAACAGTGACTACACTACCCAAGGTGCTTAAGGAGAGCTAATCTGCCCCAAAGATTCAATTCATTTCAAGCTTAATTGTCATTCGACCTGACATGAATCCAGCCAAACGAAACAACGTTACTCCAGGGTCAAGGTGGAAAACACAGTACAACAGTCACACAGTAAAACAGTCAACCCCACGGCTTGAGACCCTGAGTGCATTGAATGCCACCAGATCTGCAGTCAACAACAACAGAGCTTGTCTTCTGCCAAGTGAAGGTCAGGGAAGACAGCACCGACTCTGTCCTGGACGCTGCACCACACCGCCCCCTATGGACCACACCGGCTTTGACGCCTCTCTCCTGCCGGCTGCAAATAGGTGACACCATGGCTTGAGGCCCGGATCTCGCTTCAAGCAAGGTCATGTGGTTCTGCCAACATTCACTCCTGCTCCCCTCCGACACATCAGCGAATTGAACTTGTGACATACCATATTAACAACATTCAGAAGGGTTTTGTGATAACAAGACGGCTACTCGCTATTAGACTGTAGGCCTCCATCAGCTCCGGCAGCAGCATTTCTCAACCAGCGAGCAACTTCATTTTCTCCGCCAGTGAGCAACTCGCTGATGGTTCAGACCTGCAGTACTTTTAAGTTCTTAATGGAAAGTGGGATCTTATGATCATTAGAAATTTATTTAAATAAAAGAATGGCACATTGTTAACCCTGTAGACGCTGCTGCAGCAAGACAGCTCACAAAGAACAGGTGACAACGACTGGATCTGGAGACAATCTACAACTCTCAGTACCTGTGTTGCACTCATAACATCATTAAAGACCCATCCCACCCCAGACACTGTTCAATCTCCTGCCATCTCGCCGGAGATACAGAAACTTCCCAGCCAAGACAGTAAAAGTGAAAAGCAGCTTCTTCCCAAGGGTTATTGTGCGGTGAATAATACTACACCCCGGCTTGCCAATGTGTCAGTACCTCCAGTTGAACTCTGTCTTTTTGTGTGTTTCACCCCAGCTGTCAGTCTGTGCTTTTGTATTGCTATGTGCTCCTGTCCCCGCTCCTGCTCTACTCCGGCCCCTGTATTACTGAGTACTCCGTCTCTCACCTGTTTCTCATTATTACCTGTTTTGATGCCCCGTGTCTCATTGTGCTCCACCTATCAGGCCTCTCTGTTTATTCTCGGTGTATTTCAGTCCTGTGATTTCACCAGATTGTGCCAGTGAATTTTCCTGAGTCTTTCCAGCATTTGTATCTGTACCCTGTCCGTCTGAGTATCAACTCTGCCAGTCTCCCGATGTTGGTTTTTGGATTTCTCTGGATGTTTTGATCTCTGCCTGAACTTCGACACCAACTTTGTTTGGACCTTGGGATTTGTTACTCAATTAATATCACTGTGTGCACAGTACTGGGTCTGCGATTGGATCCCTGCTCCAGTGTGATAAATACACAGGGTCTCACTCAGCACAGATCAGCATGAAGGCTGAGGAATAAACACCTTGCTGAGCTCAGACCTCAGTCTGGGGAATTAACAAGCAGCACTTTGAGAAACCTATGGAATAACTGGAGTCCATGTACATGACAGACCAGGCCTTTGACCGGGGGATACAGTGGGATCTGTTGAACTGTGACCCACAGATACAGAACACTGATAAGGATGAAATCCTGAGGCTTCATTAGACATTGGTCAGACCGTACTTGGAGTATTGTGAGTGGTTCTGGATCCCTTATCGAAGAAATGATATGCTGGTACTGGAGATAGGCGAGAGGAGGTTCTCAGGATTTGTTTAAGGAGTGAAAGGATTAACATATGAGGAGAATTGAATGGCCCTGGGGCTGTACTCACTGGAATTTAGCAGTATGAGTCAGGGGGAATCTCATTGAAAGCTTTCGAATATTAAAAAGCCTTGTTAGAGTGGATGTGGAGAAGATGTTTTCTGTAGTGAGAGAGTCTGGGACCAGGGGCCACAGCCTTCGAATAGAGGCACATTCATTTAGAACAGAGGTGAGAGGGAATTCCTGTAGCCAGAGTGTTGAGAATGTGTGGAATTCATTGTAACAGAATGCTATGGAGGCCACCATTTGGTATATTTGAAGTGAAGGTTCATGGGTTCGATATTAGTCAGGGCATGAAAGGTTACAGAGAAGGCAGGAAAATGGGGCTAAGAGAAGTAATATGATTGAATGGTGGGGCAGAATCAATGGGCTGAATGGCCTAATTCTGATCCTTTATCTTATGGTCTATACCGCTGAGCCCAACCACTCCAGCCCCCTCCTATCCCATCAACCTATCCCCCTCATTACCTGCACCTTGTGTGCTCAGCCCCTCCAGTCTCAGAGCCACGTGGACTTTGCTGGTGAATCCTGCACAGCCTCTGGTCCAGTCTCCGGGGATGTGGTGAATGTGTCCCCCAGACTCACATTGACTCAGCCACAATACACTGGGACCATGAGCCCAGATCTGGCCACGGACAGTTAGAATCAGAATCAGGTTTATTATCACCAGCATGGGATGTGAAATTTGTTAACTTAGTGGCAGTGAGAAAAGGACATGCCCTGGGTGCTGGAGGTCTTTAATAATAGACACTGCCTTTCTGAGTCACTGCTCCCTAAAGATGTCCTGGGTACTTTGTAGGCTAGTGCCCAGGATGGAGCTGACTAGATTTACAACCTTCTGCAGCTTCTTTCAGTCCTGTGCAGTAGCCCCTCCATACCAGACAGTGATGCAGCCTGTCAGAATGCTCTCCACAATACAACTATAGAAGTTTTTGAGTGTATTATTGACGTGCCAAAACTCTTCAAACTCCTGATAAAGTATAGCTGCTGTCTTGCCTTCTTTATGACTGCATCAATATGTTGGGACCAGGTTAGATCCTCAGAGATGTTGACACCCAGGAACTTGAAACTGCTCGCTCTCTCCACTTCTGATCCCTCTGTGAGGATCGGTATGTGTTCCTTCATCTTACCCTTCCTGAAGTCTACAATCAGCTCTTTCATCTTACTGACATTGAGTGCCAGATTGTTGCTGTGGCACCATTCCACTAGTTGGCATATCTCATATCTCACTCCTGTACACCCCCTTGTCACCACCTGAGATTCTAACAACAATGCTTGTATCATCAGCAAATTTATAGATGGTATTTGAGCTATGCCTAGCCACACAGTCATGTGTATGTATATATAGAGAGAGAGATTAGAGCAGTGGGCTAAGCACACACACCTGAAGTGCGCCAGTGTTGATTGTCAGCAAGGAGGAGATGTTATCACCGATCCACACAGACTGTGGCCTTCTAGTTTCGAAGTTTAGGATCCAGTTGCAGAGAGAGGTTCAGAGGCCCAGGTTCTGCAACTTCTCAATCCGGATTGCGGAAATGTTGGTCTAAAGTCGTGTGGAGAGCCAATGAGGTTGCGTCTGCTATTGACCTGTTGTGGTGATAGGCAAATTGCAGTGGGTCCAGGTCCTTGCTGAGGCAGGAGTTCAGTCTAGTCATAACCAATCTCTCAAAGCATTTCATCACTATTAATGTAAGTGCTACCTGGCGATAGTCACTAAGGCAGCCCACATTATTCTTCTTTGACACTGGTATAATTATTCCCTTTTTGTAGCAAGAGGGAACTTCTGCCCGTAGCAGTGAGAGGTTCAAAATATCCTTGAATACTCCCGCTATTTGGTTGGCACAGGTTTTCAGAGCCTTAGCAGGTACTACATCGGGACCTTCTGCTCTGCGAGGGTTCACTCACTTTGGAGACAGTCTAACATCGGTTTCTGAAACAGAGATCACAGGGTCATCAGGTGCGGCAGGGATCTTCACAGCTAGTTGTGTTCTCCCTTTCAAAGCGTGCATAGAAGGCGTTGAGTTCATCTGGTAGTGAAGCTTCGCTGCCATTCACACTACTGGGTTTCGCTTTGTAGGAAGTAATGTCTTGCAGTCCCTGCCAGAGTTGCTGTGCATCTGATACCACCTGCAACCTCGTTTGAAATTGTCTCTTCACCCTTGAAGTAGCCTCCACAAATCATACCTGGTTTTCTGCTACAGGTCTGGGTTGCCAGACTTGAATGCCACAGATCTAGTCTTCAGCAGATGATGTACCTCCTGGTTCATCCACAGCTTTTGGTTTGGGAATGTACAGTAAGTCTTTGTAGGCACACACCCATCCGCACAGGTTTGAATGAAGTCGGTAACAAATGCAGCATATTCATCCAGATTCAAAGATAAATCCCTGAATACAGTCCAGTCCACCGATTCAAGGCAGTCCTGTAGACACTCCTGTGCTTCCCTTGTCCAAACCTTCTTGGTCCTCACTACTGGTGCTGCAGTCTTCAGTCTCTGCCTGTACTCAGGGAGTAGAAGTACAGCCAGGTTATCAGATTCCCGAAGTGAGGGCGTGGATTAGCACGGTAGGCATTCTTGATGGTGGTGTAACAATGGTCCAGTGTGTTGTTTCCTCTGGTGTTGCAAGTGACCTGTTGATGGGAATTGCTTAGTGATTTTATTTCAGACTGGCCTGGTTAAAATCTCCCAAAACGATGGTGAAGGCGTTAGGGTGCGCTGTTTCGTGCATGTTGATCCCATTGCTCAGATCATCTAAAGCCTGCTCGACATTGGCCTGAGGTGGAATGTAAACTGTTACCAGAATGACCCCAGAGAACTCCCGTGGTGGGTAAAAATGATGACACTTTACTGCTAGATATTCCAGGTCTGGAGAGCAGAATTGGGACAGCACTGATATATTTGTGCACCAAGAAGAACTGATCATGAGGCAAACTCCTCCACCTCTGCTTTTGATAGACTCTATAGACCAATTCTGGCGGTGAAGAGTAAACCCGTCCATCTGAATCACTGCATCCGGTAGGGAAGGGGTTAACCAGGATTCCGTGAAACAAAGGACACACGCGGTCCTAATGTCCCTCTGATCCAGCACCCTGGCTCTGAGATCATTGAATTTATTCACCAGAGACTGCACGTTCGCCAGCAAGACCGTCAGTCTGGGGAGTTTAAAACCCCGTTTCCTTAAACTCACTTGTAATCCTGATCTTCACTCTCGCTTCCTCCGAGGTTTTCTCCGTGGGCACTTCCGACCACAGACTGTGTTTTTTCCGTCGGTTTTAAGCAGGAATAGTTCGTTTAAACGCATTAAGACAGCTTTGTTGACTGTACTGAACTTGGAAGCAGTTGTGCTTTTCAGCTATAACAGGCTGAAACGGGAATATTTAATCATATCTATTGAGAGTTCTGCTGCTACTCGAGTCTCCCCTAGTATGGTGGAGTGGGGTTCAGTAAACAGGGGGACACACAGGATCTGCCCTCACCCATTAATTAGGAATGTTTCAGGAACTGGTGAAACCCGAGCCCCTCCGCGGTGTCTCACTCACCGTACACCTCCAGTCGCATTGTTGTTTTATTTTCAGCTCCTGAAACTGCTGCTGCAAACATCACCTCATAATCACCAGAGTCCTCTCTCCGTAGATCATGGATTTCCAGACTGAAGTCCCCAGGATGAAAGGTTATCCGTCGCTTGTACTCCTCAGGACCGAAATAGCTAACGTTACCCTTCCAGTACTTCACTATCATGATTCTGGGTGATACCCGATTCCACCAAACCTCAGCATCGTCCGGTCCGACTGGGATCCCAGGAGGTAAGGAGACCGAGTGTCCCCGAGTTCCGTTCACGGTGGTCGGGGGAGCCCCAGTCCCAGCTGAGGAGACAAGAGGAGACAGTCAGCAGATCAGCTCAGTGACTGGTGGAGGAATCAGAGCTGTGAGAATCACTGATATAGCAACAGGCCGTACGGCCCATCGTCTGTCTCCCAGCCCTGTGAGACAGCTGGCCCACAGATCCTACGCCACACAGTGAGCCCATGGGGGTGGGGAACAGAGTGAAGACTCTCTGTACCCCGCCCTGAGGAAGAAAGTTACAGCCTGCAGCCAGGTTGGGGGAGGCAGCTAGGACATGAACATGTCAAATGGGACCCAATCCAGAAAATAGGGTGGGCAGAGATTGTTTGGGAATGGGTGAAAAACTGTGAGTGAACTCGGGATAAATAAAACAACAGTGCGACTGGAGGTGTACGGTGAGTGAGACACCACAGAGGGGCCCGGCTTTCACCCATTCCTGAAACACCCCTAGTTACTGGGTGAGGGCAGATCCTGTGTGTTCCCCTGTTTACTGAACCCCACTGACTTCCGGGGTCCAGAGCAGGACTCACGGTCCCAGTGTAGTGAGGCTGAGTCAATGCCAGACTGAGAGTGCGAGTGGGAGGAGGGACAGAGGGGGCTTTGAGTGTATGTATCCTGATCATAAAGGTTACGGGACAGGTGAATAAGGGGGTAAACATTCAGATGGCTTCTTTAGCTGAGACACAGGGAGGGTGAGATCGGGACAGGACGCTGGAACGGTGGCCAACCGCAGCTTGAACACAGTTCGACACTGAGACGAGTATGTTCACCACATCCCGGGACAGACTGGGTCACTCTTGGAGGGTGAAGGGGGAATTTACCAAACTGTTGCAGGGCTTGGAACATTATTATTGAGAGGAAAGATCAGAGTGTCTGGGTTGCTTTTGCTTGGAACAGGGGATATCGAGCAGGAGACTATGGAGGGTGCAAAATAACGAGAGGCCTGAACAGAGTAAATGGGAAGGAGGGATTTCCCTGAGCAGAGGGCTGGAGATTCACAGACACCATGAATGATGAGTTGCAATGTTAAAGAGAGACAAAGTCATGATGAATACAGGACTGAAGGTGTTATATTTGAATGCACGCTGTATATGGAGTAAGGTAGATGAACTTGCAGCACAGTTAGAGATTGGCATTTATGATGTTGTGGACATCACTGAATCAGGGCTGAAAGAAGATTATAGCTGGGAGCTGAACATCCCAGCCACTGTGTTGAAAGGGCAGGTAGTCGGGCAGAGGGGGTGGGGTAGCTCTATTGGTAAGAAATGAAATCAAGTCATTTGGAAGAGGTGGTATAGGATCAGAAAGTGTAGAATCATTTTGGGTCGATCAAAGAAACTGCAAGGGTAAAAAGATCCTAATGGAAGTTATACACAGACCTCCAAACAGCAACAAAGATGTGAGCTACAGATTACCATGGAAAATGCACGTCAGAAGGGCAATGTTACAACAATCATGGGGAATTTCAATGTGGACTTTTATCAGGAAAATCAGATTGGTGCTGGAACCCAAGAGGGGGAATTTGTGGAATACCTACAATATGGCTTTTTAGGGCAGCTTGTGGTTGAGTCCACTAGGGGTATTCTGGATTGGGCATTGTGCACAGAACCAGAATTGATAGCGAGCTTAAGGTAAAGATCTCCTTCAGGAGCAGTGATCATAATATAATAGAATTCACCCTGCAGTTTCAGAGAGAGAAGCTAAAGTCAGATGTATCAGTATTATAGTGGAGTAACGGGAATTTCAGAGGCGTGAGGGAGGAGCTGGCCCAAACTGATTGGAAGGGTCTCTAGCAGGGATGACAACAGAGCAACAGTGGCTGGAGTTTCTGAGAGGAAATTGGAAGTTCTGGATATATACATCCCAACGAAGAAATCTTCCAAAGGCAGGATGAAGCAACTGTGGGTGAAAGGGAATTCAAAGCCAACATAAAAGCTGAAGAGAGGGCACACAATAGAGCAAAAATTACTGGGAAGTGAGAGGATTGGCAAGTTTTTAAAAACCACCAGAAGGCAATTTAAAATATCAAAAGGAAGGTAAAGATGGAATATGAAGATAAACTAGCCAATAATACTTCAGAGGATACTGAATGTTTCTGCAGATATATAAGGAGTAAAAGAGAGGCAAGAATCGATATTGTGCTGCTGGAAAATGATGCTGGAGTAATAGCAATGGGGGACAAGTAAATGGTGGATGAACTGAAGTAGTATTTTGCTTCACACACAAAATGCTGGTGGAACGCAGCAGGCCAGGCAGCATCTAAATGAAGAGGTACAGTCGATGTTTCGGGCCGAGGCCCTTCGTCAGGACTAATTGAAGGAAGAGCTAGTAAGAGATTTGGAAGTGGGAGTGGGAGGGGGAGATCTGAAATGATAGGAGAAGACAGGAGGGGGAGGGATGGAGCCAAGAGCTGGACAGGTGATTGGCAAAAGGGATACGAGGCAGGAGAAGGAAGAGAATCATGGGACGGGAGGCCTGGGGAGAAAGAAAGGGGGAGGGGAGCCCAGAGGATGGAGAGCATGCAAGGAGTTATAGTGAGAGGGACAGAGGGAGAAAAAAGAGAGACAGAAAAAGGGGGGGGGGAGAGGAATAAATAAATAAATAAGGGATAGGGTACGAAGGGGAGGAGGGGCATTAACGGTAGTTAGAGAAGTCAATGTTCATGCCATCAGGTTGGAGGCTACCCAGACGGAATACAAGGTGTTGTTCCTCCAACCCGAGTGTGGCTTCATCTTGACAGTAGAAGAGGCCATGGATAGACATGTCAGAATGGGAATGGGATGTGGAATTAAAATGTGTGGCCACTGGGAGATCTTGCTTTCTCTGGTGGACAGAGCATAGGTGTTCAGCGAAACGGTCTCGCAGCCTGTGTCGGGACTCGCCATTATATAGAAGGCAGCACTGGGAGTACCAGACGCAGTATATCACCCCAGCCAACTCACAGGTGAAGTGTCGCCTCACCTGGGAGGACTGTCTGGGGCCCTGAATGGTGGTGAGGGAGGAAGTGTAAGGGCAGGTGTAGCACTTGTTCCACTTACAAGGATAAATGCCAAGAGGGATATTGGTGGGAAGGGAGGTGGGGGGACAAATGGACAAGAGAGTCGTTTAGGGAGCAATCTCTGCGGAAAGCAGAAAGTGGGGGGAGGGAAAGATGTGCTTAATGGTGGGATCCCGTTGGAGGTGGCGGAAGTTACGAAGAATTATATGTTGGACCCGGAGGGTGGTGGGCTGGAAGGTGAGGACAAGGGGAACCCTATTCCTAGTGGGGTGGCAGGAGGATGGGGTGAGAGCAGATGTGCGTGAAATAACCAGCAAGCTTGAATTTCCAGCATCTGCAGATTTCCTCGTGTTAGTATTTTGCTTCATTGTTTACTGTGAAAGACAACAGCAGTATGCCGAAGGTTTGATAGCGATAGGGGAAGGAAGGGTGAGAAGTTGCCATTACAATGAAGAAGGTGCTTGCGAAACTGAAAGATCTGACGGTACACAACTCACCTGGACCAGTTGGATTACACACAAAGATTCTGAATAAGGTGGCTGAAGAGATTGTGGAGACATCAGTAATCATCTTTGAAAAATCAATGGAAAATGGCATGGGTCCAAAGGTGTGGAAAATTTCAGATGTCACTCCACTCTTCAAGAAGGGAGAGAAGCAGAAGGAAGGGAATTATAGGCCAATTAGTCTTATCTCAGTGCTTGGGAAGATGTTGGAATCGTTTGTTAAGGATGTGGTTTCAGGTACTTGGAGGCACATGATGAAATAAGCCAAAGTCAGCTTTGTTTCCTGAAGGGATAATCTCGCCTGACAATTCTGTAGAAATTCTTTAAAGAAATGATAGGCAGGACAGACAAAGGAGAATTAGTGGAGGTTGTGTAGTTGGATTCTCAGAAAGCCTTTGACAAGTTGACACATATGAGGCTTTTAACAAGAGCCCATGGGATTACAGGAAAGATACTAGCATGGATTGAGCATTAGCTGATTGGCAGGAGGATAAAGGGAGCCTTTTCTGGTAAGCATTTGATGTCTCTTTTCCTGAATTTACTGGAATTCAGAAGGACAAGGGGGATATCATTGAAACCTATTGAATGCTGAAAGGTGTCAACAGAGAGTATTTGGAGATGATATTTCCAATAGCAGGGGAATCTAAGACCAAAGGGCACAGCCTCAGAATAGAGGGATGAACATTTAGAAAGGAGGAACTTCTTTAGCCAGAGAATGGTGAATCCACAGAATTCATTGCCAGAGGCGGCTGTGGAGGCCAAGTCATTGGGTATGTATAAGACAGAGGTTGATAGGTTCTTGATTAGTCAGGTCATGAAAGGTTACATGGATTATGCAAGAGATTGAGGTTGAGGGGGAAATGGATCAGCAGTGATGAAGCTCGGAGCAGACTCGACAATCCATCTAATCCCATTTCTTGCCTGCTGTACCTCAGAAAATAAAGTCCTTGTGCAAAGTTTCTTAAATGTTTAGAGAGTTTCTGTCTGCACCAACCCCTCAGGCAGTGTGTTCCAGCAATCAACCCTCCTCCTGGTGACAAGTTTTTTCCTTTAGTTCCCTTTTACGTGCCACAGTCCTGAGGAGAACAGGATTGCATGGAAGGACAGACAGTTTAGCAGAAGTGTGTGTGGGCAGTCGGCACATTACTGCACTCCACAGACCCAAGGAGACACTGGATTGCACAGAGTGAGACAGACGTTAAAAGAAGCAAGCAGGGATGGTGGACGCGTTTTGTCCACCACAGTTCCCAAGGAGCCATTGGATTGTGCATAATTAGATTTCTTTGTAAGGTCCAATAAAATTTGTTAGGTTTAAGTGGAGCATCAATTATATGAGTGGGCCAGTGTTGGAGAAGGGAGCTGAGGCTTTGATTCATTAAGGTTTCAGTGATGAGAAGTGCAGGCACATTTAGAACAGTGGGGATGCCAGTCGGGACAGTGGATTGCTTTTCTTGCAGGGTGGGGGAAGGCAGGCAGACTTCCAGTTTCCTTGGCAACCAGAGCTGCAGAAAGTGCATCCAACTTCAGCTTCGAACAGACCGTGTTGAGGAGTTGGAGCTGGAACTGAACGAACTTTGGGTCATTCAGGATGCTGATGGGTAGAGAGACAGGACATACAGGGAGGTAGTTACACCCGAGGTGTATGATACATCGGACTGGATGACCGTCAGGACGGGGACAAAAGGACAGGAAGCCCGTGCAGAGTTCCCCTGAGGCTAGTCCCCTCAGCAACAAGTGTTTCACTCTGGATACTTTGGAGAAGGGGTTTACCTGGCAGAGGAAAGCCACAGTGGTCAGGTCTCTGGCCCTGAGTAGGGCTTATGGCTCAGAAGGAAGGGTGTAGAAGAGGCAAGCTATAGCATTAGGAGATTCATTGTTTAGGGGAACAGAAAGGAGGGTCTGTTGATGAGAATGAGATTCCCCGATGGTTTGTTGTCTCCTGGGTGCCAGGGTCAGGGAAATCTCTGATCATGCCCACAGCATTCTTAAGTGGGAGGGTGAGCAGTCACTCATCACGGTCTGTGTTGGTACCAATGACATTGGGTAGGAAGAGTGACGTGGTTCCGCAAAGGGAGTTCAGGTGTTAAGATAAAGGACCAGATATTGATCTCAGGATTGCTACCTGTGCCATGTGCCAGAAACAGGAAGATCAGACAGTTTAATACATTGGAGGGCCTCAGAATTTGGGATCATTGGGTTCTCTTTCAAGAAAGATGAGACCTGTAAATATTGGATGGTTTGGACCTAAACCAGAAGGGGAATTATTATCCTCGTGGGAGGGATTGCGAGTGCTGCACAAGTTGGGGTTCAGGCTAGTGTTACAGGCGGATGGGGGACAGAGTGCCAGAGCAAATAGTGGAATGGTGGTGGAGAAAGATGCTGTGAAGCCTACATACAAAGTTAAGAATCAAAAGGACGAGCATGGTGGGACCAATGTTCTGAGCTGCATATATTTCAATACAAGGAGTATTGTAGAAAAGTCAAATGAGCTAAGGACATGAATCAACAGGTGGAATAATGACATTGTAGCGTTTAGTGAGACTTGGTTACAGGAGTGGAAGGAGGGCAGGTTAATGTTCTGGGGTTCCTTTGTTTCAGACGTGATGGAGCAGGCGTGATTATAGGGGGAGACATTTCTAGTCAGGGAAAATGTCATGACAGTGCTCAGTCAGGACAGACTGCAGACCTCATCCAGTGACGCTTTATGGGTAGGACTAAAGTATAAGGCAAGTATGACTGCGTTAATGGCATTATATCATAGACCACCCAACAGTCCGCGGGATTTAGGGAAATAAATTTGTAGAGATCACACACCGTTGTAAGAAATACAAAGTTGTGATTGTGAGTGATTTGAACTTTCCACATATCGAATAGAGCTTCCATTTTCTACAAGGGCTGGATGGAAGAGAGTTTCAAATGAGTTCATGAAATTTTCCTCAATCAGTACATAGAATTCTCAGCTAGAGAGTCTGATACTAGGTTTCCTATTAGGGAGTGAGATGGCGGGTGACAGAAGTTTGTGCAGAGGAACAGTTTGCGTCTGGTAATCATATTGTCATTAGATTCATGGTTATTATGGAGAAGGGAGGTCTCAGGTTGAGATTCTAAACTGGAGAAAGGCCAGTTTTGATGATATCAGTAAGAATGTGGCAGCTGTGGATTGGGAGGTTTTGCTCTCGGGCAAAGTGTACTTGGGGAGTAGGAGGCCTTCAAATGTGAAATTTTCAGAGTACAGAGCTTGTGTGTTCCTATCAGAATAAAAGAGAAGTCTAACACATTTAGGGAACCCTGCTTTGAAATATGTCGATGTCCTGTTTAAGGAAAAGAAGTTGAAAAGCAGGTACAGGCAGATAGGAACAAATGAGGTACTTAGGGAGCATAACAATGCAAGGGATCATGAAAGAAGGAAATCGGGAGGGCTAAAAACCAAGACATGAGGTTGTTTCAGCAGTCCAGTCCCAAAAAAAAGGAGAATTCTAAAGGATTCTACAGATAGATTAAATGCAAAAGGATAACAAGGGACAAAATTTGTCCTAAGGGAGACCAGAGTGGTATGTTTGTGTGGAGCTGAAAGAGATGAGAGTGAACTTCACTGGATTTTTTGCATATGCAGTTTATTTGAGGGATGGTCACAGCATCTACAGATGTGAGGCAAAGTGACAGCAAGTTCATAGACCCTCTGCAGTTTACAGTGGAGGACGTCTTTGCTGTCTTGAGAAAATTAGGCTGAATAAATCCCCAGGACATGACAATGTGTTCTTTTTTACAACTCTGGGAGGCAAGTGTGGAAACTGCAGGGGCCCCAGCAGAGGTAATTTAAACATCCTTAATCACAGATGAAGTACCAGAGGATTGGAGTGCAGCTCATGTTGTTCTATTGTTTAAGAAAAACTCTAAGAGCAAGCCAGAAAATTATAGACCAGTGTACCTGTAATCAGTAGTGAGGAAGTTATTGGAAGGCACTGTATTCCAAGACACCAGATATGTAAGTATTTGGATAGACAGGGACTGATTAGGGGTAGTCCACATGGTTTGTGCATGGCAAGTCATGTCTAAACAAACTGGCAGAGTTTTGTGAGGAAGTTATCAGGAAGGTTGATGAAGGCAAAGCCATTAGTGTTGTCCACATAGTCCTTAGCAAAGTATTTGACAAGGTCCCGCATGGGAGGTTGGTCAAAAAGGATGAGTCACTTGGCATTCAAGATGAGGTAGTAAATTGGATTAGAGATTGGCTTCACGGGCGAAGACAAAGGATTGTAGCAGATGGTTCCTCTCTGAGTGGAGCTTTGTTTCTAGTGTTGTGCTATAGGAATCAGTGTTGGGTCCATTGATATTTTTCTTCCATATGAACAATCTGAATGATAATGTGGTAAACTGGATCTCTATAGGTCATGGATTAAGTGTGAAAGCTGAACTGTTTAAGGAGAACATGAGGAAAACTTCTTCACTCATTGTGGTGAGAGAGTGGAATGAGCTGACAGCACAAGTGATGGATGCAGGGCCCATTTCAACATTAAAGATTAACTTAAATAAGGACATGGACAGAAGGGGTTTGGAGGTCTATGGTCTGTATGCAGGTCGATGGGACAAAGCAGACTAAAGGTTTGGAACAGACTAGATGGACCAAAGGGCCTGTTTCTGTGTTGTAGAGTTCATTGACCGTATGACTCTATGGCCCTCTAAAAATCTTTATCCTTAATGTAAATACATGCCCTCTGTTTTCAGACACTACTATTGTGGGGAGAAACATTCCTCCCATCACATATATTCACATTATGTATCATTATTTATATGGCTACAATATCTCCCCATAGTCTCCTTCACTGTGAGGAAATCATACCAGCGTACAGTTCCCCTCATCACTGAAATGTTCTACCCTAAAATCCAAGAATTTCATTAATTATCTCCGCTATTTCCTCTGGTTCTATATACACAAGAAAGAGGATGTGCTGGAGCTTTTGGAAAGCATCAAGTTGGATAAGTCACCGGGACCGGATGGGATGTACCTCAGGCTACTGGGGGAAGCGAGAAGATTGCTGACCTCCTGGCAATGATCTTTGCATCATCAATGATGATGGGAGTTGTTCTGGAGGATTGGAGGGTTGTGGATGTTGTTCCCTTATTCAAGAAAGGGAGTAGGAATAGCCCAGGAAATTATAGGCCAGTGAGTCTTACTTCAGTGGTTGGTAAGTTGATGGAGAAGATCATGAGAGGCAGGATTTATGAACATTTTGGAGAGGGATAATATGATTAGGAAAGTCAGCATGGCTTTGTCAAAGGCAGGTTGTGCCTTATGAGCCTGATTGCATTTTTTGAGGATGTGACTAAACACATTGATGGGGGCAGAGCCGTAGATAATAGTGTATATGGATTTTAACAAGGCACTTGATAAGGTATCCCCATGCAAGGCTTATTGAGAAAGTAAGGAGGCATGGGATCCAATGGGACATTGCTTTGTGGATCCAGAACTGGCTTGCCCACAGAAGGCAAAGAGAGGTTGTAGACGGGTCATGTTCTGCATGGAGGTCAG
Source organism: Mobula hypostoma (assembly GCF_963921235.1). Lineage (NCBI taxonomy): Eukaryota > Metazoa > Chordata > Chondrichthyes > Myliobatiformes > Myliobatidae > Mobula > Mobula hypostoma. The sequence goes on along the minus strand of NC_086109.1, from coordinate 2,622,908 downwards.
TGACCAGTGCTGTGCCTCAGGGATCTGTTCTGAGACCCCTACTCTTTGTGATTTTTATAAATGACCTGGATGAGTAAGTGGAGGGATGAGTTAGTAAATTTGCTGATGACACAAAGTTTGGGGGTGTTGTGAATAGTGTAGGGGGCTGTCAGGGTTACAATGGGACACTGATAGGATGCAAAATTGGGCTGAGAAGTGGCAGATGGAGTTCAACCCTGATAAGTGTGAGGTGATTCATTTTGGCAAGTCAAATATAATAGCAGAATATAGTATTAATGGTAAGACTCTTGGCAGTGTGGAGGATCAGTGGAATCTTGGGGTCCGAGTCCATAGGACACTCAAAGCTGCTGCGCAGGTTGACTCTGTGGTTAAGAAGGCATATGGTGCATTGGCCTTCATCAATCGTGGGATTGAGTTTAAGAGCCGAGAGGTAATGTTCCAGCTACATAGGACCCTGGTCAGACCCCACTTGGAGTACTGTGCTCATTTCTGGTCGCCTCACTATAAGGACGTAGAAACCATAGAAAGGGTGCAGAGGAGATTGGGGAACATGCCTTATGAGAATAGGTTGATTGAACTCAACCTTTTTTCCTTGGAGTGATGAAGGATGAGAGGTGACTTGGTAGAGGTGTATCTAAATCTCCTTAGTGAGTACAGATGACAAGTATCCATTGTAGATCTGACCTACAGCCTGTAGCTCTATCTCTGTACAATTGCCACTTTGACTGCTGGAAGCAGTATAGACCCAAGAAATTCTCTACCACATGACCTCATTTGAAAAGCCTTCAACAATATCCTCCCTCATTGCTGGAGCAATGGATTCCTAAATCAATGCTGCAGTATCATCTCCACTTATGAAACCTCCTTCCCTGGTTTGCCTGTTCAAGGGATAGAAAGAGAAGTGAAACACAGCAACTTGCACAGAATACAACTCACAGTTGATGATGGAGAGAGTTAACCAGAAACAGCCAAACAGGGACACTGCATCCATCTTTCTTCAAGAACCGGTGAGAGTGTTGCCAAACCTGGGGCCCAGAACGAGGAAGGGATGAGTTCAGTAGAGGATGGGAAAGAAGGCAAGGGAGACTTCACTTACTCAACGCGTTCTTCCTTCCCTATTTTAGATGTCAGTGTGGGAGGAGTTATGGCTACAGCAAGAAAGCCACAGATCAGCAGTGAGAAGAATTATTATAAATAACTTAGATGAGGAAGTGGAAGGGTGAGTTTGTAAGTTTGCAGATGACATGAAGATTGGTGATGTGACAAGTGGCAGATGGGATTCAATCCGGAAAAGTGTGAAATTATCCATTTGGTAGGTCGGAATTCAAGGCAGACTAGAAGGTTAATGGCCTGATCGTTACCATCCATAAATCATTTAAAGTTGCCATACAAGTTGATATGGTGGGTAAGAAGGTACATGATGTATTGACCTTGACTAATCAAGGGACTGAGTTCAAGAGACATGAGGTAATGTTACAGATTTGCTTTAGTGGTACAATTGAGTTTCCTCAAACTCCAGCAGCTACTCCTCTCCTTCTACCAGCACCAAACGACACAAAGCTGCTCCTCTCAGGGAGAGATCTGTAGTAACTGGTCTCTCAGTCCCTCTCGCTCCGGGGGATATCTCAATACTGACCAGTGTCTCTCAGTCCCACTCTCTCTGGGGGATATCTGTACACTGACCAATGTCTCTCTCCCCCTCTATCTCAGCAGGGGCATCTATGCACTCAACCAGATATCCATGTCTCTATCTCCCCCGGGGGGGGGGGGAAGAGAGCGGGGGGGGGGAGAGAGCGGGGGGGGAAGACCCTCGAGGCTTGGGTTCTCGGAGCTTGCCTGCGGGATCGTCATCTTGAAATGCGGAGGCCGATAACTCAGATTCTGGAGCTTAGAGATAGACTGGGAACTGTACATCAACAGAGAGCCAGGACTTATCCTTTGAAAAGCCAGGACTCATCTTTACCTCAACACTAACACGAGACTGGACAGTACATAGACATGGAGCTGGGACTCAACTTTATCTCCACACCAGCTTGGGACAGGACCACCTGTTGGGTAACAGCAGAACAGCCAGACTTAACCAACAGAGGCGAGGACAAGACAAGACAAATCTCCCCCGCAGGGCAACAGTAGAACAGCCTGACTTACCCCACAGAGGCAAGGACCAGAAGAGACAAATACCAAAGAACAACAGACAGTTCCATCTCTGCTCCGGGGTAGCTCCAAGTCTCAGTTCGGTCAGCAACCTCAGCTGGCTACAGAAACAGCCGGATCCCTACCTAGCTTGGAGTGTCTGGCAGCCACTCAGCTGGCCCAGGAAACAGCCAAATCCATACCACAAAGGCTGCTCTGACAAGTGGCAACAAGGCTCCATGAAGCAGTGGTCCTCCAACCAGGCCTAGAGATCACAAATGGTTTCACTATCCTTCCACCACAGCTTGCTCTAAGGGGAACTGACAAGACAAACCAGCAGCCCACACTCAACCCCAAGGCTACTTATATTCAAAGCCTAAAGATGGGAATCAGGTGCCTATGATTAACTCAACCAAATGAGGGACAGCTGGAAGATCCAGAGTCCTGAGTCCACGGACCGGACCGTGACACTTCCTCTCTGTCCTACTCTCTCGAAATGCACCCACCCTTCCACCTACCCTCACTGCCTCCCACCATCCCTCCCGCCCACCTGATCCCAAACCCCTGTCACACCCCTTCATTGCTGGTCTTACCTGCTCTGTTCCTAGTTCCTCCATTTCTGCACCTCAGAATCCCCACTGCTCCTCAGACGAGCCCACTCCTTTCTCTGCCTCCCTTCATCACTCACTCTGCCTGCTCTCCCTGCTGCCCCTCCCAGTCTTCATCCTTCCCTCCCTCTCCCCTCCTGACTTTCATACTTTCCTTCTCTTGCCTCTTCTACCACTCCTAATCTCCCCACACTCCCCATCCACCCTCCATATATTTCCCTCCTCTCAACTCTCCTGCATCCTCTCCTTCCCTCTGCCTTTTGTCACTTCTTCCCTCCACCATCTCTCCCCAACTGTTCCTCCTCGTTCCTCTCTCTCGACTACATACCTCATCCCCTCTGCTTTCCATTCAACCTACCCACCCACCTGTGTGTAGAGATGGGGGGGTCTCTGCTAGAACCAGGAGAAAGGGGAGGTAAGAAGGGGAAGAGTGGAGGGGTGACTGATGGGGGATGGAGAGAAGGGAAGAGACGACAGGGAATCATCAGCCTTGTGCCTCTGGCTTCTGTTCTGGTGACAAAGAGCTGATTATCGACTGCAGGAGGAAGAAACCATGAGCCAGTCCTCATCGGCAGATCAGAGGTTCAAGGGACAATTACTTTAAATTCCATGGTGTTATTTAAGAGGACCGGTCCTGCGTAACACGTAAGTGCAATTGTGAAGAGAGACTGGCCTCACACTTACTTCCATAGGAGATTCAGAATCACAACTAAAAACTTAACAAACTTCAATAAATGTATCATGGACAGTATATTGACTGGCTGCATCACAGCCTGGTATGGAAACAGCAATGTCCTTGAATGGAAGATGTTAGAAAATGTCGTGTATATGTTGCGGGAAAGCACATCCATCATCAGAGATTGTCACATCCCAGGCCAAGCTCTCTTCTCGCTCTGCCATCAGGAAGGAGGTACACGTGCCTGAGGACTCTGTGGTCCTGTCACTCCATTTTTCAGCAACAAGGGAGGATATAGAACGTCCGGTAGAGAGGTTTTAAAGACCATATGTCTCAATTTACCCTCTACTACTCCTTGGAATAACAGTCTTTCACTGGAAACATTTAAAAACGGGTCTCACTGATGATGGCCAGTGAATTGCAAAACTGATTGCAGGGAACCTTGGATAAAGAGATATATTGAGGGCCTGGCCAGGAACAGGAAGGGGGCATGAGTCAAGTGCGAGCAGTTGAGTTTAAGTAAGTCATAAATGAGAGAATGTCTGGAGATGCTGGAAATCCAAAGCAACACACAGCAGTCCGGGCTGCATCTACGGAAATGAATAAACAGTCCATGTTTCAGGTCAAGACCCTTCTTCAGGACTGGAAAGGAGGGGGGAAGACACCAGAATAAGAAGGTGGGGGAAGGGGAATGAGGGTTGCTGAAAGGTGAACCCAGGTGGGTTGGCAAAGTAAAGGGCTGGAGAAGAAGGAATCCAGTAGGAGAGGAGAGTGGACAATGGGAGAGAGGGAAGGAGGGGCACCCCAGTGGGAGATGATAGGCAGGTGAGAAGAGGTAAGAGGCCATAGAGAGGAATAGAATGAGAGAGGAAGAGGAAAGAAAAAAAATGACCAGAAGGAGAAATCTGTGCCATCAGGTTGGAGGCTCTCCAGACGGAATATAAGGTGCTGCTCCTCCAACCTGAGGGTGACCTCATCTCGCCACAGATTGAAATAAATCCCTGGAGGAGTATAGGGATACTGGAGTGTACTCAGGAAGGAAATCAGGAGGGCGAAAAGAGAGAAAGTTTTGGGAAAGAAAACTAAGGAGAATCCAAAGAGTTTTTATAAGTATATTAAGGAAATAAAAAGGGTAACTAGAGAGAGAAGACATGGCCCTTCAGAGGCCATGCATGAAGTCACAAGTGACAGGCGAAATACTCAGTGAATATTTTTCCACAATGGAGAAAGACATAAATACTTAGGAACTAGGGAAATTTAATGTGAAGGTCTTGAGGATAGTCAACATTAAAGCAGAGGAGGTGCTGGACAAATTAAAATATATGAAGGTAGACGAATCTCCATGGTCTGACCAAACCCATTAGAGTTGAGATTGCAGAAGCCCTGGTTGAGATATTTGCATCATCAGTCACCAGTAGATAGATAGATAGATATACTTTACTGATCCCGAGGGAAATTGGGTTTCGTTACAGCCGCACCAAGCAAGAATAGAGCGTAAATATAGCAATACAAAAACCACAAACAATCAAACAACAAAAAGCAAACTATGCCAGATGGAAAAGAAGTCCAGGATCAGCCTATTGGCTCAGGGTGTCTGACCCTCCACAGGAGAAGCTGCACGTTCGATGGCCACAGGCAGGAACGACCTCCTGTGCAGCCCAGTGTGGTATCTCGGTGGAATATGGCTGAAGTCCAACAGTAAAAAGTTCAATATCTGGTCTACAAACATGTTCCTCGATCGTAATATGACCTGGATTGCACCATCTGTTGTTAACCAGAACAGTAAGCACCCAACTCCTTTACGCTTACTGCTCTCAGTGCACTTCTGCTCAGCCGGAACAGTCTGGAAGCCATCCATGGAGAAGTTTTGATCGGGTATGTCCTCGTGCAGCCCCGTTCCAGTGAATCACATAACACTGCACTCCCGAAATGTTCTCTGACGCCTAGCTGGCGCCGGGAACTCGTCCATTTTATTACCCACCGAACTCCTCTTCTCCATAAGTCTCTGTTGTCTCGACCCGGTCCTCTTTTCTCGACTTTGTGATCCCCCTCTGCATTCTATGTGTGTTTTCCTCCAGCTTTCAGCAGGGGTGTCCGCCGCTCTGCTCGCTAAACCGGCCGGCATTAGCGCAATCAGTTGGTCCCTCGAATGAACAATGTGACCATGCTTCTGTCCCGCGTGTTGGGATGTAACTATTCCCAGCACTAAAAACCCAAATAAAGCTCTCTCTACCAGCATCTTAGAGAAGGCACAGCTTTGATGTGTTACCGTGTAAAAAAAATACAAAAAATAACGCAAGTTAAAAAGTAAGAAGAAGAAAGTAAGGATACTGATCGGAACGGCTGTACCAGGCTGCATGCACGACCGGCGCGTGCACACTTGACTGGAGGGTTGTGAATGTTTTACCTTTATTGAAGAATGTCTGCGAAGAAAAACCTTGGAAGAGTAGACCACGAAGTCTAAGATCTGTGGTAGTTAATTTACTGGAGAGGATTCTGATAAAATAATTGTACATGCATCTGGAAAGATAGGGGTTCTCTGGGAGATCATGTCTGATGAACTTGATTGGTTTTCCAATGGTGTGAATAAGAAGGTTGATAAGGGCAGTGTAGTAAATGTGCTCAACACTGACCTTAGTGAGGATTTTGAATTGGTTCCACATGGTCGGCTGTTCTGTAACATCAGATTGCAAGGAATTCAGGCAGAGCTAGTTAATTAGATACACAATTGACTTTAGGAAGCAGAGGATGATGGTGAAAATTGGAACCTGTGACTAGCTGTTTGGCTTAGGAGTTGGTACAGGACCCATTAGGTCCCTGCGGTATGTAATAGAGCGGCCACATGGCATATATTTGTGGTCTCGTGCTGCTGTGGCCCATCCACTTCAAAGTTCAACATGTTTTGCACAATACTGTTGCAACATGTGGTTATTTGTGTTATTGTCACTTTCCTGTCAGCTTGAAGCAGTCAGGAAGTTCCTCTCTGACTTCTCTCCCACACAGCTGCTGCTTGCTGGATGTTTTTCTTTGTTTCTTGCACAGTTCTCTGAGAACTCTATAAACTATTGTATGTGAAAATCCCAGGAGATCAGCGGTTTCTGAGATACTCAAACCACCATCTGTCACTACAATTATTCCACTGTCAAAGTCACTTGGATCACATTTCCTCCGACATTGACATAGACAGCTTCTCATCACTGTGAGAGAGAGAGAGACAAGATAGTTAAATATAGGCATAGCCTCTGGTCTTGTTCAGCCCCTCACTCACACCACCACCTGACATTGAGTACCAAGGGTCTGCACTGTCCCATCACACACGGTCAGTGCGGAGGTTAGTTACAAAGTTAAACTGCATCTTGTCTGTCCAGTTGCACCCTACCAGAGTACAGGTTAGATACAGAAGCTCCCTTGACGGTGTCTTATCACACACTCCCAAGGTTATTTCTACCTCACCAGTGTCCTGTCACACATTCTCAAGACACTGGTGAAGTAGAAATAAACTTGACTCATTATTGTTCAGTTACACCTTTGCAGAGTACAGCTTGCACTTTGCCTCCCAGATTTGATTGGGATTTTAAGGAAGTGATGAAGTTAGTTGTAGTTGATTGGAGGTATGTGTTGCCTAAATGGACTTCAGCATAGTATTTGATAAGGTCCCTCATGGCTGGTTGGAAGACTAAATCATCTGCTATCCATGACCACTTGTTAACTAGGATACAGAATCGTCTCGGCCATAGAAACCAGAGAGATAGTTGAGGAAGGTCATTCTCACTGGAGGTCTGTGCCTAGTTGTGTTCTGCAAAGGTCATTTCTGGAACTTCTATTTGTAAAACTGTATACATTGATGATTTAGATGAAAATGTCAGTAAGTTTGCAAATGATGCAAAGAAATCGATGTGCACAACAAGGAAGATTGTCAAAGGATGCAGCTGTACATAGCTCAATCGAAAGCTTGGGTGGAGAAATGGCAGATTGCTGCGGGAGGGAGCTGCTCTTGCGCTGTGTGTTGGAGGCTGCAGCTTACAGAAGGAGGGAGAGCTTGTTGTGAAGAGAATTCATTAAATAAAAACACATCTTGATAGTTGTTTTTAGAGGAAGTCTGTTGCAAAAGACAGATGGTTGTGACACTGGATCGAGGTAGAACTATCGGAAAAACAGAGGCTATGTTCTTAGTTTCTTGTAGAGGAAAGCAAAGACTGGGCTTTATTACGAGGAGGCTGGGGTTTAGAAATGGGGAAGTGTTGTTATAGTTGTACAGGATGTTGATGAAACTGCACTGTGAGTGCCACACACTCAAGTTCGCCGTATGAATCTATTTAGTTCACCGTATTTAAGGAAGGACATCGGAGGCAGTCTGAATGAGATTCACCAGGCTACTTTGTGGAATGAGCAGCCAGCCCTTCCATGAACAGCTAAAGGTTCAGATTCAGATGTATTTATCGTCATATACAGAACCATGCAAATATACGCTGCAGGGAGCTGAAGACTTTTGCACACTACTGAAGTAACTTTATGCATTGCACTGTACTGCTGCTGCAAAAAGAAACAATTTTCATGACATATGAAAGATGATAAACCTGATCCTGATATGGGTCTCTAAAGAGTAAGAAGGACACAGGAGAGGCAGGAATCATGGTTGGGAAAAGGAGAAGTGAGAGGGGAGGGAGCAGAAGGCATCAGAGAGATATTCTGTAATGGCCAATAAAGTGATTGTTTGAACATAAGAACATAAGAAATAGGAACAGGAGTTGGCCATCCGGCCCATCGAGCCTGCCCCGCCATTCAATAAGATCATGGCTGATCTGCCTGCAAACTCAGCTCCATCTACCTGCCTTTTCCCCCATAACCCTTAACTCCCTTATTATGTAAAAACTTATCTAACATTTTCTTAAATATATTTAATGAAGAAGCCTTAACTGTTTCCCTAGGCACAGAATTCCGCAGATTCACCACTCTCTGGGAAAAACAATTTCTCCTCATCTCCGTCCTCTATCTTCTCCCCTGAATCTTGAGGCAATGTCCCCTAGTTCTAGTCTCACCTACCAATGGAAACAACTTTCCTACTTCTATCTTATCTATCCCGTTCAAAATTTTGTATTTTTCTATAAGATCCCTCTCATTCTTCTGAACTCCGGACAGTATAGTCCCAGACGACTCAATCTCTCCTCAAGCAACAGACACAAAATGCTGGTGGAACACAGCAGGCCAGGCAGTATCTATAGGAAAGGGTACAGTCAATGTTTCAGGCCGAGACCCTTCAACCTGTCCTCATAGGTTAACAACTTCATTCTGGAATCAACTTGGTGAACCTCCTCTGCACTGCCTCCAAAGCCAGTATAACCTTCCTCAAGTATGGAGACCAGAACTGCACACAGTACTCCAGGTGCGGCCTCACCAGTACCCTGTATAGTTGCAGCATGACCTCCCTGCTCTTGACTTCAATCCCTCTAGCAATGAAAGCCAACATTCCGTTTGCCTTCTTAATAACCTGTTGTACCTGCAAGCCAATTTTTTGCGATTCATGCACAAGTACTCCCAAGTCCCTCTGCACAACAGCATGCTGCAATCTTACACCATTTAAATAATAATCTGCTCTTCTATTATTCCTTCCAAATTGCATGATCTCTCATTTACTAATGTTGTATTCCATCTGCCAGACGTTGGCCCACTCACTTAACCTATCTATATCCCTCTGCAGACCCTCCACATCCTCTGAACAACTTGCTTTTCCACTCAGTGTCATCAGCAAATTTTGCTACGCTACACTCAGTCCCTTCTTCCAAACCATCAATGTAAATGGTAAACAGCTGTGGGCCCAGCACTAACCCCTGCGGCACCCCACTCACCACTGACTGCCAACCGGAGAAACACCCACTTATACCAACTCTCTGCCTTCTATTGGTTTAACCAATCCACTGTCCATGTCAATACTCTTCCTCCAACTCCATGCATCCGTATCTTATTTATTAAGTCTCTTGTGCGGCATCTTATCGAACGCTTTCTGAAAATCCAAGTATACGACATCCACCTGTTCCCCTCTATTCACTGCACTTATTATGTCCTCAAAGAACTCCAGTAAGTTTGTCAAACAGGACCTGCCCTTTCTGAATCCATTAGGAGTGTCTAATGGAACCACTCCTTTCCAAATGTTTCGCTATTTCTTCCTTAGTGACAGCTTCAAGCATTTTCCCAACTACAGATGTTGAGCTAACTGACCTATAGTTGCCCGTCTTTTGCCAACATCCTGTTTTAAAAAGTGGCGTGACATTTGCTGTCTTCCATTCCGCCGGGACCTGCCCAGAATCTAGAGAGATTTAATAAATGATTACCAACGCATCTACTATAACCTCCGCTAATTCCTTCAGCACCCTGGGATGCATCCCATCAGGACCAGGGGACTTAATTACCCTCAGGCTCTCTAGTTTGCTCATCACTATCTCTTTAGTGACAGTGATCTTATCGAGGTCCTCACTTTCCATTATGTCCATAAAATCCTTCTTTGGCAAATTAGATGTGTCCTTCACCATGAAGACTGACACAAAATAGTCGTTCAATGCCTCAGCCATTTCCTTATCACCTAATATCAATTTCCCCTCATCATCTTCCAAAGGACCTATGTTGACTTTAGCCACCCTCTTCTGCTTTATATATTTATAAAAACTTTTGCTATCTGTTTTTATTTTTTGTGCTAATTTACTTTCATACTTTATCTTGCCTTTCCTTATTTTTTGCCTAGTTGTTCTCTGTTGCTTTTTAAAGTTTTCCCATTCCTCCAGTCTCCCACTACTCTTTGCGACTTTGTACACACAAAGTCGTATTGTATTAGTGTATTTGGAATCAAATAACTATGCCTGGTGTCTCAGGACTGGGCGTGTCTGCACCTGGGCTACTCCCCCCTGCTGCTGGCACTTTCTCTACCACCTATCCCACACTCCTCCCGCAGTGCTCCACCCTCAACATTTCCAACATCCTTTGTTCCCGAAAGATTTCCAATCTCGCTCACCACTTCATGTTGAGAAATACAGTACTATATATATATGCCTAAGTCCTTTGCTAGTACTGTACACCAGAATTCCTTTCTCACTTGAAGTTCACAGAGCATAGATAGTAATAATAAGTACAATCATACATGTAGTGAAGTATACAAAACAACAACAAAGTGCAAATTTTAACAGCGAATTGTACAATCTGAAGTAACACACACAAAATGCTGGAGGAACTCAACAGGTCGGGCTCCGTGCATGGAGGGGAATAAACAGTCAACGTTTCAAACTGAGACCCTTCATCAAGACAATCTGAAGGTTTTCAAAAACAAATGCCAAAAACAAGTATTATTTATTAATAAAAACAATATTTATTGTAATAATTGTTTACAAAAACAAACAATAATATTTTATATAAAATTAATTACAGTCATATGTATAATACTAATAATAAACAATGGAATAACCAAGTGAGGTAGAATTAAGAGACTTTGAACATGGTAACCTCACTGGGAAGGGATATGTGAAAGAGATGATTGGCTCAGAAGTCTTGGACAGAAGCTCATCTTGAGCTGTTCAGACTTTCAAGACTGTGAACTTTCTCCCAGAAGGTAAGGACAAAGGACTGGCCAGGATGGTAATCATCTCTTACAATACTGTTTGTCTTCCTGAAGCAATACAGCGTGCAGATGGACTGGGTGGAAGGAGGTGAGGAGGCTTGATAAACTGGGCAATGTTACCACTCTACAGGTTCCGTCAACCACAGCAGAACAGATGCCATACCAGGCTGAAAGGCAACCTATCAGGAGTTTCTCAATGGCACATCTGTAGAAGTTTGAGGGAATTCTTGTGGACAAGCCAAATCAACTCAGACACCGAAGGAAGGACTTGCACTGATGTGCTTTCCTGATCACCACGTCTTTGGGGATGGGTTTGGGGGACAGGGAGGGCCATAAGAATCAGTTCAGTGTTTCTTTGGGTTTATGGGGATGGGTTTGGGGTATGGAGGGGTGTTAGTATCTGGTTAGTGGTTTTTTTTGGGTTTATGGGGATGGGTTTGGGGTACGGAGGGGTGTTAGTATCTGGTTAGTGTGTTTTGGGGTTTGGGGGACAGGGAGGGCCATAAGAATCAGTTCAGTGTTTCTTTGGGTTTATGGGGATGGGTTTGGGGTACAGAGGGATGTTAGTATCTGGTTAGTGGTTTTTTTTGTGTTTATGGGGATGGGTTTGGGGTATGGAGGGGTGTTAGTATCTGGTTAGTGGGTTTTTTTGGGTTTATGGGGATGGGTTTGGGGTACGGAGGGGTGTTAGTATCTGGTTAGTGTGTTTTGGGGTTTGGGGGACAGGGAGGGCCATAAGAATCAGTTCAGTGTTTCTTTGGGTTTATGGGGATGGGTTTGGGGTATGGAGGGATGTTAGTATCTAGTTAGTTTTTTTTGGGTTTATGGGGATGGGTTTGGGGTATGGAGGGGTGTTAGTATCTGGTTGGTGTTTCTTTGGGTTTGGATGGATTTGGGGGACAGGGAGGGCGTCAGGAACAAGTTAGTGTTTCTTTGGGTTTATGGGGATGGGTTTGGGGGACGGGGGCGTTAGGATGAAGTTAGTGTTTTTTTGGGTTGATGGGGATGGGTTTGGTGGACAGGGAGGGCGTCAGGAACAAGTTAGTGTTTTGGGGGGTTTATGGGGATGGGTTTGGGGGACAGCGAAGGCGTTAGGATCAGGTTAGTGTTTATGACAAGGATGTGGGGCAATTAGAGGACAGGCTGGAGTGTGATGTCTCCATGTTCAAAGACCAGCGATAACGTGGGACATCCGTGGGCTGGGCCGGGATGTCCAGCCACATGCTGAACTGGTAGAACAGCATGGGTGAAGGTTGGAGCCCCCTCTCCCTCCCTGGATTAGCAAATTGTTGGCAGCTCTTGGAGTCAGATTTCCATGTGAGCAGGAGGAGCGAGGTCTGATGACCCACTGGGTTTGTGACTCGGTGACGAGAGTTTGAGGCCGGGTGTTTAGTGATCAGTGGGTCCTGGCATCAATGCTGAGGATCTACACTTGAGGGTTGAATTGGAAGTCTGGAAATCGAGGCCCATTGACCAGGGTGCTGGGTATGTGAATCTCCAAGTATCTGCTGGGGTAGACAAATGCCCAGTGTCAGTGTTTCTGAGATGGCTGGGAGCTGGAGGCTGAAGAAGATTAGATTATTCGATTAGATTAGATTATGTGGACACGCAGTCCTCTTTTATTGTCATTTAGTAATGCAAGCATTAAGAAATGATACAATATTCCTCCGGTGTGATATCACAGAAACACAGGACAGACCAAGATTGAAAAACTAACAAAAACCACATAATTATAACATATAGTTACAACAGCGCAAACAATACTGTAACTTGATGAAGAACAAGCCGTGAGCAGGGTAAAAGTTCAAAGTCTCTCGAAAGTCCCACATCTCACGCAGACGGGAGAAGGAAGAAAACTCTCCCTGCCATACCCAACCACAGTCCGACTCTGAGTCGTCCGAAAACTTCGAGCTCCAACCAGCCCTCCGACACCGAATACCGAGCACCATCTCTGCCGAATGCTTTGACCTCAGCTCCGGTCACCAGCAGCAGGCAAAGTTGAGGATTTTGTGGCCTTCCCTCCGGAGATTCTTGATCGCACAGTGGCAGCAGTATTTGAGAAGTATTGCTGAGGCTTCATAAGCGTTGATCAAACCACACTTTTGAAATACTGTGAGCAATTTTTCCCTCTTGTCTAAGGAAAGGTGCTTTGGCCTTGGATATGGTCAGGAGGAAGATCTCAAGAATGATTTCAATAATGAAATACTTAACCTATGAGAAACGTTTGACGTATCTGGGACTGCACATATTGGAGTTTAGGAAGATAAGAAGGGATTACATTGAAATCTATCGGATACTGAAGGTTTCGTATAGAGTAGATGTGAAGAGATGTTTTCATTAGTAGGAGGGTCTAGGATCCGAGAGCCTAGCCACGGAGCAAAGGAAAGGGGTCTTTAAAACTGATGTAAGGAGAAATTTATTCAGCCAGTTGGTGATGAATCTGTGGAATTCTTTGCCAGAGATGGCTGTGAAAACCAAGTCATTGGGTAAATTTAAAGCGGAGGTTGTTAGGTTGCTGATCGGTAAGGGGGTTAAAAGTTATGGGAAGAAGACAGGAAAATGATATTGGAAAGGAGAATGATCCATGATTGACAGGCAGAACTAACTCAATGAGCTGAACGGCCAAATTCTGCTCTCGTATCCTGTGGTCAACATATTTCTTGTTGACACTCATTCAGGCTGGGCAAAGTGGTCTTGACCATTGTCCAGTCCTGAAGTGGACCATCAGTCCCCTCAGACCACACTGTCATACTCTTCGCACGCTTCAGTCTCTACATTGACCCCAGCAGGGGCAGTACCAGCAGGTGGTAAGGGATGGAGTGAGCAGCGTGCTTGTCGGTGGTGTCGATGTGGTCAAATTAGGCTTTTGTTCATTGTTGTTTGGAAGAATGAGGCGTAATCTTGTTTACTCATTTAAGGTCCCGAGGGGGCATGTCAGGGTAGATGCTGAGGTGTTTCCATTAGTGAGGAGTCTCAGGCAAAGGTCACATGGTAAAGGGGCAGTTGTTTGAAATGGAGGTGCATATTTCTTCTCATGGGGGGGGGTGGTACATTGAAACTCTGGAATTCTTTACCTGGGAGCACTTTAAGAATTTTTCGCTGCTTGTTGTGCTCTGCAGATGATACAAAGATCAAGGAACTGACTGGCACACTCATGCTCTCATTTCCTTATGTTCTTCATGCTCTTCAACTGAAACACAAATCTGCCCAAAGTGCGCAACGTGAAAATTATGTAAACATTGTAGTCTTCTACGCTCAGTTCCTGTGGCCGGTGGTGGTGTTGACAGAAACCCTTTACCTCAGGGCCCTGGCTCTGGCTGGACATACGGAGCCAGGTTAGTGGGGCAATTTTTTGTCAGCACCCTGAGGCAGCTTGGCACCTTGTTCCATTGTCGTGCACAGGACCAGGTTCCTCAGGTGAGCCCAGGAAAGAAAGATTGTGCCAGAAATGTGCAGCGGAGTGTCGCAGTAATGCTCTGGCTCTCTACACTGTCATGCCACACACTTCCTGGACACGGTTGGATACAGACTGAAGAACTCTCAGTGCACTGTCCTGTCACACTCTCTCTGGATAACATCCTTCAGCAGCAACTGGCTGAACTGAAGAGTGAGGGAAGGGTTAAACTGGTGGGAGGAAATGAGTTGGGATCATCTTAGGGTTCACTCAGAACCGTTGGGGATGGGATGGGGGAGTCGGGGTTCGAGGCGTTCGCAAGGATCTCCTTTACTCATCTTTCATCCCTGCGTCCCAACTTCAGAGCCAATGTACGGTTGGTGGTGGGGGTAAGCTCCCACTACCTATTGAATTCTCCCAACAGTGTGCATCTCAAATAGCCCTTGACACCCATCCTGCCCTTCACCTGCAGCTTTGTCCAGCAGAACTATTTCTACTGACCGGAGACGGGGCAAAGGTGGGGTACTGGTGTCTTAAAACCAGTCAGTTTGACAGAAGGGGCTCGTCAGCAGTAGCTGGTAGCTCACCTTGGAGAAGGAAAACCCAGTTCTCAGACCTCGGCTGCCTTGCGGCTATACCCACTCGTGGGGATGTCTCCAGGAGTAAACCCCAGGGAAAAATCCAGAGCTGAAGTCCCTAAGGCAGTCCTATGCTGAGTTCAACACTGACTGGCAGCTCCCGTGACTCTGCCGATGCCAAACGGTATTGATCTCTGCCGCTCCTTTGGATTCATCAGCAGTGTGGAGAGGGAGACTCCAATTTTTGTAATTGATAGTATATGTTATATACTGCACTATACTGCTGTCACAAAACAACACATTTCATAACATACATCAGTGATAACAAGCCAGATTCTGATTCTCTTCAGAGAGAGGTCTTACAGATTCATGTTTCTCGGAGTGAACATCACCCATAGCCTGCCCTTGTCCAACAACGTAGATGCCATGGACAGGGAAGAAAATACAAGAGAGAGAAAAGGGAGTTTTCACTCAGCTGTTGGGCCCTGCTACACCGTTGGCCTGTACAAGTGATTGAGAGCTGAGCAGACAGGAAGTTAGCGTGGGAGGAGATATATGAACCGAACCAGAAAACCACAGACCACCAGCACAGAGCAACAGATTAGCCGGAGGGGGGACGGACCATGACAGCCCAGGCCCTGAGGATCTTGCTTTAGGAAATCTAATGAGTTTCTTCTCAATCCAATGGTTCTCCCCATCTTTCTGTTACACACTGTAATTACTGCACTTTATCACAATCGATCTGAGAGTGGTAAAACATGCATTTTCCAGTCCCTCTCCCTCTGGGGGATATTGTAACTTCACTCCCCTCATATTGAACTGATTCCATAACCAGTGGACTCTCTTTCAAGGGGTCTACAGCTCACGTTCTCAGTATCAGATACTCACCTATTAATTGATCATTATGATTTGTTTTTCTTTGATTTGCCCATTTTGTTATCTTTTGCATATTGATTGTTTGTCAATCTGTTTGTGTGGGTGTAGTTTTAAATGATTCTATTTTATTTCTTTGATCTACTGTGTGCCCACAAGAAAATGTACCTCTGAATAGCACATGGTGACATATGCATACTTGGATAATGAATTTACTTTGAAAGTTGAACTTTGAACACTTTCTCTGAGGGATACTTGTACACTGACTGGTCTCCTGGTCCCTCTCTGTTGGGCATGTCCATGCACCGGTGTCTGTAATCACTTTAACCCTGGCAGCAGGAATGACATGCACCATTCTGTCACTGCTGGCAGCTCTGAGCTCCACCTCCGGACAGCGAAGGCGAGCTGCCCTGACACTCTAAACTTCTCCAGCTGTGTAATGGAAGGAGTGCAGTCACCCCGCCCTCGCTGTCCACATCCGCACTTCGCTTTTGCAGCTCTGCTCCGTATCTCTGTTCCTGCTCTTTCTCAACTCACTCGCAATGCGGGGCTCGATCACCAAGTTCTGGACCCATTCCCGACCCCCTCCTGTGCTCCCACCCTGACCGGGACCCTCAGTGAAGACCCACGCCCCCCCCACATTGGAATAAGGTTACCAAATCCACTTTGAAACATCAGCCAAGCTTCGCTTTCCTTTTTCTGCAAGTACTGCTTTAATCATTTGACATCGTTCAGTCTGTTTCAGCAACGTTAATTTCTGAAATTCATCAATGCATCGAAGGTTTTGAAATACCGAAGCACAAGCAATCATTGAAAGCAGGGGGGTCCTTGGCTTCCACCTCCTGAGGCCTGGTTGGTGTTCCTTGTTTGATACAGCTAGTGTATCAAATTCAAAGTAAAGGGCAAAATAAAGTTATTATCCAAGTATATATGATGTCACCATAGACCACCCTGAAATTTATTTTCTTGAGGTAATTTACAGGAAAATGAGAAATGCAATAGAATTTATGAAAATCATAAACAAAGAGTTAAAAACAACCAACAAGCAAAAGACAATTTGCGCAAATAAATAATAAAAACAATAAATATGTAGATAGATAGATAAACAATACTGAGAAGACAAGTTGCAGAGTCCTTGAAATTGAGCCCATAGGTTGTGGAGTCAGTTCAGAATTGAGGTGAGTAGTTATCCACATCGGGCAGGAGCCGGATGGTTGAAAGATAACTGTTTCTGAACCCAGGACTCTGGGACCTAAGGCTCCTGCACCTTTTTCCTGATGGTGACAGCAAGAAGAGAGCATGGCCCCGATAGCAGGGGTCCTTGATGGTGGCTGCTGCTTTCTCGTGGCAGTGCTCCTTGTAAATGCGATCAAAGATGTGGAGCGCTTTGCCTGTGACGGACTGGGCTGTGTCCAGCAGTTCCTGTAGACATTTCCATTGCTGGGCACTGGGGTTTTCATACCAGGCTGTAATGTTTCCAACGAGTGGCACAACCTGAAACTGATCTATTATCACTAAGATACTGTGTGAAATCTGTTGCTTTGTTCTGGAAGTATAGTACAGAAGACATTGAAATCTACAAATTAAAGGACTAGACAAAGATGGAGAACAGAAAGTATTGAGATATGGTCCATGGGCACGTGGATCATTCTGGAATCAGATGGTGAAGAGAAAGAACCTTGAATTGTTGAGTTGGATCCACCAAAGGTGGAATAGTTGTGCAGCGTTTAGTACAACACTTTACAGTACAGTCGACCCAGGTTCAATTCCCTGTGCAGCCTGCAAGGAGTTTGTATGTTCTCACTGTGACTGTGTACATTTCCTCCAGGTGCTCTGGTGTCCTCCCAGATTCCAACAACGTACTGGCTGGTAGGTTAATGGCTCATTGTAAACTGTCCTGTGAGTCGGCTAGGGTGAAATTAGTGGGTTACTGTGCATTGAGGCTTGAAGGGCCAGAAGGGCCTATTTGATGCTGTATCTCAATAAAATAAAATAAAATAAATAAAACTCTGGTTACTGGGTTATCTTTGGTACAATTCAGATGACTGGTTTTCTTCGTCTGGTGTTTAGTCGGTAATTAAAATGTGACAACTGACACGTGCAGTGACCAGCTGCAGTGCATTTTCCAGTCCGGAGGTAGCTGTGGGTTAACCAAGCAGAAAATGACTTACAGAATAAAGGTGTTGGAACGCAATGTCCTGGTGTCACTGTAAACCACCCAGCAACTCATACTGAGATATGCAGAGTGACACGATACAAACCCCAGTGCAAACACACTTTCAACTTCTCTCTGAGTTCCAAGAAACTGTTTGTTTGCCACAGCCAGTAGAAATGGGGCAGAAATTTAGAAACATCAGATCCTGGAAATCTAAAATAAAAACAAAAAATGCTGACTATTGCCAATATGTTATGTTTTTATTTCAGTGAAGGTGGAACTGAAGAGAGTTCAGTTTAGTTTCGCTGCTAGTTCCTTAAACTAAAATAATTTTCCCTGTCTCAGCCTGTCTGTCAGACACTGGCATCATTCCTTTCCCTTCTACATATTGTTAGAGGATCCTACACCACATTTCCTGTTAGACATCTCTCATGCTCATTTCCACTTCATAAGAAATAGAACCAGGAGTAGGCCATCTGGCCCGTCAAGCCTGCTCTGCCACTGAATAAGACCTTGGCTGACCTGACCATGGACTCATCTCCACCTACCTACCTTTTCCCCATAATTCGTAATTCCTCTATTATGCAAAACTCTATCCAACCTTGTCTTAAATATTTTTAATGAGGTACCCTCCACTGCTTCATTGGGCAATGAATTCCACAGATCCACCAGTCTTTGAGAAAAGCAGTTCCTCCTCATCTCTGGCCTAAATTTACCCCCTCGAACGTTGAGGCTACGTCCCCTCATTCTTGTCTCACCTACCAGTGGAAACAGCTTTCCTGCCTAGAGTTGATCTATCCCTTTCATAAGTTCCTGTAAGATCGCCTTTGATCCTTCTGAATTCCAGTGAGGACAGTCCCTGGCAACCCAATCTCTCCTCATAATCTAACCCTCTCATCTCTGGAATCAACTTGGTGAACCTCCTCTGCAAAGCCAGTATATCCTTCCTCAAATATGGACACCAGAACTGCAAGAAGTACTCCAGGTGCGGCCTCACCGGTACCCTGTACAGGTGCAGCATAACCTCCCCGCTCCTTATCAATGCCATGTTGTGTGAGCTGAAGGAATACTCTTCCTGTCTAACAGCACCTCCACACACTCACTAGACCTCCAGAGGAGATCCATCAATGAAACCTGGGACATACCACAGGGGTTATGGAAGGGTGAGGATGGACTCTTTCCAACCATTTCAAACACACATTCAGGACTGATTGCAGACTTCATACAGGGCAAGATGAAGGACGCAAGTTTCCACAGGAGTACCGTGGAGAGTATTCCTACTGGCTGCATCATCATCTGGTATGTGGGTGTGGGGGCTATGGCACAGGATTAAAATAAACTGCAGAGAGTTGAAAACCTTGGTCAGCTCCGTCTTAAGCACTAGTCTCCATTGTATCCAGGATATCTTCAAGGAGCGATGGCTCAAAAAGTTGGCATCCATCATTAGGAAACCCATTACCCAGAACATGCCTTCTTCTCATTGCTGCCATTAAGGAGGAGGTACAGGAGCCTGAAGGCACACACTCAATGATTCAGGAACAGCTTCTATCCAACTATCTAAATGGACATTGAACCCATGAACACTACATATATATAGTTACTGTAATTCACAGCTTTCTTTCTTTCTTTTTAAATCTTTTTATTGAATAAGTATACAAAAGGTAAACCATATAGGCACTAATACACTGTTAGAATATAATAATATTACAGGAGATATTAATACAGAAAAAAAATTGATACAAACAGTGTGATTTAAACATAAAATAATAAGGTAAAATAATAGTATACTAATTTTTATATGTATATATCAATAGAGAAAAGGAAAAAAAACCCAAAAAAAGCCCCCCAAAAAAACCCACTGTGCAACTAAACTAAAAGCAAAGCAAAGCAATGGGCTAACTTGGAAACAGGTAGAGTTAAAAAACTTAAAATCACGTCCTCAAACCCGACCTCCATTAAAAACAGTTAAAAAAAAAGCAAGAAGGGAATATAAATATGGACCAAAAGAGAAAAAAATTACCTTAAATGAAAATATTGAATAAAATATCTCCAGGTCTGTTCAAATTTAAGTGAGGAATCATAAAGATTACTTCTAATTTTCTCCAAATTTAAGCATAATATTGTCTGGGAAAACCAAAAAAAGGTAGTTGGAGCATTAGGCTCTTTCCAATGTTGTAAGATACATCTTTTCGTCATTAAAGTAAGAAATGCAATCATTCTACGGGCTGAAGGAGAAAGATTACTGGAAATTTTAGGTAATCCAAAGATAGCAGTAATAGGATGAGGAGAGATATCTATATTCAATACCTTTGAGATAATATTAAAAATGTCTCTCCAAAAAGTTTCTAGAGTAGGACAAGACCAAAACATATGAGTTAAAGAGGCTATCTGCCCCGGACATCTATCACAAAAAGGATTAATATGAGAATAGAAATGAGCTAATTTATCTTTGGACATATGTGCTCTATGGACAACTTTAAATTGAATTAGGGAATGTTTAGTACAGATAGAGGAAGTATTGACTAATTGTAAAATCTGCCCCCAGTCATCCACAGAAATAATAGAACCCAATTCCTGTTCCCAATCTGACCTAATCTTATCAAATGGAGCTTTCCTAAGTTTCATAATAATATTATAAATAATAGCCGTTGCACCTTTCTGACATGGATTAAGGTTAATTATAGTATCTAAAATGTATGTAGGAGGGAGCATTGGAAAGGAAGAAAGTATAGTACTTAGGAAATTTCTAACTTGAAGATATCTAAAAAACTGTATTCTTGGTAAATTATATTTATTAGATAATTGTTCAAAAGACAATAAGGGAACCATCTAAAAATAAATCCAAAAACCGTGAAATACCCTTAGTCTTCCAAATTTGAAAAGCACGATCCGTGAAAGAGGGAGGAAAAAATATGTTACCTAAAATAGGGATCGCTAGCCCAAATTGGTTAAGATCGAAAAATTTTCTGAATTGAAACCAAATACGTAATATTTAACTATCGGGTTACAGACCTGTTTGAGGCGTTTCAAATCGAAAGGAAGAGAGAAACCTAAAATAGAGCCAAGGGCATAGCCCTGAGCAGATTGTAATTCCAATACTACACATTTAGGAATGGATAGTGTATCTTGGTCAAGTAACCAAAATTTCATATGTCGAATATTAATTGCCCAATAATAGAATCTAAAGTTAGGTAATGCTAAACCTCCATCTCTCTTAGCTTTCTGTAAATGTATTTTACCCAGTCTCGGGTTTTTATTGTGCCAAATAATTGCCAAATAAGAAATTTTAGAGTCAACTTTATCAAAAAAAGATTTTGGAACAAAAATCGGTAATGCCTGAAATATATATATAAAAATTTTGGCAAAATAAACATCTTAACTGCATTAATACGACCAATCAAAGTTAAATATAATGGAAACCATTCAGATGAAAGTTGAGTAATATGATCAATTAAGGGTAAAAAATTAGTCTTAAATAAATCTTTGTGTTTACAAGTAATTTTAATCCCAAGATATGAAAAATAATTATTAATCAATTTAAACAGAAAGTTATGATACAAGGGAAGTTGTTTATTAATCAGGAAAAGTTCACTCTTACTAAGATTTAATTTATAACCTAAAAAAAGACTAAATTGTGCTAATAAATCTAAAACAGCAGGGATGGATTTTTGAAGATTAGAAATATATAAAAGTAAGTCATCAGCATAGAGTGATATTTTATGGGAATTTAAGCCCCGAGTTATCTCAATAATATTTGGAGATTCTCGAATGGCAATTGCAAGAGGTTCTAATGCAATATCAAATAATAAAGGACTAAGAGGACAACCTTGTCTAGTACCTCGAAAAAGAGGGAAAAAAGGTGAGCTTAAAGAGTTAGTACGGACCGAGGCCATAGGAGAATGATATAACAATTTGATCCAGGATATAAATTTCGAGCTAAAATTAAACATTTCAAGCACCTTAAATAAGTAAGGCCATTCCACTCTATCAAAAGCTTTTTCAGCATCTAAAGAGATAACACACTCAGGAACATTTTGTGAGGGGGTATAAACAATATTTAACAGTGTGCGAATGTTATAGAAAGAGTAACGACCTTTAATAAAACCCGTCTGGTCTTCCGAGATAATAAAAGGAAGTACTTTTTCTAATCTGTTTGCTAATAATTTAGAAAATATTTTAGAATCAATATTTAATAAAGATATTGGTCTATAAGATGCACATTGAGCAGGATCTTTATCCTTCTTTAATATTAGAGAGATTGACGCTCTATAGAAGGATTCGGGAAGTTTACCAAGTTTTAATGAAGCCTCCAAAACCCTACAGAGCCAAGGGATTAATGAAGGTGCAAAAAAAGGTCCGCGGTAAACCCATCAGGGCCAGGAGCTTTCCCCAGGTTCATAGAGGAAATGACATTCTTAATCTCATCAGTGGTAATGGGAGTATCTAGCATAGAAGACATATCCTGTGAAATCTCAGGGAAATCTAGGTTATCTAAAAAGTCATTCATATATTTAGAGTCTCGTAAAGACTCTGATTGATATAAGGAAGAATAAAAATTAAAAAAGGTTTGATTAATCTCCGCATGATCAAGTATCAGTCGATCATTTTGATTATAAATCTGATTAATTTGAGATTTAGTATAATTAGACTTCAGTTGGTTAGCCAACAGTTTGCCAACTTTGTCACTATGTGCATAAAATTCACTTCTTGTTTTCTTTAATTGGTTTACAATCGAGGACGAAAGTAATAAACTGTGTTCCATTTGAAGTTCAGTTCTTTGTTTATACAACTCCTCAGAGGGAGCTGTAACATATTTCTTATCAATTTCCTTAATCTTGTCCACAATTACCAGCTCCTCCTGCTTCAGCTTCTTCCTCAAAGCAGCAGAATACGAGATAATCTGACCACGAATATAAGATTTAAAAGCATCCCAAAGAATGTTCACAGAAATATCCTCTGTGTAGTTGATTGTAAAAAAGAGATCAATCTGTTCATTCATAAAATTAACAAAATCCGAGTCCTGAAGCAACAGCGAATTAAAACACCATTGTCTATTATTTTGTGTATTGACCTGAATTTTAATAGAAAGCTTAAGTGGAGCATGATCCGAAATGGTTATAGAGTCATAATCACATTTAATCACTGAAGAAATAAGACGAGAGTCAATAAAGAAATAATCAACTCTTGAATAGGAATGGTGAACATGTGAAAAAAAAGAAAAATCTTTTTCCTGAGGATGCAAAAAACGCCAAATGTCCGTCGACCCAGAATCAGAGAGGAATGAATTAATCAAAGTTGCAGATTTATTGGGTAAGGTCCGTAGAGGAGCCGAACGGTCCAAAACTGGAGATAAGCAAGTATTAAGATCTCCGCCCCAGAGCAATGAAAACTCATTCAAATTCGGGAACCGATTAAATAGTGATTTATAAAATTCCGGACAGTCGATATTGGGAGCATAAACGTTAACCAAAACTACCTTTTTATTAAATAATAGACCACTAACCAGTAGAAATCTGCCATTCGGATCAGAGATAATATCATGTTGTACAAAAGTAACTGAGGAGTCTATAAAAATAGAGACGCCTCGAATCATAGCGTTAGAGTTTGAATGAAACTGTTGTTCCTTCCAAAATTTAAAAAAACGTAGTCTGCCCCCCCTCCGCACATGGGTCTCTTGTAAAAATAGAACATGTGCTTTAAGTCTCCGGAATACTTTAAAAACTTTTTTTCCTTTTAATTGGATGATTAAGACCATTAGTATTCCAGGAGACAAAATTAATAATAGACTCCATAAACCCTAAAGTCAACCGGCAAAAAAGAGGATTGACGATAGGTTCGACCCACGAACCCGGAAAGGGAACAGAACAAACCAGAGATAACGGGAAGGAGAACGCAACCAATGCTTCAGTAATGTAAATAGCCCAAGAAGAAAAAAACTAAAACGTGAAGCCCCTCCCACCACCCCCCACAATTCACAGCTTTCTTATCCCCCTATTATTACACATTGCATTGTACAGCTGCCGCAAAGTTAGCAATTGTCACCACATATTCTGGTGAATTTAAAGCTGATTCTGACTGTCATACTGACCCACAGCAATAGCTGGAGATCTGTCAGTGTAATATGGAGCACAGCCAACTTTATTCTCCTCTTGCTCTTGCTGATAAGCCACTAACATGACAACTCAATATTCTATACTCGATGTCTCTTCTTCTCATGAACATCAATTTCTCCTTCTACTCTTTTATTCTTTTCCTTCTACCTCTTCTCCTCACCTTGCTATCAGCTCCCCCTGGTGCCCCTCCTTCTTCTGTTTCTCCCATGGTCTACTCCTGTCCTATCAGAGTCCATCTTCTCCAGCCCTTTACCTTTCTCACCTGCCAACTTCTAGTTATCCTCCTTCCCCTCTCCTTTTTATTCTGTTGTTCCCCCTTCCTTTCCAGCCCTGAAGAAGGACATCAGCCTGAAACGTCGACTGCTTATTCATTTCCATAGACACTGCCTGACTTGCTGAGTTCCTCCAGCATTTTGCATGTGTTGAGCATCAAAAGAGGAAGTGCTAAGTTTTACCCTTACTTTATTAGAAAGGTGTAGGAGGACACTGCGAGTTAGACATGAGGCATCAATGAATCATAATCTTGGGGTCCCATTTCAAAATGCATTATGATGTTCTGCAAAGTGGTGGTTCAATATTGATTTAATCATCCCCAATATAGACTCTGTATCATGAACTGTGAATGTAGCAGTAATCTGAGCCGTAGTGTAGTGACTAGACTTTTTTCTTTTATCACTTCAGCAGTTACTGTATTGGTGGAGCTACTCACAGGTACAAATATATTGTGAAGTAGGAAGTTTGTTCGGCCGCTATGTGCTGTATTGTTAAATGTGGATGTTCATGGTCTTTCTATGATAGTTCTTGGCAAATATCTCCACACAAGTGGTTTGCTGTTGCCTTCTGATGGACAGTGTCGTTACACGATGCGAAAGTAGGAAGTACAGGAAGTAACCATTGTTTTGCTTTGAGTAAATATTAAAATGTGTTTTTTAAATATCTATGTTAAAGATCACAAACAAGAGAAAGTCTGCAGATGCTAGAAACCTGAGCAACACACACAAAATGCTGGAGGAACTCAGCAGGCCAGGCAGCATCTAGGAATAGAGTCCAGTTGATGTTTCAGGCCGAAACCCTTCAGCAGAACTATGATAAAGATATTTCTTCTGTTCTTTCTTGATGGTCAGCATAATAGAGTCACAGAGAAGGACGGCAAAGAAATAGGCCCTAAGACTCACTAATCCATGGCAAAACCATTTGAACTGCCTACACCTATCTCCTGCATTAAACATAGCCCTCCATTAACCTGCTATCCATGTACCTATTCAAACTTCTCTTAAAATGTTGAAGTCGAGCTTGCATGTACCACTTTTGCTGCCATCTCATTCCACACTTTCACAAACCTCTGAGTGAAGAAGTTTCCCCTCATGTTCTTTTTAAACTTTTTACCTTTCACCCTTAACCCATGACTTCCGGTTGTAGTCCCACCCAACCTCAGTGGAAAAAGCCTGCTTGCATTTACCCTATCTAAATATACACTAATAAAGCACATTGCTTGGTCTGTTACACAAAGTCTGGATGGAACACCCTGGAATTTTTTTTATCCCCCCTGTCTTACAGAAGTTCCTTGCATGCCTGACTTCAAGAAGCAACCCATAAAGAGTTACCACGTGCAGGTAACGATCTCCAGCTCCCAGGAAGGTTTGGTAAGGATTGAGCAAATGATAAATTGACAGAAAAGTAGGTAGGGACAGGAACCTACGGTACGTGACACTTGAAAGGCAGAATGTAGAGCAAGTAGACTCTTTGTGTAGATATTCAATTGTATTGTTCACTTTCCTGCCCTTTATTCATAATCCTTGATGCTTTTACTGATGTGAAATCTATCTCTATTTAAAACATAATTTGGAAATCCAAATATGTGCGGGTCTCTGAGCAGATTCAGCAGGGTCAATCTGCGCACTGACATAGCAGCTAGGGCAGTGGTGCGCTTGTCCTGCAGGATATGGGAGATCGGGGAGACGCTGAGTGCCTGAGGTCAGTGTGGCCAGCTGCTGCTCATAGCTAACTGTGCTAAGGAGCTGGAGCTTGATGCATTAAAGATCTTCCAGGATGCTGAGGGCATCATAGTTTCAGTGAGGGGGTCATTCCTTGATCCAGGCTGCTGGTAGTAGACTGACCAGTGGGACAGAGAGAAGGGGTACACAGAGTGCAGGATTCCTCCATGACCATTCCCCTTGGTCATTCAGGAGAAAGCAGCAACCAAGGCTGTGGCACTAGGACTGGCTTTGAGGCTTAGCACGGAACGCTGAAGGCAGAAAGGACTATGGTGATAGGAGACTTAATAGAGAGACAGACAGGAGATTCCCCCTGGTGACAGACAGGGGCGTTGGAATGGTGTGTCACCTACTTTCAGCCCATATCCAGGAAGTAGTTGCAGAACATTCCCAAGGAAGATGAGATTCAGCCAGAAATCATTTTTAATACCACTTGACTATTTATTTTCAACTTACGTACAGCTTTGCTTTAAATTCTTGATGGGTACAGCATCACCCAAATTCTAACGACGTCCTGACGAAGGGTTCCGGCCTGAAACATCGACTGATCGTTTCCACGGATGCTGCCCGACCTGCTGAGTTCCTCCAGCGTGTTGTGAGTGTTGCTTTGACCCCAGCATCTGCGGATTATTTTGTGTTTACCCAAATCCTATGCCTGATAGCTTTTGCAGACAGGTTACTTCTAAATTTAGCACAGACCATGCCACTGTTACCATGACCTCAAATAACACCAGTTTTATTTGGTTTACCACCAGAAGTGACAGCCTTGTTCTTTGCCTTGTATACATAGACACATCTCTTGCCCAGGTAAAATTCAGTTTCATCACGGGAGTAAACACCCTCAATCTTCAGCAGAACTATATGCTCCCTTTGGTTTTTAGGGCCCCATTTCTAACCAGTGAAAGCAGGTTTGCACCACAATCTTCCAGGCACTGTGAAAGCACGCCGGGCAGCTGGATCAGCTTGCCCGGAAACCCAAGATGGAGGAATCGTTGAGCACATTGGCACAAATGACATAGGTTGAAAAAGGGGGAAGTCCTTTGGAGTGAATATAGGGAGTTAGGTAAGAAATTAAAAAGCAGGCATCAAGGGCATTAATACCTCAATTATTCCTTGTGCTAAGAGTTAGTGAGGGTAAGAATAGGAAGATATAGCAGATGAATGCACAGTTGAAGGTTGGTGCAGGGGGCAAGGATTTAGATTTGTGGCCATAGGGATCACTTCTGGGATAGAGATGACCTGTACAAGAGGGATGGGAGGTACATGGACAAGAGGGGGATCAATATTCTAGTGGGCAGATTTACTAGTGCTACTAAAGATGGTTAAAACTAAAGTCCTGTGCAATAGTCTAAGGCACAAAATATATGAGTGGAAAGCGAGTTTGTAAATCTGACGGGAGCAAAGGATGTTGGGAATGGTGAGGCTGGAGCTCTATGGGAGGGCAGTGGGACATGTAGCAGAGAAACAGCGCCAGGGGTGGGGATTGGTGTGTGTGCAGGCACACCTACCCCTGAGACTCCAGACAAGGTCATTTGATTCCAAACAATTGGTTTATTGATCATTGCAGAATGTCTCTATGGGGTTTCCCGCTCCCTCCCCTCTCCCTTTCCCATTTTCCAACCATGATTCTTCTCTCCTTGTTCCCTTCCCACTCTCAGTCCACAATAGAGACCCATATCAGAGTCAGTTTTATGACCATGATTTCATTTTGTGGCAACAGTACAGTGCAACCCTGAGGCATCCCAGCCGTATATATTGCATCTCAGACTTCAGCACAGTATTGTACACTGGCAGAAGCATGGGATCCAAACCTGAAGCGAAGCAGGTGGAAGGCCAGAAACTGAGATGGAATTCAATGACAGACTGAGCAGTTGCAGGGCAGGGAGTGGGGAACGACTGTCAGATTAAATTAGATTTATTCCAATGTAAGAAACATGACAACCACCTAAGTGCAAAAGTTCAAAGCAAATTTATCATCAAAGTACAAACAGTATATGTCACCACATTCAATCCTGAAATTCATTTTCTTGTGCGCATTCTCATTAAATCCAATAACCATGATAGGATCATTGTAAAACTGCACCAGTCTTGGTGCATGAACTCATGACAGGCATAGCTACATCAGACTGGGAGATTATAACTTTTTCAGCAGGTGTTCCCAAGTTCTTTATGCCATGGACCCCTATCGTTAACCGAGGGATCCGTGAACACCACTTTGGGAACCCTTGCTTTACAGAAACATGGAGAAGGGAGGAACAAGACTGGAAGCTCCTATAGGTGGGTATAGTTGAGTGGAGGTTGATAGGTCTTTGATGAGTTAGGGTGTCAAAGGATCCTGGGAGAAGGCAGGAGAATGGGGCTGAGAGGGAAAATAAATCAGCTCTGATGGAAGGGTGGAGCAGACTCAATGGAACAAGTGGCCTAATTCTTCTTCTGTATTTCATGATCTCAGTCATCTCCTTATCTGAAGACTGTATCTTTGACTGTAAGCTCCTTGTCCAATGGAAGCCTCATCCCTGAATCCAGCCTGCAAGAATTTTGTAATTTTCTGTTCCATAAAACAGCTCTTTAATCCACAATGTTGTCCCACCCTATTTAAACCTACTTTATAATCAATGTATCCCTTTCCCCCTACACAGCACCTAATTGCACATTTTTCTTACAGCCATGTGCCTATCTCAGGGCATCTTAAATGTCACTACTCCATCAGCCTCTACCACCACCCTTGGCTTTGCATTCCAGACACCAACCACTCTGTGTGTAAAAAAAAACCTACATTTAACACCTTCACTAATTTTCCCTCCAGTCAGCCTAAAATGGGTGCCCGCTGGCAGTGGCCGTCAGTGTCCTGGTTGTCCACTCTGTCTGTGCCAGTCATCATCCTTCTTCACTCCAAAGAGGAAATCACAAGCTCACTCAACTCTTCCTCATAGGACCTGTTCTCTAATCCGTGCAAAATCCTGGTAAATCTCCTCAGAACTCTCTAAGCATCCACATCTTTTCTATAATGGGACAATGAGAAATGAATACAATACTGAACACAAGTGTGGTCCAACTAGAGTTTTATAGAGTGCGATGTTACCTCATGGCTCTTGAACTCAGTCCCCCTGTCACCCTTCACTCAAATCCTGTCATCATGAAGGAAACATAGCATTTACTTTACAAATTGTTTCTTCACCTTAGAGTTGGCCTTTGGTGACTTGAGTAGAAAAAACACCCAGGTCCCATCAACATAATTCTCACTGTTTAAATAGTGCTCTCCCTTTCTCCTGTATGCCTCAAAGTGGAATTACCATAATATTCCACATTATATTCCACCTCTGCCATGTTTTTCCCACTCACACAACTGGTCCAAGTTCTCTTGAAGCCTCTTTACATCTTCCTTTGTGGTCACGATCCCATCTAGTTTAGTATCAACAGCAAAATTGAAAATATGACCTTTGGTTCCATTTGGTCAACTTTTTGACATAAATAGTGATTAGCTGAGACTCATTCATCGATTCTGTAGCATGTGACTAGTTACAGCTTGCCAACTTGAGAAAGATCCCATTCTTTGCTTTCTTTCCAAAAGACAACTACAACTAATAGTGCAATTATGGCCATCCCTGGGGCAGGCTGTATCTATCCATAACGGTGGAACATGACGCTATGGTCGGCTCCATTACTCCATGCTGAATGAAGCGCCAAACAAGATTAAAATCAACGAGGGTGAGAGTGGAAAGTGAGTATGTGTTCAGTGTTGTCCACCTGCGTTTGACTAGTGTCGCTCTCGCTGCTGCCGCTGAAAGGTGCAGGAGGCACGGATACCATGCTGCATATGTGGTAGTCTCATCCAACCGCGGTGGAAAAAGTCTGCTTGCATTTTATCCTATCTATACCCCTCACAGTTTTGTACACCTCCAATATATCTCCCCTCTGTCACCTACATTCCAGGGAATAAACTCCAGACCTATTAACCCTTTCTCTATAACTGTTATTGTTTCTGTTATTTCACTTTTATAACAGGTTACAGCCTTTTCATTTTAGTAACATTATACTCACCAGTTTGCAATTCTTTATTAATTTCCTCAATACTATGAATGAATTCTTTTCAGTCTTCCAGCCAGGACAGATATCAATTATAACCGACGTTTCAATGACAAACTCTACCATCTTCTTCAGGGACAATGCCTGGGCATGTCTGGTCCGGTGGTATTTATACCACCTGTAGTCCGTTCCTCCTGATTGGATAGCCCTCATCCAATCAGGCCTCTGCTTTCACACTTTGTTTACAATTGAACCCCAGTTCTTAGTGGTTTTGATACTTGGTGCCCTA
The DNA here is from genome assembly GCF_963921235.1 of Mobula hypostoma. Lineage (NCBI taxonomy): Eukaryota > Metazoa > Chordata > Chondrichthyes > Myliobatiformes > Myliobatidae > Mobula > Mobula hypostoma. The sequence goes on along the minus strand of NC_086109.1, from coordinate 2,592,466 downwards.
TTATTTCTGGAAGGTTATTTGCGTCTTCCTTTCCTAAGGTAGAATTGAAGTATACATTTAATTGTTCTGCTATCTCATTGCTGCCAATTAAAATTTCACCAGATTCCATTTGTAAGGGACAAGAAATTGTTTGGAAATTTTAAGTAGTTTCATTGCAAATGCTATACCCCTCTGATTGACGGGCACTATAGGCCAGATATCGCCACTGCCCAAGCTGTGTGTAGAAACCCATATTCTGTTCTACCCCCTCCCTGAACAATGGACTGCAACTGCACCCATCCTTCCTGCTTATAACTCCCACCTGCCTATGTAGACTGCTGACCAGGTCTAAGTTAAGTGTGATGCTCTGCTCCCTCACACATGAAGACTACTGCCATAGGCTGGGATCAGCAGCATTTGTATCTCTTGTATCTCACTGTCCCACATGGACAGGTGCACGTCTGAGAAATGTGGGGCACCAGCCTTTGTCAAATAGTGCAAGCTGAATCATCTGCACCTCAACATCAGTATGACAAAGGAGATGGTGATGGACTTTAGGAAGACTAAACGCATTGCTCCCTGTTAGGATCTGAGGGTGTGGATGCGGTGAGGATCTACAAGTACCTGGGGGCACAAATGGATGACAGACTTGAGTGGAACACCAACACAAAGGATGTGTACAAGAAGGCCAGAGTCCCCTCTACTTCCTGAGGAGACTGAGGTCCTTTGGAGTATGCAGGCCTCTCCTTCACATCCAACACACACAAAATGCTGGTGGAACGCAGCAGGCCAGACAACATCCATAGGAAGAAGCTTCAGTGTAGGCATCACTGGAAGAGGCTTCGCAGTAGTTAATTTAAAAATGCAAACATGAGGAAATCTGCAAATGCTGGAAATTCAAGCAACACACACATGTTCTACCAGTCTGTTGTCTCCAGTACAATTGCCTATGCGGTGGTGTGCTGGGGCAATGGCATCAACACGGGTGATGCCAACAGGCTCAATAAACTGATTAGAAAGACTGGCTCTGTTATAGGAGTCAAACTGGACTCATTGGAGGCTGCAGTAGAACAAAGGACCCTATAGAAAATCCTGGCAATTCTGGACAAAGTCTCTCACCCTCTGCATTCCACCATCGCTGAACAGAGGAGCACTTTTAGTAATAGACTAAGACAACTGCACTGCTCCAAAGAGCGATATATGAGACCATTCTCACCCTCAGCTGTTAGGCTCTATAATAAGTCAACCTATTGCTGGGGAAGTGATAACCCCCTCCTGTTAGACTGTTTCAGGTAACTTATTTTATTCTTTCTTACTTCTTTTCTAATATTTGTATATTTATATATTTGTGCACTTTCTGAGTTGGATGATCAGCCATGATCATAATAAATGGCGGTGCAGGCTCGAAGGGCCGAATGGCCTACTCCTGCACCTATTTTCTCTATGTTTCTATGTTTCTATGTTTCTATGTAATGCTACTGTGACACCGCAATTTCCTTTGGGTTCAATAAAGTATCTGTCTGTCTATTGAGTTCTGCTGTGTTTCTTCAGCATTTTTTGTGTGTTGCTTGCATTCCAACTTCTGCAGATTTTCTCCTGTATTTTTTATCTATCTATCTATCTATCTATCTATTTATCTGTCTTTATCTAAGCTGCAGATAGACAACAGCCAAGAGTTAGGCTCAACACAGTCTTCTTTCTCTACTGTCCTGGAAAGCCAGTAGTCTTGGCGATGGTTTCGCAAGATAGTGAACGACAGAGGCACAGTGTATGACAGTCACCTCCTGATTATAATGGCTGGGATTTTCCTCAGACTCGTCCCCCAGCCTTGACTGACGCAAAGCGTGGAGTCCCAGGATGGTTCACTGTTTCATACTCCTGGATCGTGCTGTCCCTGTGGTTTCGGTGGGCAGCTCCCTTGACCCTGGCCTGTCGAGGATCTGGAGTTGCAGGGGACTTTACTGTGGCATAAATGGTGCTTGGAAGATCCAGGCCCTCCAGCTGCCTGGGAATCTGCAGAGAAAGCACAGTGTTCAGAGTGAGGAGAGATCCAGCCCTGGCACACAACCAGTCACTGGGGTACACTTCCCCCCACACACCCACACTGGGGTACACTGTCCCCCCACACCCAGACACTGGGGTACACTGTCCCCCACACACCCAGTCACTGGGGTACACTGTCCCCACATACCCACACTGGGGTACACTGCCCCCCACACCCAGACACTGGGGTACACTGTCCCCCACACACCCAGTCACTGGGGTAAACTGCCCCCCACACCCAGTCACTGGGGTACACTGTCCCCCCACACCCAGACACTGGGGTACACTGTCCCCACATACCCACACTGGGGTACACTGCCCCCCACACCCAGACACTGGGGTACACTGTCCCCCACACACCCAGTCACTGGGGTACACTGTCCCCACATACCCACACTGGGGTACACTGCCCCCCACACCCAGACACTGGGGTACACTGTCCCCCACACACCCAGTCACTGGGGTAAACTGCCCCCCACACCCAGTCACTGGGGTACACTTCCCCCCACACACCCACACTGGGGTACACTGTCCCCCCACACCCAGACACTGGGGTACACTGTCCCCCACACACCCAGTCACTGGGGTACACTGCCCCCCACGCCCAGACACTGGGGCACACTATCCCCCACACACCCAGTCACTGGGTTACACTGTCCTCCACACTCCAAGACACTGGGGTGCACTGTCCCCCCCCCACACCCGGTTGCTGGGTACACTCTTCTACACAAACCCAGTCATTACGTTACTCTGTCCCTCACACATCCAGTCACCGAGAAGAGAAAATATAACATGGTGACAATGTACCCCAGTGATGGGTATGGGGTGACAGTGTACCCCTAGGAGGGGTCCTGACTCTGTGTAGAGCCCAGGCCCCAAGTCCTGATCCCAAGAAGGGGTCCCGGCTCTGTGTTCCATGTCCCTGCGTTCCTGTCTCTCCCTCGACCAAATCAAGGCTTCTGGCTTTGTGTTTCGACTTTCCTGTTTCCCAAGACCCTGTCATGTCTTCGCTTAGTTCCGAAGTCCAAGCCGGAGTCAAGGCCAAGGTTCTGGGTCCTTGTCCAGTCCCTGGCTCGGAATCCAAACAGAAGCCTCATCATGTCCTCGCCTCGAGGAAACCCAAGCCTCGTCATGTCCTCGCCTTGTAGAAACCCAAGCCATGTCCAATCTTGTAGCCACGTCATGTCCTCGCCTAGTTCTGGGGTCCGAACCTGAGTCAAGACCCAGGTTCTGAGTCCTTGTCCAGTCTCTAGCTTGGAGTCCAAGCCCAGGCTCCTAGTTCCCAGTTCCTTGTCCTGGTACTGCTTGCCTTGCCAATGTCCTCGCCCAAGTCTGTTTTCTCGTCCCAGCTCTCTAGTCAAGTCCTGTTCCTAGTACTTCAGTGTCTGTGTTTTGCATTTGGGTCCTCTCCCATCAAACACCCACCTTATGACAGTGTACCCCAGTGACTGGATGTGTGGGGACTGTGTACCCCAGTGACCTAGAGTGTGGAGGACAGAGTACTCCAGTGACTGGATGTGTGTGTGTGTGTGTGTGTGTGTGTGTGTGTGTGTGTGTATGTGTGTGTGTTTGTGTGTGTGTGTGTGTGTGTGTGTGTGTGTGTGTGTGTGTGTGTGTGTGTGTGTGTGTGTGTGTGTGTGTGTGTGGTGGAGGGTGTATGACAGCAGTGTATTCCAGTGACAGTGTGTGGGGGTGGTGGAGTTTACTCCAGTGTCTACGTGAATGGGTGACAGTCATATGCTCTGGTCATGTTCTTCATTAAAATCTTTTTGGAAATTTTTATTTTCTACAATCTCTAAAGCTCTGAAAATTACTTTACAACCTAATACATTGGCTGTCTTATTTGGAATAGTTCTGCATCATATCCAGGGTATTTCAGCTTCAGACCAACATGTAATTACATTTGTCACATTGTTGGCAAGAAGTGGTATTTTATTGAAATGGAAAGATACCTCTGTCCCTGTATTAATTCAATGGTTTTCTCAAGTAATGTCATATCTTAGCTTGGAAAAAATTAGAAGTAGAACTTTTGATCCTCGATTCGATACTGAGTGAAGATCGGGCTCTTTGGCCAAATGCTATCATTTAATTTGAATTAATTTATATGGTTCCCTTCCAATCTTATATATAAATGTGAATTGGCAGTTGATTTGTCTTCTTTATTGATATACAGTAGATAATTGTAAGTCGTATTACTCCAGGAGTTGGTTCCTAATAGTTTTATTTTCTCTCTTTGTTCTTTTTTACTTCTCTTTCTCTTGTAGTTACTGTTTTTTTCTCTCTTTTAGTAGTTGGGGTTCTCGTTTTCCTTCTTTTCTTCATAAAAATATTTATTTTTCATTATCATTTTATTCTTTTTTGATAAGTTTTTTTCTTCAGCTTCATTAAATGCATATATATTAATCTGCTGTAATCTTGTACCATTTTAACGCTGTAGAAGATTATGTATCAATAAAAGGATTTTAAAAATGAAGTGAATGGGTGACAGTGTACTCCAGTGACTGGGTGTGGGGTTGACAGTGACCGGGAGTTTGTGTGTGGGTGACAGTGTACCCCAGTGATCGGGGGTGTGGAGATAGTGTACACTGGTGATGTTGTATGTGTGTCTGTGGCGGGGGGGGAGTGTCAATGTACCTCTATGACTGTGTGTGTGGGGACAGTGTACCCAGTGACTTGGTGTGTGTGTGGTGACAGTGTACCCCAGTGAATGGGTGTGTGGGTGACAGTGTACTCCAGTGACTGGGTGTGTGGGGGGGACAGTGTACCCCAGTGACTGGGTGTGTGTGGACTGTGTACCCCAGTGACTGGGTGTGGGGGGGACAGTGACCGGGGGTGTGTGTGGGTGACAGTGTGCCCCAGTGACTGGGTGTGTGAGAGATGGCGTTATCCAGTGACTGGGTGTGTGGGAGATGGCGTTACCTAGTGACTATGCATATAGGGGATTGGGAATAATCTAAAGTTCCTCCGCTCACTTCCCTGCCTTAACCGATGTAGAGTTCACTGGTTCGTGGGTTCAGCCTAAGCAACATATTCTTTGTTTGTTCTTTGGGATCTTTCTGTGCCTCTGCAGAGGTCAGAAACGTGCTCTGCATTCATTTGGCAGCAATCTCTGATTCGGGTCGGTTTTGCAGTGTGTCTCATCATTACCTTGTGCCCAACCTTCCCCAGGGTGGTGAGGGTGGCCCCAGAGGATAGAGGATTTCACGCCCCATTTCCCCTACCTTCTGGCAATGGTGAGATGATTCCAGGAGTTGAGAGATTGTTCCCCCCAAACCCAGTTCCCCCTCCCATGAAGTAATGTGTCCCCAGTTACCAGCTCGATGCCCTCCGGAGGCTGACGGCCAGCTGCTCGTCTTTTTGGTTCCTGAGCTTGTGCATAAATAGTCTCTGGTGGTGAGTCTGTGAAGCAGAGGGAGAGGCGATGAGGACTGCCAAGCAATGTCACCATACACCAGTTACCGCAAAACCCCTCCCTGTTGACACTCTCTCCCTTTCCTCCTACAGCCCTGCCTCTTCTGACTCCCTCCCTGGTCATCTCCCCTATACTGTCCCAACACCGTCCTCCTTACTCTCTGACCGCTCTCCGTTTTCAGCCCTGCACTGTTTCTTCTGCTGCTTTTACCCATTCAGCTCCCTCCTTCCCCTCACTGCTCTCCTTGCCCCTCTGACCATTGCTCCTCCTCCCTTGTGTTCACTGCCCCACTCCCCTCCTGCACCTGACACTCTCCGACCCAGGCTGCTCAGACTCACGGACTGCGTGTCAGATACTTGCCTCCATTGTCTTGTGCCTGCTGACCTCTCCTTACTTGTCTGGCGATGAAATAGACCAGACAAATGATGAAAAGAACAGCAACAACACTGGCCACGCTGCTCGAAATAGTAATTATTTCATTCTGTGGAGATTCTGTTGGTTCTGCAACAATGGATGATATAAAAAAAAAGAATCAGTGATTCCAGTCCGAGTCTTTCTCTCCTTTGACATGGTGTGGATGGGTCATTGATAGCAGCTTCGATGAAGCTATTCATCAGTGCTCTTCACTTTCAAAATAAACTAACAGAGGAATTCAGAAGCACAGCAGCACCTCTGGATAAAAATTGCCAGTCAACGTTCCGTCACGGCCTTCTGGATTTCTTGGTTGGTAGCCATTTCAATTTCTCTCTGCACTGCCACACTGATATGCCTGTCGTTGGTCTCCTTAACTGCTCAGGTATGGCTCAACACAGTACGTCACCTTCTGCTAAGGTAGTCTACAACCCAATGGCATGAACACTGAATTCTCCAATTTCAGATAATCTGATCACCCTCTATCCAATGTTCTCTTCTGCAATCTACCCATTTCCTGCTGTACCCAGCACACAACTGCTGCTCGCTATTGCCCTGTTCCACTCACGTCATCACCCCACACTCCTCCCATTGTATTCCCTCCCCTCACTCTTCCCATCTGTCCTTCCCACCTCCCTTATTTGGTTCCATACTCCACCTTTGTATCATTTCAGACTCCATCATGTGCAGCCCTTTGTTGATTCCACCCATCATCTCACAGCCTCTGTCATTCTTTCCAGTTTTCCCTCCTCCTTCTGTTTATCACCTATTCCCCTAGCCTGGGAACACCTCCTGTCTTCCCTCCTCCATCTACCTATCACCTATTCCCCTAGCCTGGGAATACATACTGCTTGCCTGCTCTTGCCTCACTCTATCCCTCCCTCGACACTGGCCATATCCCATTTACCTTTCAACCCAAATGAAGGTCTTGATCCTCATAACTGAACATCCATTTCCTCCACTGATGCAGCCCACTGAGTTCCCCCAGCTGTTTGTTTTTGGTCATGAAATATCTTTGGCACGTAAGATTAAGGAGAACCTCAAGATATTTTGGAAGTATATTTGTTGAAAGTGGTAGACTAGTGAACATTCATCACTTTCTATTTACATCTTTTCCAGAGACTCAATTGCAATTATGAAGTATTCATCTCCCCCCTTTCCACCAGCACCTCCACTTTATCTGAATCACTGAAGTTTTCCCCTGGTCCAGACACTCGTTTCGTTCTTTGCACCCCTGCGTTTGGCTGGTGGATACATGTTTGATTTCTAATCTTTCCAAGGTCTGAAAGAAGATCTTTGACCTGAAGATTTCACACTGTTTTTCCTCCCACAGCTGCCATCAGCATGTTCTCACCTCTGTTCCACCCACACAGACACTGAAGAAGCTCTGCTCCTCCCTCCATCAATTTCCTGTCACTAGTTTGGAACAGCAGTGAGCCTCTTATCTTCTCAAGCCTGTCCCACCACTCAAGATCATGACTGAACTGACTAACCTCAGCATTGCATATCAAGATTAAGGAGAACCTCAAGATATTTTGGAAGTATATTTGTCTAAAGTGGTTGCCAGGGAAAGTGTGGGTCACCTTATGGAGACAGAAGCTGCCATAGTTGGATGCATCAGCAAGGGAGATGAGGCTGATTACAGGGCTACAGTAGGAAACTTTGTCACATGGTGTGAGCAGAATTATCTGCAGCTTAATGTGAAAAAGACTAAGGAGCTGGTGGTAGACCTGAGGAGAGCTAAGACACCGGTGACCCCTGTTTCCATCCAGGGGGTCAGTGTGGACATGGTGGAGGATTACAAATACCTGGGGATACGAATTGACAATAAACTGAACTGGTCAAAGAACACTGAGGCTGTCTACAAGAAGGGTCAGAGCCATCTCTATTTCCTGAGGAGACTGAGGTCCTTTAACATCTGTCGGACGATGCTGAGGATGTTCTACGAGTCTGTGGTGGCCAGTGCGATCATGTTTGCTGTTGTGTGCTGGGGCAGCAGGCTGAGGGTAGCAGACACCAACAGAATCAACAAACTCATACGTAAGGCCAGTGATGTTGTGGGGATGGAACTGGACTCTCTCACGGTGGTGTCTGAAAAGAGGATGCTGTCCAAGTTGCATGCCATCTTGGTCAATGTCTCCCATCCACTACATAATGTACTGGGTGGGTACAGGAGTACATTCAGCCAGAGATTCATTCCACCGAGATGCAGCACAGAGTGTCATAGGAAGTCATTCCTGCCTGTGGCCATCAAACTTTACAACTCTTCCCTTGGAGGGTCAGACACCCTAAGCCGATAGGCTAGTCCTGGACTTATTTTATAATTTACTGGCATAATTTACATATTACTATTTAACTATTTATGGTTCTATTACTATTTATGGTGCAACTGTAACAAAAACCAATTTCCCCCGGGATCAATAAAGTATGACTATGACTATGACTAAGTGTATTTTCAACCTTTTGCTTATTAAGAATCTCCCTCCCTCTGTCTGAATAATATTTATTACTTTAGAGGAAGATTTCCAAAGATTCACCATGCTTGAGGGAAATAAATCACTACATCTCTATAATAAAAGGCCTAGATAGAGCATACATGGACGAGTGTCTCCTTTAGGGGGGAATTTTAAGACCGGGTGCAGCCTCAGGAAACAAGGAAATCCTTTTACAACAGAGATGAGAATGAAATTTCTTTAGCCAGAGGGTGCCGAACCTGTGGAATTCATTGCCACAGATGGCTGTGGAGGCTAGGGACATTTAAGGCAGAGGTTGATAGGTTCTTGACTAGTTAGGATGTCAAAGATCACAGGGAAAAGGCAGGAGCTGGGGTTGAAAGGGATAATAAATCAGCAATGATTGAAAGACAGAGTAGACTCGATAGGTTGAAAGACCTAATTCTGTTCATCTGTCCTATGGTGTAATGGCCTAATGAATAAGTGATTGTTTTTACAATTATCTCTTCCCCTAGACTCTCCTCCAAGAAGAAACATACTCTTCATTTGCACTCACTCAAGTCCCCATGAGATTGTATCTCAGGTCCGCTCACTCATCTGAACTGGTCCAGCCTGCTGAACTGTTCCTCATAAGATAACCCACCCTTTGCAGGTAAGCAGCTCTCAACTCATTTACATCCTGCCTATGTAATGAATGGGTCTGATTCTCTGCTGCAGTTTTCAATGAAACCACATAGTACACAGTACTCCAGATATGGTCTCCAGATATGGCTGGAGCAGAACCTCCATTCTTCTGTGTTCAACTCAGCTTCTAAAAGACCTCAACACTCTGTTTGGTTTGCTGATTTCTTGCTATATGTGCTTACAGGATGTTTGTGATTCAGACTTTCAGATGCACAGACTGCTCTGCATCTCAGAGGAACCAATGCTGTCAATGCGGAAGAAAATGGCACCAGTGAACAATGCAACCAAGGCCAACATCCTGCAGGCGGTTCATGACACAATGTCCTTTGCTTCTTTCATGTCTTCTTTTTCTTTAAAGTGTTGTTCTGCTATCGTTTGAAGCTGTGATGTAAATTTTGGTGGTGTGATTTTGGGCCGATTGAGTGATCTGGTGCTTTCTGTCTCCGAGAGGCTTCCGTGAGGTTTTGAACAAAATTTACATCCTTGAGGCCAAGAAACCTGGAGACTTGATGGTATCCACTTAGATAGATAGATAGATATACTTTATTAATCCCGAGGGAAATTTGGTTTCATTACAGCCGCACCAACCAAGAATAGAACTTCTCACTATCCGCACTGATTAAAGCACCAAGGGAGACTGAAGTCCTCGAGACAACTGTGGAAGGTGAATTCGTGTTCAGCACCAACTACCAGCCTCTTGCTGTCTACTGTCGGAGAAGATGTCTGCGTGTCATGTTCTCTCTTTCTCCTGCTTGCTGCTTCTGAAGGAAGGTCCCTGCAGTTGAATGGTCTCTCTCATCTTCAAACCTGTCAGAAGATTGTGCCTGAGCTCTGGGCCTTGAGCAAGGTTTAATCAATGAAGTTTGCAGATTGTACTCTGTAGTTTACTTTATGATGTTTTCTGGTTTCTCCTTTTTTGTTGCTATTTTGGGTGATTTTTATCGGGGCTGCCTGCAGTTAGTGAACTGAATATGCCTAGACTATTTCAATTTTGTGTTTTATATTCTGTGTTTCTCGATTTTGTTTGTTGCCATGTGGCAATTTGTTTTTTTTTGCGCATGTGGGGGTGGGATTCATTGCTTTGCTTTGAACAGATTCCATAGTTTTCTTTGTTTTTTGGCTGTCTGTGAGGAAGATGAAACTCAGGATTGTATACTGCAAACATACATTAATAAATGTAATTTGAATCTTTGAATCTTGAATTACAAACGTAGGCAGCAAACCACAGTGGTATTATCAGTACCCGTGACTTTGTCACCGATAGAAATCACAGATATTTTCATATCACATTACAGTTGTTGCAAATATCTCAAAATATTGTCTGTTACTCGTTATCTATACCGTTCATCACTACAGTACTTGTTATTTAATGTGTTCATTGAGCTCATATCGCAAAATTGTTTTCTTTTACCATTTTGAAAACAGAATTTTAATATAATTGGTTTGTTTTGTAATCCTACATATTTTATTTTTTTATATATTTAAATATTTTATTTTGAGAAGGGGTCTATAGAATGCCAGAGGGTGAATAGCATAAAACATTTTAAGAACCTCTGCTCCAGTGATTATTCAAAGTATAATTCGAGAAAGCTTTGCAGCTGCTTTGTTCTGCATTATTTGAATAGGTGCTTCTTTATTGGTTAGTAATCCAGTGGTGACTGGGTTGCCTGGATGTGCCTTCCTTGGAACAGAGGAGGCGCGGGGATCCTATCACAGTGTATAAAAGGGCATAGATAAAAAATTCTCACAATGTTGGGCACGTGGCCAAGTGGTTAAGGCGTTCATCTAGTGATCTGAAGGTTGCTAGTTCGAGCCTCAGCTGTGGCAGTGTGTTTGTGCCCTTGAGCAAGGCACTTAACCACACATTGCTCTAGTGTCTGTGTGCGGAGTGGCGTCCCACACAGACTTCCAATCTGTGCCCTGTAAGGCATGAAAATGCCCGAGGCAGGCCTCTCATGGTCTGAGTCGATGTTCCCTTCCCTCCCTTCCCCACAATGGCAGGGGTTTCGAAGAGTAGAGAACATAAGTTGAACGTGAGTAGTAAATGGCTTGTAGGAAAACTGAGGAAGATTTTTTTTTCACCCAGAGACTATTTGAAGTCTGGAACCAACTGCCTAAGAAGTTGGTGTGGGAAGGTACTCCAACACATTAAAATTCCTGAGTAAACATCTGAACTTCTAAGCCATGAAAAGCTATGGACCAAAAGGTGGTAAATGGGGTTAGTATAATTAGACATCACAGGCTGAAAGACAAACACAAAAAAGTCTGCAGATGCTGGAAATCCAAAACAACATACACAACATGCTGGGTGAACACAGCAGGTCAGGCAGCATCCATGTAAATGAATAAACCATTAACTTTTCAGGTCTGGACTCTTCATCAGGATTGGAAAGGAAGGGGAGAAGTCAGACTGAGAAGGTGGGGGGGAAGGGAGGAAGAAGTACAAGGTGGCAGGTAATAGGTGAAACCCAGAGAGGGGGATAAGGTGAAGTAAAGAACTGGGAAGTTGATTGGTGAAAGATAGAAAGGGCTGGAGAAGAATAAAGGGTTTGTTCTTTGTGCTGTATGATTCTATGACTGCGATCTCTCCCCATTTCGGTAATGTTCTTTATTATTTTTCCTGCCGAAATGAACAACCTCACTGCCACTTCCTCTATTCTCAACTTTGACCTTTTATTTGATCTCACCTGCCTATTACTTCCCCAGGACCCCTCCTACTTCTCTTTCTCCTATGGTCCACTCTCCTCTCCTATCAGATTCTGTCATGGTCTGGTCTGTGAAGTCTGCATTCCGGTTCACGGTCCGGTCCATTGACACTTATTCCAGGTTTTCCTGTTTTCCCCGTTTCTGTTGGGTGCTCTAATTGAGGCACATGATTCTCGTTTGGACAGATAATAAATACCTTCGGAGACCAGGGCTTGGCTGCTGGATTGTTCCTGTCCAAACCCGTTTTCTGCCCCTTCCTCCTGAAGCCTTGCCCTGCAACCAGTGTCTGAAGCCTTGCCTTGCCTCGCCTCGCCTCGACTCGCCTCACCTCACCTGAAGCCTTGCCTTACCTCACCTTTAGACTCGCCTGAAGCCTTGCCTTGCCTCACCTTTAGACTCGCCTGAAGCCTTGCCTTGCCTTGCCTCGCCTGAAGCCTTGACTTGCCTGTATCCTTCGCCTGCACCGCTGTCAAGTTCAACTGCTGGAGCAAGGTAAGGAACTGGCTATCTAGTGTTGGGAACTGTCCCTCTATGTCCACGCCTTCACTAGGTAGGTCTGGCCGTTTGCCACTACCTAGTGTTGGGATCCGTCTCTGTGTTCACGCCTTCACTAGGTAGGTCCGGCCGTTTGCCACTACCTAGTGTTGGGAACTGTCTCGTTGTGCTCAGCATTCCGTGTATGAGTTCTGGCCCTATGTCCTGTTCGCAAGGAAGGGTCCTGGCTCTGTGTTCCATGTCCCTGTGTTCCTGTCTCTCCCTCGACCAAGTCAAGGCTTCCGCTTTTGGGTTCCAAGGTTCCTGTTTCCCTGGACCACGTCATGTCTTCACCTAGTTCCAGAGTCCAAGCCCGAGTCAAGACCCAGGTTCTGGGTCCTTGTCCAGTCTTTGGCTTAGAGTCCGAACCCAAGCCTCGCCATTTCCACACCTTGAAGAAACCAAGCCTCGAGGAACCCAAGAACCTCATCTAGTCCAAGGCATGTCTAAGAACCTCATCTAGTCCAAGCCCAGTCCAAGAATCTCATCTAGTCCAAGCCCAGTCCAAGAACCTCATCTATTCCAAGTCCAGTCCAAGAACCTCACCTGGTCCAAGCCCAGTGCAAGAACCTCGTCTAGTCCAAGCCCAATCCAAGAAACTCCTCTAGTCCAAGTCAAGGCTTTGTGTTCTCGTCCTGTGCAGGAGATCCATGTCCTGTCCTTGCCAAGATCCTTGTCTCGAGTCCTAGCCTAGACCCGGGTTCCGGTTCCAAGTCAAGGCCCAGGTTTCAAGTCCCAACCAAGACCCAGACTCCGGGTCCTTGTCCAGGCTCTTGTTCTGGAGTTCAGAGTCCTTGTCTAAGTTCGAAGTTCCTAGTTCCTCGTCCAGGTCCTGCTTTCCTAGTCATGTCCTAGCCCAAGTCTATGTTCTTGTCCCAGCTCCTAGTCTGCATCCAGTCCCGTCCCTAACTCTAGTCCAGTTCCTTGTACATCAGTGTCTGTGTCTTGCATTTGGGTCCACCACCACCACCCCCCGTTATGACAGATTCCTTCTTCCCTAGCCCCTGATCTTTCCAACCCACCTGGCTTCATCTATCACCTTCCAGGTAGTCTCCTTCTCCTCTGCCCAGCTTTCATTCTGCTACCTTCCCCCTTCTTTCTCAGTCCTGAAGAAGAGTCTCGGCACAAAACGTCGACTGTTTACTCTTGTCCATAGATGCTGCTTGACCTGCTTGCGTTCCAACAGCGTTTTGTGTGTGTTGCTTTGGATTTCCAGATTCTGCAGACTCTCTCATGATTACAACCCCACATATTCCCATGTGACTCTTCATTTGTAAGATCCTTTCACATTCATTTAATCTGTCCGTACTCTATTATAATCAACCTAACGCCTTTTACAACTTGGTCTCTGATCTCATTTGTTCCCATCATCTAAGTCATGTTAACATTTGCCAATAAGTGGAAGCCTCACTATGACTGCTGTGACTCACTGCTTGTCATTTCTTACCCATTGATGCCTATGATGATTCCTTCCAATACATTACACACTTCTCTGCAAACTCTTCTTCTCCAATAATCTTTGTTGCAACATTTAACCGAATAACTCCCAGGAACGTAATTAGCTTGCACCGTCTCCTTTCTAGGAAGCTGGTCACTATTTCCCGTCTTGTTTAAATTGAGGCATCAAAAGCCACATCCCTTTCTCAAAGAACACTGAGGCTGTCTACAAGAAGGCTCAGAGCCGTCTCTATTTCCTGAGGAGACTCAGGTCCTTTAACATCTGTCAGACAATGCTGAGGATGTTCTACTAGTCTGTGGTGGCCAGTGCGATCATGTTTGCTGTTGTGTGCTGGGGCAGCAGGCTGAGGGTAGCAGACACCAACAGAATCAACAAACTCATACGTAAGGCCAGTGATATTGTGGGGATGGAACTGGACTCTCTCACGGTGGTGTCTGAAAAGAGGATGCTGTCTAAGTTGCATGCCATCTTGGACAATGTCTCCCATCCACTACATAATGTACTGGTTGGGCACAGGAGTACATTCAGCCAGAGACTCATTCCACCGAGATGCAACACAGAGCGTCATAGGAAGTCATTCCTGCCTGTGGCCATCAAACTTTACAACTCCTCCCTTGGAGGGTCAGACACCCTGAGCCAATAGGCTGGCCCTGGACTTATTTCATAATTTACTGGCATAATTTACATATTACTATTTAACTATTTATGGTTCTATTACTATTTATTATTTATGGTGCAACTGTAATGAAAACCAATTTCCCCCGGGATCAATAAAGTATGACTATGACTATGACTACTATTCAGTGAATTTCTATGGCTCCAGTATATCTCATGTAGATTCCAAATGAAATTTCATTCTTTGCATTTTGAATCCAGCCACACTACAAGAAAGTATGTGAGAAAGATTGTGCTGACATTGGAGAGGTTTCAAAGGAGGTTCACTCAAGTAATTCTGGGAGTGAAAGGCTTATCATAAGAGGATCACTTGGTGGCTCTGGGCCCTTCGTCACTGGAGTTCAGAAGAATGAGGGGGGGATCTCACTGAAACCTATTGAATGGTAAAAGTCCTCGATAGAGGTGATGTGGAGAGGATGTTTCCTATGGTGGAGGAGTCAATTATACTAAAATTGCAGAGCAGACTAAATGGGCCAAATGGCTTAATTCTGCACCCATATATTATGGTCTTGTGTGAGCACGTGGCAAAGTGGTTAAGGCATTGGACTAGCTACCTGAAGGTCATGAGTTCGAACCCCAGCCAAGGCAACGTGTTGTGTCCTTGAGCAAGGCACTTAACCACACATTGCTCTGCGACAACACTGGTGCCAAGCTGTATGGTCCTAATGCCCTTCCCTTGGACAACATCGGTGTCGTGGAGAGGGGAGACTTGCAGCATGGGCAACTGCTGGTCTTCCCTGCAACCTTGCCCAGGCCTGCGCCCTGGAGAGTGAAGACTTTTCAGGCACAGATCCATGGTCTCGCAAGACTAACGGATGCCTTTTTTATATTATGGTCTTAAAAGAGTTCAGAAAATGAAAGTCCATTTACTGCTCTGATTTTTGAATTTTCTTTGCATTGAGAAAGTAGTCTTTTTTTTAATCTCTTCTAGCAAAGTGCATAACCAAACATTGCTCAACACTATTCCATCTGCCACTTCTTTGCCCATTTTCCTAATCTGCCAAAATCCTTCTCTGGACTGTCTGCTTTCTCAACATTACCTGCTCTCTCATCCTTCATCTGTCTTCATGTCAGCCGCAGACTTGGCCACAAAGCCATCAATCCCATCATCTAAATCATTGACATATAACATAAAAAGAATCGGTCCCAACATTGACCCATGGGGAACACCACTAGTCACTGGCAGCCAACCAGAAAAAGCTTCCTTTATTCTCACACTTTGCCTCCTGCCAATCAGTCACTGTTTTATTCATGCTAGTATCTTTCCTGTAATACAATTGGCTCTTAATTTCTTAAGAACTTCATGTGTAGCACCTTCTCAAAGGCCTTCTGAAAATCCAAGTACGCAACATCCACTGATTCTTCATTGTCTATCCTGTTTATTATTTCTTCAAAGAATTCCAACAGATTTTTGTTTAAAGAAACTATGCGGACTATGGCCTATTTTATCATGTACATCTTCCTAACCTCTGAGTTCAGACTAAATGGCCTATAATTTCCTTTCTTCTGTCTCCCTCTCTTTCTGAAAAGTGGATTGACATTTGCAATTTTCCAGTCATCCAGGACCATGCCAGAATCCAGTGATTCTTGAAGGATCATTACTAATCCCACCACAATCTCTTCAGCCCACCTCTTTCAGAACCCTGGGGTGTACACTGTCTCATCCAGGAGATTTATCTACCCTCAGGTTTTTGAGTTTCCCATGAACCTCCTCCTTAGTGATGGCAACTTGATTCATTTCTGTCCCCTGACACTCTTGAACATCCGATATACTGCTTGTGTCTTCCACAGTGAAATGATGTAAAGCATTTATTCATTTCATTGTCCCCCATTACTACATCGCCAACATCATTTTCCAATGGTCCGATACTTACTCTCACCTCTCTTTTACACTTTATGTATCTGAAGATACTTTTGTTATCCTTTTTAATATTATTAGCTAGCTTACATTCATATTTGTATATTCTTTCTTTATGATTTTAGTTGATTTTTGAAAGCTTTCCAATCCTCTAACGTACCACTAATTTTTGCTGTATTATATGTCTTTTGCTTTTATGTTGGCTTTGAATTATCAGTCGCGGCGGTGTCATCTTCCCTTTAGAATACCTCTTCTCCTTCGGGATGTATCTATCCTGTGACTTCCGCCTTGCTCCCAGAAACTGCAGCCTTTGCTGATCTGCCGTCCTCCCTGCTAGTGTCCCCTTCCCATGACCGTGGGCCAGCTCGGCTCTATTGCATCTGTAATTCCCTTCACTCCACTGTAATGCTGATACTATTGACTTAGCTGCTCTTTCTCAAACTGCAGGGTGAATTCTATCATATTATGAACACCTCTGCCAAAGGGTACAGTTCCTTAAATTCCCTATTCAAACCTGTTCATCACACAACACCCTGTCCAGAATAACTGATCCCCGACTGGGCTCAATCACGAGCTGCTCAGAAAAGCCATCTCATAGGCATGCTACAGATTCTCTCTCTCGGGACCCAAAATCATCATCATTCTGATTTTCCCAAATTATTTGCGCATTGAAATCCCCCATGACTGTTGTAGTATTGACCTTTTGACATGAATTTTCAATCTCTCATCGATATTTGTACCCCTCGTCCTAGCTACTGTTCAGAGTTCTGTATGTAACTCCCATCAGGATCTCTTAACCCTTGCAATTCCTTAGCTCTGCCCACAACAATTCAACACCTTCCAACCCTATGTCACCTCTTTCTGATGATTTGATTTTATTTTTTACCAACAGAGCCATGCCACCCTCTCTGCCAACCTGTCTGTTTTTTTATTGATAAAATGTGTATCATTGGTTGTTAAACTTTCAACTTTTATCTTTCATCAATAACTCCGTAATGCCCACAACCTCATACCTGACAATCTCTAAATGCACGACAAGGTCATCCACATTATTGCATATACGGTGTGCATTCAAATTTAACACCTTCAGTCCTGTATCCATCACCCTTTTTGATTTTGTTCCCTGTTACACTGCAAATCATCTGACTGACTGTAATTTTGCTCTATTATGTGTCTGTTCTTCCTGACAGTCTCACTGCACAATGCATTTAGTTGTATACCAATTACCACATCGTCAGCCCTATCACACTGGTCCCATCCCACTGTCAAATTATTTTAAATCCTCTCCAACAGATCTAGCAAAACCTGCCCATAAGGATATTGGTTCCCCTCGGGTTTATGTTTAACCCATCCCCTTTGTACAGGTCATAACTTCTCCAGAAGAGACCCCCGATTTAGAAATCTGAAACCTTACCCCCTGCACCAGTTGCTTACCCACACATTCATCTGCCATACCATCCACTGGTGAGTGACATAGACAGCAATCTAGAGACTACAACCTTGGCGATCCTGCTTTTCAGCTTTCTACCTAGCTCCTGAACTACTCTCTTCAGGACATCTCACCTTTCCTACCTACTGTATGTCATTGGTGCCAATGTGTGCCAAGGCTTCTGGCTAATTATCCTCCCCTTTTATAATGCCATGAGCTCAATCCGAGACGTTCCTGACTCTGACACTTGGGATACAACATATCATCTGGGTGTCTCCATCACATCCACAGAATCTTATGTCTACTCCTCTAAGTGTGGAATTCCCTATCACTACTGGAATGCCCTTCTCTCTCGTACTCTCATGAGTCACAAAGCCAGACTCTGTACCAGGGACCAGGTCACTGCAGCTTCCACTGATAGATTATCCCCCCAGTAGTATCCAAAGCAGTACACTTACTGTTGAGGGGAATGGACACAGGGATACATTGTACTGTCTGCCCATTTCTGTTCCATTTCCTGACAGTCACCCAAGCACCTGCCTCCTGCAACGTTGAGGTGACTACCTCTCTGTAGCTCCTATTTATCATCTCCTCAGTTTCCCGTATGAGCTGCAGCTTCAGTTCCTTCACATGATCATTGAGGAGCTTCAACTCGGCACACCTGGTGCAGATGTGGTAGTCCAGGAGGCTGGAGGCCTCCCAGAATTCCCACATCTCACATAAAGAACACAACACAGCCTGTGGCACCATTCTCACTGCTCTAGCTGGGCACTAACAGACAAAGAACGAAGAACGATGAAAAGGAAACTTACCGGATATGTACCATATACAATCCTGCTCTCAACAAAGGCTGATGAGCCAAAGCCTCCCCACTCTAACACTGGTCAGCTGCAACAACGCTGCTCCGCTTGGCCCTACCTTATTTTTATTTGCCCTTGCTAATGAATCACTATTTGATTGGGCCACAGGAAAAACAGAAAAAGCTTGTGAATGCTCCTTTTTAAATTTCACTCATAAGTTTGTGATGCCTTCTCTCTTGTTTCCGATTCGATTATGCCACTGGAAAAACCCAGACTGACCTGAAAAGAATCCCGCACAAGAACTCCCAAGTCCCTTTGCATCCCTGATTTCAGAATTTTCTCCCCATTTAGAAAATACTCTACACCTTTATTCCTTCTACTAAAATGGAAGACCGTATGCTTTCCTGCTCTACATTCCATCCACCACTTCTTTGACCACTCTCCAAATCTGTCCAGGTCTCTCTGCAAACTCCCTGTTTCCTCTACACTACCTACCCTTACATCTTTCTTTGTATCATCACAAACATGCCACAAAGCCAGCAATTTCATCATCCAAATCACTGACATATAATGTGAAAAGTCTCGGTCCTGACACCCAGCTGAACTCCATTAGTCAGTGCAACCAATCAGAGAAGGCCCCTTTTATGCCAGCTTTTATACATACTTTGATAATAAATGTACTTTGAATCTTTGAATCTTGACACTCTTGAATTTCTGGCATACTGCTAGTGTCTTCCACAGTGAACAGTGATGCAAATTATTTTCTGAGTTTGTCCTCCGTTTCTTTGACCCCATTACTGCCTCTCCACTGTCACTACTTACTGCAGTCCTATATTAGCAACATGTTAATATAGTGGTTAGCGTGATGCTATTACACCTCACAGTGTCGGAGTTTACCGTTCAATCCCTGTGTCCTCATTTTCCTTATCAATCTGGCTGCTTCAAGCTGAATATTGTCCCATATTGTCTCACCTTTTGAATGGTTATTGGATTTGTTGGATTTCATTTTTAACAATCCAGTTACAGCTGCAAACTACTTCTAATCACTTTTTCTCTCATAGATTCAAAACAGTCATAGATCAAGGAACTGAATCCTTTGGAAACAAATCTGCACCGAATAATCAAACTTGTATTAATTCCAAACCAAAGCTAATTTGCTCTCCCTGCAGGCACTTCAACTCCTCTCAGATGCTACCATTCACTGTAATTTACAGCCAGCTGACCTACACGTCTTTGTGACATAGGAAGGAACTGGAATGGCTGGAGGAAAAACAATTGAGGGGCTGAATGGCCTCCTCCCGATCCTAATTCCCATGTTTTGATGTTCTCCCTCCAATGGGAACCCATTAAATCTGGGTGGAGGCGATTTCTCAGCCAGATATTACTGAGTTAGGTTATTGTGAATGTGATATTACTGTTAGAGTGAGTCAGGAACCATATGAATAGAAACATAGAAAAATAGAAAATAGGTGCAGGAGTAGGCCATTCGGCCCTTCGAGCCTGCACCGCCATTCATTATGATCATGGCTGATCATCCAACTCAGAACCCTGTACCAGCCTTCCCTCCATACCCCCTGATCCCCGTAGCCACAAGGGCCATATCCAACTCCCTCTTAAATATAGCCAATGAACTGGCCTCAACTGTTTCCTGTGGCAGAGAATTCCACAGATTCACCACTCTCTGTGTGAAGAAGTTTTTCCTAATCTCGGTCCTAAAAGGCTTCCATTTATCCTCAAACTGTGACCCCACGTTCTGGACTTCCCCAACATCGGGAACAATCTTCCTGCATCTAGCCTGTCCAATCCCTTTACGATTTTATACATTTCAATAAGATCCCCCCTCAATCTTCTAAATTCCAACGAGTATAAGCCTAGTCGAACCAGTCTTTCATCATATGAAAGTCCTGTCATCCCAGGAATCAATCTGGTGAACCTTCTTTGTACTCCCTCTATGGCAAGGATGTCTTTCTTCAGAGTAGGGGACCAAAACTGCACACAATACTCCAGGTACTTGGTAGTGTTCACATTACAATAATTAGCCAGCTGGTGCTGTAGTGTCATCTGCATAGGACATCAAGGTAAGTGGGTCTAGGTTCGAGTCTGTCTGGCTCTTTGCTTGCTTTCCATCCATGCTGGGTTGAGCGATGTAATTTCAGATGGAGATGAGGAATGATTTCCCCTCTCCAAGGATCAGGAACCTATGGAATTTTCTCCCCCAGAGAGGTGCTGAGTCACTGTATTCAAAGCTGAGAGGGATATAGTTCTGAGGGTAGTGATACCTTTAAACATCATTACCTGGCATCTGTATGCCTGGAATTGCATGGGTTAAATTGAGAGTGTTTACTGGGAATTAGATATCACTACATCTTGGTAATGACATGTTTTCTGTGGACCCAGCTTGGGTTTAATTTACTGGTTCTCTCTCGCATTTTAATCTGAAGAGGAGTCGGGGATAGGGGGGTTGTTGCTCGCCACCGCTTATGCATAGGAAAGGGGAGCTGGGGGAGGGGGTCGGGGGCGGTCTTAGTGGTTCTTACAATCGAATTCCCACTGCCTGTCAGGAGTTTGTATATTCTCCCTGTGACCAAGTGGGATTCCTCTGCGTGCTCTGGTTTCCTCCCACAGTCCAAAGACGTACCGATTGAATGGTGAATCGGTCATTATAAATTGTCCTGTGATTAGGCTGGGTTACAATTGGGGGATTGCTGGGCAGTGTGGTTCAAATCCCGGAAAGGACTATTCCCTTCTCTTTCTCGATAAAATCTAAAAAAAACTCAAATAAAAAGTGTCTCATTTCAGAGATGGTGCATTTACCGAGACGGTATAATTCAAAGCAGATGTGTGGGGCAAGTTTTTCTTTACACAGAGAGTGGGGGTGGGAGACTGAAATGGGCTGTTGGGAGTGGTGGTAGAGGCAAAGGCCAGAGAGATTTTTGAGAGGCTGTCAGATACACACATGAATATCTGGAGAATAAAGGCATATGGAGCACGAACAGTCAGAAGGGATTAGCTTAATTGAGTTCCATTAGCAATGAGTTTGGCAGCACATCATGAGCTGACGAGCTGGTCGCATGATGTTCCATTCCCCACGTTCTGACGTTCTCCTCCCTCCAATGGGACCCGTTAAACCTGGGGCGGAGGAAATTTCTCAGTCAGACGTTGCTGAGTGAGATTATTGTGAATGTTATATTACTGTTGGAGTGAGTCAGGAACCATATTGCTGTGTGTGAGTTTGCTGTTGTGTCCGTGTACTGTGTCACTCACTGGGACACTATATTCAGTGTAATGAACACACAGGGTCTCACTCAGCACAGCACAGCATGAAGGCTGAGGAATAAACACCTTGCTGAACTCAGACCTCAGTCTGGGGAATTAACAAGCAGTGCTCTGGGAAATAGCCAGGACAACTGGGATCTGTGAACATGACAGACCAAGTACAAGAATTGAGCTACTAGAGAAATTGGAGTCAGGCAGAATGTGTGCAGGAAAAGGGATAGCAGACATATTAGGTTGAGACCCTTCATCTACACTCAAATGATGTGATACAGCCAATATAACGAGGTGACGGGGAGGGTGAAGCAAGAGCTGGATACAGGTGGGGAGGAGATGATTTGCAGATGGAGCCACATGGGGAAGGTAAGGGTGGAATAGTGACATGTCATTGGGCTGTAGACTACTCAGGTGGAATGTGAGGTGCTGTTCTTCGAATTTTCATCAGGCTTGGAGGTGGTTGGATGGAGGAGATAGATTGCTGTGGGAATGGTAAGGAAAAAGAAATCAGCTTGCAAACAGGAGCTCCATGGCCATTGTGGACACCTAAGCAGTTGTCTAGTCTGAGCCTAGTGTCACCAACGTAATGTAATTGGTGAAACCCAGGCCCCTCCATGATGTCTTACTCACCGTACACCTCCAGTCGCACTATCACTTGAGTCTCAGATCCTGAACTTGCTGTAACAGTCACCTCATAAACATCAGAATCTTCTCTCTGTAGATCACGGATTTCCAGACAGAAGCGACTGGGATGAAGAGTTATCCGTTGTTTTATCTCCTCAGAACCAAAGTATGTAATATTCCCCTTCAAATATTGCGCAATCGTGTTTTTGGAGGATCTCTGGCTCCACTGAACGTCAGTAACTTTCGATCTGTCGTTGATCCCAGCACATAAGAAGACCGAGTGTCCCCGAGTTCTGCTCACCGTGGTGGGGGGAGCCTCAGTCGCAGCTGAGGAGACAAGAGGAGACTGTCAGCAGGTGAGCTCAGAGACTGAAGGAGGAATCGGAGCTGGGTTAATCACAGACACAGGAGCAGGCCATGTATCCCATCATCCGGCTTCTGTCCCTGGGAGAGACCCAGCGCACAGTTCCCACACACAAAGTAAGTGCAACAAAGTTCAAGATTCAAGTCCAAAGT